>NC_090658.1:115618304-116868304 GCF_013368605.1 Nyctibius grandis | reverse complement strand
GGTGGGGTCTCACGAGAGCGGAGTAGAGGGGCAGAATCACCTCCCTTGACCTGCTGGCCACAGTGTTTTTGATGCAGCCCAGGATACGGTTGGCCTTCTGGGCTGCAAGCACACATTGCTGACTCATGTCCAGCTTTTCATCCACCAGTACCCCCCAAGCCCTTCTCCACAGGGCTGCTCTTGATCCCTCCATCCCTCAGCCTGTACTGATACCAGCACCCACCAACCCACATGCAGGACCTTGCACTTGGCCTTGCTGAATGTCATGAGGTTCACATGGGCCCACTTCTTGAGCTTGTAAGACGCAAACTATTTATTGCATTTGCAGAAAGGACGTAAATGGGAGCAGCATGATGAGCTCTGTGTTTGAGAGACACAGGCTCAGTGGGGCAGCCACTAACTAATACTGGTGAAGTACCTGGCTTGGCAAAATGCTGACCCCTTTTGCTAGCAGTGGTAAAATTAATTCACTGAAGTGAGACCAAGGTTAAATGACCAAAGCCACAGGACTTTCCTGACTTCTATCCTCCTGCAGGTTGGCATACATGAATTTAATGGAGCTATACCAATTAACACTGATATGGCTGATAATAAGTTTAAAAGCAAACAAAAGGTGTCTGATAGAAGACACAGCTTGAAGCAGTATTATATTATGATTTAGTTCCTCCTTTATTTTTTTGTTGGTAGATTTTTACATGCTTTTTGATTTGCTGTGCTGTTAAATTTCCTATTTCCAAAACTAACTGATTTCTCTAGTTACTGCTCTATAAAACAAACAAGAGGAAGTTTTCCTCTTGTATATGGTATTATAACAATTATTTTTGTCTCAGGGAAGCTTCCAATGCCTTCTTCTGCATTGTAATTATCATAACTATAGAGCAGTGACATTGGCATGAAGCAGCAATTGCATCAGGAATACCTAACTCTTCACCCCACTCATTGAGAAGGTGAAATGAAACAAAACCGAGTTGTTCTTCTGATTTGGAGTCATAACACAGTTAAAATGACCAGCAATTGTTACGGTGCAATTGAGAACAGGCAGGTGATAAATGCAGGACTCCTATGCCAAAAGGACTGGATGTACTTACCCATGCCTAGGTCCAGGTAAGTCACTGGGACACAGCGGAGATGGATTTGGCATGCAGGCTGAGAGTGACCTCCATCTTCACACCTCCTCCCATCTGGAGGGAAGCAACACCACCCCAGACTTTCTAAACTCTCATCCACATACACAGTAATTCTGTGTGTCCCCAGATGCTCCCAGGTCCTCCATATTCTCCATATTCTCGTGCTGTATGTTCAACACACACTCTCAGCTGTGGTAAGGATCAATTCCCCAGTCAGCTCACGGCTTGCTCTGTGAGGAACCAGCACACAGGCATGCAAACACTGCACTAACAACTCTATTAAGAGCACTTTTATAGAAATGCATTTCTATTAACAATGTCATCAACATAGTAAGAGCTGCAGAGCCTTCTGCAAACTTTGGAGGAAACCTGCAACAATTCACTTTATTTATCCTATTCTTTCTCCTTGATTTTTTTTTTTCCAGGATTGATTGGTTGTCAACCACTTGCTGAACATCATCTGGGATATTTTAGTGACCAAGTAGTTTTTCACTAATCCTTAAAACTCACCACACTGTGAATTTGTGTGGCTCTCCATAAGGTCTTCAGACTTTCAAGCTAAAACAGAGGATCCTGCCCCCAGGCCTCACCTGAACATCACCGGATGGCTCTGGGATATCGCTTGATGGTTTTGCAAAAAGCAGAATTTTTCCCTGGAGAAAAATGATGGGAATTATCCGTTTGTGCTGCGTTTCCTGCCAGGTCGTGCAGCCAGCCTACTTCCTGGCATATTATTAAGTAATTTATTGCCACGAGTAAAGGCAAGTAGCAGGAAGGGAAATACTAACTCAGTTGTAGGAACAAAGTTGTATAACAGACTGTTTCAGTGGGGGTGGGTGGGGAATGCTTTTTACTCATGCCCTGGGCATGGATTATTGAAAAAATTGTTCAAAATCAGACTCATTTGAGAAACATCATTTTGCAAATTCAACACTGCCAGCTCAGGTCTGACAGAGCCATTGGCGATGCTCAGCTCTGCCCTGACTCTGCTGTGCCTCCCTCTGAGCTGTTTGCTGCCTCCTCACCCTGTGCCTAGGCTGTGGGCAAGAGGGCTGAGCCCCAGCAGTGCTCCGTGGTCAGAAGGCCAACTGTATCCTGGGCTGCCTCAAAAGCAGCGTGGCCAGCAGGTCGAGGGAGGTGATTCTGCCCCTCTACTCCATTCTCCTGAGATCCCATCTGGGGTACTGTGTCCAGCTCCGGGGCCCCCAACATAAGAAGGACATGGAGTTGTTGAAGTGAGTCCAGAGGAGGGCCACGAAGATGATGAGAGGGCTGGAGCACCTGTCCTATGAAGACACGCTGAGAGAGTTGGGGCTGTTCAGCCTGGAGAAGAGAAGGCTACGGAGAGACCTCATAGCAGCCTTCCAGTATCTGAAGGGGGCCTACAGGAAAGCAGGAGAAGGGCTTTTTACAAGGACAAGTAATGATAGGACGAGGGGTAATGGTTTTAAACTGAAAGAGGGTAGATTTAGATTATATCTTAGGAAGAAATTCTTTATTGCGAGGGTGGTGAGACTCTGGAATAGGTTGCCCAGAGAAGTTGTGGCTGCCCCCTCCCTGGCAGTGTTTAAGGCCAGGCTGGATGAGGCTTTGAGCAACCTGGTCTAGAGGAAAGGTGTCCCTGCCTGTGGCAGGGGGGTTGGAACTAGATGATCTTTAAGGTCCCTTCCAACCCAAACCATTCTATGATTCTGTGATCAGGAAGGCTTCGGCACCCTGGCAAGCACTCAGGACCTGAATTTGCATCACACAAGGAGGATGTGTCTCCTTCAAACTTCCAGGCTCTTCAAACAGCCCTTCACTTGGGATTACAACTGCAAATTATATAAAACCTCAGCCAGGAACAGGCAGAGAAAAATTCTCTTGTTCTTTTAAGATTACAGCAAAGTAATCTTTTTACCTCCTGCATTTAGCACAGTAGAAGCTGCAGATGAGAACATTTTTACAAAACATGCTTTCCACCACTGTGAACTCGGCTTCAGAGCTCACTTGGCACTTGAGATCTGCATGTGATTTGCAACTTCAGACACAATTAAAAAGGAATGAGATTTAAAATAATTGGTACAGAAGGGTTTTTTTCTCTACCAAGATGTTCTCACTTGGCAGCTGAGCCAACTATTGATATGTCAGGACCTCTGCGGGATACCTTTAATAATTTTAATATTAATAAATTATGTTTGTCTTCATGCTACAATTGAAATAAATGATATACAGAAAGTCACATATTTCTTACCAAGCAAATAATTAATTGTGTTGTGCAACATAAATAGTTGTTGAATGACAATGTTTCTTCCCTGGCTGTTTAAAGCATTGTATCATTATCCAGGATATACTGATAAGTGAGAGACCCAGTTTACTCTGCAACCACTTAAAGTAGGATGTTTTTTAAAAAACAAGTATATTGTGTGGCTTGGTGACAACAAGAAGACTTCAAGAACTGTCACACTCAATGGGCAGTTGTGTCAAATACAGCTTGAAAGCTTATTCTCAGTTTATTTTATTCATAAGCATAACAAGGGGAAAAGAAACCCATGGAGAGAGAATAGCAGGAGCTTGGACCAAGAGTACAATATAGTGCAAACCCAAAATACTTAATTTTAACCTATAATTAAGAGATGTAGCTTGAAATTATACTACACACAGCATTGTTCTTTATAAAAAAGAGAACATGGAAAGAAGTGGTTGCTGAATCATGCTGGCTTTTTTTATGGCTTCATTGCTCATAAATCCAGTTGGTTGCTGAATGCTGTGAGGAGCTTTCCAGGCACCTCAGAAGTGTGAAGGAGGATTGTTGCTGTTATTGCACAACACAAGCGAAACACAGCACCAAAGAGACTTTGGGCCCCTTGAGACTTTATCATCATCATCTGCAGTTCCAGAACCTGGAGTCAGAGACCGTGTGAGGTGATCCTAAGCCTGGAAATAACTGGTTTGTATCACATGTGCTTGCCCAATTCTTATTCTTCCCTCTCTACTTTCTTACGTATAGCTCTCTGTACAGAACTTTGCCCTAGCATTGGTATATGGATGTTATTATGTCAGATTGCATTTTATATAGAAAACAAATTTCTAATCTCTGCTGTTGTAAAGAGTAAAGCATGAAACGGTGGTTCCTACACTTCTAAACCCCAGGTGAACATAGGAAGAATTTTGTTACCTTTTAAATCTTACAAATAAGGCAGTCTTGTGAAGTTTTAAAGCCAGATGCCTGTGTTTAGTGCTTGAGGTAGTCAGTTCTTGATCTCTTAGGCCAGTTCCAGGCAATTCAGGTTTTAAACTTATTTTTTAAGATACGTTTGCTCTGGAAATTGCATTGAGTGTGTGGTGTGTATGTTGCTCCCATTCCCGTTTATGAAGTGAGACTTGGCAGTCCTTGAGATCTGTTCTGCACAGAAGACAGGTCACCCCACGGTGTGGTGGTGCTCTCAGTTTTGCTTTTGTACAGATATAAGGCACATGAATAATAAGCCACATTTTCTGTCTGCACATGAAATACTTGTGCTTTTGGGCCCATTGCACACAATTGGCCAAATATTCAGAAAAGTATAGCAAATGAGTAGCTCGTACCACTGGAGGTGTTGTGGAGTCACCATCTCTGGATGTGTTTAAGAAAAGACTGGACATGGCACTTAGTGCCATGGTCTAGTTGACAGGGTGGTGTAAGGGCAACGGTTGGACTCGATGATCCCTGAGGTCTCTTCCAACCTGATTGATTCTGTGTGTGATTCTGTGTGAGAAATGAGTACCTCTTAAACAGCAGCTTCTGCTTTTATTCTTGTATCTCAGATATTTGGGACTCTGGTTAGGACTGTACTGAACAATCAGAATGATCACTCCAAGCAGCTCACACTGGTGTATCCACACTTATGGCCCTGGGTCTTCTCAGTGGTACTAATTACTGGAAATAATCATTACTTTCCTATGGACTTTTGTGCTAAAAAATGTCATAAATCATGCAATGATTACACTGTGGCTCACCTGAGGGGTATTTGCCTAGCAAGAAACTCAGGTGCAGAGTTGCACCCCCTGTGATGTGGTATGATGGCATGCAGTCTGCAAAGCATGTAACGATGGTGCTGGAGGACTTTTGGAGGAGGGAGGTCTAGTGCATACAATGCAGGAGGGACTGGGCTTCCCCAGGTGAAGACTGTGAGTGAGGGAGCTGGCACAGATCAGGACCAGGCCAGGGAGTGGGTAACTCTGGGGCAGCAGGAGTCACTCATGGGGGTTTATGCCACTCCTTGGGCCTGTTTGCATAGAATCATAGAATCATTTAGGTTGGAAAAGACCTTTAAAATCATCGAGTCCAAACATAAACCTAACACTGCCAAGTCCACCAATAAACCATGTCCCTAAGCACTACATCTACATGTCTTTTAAATACTTCCAGGGATGGTGACTCCACCACTTCCTTGGGCAGCCTGTTCCAATGCTTGACAACCCTTTCATTGAAGAAATTTTTCCTGATATCCAATCTAAGCCTCCCCCAGTGCAACTTGGGGCAGTTTCCACTCATCCTATCGCTTGTTACTTGGGAAAAGTAAGACTTATATGCCCTTATGCAGCTTTTCGGTGCTGGTTGTAATTCATCACCGTTACATCCTCCTCCGTCCTCTGCCTCTTTCAGGGAGTCCCACCTTTCAGTCCTTAACTGATGTCTGGAAGTGTTGCCCAGGCTTCCCCTCATCCAGGCAGCAGGCAGAAGGAGGCTGGCGGAGCTCTCCGGGAGCTATGGTTGCATCTCTGCCAGGGAACCAGACAGGACCAGAGCTTGGGCTGGGATGCCAGCACATGACTATTTATGCCAGCAAGCAGTTAACACATCCTTGGCAGAGCTTGGACCTGTGGTCCTTATCTTGGTTCTGTTGTGGGCACGTCCTATGCCAGGGAGCACTGCTGAAGGGCATTGGAACCCATACACTGCCAGACAGCTTCAGGGCCAGATAATGGTCTCTGACCCAATGTATTTACAGATACAGACATATCTCTAAAGACCTGGCTTTTCTACTCTATACAAGCCACATTGTGATGTAGAGCGGTTGCCTAGTCTGCTGAGACATTTAATGAGCACAAGCCATGCTGCTGATTCAAATATCCATTCCCACAGCCATTCTCATCATTATTTGTGAAACGTCAAGTCACGTTAGATCAGTTAAATTACACATATCCTGTTTTTTTGGCCTATACCTACCTCTAACTGCCCATGCTCGTCCTTACTGACTGGCAACTGTCTCAGTATGCAGCTTTGCACACAAGAGCTATCAAGTCACCTGCACAGATCCCTTCTTCCAAGGAATTTAACTGATATATTCATCTACTGCTGAAAGTACAGCAACTTCATGGCAACTTTTTTGCTCACATCCAGCTATCACCCAAGTGTATCTCTGTGATTCACGGTGTCAGATCCCTACTGATGTCCTGTCACTCCGTCATCCAAAGGTGAAAGAGGTAGAGACCACTAGCTTAGTACTAAACTCTTTTCTTCTTAATATGTCCCCTCAAAGAAATCCCCACAATGTATTGCCTCTGCTCAATACTAATGACAAACACTATAGATTTATGGCTGCATAGTACTGTTTCCAAAAGGAATTTAAGAACATTTTGTTGTCTTTACTGTATAAATAGTCACTAGTGATCATACCATGATCATTTCATCTGTTAGCAGAGTGCACCCATTTCTGGGAGAGAATACAGGAGCTTACATTATGTACAACAAAGCAATTTGAGATAGGAAATAGACGGTACCCATTTGAAATTATAAAGATATTTAGTCAGGAAGAATGTAATTACCTACAGTAGAATTTGGCCAGGAGATGAAAGCTAATCTTATTCTACCCAGTGGCTACTTAAACTCATATCTTTATAGAGAAATATATGAAGAGATATGAAACATTAATGAAAAATAGCATATTATTCTCACACCTCCTCACAAACACACACACACAATTTACTCTTTGATATAAGGATTTGCTTTTTTTTTACTTTGCAAAGTTGCTTTTGTAAGGTAAGATCAGGAAACTTGCAAATATAACATATGTAGTGGATATACACTATCAAAGACTGCGAAGGCTAAGAGAGCAAAATGCAGGAGTCAGAGAATGCAGAACTGTGCTGCAGTCTGGTGGAGCTATCAGTCACTGAACCCTCTGCTAGAAAAAAGGTTACAGCTCTTCACCCTTTCCTCATTTCCACAAGCATCTTTCTGCACCTCCTGACCCCTTGAATTTTCACAGACACTTTCCCAAGGCAGTTGAGTTTACCAGCCTGCAACTACTCACCTATGTACAAGTTACCACTTGGCAGGAAATGGGACTGCTCCTCTCACCACGTCCTTCTGTTAAGGCAGCCAAGGTGCTAGTTTGGCTTTGCTCACATCAAGCCTTCTTGCATTTCCTTTGCAATTAAAACATTGCTTTCCACAGCACTTTCCCAAATGATTTAGGACCTCTTTGAAACTTTGCTCCCCTCTACAGCACTGATTCTCTCAGTTTCCTTAAAGAGTGGCACAATATGTACCTTGTTGTTAAAACGCAGTTCAGGCTATTACCGTTTCATTATTTCATCATTACAGGCTGAGAGAGTTGGGGCTGTTCAGCCTGGAGAAGAGAAGGCTCTGGGGAGACCTTATAGCAGCTTTCCAGTACCTGAAGGGGGCCTATAGGAAAGATGGAGAGGGACTGTTTACAAGGGCATGTAGTGATAGGACGAGGGGGAACAGTGTTAAACTGAAAGAGGGTAGATTTAGATTAGATATTAGGAAGAAATTCTTTACTGTGAGGGCGGTGAGCCACTGGAACAGGTTGCCCAGAGAAGTTGTGGACACCCCCTCCTTGGAGGTGTTTAAGGCCAGGTTGGATGTGGCTTTGAGCAACCTGGTCTAGTGGAAGGTGTCCCTGCCCATGGCAGGGGGGTTGGAACTAGATGATCTTTAAGGTCCCTTCCAACCCAAACCATTCTGTGATTCCATGATTTTTAAAGATTTGCTACAGTACAAGTCCAAGTGAGTTTTCAGAAAAGAAGTTCCTTTTGTAATTGTTGTATGTTGTATGTTGACATACAAACATGTCAAAAAATATTGACAATTTTGTAATTGTCAAATCAGTTTGCATGGGAGGACTCTCATATATAAGCAACTTCAGTTATTTCATCATTCCTGACTTCACAGCAGCCAGAATTATGGTGAAGAAAAGGACTAAACTCACACAAAACCATTTCCAGCTACAGCTAATACCAGCTGTCTTCTACCATTGCATGGAAAAGCAGGACTGAGAGATACAGAAAGTGCCCAAAATTTGAATAGCAAATTAATTTTTCCTCAGATACTTGTGGTTACAACAAGGAATAGTGAAAGAATATGCCAGTGTTACACAGCATTGCCTAAGGCAACTGAGTGACTAAGATGCTTATTGTTATTTTAAATAATCAAAAGTAGCTTCTGTCTTAAAAGAGTGAAAGATCAACCCTGTTTAGGCATACTTTTTAAAACGGGTGTTCATCAGCTGTTTTTTTGTAGGAGGAATCAATTAGTAGAACCAAATTGTACCACTGAATAGTACATCAGCAAAAATAGATGAAGTGATCACAGCATCAGCAACTGTCATCTCCTCCCCAGAGAAACAAAGGAGGTTTTTAGCATCTTCATGGGCTGCAAGGGACAGCAGTGAAAGGAGCGATAAATGTATTTTTCTGTATGTCTTTTAGCCTTTTGGTAGTAACACAGCAGAACTGCAATCTCATGGTAACTTGTACATGCACCACTGGTTTTCTTGCTGATTACTGAGTATCACTGTTTTAAACTTTTCTGCAGTGCAGTCAGAGAATTGTCACAGAGCTTTGATTACAAATTGAGCTATATACTTATCACGTCAGTAACAAAACCCTGGTTAATTAAGGTGAATTTCTGAGGGACACCAGCTCTTTTATTTGGACACATGAGTTTATGGAGATTGAAGTGGTCTGTCACAGCATCTCACTGTCTGGCGGTAGAAGTCTGCTCCACTTCCATGATTATCTCCTCTTTGCCAGGTGCAGATGAATGGGGAGAGTTTTCCAATGTTAGGCATCATCGTAACACAAGGTCAGGCTCAAAAGAGATTAGGAATAACTAATCTAGATGATCCCACTCCCAGGACAGAATCAAATGCTGTGTTATTTTTCTCTACTTCTTTATGCAACGTAAAATCCCACTCCTGATGCTCTCTCCCCTCCTGACTACCTACCAATAACTCCCCAAATCCTTCAAAGGTTTGAGCAGAGCACTGCCATAAGACCTTCCTTGTTTTCTTGTACTACTACTGCTACACAGTACAGAGACTTTCACAAAAGGGGAAGAATATGGCACCCAGGAGCAATCTCATACACCCAAATACTGACTGCTGCCCCAGGGAGTGGAGCACACAGCTATACCAGAAATTGCTCTTGACCTCTGATAAGCTTTGTGGGAGGACCATGCTTAAAATGCCAGTTACTGGACATGGAGAAAGAACTGTAGATGTGTGAGGTGATAACATGCCCTCATATCTGCTTGCTATTTATTTTAACCTAGGCATCTTTTCTGTGTTACATTCAGCCAGAGGTGAGGAGTAAAGCAGTGACAGGACAGACCATGTCCTCCAGGTATCTTACTGAACATGGCAAGAGTAGTCAGGGTGAAGTTTTCTCTTGGATGCTGCTCAAACTTGTTGAAGATCTAGTGAGACAGGGTGAATGAGTGAATGTGAAATGTAAATTTTAATTTGGTAATTAATCAAAGTATCAGCTTGTGATCTCCATGCCATGTGTTAAGGTATTAGTCTTTGATAGGCAAAGGTGATGTTGAAGTACAAACCCATTGCTGGGTAGACTTAGAGAGGCTTAAGTCTTGTTAATAATAATAATTATAACATGAACTTGGCCCTTTTTGCTGAGGAGGTTTTGGCACTACAGGTTCACACAGGCTATAACTTCCTTAGACAACTTTCGCAGTATGCAGTTTGGAAACCATTTATTATACAACTATCTGTGTTATAACAAGGGAAAGGCTGGCTTTTACTAGCTTTGCTAGATACCTAGACATAATGGGTGATGAGACAGACTGGAGGACAGTGGTATGTCTGATAAAATCATACTCTCATCACAGGTCTCTGGATTTAGGGCAACCCTCCACAGACGATTATGAGGTGAGCTGCTTGGATGGGCACAGCAGAAAGTTACTAGAAGCTAAGCCTGATGTAAATGTACCCTGTTACCTGTTCAGCAACACGTATCTGTATGGGCTCTTCCCCATAGTAACGTAAAGCAGATTAACATTGTTTTATTGAAGGATAAATAATCTCACATTTATTATGAGACAAGAACATAAGAAGGGCAGCTACTGAAAAAAATTGACTTGTCTGCTTGATTGTGTGGGTCCATCATCTTCCCACTGGTCCACAGTAATCTGTTTTATTAAAAGCTGTTGATAATAGGCTAATGCAAAGATCCATTTTTATAAATGTTTACCTTGGTACCGAAAATGCTGCGATGCTAGCACAGACAGCAAAAGATAATGGAATATTTGTAATGTGCTTATTTAGCTAGGTCAAACAATATTGATGAAGCAAACTTGTGCCAGGAAGATGGCTTTGTTTTGATAAATTATCCACAGAAGCCTTGTTCTCTAAAGGCTGGCTAATCAATCAAGACTCTCTGAGTTATTTTATAATGTCTGCTGTGCATAGATATATGCACAGTCACATATGAGCTACCTTGATGCTCGCTCTTTGACGTTACTGCTTTTCGCACACTCTTTCCCCAAATCCTCCAAAACAATTTAGAACAATAATTACTCTAACACCAGTCTTCTTCATTACCAGCTTTTAATTTTGTAATTAATTTACTATCGGTTCACATCAATACAAATGAGGGCCAGGTTTTTTCCCCAAGATCTGCTCAAAGAAAAAGCCTACAGTTTATGAGACTCATCATTCCTCCTGGCAAGGGACCTCCAGACGCAGGGACCTCTGCTGAGCAAGTGGAGGCCTGGGATGTGTAACCACTTGAGAGATGAAGTCAGAGCTGACAGGGAAGTGTAGAGGGGCATATTCACAGCACCTTATAAGTACCTAAGTTAAGCGGTATGACTACCATGGCATCTAAGCTCAAGCGAACATTAAGAAATTGAGAGGATCTGCTCTGAGGCCCCAGGTCTTTGCAGATGCAGTAGGAAGAAAGGGTTGCGATCCCTAAATCAAGATGTTGAGGCTCTGTGACACCGAGCTGTCCGTGCTCTCTTGAGCTCAGACACTGCAGAGGTTGCAGTGCCTCAGAGAGCCTCCAGTAGATGGAAAGGTGTCTGCATTCGGGCTGAAGTCACCGACGAGAGCTCTCAAATTCTTTTCTTCTGTTTACTTAAATCCTATTTGTGAACCAGGAGCCTGTGCTTTGCTGGCGTGAATGCACTGCGCTGATGTATTTATAACTCAGGGAAGAAAGTTTGAGGTGTCCATGCGTGGAAGCTTGCATGAATGTAACCCCCCAAAATCTTGGAAGGTGATAGACAAATAACAGCCCAAACCATCTTTTATTCTTGAAACAGAAGACAGCTGTCAGCAGGAAAAGCTGAAGCCTTGGGGACAGCAAATGGCAAGCAGATGCGGTACTTTGCTAATTGTCAAGCAGTTCAACCTTTTCTGCTAATCTCCTAAGTGCCAGTAATGTCTTTGTAACCCAGACACCATAGGAAATATGTTTCTGCACAACAAACAATTGGGAAAATTTATCCAAATTTAATTATGAGTCTCCAGCTGAGCTCTTGTTTTTGACTACTGCTTTATCACACACAGCACAATGGATATATAAATAGGATGTGGCAAAACAGTATATTCTTTTAGGGCCTGCACCATGCAGGTCTGAGTACTTTATCCTATTGACTTGGTTCTGTGCTGTAATTTATATTTGCAAGACTGGCCCAGAAATATCTGAGTCGTAGCACGTAAAGCACAGTCTGCTTTACAGCTACTGTGGGGTTACATTTCTTATATGAGTCTCCAAAGCGAAGAAGTGAAATGTATATTCTCATTAACATTGGTAACTGTATGTACAAAATTTGGAAATATAAATGTGCATACAGTACATGCAAGGTACAAACAGGCTGAAAAATAACTATAGATAGTGTAAATCCTATTGTGGAGTCCCAAATCCTTCAAATTATCTCCCTGTGACTCTGCCACAGCCTCTTTGTAATGGTACAAACCTCAGAGGGTAAGTAAAAAAACCAATAACCTTGTGACTTCAGTTATTTGAAATACATTACAAGAAATAAATTGTGTGTGTTATCAGTGTTATGTTCTGGATGCTGCAATTGCTTGTCCTGTAGTAAATGATCTGCAGGAATGGCAAGGATTTTTTCAAGAATAGAAACATTGGGTTTTTGAGCAGGTGAGAGATTTTTGGATGACTAAACTTTCCCTAAACCAGGTAGAATATTTTCTGTTTCAGCTGAGCTGAGCTGGAAAGCTCACAGCACGGATGACATGCTGTTTTTTTCCATCTCATTGGGCAATGCTCTGTGCATTTACCGTACAGAATCGCTCTACAGGGTGCTACGGAGTCAGCCAGTGCCCCGTCCTCATCCAAGTCCTGCCAGTCACAGATATTTGCATGTGACAGGTGAACTTGTTAAGCTTAGGAATGACATCCTGGTGTAACAAGCACTAAAATGATTAAAAGTGAAAAAATTTTCTCCCCTTCAGGAAGCTAATTTCTAACCAGTAGATATTTTTCAGTCTGGCTTTACTGTAACTTCCCCTGCAGGAAGAGATCTAAGGGCCAAAATAATGTATAAATTCTTACATGAAAAAACCCTCACTATTGCCTTAACAGAAAAACAATGTCAAACAGATTATGACTGCTCATTTCTAAAATCTAAACATTTCTTGAACACAATTAGGGATTTCAGGCTTGGGATTTAAGGCTGTTACCCTGCACCAATATTGAATACTGCCACTGTATCCAGTGGAAATATCCCAGACTTGCTCTGGGTTATTTACGATCAGAGTCTCACCTATGATAGCTCCAACTTCTTTAAGTCTCTACCATTTTTTCAGAAATGGTTTGAACTTCAGAAATGAATATTTGCAACAAGTGCATCCCTCAGTTTCCCCGGAGGAAATGCTGAAATATGCTCATGTGGAAACTCATCTGTGTTTTGTCAGCTTGTGAATTTTATACAAGCAGGTACTGCAATTTATGTTTCCCATGTAAGCCAAAGAAGTTATGCACATCCTGCAATTTGCAGGATTCGGTCCTTAAACTGCATTTTCTTCTGTACTTGTCATCTAGAGAAAAACAGTACTACAAACAACCTGAGATTTTCCTGAGCATTTTAGATCAAATCCAGGAAAGAGAAAGATATTAAAATGAGTAACTGATTGTATATTTACTTTATAATTAGACTTTAATTTTTTTGCAAAACCAAATATATATTTGTTACAAATCCATAACAATGACAATTTAAGTCTACTAGCATTCAGGAAAAAAAAAAAAGAGGAAGATGAAAAAGCCCCACTACTTGTTTGAGTACAGAGTACTGGAAACTATTTAGCTAACCCTTCCTTCCCACCTATGGAGACAGGCCCCCCAAACGTCTCTGCACCTGAACAGCCCAGATGCAGGGAGAACTTAGATGGGCACATTTGTTGGCTGTGGGTGGAGTGTGGGATAACTCTGCTTCCAATACCGATACACTGGGACAAACCTTGGACTGCGAGTGTTTAGCAGCCTGCTTACAGCTCTGCAAAATTATGGAGGGCTTTCTGGCTGCTGGGGAGGTGTAAAGGGGAACAGGGTCAGATTTTGGGTACTATTTACAGGCTGTTCCTGACATCAGCTCATACAAGGGAAGATACTTGGGTACTCATGTGCTTTGCATCAGAAACATCAGTGGGAAGGATTGTACTTCTTTGTATCTACTTGATTACAACTTGGAGTAGTGTTTTGCCAGTTTTCTGTATGGGCCTTGCAGGCTTTTCAATGTGCCAGACAACTGATGTGCTTGTTGAAGGGTAACTATGGGAAGCAATTTAGTGCCCCTGCCAGCACTCAGAGGCACTCAGCTCTCAGTGGGAGCATGTTTTTGAAACCTCTAGACTTTGGCACAGCTGCTTATGCCCTTAACATTTAAAACACCTTTACGATATGGTTATTTTTTTTTTTTTTAAACTGTTCCCTCAATGGACAATTTGTTAAATAGGTTGGTGGCTCCTTGCCCAGACCATGGTGTGGGTGTCCCAAGGCTCAGTGTGAGCTCCAGGGGTCAAAGGCAGCATGGCAGAGCTCGTGACCCACAGTGGCAATGACGTACCAGATTTAACATTGACATTAAAATCACTCATTCTGCATGTACATTTGAGGTTCTTCCAGCATTATGTGTATGTCTTAGGGGAGTTTGGGGAATTAAGACAACAAAATGGATAGAGGGAACAAAGGTCTAAAATGGATAAAAAAAATGTTCAAAATAAAACAGCCAAAAATTTTATAAACAAGTTAATGAAAACCCAGTGTAAAACCATTGTACAGAACCCATCTTTCCCCTCCCCGCCCCCCCAGAACAGTTTGGGGGCAACTTCATTATAGCTGTGGCAGAGACCTATAGCGATTCAGTTCCATCCATTGAGTCCCCTAAACTCATTCCTTAATTATCTTCACCAAATTTCCTAAAGATTGTTGGCATTTGTTCACTGCTCTCATGAAACTGTGCTCATCTATACCAATAGAGTATTTGCTTTTGTCTGTTTGTACCTGAGGCTGTATTTACAAAACATCATGAAATTTCCAGGTGAAACTGGCTCTTTTGGGTGCAATTTCAAATATTAAGCATCAAGGACAGATGAAATTCTAATATAAAAGCAAATGACTGATAAAGAACTACTGGCATTGAGGATTATTTTAAACCATACTTTTCATCAGATTAATTAGTCAGGATTAGTTTCTACTTCAAATTTATGCAGTGCCTTGATCATTGAACTTCACTGATAATTACTTACTTGCATCCTCATAAAAAGAGGACATAAATGGTAGCTGATGAAAGGCTCCAATTCATTGCCCCTGCAGAAATAAAAACAAACTTATTGCTGTTATATGAAATGGTCACACAGAGAATTTCTAGTTTCTTACTTTGAAAATAGGATTGTTATTAACTGAAAGGGATTATTTAATAAAAATAAGAGGCAAAATGTTCTCTCATACTGGGATCAAACTATTCATTATTGCTTTGATATACTTTTTTAATAAAATGAAAAGTACTTGTTCTCTTCAGGATGACATTAAAGTAGGCTTTACAGAATAGGTAGAAGGGAAATCCTGATAAGTTCTTTCCTTCCTTCCTCCCTCCCTTCCTTCCTTCCTCCCTCCATTCCTCCCTCCCTTCCTCCCTCCCTTCCTTCTTTCCTCCCTCCTTTCCTTCTTTCCTTCCTCCCTCCCTCCCTTCCTCCCTTCTTTTCTTCTTTCTTTCGAGGTTGATAGCCTACTGTAGTCAATGGGAATATCATATTGACTTCTCTGGATTTAGGACTGGACCCTAGATCATCTGCAAAGAAATAAAAATCACTGAAGGACCTGTTTTTAAACTGACAGCCTCCATGTTGACGCAGTTGCCTCTGTGCCCTTCTCCTAAGTGTTTTCTCATGGATTGTAAGCTTTCTGGCATGGGGAATATTGTTTGTTTACATGTACAGTAGTTAATGCAATAGATGTTCAACTCAGTTTGTCTCCAGGCATTTCCATGTTTTGTCTGTTATTTAATAATGCAGCTGGCCAACCATGCAGATTTAATGATCACAAAAGGGAAGGACTCCATTAGGTTTCTTTTCTATACAACTCCATAGGAAAATAAACTTCATCATTATTTCTGTTAATGACAGAATAAATGTTTTAAATTGACAAATTCCCCTTCCTAATTCTCTGTACAAATCAGGGTAAACAAGTCATATATAAATTTCTGCTACTTCTTACAATTTATATTGACCTACTTCAATACATACGACAGATTACACAGTCAGCGCGATCTGTTTTGAAACACATTTCTGAATTCACTGAGCAGTTGCTGCTGCTGAAAGTACCGGGCATTTTTAGCTTCAGCTAAGATTCAGCTATCTGGAAAGCAAGTTTAGAGGTTTTGTACTTACATCATGCTAGGGGAACACTGTAAGTGCATATTGGTTAAGTTACAAGGTGTAAGCTGGAAAATACAGTTTAACTAAAATCTCAGTTAAATTCAATATAAATGAACCATGTATGCTAGGGAAATAACTGATACCTAGGAACATTATCTACAGAAGATAACTAAACTTCCACACTAATGAAGAAATTCTGTTCTTAGACTGTTTGCAGCGCACGTGGAATAGTGCTGCTCAATCTAACCAGACTCTTCTGATTTACAGGGGAGAGTAATATTTGTCTTTGCCTCTTGGTAAAGTCCTTACCTCCAGCCATTTTAAGGGAAACTTAAATTTACCTACCTTTACCTAGCTATTTGGCCGTGCTCCGTTTATTTTCAATGCAGAGGGCAAGCCATCTCAGTTCTCTCCCGTCTCTTAGGATGGCTGAGGTGCCTGGAGGTGCTTCTTAAGGGCTAGCCTACAGCTTTTAAAACAGCTGAAGGGAAGGAGAGGAATCTCAGTTTTACTGCATGTTTCTCAGATACTCTCCACTTGCAGAGCCTGCTGGATGTTGATTATGAATCTCTAGGAAATCATAAACTCAATGCACGTTTTGGGGAATGGGAGAACATTTCTGCACATTTCTTTGGAAAGTCATTTATGATTTGCAATGCAGGAGAGCCCAGGAGCTGTGACTGGCTGTGTTCATGACACAAGGCATTACATAGACACATGGTAAAATAGAAAAGAAGCCTCTAGTCCTACCTCCAGAGAATTACATTTCATGTTCAACAGCACCAGTGGAACAAAATAAACGAAGCGGGAGGTGAGAGAGGCAACTCCTATAGGCATGTTTTGTGTAGCATATAGTATATAAATGTAAGGAATAGATTAGCAGTGGTAACTGTGTTTGCTTCCAGCCTGCTCGTTAATTTTTGCTGTAGCCTATGCTTCTGTGAGCCAAAACTAGTTTTTAAGGCTTGGTCATGAACCATTTATTTAGTCAGGTTTTCTTTTGTTTTCCTTTCTTATTTGTGCATTTCTGCTTTTGGACCTTTTTAACATACAATCATGGTGTGTCTTTTCCCTCCTGTTTCAGATGAAAGAGAGAAAAAGTCCATTTTGAAATCTTTTCGATGGTTGAATTGAGCACAGCACATTTTCAGCAAACACTCCTTCCCCTGAAATCTCCCAGTTTAAATTTTCGATCACGTATTACTGTTGTTTGTATGCAAAACCTCTAATTATGTTGCCCCCAATAATCACCTTCAAATGGAGAGGGTGACAGAAAAAATGCTGTGCTGCCAAGGATTTTGGAGACCTTGAATCCTCCTGGGGGGGAGACAGAGTATGGAGCCAGGAAAAAAAATGTCTTCAAGTAATTTTTGGTAATAGGTTTTGTCATTTTCAATTATATTTTAACAATAATTCTCTAAATATAGTGGTGAAATGAACATCTTGTTTGTCAATTAATGTAGAGTGCTTTACAAAACAAGTTATGACATTTGCCTCGCTCTGTCTACATCAATATGACACTCTTGTTAATAGTTCAATGATTTTTTTTTCCTCATGTTTTTACCATGAGGACAGGATGGAGTCACCATTCTTTCTATGGTATATACTTACCTTCTCCCCATGCAATATTTGTCTTGCCTCTTGTGATTTATTTCAAAATGTTACTTTAGATTTCCGTTTGCTGCAGAAAGTCATAAATATGGATTTGTGTAACCTAGTGTTTATTTAATGAATCCAGTGTTCATTACACTGGAAGTTAATTGTTAACTGGCTTTTCTGAAACTCTGTTTAAAATAAGAGCCTTCATTAGCAACAGGCTTCAAGCCTCTCATTTTTGGGGCAGCTGAGAATGAATCAATAAGAGACAGATACTAGCCAATATGCTCTGCACATCATACCAGCATACATGCAAATATGAATATTCAATATCATTATGAATTTTTAGGTAACATGGAGCAGAAAATTTGCCCTTGATACGACCTTCCCTGCTGCAGAGGAGCTTTCACAGAAGAGGAGACAAACATCAGAAGAACTGAGATTTCTCGTCCTGTGAAATGCCACGTGAGACAAATGCCTCAAACAGCAGGAGGTACCTGTGTGCACATCAGTCCTCGTGGGAGATGGAAACGCTGTGCATTGCAGAGGGCACTGAGCCCTTCACTTAAGAAGTTTTGGGAAAAAAATGGTTGGGATGATTTAATTAGATAAACATGGTAGGAATTACCACTATTTAAAAATAACAATAATAATAATAATATTTGTAGGTTCCTAGGCACTCGAACGGGAAAAGATTTGGATGCTGTTAGGTTTAGTCTTGGACAATATTGCTTACATGTCCTACTGAATGGACCTCACCTCCCTTTTAGTATAATAAAACTGATGCAAGAATTCTGCAAATAGTTAGCTATCAGAAATAGGTGGATGTTTACCAGAAATAGTCCATGTTTACTGCTCTGTAGCAGAGTGGAAAACACTTAACTTTTCCAGTACGAAGAAAGGGAATTTATTAGCACAAGAAAAATGCAATCTGAGATAAACCTAAGACAAGATGCCAAGAAAACTGTGCGAACCATACTTTAGAGATGAAATGACAGTGCTAGGATGAGTACACACAAAACCTCTTTCACTAATACTTTCTTCAGCTGCAAGATTTGCACTTGACAGTTGAATACTTTAACTAATTTTGTGACACATTAGATTGCTTTATTTTCCTCTTTTTATAGAAATCCCTGCTCTCTGATCCCGTTCCTGAGGAATTTTAGGCCTATTACAGTGCTGCAATGTCCATTGCTAACTGTGCCTTCAAGTACTCTTTCCCTGGGACACTCCCAAACTTGGCAGTGAACGGAGCCCCAGTGATCTGGGGATCCTCCTGCTGCCAAAGAAGTTGGTCTGACAAAGACCTTCCTCTCTATTTGGCCCATGTAGGACCTGGCCTGTGAATTGTAAAGTATGCGTGAGAGTGTATGAGCTCAAAGTAGCCTGAATTTCTTCTCACCACAGCCTAAGGAGGGAAAGTTTGCCAGCTCCAGATTTACCAGGGTGACTGAAGGGGCTGTTACAGGGTGCAGCCCCGGTCAGTTTGTACAAAATGTCAATGAAGACAGATCCGTGACGCTCTTCTAGTCCTGCCTGCAGGGAGGCAGAGGCTCTGAGACACTGTGACCCCCTCACAGCTGCTCTTCAGTCCTCTCATTGACATCACCCTTGTTCCCAACTAAGGTGAGAAGGAGAAAATATACCTGTATTTAATTTACATTTCTCAGTGGGTTTCCCTGTGAAGTCACAAATTACATCACAGGAGCAATTTGCATATTGCTAGCACGGTCAAGACCTCTGTCATGTTTTAGTGACTCAGTATTTATGATCTTATCTTCACTGTATTGCTGAGAAATGTAAAGAATTATGATATGTCCTCAAATTTACTTGTTATATCCTCCCTGTCTTTGCATGGAAGTTCAGCCAACACAAACTTGAATGAAAAGGGTCCAGCCACTGAAGAAGGGAGAAGCAAGAACAGATCTCTGTGATTTCAGGGCAAAATTTCTGCCTATGTTTACTTGAGTTTGGGAGAAATCACTCACCAAGGCATTAATTGGTGCCTGCAAATAATGTAAGAGCAATGCAGATAAAGAAAATACACATTTTTCAGCCAGGAGGTGATGGATGGTTAAACGCAAAATCCACTCCCATATGAAATACCCTGACATCACTTAATAGTGGGTCTGGGTGTGAACTTTGAATCTGGTGCTTCCATCTCCGGTCGTGGAAATTGAACCCTGGCTCTTCTGACCCCACTCAGGCACTTGCAGTTTGCCTAATTGAGAATGGAGCCATATAAAAGCCTTGGGATTTACATAATTAACTGGATGTATTAAGGAAAGGTCTGGATTCACAATTCAGTAACTCAGAGCTTGTAAAATGCTGACAGCCTTAAAGGCAGACAGGTGATTTCAAGCTGTCTTTGAGAGGCAGAAGCTCCCTGTGGGCCTGATTTCCTGGTCCACCGAGGTCTCCACAGATAGCTCACCGCCATTTTGTTCCCTGGGAGGAGGTAACACCCTGCTCTTCCTTGGGAGAGCACTGAAAACCGCAGCCCTGGGTTCTCCTAGCTGTCTCCACAACAGCTCCATAAGCACAGCTATAATCAGTTGTATTGCTCAAAGACTGAAATGGTCCCACCCTGGGTTTTTTTCCACACTAAAAGTGTATTTAAATCAATGTTATTTAACACAAACACTAGCTGAACTAATTTCATGCTCTCTCACAGCCTTCTTTGGGGTGCAGCATAGCACTCCATGCTATCTGCTGTGACTATCCCCTCATCAGACTGCTCAGCAGAAAAGAAAATAATGCTAAAATCAAAGTCACCCTAGTGGAAATAGCAATTGAGTTCCCTTCTGCAAGGAGAAGCCAAACTTTTCACATGTTTGTGCATTGCTTTTCCACATGCTTAGACTGTAAGGGTTATAAAGAAGAAAACTGAATTTTTCCTTCTACAGCATGTTTGAGAAGGATACAACTATGCAATATTTAAATTACCTCAGGAAAAAACCTGCAATTTTTATATAAAACATTAAATAATAATGATCTTTCCTATCAGAAAGTGCTATTTAGCCTGACTTCTCTGTAGGAGGACTGGTAGAGTCAGTTCAAAATGGCTCATACCAAAACCTCTTGAAGTCAATTCCACCCATCTTGTGGGTTGTGTGTTACACCAAGTGTAACACATCAACACTTACCAGGTCACCTGGACCACCTCTTAAGATTTTACAGTCTTTGAAGTTTTTAAAGCTTAAATTTGAATGTACCTTGTATTCTTCAGTCAGATATCCTTTTCAGAGGGAGAGGACAGTGATAAATATTTCCAAAAGTAGGATGGCAGGTTCATTCCATAAGTTGGGCAAATATACGACTCTGAAACACTTCTCCATAACCCAGAAAAATAGCAAGAAGGCAGAAAAGACTTGTGCTGATTCTGTAGATGTTAGAATTGTGAACTTTATTACTGAATGTGAAGATACATTTGAGGGTGTCTCTGCTTTGAGTTGAATCTTTAGCTTACCTCTAAAGGTGGGCAATTGTAACTAAAATCTTCATTATATCCAGCCCCACATGTATGTATTTCTTGGTTGATACGTGTGATAGAAGTCATTTTCTTTTATCCCTATTCATTGGTAGACTCTACAAGCATGTTTTGCAGTGTGCTGTCCCACAGAATCCTTTGCCTTTCTACATTCACAGCAAAGCTTCAGCAAGCTTGGCTTGCTTCCAA
This sequence comes from Nyctibius grandis, assembly GCF_013368605.1. Classification (NCBI taxonomy): domain Eukaryota; kingdom Metazoa; phylum Chordata; class Aves; order Nyctibiiformes; family Nyctibiidae; genus Nyctibius; species Nyctibius grandis. Next base: position 116,846,771 of record NC_090658.1, on the reverse strand, counting down.
AAGACATTCTTTGTGACAATTAAAAGAGAGAATTCAGAACACCATATAATAAAAGCAAACAAAATACAGCACAAATAATTTCTGATCTCAGGCAAGAGCTGAGAATGAAAATAAATAAAGACCAAATGCTGCTTACTGAACTTTCTTTGCAGTGTGCACAGATCAGGAAATAAAATAATTTTGTTGGTTCTATTATCATTCTTGCCAGCACAACACAAAGCATTGCTGATACGGTACAGGTCCATCTGCCAGCTGGGGAAGAAAAGAAAAAGCAATTAAGAATATTATAAATCAGGTTTGTTGCTCTGGGCTGAAAAGATCCAGTTAAGCATGCTGTGATTCTGAACAGAGAAGAATAAGAGATGAGCCAAAAGAGAATATCTCTTGATATTATCACTTGACCTGTTTCCCCTGCCTTCCCCAACTTCCCCAGCCAAGGATGTATCTGTAGCCAAACCACCTCTAGCTCTCAAAGCTAAAGTCAGGTACTCCATGTATAAATCCACATTTTTGTGCAGGCTAAATACTAGCCTGGACAACTTACTCTTCCAGTCTGACCCTGTGATAGAAGAACACCAATCTGTGCACCTCAGTGAGGACACCCAGCCCTGATTTCCTTCCAGAGCAAGGAACTAGGTGGCCATTTCAACTTGTCGTCCTCCTGCTCCCATCACCTCCCTAACCCAAATTTGCTTGACATGTGAAACTGAAGCAGCAAAAGTAATTCTTGCCCTATACAGGCAGTGAGAATTTCATCCCTCCTCCAGGAAGAGGGTGCAGAATTAACTCTCTTACTAGTGACCCTGTGCACTTTGCATATTTGTCACACGTCATTTAACCAGCGTTGGCTTTGCATTTGAGGACAATGCTGGCAAAGAACTGCTTTTGGTACACTTCCTGAGCTTTTGTTTTGGCAGTCTCAGTATCCTTTCTTGGTGATTGTGCACAGCACTCCTCTGGTATGCACATAGAACAGTAATGGGAAATGTGTCACTGAGAAATGAATCTAGACCACATTACACAGAATCACACAGAATCACAGAATCACAGAATGTTAGGGATTGGAAGGGACCTCGAAAGATCATCTAGTCCAATCCCCCTGCTGGAGCAGGATTGCCTAGACCATATCACACAGGAACGCGTCCAGGCGGGTTTTGAATGTCTCCAGAGAAGGAGACTCCACAACCTCTCTGGGCAGCCTGTTCCAGTGTTCAGTCACCCTCACCGTAAAGAAGTTTTTCCTCATATTTAAGTGGAACCTCCTGTGTTCCAGCTTGCACCCATTGCCCCTTGTCCTGTCAAGGGATGTCACTGAGAAGAGCCTGGCTCCATCCTCATGACACTTGCCCTTTACATATTTATAAACATTCATGAGGTCACCCCTCAGTCTCCTCTTCTCTAAGCTAAAGAGACCCAGCTCCCTCAGCCTCTCCTCATAAGGGAGATGTTCTACTCCCTTAATCATCTTCGTGGCTCTGCGCTGGACTCTCTCTAGCAGTTCCCTGTCCTTCTTGAACTGAGGTGCCCAGAACTGGACACAATACTCCAGATGTGGCCTCACCAGGGCAGAGTAGAGGGGGAGGAGAACCTCTCTCGACCTGCTGACCACACCCCTTCTAATACACCCCAGGATGCCATTGGCCTTCTTGGCCACAAGGGCACACTGCTGGCTCATGGTCATCCTGCTGTCCATTAGGACCCCCAGGTCCCTTTCCCCTACGCTGCTCTCCAACAGGTCTGTCCCCAACTTGTACTGGTACATGGGGTTGTTCTTGCCCAGATGCAGGACTCTACACTTGCCCTTGTTATATTTCATTAAATTTCTCCCCGCCCAACTCTCCAGCCTGTCCAGGTCTCTCTGAATGGCTGTGCAGCCTTCCGGTGTGTCAGCCACTCCTCCCAGTTTGGTGTCATCAGCGAACTTGCTGACAGTGCACTCTATTCCCTCATCCAAGTCATTAATGAATATATTGAATAGTACTGGTCCCAGCACCGACCCCTGAGGGACTCCGCTAGACACAGACCTCCAACTGGACTCTGTCCCATTGACCACCACTCTCTGGCTTCTTTCCTTCAGCCAGTTCACAATCCACCTCACTACCCAATCATCCAGACCACACTTCCTCAGTTTAGCTGCAAGGATGCTGTGGGAGACCGTGTCAAACGCTTTACTGAAATCGAGATAGACCACATCCACAGCTTTACCATCATCTATCCACCGGGTTACGTCCTCATAAAAGGCTATCAAGTTGGTTGAGCATGACTTCCCGTTGGTGAAGCCATGCTGAGTGCCCCTAATGATCCCCCTATCCTTGATGTGCCTAGAGACAGCACCAAGGACAAGTTGTTCCATCACCTTTCCGGGGATGGAGGTGAGGCTGACCCGTCTATAGTTACCCGGGTCCTCCTTCTTGCCCTTTTTGAAGACTGGAGTGACATTCGCTTTCCTCCAGTCCTCAGGCACCTCTCCCGTTGCCCACAACTTAGTAAAGATGATGGAGAGTGGCCTAGCAATGACTTCCGCCAGCTCCCTCAGCACCCGCGGGTGCATCCCATCAGGGCCCATGGATTTATGGATGTCCAGATTGCTTAATTGGTCCCTGACCCAGCCCTCATCTACCAAGACAGATTCCTCCTCTATCCTGACTTCTTCTGGGGCCTCAGGGGTCCAGTGCTCCTCAGGACAGCCTCCAACAGTATAGACAGAGGCAAAGAAGGCATTCAGTAACTCCGCCTTCTTTTTATCCTCTTTCTCCAGGGCCCCCACCTCATTCATCAGTGGGCCTACATTGCCTCTAGTGTTGGCTTTACCTGCAATGTATTTGAAGAAGCCCTTTCTGTTGTCCTTGACCTCTCTTGCAAGGTTTAATTCCAAGGAGGCCTTAGCTTTCCTAGTTGCCTCCCTACATCCTCTGACAACAGACTTATATTCCTCCCAAGTGGCCAGCCCCTCCTTCCATGATCTGTACACCCTCTTCTTCCACTTTGAGTTTCCACATTACTCTTAAGGAAGCACATCAGGCATCTGGTACAGGTCCAGCCAGACACAGTTCCCATGAAACTAAGCTTTATCTTTATGTTTCACTGTAATCTGAAGGAAATGAACACAGAGGCCTAATGTTATGTCTGCTTTACAGCATCTGTCCTTGCAAACTGAGGATGTAGAATAGACCATTTCTCTGTTGCTTTCTGGTTCCTTTGTTCCCAGAGCTATCATGACCTGTTGCCCCATTGTGTGTTTGTGAAGCACATGCTCATAAACTTGCTACTGCTGCCTTAAAATCATTGCTGTGCCATGTGCAGGTCACCCCTGAGCCCGGACTAGATGTACTAAAGCCCCAGTTATTTTTGTAGGCAGCATCACTTGTTTTTCCATCCCCTTCACATCTTGCACCTGCTTGATGTGCAGCCAAGCTGCCTCCTGCCAGCAGCTCACATATGGTCAGCCGTCCTACGCCAGGGAAGCAGATCGGCCGCATCTGCCAGACTATCAGCAGGCACAATTGTCCCACTGATGGGTCATAGTTTTGGACAGGAGTAAAATACTTGCTTGTTTGTATTTAAATAGCTTTGGTCTCTGGAATAATGTCAGGCCACTGTGGGCTTGCTGGTGGTTTCACAGTTGAACTCTGAGATCTGCCATGAGATGGCTGCTAAATCTTTCTTGTTTACAAGCTTATGTACATCACAGAGGGTCCAGCAGTGAGTGTACATGTGCCAACAGCAGTGGCCACACTGCAGTGTGGAGGTGCAGTAGCCTGGCAACCACCTCCATCACCTATCAGACACCCAAATCAGTGACTGCTTAGAGACCATCATGGGCTGGGGACTGAGGATTCATCTGTCAGCATCCAGCTAAGCAGCTGCAGGCTGGGCACAGCCTTCGAGACTGATATTGCTGCAATCTGATGTGAAAATTGTGCCAGACTATCTCTGTTCATCAGGCAATAGAATAGCAAAAATAGCCATTTTTAATAAGGGCAGAATTAAACTTAAACACAGAAAAAAATGAAACTAGTTGTCTAAACAGAATAACTTCTTTGTAACTTTCACAGTGGTTTATAAACCATCCCCAGCTAGTTCATGTTTGAGTGGAAGCTTTTTGTGGAAAGCTGATCTTATCTTACTGCAAGCCTTTTGCTCCTGTTTTGTGGAAAAATGTTTGCTTCAGTTTGTAGAAAGAGGTTAAAAATACAATCTTCTTGAGAAATGATGGGATTGTTGAGACAGTCCAGGAATAAAGAAACCACAGAGAAGAGATAAGGTAGGAAAAGTGTTATTAGCTCTCCAGTAAAGGATCAATTTACTCTGTTTGGAAATGTTGCATGGCACTGGGGAAATCAGGATTGATTTTTAAATATAATGATATAAATTGGAAATAAGTTTCAAAGGTAAACTTAGAGGTGGATATTTAAAGAGTAATGTCATCCCTTTGTACTGATGAGTTCCATTAAAAGACAGGTAGATCCATGAGCATTGTAAAGGAGCAAAGCCCAGGTGAGCGCTCTTAATGCCTCCTAATTTTGGTTTATTCCTGGCATTAGAAATGGGTGAGACTTTCTCATAAGAGGTTTGCTCCTACTCTCTCCTTTACTGCGCTGCCTATATTTTCTGGGAGCTTGGGGAAACCTATCTCAACATTATAGAATTAAAACACTTTAAATGATGCAAACAGAATTTTGGCAGGATTTTATTTCATGGTGTCTTTTGTAATTTTGCCTATTCATCCAGCTTGGAATTTAGAACCTATTTAAATGCATCATTAAACTTTCAGTTTACTTACGGGATAGATACCACTATTTCTCATTTCACAAATTAGTGAATTGAGGCATATAGAAATTGGGTCAAATCACCACTGGCATGAATTTTTCCCTAGTGTGAATTGAGGCATATAGAAATTGGGTCAAATCACCACTGGCATGAATTTTTCCCTAGTGTAATCTATGACTGAGTTCAGACCATGCAATACTGTGGAGCTGAGACTGGTGATGCATCTAGTAACCACGGAGTAACCTGTGGTATTAGTTACGAAGTGAGAAAGGACCTGACCTATGGCTGATATTGTCTTCAGGGGCTGAGAATCACGTTAAGAACGGTTGACCAGAGGAGGTGGGAAAGATCTCAGGAGTTTAGGTCTTGGGTTAAGGGTTTGATCTGAAGGCAACTGAAGAGAATGCAAATACTCCACTGGCCTGAGTGGGTTGCTTGAGGTCCTTACAGTTTCAGCCATTTCAGTAGTTCATAGTTTAATGGTTTCTAGTGGAGTTAATCTCAATGGAAATTAAAGGCATCTCTTACGGCACAAAACCCTAAAATAATGAGTTTTACAAATTAATACTTCAGCTAGTTCAGCATCCAGTCTTGAATAATATTTCACTTGGAAACAAATGAGATGATACTTCTGATATTTGTGTGGAAAAAACTAGACTATTTAGGACAATATGAGTATAAGAAAATTGTGCTAACTGATGTAAAGATACAATTTTATCTTGAGATTGTGACTATACTTCTTCTGTTATTTTATTAATTCTCATTAGATGTGGGTTTAAAACGGGGTGCTGATTTATCTCATGGAATTTAGCAGAATGAAGAGGCAAAAAAAAATTTCAGTTTTGTTGTCTTCCATTTTAACATTCCATTGGTTATTTGAGAGTTTGTTTTTTGAACTAATTGTTACAGTGCATCACTTCAGCTACCTTAATGTTTTTATTTTGCTGTGAATTATGTTCCAAGAATGCTTCTATTTTGCCCAAATCTGATAATTTTTAGAAGTCATTACATTCAAAATGGTCTCTCATTTGAAAAAGAGATCAATGATTATACAGCAAATGCAAATCAGTTATTGAATATACGTATACTCACATCCACATTAAAAACTAAGAGTGTGTTTATTGTATTTGTATGTAACAAGTTTAATTGTTTTAAAATAAATGTTAATATTGTGAGTGGCTACAGTTTTTCATTGTTTCTGTTTTTCCATCTCAAATTATTATTTCAAACCCAGCTTCTTATCTCCTTAATCCTTTTCCAAAAATACAATAACTGAAATAAAATTATGTTATAAAATGATAGCAGAAATCAATGGCCAGAGATATTAATGGATGCTTATTGACATAGATGACACTATTTTTATATTGCCATTATGTTGGTCCAGATGCTCAGCAGTCAGTTTTAGGCATTGAGTAGGTGGGTTTGGAAGCTCTAGCAGTCCAGAAGCAATTTCTTTTGGCAGGCTCTGGAGTGACTATAGATCCATGAGGTTATTTATGACCCATAACTGCAGCTCTACTGTCTACTGTATATCCCTGTGATGCACAACATCCAGTCTCCACTTGTTATCTTAACATGATACTTTGTACAAATGGGCTATGTGGGCCTCATTAGGGATTTCTTTGGACTTATAGGAAGCCAAAAGTCAAATGTCCTGTTTCCTAGATGTTCAATGTTTCTTAAGGAAGAAGAAAAGAAATGTCATTTGAAATTTTGTTGTTCTATTTATATACGACCTAATATCGCAGATTGAGTGTGTACAAAATTTGAGTTCTGACTGATGCTCTTCATGGCTGGTAAATCACTCATGGTCAGAGCTGGGTGTATTAAAGTGCTTGGTTGATTTAGGATGTGGATGTAAATGGCAATGCTTGGTTTATGAGCTTCATTATTTCTGGAGTGAGCTTTTCCATACAGTTCATTAATCTACCTGATTTTTATTATCTCTTTCTCAACAGCCATTTTCTTAATAGGTATTTTGACACTGAGGTTTAATGGCATTTAAAAAGAGGACAGATTCATGCAGAGAAGTTACAAGTCATACATATTAAATTGTTCAGTTATGAGAAGATCATTCCATCCCAGAAATGGAATCTCTGCTGTTCTTTTTCCATTTAGGTTTTAGTTTTTGCTCTAGTAGTTTGAACATAATACTCCACATAAAATAATTTCCTTTTGCTTTCAGGAAAGATTTTTTTCTGGTTGTCCACAAACTAGAAGAATGAGAAGGACAGCAACTACAGGCTCCCAAGCACACTTATGCTTTTGAGCACTTCCAAAACCAGTATAAATCAATTTGATACAACAAAGTCCTCCAGCATTAATGCACCTAACTTTACATTACTCTCTGGATGGCTATTCCTGTATTTGTACAAGCCACTCTGCCTTCAGAAATACACTGCATCTCCACACCAGTATAAAATTCGAGTAAGTGGCCTTCCTATTCTGAGCAAAACCAGGTCAAACTTCTTATTGACAAGATTCTGCTGGCTTCTGTGGTGTTTTGTCTCAGCAACCTGAGCCAGTAATTCAGATAAGACTTTCTTCTGTGGATTTATAACAGAATATTTTATCTTTAAACTTATTTTCAATATACTTTTCATTTGCAAAAAGCTCTCTACATTTTAAGTGTATGAATATATTTAAGCTGGCACTAGTTTTCATAACGAACATGAAAATGCAATATACATAGCCAGCTCAGGCTCATTACTGTGCTATTTTAATAACTTTCATAAGCGTATTTTGGTGAAAATAAATAAGCTTTTTTTCTTAACAACCTGCATTACTTACAGAGAGCAATACGCTCTTGCTGCAGGTAGAGGAAGCACCATCTCTTCCAGTGATCTGAAGATTTTCACCCTGTCTATATGGTTGCAAAAGGATTAGGGATGTAGTCCTGCAGAGAGCATAGATTTTCTGCCATGTATGGAGCAGTTCAAACTTCATGCATGTGTTCTCTTAGAAATTTCTGTCTGATTTAGCACATGTTTTTTAGCTTGGAAATGCAGAGCTTCTGCAATATGTTCTCAACATCATTCTGGAAGAGTGCCTGTGTGAATGGAGGAGCTTGCAGTGAAAGAGTAATGTGATCTTTGGAATAGATTAGTATGAATGGGAGTGCTTCGACAGCAGAGATCAGACAGACTTGTGTGAGATTTTCATTCCACTTGCAGGAGTTAGGAATTGTTGTTTGTGGTCATTATTCCTTTTCCAGGGTGTTGCACCTCGTAATGTAAAAATCTGTCCTTTTGCTAGGGGACAAGCTGTCAGAAGGTTTAGTCTTGTACAGTAAGTAACCTCCCTTGCTTTTTTCCCTGGTTGTTTTGTAGTTGTTTCTAGGTTCTTGTCATCTGGATATATGAATATGGACTGGCAAGTTAGCTTGTTTCATTGTAAAGACAGACATATTTAAAGCAGTGAAGATAAAACAGAATTCATCTCTACAGTTGCGATCTCCTTTAGAATTCCTAGCAAACTGCTACGCAAAAGGAAGTAGAATCACAGAATCAGCTACTTTGGGATGAACCACAGGTACCTCCAGTTCAACCTCCTGCTTCAAGCAGGGTCATCTGTGAGATCACACCAGGCTACTCAGGGCTTTAACCAGTTGAGTCTTGAAACCTCCAAGGATGGAGACTGCACATGCTCTCTGGGCAGCCTGATCCAGTGCCTGACTGTCACCAATGAAATTTCTTTCCTTGTATTGGAACACGCTGCCCAGGGAAGTGCTTGAGTCACCATCCCTGGAGGGATTTAAAAGATGAGTAGATGTGGTGCTTATGGATATGATTTAGTGGTGGATTTGGTAGTGTTAGGTTAATGGTTGGACTCGATGATCTTAAAGGTCCTTTCCAACCAAAACAAATCTATGATTCTATGATTCTATGATATGCAGCTGGAATCCCTTCTTTCAATTTATGACTCCTGCCTCTCATTCTCCTGCTGTGCACTTTTGTGAAGAGCCTGGCTCCAGCTCCTCGATAACCCCCCAGGTAGGCAGGGTCAGGCTGCTGTGAGATCCCCCTGAAGCTGTCCTTCATCCAGGCTGAACAAGCCCAGCTCCCTCAGCTTTTATTTGCACAGCAAGTGCTCCAGCCCTGTCCATCCGGGTGGCCTCTACTGGACTTCCCCAAGTCTGTCAATGCCTTCATATACCAGGCCCAGACTTCTGCAGAAATAATTGCAGAAACACAGTCTTAAACTTGTGTGTGTCTTTTGCACACTTTTATACCATTCATTCCTCTTGCTATTCACTGAGCTAACCTCTCAGTACTGTTAAGAAAGCAAAATCTATCATTACTCCCAAAGACACAGTGCTCATTTAACTGTCTTCTTGGAATTTCATTAAGAACATTATACTTGTTTTTCCTACAACGTCTCCTTTTCAGTTTCTTTGCTCAACTCCACGAATGGCAGACATTTTTCAGGATTAATGAATTCTTTAGTGATAACATCATTAGTCACTATCTGAAGACCCAATAATCCTTTAAAGGAGTGACATGAAAGTCAACAGGTGCATGAAAAAGGGCTTTGAAATTGCTTCCTGTTTCTAGCAAGTCGATAAAGGCCCTCAGTGGGAGACTGAACATCTCAGTATCCCAGTGTAACAGCAAATGGTGGCTTTTCAGGACAGGACACAAGCACACATGCAAGGCAGGAATGTTTAAAGCTACTCCCAGGATCATCTGCAAAAAAGACCTCTTTCTAAGGACCTCAGGGTGGCAAGGTGCATGAAAAGGGTAGTGCTTTCTCTGTCTTTATTTCTAAATAGCATCTGAAAAGTTCTCTCTGAGCTCTGCTTTAGTCTCACCTTTGAAGGAGGAATTGCAGATGACATCAAACCGGGAGGAGCAGTCGCTGCACTGGCAGACAGGGCTGCTGTTCAGAAAGACCTCAACCAGCTGGAGAAATGGTCTAGCAGGAACCTCATGGAGTCCAGCCAAGGCCTTTTGATGATATACAGTCCCTTGTTCGTCTCCTTCAAAACCAGGGTGAATGAGATTCACCACTATGGGAAGAAGTGGGCAATGGATGTATGAGTTGAAGTTTTTATTTCTATCTGTGTCTGAAGTGAGGAAGGTTCATTCATTACCATCTCTTTTTCACAGATGACTACAAATACCCCAGACTCTCTGTATAAAAGTCAAATTATCAGGGCAGCTTGTCAGGACTGTCCCATTCTTTTTCCCCCAAATTCTCACCTAGGGTTTTTATTTTGACTCAATATTTAGCTTCACTGGAATTGCCCAAAAGTAACTGTAAGATCAGAAGCCAGAGGTCAGTTGTTATCTCACAGAGGTTTTAAAGTGGAGATATTTACTGTAGGGATTTATAATGCCATCCCTGACCTTGGATTACTTGGTAGCAATTAAACCAAGTGTTAAAGTTCCTGGAGAATTGGGAAATATGTTAGAATGGAAGAAAACTTTTTCACCATGTCCTGTGCAAAAATATTTTTTTGATTCATAAGCCACAACCTTGCTGCTGTTTCCTTGGTTTTCCTGCACATACCCATCTGAAGCAGAGGAAGAACAGTATGTCGATGAGAATAACACAATTATTTTATTTCATTAAAAATTATTCATGTAATCAGTTTCATTGAGACTTTTCCTGTAGGACTCATGAGAAAGAATTGCCAAATGGAAATTAAAGAGATAAGACATATAGCCATTAATTTTCAGAAACATTCAATATTTTTTTGTGCTGGATTTTTTCCAATTAAGTGAGTCAGTTCTGTGCTGGTTGCGGAAAAAGTAAGGTAATGACAAGTTAATTCTGAGGGAAATGTGAATAGATTGAAGCTTGTTACTGGGTTGACTTCATAGCTTCCCAGTTGTCAACCTCTGGATTGTAAATGAGTGGCACTGTGTGGATGGACCTTTTCAGCACCATACAGAAAGTCACTATTAATAGAAAAATTCTTTTGCTTTATGTTCATAAGCACAAAGCAGAAACATGTAAATATGTGTCAGTTTTTATGTATACCCAATAATAAACCTATTTATTAAAAGATTCTTCAGTTATAGCTGTAGTACACTTTTCTGAAAGTACTTACAAATATTTTTTATTAATTATGCAAGGCTGACTGCATTCATACATATATACATGTATATACAGACATACTCATACACACACACGTATACACCATCACTGTTCCAACTGGAGTTGTCTTTAGCAAATGACAGGCAGTGTTAAAAGTACTGAAGGGACTTTCATCATATCGAATTAAAGTAACTCAAAGGAAATTGGAAAATGGAGCTTTGTGTGAAGACAGGACAGTATAAAAATGGAAAAAGTCTCTCATCTCCTTCCCTTTTGCCTCTCTCTTCTTTAGTGTTTCTCTCTGTACTGCTTTTCATTCTTTTGCTCCCTATTACCCTTCTAAACCCTGTGCTACTCCCACCTGTTCTGGTCCTTTGCTTTCATACTAACTAGCAATACGCCCTTTCATGTTCCCGTCAAGCGTGGCCAAGTGGCAATAGCTCGTTCTCTCATGCACATTAACTTTTCTCATTGTCCTTAGCTGAAAGGGGGCAACTGTGCTGGCTCTTCAGGATGGTTTGTCTTAGATGGGATTTTTCAGGGTGATGAATCAGGTTCATTTTGTTTTCGGTCACTGCACTGCAGCTTTAATATCCCTGTTCTTCCCAGTGTTATGCTTATTACTTATAATCATTTTGTGTGTAAAGGTTTGGTACATGACTAAGCAAATACTTCCTGTTCATCATGAGGAATCCCCCAATAATGTAATTAATAGAAATATTTTATACTACTAAAAGCTATTTGCTTACCACGAATCTGCAAACCTGTCAACATAGTATATAAATAATGTAAATTTGACAATTAAACCAAACAGTTTATCAAATAATTGGACTCTTACCACTGATCTGCAATGCACCACGTATTTATGACATAGAGGCAAGAGGTAACCGTGCTACCACTCTATGAGTTGATAAAGTGGATTGACTGTAGTCATGGGGTGAAGTGTGATGGATGCACTCGACTCCCCTTAACCAGCAGCAGTTTGGTACAGGCTCCAAAGGAGGTAAAGGCCTGAGCTGTAGCTGGTCCAAGAACTCCTCTAGGAAACCAACAAAGAAGCAGAGCAACACCATGAACACTGATAAATTGTGGGTGCAAGGAGTCTCGTGTATACCTCTTCTATTGTATGCAATTTGACTACAAGCCAACCACTTTATCCCATAAATATGACAGCCTAAATGAACCTTCTTTGAGCTCGCCCTGCTAGGCAGCGTGGCTGCATGGTGATGATCTCCCCTTGAGCTAGGATGCCTCCCAAGGCTGCTCCTTGAGGCAACAAGATCTTTTACCAACAACAGATCATCAAATGAGCCCAATTTGAATTCTCCCTGGATGGCAACTGGATGAACACAGGCAACTCGCCCCTTTAGCAGGGACGCGTCTCAATGCTAAGAGATATTAGTTGTTTAACTTCAATAAGTACGTTTTAAATAGAATTAATCACTGGAGTTATAATGTTGTGTGATTTAGTATGCTGTTTGCTTAGTTTTACTTACTTAGCATAAGTAGCTAGATTTGCTGAAGCCTTAGTCCACAAGCTGTAAATTTCCACTTTGATTTGCTGAACATGTACCTACTTAGTCAAAACAGGGCCTCCAGAGCCAGTGTAAATCAGAAGATAGGGCGGCTCCAAGTCTACAACCATCAACAGCAGCTGCAACTAGACAAGATAATGGCCTGTCTGAAGACAGTGAAGGAATGCAATGAGGAACAAGAAGACCCCAGACCCAAGTATTACTACTGGACTGAACCATCGTGTGAGCGGCAGGTGAATAGTCTGTAAGGGTATAATTGCCCAGGGATTTCTTTGTTCGCGTTGGCCCCTCTCTGGAGGCACCCAGCTCGAGCTGACCCTGCTGCTGTACTGCTCTACTAAATTATTTATTTTTATAAAATCTGATGCCTGAGAGTCTTGCCTTTGGGAAACCTAGGGTTTGAACTTCAGAGTGAATTAGCACTGGACACCTATACGGAAGGTAAGTGAATTGAGAATAAGCATGATGAAACATTCAAATCTTAACTAAGTGATATAGAGAATCAGGTGTGCACATATAATCCTTTAGCTATAAACTGTTGAGCAAGTCTTGGACTAGGAGTGGATCTAGCCGCACCTAGACTCCTCTCTGAGAAGTTTAGAAAGCAAGGGGGTCCATTCTGAACCTCATGGCTCAATGGGAGGTTTTCCTTACCCTTTCTATCTCTTAGACATAAACCTTATTTTTTGCCTCTTTAGTCCCTACATTAATCATTCCAAGTCGATTCTAATCCAATTTTCCCTCTGTATGTTTCCTCTATGTAGTAAGTAATACAGTGAACCTTGCCATCGAACTCTGTTAAGTCGCACTTTTATCTAAACACTGCTCTGCAACACCAGTAACACATCAATGACAGTATCTTTTCTGCAATATAACACCATACCAGGCAGTCTGATGGAGGGATAAGTTCATGACATTTTAGTACCAGCTACTACCAAATGTTAATGCTGTTTTGACAGTGTTAAAATCTGTGTCTGTCACTCCATCTGTAATAAATGGGAGATTAAGTCACACCATTGCTATGCAGGGGCACAGCAAGGACTAGTGAACATTACGCTAAGCATACGTGTGGCACTAAATATCAGGGAAATACACCATTACCTGAGCTTCATCTGATTCATCTTATGATAAAAAATGAGCATGCAATAATGGAATAAGTGTTTGCAAATATTTTGCCACTGACTTTAAATCACAGATTTATTTCAATAATAAACATGGGAGTGCATCTTGATAGGTTGTTAGTTGAGTTGTGTGGGTGGTTAGTCTTTTATTTTTATTCAGATGATTCAGTGATATCATCTGATGTAATTATTTTGTCTGTGGTAAGAATACTGAACTCAGTCATCAGCTATACCAAGTGATCTTCACTCCTATTGAAATCACAGGACAAACACCAGAATTATTACGCAGAGTTTTGTTTGTTCGATTTGAATATGCATGCGAAGCTGTCCAGAGAATGCTAGGCAAGACAACGCTTTTGTTAAAATGTTAAAAAAAAAAAGGACTTTGCAGAGTTAGAAGCAGTCTTTAAGTACTGTAACAGAGTAAAATTCGGTGCTGAGTTAGTTTATTAAAATACCATTCATACTTTATCATTCAGGAGTAAATATGTAAACCTGGAAGCTAGATCTCTTCGCAGACTGTAAGAAAAAAATGTTAACAATTTCTGAAAGGCTTGATCTAGTCTCATCAGCTGGAAAGCATTAACCACACTGTTCCCAGTCATTATGGAAAGAGCATTGAATCTGGATTTCCAAAACAGGAGATGACAGCACAGTTTGTACTTTTGTCTCCTTTCACATGAGGAACTGAGGATCTGAAGCTGCAGGCTTTTCAAGGTGGCAGAACAAAAAGGGGAGCTGGGCTTAGGGCTGATTGCTTTGTCAGGATTATGGGCTGCAGTCAAGGCTGGAGGGGCTGCCTGAATAGTGCTTGGTTTCGGAGAACGGTCACCATTCTGCTCCCGTGGTTGTTTCTGTTCCAGTGCCAGAATGCATGGCCCATTTCTGATTTTTATCTCATTTCCAACTGACACAACTGGCACAAGTCCTCTTTTGATCTGTGAGATCAGAAGCAGATGTTGGGTATATTAGCTTGATGATCCAGGGACAGGATTTACAGGTCTGGCTCCAGCAGCCAGATCCAGGCACCCTTTGATCTAATGGGGAAGACTGAAAGGTCATGACATCATGCCTGTGTCACAGGCTGTGGGACCACCTGTTTAAGGCATCTTTATTCATATGTGATAGATCTTTTTTTTAACCAAGCAGCGAGGGAGAAACTCATTCTATGACTCTTTTGTAGAACAAGACCACTCACATGTGGGTTTTTAGTACAAGACAACCATTCACCAGCTGTGCCCTGAGCAATGTCCTCTGTACCTCACCATGTGACTTGCAAACTCAGGAAGAGGGCAGGCAGACAGCAGACATAAAGGTTCAGGTCAGGCTTGACACTCAAGTACTGATGTCGATATGTGCACCGTTTCAGCTCCCTCTAGAGTCAGTGGAGATCTAGTCGATGCCAACAGTGGAGCCTAGCATGCAACTGAAGTTGCATGGACCATGCTCAAGAAGACACAGGGTGTGGGATTCTGTTGCCCAAACATAGACATCTAGTATCAGTTCAGGTGCTACAAAGCACCTTTCTTGGCCTCTTGAAGGCACTTCAGAACGGTGCATGTGTCCCCTAGGGTATATTTGCCATCCCTTGCAGATGTCTCAGGCACCTTATCCTGTCTGGACGTGGTCTTGGACAACCTGCTCTAACTGACCCTTCTTGAGCAGAGGGATTGGACTAGGTGATTTCAAGTGGTCCCTTCCAACCTAAACGATACTGTGATCTCAGCTGGCAATAGATGCCAGTGCATTGAGCACCTGAAAGTTGCTGCTCTGCTAAAATGCCTGTAGGCTCCAATGACAGTGCTGACTCCAGCTTGACTAATTTGAGGATGCTTAGGAGTCTAGTACCACATGATAAGCCCTACATCTGCCTGGGACTGGCAGATACAGAACAGCACTTACGAGAAATATGCACCCTTTCTGTGCCAGGCCAGGTGGGACACCCTTGTCATCTCAGGTAGACTGGTCACTAAAGTTTGTGTGACTGACTCCTCAATGGTCATATCTTTTGGAATATTATGTAGCCAAGAGTCCAGATGGCAAAGTCTGACCATCCAAAATGAGTTGCTTGGTAAGACAACTCCTTGCTATTATATTATGCATCTACTTTGAGTGTGCTACACTTCTGCATTTTATGCTTTTGTCTGTTACATTAATGAGCCCTCAGCTACCTGGAGCTTCCTTACTATGCTGCTACTTGATCAAGCCATCTCTAAGGCATTTCTTGGGCAAATTAAATAAGACTGTTAATTTTTTTAAAATCTATGACAGATTTTTCAGACCTTAATTCATTCCTGCAGCCCTTACTATGCCAGTTGTTGAGTCTCTAAAACCACAGATAGTGGTACACCTCCTTTCCACTCTACTACTTAGTAACTGTAGTATTGCAGCAGCCATCACATACCACATTGTCCTGCTTCAACTGTCCTGCCTAATAACTCAACTCTAATTGCCATTCACCATTCAGGCTCTCATTCTGTAAGCATAAAGTGTCCACATGCAAACCTTGCATTCAAATGTGCTCAAATGGATGATGGTTAAATGAGATCAATTTACCACACATTTGTTTCTTGCTCTACCTTTATCAGTTTTCAACAGAAAATAATTTACTTTGATTTGTGTTTGCATTTGTGTTGCAGTCTCTGCCAGTAACAATAGAGTTTTTTTCCAGCTCATTGGTAGACACTGATTAGCAAAACAGGACAGCGAAAAGCCTTAAAGTGTTTTAGTAGCATTTTGTGACGAAAAAAAACCCAAAACCCAAACAGGTTTGAGTCGCTTTTCATTCATCTTTGAGTTATATTAAGGGATGCTTCATTAAGTACTAAAGATTTGGAAGATCCCTCTCATGCCAGCGGACATGGCCTACTTGGAAGGTGTGTGTCTTTTGTTACTTGGATCAGAACAAGGCAGATGAGCCAGCAATTGAATGCTGGTGATCTTTCACTGAAGAAACTACTGTTTCCCATTAAAGCATAGCAGTGTTATTGTCTGAATAGGAGGCAAAACAGTAGAATCAGTAGAGGCACGCAAATGAAGGACGAAAAGAGCGGTTTCATTTTAGACTCTGTTTAAAAAGGAAGTGGTACCCAGAGACACTCATCCCAAATATTCTTCACCCTCCTTATTTGGCTATTCAGTGGGAATCAATCTCATTTTCTTGTGCAAAACATTTTCTCACACACCCATAGTGCACCATGGGAAAGTCCCCCATATGTTCCCTGAGCAGGAGAGAAGCTGCAGCACTGGGCTGCAAGCAAGGGTCCTTGTGTAAAACCTCACTGTAAGGCATGTTTCCAGTCCCACAGCCTACTGCCAATGACCTTTCCTTCCCACCGCAGCTGGAAGTGGTCTCTCCCCATCACAGGACTGATGTACAGACAGATCCTTCACGTTTTGTTGCAGCTGCCGTTATCACAGAGCATGATGTGTCTTGGATTGATATAACAGTGAATTATGTTGAAATCTGGGATTTTAGATTAGTTTGTTGCACTCCATTTCTAATTGCAGACTGCCCAAGAATCAGCAGTGTTGGACCGCTCCATAATCTCTTTGCTTTGCTGTTCAAAATCCAACTTTTTAGTTTACAAAATGTACCAGTTTGGATGAGCAAGTTAAGCCAGCAAGCATCAGAAGGGGGAGTACCAGCAAATTAGCTCCCTCTCCCCCACCTCTCTGTCATCGCTATAATCTCATTTACCCTGGAACAGTAAGAAATCTAGAGGAATACAGTTAGTTTGCTTTATTTCCCTTGGTGGATGTGACAGAGCTGCTTGTGACCTATTGAGCTACTCTAACCTACATGGGATTTCATCAAACAGCTAGTTTACTTACAAATAGTCGTAGCTTCTTTAGTCATATTGAATAAGACTTTATTATTTTCCCTCTAAAAATCCTGATAATTGAGAGCCACGAGGTTTTCAGGGTGGCATATGACAGGCTTAGCCAGCATAGCCAAGTGTTATTGTTACATGTGCTGACACCTACACATCTCAGCCACGGACCCGAACATTGTCACACTGGGACTATCTACAACCCTATAATTAAAAAAGTATTCCCCTCCAAAAAACCACTTTGGGATCCCTTGGGTTTAGCTGAGGGAAGGATGTTGTAGTCTCCTAGGCTGGTCTATTCACCTCTTATAATGTCTCTTGTAATTGGAGCCTCGTGGTGTTTGGGCAATGGTGGTTTTCTGTATAGTGAGTAGGTAGGGACAGACCCCTTTTAGGGGAACATCAAACACAACACCCCTTTGCCACCCATCTGCTCACTGCACACCGATGCTTAGAGGGCAGCCAGATGAGTGGAAGGAAGAGAGAGACTTGGGTGCCTCACCTGGCTGCCCTTGGGTGGCTGAGCCATGAACCACTCCAGCAGCCCACATACACTCCCCCAGTCAGCTGCTAGCTGCTCACTGAGCACTTTTATACTCTTTCCACTTTTTTTTCCAACTCAGAAACATTTTGCAGTCACTTTGTGCAGACAAGTCACATCAGACATGGGAGCAGCTCACTTTAATGTGTCTTTGAGTTGTTCAGGTCTCATGTGAAAGGTCTTGATGGTAAGAGCCCCAACATGAGGTGGACAATAACAGCTCCAGTGTGCAAGGATGAAGTCCAGCTGGCAACTGATGTTCACTCCTCCAGCCAAGGCAGCACGAATGTGCCCTATGTGAGTCACAGCAGGGGTAGTGTCATACGGCAGCAATTAATTTGCTCCTAAGGCAAACGGGTCCAAATGGTAAAGGCTTTTCAGATGGAATTTACAGTTCCAATGCAAATAACTAACTGGCAAACAACCACTCCAGCCTGAAAGCCTGGCTGGCAATTGGTTGACATTTGTGCTGCAGAGAGTTTACAGATTCCCCACGGGTTGGATAGGAGTTGTGTTTTGCAGAACCAATTGATTTATTACTGCAACAACTAGTAGAAATAGAAGGACCTGCTGGCAGGCAAGGGTGTGATTCGTTCCTCTGCAAACAAGCAAGAGGTGTCCAGCTGGCCAGTGGCCACTCCCAGGCAAAAGCCCAGGGGAGGATGCAGGCTTTATCTCCTCTCTGCTTGAGTTTTGCCTGCTAAATAGTGAAGGAATTAGTTTTTTTAATATTGTACCAAAACACGTTTGTATTTAGTAATGTTTCTACAAAATGAGTAAGTAAGGGGGATGAAAACGTCAGGCCATCTTCTAGATATTTCACTTTGCAAGCAATAGGACGGCACTTTATCTGTTATTCATGAGCAGAAAATCATTCTCATTTATACTGCAGCAGCCCCTGTAGGGACCAATCAAGGTCCCATTGTTCAGATGCCTGATTGGTGGCCGTGAGCAGAAAATCGCTGGTGCCTCCTTGGATGCAGTTCAGAAACATCCATTTTTTGCCATGTAAGGTTTAACATGAGCACATTCTGATCAGCAAAGCACATAAGCACACGTTTAAAGTAATCTCTCTCCAGTAAAATGTTTCAGAGTGTTTCAGTCCTCCCAAAGAGAGGGGAATATAAACATGTGCAAAAATACTCGGCTAAATCAGACAGGGCTGCTGCACCTGGACATCGCATCTTTTGAGCTTTCCACATATAAAAGGGAGTTTTCCTTTGATGCATAGAGGGGTTTTGGGGGTGGTTGAACAACACGTCCATATGAAGTCTTGAGCCAGTGTGTTTTCTCTCCTAGGCATTTTATATTCTGAGTGTTGTGTAAAATTGCCATATCTTATTATGCTAGTAAGCCTGGAAAACACTGACTTTGCAACACTGATAACTGAAACGCAGTGGAAACGTTGTTTGGGATCAGCAGAGTGCATTGTAGTGATAAAGAATTTCTCTGTAATGCTGTTATAGTAATTGAAGCTGCAATTTGTCTCCCACACAGCAAAGCAGGCTGAGGCTGCCAGAAGGTTTTCTAAAACTTCCCTTTGCAGTGCCAACCAATTTGTTGCCTTTGTCCAGCGACAGCTTGCCTGAGTTTCTGCCACTTTGTGAGCTCTAACACTGAATTTGTGAGCTCTAGCACAGACTCTAATGAATACAGACCATTTTAACCTTTTAAGATGTTTAACTGATGCTTAGTGTACAGGTTACTTCCTTATGGAATTAGGAAGGATTTCACAACATTTCATGCTTAAACCAAAAGCAAAGCACTAGAGTCAGCCTTTAGGTGCCTCATTTCCATTGAAATCTGTAGAGTGATGCACTGAAAATAACTGTTTTTGTAGGATGTGCAACATAGCGTTCAGCCTTCCTTTCTATTTTGAGATTTTATTTTCAAAGAGAGTCCTCTACTTAGATTCCTTTTAAGATTTCCCTTCCTTTTTGCTGCCCTTGTATATCTTTAACTGACCAGGATGATTTAGCAGTACTTGACTCTTAGCATGTTAAAAAGGTATTCAAGGCTCCCCTTACATGGGAAGACAACAAGCAACTTTAAGACATTGGCAGCTTTCTCATCTATGTATGAAACCAACAAGAAAATAAATAATTAAATGGCACGGCTTCTCCTGGAGCTCTCAGACCTTTCCATCATCTTCATTTTCCTCTTAGCCATTTACGTGAGCCTGCCTTATCCATTAGCCTGGCTCACTTGGCTGCGTCATTCCCCCGACACTCCTAAGGCAGGCAAAGCTCCCACTGAATTCAAGCCTAATATGGTTCATTACAGGAAGAGAAACGAATTTCAGTTTTAGTGGGATAACTACAGCTGAAGCAAGTACCTCTAATACACATTGCCCTGAGTCAGCTTTCACACTACTGCTACTTTGCTGCAACCTTTGGTGAAGTTTGATTTACAACAGGCAATGCAGAACTTATTCCTCACATCACTAAGGATCATCTGTCTCAAAGGGAAAGTGTCTCATGAAAGCTGGTGTGGAAGGAAATGCTGATATTCATGAATGACCAGTCTGGGCAAAATGCAGTAATATTTGAATGAGCAGTGAGCCAGATCCTCAGAAACCTGGCTGGGTAGCAAGAGTGTTCTCCCGTGCATGTGCCCGGTAACTGTCATACCTGTGTGAATAAGAAATATTGAGGTTTGTCAGTGGATATAGGACTGATGGTTGTGTTGACAGGGAGGAGGGAGAAGAGAGGAAGCACTTCTGCCTAGAGTAATTCACAGGGGACGCTGCTCTGTTTTAGTACATCTGGAAATGTAGATGTGGCTGGAAGAGGGTTGTGGGGTTTTTTTGTGTCTTTCAATATGGTTAATTGTTCATTAATATCTGTTAGCCTTTACTTTTATGGACATTTGAATGTTCTGTTTCAACAAACACCTGTTTATCACTCTTTCATCCAGTCTCAGGTGAACGTTTGGGGTAGTTATTTGGAAAATGAGTATGGATTGAGAGAATACCTGAGACTGAAAGCAACATGGTCTTGGTTTCTCCTCTTAAGCATTTTTATCAGGTAGATTCAAATAGCACTTTAGACAAAAAGAAAGCTGCCTAAAGGGTTACTGAAACAGCATCACTGTCAGCTTCAGCTGCAAAAAGGACCTTAGCAATGAGTGCCCTTAGTACAGCCAGGGACAGACGGGCTGTGCTGCATGGTTTGATAGGAGCTGGCTCTGCCTCCACATGTTCACATTCCCCTGTGACCCATGCACAGACCAGAGAGGACATTTCAATTAACCCTGTGTGGCTGGTGCCATACCTGCAGCAAGGGGCAGCTCTCCTGCATGTGTCACAGCAGACAATAGTAGTATTCTAGTATTTCCCACAATTTTGCTTATTTTTTTAAAGTGTCTTCAAATCATATATATATGGCAGTCCAGCAATAAAAACCTAGCTGTAGATTGCTGGTTTTGCCTGAACCTGAAGCTGTTTCCAAAGCCAAGGTGGCTGTGACATGCCAGCCGGAGCATGGCATGAGTTGGTGTTACGTGCCTATCACTTCCCTGAGACTAAGGCTGTGTGTCACCAACCACTGCAGCCGGCGCCCACACTTCTAAAAGCAATTTCCACTCTATTGAGTTCTACCCTTTATGGTGTCCAGGAAGCTAGAAACAGACTTCATTTTACCTACGATATCTTAGCAATTGCCATTAATCCACCCTTGGGTGGGTTATTAAATTGAGACTATTGAATCAGATTCTGCTGGCAGCTATTCGATGTCAAACCTGGACTAATCCCAAATTTACATCTGAAGTTGATGTTACTTAGGAACTAAAAGCGGATTCCTTCAAGCTTTAGCTCTGTACATTGCAGGCTGTATTAAAGATTCAAAGTTTTCTAGAAGCAGCCACAGATGGCTGCATAGGGAAGATGTCCTATGGGATAACTTCTCAAGAGGATAGTTTGACCTGCTTACTGTGCTCTGAAATTTCCTGCACAGTGAACTGAGGAACTCCTTTATGAGAAGGGGACTGATGTCAACTAAAGTTACAGTAGCTCTGTTTTCTCTTCATAATTTTCTCAATGGATTTTCTAGAGTCCTAGGTCTTCTTCCCAGAGCTCCCAGTTTCTTATGGGAAGGGTGACCCTATTTCCTTCGTACATCTGGGATTCCAAAGAGGAATGTTCAGGTAGCAGGGGTAGCAGGAGAGACCCAGGGAGTTTATGCAATTTTCTGCACTGGGACATTTTTGGGCTGTTCCTGTCCCAGCTCCCAGGTGAAGGTATTAAATATCAGAGGCAGGGCTCCTCTGAGAGATGGTTGTGTTACAAAGCTCCCCACATGCTGCAGACATTGGGGAAGCTCAGTGCAGTGGCTGATGCTGTTTCTGTCGGGTCTGGAGACGGGCTCACTGGGAATGCCTTACATTCATTAACTTAATTCTACAGACTCAGCCAAAGTGTCCATAAAGTGCTTGGGAAGTGCTGAACATGGGGAAGTTGCTGGTGGGTTGGGTGGGTGCAACCTGTGCCCACCTCACCCAGAGCGCAAGAATGAGAGCTGAACCAAGCACGGTGTAGTTTTCCCCTTGAAAAGACTTCAGGGCTTGTCCCAACTTTGCACTTGAGAACATCCTGTGCGTAAAAGCGGGGGACCCCGACTCAGCCAGAGCCTTTGGATGGTGTCGCTTCCTCTCTGCGAAGGGACTGCACTAACGCTTCCCCTCATCCCCCAAGTCTTCCAGCCTCATAAGTCCTTTTATTTTTAGATTAACTTGTAATAAAGGAAAACAAGCTGTGCTGGATGATGCAGACTATTTAAAAAAAAACGTGAAAACAAATGTCCCCTAGCTCACTCCCTAGCTTACTCCATCCTTTAAGGGGCAGAGCCTTCCCTCTGGCCCTTATTTCAAAGCCAGTGGTTTATGGTAGTTTCTTGGTCTGCGAGAGGCGTCTCCTCCAGGGCCCTAGAAAGCCTCTTGCTTTCTAGCATCAGAGTTGTGGCTGTGTAAGACCCCCCTGATGCTCTCCAGTCCCTCCATGTGCTGCAGGCTGCCAGCCTGTCCTGTCCCTCCATCACTGCCCACATCTCCCCTTGCTCCTGCAGAGTTCCCACAGCATGGGCAAACCAAACAGGCAGGAATTTGTCCTGCCCACCCACAGCCTTTTACGAATATATAACTTACAGCAACAAATCCAACAAATATGGACCCTGGTGCAGCAAACATCATGGAGCCTGGCTTGGGACCAGCCTGGGCTGGAGTGGCACTAAGGTTGTCCCAAAGCTCTTTCCATACTGACACAGCGTAGGCAGATCCCTGTGCTCAAAGGCATAACTCATTGGAGAAATTAGCCCATAAAATTATTTCTGATAAAAGAGGTTTATTTTTTATTTAATGTCATGTTAAATAAATTGCAAAGCGCAGCAGTGAAGATTTAGTACTTGCAGTGCTAACCATATTACTTAGCATTTATATAGTGCTTTCCTCATTCAGGAAAGGCTTTTGCTAACTTAATTCATCCCCAGCCACCCTCTACATGCCATGAGGGAAGTCAGGAACATTTAATATCCCCACTGATAGATAAGGCGTACAGCTGGGACTGGCACAGCTCTGTTACTTTTCCCCTTTTCCCACCCTCAGCATCCCACACAAGTTGATTTTTGATAGTTGCAGCCCTTACTTGTGCCCTGGGAGTCCCCAGCAGCGCAAGGGGAAGGATCTTGCCCCTTCAGTGAGAGGTGGCTGTGGGTCTTGGCTGGGCAGCCAGCAGGAGCAGAGCTGGGACTGGTGGCAGGCAAGAAACATGCTGCAGCAGATGGGAAGGACTATAGAGCAGGTCTGGAGGCCAAGAGCTGGGATGTGGAGGGGAAGAAGGGGCTGAAGGGATGCTGAAGGGATGTTTGGGCTCAGGAAGGCACTTGGGTGGACTCTTGGCCTTAGGCAGAAGATAATTTGGGACAAAAGCTGGTGGAAGGATTCTGGTACAGAAAGGTTCAGAGGTTGCTTTGAATTATCTTACCTGACGGGGGTGCTTAAGGCAGGACATGGTAACAGGGTTGGGGAAAAGGACAGTAGGTCTGACATGGGGCTGGGGCAGGGGGATACAGAGTAGGTGTCCCTGGAGGTGAGTAATGTGGGGTGTGAGGGAAGTGCTGGGAAAGGGCTTCAGCCTGGGGGAGCCAGGGGTTGATTTCCATGTCAGGAGACCTGCACAGTGGGCAGTGTTCCTGGGGAGCAGCCACCCTTCCCTGCACACCTGCTCAGCCCCTACACACGACCACTGCTGCTCCCTGCTCCCAGCAGGACAGGGCTCTTCCCACCAGCAGACACATACTCCTTTGCCAAGGGCCAGAGGCAAACAAGGTGCCAGGAGAGAGCACAGAGCCCACCACATGTGCCCCTCCAGCCGCTGCTCCTGTGGGGTGGATGCCACAGCCCCATTGCCTGCCCATGTCCCAGGAAAAGAGTCTCAAAAACCTGCATGGGGGTCTCAGGCACAAGGTGCCTGGGGACGGGTTGTGGCTTTTGCAGCTGTATTTCATCTGGTTGAGGAACTGCTCGACAGAAAAAGGAACAAATAAGGACAGCTACCCTAGCCCTTTAATCATTTGGGTTCCTACTTTTAACGTATGTAAATACATCTCTGTGCCAGTTCTCCCCTCCTCTTTGAGCTGGCGTAACTCCTAGTTTCAATGGATTTCTCTGGTAGAGATCAGACCCATATATTGCAGTCGTTAAGTGAGACAACTTAATGCTTACGTAGATGGCACTTGCTTTTCGAAAGAATAGTAGCTACACGCTGGCGCTGGTTAATATGCTGATTAATGAATAAGATACTGATTAGTGCCTACTACTTCTGTAAATGCACATTTACAAAACCATACAGTTATTGTAGGGGTGGGATATGTTTTGTTTGGTTTTTTTTTTAAATAACCTAGTAATATGTTCTTTCAGATAGATATTTTTTACCATAAATCAACTGAAGACTGCACTATCTTTATTGAAACTTTACACTTAACTTTCAAAGAGTTAGTGTCTAATTTAGAAGTACTCAATTTAACTCCTCTATAAACTTCTATTGCTTTACTAGTGAATTAAAATACTATAAGTCAACTTACAGTTTTAAAAATTACTTGATTATAAATCCTTTCTGAAAGATCCCTACATATATAAATTATTATGCTGTAATTAAAAGCTAGAAAAAATATTTACTTCATTTGCTCCTTAATATACATTGATTCTGGTCTACATCTCTGCCCAAAAAATAGCTTCAAGTCCCATTGAAAATGATTTTTTTTTTTCTGGAAAAAGGAACAGATACCTATCCAAAAAGTTGACCCCAAATCACATTTTGCAGAAACAAAACCAATCATTGACTGTAATGTTCTGTACACGGTATATGCTCATACTTTCAGTATCTCTAGGCTGAAACTGCTCATGACATTTTGTTGTAAACCTGAATCTAATATGAGTGAGAAGCTGCTTTAATTTTTTAAGGAGCAGTTCTCCTAGCTGCAAAGGCATTGAAGACAGGTGGGAGACACAATCTCTGCAATGCTGCTCTTTATTGTCACGGGTACAGAGTTCTGATGTGGCAATGCCGCACATTCAGGTCATCGAACATTTACCAGATAGGAAGGACCTTTCAGTCTCTAAAATGGTTACAAATGGTTTTTGTTGGAATGCACTCATCATAAGCAGTCTGATCTCAATGGAGTCCTACTATTTTATTTTGGGTAATAACGGCAAAGTCTTACCAACTATTGATGGAGATACCATGGGGTTAATCTATATTCACGTTGGAAAAGCAAAGCAGTGCTCCCTCCCAACTCTGACAGATCCCGCCAGTCTTTTCAATAGTTGATTGTCAGGTTGTCCCGATCTATAGCTTAGCACTGACAACAGCTCACAGTTTATTTGCAGCTTTGAAGCCTGGTCCTATAGTGTTTCTCTTCTGACAGGAGATGAATGAAGGTGTCACTGTGGGAGACTTTTAGCCGGCTGCTATGAAAAAGACC
This sequence comes from Nyctibius grandis, assembly GCF_013368605.1. Taxonomy (NCBI): domain Eukaryota; kingdom Metazoa; phylum Chordata; class Aves; order Nyctibiiformes; family Nyctibiidae; genus Nyctibius; species Nyctibius grandis. Next base: position 116,820,956 of record NC_090658.1, on the reverse strand, counting down.
CTCCTTGCCTTCCCTCGCAAGATCCTCTAGTTCACTTTTGGAGCTTGTGGCTTTCCCCTCGGCTGAGTTTAGCTCCATCAGCTCCAATTCATGCTTGGCAGCTGTTTCTAAAACTCTCTGCTTGTTATAATACCTGACAAAGTTGTTAATAATGGGATGGATGGGAAGGGCGATCGCTATCACCCCGCAAAGAAAACTGATGGCGGCATTCAGTTTTCCTAGAGTTGTTTTAGGGTATATGTCTCCATATCCAACTGTGGTCATGGTAATGATTGCCCACCAAAATGACTGAGGGATGCTTTTAAATAAAGTTTCGGGGTGACTTTGCTCCATGGTATAACCCAGGGCAGAAAAGACAAAGATTCCAACAGCTAAGTACATGAGGAGCAGCCCGAGCTCCTTAAAGCTGCGTTTCAGGGCATACGTTAGAGTCTGGAGACCCGAGGAGTGCCGTGCAAGCTTGAAAATCCTCGCAATCCTCATGATGCGCAGCGCCTGGACTGCCTGCTGGACGTTGCTCAGCTCCATGAGCTTGGCTCCCAAGTGGGTCAAGGTCAGGCTGACATAGAAAGGAAGTATTGCTAGCACATCAACAATGTTCATGAAAGACAGGGCGAAGTGGAGTTTGTTGGGAGAGGAGATTAGTCTCAGCACATACTCCGTGGTAAACCAGCCTATACAGGCTGTCTCTATGCTGTCCAGGGTCGGGTGCTCCATACGGTTTCCCTCCGCGTCTACAACCTGCAGGTCTGGGATGGTCCCCACACACATCACGACGGAGGAGATCAAAATAAACAGAAAGGACAGAACGGCGATCACTCGAGATGGGTAGGACGATTCTGGCTTCTCCAGAAATTTCCAGATGTATTTTTGGCACCTTTTCCAGCGACTTTCTGAGGCATCCACTCCCAAGTCATCCAGAATCAGTTGCACCCTTCGTGCTATTTCTTCCAGTTCCTCCTTTTTTTCACTTAGATGAGTTTTGCAGCAGTCATCCAAAAATTTCAGATCCACTTTCCAAAACTCCATTTCATTCTTGAAACATATGGGGCATATCCCTTTCTTCATGTGAATTTCCCCAAAGTAGTACACGTCAATAATGCATTTGAAAGCATCTGGATCTCTGTCAAAGTAAAACTCTCTCTTTCCAGGATCATAGTCATCGCAGAGGGAGAATATGCTATCGTATCCCCCTGATAAACAGTTGATCAGCTCTGCCAGCCGTGTTTCTGGGTATCGGTTCAGGTTATCTCCATAGAACACCTGCCTTACCCCACCGACATTGACCACAATCTCCGTTTCTTCATTTTTTTCTGATCCATCAGTGTCCATGTCTGGAAACCTAGAGTCACCTGCCATTTTAATTGTATTGGATTTTATTTGATTTTTAGCCTGTTGTTTGCTTTCAAAGCTTTATGGTTTTAATTTCTCATGAAAGCAAATCAGCACCGAGTCAGCTCTATTACAAATGTTACCAAACTGACCCAGAGTCGTGGTGGGAAAGGTTGCAGAAATAAACCTGTGGTCGGGAAAGCCTCCTGAGGTATGCAACAAGCTGCAGGGAAAAGACAAGTCATCATTGCTGTGCCTGCAAGCAGGATGTTAGAAAGCTCCAGCAGATTTGAAAGAGAAGAAACCATTTAATAAAACTCACCCCTCTGCTCAGTGCTCGAAAGTCTTTTCAGGTCCCATTCTCTCTCTACAAATGATATTTATTCACAGGTTGGAAGTCACGGCAGAGAAGTAAATCCCGTGCTCTGATTAATGCAACGTGCAGTGAGTGACAGTTCTCAGAGAGAAAATCAGCAGGGTGAGCCCACAGAAAACTGTAGCAGTTTCTCTCTTCGATTCCACGGATTTCCTAGAAAGCTGCTTTGTTTCTCTTTCCGTTTTCTTTTTACTTTAAGATCTTCCAGAGTTTATCTGACTCTTGCACATAGTCAGTCGGTGCAAGCATGCAGAGGAGAAACTTGTGCTTGTTTTCCCTTTGCTGTTTCCCGGCGCAATAGGGAGCCCGGGCTGCGAGGAGTCCTTTCCAAACTCTACCCTCTTCTGGTGAAATCCAGCAAAGCACCAGCTACACAGAAAACACAGCAAAGCTATTTATATGCCTGCCTAGCTGTAAAATAATGTTTCCGTACCGCCATGCACTTGAACGATTTTTGAAAACATTTTTTTTAAATCGAATACAAAACATAATCATGTATATAGTTGTTCAGAGCTGCAGAAAAACATCCAATCAATTTCTTCTGACGACAGAAGCCAGAGAAAAAATACTGTTTTGGAATAAATGCATGACATAAATCTTGCTCTCAGTGGGACTGGAGCAAGTCTAGAGTAATTCTTTGTAGGACATTGAGTTACTGTAGACTTGTACTGATGTCACTGAGAACCAAGCAGAGACCATAAATTTTTTGTTGCAGCTGCAGAGCAAAACTTTCCCTGCACTCTGCGCACGTTTCCCAAAGCTCTGTGTCCTTGGTTTTAGCCATGTTTTCTCAGTCTGCAGCCAACTGACCCTGAGGAGTGTTTGAGTAATTTATGCCTATGATGATTTCTTGGTGAATGCTACTTACCAGCAGTAGTGCTTCGTACTTCATGCAGCACTTAACAAGTAGGAATAGAACAACAAGCATTTCCTTTTAACTTTGTTTTCTCCAAATTCCGGGATTTGATGGACATTTGTTCCCCAGACCCTTACATACAGGTAGGCCTATCACCGTGCTCTTAGATGCTTAAATCTGACCATACAGTTCATTTTAGTGGGCCCTGAGGGCTCTGATCCAGCAAAACTCACAGTTAATTAGTTAACTGTTTCTGGCCACAGCAGAATGATCTACACTAGCAGGTTTGGATCTTTTCCAGTTTACTGGCTTCTGACAAGCTTGTAAGTGGAGGGGAATAGAGAGGGGCAAATCCAAATGATTGATAGTTTGCTTCTTTAGGCTTATGTCCATCCTGGCAGAAAGGTGAGAGCTGTCAGGTGCCTGTGTCACCCAGTGAGGGGGACCCTGTTGAGCATGCTGTGCTCCATTTCCAATCCCTTGCTGGAAACTTGTGGGGGATTAGTTAGAGGTTGTGCACCAGACCTCACCTTGACATGGAGTATTCACATAGCCTCGAGTATCTTATCAATACCCCTTGGAGATAGTTCATGGTGCTTTTGGGTGCACAAGTCATGAGTTAAAATCACTGGTCCAGCCACTTCTCAGACCTCCCAATGACCTTCCTTGTCCCTGAGCTCTTGAGTGATTGAGGAGAGTAAAAATGTGAGAGGGAAGAGGTGAATTCATAATAGAGGAAGAGTTGCAAGAAACCGGTGAAACAGAGGAACACAATCCGTTCCCTTTGTCTGTCACACACACATCCATGCACCAATTTATAATGCAAAAACTGAAGCCAAGGGGAAGTGAGTTTTTGCTGCTCTGCTACAGTCACTCAGCAAATGTAACACCCAGTCACCCAGTGCCACAGTGGGGAATAAGCTGTGCATGAACCATAGGTCCATAAACTTCTTCAAATGCCTAGGTTGTGTCACTCATACCCATGCTGCAGAATAGCATGGAGGGCTAGGAACAATAACTGCAGGGGCTGGTCACCTTATTCAAGTAACAGTCCCAGGAAAAGGGTAATATCCTTTAGTCTACACCTGAGTCATGCTGCTAATCTCTGGAGGTCAGTGTCACCTTCATGTGTTCCTGGGGATACCATATAGCGTGGGTGCAATACAAGATGTCCCTTGAATTTTTTTCCAGGCACATATGAGTTTACTGAGACTTGCAACTTTCTTGGGACAAGAGAAATACCTTGGATATTAGGAAAAAAACTAGGTTTTGTGGGTTCAGCAAGAAACATTTGCCCACCTGGGACTTCCTCGCCCCCTAACATGAATGGTTTAGCTTGATTTTAGTACGATAAATTTTAAAATGCCAATAGCACTTACATGCTTGCACAGGGGAAAATGCAGATGGGATTACTGACTACCAGTTCTTGCAAAACAAAGCTGAGATCTGGGAAAGTTAGGTTTAAAATGTTGTCAGGCTACATCAGTGTAGGGAAACAGGGGGTTGGAACTAGATGATCTTTAAGGTCCCTGCCAACCCAAACCATTCTATAATTCTGTTCTACGATTCTAAATCCTCAGATTTAACCACGTAGGACACTTACTCTCTTTGATCAATGATTCATTCCGGTGACCTTTGGCTTTTCTCCAGGTAACGATAAGAAATCAATGTACGGTCCAGCATGACCAACACAGAAAGCACCACCTTCTTTTCCAAAAAGGCTCTTCTCCCCCTTGTGTAATTTTACAGAACAAACACCTACAAAATAGGCACACAGGATTAGTGCGTACATTGTTCAGTTTGAAAGGTGAAATCAGCTCCTCTCAAATGATAAATCTCAGCACATTCTTGAAAGGTTGGGAAGAAACTATTTTTGAAATGCCAGATCAGTCCTTATAAAGACTTTACTTAGTGCGGCTGCTAAAATCTTCGTGCTTTATTCTCCCTCGTCTTGCACCTTTTCAGAGTTCTTTACACCTTTCAGTGTGCCTGTCAAATGTTAGCGATCTGGTAGCATTTTAAATCCACTTTGACAAATGTAAATGATCCAAAGAAAGGTCAGGAAAAATCATAATGAATTAAAACTCTGTTTTTGTAGTTGAAAAGAGTGAGACAGGCTTACTTGATAAATGCTTTTTTACCAGACATATTTCAGAGCAGCAAACAACAGGAGCAGAATGAATAATTTGCAGCAAATAATTTATTTCACTAATTTAATTCATTTTTCATCCATGAAAAAGAGAACTTCTTTAATCTAAAAATTTCAATAGATAATCGTTGCCCTGTAATTCATTTATGAGTAGTTGCTGCAATTACTAGGTCTTCTAAATTCAACTTACGTTGATTTATCCAGACTGGGCAAAGAGGTCAAGCTGTGCTCTGTGTCTGCTGGAAGCGATGCGTGCTGGCAATTGAATTCCTACAGACCTAGTAAGAAACAGGGAGGGGGTTTCTTTCTGTGTTGGTGCTTTGGCTCAGAGAACAACACGTGGCTTTGAGCTGACAGATGTGTTAAGTTTTGGCTGTTGTTCAGACAGGCTCCTTCAGGGAGGAGGCTCAGCTGGACTTCAAGCCCTGCAGCACAAGGGAAGGACTCCCAGGTTGCAGGGCACCCATCCACCAAGAGCCGCCCCAGCCCCAGCAGGAATGCCCGAGATCTCCCAGGGGGTCTCAGACCTCCTCAGGGCTTGGTCCATAAGGCTTAGATGGAGCTCAAATATGGCTCCCCAGTGGCACCACGCCCCACACGAGGGATGCAGGTGGCACAAAGCACCCACAGCCCAGAGCCTGAAGGACCTGCAGTGACAGCAGCACTCAGGATGCTGGAGCTGCAGGTTTCGCTTCCTCGTCTGCCATGTTTTGGGAGAGGGCCTTCACCACTGGGCGGCTTTGTATCAGTCTGGGAAGAGAGATTGCTCCTCGCTGAGGGGTAGTCTGGCTCATAGCAGACTTCTGAAGCCCAGCCAGCACCTCAGCCCTGCTGGCTGAGGTACCCAGCTACTCCCCCACAGAGCTATGGGCAGTAGCGGTGCATGAAGGGACATGAATGGGTTAGGAGCCAACCCTGGGGAGATAAGATTGGACTCCATGTGGAGAGGGGTGTTTAATGCAGAGGCAGGAGTCAGGCAGCTACTCCGCAGGCAGGCGGTGGTGTAGTCAGCCCCCTGCACTGAGGACAGACCTGCTTTCAGTGCCTGGGACCATGGCAGCACCCTTGACCTCTCTCTCCTCCTGGACTCTACAAACTGGTTAGTGCCTTGTCTACACATGTAAGCTCAAGAAAGTTTAGGGCACAGATCCAACCCACACTGACCAGCTGACGTGGACATTTCCCAGCCACCATGTGGTCATCAGGGACCACTCCCAACAGGCAGTTTGCATGCAGCCACCTGTATTGGAGACTAAAAGAACTTCCTAGAGTAGATGGAGACCAGTTGCCAGTTGACCTCAGTGCCCAGAACCACCCTTGGGCACATGTAAAATTGGTCTAGGCCATAGCAAGGTGAGCTGAATCACCTGCTGCCACTGGGCACCTGCTTTTTTGGTACTATGATTTCTCTGTTGGACACTGTTTTGTGGCCCTCAGAGGCTACAGAACTAACAGCAGGTTTGGAGGGATGGTGGTTCCTACTCAGAATAACCCCCTAACATGCTTCTCCTGCTGCGTCATATTTGTTTCTTAAATGACACTCACAAGACTGGAACAGTGATGGATCTAGCAAGAGATCTTAGCATCTAACACGCAACTTATTTTCAGCTAGATGCAGACTATGGAAAGCCACTAAAGACAAGAAAATGTAATGAAAATGTACAATAGAAAAGTCAATTAGAGATCTAAAGGAGGATGGAGAATGGAAATATCTTATTCCTCCTCCTTTCCTTGGGGTATTGTGGGGATAAAGCTTGCAGCCAGCTGCATGGGAACTGCTTTGGCAGCTGACAGCACAAGGTTGTCTGTGGAGGAAACACCGTATAATTACTCTGTGCCAATCACAAGAAACGGGAGGCAGATAATCTGGAAGAAACAGAAGCAGTGCATGACGTCATTGTGGGCTTCAGAAAGAGCAGGTCATGCAGAGCAGCTACTCTGATTACTTTACCACAGCCAGCTTCAGTGAAAGGAGCAGGGAAGAATTTCTCTAAGAATTCTTCAGGGTTTCCAAATCTAAGGTGGCTTCCAGTGGTTAGTGAGACAACCTCACAACCCCACTGGAAGATCCAGTGTAGTCTCTTTGGCAAATTAATCCAGCTACCACAATGTGCTGGTTTATTGTTTGTAGCTCAATACTACAAATTCATTTTCAGATCATATCTTCTTTTATCCTTATAACTTGCTCTGCAATAAAAAGACATCTGTTTTGGCACTCTGCAAGAAAACATGGGATTGCATTCCCATGGGCTCTGTGGTTCACAGCATGGACGTGGGGACACTCCTGTAGCACCAGTGCCAACCCCGTGCACTTCCCCAGTGCATCTGAAGGGCAACAGTGTGTGACTTGCTTTCACGGACTGTAGCACCAGGGTGTGTGGGGAAGAGGTGTGTTGTGGGACAAGGGGCAATGGGCACAAGCTGAAACATGGGAAGTTCCATCTGAATATGAGGAGGAACTTCTTTACTTTGAGGGTGACAGAGCACTGGAACAGGCTGCCCAGGGAGGTTGTGGAGTCTCCTTCTCTGGAGATATTCAAAACCCACCTGGACGTGACCCTGTGCAACATGCTCTAGGTGAACCTGCTTTGGCAGGGGGTTGGACTAGATGATCTCCAGAGGTCCCTTCCAACCCTTAACCATTCTGTGATTCTGTGGGCACCCACTCTCAACAGGAAACCTTCCTGATGCACATGGTAGCAGCTCATGGTCTCAGCACTGTTGTATGTCTTGTGTATGTAGCCATGAGCTAATGGTGGGAGTCTGAGCCTTGACATGAAACATGTCCATCACCCACAGCTGTTATTTCTGGCAATGGGTAAGTCTTTCAAATCCCTTGATATGGGAAAAGAAGGGTCCATCAAGTGCAAAGTGAGGGAAACAACATCTCTACATTTTTTAATACACCTGCATGGTTTGTATGATGTTTTCTCAATACATTAGACTTTTTTCGGATTGATATGTCAGAAGTAAGGGGTTATGAAATGTCTGAACTGAGATGGATATGTGGACTGTACCAGACAACTTCACCTTGTGAATCTGGTTTTATGTGTCCCTGTCTCCAGCATATTAGCGTCTTTCCCCATGACTATTATTTCAGATCAAACATGTATTTTCCCAGTTTATTTTCCCCTCTCTTAGTTACATTGGTTATTTTTTCAAGTTCAAAATTTATACATATTCAGTCAATTTGTTTTACAGATCTTTTAATTAATTCAAGTGGAAGAAGAGGGTGTACAGATCATGGAAGGAGGGGCTGGCCACTTGGGAGGAATATAAGTCTGTTTTCAGAGGATGTAGGGAGGCAACTAGGAAAGTCAAGGCCTCCTTGGAATTAAACCTTGCAAGAGAGGTCAAGGACAACAGAAAGGGCTTCTTCAAATACATTGCAGGTAAAGCCAACACTAGAGGCAATGTAGGCCCACTGATGAATGAGGTGGGGGCCCTGGAGACAGAGGATAAAAAAGAAGGCAGAGTTACTGAATGCCTTCTTTGCCTCTGTCTATACTGTTGGAGGCTGTCCTGAGGAGCCCTGGACCCCTGAGGCCCCAGAAGAAGTCAGGATAGAGGAGGAATCTGTCTTGGTAGATGAGGGCTGGGTCAGGGACCAATTAAGCAACCTGGACGTCCATAAATCCATGGGCCCTGATGGGATGCACCCGCGGGTGCTGAGGGAGCTGGCGGAAGTCATTGCTAGGCCACTCTCCATCATCTTTGCTAAGTCGTGGGCAACAGGAGAGGTGCCTGAGGACTGGAGGAAAGCGAATGTCACTCCAGTCTTCAAAAAGGGCAAGAAGGAGGACCTGGGTAACTATAGACGGGTCAGCCTCACCTCCATCCCCGGAAAGGTGATGGAACAACTTTTCCTTGATGCTGTCTCTAGGCACATCAAGGATAGGGGGATCATTAGGGGCACTCAGCATGGCTTCACCAACGGGAAGTCATGCTTAACCAACTTGATAGCCTTTTATGAGGATGTAACCAGGTGGATAGATGATGGTAAAGCTGTGGATGTGGTCTATCTCAATTTCAGTAAGGCATTTGACACGGTCTCCCACAGCATCCTTGCAGCTAAACTGGGGAAGTGTGGTCTGGATGATCGGGTAGTGAGGTGGATTGTGAACTGGCTGAAGGAAAGAAGCCAGAGAGTGGTGGTCAATGGGACAGAGTCCAGTTGGAGGTCTGTGTCTATCGGAGTCCCTCAAGGGTCGGTACTGGGACCAGTACTATTCAATATATTCATTAATGACTTGGATGAGGGATTAGAGTGCACTGTCAGCAAGTTCGCTGATGACACAAAACTGGGAGGAGTGGCTGACACACCGGAAGGCTGCACAGCCATTCAGAGAGACCTGGACAGGCTGGAGAGTTGGGCGGGGAGAAATTTAATGAAATATAACAAGGGCAAGTGTAGAGTCCTGCATCTGGGCAAGAACAACCCCATGTACCAGTACAAGTTGGGGTCAGACCTATTGGAGAGCAGCGTAGGGGAAAGGGACCTCGGGGTCCTAGTGGACAACAGGATGACCATGAGCCAGCAATGTGCCCTTGTGGCCAAGAAGGCCAATGGCATCCTGGGGTGTATTAGAAGGGGTGTGGTTAGCAGGTCGAGAGAGGTTCTCCTCCCCCTCTACTCTGCCCTGGAGAGGCCGCATCTGGAATATTGTGTCCAGTTCTGGGCCCCTCAGTTCAAGAAGGAGAGGGAACTGCTAGAGAGAGTCCAGCGCAGAGCCACGAAGATGATTAAGGGAGTAGAACATCTCCCTTATGAGGAGAGGCTGAGGGAGCTGGGTCTCTTTAGCTTGGAGAAGAGGAGACTGAGGGGTGACCTCATGAATGTTTATAAATATGTAAAGGGCAAGTGTCATGAGGATGGAGCCAGGCTCTTCTCAGTGACATCCCTTGACAGGACAAGGGGCAATGGGTGCAAGCTGGAACACAGGAGGTTCCACATAAATATGAGGAAAAACTTCTTTACGGTGAGGGTAACCGAACACTGGAACAGGCTGCCCAGAGAGGTTGTGGAGTCTCCTTCTCTGGAGACATTCAAAACCCGCCTGGACGCGTTCCTGTGTGATATGGTCTAGGTAATCCTGCTCCGGCAGGGGGATTGGACTAGATGATCTTTCGAGGTCCCTTCCAATCCCTAACATTCTGTGATTCTGTGATTCTGTGTGATTCTGTGATTCTTTATTAAGAGACTGGTAATAGCTTGCTGTAAATTTGAATTGGCCTTGTTTTCCATTTGACATTAATGAGTCTATTTTCCCATACAATTAAACCTGTGTTAAGTGACCACTCAGGGGATCAGCCAAATCTCTGATTTAATGTAAATGGCTTTAAATAAATAAGATGCAGCCTGAACCTAGCTAACAGCTAGGTTCAAATTAAGCATATCAGTGACTCATTAATAGGATGGGAGTTAGACATGCTGTAAAAGTTTTAAGGACCTTGTCTTGTTTTCAGAGTCACTGTGTTTTGAGGAAGGACTGGAAGTCTGCTTCCTCCTCTTAAACTCTGTCATCAAAAGCTTTCAGTTATTATTTCTCCCTTTGAATGCTGTTGCATATACATAAAAAAGAGAAAAACTAGGTGACAAGATTTCTTGCAGTTGCAGAGATAATGACTTTAAAATTAAGAATGCACAGCTAAGATTTTGCTGGCACTGAGTATGGCAGTGGTCCAAAAAATTTCACGTGCGCCTGTGATAGGGGCTGTATCATCATGAATACACAGCATCCCCAGAGCAGCCTTGCCACGTCTAGTGAGGGAGTCACGGACATAAGCAAAGAGATGTAAAGGTACTAGGGTGAGTGCAAGAGGGCTCTTGGTGCTGGCATTGGTGAAGTGATTGGGCTGGCCTTCCCAAAGGTGAACATTCTCATTGCTACCAAATCGTATTGTTACCAATAACTGGCTCAAAGGAAAGACCAACTGGGCCAGTAGAGATGGAGGTGGCAATGGGCAGACTGTTTGCTAAGTTTCGGCAGCGAAGACATGAAGCCAACTTCTACGTCTGCTTGGGGAGAGATCACTACATTTATGTTTTAATGCGTTTTCTTTGAAAAAATCCAACACCACAGCCCTCTACTGTTTTTGCAGTACGAATAGTGATTAACAGTACTCTGTACAAGCTCTTGTTCCTAATTCTTTGAAAGGAGAGTACATGTAGCAATTTAGCATGTACCATTTCACAATAGAAGAGATTTTTATATGAACTAATATTTTTATTGTGGGCAATCAAAACAAGGAATATAATCAAATAATTCACAGTAAGCATGGTCAAAAGCACACCTATGTGTGCTCAAAGAAGAGGGAAAAAAAAAGTAACATTTTCTAGTGTGAAAAAGCTGCAAAGGAAACCAGTTGGAAAAAAACACAGTAAACGTTTCATCAGTGTGCTGAAAGAGTAATAAAAAATAAAATACTTTCATTGATCCTAGAAAGCATTGCAACACTGAGGAAAATACAGGCTTCAGCGGAGCCTGCAATTCTCACAGGCTCTTGTAAGTATAGTTATAATTTTCCTTCTTTCAATGAGTGGTACAGGACAAAGGACAGGAAGGTATGTAGGCAGTAGCAGAGGCAGAGTTCATATTTTCACAAATATGAAATTACCCATGCCGTACCTGCAGAGGAGTCAGGTGGACATTTTACTTCACTAAATCCTGCAGGACTGAGGGTTGTGGCATGATGCCCTGGAGCACCTCGCTGGCGCGTGCCTCCGGCAGCCTGCGGGCTCTTTGGGCTTACTCCCTCCATCTCCTGCGGAGAGATGATGGTGGCAGTCCTGCCTGTGGCCAGGAAGGCAGTTAAGGACTGGAGGAGGTGGTGTTCTCTGGCCAGCATCCTGATTGCACAGCCGGCATTGAGTAGAAGCATTAAAGCATGCAAATTTGGGGTGATGAAAGTAATTTTTTCTCAGTGAATGTTTGCATTGTAGATCAGGCAAAGAGGAAAATCAAACTTGGTTTCCCGCAGTGCCTAATCACTGCTTTAAGAAGTGGTGAGGACCACGTTCTGACTCTTGCTGCCTTTGAAAAAGAAGTCCAAACTTCTGTGTGACCTTACCTTGAAAAACTGACTCCAGTATCTCCATTTTTTTCCTGTGTTCTTTAGCTTTGCTTAACAAAAAAATGTTTGCTGAATTCAAGTGAAATTTACAAAGAGTTTTAAATCAATCAAAACTACATTTTCTGGAGGACAAATGATGGGTCAGAAATAATTTCCTAGCCCTGCTCTGGATCTGTTGTCTGCCATTGGGCAAGTTGTTTACCTTCTTGCTACTTTTCTTAAGCTGTTTGACAACACATCATATTTCTTAACAGTTTACAAATGAGTCAAATCAAAAAACATTTTTAATTTGGCAAACAGATTACAAATAAGATTTTACATTATCTGAGTGGCTCTAAAGCCATCCTACATATTTCTAAGTGATTTGTCTAGACAATGGGTGAGTTAAGCCTTTTATCCATTTAGTTTTATACAATAACCGGTTCTGCTCAGTTAAGATTTCATTTTACTTTACCAAATTGAATGCCTTTCATTACTATGTGCTCTTTAATTTAACATTGTATTGACATTTTGCATACTAACTCACTTTGCTCAGAGTCATAAGCCCATTCAAACAGCGTGATACGTACAATACAGATTCATTGTACCTACTAGTAGTGTCCTCAAAAACGAGATTACAGAATCTAAGATATCCCATTCAGCAAAAAAAAAAGGCTAAGAAGATGAAAGGACGTTCAGTGATGAATGGGAAATGCTGCTGCTGAGATCTTTCTTTATTACCATTCTGTGGCGTTTTCAACTGTTCTGTCCCAATGAGTAACGAGGACTTCATTGCTTTTGCTAAGCTTCACTGCAAATCGCTGCTGCAATTAACACAAGTTAATCCCGGGACAGGCAGGGGCTCCGTGGTTCTGGCGATGGGAGGATTTAAACCATCCTCTGTAGTTACAGGGACTTCTCTTGGGTGACCTTGAGAAAGGAGTCCCTGCCTATGCCAGCAATGATGTTAAAACTTCCTTTAATGGAAAACATCTCCCATGTGCTCTAGACCCAGTTTTAACTGCTCAGTCCTCTTTAATCTTTTCTTTAGGCTTCTGTGCATAGTTAGTTAGACTACGCAGTAACAAAACCACAAGAAAGAGAAATTACCCCCCTGGTCAGGATATCCAGTCACATTTCGCCACAAATCACTGGGACGTGCCAAAAATGAGCATAAAAACTCCTATCCTGACAGAAATTTTTCAATTACACTAAAGATGAGGGATCAGGTTAAGAAAGCTAAAGCCCTGATAGAATTAAATCTGGCCAGGGATGTCAAGGGCAACAAAAAATCCTTCTATAGGTATGTCAGTGATAAAAGGAAGACTAGGGAAACTGTGGGCCCACTCCGGAAGAAAACGGGAGACCTGGTTACCCAAGATATGGAGAAGGCTGAGGTCCTCAATGACTTTTTTGCCTCTGTCTTCTGCCCCAAGTCGCAGAAGGCAAAGGCAAGGACTGGGCGCATGAAGAACTGCCCACTGTAGGAGAAGATCAGATTCGAGACCATCTAAGGAACCTGAAGGTGCAGAAGTCCATGGGACCTGATCAGCTGCATCCACGGGTCCTGAGGGAACTGGCGGATGAAGTTGCTAAGCCACTATCCATCATTTTTGAGAAGTCGTGACAGTCTGGTGAAGTTCCCACTGACTGAAAAAGGGGAAACATAACTGCCATCTTCAAGAAGAGGAAAAAGAAAGACCTGGGGAACTACAGGTCAGTCAGTCTCACTTATGTGCCTGGCAAGATCATGGAGCAGATCCTCCTGGAAACTATACTGAGACACACAGAAATCAAGGAGATGATTGGTGACAGCCAACATGGCTTCACTAAGGGTAAATCATGCCTGACAAATTTGGTGGCCTTCTACGACAGGGTTACAGAGCTGGTGGATAGGGGAAGAGCAACTGATGTCACCTACCCAGACTTGTGCAAAGCATTTGACACTGTCTCGCATGACATCCTTGTCTCTAAATTGGAGAGACATGGACTTGACGGATGGACCACTCGGTGGATAAGGAATTGGCTGGATGGTCACAATCAAAGAGTTGCAGTCAACGGCTCAATGTCCAAGTGGACACCAGTGCCGAGTGGCGTTCCTCAGGGGTTGGTATTGGGACCGGTTCTGTTTAACATCTTTGTCGGCGACATGGACAGTGGGATTGAGTGCGCCCTCAGCAAGTTTGCCAATGACACCAAGCTGTGTGGTGCAGTCAACACTCTGTAGGGAAGGTATGCTGTCCAGAGGGACCTTGACAGGCTTGAGAGTGGGCCTGTGCAAACCACATGAAATTCAACAAGGCCAAGTGCAAGGTCCTGCATGTGGGTTGGGGCAATCCAAAGCACAAATACAAGCTGGGTGGAGAATGGATTGAGAGCAGCCCAGAGGAGAAGGACTTGGGGGTGATGGTTATGAGAAACTCAACATGAGCTGGCAATGTGTGCTTGCAGCCCAGAAGGCCAACTGTATCCTGGGCTGCATCAAAAGCAGCATGGCCAGCAGGTCGAGGGAGGTGATTCTGCCCCTCTACTCTGCTCTCGTGAGGCCCCACCTAGAGTACTGCATCCAGCTCTAGGGCCCCCAACATAAGAAGGACACAGACCTGTTGGAACGAGTCCAGAGGAGGGCCACAAAGATGATCAGAGGGCTGGAACACCTCTCCTATGAAGAGAGGCTGAGAGAGTTGGGGCTGTTCAGCCTGGAGAAGAGAAGGCTCCAGGGAGACCTTCTAGCAGCCTTCCAGTACCTGAAGGGGGCCTACAGGAAAGCAGGAGAGGGGCTTTTTACAAGGGCACGTAGTGATAGGACAGAGGGTAACGGTTTTAAACTGAAAAAGAGTAGATTTAGATTATATCTTAGGAAGAAATTCTTGACTGTGAGGGTGGTGAGACACTGGAACAGGTGGCCCAGAGAAGTTGTGGCTGCCCCCTCCCTGGCAGTGCTTAAGGCCAGATTGGATGGTGCTTTGAGCAACCTGGTCTGGTGGAAAGTGTCCCTGCCCATGGCAGGGGGGTTGGAACTAGATGATCTTTAAGGTCCCTTCCAACCCAAACCGTTCTATGATTCTGTGATTCTATGAAATATAATATTCTAATATTGTGTTATAAATACAATGCTGTTAGTGCAATACAAGGCCAAAATAAAAAGAATTTAAATGACAAACCACAATTAAACATTTTAGCTACTGAGACAAACATATTTTGACACTACGAAAACAGTTTCTTTCAACATGAGGATATATCTCAATTAAGTGTTTTTATTGCAAATTTTGGCAACTTTCAATTTAACTGAACTGCATTTATCTGACATCAATCTCTTCCATCAAAAAAATTATCGGTTCTGTTTCCAGTGTACAATCACAGTAATTCTAACACTCACAAGATACTTCATGCTTCCTTGCCAGACCCTTTCTTAGAAATTAGAAATGACAGATGGGATTTGTGAGAGAAAAGGATACTTTCTGCACATACAGCCCAAGGGCAAAAGAAGAAGTCAACATCTTCTGCACAGATTTTGACTAGCTATTGCCTTCGTTTTCTCTGTAGCCCCCGTCGTCTTATTAAGCCTGAATCCTCTTCAATTGCTCTCCGTGTGTACATTTTTCAAAAGTAAAGATGTCCTTAATAAAACCTTTGGGAAGCCCAGGGGTGTAATGAAAGTGCTCTTCACATTAATCAAACAGTAACAAAGCCAATCCATCCGCCATGCATGGACTCACATCTCCAAAGCAGCTGAAAGTCTGTAAAACACCAAAGAAAATTATTTATTTTGTGTCAGTATATGAATGTAATGAAAAAATAGAATTAGGATCTTATGAAAAAATCTTTCATTGGTCTAACTACAACTAGTTGCTAACCGCAGCACTGCAATATCAATACCTAATATTTACAGTATGCAAATGATACAATTGTAAGCCCAGAAGAAAAATTGAGATACCTTGCACATGACACATCTCTAAAACACCTTGTACATTAATTTATTTACCTGAATTTCATCTTCTGGAAACTGATTTCTTCTGCAGCACCATAGCAGAATGGTCCACCACCTCTGCATATGAGTTTAATAACATGTATTCTCTCGTGCCCCACATTGGGCACCAATAAATCTGTCACGGTTTGAAGCTGGGCAGTCTATTAAACCTGTGGCAGATGCTGTTAACCCTCGCCCCCACCCCCAAAGGGAAAGGGAAAGGAAAAAGGGAGAGACACTTCCGGGCTGGAAAGTTAAAACAGTTTTAATAAACTATAATAATGAAAAAGAGTATAATAATAATAATAGAAATAATCAAATATATACAAATATATAAAAAAACAAAATCGAGCTCCCTCGCTGTCGGCCACGTCCCCACCAGCACTGCAGGGCAGGCTCCGGGAAGGCCCAGGCTGGGCCCAGCGACGGTCGAGAGCTGGATTCAGGGATGCACGGATTGGGATCGGGGGCAGCAGGAAAACGGACAGAGTCCTCTTCGGACACCGGCCATAGCAGAAAGAGAGCGAGACCCTTGTGATCCCACCGCTTTATACCGAGAATGAGGTGTATGGGATGGAATACCTTTGTTGGTCAATTTTGGGTCACCTGCCCTGTCCGCTCCTCCCTGCAGGTGCAACCCCCCTTCGGCTCTTCACTCGTAAGCAGTGAGGAATTTAGCAGTGACCTTGGTTTCTCTAAGAATAAGTACAGCAAGAGCTTTTCTGTGTAACATCCCTACTGGTGCCTCAGAGATAACTACAAACTTCAAGCGTTATCAGTCCTAGAAGCAGACATTGTCTGAAAAACATGCAGTTAGTTTCAGAAAATGCAATTACTTAGAAGAGACTTAGCTGAAAGTATAAATCACTGAAAGGAAAATTGGCCTGGTTTAGGCCAAACCAGGACAATCAGGCTTGTAGTGTATTTAAAACTCCCTCTGTATTCATTCCTCAATGTACACTTTGACTATTAGTAATTTGAATGCTGCTGTTAATTGCTCAGGTTTTTTCTTTTCCAAATTTGACTGTGAAGAAGTTAGCACTTGCTGTTTTTTGGACTAAAATCTAACATTCCATCCAAATGGGTGATTTTTGACAAACATAATATATGTAATTGTTACACACACATAGTGGCAAATTCTGTTCTTTAAATGAGTCATTACTTAAGTTAATAACAATCCTGCTGTATTTCACAAGAATTCTGTATTGGGTTACTCACTGGTGGTAGTAAGTTGTTTTTTAAAGGATGTAAAAGCTTCCAAATCAGCATTTCAAAAAGCAGGTCAACATTCTGCAGACTGTAAGTGCAGAATATAAACATAAATGGGGCCCAAGAGCAATTCACCTTGACTTGCTGCATATTTCAAATAACTTAAGAAAGTGACGTTCTCTTGTCTGTTTACCATAAGGTCATTACAAAGACTTCTCTCAACTTAATTTAAATACAGGAAATTATTGCAGTCATTTCACTCTTTTTCCTGCTCACAAATTGCTTGCAAGCTGATCCTGGTTTTTCTCAACTATATTCACTATCTCTACTTATTATTTATTGGTATTACAATTATGCATGCAAGTACCATTGAATCCTCTTTTTTATGTAGTTGGGAAGCAATGAGCAAGAAGCAGCCAGGAATGAAGAGCAATCAAGAGCAGAGACAGAACATTCATACACTAATACCTTTTATCCACATGGTTACTTGTAATATTTTTTGCATGGATAACAACTGTTTCTTCACCTTGTAAACAAAACCTATGTGAGTGTCTGTCTGCAAGTAGTAAAGCAAAGGAGAGATGTATGGATGATACCAGTGGCTTCTTGGAGTCAAGCAAGTGTAGATGAATAAATACCCCTAAGCCCAGCACTGACACTACACATTTTAGAGTTCTTGAGTCATTAGAAATTCCAGGTCATGAGGATGAATGTGAAAATACCCATCTAAAGTTGTGCCTGGGACAGCACAGTACCCCTGGGGATGCAGCCTGCCTCACACTCATCGCTGGGCTCATGATCCAGTTCTGCAGGGTCCAGCTCCACAGGGACTTGTGTTTTACCACTGCTCCCCATTTAAAAGGGATGTCTCATGTCATTATGGTGGGGAGACATTAGCATTGGGGTGTATATTCTGTGGTACAGTGATGCTGTGTCTCAGATTGCCACATCTGCTCTGCACACTCATGGAATAAGTCAGCCTCTGCCCCCAAAGGAAACAGAAACCACTGCTTTCCTCTTGCAAGCAAGAAGGATGGAGGCAGAGAGGGGGCTCAGCCCAGTATTGCCCAGGTCCTCTGTCACGGTTTAAAGCTGGGCCAGTTATTAAACCTGTGGCAGATGCCCTCTGTTATCCCCCCCCCCTCCCCCCAAAGGGAAAGGGAAAGGGAAAAGGGAGAGAGGCTTCCGGGTTGGAAAGTTAAAACAGTTTTAATAAACTATAATAATGAAAAAAAAAATATAATAATAATAATAGAAATAATCAAATATATACAAATATATATACAAAACCAAGATTGAGCTCCCCTGAAGTCAGCCACGTCACCACCGGCACTGCAGGGCAGGCTCCGGGAAGGCCCAGGCTGGGCCTAGCAACGGTCGAGAGCTGTATTCAGGGATGCACGGATCGGGATCGGGGGCAGCAGGAAAACAGACGGAGTCCTCCTTGGACACCGGCCATAGCAGAAAAGGGCGCGACCCTCGTGATCCCCCCCCTTTATACCGAGAATGACGTGTGTGGAATGGAATACCCTCGTTGGTCAATTTTGGGTCACCTGCCCTGTCTGCTCCCCACTGCAGCTGCAACCCCCCTTCGGCTCTTCACTTGTAAGCAGTGAGGAATTCATCAGTGACCTTGGTTTCTCTAAGAATAAGTACAGCAAGAGCCTTACTGCACAACATCCCTACCGGTGCCTCAGCGATAACTACAAACTTCGGGCGTTATCAGTCTTGGAGGCAGACACTGTCTGCAAACATGCAGTTACTTAGAGGAGACTTAGCTGAAAGCAAAAATCACTGAAAGGAAAATCGGCCTGGTTTAGGCCAAACCAGGACATCCTCTGACAGCACCTAGAGTCCAATCCAGGTCCGCTGCTGCACTCGCCGTCGCCCTCCCCATCCAACACTCAGGGGAGCGTCTCCTTTCTCCCCAACCTTCCCCGGAGGTTCTCAGTAAAAGTCATCACAGCTGCCTGGGGAAGGAAAAATCACCAAAGTAAACACTGCTCCCACACAACTCTTGCCTGTCTTCCCACGCATGGTGGGCATGAGGGAAAGGATTTTTCTTCTGTTGCATTTGCAAAGTTTTTTTCTTTTTCAAAGTGTAGGGCTTGATATTTACTGTCAGCTGGGGGATGTTTCAGTTGAATAAAACAGTTTCTTTGTTGGAGGTCTATAAATAACCTTATTGATTAAGTGAAAATCATTAAGTATATGTTTTACCCTTCCCAAAATATGTACACTTTTTACCATTAGGTGAAGAACTTTATTCTATCTGGAATTAGCAGGGCATTTCCCATTGCGTGTCTGTCTCTGGCGTAGAAAAACAGAAAACAAAAGTTAGAACAGAAAATATTTATTTTTCCAGATTAAGCTTGAAAAGTTTTTCTCCCCTAAGAACGTAAATCCATTTATTTGGTAATTGCTTTATTTATTTTTCTCAGGTTATATGTTCTAATTTTAGCAGTATTTTGGAGGGAAATCTGGTGGTGCACAGACATTAGCATAATAATGTAGCTTTATTTCCTAAATCCTCTCTGAAAATTCAGGTGTTATAGTCTCAGCATTTCTAAAGCATTATAAATTCCCCAAGCACACCACAGGGTTTCATACACCAACTCCTTGCTAGAATAAAGACATTGAGTGCCCAGCACTGAGGGCCATAAGCCAGGTACTGTTAGATGAGGCATTGAATGCTAAAGCTATATCAAAAAAAAAATAACCATTAATCTTTGCTAAATGAAACTTGCTGTTGTGGCTAGTGTCTCTCTCATTCATTTAATTTCTTTATCAGATCATAAAAGTTTATTATATTTCTTTTATCTTGCCTTGGACTGTGGCGTATGCGGAAGAGGGAAAACATTGACTGTCCTTTGCAATTGTTCATGGAGCCGCAGCTTTGAGTGTCCTGTCACTGCTAACACATCTATCTATCCTTCTGCAGGGACTGAAAATCCTGCCAAAGTAGGAATTGAGTAGTGAAAATATTTCCCTTGTCCTGTTTCACGGTCTCTAGTTTGGGCCCCCTCAACCTGCTTCCCCTTGCCCGATGAACTTTTACACTGATTTAAAGCTGAGGCGATGCACTGAAGAAGAATCCAGTTAACCAGCTGGACTACACTACATATTTTTACCACAATCCATTCCAGTTAGGAATTTTTTAGCCACATTGATATACTACTACCACTCCAAGTTTGAGCAGAGATACTCCAATATAAAGATACTTATTACCAGGATGACTTGACCTTCTCATACAGCAAATGTTCTTTTATACTAATGCAATGGCAGAAGGGGAGCAGCAGTGTCGTTGCTAGTACCAAGCTTCAATCTTGGAAAATGCTGCTTGATGACCAGTTATTAAATCCATCTGTAATAAAGAAAAAACTTATGTGATGTCACCTTAGTTTTTGACAAGAATTAGGATTTGCTCCTAAGTGCAGCTCCTTTGATCTCAAACTCAGCACTTGGGTAGAGCATCTGCCAGCTCACCATCCCCACCACATCGCTTGCTCAGAGTCAAGCACAATAACAGCCACTTAAAAGAGCACATAGGTTAAATACGCTGAGTTTTTCTGTCCTTCTCATGGGAGAATCTCCTTTTGTTACTTACCTAGCTCTTGTTTCCAGTGGACCTCCATAGTGGTGGATGCACCAGTTCTACTCTCAGGCTTGCTCTCACTGGCCTCCTGCATGCCAAGGACATCATTTATCTAGGCAGGCCTTCACCTCTGGCTTCAGCATCCTGCTCCATTTTGCATGAAGGTGCCAAATTTGCATGCACTGTCTGAGGACCAAGCATTGCAGATTATACCAAAGTCTCCAAAGACACGTGTTCAAGCTCATTATGGTGGGCAGAGGATGGAAGGAACAAGAAGGGTGAGGAGCTGACAGCTGTCTGCAGCTCACTGTGCCATTAGCCTACAAAAAAGCACCCATTCATTTTGTCTTATCTGCCAGCCCCAGCTTTACAGTCTCTGGAAGCCAGATGAAGGGATCAATAGACATTTGCTGACAACTGAGACTCTTTTAATCCACCAGCAAACATCTATATTTTTGGCAGCAGAAGGTCTTTATACTGGTCTGTAATCATGAAGCAAGAGAAGGCCAGCTAGCTATTTACAGGACTCATGTTTTAACCAGCAGACATACAGCTTGCTGCATAGCAGACTTCCAGTTCTCACTGGCAAAGTCCACCCTGGTGACCTAGACACAACTGTCATGTTCAGGCTAAAAGAAATTTATTCTGCAGGTAGGCTTGTAAACAGAGGTAATATAATTTCTTAGCACAAATTACACACTTGAAGAAAACAGATAAGCTTTCAAGGACATAAACTGCTTTCTAAACCTAGTAGCCAATGCATGATGAGTTGTGTGTTTGTAAATAAATACCACTTGGAGCCTGGATGTTGAAGTTGCTTCATAAAAATACCAGCTGGTTTTAGTAAGTTTATGGTTAAGCAGTATCCAAAAGCCAACGAATTCACATGAATTCATGTCTATGCTGTGTCTGTTTGGTTCTCTTTAGGGTCAGGTACATAGCAAATCTCCATCAAACCTACATCAGGAGGAAACTGCTAATAACTACAAGAAAACCTTAGCCCAAGAGAACTGTTGGTTATGTGTCCAAAGCATCTGGCTATGTTCGTGATAAAGAGATGAAGGTCCAAGCAAGAATGAGTGGAAAGAATAAAAACTATCTCAAGTCTTTAAACCAGTCCCTTAATGAGTGTATCTATCTCATTTCTCCTGTACCTTTTAAAAACTTCCATTCTAGCCAAAATGGCAAGAAAACAGTCAATTCAGATTCACAGTCAAGCTATGGACAGCAAAGTTTGATGAAACATGTGAGATTCTCACCTAAACTGCTCGACCTGTTTCATTCAGGCATCTCTTACACCTGTGTTTTGTGCCTCTGTGTTTATAGGGCATCAGTCACTGCGATATTGTGGGCTGGCTGAAAAACAAAAACAAGGAGTATTTGAAATAGGTATTCCCATTAAAATGAAAAGTTGTTTTGTTTGTCCTCCCAGATGGCTCTGAAAATCTTAGCAGACTGCCTCAGCTGTAATACCTGTGCTTTACCTCCTGGGCTTCAGTTACATTATAGATTCTTTTTTTTTTTTTGCTAGGCTTTTTGGGTTCCCAGGCATGTTGCCATTTTCTGTTACTTACACACAAATGCCTCTGTAAAAACCTTATTCTCCAATCTTAACACTCCTTGGGGCTGTGTGAGAACTTTCATTCCAAATTTCTAATTTCAGTAAAGGTACTACACATAAACTGTTGAATTATTCAGAATGATATATATAACGAGTATAAATTCTCTAGGCTCTGTCTAGTTTAATTAAAGGTAAATCCCAGCAGACATTGTCATTATGACAAGAGAGTAAATAGGAAGAGTTAAACAACGTATAAATGGAAGATAAATTAAAAAAAAAAGAACAACTCCTTTAGATAACTGTTCCCCTACATTTATATCAAAGAATTCATTGTTGAGTTACCTAAATTCTTGCTGTTAATTTAGAACAACCTATGCCGTTACATGCAGGACCGATCTTTATGACAATACAGCAGGAGTAGATGGTTAATTCATGGCTAGCTTGACAGAGTAAGAAATTCAGTGAGTTATTGGTTGTCTGGTGCCCAGTCTCCCTGTGGAATTAAAAAGCTGGAAGCACCTGCCTTAGGAAGTATTCTCAATTTGACTGTATTGCAACTTGGAAAGATCACAGAATCACAGAATCACAGAATGTTAGGGATTGGAAGGGACCTCGAAAGATCATCTAGTCCAATCCCCCTGCCGGGGCAGGATTGCCTAGACCATATCACACAGGAACGCGTCCAGGCGGGTTTTGAATGTCTCCAGAGAAGGAGACTCCACAACCTCTCTGGGCAGCCTGTTCCAGTGTTCAGTCACCCTTACAGTAAAGAAGTTTTTCCTCAAATTTAAGTGGAACCTCCTGTGTTCCAGCTTGCACCCATTGCCCCTTGTCCTGTCAAGGGATGTCACTGAGAAGAGCCTGACTCCATCCTCTTGACACTTGCCCTTTACATATTTATAAACATTCATGAGGTCACCCCTCAGTCTCCTCTTCTCCAAGCTAAAGAGACCCAGCTCCATCAGCCTCTCCTCATAAGGGAGATGTTCCACTCCCTTAATCATCTTCGTGGCTCTGCGCTGGACTCTCTCTAGCAGTTCCCTGTCCTTCTTGAACTGAGGTGCCCAGAACTGGACACAATACTCCAGATGCGGCCTCACCAGGGCAGAGTAGAGGGGGAGGAGAACCTCTCTCGACCTGCTAACCACCCCCCTTCTAATACACCCCAGGATGCCATTGGCCTTCTTGGCCACAAGGGCACACTGCTGGCTCATGGTCATCCTGTTGTCCACTAGGACCCCCAGGTCCCTTTCCCCTACGCTGGTCTCCAACAGCTCTGTCCCCAACTTGTACTGGTACATGGGGTTGTTCTTGCCCAGATGCAGGACTCTACACTTGCCCTTGTTATATTTCATTAAATTTCTCCCCGCCCAACTCTCCAGCCTGTCCAGGTCTCTCTGAATGGCTGCGCAGCCTTCCGGCATCTCAGCCACTCCTCCCAGTTTTGTGTCATCAGCGAACTTGCTGACAGCGCACTCTAATCCCTCATCCAAGTCATTAATGAATATATTGAATAGAACTGGTCCCAGAACCGACCCTTGCGGAACTCTGCTAGACACAGACCTCCAACTGGACTCTGTCCCGCTGACCACTACTCTCTGGCTTCTTTCCTTCAGCCAGTTCACAATCCACCTCACTACCCGATCATCCAGACCACACTTCCCCAGTTTAGCTGCGAGGATGCTGTGGGAGACCGTGTCAAACGCTTGAAAAAGATAAACCTGCCCTGGGATTGTACCAATGACCCTGTCTGATCCAAGACACAGGTAGACATCTGAATTCAGGATGCTTTGTCTCAGACTGAATCCCACCACCTTTGTCAGTGTCAAGAGAGACTGTGGGACTGCCCTGTGCAATTTGCCAAGCACTGGGGGGAATATTTACATCCCAAAACACAGAAGCCAGACAACCGCATGACGCACAACTGACCATGAAGAACAGCTACGAGTATTACCATCAGAAAACTCACTCAACAAATAAAACTTCTAACAACTGCCATAATCAGATGTTAGAAGCAAGATCTCTTTAAAAAACATAAAGCAAATGTTACTTATGGTATGCTGACTGAAATGAAACACCCATTCATGAGCACTTCTGATCCCATTTCCTGGAATGTTGCATGTGCAATGGCTTATTCATTCAGCTCCAGTGCAAACTTAGATGAACACAAAGAGTTGCCTTCTTCCAGTGTCATTCATGCAGGTGTCAATAGGATGGCAGAACTGAAAGAGTGCTCAGGCCATGGGTAGAAGAGCCAGGCCACCTTCACAAAATGAAATTCATTTGGGGCTAGGCGGTACCTTCCCACACTGCCTTGAGAAGATGGCATAAGAGGTCTCTTGATCCCAAAGTAGACTGGGAAAGCAATATTTGTACCCCATTTCTCTTCTGGTGGGATGAGTGGAGGGATTCTCTATTGATTTACTTCCATACCAAAGCACAGTGGCCTTCTTTTCTAACTCAGATGTCACACTGGGAGGTTAAGTTGGGTGGAAGTCTGCCAACTCTTGACTGGCCATGTCTCACTTGTATTGAGTTTCAGGCAGAAGCACTTGGTTCACTTGCCCACCCATAGGCATCTGGAGTCATTTTAGATGCTGCTTGATTTCCAGGTGCCAGAAAGCACAGGACTGCCAATGGCCCTGTGTCATCTTTGCCAACCTCATGACAATAGCTCAGATGTCCTTGGGTTCCTCTGTGCTGGCAGCAGAAGCAGGCCTCTGTTTAGAAAAGTTAGATAATCCCATAACAGGAGAGAAACCCTACCGAGTAGCTTAAGTGATCTTTTATAAAGCTGCAATTCCAAATTCTTTATATTAGAAGTGTTAAACAGCATTCAGGCTAACCCATTTTTGAAAGTCAAGGAGTTAAAATGTAAATGCATTTGCCCAAAAGACTTATAAGATGATCTCAAATTCATAAAACATCTAAATGAACCTATTTATGAGCAGTTTACAAGCAGAGTGAGGCACTCATTTCCTGATGTCTTGGAAAGAAGAGTGCTCAGAAAGAAGAGTGGAAGAGAAACAGAAATGCTAGTCATGTCTCAGTGGTTTGTGAAAAAAAATCAGGTGGTGTATTTCCTTCTTTAAAGGATGCTATTGCCCTATAAGGTGCAAGATTTCACATGGTCTCGTAGGGAACACTACAGCTAACAAACACAGGCTTGTAATGAAGGAGAGAATTCCCCATGCATGGAAATTCTGGATGTGTGTTTGTGATAACTAAGTGATAATGGATGTAAGCAAGATTTGGAATACACTGAATAACTGAAATGAATGCAGAATGGGTTGTTGCTGCCCATTGACAATTTAGTTATAACTAAGTGACCGGGCAGGGATGAAGGGCAAGCCTGGAAGTCAAGACCCTCCCCCCCCCAAACCATACAGGGGAAATGTAGCCATCATTTTTGAGCAATATTTTACAACAAAAAATAACATTTTTCATAGTCATCTTTTGCCCCACGTGAAGAATTAAGTGAATGATGTTTTCTTCATCTCAGCTAATGCCTTGGGATGTATCAGAGAGGGTAAAATTGTTGTGGTTATTTATTAGACTGGTTTTAGTGGTTTCCAGTTAGTAAGAGCTAAAAAAGCTATGCATTCTGAAGTGTGTTTTGGGGGACTTTCTTTTGAAAGTCTGTAATTCTGCACTAATAACTATTTTTATCTGAAATAATGCTACAAATCAGTCCTATTGGCCAGAGCTATGAATATATTGCTAGCATTAAAATCCTGGCTACCTATTATCAGCCATACCAGCACTAGAACAGCATGTGAGCTCACATCCATTTGCATAGTAGCGACCCTTAACTGTGTAGTGTCGCACCATTGTGTTGGACACAAACATGGCATCCAGTGTTTTCAAATACATATATTTAAAGGTAGATATCTAAAATCCTTATCCAGACAGATAGAGCAATGATTCAATTCTGAGTGGTCTGCCATCGACAGTTCCTGTTCTAATTAGACTGCTTTTACCAGACTGCCACAATACAAGGTTAAACGTTCAGCTTCACATACTTGGGTATCGAGACTTTGGCTTCTGCAAGTCCGATTTCTTTCTATGCTTTACCTCTTTCTGTAACTTTATGTAAGTATTGAGGTACAAGGAAAATAAAGGTGCAAACTCATGTTTAAAGACCTAGATGACTAGCATGTCTATCCTGATAGCTTTTTAAAATCACATATAAACACTTCCCCATCTGATTTTCCTATCTGCATTGGTATATTTATGTTTAAACGTAAGTATCTGCATTTGTAAATACACATGTTCTCTCATCTTGTACAAGTGCTGGAAATGCTCCCATACATTGCAGAGAAATACAGTATGTGGTGGGCAATTTTCTCCAAACGTTTTATCAGGCAATTTTCAGACAGCTTGGATTATGGATTTTCTTACCTAGCTGAAGAAGTACAACACTAGTGCTATTAAAGCTATCAAAAGATAATAGCTGATACATCCAGAGCTACAGAGGGCTGGGAAGGTGGGAGAAAAATAGTTCTGGTTTGGGCAGCTGAACCTAATCCTGTAATGTGCTGAGCTACCCCAGCTCTTCTTTCAGTAGTGGAAAGAGCTCAGCACCTTGCAGCACAGACTGGCTGCTATAAATGAGCATAAATTTCAGTTATCGGTACCTGATCGCTAAGACATGGCTGGCGGCAATAAGGGAAACCTAGGGAAACCTAGGGAAAGGCCCTGGGTTAACGGTCTCCGAAACCCAGGCTTTATCTATACAAGGAAAGTAAGGGAGACATGTTGGGTGCAGACAGGTTGGAAATGGCTCTCCCCACAGATCCATGTCCCTGCAAGGCTGGGTATGGAGCAACTCAGCTGGCTGCACAGCCTGAGGCCAGCCCAGCTATGCTTCCCTGAGCACTGAGCATCTTTTGCATGAGCTGGTACTTCTGCATGGCACAACACAACATGGACTTACCCATTCAGTTTGTGGTTCTCCATGCCATTCTCCTCCTCACGTTGATCTACTTCCAGTAATTGAAATATAGATAAAAATGATTCACCCATGATCACAAAGGAAAGCGGACATGATCATACAAGAAAGTAATGAGAAGAACTAGATCCTGATCCCCCAGGCCTCTGGCTTAACCAAGAGGTGGCCCTATTTCTAGCATGCTGTTGTTACTATTCATTAATATAGGTATGGAAGATATCTAGTTATCAGAAGTATTAGTGAACAGTGAAGAAACCACAAATTTGTCAGTAAGGCTGGTATGAAAGAAACTGCCTTTTTTGGTGTTTTATTATAAATTAATTATTAAACAGGTAAAAATAGTTTCCCACATTTGATTATTAAAATAATGAACACCACAGGTCTGAGGAAGTGGGGGCATGGAGTGAAAATATTGATTGTGAATAGAACTTGATCAAGAGGGAAAGGAAAAAGCCCTGATGTATTTTTCAGCTAATGAAGCCATTATATACTTCGACCTAGAAATAGCTTGTTCACAGCTTCTCAAATTCTGCAGTTAAAACTAGGAGCTTAGTGCAGTTTCTTGCATAAGGGCATCTAGTGTTCTTTGAGATGACCAAGAGTATTTCTCTTGGTTCAGTCCAGAAGGACCTAGGTCTTGGGTCTTTGTTACACCTACCAGCCCACACATAGGTCTCAGATATCCTTAGGCACCTCAAAGGGCACTAGATACCAATGTCTGGCAACTGAGTGTAGCCCTAAGACTGGGCCTGATGGATCCTTCTTCCAGCTCCATTACAAATTTCCTCTGGGCCTTGGGTTGAACTCTTAAGCTAATTCCTATAAAGACACCCAATTTCCCATTAACTTCTGTGGGAACACTGATTCTTGAAGAAGAAGAGGTGCCTATGATGGGATTCAGCCAGCCTAATTTAGATACCTTATCTGTGTCTTCATTTTAGATGCCTAGTGAATCAGTCCTCCAGAAATCCAGGCAGACAGGATCTTCCTTTGAAGACATCTCACTACTGACTGCATAGGAAATATCAGATCTTTTTTTAGGATGACTGGTTTGCTTTGGTATTTAAAATGTAGCACATTAGATGTCTGCAGTTAGATAGACTGGATTTCATAGTTTAGGTATGTGGATTTGAACTGTATAATTTAAGTTTTAAAAAACTATATGCACAGACTTTGTGGTTAACTTGTACATGCATTTCCACACAGGTTGTCTGTAACTATGGAAGCTGTATGTCCAAATGTCCATTTGAGCAAATGCAGCTTTTTGGCTGTGCAGATACCCAGATTACAGGAAAAAAAGGCAGTGAATGGAATTTATGGCTGACTGTTGAAGCTGTTGGATTAAGTTACACAGTCTGCTTAACTGATATGATCTTAAATACATCTTAAAATGGAAAGTGAGCTATTAACTGCAAACTATTACTGTAATTTAAAAGCACCATCTGTGTTCAACAAAATAATTATTTTTTTTCTTCTATCACCCTAATTCAGAAAAATTAGATATGTTTCTGTGTCTGATGGAAACAACATGAAACTTTCAGTGTGGAAAATGATCTGTTCATGAGCAAACAGCAGACTAAGAGAGTGCAGCAGAAATGATTCAGTGAGTTAGATTAAATAATAAATACTTCTGAGAGAACCATGATCTTCTTCCTGGAACATACAGAAACAAGATGGAATTCAACAAATAAATTTCCCAGTGTGAACTGTTCTCCTAGCTGTACTTGAAAGTTCAAAAAAGAATAAAGTCTGAGCAATACTACCTCACCAAAATGTTCTCCAACACTACAGCAAATACAGATGAAAGATTTGGACATTTTATTCTCCATTCTCTTATTAAAAGGGGTTGTTCAGCCTATGCAAATACACTACTCTTCAAAATTTGTGAGTGGGATTTATCTCACCTAGCTTTAGACATTTGCAATCTCAACAGCTACATCTGAACCCATTGCCTTTGGCTCACTTTGCACTCAAAGGAGAGCAATAGATAATCTAGGGTGCAATTCAGCTGTCCTATTTAGGAGGCCTAATTTTAGGTTAAGATGAATCACATTCCAGAAGTGTCTACGTCTCTCCATCGACTAGAAAGGGAGCTCAGATGTGAAATTCCTGCATCTTATTTTTTGTCAGTGAACGCCGCTTTAGAAACTCTGAATCTTAATGTTCACAGACTTGATTTTATGCTGTGTAAAAAGGGAAAAAAATAATGTAACAAAAAAAAGAAATAGGTCTTGAGGAGGCTGGAACAACTTCAGAAGACTGAAGGCAACTTTGAACGTGCCTGGATCAAAAGGTAAGCTGCCGTTTAACATCACACTGAGAGAAAAGGGAATTCCACCTGAAGAGCCCTTGGAGGGGATTAGTTTATGCAAAGGCTTCTCAGTCATCAGGGAAGCTCCTCACTTCGCCACGCCGTTGCTCTCTGAGCTCCCAACACTGCCGGGAGCAATTTCGCCTTCTTTCTGCATCCGCGTCAGCGACAGGCATGCTTCGGATGAGGCATCAGTTGAATGGGAGAACAAAGGGCATAAACAATCAAAGCCCTTCAGGAGCTCACTTTACAAATTTTCCATAAATATTTTCAAATTCTTCAGTCTAATTGCATTGGCCCAATTTTTGCCCCACAGTTGCTCCTACCTTAAACAGATGTAAATATGAGGAGAACTGAGCCTGTTCTGTTTAAGATTTTTCATGGATGAGATTTGCATTGTATATGATAAAAAAAACCTGCCTTTTTCCCTTCTTCAGGTACACACTACAGAGGGAAATTCTCAATAGTAGAAAAGGGCTGACCATGCTCCTACAGCTGCTGCACTCTGTACCCACCTCTGTGCGTGGAAGGTGGGTGAGACGGATGATGCTCCATAGCTGGGACTGAGGGACAACTAAGCATGGTAGAAGTACTGAGCATAGGCTCTCCTGTGGCCAAAAGTTGTTCAAATGGCAACAGATCCTAATCAAATCATTCTCTGGATGGAAATGAGGTTAAAGAATGGATTACTATCCATGAGAAAAAAATTAAACCCCAGAAACTGTATAATTAAGAGTATTCTTAGGCTACAGGTAAGGAGAACCAGTGTCCTGTTGCTGGGTGATTTGTTTCTAAGGGGCAGCTCTGCTCCTGTCTTTACCAGACTATGTCCTTTTTATGAGAAATGGGCAAATATGATTAAGTTTTACAAACCAGGGCGTGTATGTGCATTGGCTGTCAGTGCTGCTGTTCTAGCTTTTCTGCCTGGAGCTGTTGAATGCATGGCCTGATGTGAAAAACAGTTACTGCAACCTGATCACAGTCAGGGGAACTGAACCTATTCCATTAATAAGCCCAGCCCAAGGAACAGCAAAGGAACGCTTGACCGTCTCAGCAAGAAAAAAGTTGTCCTTGTGCTTTTCATTCTTCAGCCAAAACATCAAAACTTAGTTCTTCTGATACATAAAGTACAAGTACCAGTGATAAATGGCATTCCACCCATCCTCTTTCCATCTTATCTTCTAAATGGTTTATTCTATTTTATGAGCCCCAATTGCAAGTTCCTGTTATTCTTTGAGTTGCTGTAAAACTGAACAGTCTCCATATGTCGAGAGCAGCTTGCAATTAGCATACTGTGAACTTAGAAACTGCACTCAATTAAAAACATGGACATATTAAAGCATAGCATTGGGAAACCTGCATGTGTTTGTCTCTCACAGCGAGCTTCAGATGCCAGGGTCAAACAGAGACTCCCAGCTATCCCAGAAAAGAGCTCATATGTGTCAGCATTCAGCTGCAGAACTTCAGAGAATTTTTATACTTTCTTGGAAAATATTATATTACTTCACACTTACCTTTTATGTTGTTTTTGTATGAAAAAGAAAGAAGAAATAAAGAAAATGAAGAAAAAACTAAGG
The DNA here is from genome assembly GCF_013368605.1 of Nyctibius grandis. Lineage (NCBI taxonomy): Eukaryota > Metazoa > Chordata > Aves > Nyctibiiformes > Nyctibiidae > Nyctibius > Nyctibius grandis. The sequence continues at coordinate 116,790,016 of NC_090658.1, read as the reverse complement.
TTTGCTATGTTATAACCACTCAGATGGATGTCTCAATTAGGCTTACAGCCACAGCACCAATAAAACTATGAAGAATGTGAAAGTTTTAATCCAAACTCAGGTGTATTTTGCTATGCCATTTGTCTCATTTTTTGAAGTTTCCATCAAACCAAGGGCCTGCTGGAGAGCTATTTCTGTTTGAATGCATTTTTATTCCATCCCATAAAAAGTATAAGGAGTAATGCTTTCACAGGAATATGAAGTAGAGATGAAGATTGGGCTTATATCTCTTCCAAAAATGAAAAGTTCTGAAATGGACCACTTAGTTTTCCTCTTTATATAGCTGTCAAGGCAAAGACAGCTCTCTCTTTTATCCAGATTCCCATTTGAACAAATATGCTGCACTAGCTGAGGGCTATTTTCCATTTTAATAGCAAATATTCTGTTGATAACAACCTTGTACATGAAACAGGAGCTTTTTGATGTATATTAATAAAAGTAATTGAACCACAAAAATTACTGCTAACAAGTAGACACAGGGCAATAGATTCAAGCAGATCTGAAGTGCTTTTTGGAAGTGGCACTACTGAAGTTAAAAAATTTAAATGATTCATATTGCTGTGTAGAAGACTTAAAAGCAAAAGGTAACACAACAAATTCAGCTCACTGCCTTCGCTTGGATATCTGAGCAATGAATTTAGCCCAAAGGCTGGGATTCAGCTCCACATTTAGACACCTCTACTGTAAGAGTAGGTGTTCATTGGTAGGGCAGGTGGCTAAACACTGTAGTCAGTAGAGCTTTAGGATAGCTGCATCATGTCCATGGCCCAAGCAGCTACGAAAAACGAGCTAAGAAAGATCTGCTCCTTTCTGTATATAGGTGCTGAGGCCAGGAGGGTATCTCAGGGCATCTCAAACAGCTCTCGAAACCTATGTTTAGGCAAACAAATATAGTTTCTTAGTCAAAAGAGTCAGTGATGTTTGAATGAACAGATGCACGTGTTCACTTTAGGATGGGATGAGTCACCCTCTAGATTCCTTTGAAGGCTTTGAGTAGATCCCCATTGATTATAGAGGGATCTTAAACACTTAGCATATAGGAAGACACCTACATTAAAGATGCCTACACGTATGCATCTGAAGTCAGTTAAATTAGTCCAGAGAAGCATATTTTTTCCCCTAAATACAGAGAAAGCTTACCTCATTAGCTGAAACTGGATACCTAATACTTGAACAGCCAATATGGTGAGTTAAACCCCACACTCCCAGGTTGCCACATACTTTCCAGTTTAACATAATTATCCTTTATATCAGGCACACTTCATGTAGAAATGAGAAATAACAACATTATTATCACAGAATCACAGAATGGTTGGGGTTGGAAGGGACCTCTGAAGATCATCTAGTCCAACCCCCTGCTAAAGCAGGTTCCCCTAGAGCACGTTGCACAGGGTCACGTCCAGGAGGGTTTTGAATATCTCCAGAGAAGTAGACTCCACAACCTCCCTGGGCAGCCTGTTCCAGTGCTCTGTCATCCTCAAAGTAAACAAGTTTTTCCTCATATTAAGATGGAACATCCTGTGTTTCAGTTTGTGCCCGTTGCTCCTTGTCCTGTCACTGGGCACCACTGAGAAGAGTCTGGCTCCATCCCCTTGACACCCAGCCCTAAGGTATTTGTAAGTATTGATAAGATCCCCCTCAGATTTCTCCAGACTAAACAGACCCAGCTCCGTCAGCCTCTCCTCATAAGAGAGATGCTCCAGTCCTCTGATCATCTTTGTAGCCCTCCACTGGACTCTCTCCAGTAGTTCCTTGTCTTTCTTGAACTGAGGAGCCCACAACTGACACAGTACTCCAGGTGTGGCCTCACTATTATGCTACTCTCTAGTGAAAATATGATGGAAATATTGCATCCTACCAGGTGCAAGCTCGGTTAAAAAATCCAGAAGTTGATTCAACCCTCGTGTCTGTGCTGGTATCAGGATTCTGAGTTTTTGATTCAGAGATAAAACTGGAAAAAAATTGTGTCCAAATGCCATTAATTTATTTGTTAGTAGTAAGTTGATTTCCTAGATGTTATTCTATAATAATCATGGTTCCATTGTGCTAGACAAAACACAGATGTGTAACCAAACTTCCTTTTGACGATAATATAGCTATTACTAGACTTTTTGTTTTTATGAAATACCTCCAAGGGAGTAGTGTGCTTCATATGATTTTCACCGTTGAAGATAATCAGGAAAACCTGGAAGATCTGTTATCTGACATCTCGACTTGAATTACTCTACACGTACTGCATTCACTCTCTCATTGACCTGATCAACTAAGACTATTTTTATCTGGATGTTAAAAACTTGATGGAGTGCCAAAGAAGGTCTATTTTCTCAGAGAATTTGGCAGCTGCAATTAGTTGGACCTCAATGACTCTGCAATCTGCTGTTTACAAACAAGCAGGCTGAGTGGAAACATGTATCCTCCATACCCCACATACCATGGTAAAATCATTCCTGTCTTTCTTCACGATCCTCAGCAGTACTTCTCTGATGTTTCAGTTGTGCTCTTTCCATGTCATAAATATTTTGACAACATCCTTTACAGTATCTTAATCTCAAATCTCAGTCAGATTCATCTGCCATTTATAGGCATGTTTGGCTCATTTGCCTATAAAGGGTAGATTGTGTGCTTTCAGTAAGAGGTATCATTAGAAAATACCAATACGACCAGAAAGCAGAGAGAAGAAAAAGAAGGAACATGAAAGACATGAGAAAAGTAAATCATATTAAGAGAGCTATGGAGATCTCTTTTCTCACAAAAAAATGAAGTCAGAAGAAAAATGATGGAACTGAGAGGCAGAAAATTTAAAACTAAAGCTGTTTTTTCCTGCCATGTGTAATTGCCAAAAGATGCTCTTTATGTGGTTTTCCATGTTATCTCTGTTATGTGTCTGGTCCTCAATGCAGTGGTGGTTTCCTACCCTTTTGGAAAGTGGATTGCATTCTGCAGGCACCCATTGAAAAAAAAAAATGAAAAAAATGGGTTAGTTTGGCTTAAATATCTATATGTTTAGTAAAATATTATGTGTGGTTCAGGAAAAGAATCAACAATAGTAATTAAGAAGATGCTTCATCAGCCAACAGGAGAAAAAGCAGTAAGGACATCTTTACAAGTGTCTAGTGCTGACTGATATGAGAGATGGTTTATACTACTGCATAAATAATATCTATGTCTTTGCTTCTTATTCCACTGGCAGAACAGCCAGAGGCACGCCAAAGAAAGGAAAGAAAAACTCACTTAGAAACGATTCTCTGGAGTCTGCAGCCATCCACTTCGCTAAGGAAGAGTACAAAATGTTCCTGCTCCTTGCGGCATTACTGCAGATACTAATGCAGTTATAAGTCTTTGCTATCTATCAGTTTTCCAGTATGGGGTTGTTGTTCTTTCTGGGCAGTGACAATGCGTTTTGAAATTAAAGAAAAAAGGAAACATTTGCTTTCTTGACTGCTTGCTGAAAACGTAACAGAAGGCTAGATTTTGTGTTCACTTCTATAGGGAAGTAAGTGAAAACAAAGTGTTCCTCCCCTGTATTATCCAAATAAATTACAGGCTAAATATACGTACATAAGAATCAGTGATGCTGAGTGTCACATGCTGTCAGTAACTTTTTACATCACCTGGAAAATGATTGATTGCACTAACCCAGTTGTGGAATTGCATTAATATACTCAAGAAAAAGACCAGATATATTCAGGAAATTGTAACTGTGAGACTGGAATAACTGAAACTAAAGGAATTTACAAAATTTTTGAGAGAGGGACAAGCCTATGAGTTGACCTGAGCTATCTAAATTTTAAACATATATTTACATTCACACATAGATACAGATGTAGAGCAAATTACCTGTGAGTATAGAATGCTTTCCTATCTCCAGTATGATGATGGGACAGATTTATACTCATGAGGCAGGAAGGCAAAAAGGGGTGAATGAAACTGAGCACACACAGTAAATATGTTATACCTGTAATTAATATACAATACTAAAATACGGAGTTGTATTTTATATCACATTCTGAATGAAAACAATCGATAGCAAAAAAAAAACAACCATAGGTTTACTAAAAGACATGAACACCATGTCCTAAGAAATTAAGCAAGAAATGATATAAAAATACATTGACTTGTTTTCATTTCCTTATTCTGTGTGATTAAACCAGTCACAAATAAACATTAACCCACTGCTAACACAGATCAGAGCCAATGACTGCCATGTATTGGATGCATCATATATGCAGGTTTCACAGACTGTGACAACCAAATGCACACTGTAACACAACCAAGAGAAAAACTGTCTTCTTTAGCAGTGATGCTACGAAAGGCTTCTGCAAGCAAACTACTACTATCAAAATTATCTACCTCAAAGCAATCAATATTTCCATATTTATATCTCTGAATCAATTTAATTTGTGCATTTGTTTAGCAAATCAATACAGAGAACGATATATTTTGAATCATAACAAAAAGTTCAGCACTGGAGACAGTAGCCTAATCTTTAGGATACAAAAATATATTAGTTAACCTGAAAATGTGAATAAAATATGTGGAACTAGTGTTCCACGAGCCTGAACTCTTCTCTTTTTAAATGTCAAACAGCAACAGTGCAGCTTCCCATAGTTACCATATTACCATGATGTTTGTTTTGCTGTGGCTGAAGATGTATTTCAGCTGCACATGCTACAACAAAGACACAGTTCTGCTTCAGAAAACTTGCAATATCTAATACAAAGACATGAGGAAGATGTGATTTCCTGGAATTAACAAATGAGGAAGACAGCTTGACTTTTATTAAATCACTTATTGGTATGAAACAATAATTCACTGATCAGACCCCTCCTGATCTCAGTCTATGGGACCACCAGAGCGTGGGTGGGTCTCCATAGTAGTCTTCTCTGCTGTGGTGCCAATATCAGTCTGTTGGAAAAAGAAGGGAGCTGGTGAGGGAAATTCAGTGACAGAACTGTACAGATAGGGCCAAAATTAGTGACCACCCTCCCAGCCCAGAGGGAAACTCCCATGTCCATGTTTCTTCTCCAGGTTTCTGGGTTCCCACCACCCACCTCGGTCTAACTGTGGTAAGACTGAGCAGCTGTGGCCTGCTGTGGATCTCCACCCAGCAGCATTGCACTGTCCTGCCCTCCGCTCCTCAGGGCACTCTTGGCTTGTCCATGCACCCTGGGAAAGGAGAATTTTCCACAACACAGTTATGCTCAAAGCAATCCTGATGGTAATGATCCCTCCAAAGGCATGAAAGAAACATGTACTGCTGGCATCGTGAAATGTAGCCAGGGAATATAATGGAACATACCAGAAACTACTGAAACTGATTAAAGGATTAGGGATTTTTTTAATGTATTTTGGCCTTTAGGACTCATATTTTGAACTCTTCTCTGAAATCAGTTAGCCTAGAAATGTCTCTCCTCACCCCCCTCTCTTTTTTTCCATCTCACAATCCCCTAGCTCCCTAGCTGAAAAATTGACTGAAAAATGCCAGTTCTGAGGATCATGTGGAAAAGTGGTAGCCATGTCAACGCAGCTCTGAAGAGCTATTGATCCATCCTAAAATAAATGTTCCAGGTAGATTGATGAGATTTTCTCCTAAAGGAACCTCCACTTACTCTACAGAGAACTTGGTAGCCACCTGGGCTAGACCCCTATGTTTTAGAAGGGCAAAGTTGGGTTGGAGGCATCCCATCTTCAGTTTCACTGGAAAGTATAAAAAAATCCTGAGTTTACACAAACAGCAAGACCAGGTAAATGCTATACCTTTGTGCAGTATTAACATGTTAATTTTTTGACTTTTGCTTAAAAACAAAAATATTGCTTATACCTTTCCACCTGCCCACCACAGGCAGAAGAACACTCAGTCTCGAGTGCCATTACCACCACTATTGTTTTCAATGGGAGCGTGTGCCAGGTCGGGAGGAGCACAGCGCACAACAGTGGTTATTCAGCTTTCTCTTTTTCTAAACATGTGCAAAATAAGACATTCATTTCACAAGCCTATGCTGTGCCCTAATAAATACTATGTGATTTGAAATTTTAGCACTTACGCATGCGAAGGTTGGTTGAAGGAGATAGTCACATGTGGGGCTTGATTATAGTGTTTTATCACTCAGCCGAACATCTAATGTTTAGCACAGTAGTTGGAGTGCTTCTTTTCATGTCATAACAAAGGTTGCCCTCAGATAGTAATTACAGCCTTCCTAATAAAAGGAAAGGCGGTTTGGAACTGCCTGAAAAGTTCAGAAGCGAGAGATAAAGTTTGGAGAAAGGGTTTGCAATCACTTTGCATGTGGCAGGTCGTTGGCTGCCTGAGCTGCTGTGCAGCAAAGTGGCAGATTTGCCTTGAAAACATTTCCTCAAAGCTGGTGACACTAAAAAAAATAAAAACCATCTGTGGGAAAAGGAAGTCTCCAGGATTACAAAAAATCACAGCAAAGTTAATGTCTCTGTAATAAAGGTACAAAGCCAGCCTGAAGAATTATTATATGGTCTTTTAAAAGCACAGAAAGGCGCAGTGAAATGGAGATGCAGAGCAGAGCGTGTTCAGCGGAGTATATTCAGAGCAAAGCTGCCCCCACTGAGGTCAGTGGTTAAGCATTCATAGCTTTGCCCAGGAGCAATATGTGCCAATATGGGTTATATTTTCTAGTAACATTTCTGAATGCATTTTATTGGGGCTCCCATGAACTGCTGATGGGGTATGTCTCTGCTTTTGCATTACAGCACAGCAATCAGTTTGATCAAAAATATTTGGCTATTTTTTATGCGGTTAATGGCACTAAATCACAGACCTGCAGTGCTCTCTTCTGTCTTTGAAAATCCCACGTGAATTTTATTTCTGATCTTTTGGATTTCTCTTTTTCTGTTCTGACTTTCAAAACTATTTATCGGTGGTCAGCAACCTCATTAGCAAATGTCTTACAAATGGCAACATACAGATCTACTAGTTTTACCTTCATAGCTTCCCAGGGATTCTCTTTTATTTTTAAACTAACAGTGGAGTTAACATCTCTAAGGCCCCAAATTTTATCATCTGCTTCACAGACGGAGAGGACTGTACATGTATAATTTTTATTTTCAGTACATTGGTAAGTACAATTCTTCCTATTTCCCTTAGCTGAGTAATAACTTATTCTATTTTTTTGCTGCCCATCTCCTTTCTCTATAGAGATTAAGTGACTAAATATGTTTTTCCAGCCTCTATGTACTGTGCAGGCTCCTTTCTATTTTCCATGGTTTTACATCCACCTTTTTCTAGATTGCAGCTGTGTCTTCAAATTAGGGTGTCAGATTTTGACATATTTCTATATGAATAAATGGGCTTTTCATTTTCTGTGGTGTCTAGGCAGTGACACTATGCCATGGCAGGTACTACTTGATCATGAAATTGCAGCTTCCTACCCTGTTCAAAAACACGCCTTCCCTCATGCACAGCTTCCACGTCTCTTGCTAAATGAAGCCATGTAGTTCTGCACTAAACTGGTTGGCCCTTGCAACTTGATGCTGCATTTCATGCTTAAATAACCTTTACTTCATTAATATATGTGGCCACAGAGATATTTTGACAGCCTTCAGGAAATCTGATGGTTGTTTGCTCTTTGCTGTGGAGGCTGAAATATCCACCCTTCTGTGGTTAGGTAGCAGATGAAAGGTACTTTCACGTGCTTTGAACCAGTCAAGAATGTACCATAGGAAACATCCACAGGGGAGCAATGAAGGGAGGAATATAGGCTGCCCTGTCAGAAGCAGTATAAGACGAAGCCTGCTAGTGAGCAATGCACAATGTGTTTCTTGTACGTCCTTCAGCCAACAACACCTCTTGTGCGTCCCCGCATCCGTGCTGATGGCACGTGTTCCCAGCTGCAAGTCTGGGAGAGAGGGAGACAAGAACAGCTGATACGTTGAATTTGTGCCATCTGGGGAAAAAGGGATAAGCAGGAAAAGCAGAGCCTTCCTCCCAACTTTGCAGCACCCCGGTTTCATCGTTATCGGTATTACGGTTTGGGAAGCTCTAGTCTTCAGATATGCACACATGCATATATGTATGTATGTCTGAATCTGTAAAGTCCTGGAGATACTCAGCTCAGCTGGTGATTGCTGGGCAGTTTGGGGCTAGTGCAGAAGTCCATCCCTACCACCACTACTGTGTTCTTGCAGTTGATGGCGAAGAAAACGAGAACAGACTATGCAGCAGGTTGCTTCTTGAAGCCTGTAACATTATGGATGTGTGGTCTAGCAGAAGCTTTGTTTTTGCTGCACTGTGGTGAGTGTTGCTCATGTTTAGGCACAGCCTTTAGTTGCCTGCTCATATCATTTCTGGGCTTCAAGCCACTCTGCAGTGGTACCCCCTGTGCCTTGCTTGGTGTCTGATCCTGGTGACTGCACCTGCCAGCATCTCACTGGCTGAAAAGCAGCTGTCCGCTTGGTAGAGGTGGCCCATACCTGCCCAGGTGACACACAGGCTCACACGGCACAGTCACAGCCCACTGTGCACTCCTTACCTGACCACAGGCATCATCCAAAGTACTGCTCTGCAGTGCTTTGCATTATTACAGATATTTTATTTTATATTATTCCATGTGCTTCCCAGTAATCAATTGCATTTCTTGACAATTATTGACACTTATATGCATGCATACACATATACATTTGTACGTACCAGGCCTTGAGATGCTGCTGGAGGGTTTCTTCACAGATATTTCTCTACCACCTCTGCAGATCTTCTGCCCCACAGCTGTGGTTCCTGATGAAGGCACATGGCCGTATGACAGGCTACTTGCATTCCTGCTGCTGGGATGTTTTTCTTGCCTGTGCCTGTGCATCAATTCCCAATGGGCTCCCAGGCCCTCAGGCGGTGCAGAGTGTTGGTCAGGCTGGAGATGGCACCTAGCAGCATTGCACACATCTGGAGTGACTCTATCTGTCTCCTGTCAAGGTGGAGTGTGCTCATTTTATGTGGAGATGGACTGACATGATGTGGTGTCTGCAGTAGTTGGTGACGTGATTTGATGACTTGAGGTAATCCCTCCACTTCTGTATTCTCATGTTAATGTAGAATCTGACTAATCCATAAGCATTTACTGGCTTAGGAAGTCCTCTCCCTGACCACCACGTGAAGGACTGGACATCAGAAGCCTTCCGGGCTTAGGGGCAATTAAATCAATCACCTCCGACAGTATTTCTGAGCAATACATTGTTTTTTTGTACAGAATAGATAGATCTGAGAAGAGAGAAGAGGATCCAATTATTTTACTGCTGTCCTTGTGCCTGAAGAAATATCTCATGTGCAAGAGGTTATTCACCAGCACTGTATATTTAGTCCTGCCTGGAATGACGATCATCCAAACAGCATTGTAAATAAGCCCTCAGTTTTTATAGCAGGGTCACATTGGTGGGGCTTTGCCATCTCTGACAAATTCAGCAGCTGTTGGAAGGGCTTTGCTGGGAAGCCCTGCAAACCTGCCTTGGGCAGTGGGTGGCAAACTCTGCTCTGCAGAAAAGAGGGGCATGAGAGATTCAGGATTTGCTGTGGTTTTGTCCCACAGATTTTGCTCAGTCTCACGGAGTGCTTCTCAGATGTTCAGGCTCAGGTTCATCCTCCCTGGCCATCGGTGCTAAGCCCAGGTACCTCAGTGAGGAGCACAGTCACCTCTGGTGCTCTGTGGTCAGTGGAAGGAGGTGGGTGCCCTGGAGACAGCAATGATCTCAGAGACTTGAGCTACCTTCTGGTGCTGCTGGCCCCTCTTTGCCTGTCATGAGGAAGTCCCTCTAGGGACAGCTAGCTCAGCACAGGGAGGTGAACATGGGATGAGGAGCACTCAGTGCTGATAATCCTACTTGTCTATTCATGCCAGAGATCGTCTCAACACCATACTGAAACGGCTTGTGAAATAAATCTGAGTTCATCGTGGATAAGGGTGTTATGATAAGGGGCATTACAGCAGCACTTTTCTACAAGCCCAATATCTGGTTTTTATACTCCTTAGGTGTTACAAATAGTTGAAATTAAAAGAAATTCAATTTAATTATAAAATGATAAGTTTGTGTTCTGCATTAGAGTTTGTAAAGCTAGTTATAGGATTGTTAAGTTTGAAACAGGTAACCATAGGCAGTGTTAGGTTTGAAGTAGGTAACCATAGAAACCCCTTTAGATAAGTTGCTGGACTTCTTGTTAGAGACCGTCATGGACTTTAGTTGAATACAATGGAGTTACTGGATGGACAAGTTGCAACACGTTAAAGACCAACTAGAACTGATCCTGAGACTTGATTGAGAGCCAAGGGACTACTACGCCTGCACAAGAAGGAAAAGGTGAAAAGTACACAGCGAGGAAGACATACAGCCTTCATCTCAGAGACCCCAGCCCACGACCACCAGGAGAAACTGCGCGTGCGCAACCAGGAGGAGTTAAAGGCAGAGACTATGGAAATGATTTCTCGGAACTCATTATAATAAAGACCGCCTTTTCAGGGAAGAGATATGAATATGTATAGGCGTCCTTGGATACGTGATGAATATGTAATATTTTTCTGTATAAATATGAGGTGAATTATCGAGGCGGGCGTGCACGACTTTGGAGGGGCTACTCCCCGTGCTGCCCAGCGCTGCAATAAAGATGTGCCTGCTTCTTAATGCTACATTTGTGTTACGAGGTTTTAATCCTGATTTCGGTGACATAGGCACTACACAATTCAAGTCCAGAGTGACATTTGTGCTTATGGCAAGGGGTTACTAATATAAACCTTAATTTGTCCATGTATGGGTTGCGCCAGCCAACCTGGCACTCCCCGGCTCTGAGCCGCGAGGGATGTGACATTAGTGCCCCCCATTAAGGGAGACAAACCGAGAGCTGCTGGGAGCATCTGGCCCCTGCCCATCTGTCCAAAGCCAATTTTCTCAGCAGCCATTTCCTTGCCATTTCTTCCAATACGTTAGTTTTATAAGGGCACAGAAACCATCTCTTCTAACGGTTGGAAAAGTATATGGGAATGTTTCTTTTAAAGCCTGCAGGCTTCAGGACATCCTGTTGCTATTAACATTTCCTACTATCTTTGACCAAAGCTATTTCCGAAGCATGTAGCACAGCTGATATGTGGCGCACATGTGACAGGGATACGTGTGAAATATTTGACAGAGACAAGGTGAGTCGGGTTTGTTTTATAGACCGTGAAAGAGGAGGCTGAACTCACGCTGTGCCATCAATCTTGTCTATTTACTGTTGCGGAGTCACTCCTGGAGGCTGTCCAAGCCCGAGTGGAAGCTCCCAGGAAGGACAGAAAACTGGCAAGTGCCAGATGATAAATATTTTAAGTTCCTGTTGCCTGGTCCAGTGCCAGCTCAACGTCCCCGTGCAAGTGTGACCACTGCTGGAGTTCGGGGCTGGGGAGCAGCGCAGCTGCCGCATCCCATCCGAGGGAGAGTTATGGAGTGAGAACACGGAAAGTGTTAAAAGCCACAAATCAGGTTGTTGTTGCCATGATGATCCAAAGCATCACAGTAAAAATCAGGACCTTTCCCATCTGGGAAGAGGACCTTGAGTTTTGTGAATGTATTAAGTTCTGGGTACAGGTTAGTGGATGCAGAAAGAAAACATCTCCAAGGAATAACCGTGGGGAGCAGTTCTTCAGGAAAAGAGGGGCTGACACACACCACAAATATAGTTTCCTACCAACAGGTCCTCCCTTTTAAGATAAGCACCTGGTCAAAAATTTGTGGCCATTAGGAGGAGAAACAGCTGATGGATCCTAGTGTTTCTTTGCCTCCTGCTTGCATTTAAGGGATGTGTGAGCTTCTCTTTCCTAGGCACACAGAAACTATCTGCTTCTCCTTTTAAGCACCCTTCAGCCAGTGCTTGGTCTGAAATGCACACGAGGATTTTTCTCAAGGGCTTTCTCCCTGACAGCCTGTGCTCAGGTCTGGAGTGGCTTTGCTGTCTCCTCTGGTCCATTCTGCGTCTCCCACCCCATCATGTGCACATCACAAAACCAGCTCCCCGCCTGCCCGTGGCTTTGTGTTGGCAGTGCCAGACCCCCGGCGTTGCGGCGGGAGCTACCAGAGTGTAACTGTTCCTTGCAACCCTCTAAAATAGAGTAATTTATAAACAGCATACACCACGTCAGGAGAGGACCAGGAGGATGCTGTACACATAAACTGCAAAGCTTCGGTAAGTGGAAGAAAGAGGTCCCTTAGAGACTTCATTTATCCTCTCTCCTCCAGACTGTGTAGTACACGTACAATTGCCACCGCTGGCAAGCCTTGTGTTTTGGATTTAGGTGTGTGCTAGCAGCAATGCACTTTACAATTAAAATAATGGGTTCAGACTCACCATGCGAGCCTGTTATAAAACAAGAAAGGGGTTATATAAACCTTGGTTTGCTCTGGCAGTAAATTCTGTATTTCTACCAACTTGTCTTACCCAAAAGTTTTCTCTTATTCCTGTGGAATTGGTATTGACAAGCACACAGACCATAATGTCATCCTATGCTTCCCACTTCTTACACAGCTGTCTTTTTAGATATCTAAGCCCATGATCTCAGGAAATCTCAGTGTTCCTTGAAAAACATTGAATCTACAGATAAGAAGGGATTTTTCTCAGTGATTAGACAAGTCTGCTGCAATTATAACTGGATTTTTTTTAGCAAATAACTTGGAAAAATGTTTCCAGCCAGTGAGAGGATCATTCATTTTCAACAACCTGATATTTCTGCATGACAGAGCAGAGGGTCTGGAAATCCATTGTATTTGGGCACCATAAACAGCCCACCTACAGCATCAGGGGGTTACGGCTACTGCTGAGAAACAGCCCTGGAAGGGAGGTGCCCCAAAGCCAGAGAGAACCTTTTCCCACATGGTTTTTGTGTCTCTTCTTTGCACATTACACAGATATAGGTGCCATTACCCATTCAGGGATGCATGATAAAAATAGTAAACATGAAAGTGCACCTTTTAGAAGGTGAATTAAAATCTTGGGATAAAATACTTTAAAAGTATCATAGTTTGCTTGTGTTTCATCTAAATTCCAGCATACTTGCTAGTTTCCAAAAACATGTTTATTGATTAATAACTGTCATTCTTTATAGCTCCTATCAGACTGGCAGTATTAATCTAAAAGCCTGATTATAAGTTACATAACCATTTGCCTGACTTCATCCGTCAGGACGTCTGGTGACAGTATAAAACCGGGGGTTACTGCTTTAAATTCTAAATTTTTCCCACTACATTTCATGGGGAAGCTATAAAAGCTTGGAAATATTTAATACAAACTCATTGTAACAAAAAAAAAATCAGTGGTTTGGAAAGTGTGTTTGCACTGTTGAGGGGGGGGGCAGTTTCAAATAAAACAAGTTTCATTTGTTTTAACCTTTGCATAGGTTCTGCTGCCCTTCCTGACATCCTTGCTCCCGTCATTAGAATCTTCCAGTCATCCCCACCCTTCTCTCTCCTGGAGGCCACATGCTGAGGACACAAAATCTTGGAGCATCTCAGGTAGCTGGTGACTGCACCAACTGTATCATCTTAGTACCTTGCTACAAAACAGAGCTAGAAGAGCTCTTGAGAGCATCAAATCCAAGCCCCTGCCTGCAGGAGGAGCAGCTACCTCCAAATCCCTTCTGACAGACACTAGTCCAACACATTTCTTAAGCTCCAGTGAGGGGACACCACAGTCTCCCTAGCCAAACCGCTACCTCGCTTAGCTCTTCTTACCCCTGGGAAGTTTTTCCTACTCTTTAGCCTGTATCTTCCTTGCTGCAGTTTAAGCCCATTAAGAAGAATTTTTAAGCAAATGGAAAGCATCCATATTTTATCCTCCAGAGGAGATGATAGCAATAAATTATCAGAAGCACCTTTAAGGCTTCTCTGTTACGTATACATGATCCCAGCCTCAGTTTAATACTCAAGAACCACTCCGGTTTCCCATAGCCAACACTCTTGAAATGCTGTAACACTGCTGCTTGCTGCAGTCCTGAGGCAGCTCTAGGAATTTAGAGGAGCCCATTGGAGTTCAGTGTGGGTAAGCAGGGCCCCTGGGCTCAGCTGGGGAGGCATCTAAGGCCACTGTGTCCAGCACATACTGAGGTCATTTAAAAAAAAAGAAGAAAAAAAAGTCAGAGTGGCACAGACAGCCGCATCTGCTCACCCTGTGGCTTCTCTGTGCCTTGACGCTGTGCCACAGCCCAGGGAAGAGCTCACACTGTCCCCATGACACAGGCTGTCTGTAGCCCTTCCATCATGCCACTCAGATTTTGTCTCCCTCCTCTGACACCGCCCTTTTCAGTCTTTTCTCCATCCGCCATCTCTCCCTCAGCAGTGCAGGAGAAGCTGAAGGTGCCAGGGAAGCCCCATTTCTGCTGGTCTCCGCAAGAGACATCTTCCCATTGCTCCTGTGCTTGGATGCTGTGAACGCCCCTTCTTGTCCCAAACCCATCACCACAAAGTGGCCAAAGGTGCTTCCTACAGGCTAAGTTGTATCTGCTTCTCTTTCTCCAGTGTTTGTTAGATCTGGAGTTCATGTTATAGGTGAAGGTAGACCTTTAACTACAGTACTGAGACCTGATTCTGGGTGCAGCTGGGGTCACAGTTCATCCTCCTGCTTAGGTGCTACCCAGTGGAAATTCGGCAGATTAGCAGCCCCATTTTCCACAGAGAGCCTGGTGTATCTACTCTGCCAGGCACAAGAGGGGGATGAGGTCTCAGGGCAAACAAGGCATATTCAAATTTGCATTGAACCAGACATGCAGGTCGCAGCATTTCAAGCAGATAAACATCAGCCCAGCATGACTATCCAGCATTTGTCAATCTTTGTCTTGGAGTAAGAGTGTTTCATCAGTTGAAAACTCCAGCATCCAGCAAGTCCAAACCACCAGGAAGAAGAAATTAGTTTGGCTGTAGTGTGTGATGTAGCAAACGCTCCTCAGACTGTCTCACCCACCTATCCAGATTGTAAAAAATAGCATTAATTTTAGCTCTACCATTATGCTGCATTTATTGAGGATCCGGGGCTTGTGAAACACTTTTTGTTCTGTTTATTCCCATTTTCTTATTAAAAATTGAAGCCAGGCTGCACACGAGAATTAAGTGTGTTGCTCTGAAAGGCCAAATCCTGCTCTCTTTTCTGGCAGTGGTGAAATTCCCATTAGTTTTATTGGCACGGTACTGAGCCCTAAAGTTAAAAGTAGCTCTGTGAGTGACAGAACCATTGCATTCAAAATGAAATGCTCCTCCTGATGCAGAGCTGGGTTTCTTTCTTTGCTGTGATTTGCGAAAAATAACAATGATCTCTGCAGATGCCATCCTGCAGGCCTGTGCCTTCCCCCAAACCCTTCTGCGACTTGGATTGCTTGGCCACCACCACAGAAATGCCGATAAGCTGACAGTGGCACATCCAAGCCACAGGCAGTCGGGGTTACACAGGGAAGGAGGTGGGCACAAGGTCAGCTCAAAATCTAGGTGTGTGGGGAGAAGATATGTAAAGGACTCCTCTTACCAGCACTCCTAGGGTATGGAGGATCCTTCTTTCAAATTGCAAGATGAGGAGATTTACAATGCATTTTCTGGTTATTTCATGCTATTTTTCTAATAAAATCAGCTTTGCCTACCTAGCTAAATCTTGAGGAAAGAAACATGTTGTTTTCTTTCCAGCTGAACTGTTTGATCAGTCCAGGAATAAAAAAGTCATCACTCTGTGATGACTCTTATGAGTCTGTCATGTACCTTGTAATTTAGTTTCTCTCTGAAGGACCCAGCTGATGAGACTGCATAGGATTGTCAGCTTGCAATTTTAAAGAAAAGTTTGGGAAAAAAACTTTAAAAATACAAATAAAGTTTAAGCTTAAAGGTGGAAACCTAAAAGCTAAATAAAACAAATAGCAACAGACTATCTAAAAATTATCTCATGCTTTTTAAAATAAAATCAGAGCCACAGGTGTGATTTTTCATGCTTGTAAATCACAGTCATGCAAACACAATATTCATGGCATCTGCTTGTCAGTAGCGTCAGCTCTTTGTTAAACACTCATATATTCATGTACATCCCTCCTGTAAAATATGCAGATGGGGTAACATGTGCTAAAAGTAGTAATCCAAGGTATGTGTTATGTGCTGCATTTAGCTGTGGCAGGACAGCTGACCAGACAGAAAGTCCTGGACAACAAAGCCTGCTCCCTTTGAAGATGACACCTTAGTACAGCTATTTTCATCTGTTTCCTGCTAAGCTTTTTGATGGCCATAGCTCTTGGACCAGATGAGGGAGTGAGCGGTCAGAGCCCCTCCAGCGTGCACCATGATACTGTGGTTCTCCTCCACAGAGTCCTCGTGCAAAGCTATGCCTGAGGAAGACAAATCTCCCCCTCTTCCCTTGCCTAGGGCATCAGTTGGGCTGCAGACTAACCTGCAAACTAAGACTATGTAGTCAAAAGCTACTGCCAGCACCTCACCCCTGTTTGCAGGCTTGTTTACGCCATGATTCTGTTCAAAGAACTGCTTGAAACCTACTGGTAAGGTCAAGCCCCAGAGTAGGCTTTCAAATATCTTTTTATCTCATTTAAACCTCCCTCTAAAATACTTTGTTCCTCAATTATGAAGAGGTTAATAACAGCTTTCAGCTTCATTAACTGGTTTATATACCTGGAATTCAGAAAAAAACACAAAATCTTGATTAATCGCCCAGCAGCATTGTCTGACACAGTGTAGGGTTTACACTGGTGTTAAAACGTTCCTGAGAAATTGAATTTTTACAGTACAATGCCAGGCTTACATGAAGTCAATGTCTAGTTTGTGGAAATACAGAAAACTGATCCCATGTTGTGTTCCTCCTCTTACTCATTTCTGAAAAAATTCACAGAGCAGCATTTTGGCTAAAGAGTGCAATGATGCGTTCAGCTAAAAGTGAACCTTTCTTTAAACTATGCAAAAACTGCAGCTTGGCAGTATTTCACACATATCTATCCAAGGTCAGAATTTAACCTAAACCAGACATATTTTGTTAACAAACAGTTCTTCTTCTGCTATGGAAGTAGCATTAGATGAGTTTGCACAGTGTTTTAAAATATAGCAGCACAAGTGATTGCCACATACGTGACTTCTAAAGCTTTTTGTTACTGCCCATCACCTCTGCATTTTGGGATGCTCAGCACAATTGGGATTCCTTCTCAAATGATCTGCTTTACCTGCAGAAATCAGATCTTTTCATATTCAAAAACCTTACTCCATTCAACACGCATTTGGGGTGCTTGAGGAATGGAAAATGAGCAAATAATGTGCTGCCGGTTACCATTTATTCAAACTGACCCATCCATTTGAGAACAGGGGTGACTTTCAAGGACACCCAGCACAGTATTAATGTTGAGATTTTAAGACATTTTCTTTGACAAGAAAATGAAGATAAAAGTAGCAAGATGTCAAAATGCATGAATTGTGAATTACCATTTAATATTCCAGTGAAGTGACATCTGAATAAAGACAAGGGTACCTTGCTGCTAAAAATAACCCCTTGTTTTTAGTGTTGATCTGCAGCTGTGATGAGAATGTTCAGCATTTTTCAAGTCTACCAGTTTTTAAATCTAGCAGGTTATGTCAACCTCGGAGAAGAAAAACTCACTTTGACTTTTAGACAAAACGTATTTTTTTTCTAACTTAACCCTGATTTTGGAAACATAGTATATCCCCCCAACCAAAGGCAAACCAAAGGCAAACCAAAGGCAAGCTATCACCTTGGTATTATGCAAAGCATGAAATCGGGTTGCGCTGAAGAGAGCCCCTGGGAGATTAAAAAGTACTTAGTGTCAGGACCACTTCAAACACTGAAGGATCATCATCCTACTGTATTGTACAAGTGGGCTTTCACACGTAAATCGGCTACAATTAAATTAATAGTTGTAGGCTTAACTCTGATCCTTTCTCCTTTGCTTAATGAAGGACTAATGCCGCTGAAGCCAAAGGAATTACATGCATGTGGCTGAACCCAGAATCAGGCTCCCTATATGGTTTGGATGATTTTTAGGTTTTGGGGGGCTTTTTTGAGCCTGCCCTCCCAAAGCCCTCCCTTCTTCCATGGAAGCCCCTGACAACATTCAAAGGGGGCTTAAAGTGAATTTACCAATGGGAAAACACGCATTTATACTTGAACTCTGTGGGAGAAAGAGCCTGTTCACGCAGGAGCAAAGAATATAGAGAAAGTCGTATTTCTAACAGGACATGGCCATTTCTTAAGTTTTTGGCACAAGTTGGCATAGTGTCCAAATATGTTTGTCACTGATAAGTAGCCTGTTTCAGAAGTCATTTAAAAAAAAAGGATGTTCGGCAATGCAAAGAGAGAGAGGAATGCAACTCAGAATGAGGGAAAAGTGAAAAGAAGGGAACTGCAATGAAACTTTCTGTGTCTTCACTGCAAGAGGAAAAAAAAGGTTTTGTGACTGAGAGGCATTTCAAAGGACCTGCCACAGCACAAAATGTTAGCGGAGACAAGGCACAGGTCTCTGGTACAGCTATTCAAGGCAAGCTTTATAACTTTATATCTTTATCTCACAAGTTACAGTGAGATAAAAACTGCAGTGCCTTGTTTCTGCAAAGGCTGCATGTGAACATAGTTATCTTGATGTTAAAGAACATCTCAGTTTTCCTTAAGAATAGCTATGGACCAAGCACTTTTAAGCATTCAAACAGAATATCCAGCTACATTATTTTTATAGGCTCAGGATTTATCAAGCAGATACCTCAGAACATAAACTTGGCCTGCAGGGTAGAGATGAAGTAGGGATTATGTGGTAAGTTCATATTTGTACAGTTCTTGTCCCATCTTCTCCAGCATGCAGCAACTGTTCACAGTCCTAAAAAAGATGCAAGAAATTCATTGTCTTGCCAGTTAACTCTCATTTATTCTTTCTGTTCTTTTTTCTTTATACCCCACCACATTTCCAGTACCCATGCTGTAGCTCTGTAAATAAGCAACGTGGCAAAATGGCTTTTATACCCAGGCCTAGAGAAATTAATATTATAATTATATCTATATATATATAGATAGATACAATTATACATAATATTGACTAGATTTAATTCCAGACCACCACGATCTTCGAAAAAGAAATCCTCTTGTTATCCACATGACAAGCACAATATCACAGAATCACCCCATGGTTGAGGCTGGAAGGGACCTCCACAGGTCATTTGGTCCAACCCCCCCTGCTCAAACAGGGCCACCCAGAGCCAGTTGCCCAGGACAGTGTTCAGATGGCTTTTGAGTATCTCCAAGAAGGGAGACTCCACAACCTCCCCGGGCAACCTATGCCAGTGTTCGGTCACCTTCACAGTAATACGGAGATAGCTCATTCTGGATGTATTGGCCCTGAGGTCAAAGGACCACTTCTGCTTCCAAAAGGCTATTCAGACCCACTGGAATCACAATGACAGCTGTGATGGAGTTTTTTATGATGAGTGGGACTTATTCTTAGTGTCCACTGGGAATTATGGATCTGCAAGACTCAAATTGGTCAGCAGACACCTATATCTAGGGAAATGAGTGAAGCTTGTATCCTGTATTGCATGTCTGCAGCTATTCCTGTGCAAGACTCTTAGCTGACCTAGGGAGTTTCAAATTTCACTAGATTCATAGGTTTAGACAACTGAACTCACTCTAGATCTACTTCCATGATAAAGGATGCTTAGGCACTTCAAACTCCTGTAGCTACCAATACGCAAACACATAAATGTAGTTATCTCAGTCTTGGTCTGAATCCCATCCCATCTCTGTTCACTTCTATGTAAATGATTATTATTGACTACTCCGCACCTGAGTGACTTACATTTCCAGCACTGACATAAAAATAAAAGGCTACTGTTGAGAGTTTTTAAAGGAAACACAAATTTAGCTTAGTTCAGCTCTTCTACCTCTGCTTATGATCAAATATGAACTTTAGAAAACCAAACTGTGATGGTATTTTTTCTAGGTGCAATTTTAGAGTAGATAGGGCTGTAGCTTAAGTAGTTATTAGCTTAGGTGATCCCCTGACATGTTACTAATTACTGAGGGTGGAATTGGCTGAAGTCTCTGTATGCTATGTAGACCTCCTACTAATCCCACTCTGGGTCCTGTATAGCATTCCCTGGGCCAGGCAATTCAACGTTACATGCTCCTGCATCTAGTTTGTTATTGGATCTAGACTTACCCCTCCCAAAGCAGGGTCTACCTTGGTAAAACCATCGTGGACCACTGTATTATACCCTGTTATGCTGCATTACATGCTATTGACCCTACTGTCTGCTGGGATGTAGCATGCATGTGCCACAGCTTAGTGAAGAACAATGCCATGGGGTCCATGACCTGCCCTGCAGGTTGTGAGGGCTTTACATGAGGAAATCTGCCGCCACTGAAATGGTGGCAATTGCTGAACAGAAACTGAGGTACTATTTGTGTGCATTTTTGGAGAAATGGAGGTACGGAGCTCTCAGCTTTCGTTGCAGAAGGGCTAAGAAGGGGAGCCTGGCAATAATGTTTGATAGGTGGGGCAATGCAAGCCTTGATTCCCTAGAAATTCCTGCTGCTGCTCAGCACACGATGCTAGGGCCAACAGCCAGCTTGCCCATCCAACACCTGACATTGTCACACAAACAGTGTTAGAGAAGGTCCAGCAAGTCCCACATACACATACTACATATGGGTCCTTGCTTGGACCTGAACTGCCCCTCTTTTCCTCAAGTCCAATGGATGTGTGGGTGCAAGGGGCAAGCTGGGGCTAAGCATGAGCTCTGGCTGGCACACAAGGGCAGAGGAGGTGCACTCACGGGGGTAATACTTCACCCCTCATCTCTCCCTCAGAAATTTCATCCACTTAGACATTAGAGCAACGTTTTGCCTTACTATAATAAGCAGATACCTTCAGTGTTTACCTTGTGCCACTGCCAGAAGTTTTTAATACCATCTTTCTGTTTTAAGTGAGCTAAGGAGCTTATTTAGCCCTAATCGAATAACTGCAGATTTCCCAGAAACAGAAAAGCTAAAATTCAGTGATTCCAGGCCATCTACAGAAACATCAAAAAATCTGAATTTCTTATTATTGAAATTATTGATTTTATGTGAATGTCACTTCCCTGCATGTTAACTTTGATCTGGTTGGGAAAGTGAGCAGTTATTGAGGCTATTAAGGAAACATTCCCTGAATGAAAACAATCAGCTAATTACTTCAGAAGCATATGGCTTTTATTATGCACGAATTAGTTACTAATTCACCCATCTTGCATTTTAATATTCAGCTAGCAAACTCAGATTGGTTTTACAGAAACTTTCATGTTTTCCCAAATGGAGACCTTTGCTACTTACTGAAGAGTTCTAAACAGTAAATAAATATTTAATGAGATCTTGGAAAAAAACATCCTATTTTACACTTTTTAAAGGGAACTGTTTATTGAGCAGCAGAATAAAATCAGGAAATGAACCACGTTCTCCTCAAACCCAGCCTGGAGCCTAGGGAAAAATAGATGTTGCTTTAATACATAGTGTAATTCGCTGGTGTCAGAAGTTGAAGGGCTGCGAGAGCCTCCAGCCAGCTAATTCCAATCGCTTCCCTCTGCAGAGAAGGGCATGCAATCATCAGGGACTCAGAGGGTGCATGCAAAAAAGAAACGGGCCATGTGTGTAACCGGGAGGAAGAGTAGGAGGAAGGGGGCAGGAGGTTAAGGGAAATCCTGTCTCTCTATATCTATGGGAGGAAACTGGAGCTGTGGGGCTGTGAATATCCAAAGGAGAAGCTGGGTCTGCTGAAGCAGAGGAGTGGATGCCTAGGAGTGACAATCCCCATTTCCTTTTATTTGAAGATACTGTGTTTGGTGTTAGAGAAATGCAGCCGTAAATTTTCTTACCATTGTCACATAAAAGCATGATAACAGTGGTAAAGGGCGGGATATTAATAAACCCTGACTTTTTGTAGGGAGACAAGTTCTCCAAAACCTCCTGCTGCAGCTCCTTCCCTGGAAAACAGTTAATTCCATTCAGGGTTCAGCAGCAATAGGAGAAAATGCAGCTCATGTCTCCAGGTACCCCTGGTAACTCCCACAAGGAATAAACGTCAGGAGATGACACTACCCAGGGCCAGAGGAGGGCTGGGTGACACAAGTTCTTCTCAGGCAGCTCAGCTGCCCCCACTGCGCCATGGGGCAGCAGTCCCCAGTGTGGGGCTGGCAACAGTGCTTGTGTAGGGCATCTCGTTCTTCTCCATCATGGGGACGTGGGGCGCTGTTTCGCCCCAAAGCAGCCCTGCGGATGCGTCCTACTCCATCTGCAACACTGACCACTGACACTTGGACCACTCCTCCCTTCCAGAGCTGCACTTGCTGCTGTCATGGGGTACTGGGGAACTGCTTTGGATGTTTATTACAAGGCAAGAAGAACATCTAACAAACCAAAATACAGAATTTAGGATACAGCCAGCTAACAACTTGGGAAGCCTGACAATAATATTTTATCCTCGATATGGGGCAGAGAAGATAATTTATTTCTATTTTTAATGTGTGTGCTTTGTACTATGTGTTCCTCTCTCAGAGGTGATTTAAATCATAGCAGGTGTTTCCCTTTATGAAAGTGATACTGAAATCTCCTCAAGCCACTTTGTAAAGCTTCTGGTTATAGATATTTACGGACTGTGAACATTATGTTCCTATGTCATCTCCTCAGAACAGGATGTTTGATAAATCGCAACTGCAACTTTTTGTCTTTCTATTTTTTCCTGAAGCCTAACAGAAGATTGCAGAAGATGCTGAAAGATCACAGGCAACGGGGAGAAGTGAAGCACTTCTTCAGCAGAGCAGGCAGAGGGGACTCGAGCACTCCCACTGCACCTTGATCCAAGGTGGCCTCCCACGGGGCACAGCATTCCCAGTGTCATTTCTCTGCCCAGCCACTGCCAGCCCTACTAACTGGCACCAGTGTTACATACCTGAACCATGTGATTAAACTTGTACAGATGGTTAAGGATTAGCTGTATCAGGACCTGTCCCTCGAGGGTACAGTGCCAGGCGATGAGTCCTTCAGTGAAAGAGACAGGTTAGGAAAGTCCTGCCCAAACCCCAGCCACAGAGTCCTGTCCACCCCATCTGTCAGAGACTACCCCCCTTCGTTACATCAACCCAAGGTTCATGTGACCGTGCTGTAAGTCACATCTCTGAAACTATCTAACTTCACAGAAGTACTTTTCGGGGTGATGTCACCTCGCAGACGTGGGCTATGCAAAAGAAGGGCATCGCTTAATACGGCTGCCCAAAAGTCAGGGATTTGTGTATGCTGAAACTCCAGGTCCTCCTTTCTAGTCAATGGAGTGAAACGGCACTTCTGAAGAGAGATCCAGCCCTGTGCTTTGGGATGAGTCAGCCTCTGGAGACACCTGTTTCTCTCCACCAACATATCCAGCATGATTGCTGTACACTGATATCTGCCCAAGGCTGGGTGAGATAACGTCCACCCAGATGTTTTTGGAGAGGGAACAGAGGATGGAGCTGTGCTCAGTAACAGACTGTGAGCCATTTGGTCTGATGTTGGTAACTTTGGTCAGCTTTAAGGGCCCAAATCTCAGCTGGAGCTCTACAGCCATAGAAGATCCCATCTGCAGCAAAGTGACCTGCAGCCCATGACTGGGGAAAGAGGGTTTCTGGCCCTAACACAGCCCAGACGCGTTGTGCGGTGCAGGAGGTGGGTGTCTTACTGCACTCTGCAGATGGTGCTGCCTCTGGGTCCTTCTCCTTCAGATGAAGATGCCCAAGAACAGGAGCGTCTTTTCAGCAGAGGATGCCCCCATTCCAGCACTCACAAATCATTCCACATCAGAACAAGGGACAACTTTTTGAAATTTCCCAAGAAAAGAATGTTGTATTTGGGATCAGTGGAAAGAACTGTACCCCTTCAAATTCTGTATTTCAGGAAAAATGCTACATACTTAATAGGAAATATGTGTATACTATTAAAATGAACATTTCAGTCTCGTAGTCTAGATTGCATCTAGTACCCTAATGCATTGATAGAGTTGCAATGAAGAGTTTTGGCTTCCCCTCATTGAAAATATTAGAGAAATTGATTTGTTCCCATAAAACATTGTTTCAGTTAAACAGCATTTTTCATTGCAAGCTGGTTCTTCAAGAATTTTCAGGCAGCTCTATGACAAAAAGGACGTATGAATTACAGACGCTGCCGCTGGTCTGAATTTGTCACACATTTCCTGTATCACGCTGCATTTGCAGATAAATCCTTTTTCTCAATATGGGAGAAAAAATTTCAGATTAAGAGAGATGATTTTAATGTTAGAACTGCTAGAAAATAGATTGATGTGTTGTCAGAGTAATAAAGAGACCCAGAGAGTGAAAGCTAGGGCTGAAAATGTCAGACTTAAAATAAATCTAGCCAGGCAAGTTGAATTTCAAATTGTTCCATAATGCTACAGTGACAGTCTGAGCAATAATTAAGTTCTCTATTGTTTGCATTCAGTAAAGAATCTTTTAATATCATTTTAATTTATCATTCTAAAACTGAATAGAAATATAATTCTCTCCATTCTAAATAGAGCTCTAATTGTTAAAGAAATGGTAAAATGCATTAGTAATTCACTCCAAACTGCTGGCATCATTATTCTTGGGACATGGTTTGGTAATTTGTTGACGAGATACTGAGATTACATCATTAAGAGGCAAAATCTGAAGGATTACTAAACAGTGAGAACAGAGACCCTCAACCTCCTGGTGAAGAGGTTTGGGGTCTCTTTGCCCCATCTCCTTCGGACACAGGGTGTCCAGGGTCAAGGTCTGCTCTTGGCTACACCGGCAGATGACTTTGTTTATTTTAGTGGGGTTATCCCAAGCATGTGCTAGTGTAGAAAACAACAGAACCAGCCCTCTGCAGCTGCACACTGACTGGTTACACGCTGCTAGCTGCTCGTGCTTTATGCTGTTTGGAGTTTCCCACCCAGGCTAGGTAGGTGAGATCGGTGACTCTGCATCGTGCTGAAGCACATGGGATGGAGTCGCCCTCACCCAACTTTAGACACCTAAAGTTTTAAATTTTAAATTTTAAGTTTGCCCCAAAGCTTACAACTTTCTTAGGTCTTAGGACTCCAACGTAAAGCTACAGCACTTCTTCCAAGAAGCAAATACTCAAGTTAAACAGCTGCTGACAATTCCTAATTCAGTTGTTTCAGACCAGGAGAGAAGGTCATCATCTCTAAGGCAAAGCATTCTTTCACTGCTAAAATTCATTGTCTCATAATGCATACAGACAAGGCATGTCATTTTAAGCCTCCTCAGAGGAGCAGGTCTCCTTCGTCCCTCCTCTTACTGAGCTTCATCAGTTTCTGCTGCAGAGACCTCCTGGCAGCTTTCGTCATTGAACGAATGTGGCATCCATTGCATCAGGAGGCACTTTATAAGGTGTTCCTCTAGGATGCAGGCACTCTAGATATGAAAACGTTTAAGCTGAGAACTAAATGAATCATCTGCAGGATGGGCTGATGAATGACTGCATGATGACAAGTATCACAGAATCACAGAATCGTCTTGGTTGGAAAGGACCTTTAAGATCATCAAGTCCAACCACTAACCTAACACTACCAAGTCAACCACTAAACAATATCCCTAAACAATATCCCTAAGCACCACATCTACTAATCTTTTAAATACCTCCAGGGATGTTGACTCCATCACTTCCCTGGGCAGCCTGTTCCAGTGCTTGATAACCGTTTTTGTTAAGAAATTTTTCCTAATATCCAATCTAAATTTTCCTGGCGCAAAGTGAGGCCGTTTCCTCTTGTTCTATTGCTTGTTACCTGAGAGAAGAGACTAACACCCTCCTCGCTACAACCCCCTTTCAGGTACTTGTAGACAGCAATAAGGTCTCCCCCGAGCCTCCTTTTCTACAGACTAAACAATCCCAGTTCCCTCATAAGACTTGTTCTCCAGACCCTTCACCAGCTTTGTTGCCCATCTTTGGACTCGCTCCAGCACCTCAATGTCTTTCTTATAGTGAAGGGCCCAAAACAACACAGTATTTGAGGTGCAGCCTCACCAGTGCTGAGTACAGGGGGATGATGACTTACCTAGTCCTGCTGGCCACACTATTTCTGATACAAGCCAGGATGCTGTTGGCCTTCTTGGCCTCCTGGGCACACTGCTGGCTCGTATTCAGATGGCCATCAATCAACACCCCCAGGTCCTTTTCCACCAGGCAGCTTTCCAGCCACTCTTCCCCAAGGCTGTAGCGTTGCATGGGGTTGTTGGGCCCCAAGTGCAGGACCTGGCACTTGGCCTTGTTGAATCTCATACAGTTGGCCTCAGCCCATCGATCCAACCTGTCCAGATCCCTCTGCAGAGCCTTCCTACCCTCCAGCAGATCAACACTCCCACCCAACTTAGTGTCATCTGTGAACTTACTGAGGGTGCACTCAATCCCCTCGTCCAGATCATTGATAAAGATGTTAAAGAGAACTGGCCCCAACACTGAGCCCTGGGGAACACTGCTTGTGACCACCTGCCAATTGGATTTAACTCCATTCACCACAACTCTTTGGGCCCTACCATCCAGCCAATTTTTTACTCACCGAAGTGTACACCCATCGAAGCCATAAGCAGCCAGTTTCTCCAGGAGAATGTTGTGGGAGACTGTGCCAAAGGCTTTACTGAAGTCCAGGTACACAACATCCACAGCCTGTCCCAGAACAAGGCAGGGAAAAAATGTGAGAATATCAAAATCAGGAGGAGCTGCTGCCTCTCAGGTGTAAAAGATGTAGGCAATCCATTGATGCATGAGGCAGGGGCTTCTCCCAAGTTCCCACAGTGTTGTTTCTTCCTCAGAAAGTGGCTGCATGCAGGGAGTTGCCGACTGCCCCATTTCACACCATGGGAAGCTGAGACAGAGGCTCTTCAAACAAGCCGAAAGCTGCAGGATCCCCCTCCTGTCCTCAGGAGAGCTCCCGTTGTGAAGGCTGCTGTCTGAACAGAGAGCACACAGGAAACGGGAGCCACAATGCTGCCATCACACAGCATGTATGCACTGGTCCTCTCCTGGGTATGAAATGATCTGTGGGCAAACTTCCAATGAGCATCTCAAGAGATGTGGCCTTCAGAAAGCACCTGTGTGTGGAGAGGTGGTGGAAGAGAAAAATCACAGAGCAATGAGTGGTGCAGGCAGCTGCCAAAACCTGAGATATGTAAAAACATGGACTATGGAGACATGGGTAAGAAAAACCTTAATCTTGTTTAGCACAAGGTTCAGCAAGTTGGAGACAAGGACCTTTGCTTTCCTCGCTTGGGAATGAGAACATAAGAGAACTGAACTTCTCATAACAAAGCAGCAAATAACTACTTTGCCTTACTACCCCGTCACCTTCCTCCCCACCTCAGCCCTCATGAGTCATCACTCATCCCAGTGTCAGTGTCACAGATCTGATGATAGTGAAAACCACGTTCTGCTGTCGGGGTAACCCAAGGCCATGGTCCTCAATGGACCAAGATCTCCTCTTGGTAGGAGAGCCAGGTAGGAAGAGCAGGGAATGAGCAAGCAGCTTCAAGCACCCCTGGCTCTCCTCCTTGACCCTGGTTTGAAGTGGGGAAAGAAATGACCGATGTGCAGGCAGAGAAACCAAGGGCAGCAGCTATCCAGGGTGGCTGCAATGCCAGGATGCAGGAAAACCAAGGAAAGGCAGTTAACACTAAAGAAACTGTTTGAGGATGCAGTTTCTCTTTCCACTAAACTCCCTGATATCCAGACTGTTTGGACACTGTGCTTCCAGTTGCAATACCACGGGTTTCTGAATCTCAGCGGTATCAGAAAGCTAACTATTCTACCAGTTTCTAAAGCTGATTTATTACTGTCTCAGAAGGAGAAGCAGCATAGTTAAAAATGCACAGTAATTTGCTGCTCTTACGATCAATCAACCGCAGCCAGTGCTGGCTGTTGCACTGGCAGGATAAAAACACAAGCCTGCCCCCTGCACCAGCTCCAGGATTGCTGGCTGTGATCTCATCAGCCTGGAGACAAGTGTGAACATTGACAGCCAGTGTCCCCATGGAGTCTGCAAAGATCCAGCTAAGAGTGTCTGGTAACTCAGAGGCAAGCAGAGAAGTATTTAACACTTTCTCAATATCCTTCAGAGAGGCTCAGATGAACCGGAGGTTGAAACCTTGCAAAAAAGGGCAGCTGGGAGCTGTTAAGATGAGAGGAGGTTGACTTCAGAGGGACCAAGGGAGCTGTCTTTGTTGTGAGTGACTTACGGAAAGAGCTGGGGAAAGGAGGCAGGTTTTCTGCTGTTCTTGTTTATCCCAGGGTATGTGGGTTGAGCCAGTGCTGTGCAGCATTGCCCAGTCACCACCACTGTGAATCCCTGGTCCCCAGGGTCAGAGAGTCCATATTTCCCAGTGCCCCATCATTCCAAGGGAACACCTGAAATAAGGGACCACCTTCATCACAGCTTTCTGCAGATGAAGATACGGAGTTCTGTCAGCGGGAACAGGCACTTGGTATCTAAATTAGGTCGTAAATGTCGTTAACCCTCAAGCCCAAACCATAGAATCAGATCATCTAAGCGAGATGCCCTCAGATGATAGGCTGAAACCACGAAGATACTTTTAACCAGGACAGTCTGCCAACTGTCATATAGTACTTAGCGCTGTTTCATGGCTGTCTCTTAACCTGCCTTCCCAACAAAGACATTGTGAAGTTCCTTGCAAAATGGGGTCTGCTTTCTTTGACTTCATCTATACTGATGAACTAAACAATGCTAAAGCCCCTCTTCTACCCCTGAGGTCAACAGACACCGTTGGTTGGCATCCTTATTATTAAAAAAAATGTGCTGTGACCACATCCCAGTTGGCTACTGGGAGAAGTCCCTGGATCACGCTACTTTTCAGACCGTGCCCAGGAATCCTTTGAGAGAGTTCTAGTCAGTCTTGGATTAAATCACACCGTGTTTTTTAGTGTAAACCCGTAAATGATCAGGTTTAAGGGCCTTTATAGTATAGAGGTAGCCTTCTGTAATTCAGACAGTGCACCTAGTGTGCACCTGTGAAATCTTCATGCTCAGTGGGAGTTTTGGTGCAAAAGTACTAAGAGATACTCTGGTAAGGGATAATTTAGTGTTTTAGAAAGTTGCAAAACATCAAAAAAATAGAATGTAAACCCCTCCTCTCCACGTTCTCAGTGTGAGCCTCATTAAATATGTAGCAGTTACCCTGTACTTTACTCTGAAATGAGTTTACTGTGATATAATGGTCTTGGAGTCATCTTTCTGTATTGTGAGAAGCCACTGAACACAGGGACATGCTACTCTTCACAAACAATCAAGACCAGCTAACGAGCTGTCCCTATGCAGTCTAAGGACCATAGACTCATATGGCAGCTTTCCTCAAAGGTAGAGAAAAAGAAAAAGGAAGAGGAAACTTTAAATATTATTGTGCATTCTCAAGTGAAATTTCCAAGTATGGAAAATTTAAGGGAGGCATACTGTTGATTTTTATTGGTTTAGTCTTTTGCTGGATTTATAGTAGTTATTGGTTAATGCATAATATCCTCTACATAGGTACCAAAGCACCACGGTGATGGCTGTGACACAGAAGCCAAGATAAGGAAAATGGATTTGAGGCTGTGGCAGACTGAAAGGTCTGTTAATCTGCAGGAAAATTATATTCTTGCTAAAATAAGTATGGTAACCATGACATCCTTGCTACAGGGATAACATTATCCACCTTCCATGAACCTGTAGGATAGTTAAAAACCTTCAGGTCAGACATACTTCTCTGTTCAGCTTCAGCTTTTAGAATATTTGTGTGCAATAACTGAATAGTTACAGGTGAACTCTCAAGAAAATACCTAATCAGTGTCACAGCTGCATTTGTATTACCTCAGAACAATCTCCCCAGAAGCAGATGCCCTCATTTACAAGGATAGGAGACATTTTTCTAAACTGCAGCAACTTGAATGGATCATCCCATTCATCTCTGTATTCCTGATGAATTAGGTCTAGACTAGTCAGTCAGGGGGTGGGGGAGAATCTGCCTCATGCAATTATCCATATTTAAAAAGTGATTGTAGACATTGGGACTAAACAGCAGGAAAAGGCTCTTACTCAGACTATGCAATAAAGGGCAATCACATTTGTGGTTTGAGCTTCTTGTCTCTAACTTCATGAGTCAGCTTTGCCATTGCTATTACCAGACAGACCAATGGGAATTTTTTACTTTGAGCAGTTCACTTCTCCTTCACTTTAGGCTGAATTGGACCTCCCCAAAAGATGTGTGCTTAATTTGATTAGATACCAAATGAGGTTTCAGGTTTTCCCGATGCAGGTGGTATTAGGGCCAGCTGATTTAACCACGGTGTATAAGGAGCTTGACTCTTAACTCTGCTACAGTAGTACCAGCTAATGACGGATGCAGTTTTGTCGGGAGCATTTAGATCTGCCATATGATCATTGCTTCAGATCCAGCCAGGCTCAATTTACATCTGTTTGTCCTTAGGAAAGATACGCTTATTGTGTGAGCAAGAGGTCTGAATATTTGAAAACATTTCCC
This sequence comes from Nyctibius grandis, assembly GCF_013368605.1. NCBI lineage: Eukaryota > Metazoa > Chordata > Aves > Nyctibiiformes > Nyctibiidae > Nyctibius > Nyctibius grandis. The sequence goes on along the minus strand of NC_090658.1, from coordinate 116,759,452 downwards.
TGGGGTGTGAGTGAGGGGCTACTTGGCAGGTATGAAAGTGGCAGCCTGGGAGCCAAAGTCTGTAAAAGTTTTGAATCTAAATGTTCTCTCAACCCTCTGATTTCCAGGAGTGCTTTCACACACAGCTGCAAGTGAAAAATATTTTGCAAAGGAGTACAGGGATAGTGAAAAAAAAATCCTACCACAATGTTCATGCTGCTTTTATCAAGTAGAAGTGTTCCCTGCATGGACTGGATTCTGCTGCCATCCTTTTTTTGCGCCATGAAATACTATGACTTCTGTGACGCTCTTCTTGACTTCTTTGATGATCTCTACAACTTATGCCCTAACCCAAGGCCCTCTGATTTCATAGGAATGTTTCCACTAACTTCAATGGAGCCATTACAGAGAGCAAAGTAATAAGCAAAACTGAGACTTCGAAGTCTGTATTTAATTTAGTGTCTTAATAACTTTGCTTTGCTGTGGAAACTGCGGACAAAGATCTGTGTCTATTAAATAAAATCTTCCCTTCGCATTTCTATGCCAAATCAAAATCAAACAAACAGGCCAGTTTAATCAATGAAAAGCAGACTGATGGGAGTGGTTAAAACAAAGAACTGATAGACATTCACCTTTTACAACTCGGAGAAACAGGAAAGCGTACAGCGAGCATGCGGTGAATGCTTCAGCAGATATTCTGTGAGGAACGGTAAAGCAGGGAAGGAGACAGCAAAATGTGATACAGAAATCACTTGGGACACACCTAACGTTCTTACATGAATTTTGGAGACATCCCATTCATTGGACAACCTGACAAAATTCAGCAATATGCTGTAAAAGCCTTCACAGAAACCATCACTATCAGCTCTCAAAGGAGCGTTTGCTATCAACCCCACCTCGGCCACCACAGCTCACGCAAGGAGCTTGGTGTAACCAAAAGGGTGGCCAGGAGAAAGTCCAGAAGCCTATGAGTACTGCCAGAGGGATTTCACCCAGTTCTCACACAAGGATGGAGGAGAAGCTTTTCCACCATTCCTCCACTTCCACAGCTGTGCAGGGATTGGCACATCTGGCCTAATGTTTTGGAGCAAACTTCTTGCCCTCACGTATGCCTTGAATGGAAACCATTTGCTCAAATCTGAAGAAAAAAAAACGGTCTTCTGTTTCTATGTATCTGTGAATAACAGAAGAGACCTCTACACTGTATGGTTTGCCTGCTTCATATGTCATCCAACCACATGGCTGGCCCAAAGACCTGGTCAGAAATAGAAGTGGAAAAAAACAGACAGGTGTAAGACATCTCTAAATAAGTCACTCTGAGGCAGGGAACAGCAACCCAGCCATTGGTTGGAAAGATATTATTTTCAGTTGCCAGGTATAATTAAACAACTCATTTTCCTAAGGCAGAAGATCACAAGCTTCCTCTACAGAAAAAGGTTTTGGTTTTTAACTGCCAAGGAGCTGCTCTCACAGCCAAGCCTGAGAGATCTTGAGCTTGTGGGGTCGGTCTGAGGTGGTTACATACGTCCACGTTTATGAAAAAAACTATAAACCTCAATGAAGACTTAAATGGGCAGCCTTTTAGACATCTAACCTCTTTTCTCTTCTTGCTGTGTATCTTTGGATGAAAAAGCATCATCGAGTAGTGATGCTCTGAATTACTGTGGTCTGCCATGAGTCACTCTCTCCTAGAGGGCATTTTCCCAGCAGTGAGGAGCTCACCAGGAGTGCAGGTGAGGGGCAGGACCCCAAGGTGGCCGGATGGGTCTGGGAGAAAAGAGAGATGGGACTGCAGTCAGTGAGGAGCACAAGTGGAGGTCCATCCGTGGGAAGGGCCTCTCCGCATCGTCTGTCCTGCTGGGACCAGCCCCCCTCCACATCTCTCGTCACCTGGCGCAGCCACCCTGCATCTCCCTGCCACCTTCTTTTTCCAAGGATCAGGAGCCCATGGACACTTCTGGACAAACTGCAACATAAAGCATGGCCACACCCCACACTGCCACATTTGGGTAGGATACCACAGGTGAACAGGGAGGGCAAAGGAAGAGACAGAGACAAACACCACTGCACAAACCCAGTGTCACGGGTGCCTGCCAATGTAATGCTGTTTTCTCTCTCTCTCCCCACTCCTAATCCTTCATTATTTACTCTGATTTTATTGTTCAGATCTCTAATTGCACTATCCTCTAAAGCGTTTGTCTAATAGTCAGGGAGCTAAACAAAGTCATGTTACGCCATGTAGTACTGCTGCCTTGAGCAGAGCTCCGCAGTGAGTTCAGAAAAGACGGACTTTCTTATGCCCCAGCAATTCTTCCTTTTCCAGTAATGTTTAAACTATATCATTATGGGCCAGCTAACGAGTTACCTTATTTGACATTTGAGAAATGCCAGTGTTACGCTTCCCTGCGTGCTCCTGAAGGAAAGGCAGCATTTCTGTGAAAGCAACACGCTGAAATGCAACTCGGCCGTTGCTGCAGCTGAGGGGGGCTGTTGGGATCGCCTCCAAACGCTGCTCAAAGCCCTCCTGCACAGCAGCGGGGCTGAGCGAAAATTAGAAATGTCTTTTAGAGTTGTCGTGTAGGCTCTGGTTGGTGAGCATCAGAGAGGAGAGGCTTACCTACCTAGAGACTAGGTTTGCACAAGGTATGGAGAACATAACTAACATAACTAAATGAAACTGGGACATTTCTGTCTGGAATTACCAAAAATTCTTTTGTTTTTCTAAGAGCAGCCAACATACTGCAGTTCCAGTAAGGACAGAAATGTCTCCCCTAATCATTTCCAAGAACTCCCTTGTTTTTCCAAGGAAGAAAACAACGTTCCCTACAAAATATGCTGCCTTCCAAACCCCAAATATACTTTCACCCTTTATTTATAATCCAATCAGTCCTTCAGCTTCACTTGACATCCTTTTCCCTCCTAACTCCTGCCATGTCCCTTCCACTCCCCACCACCTTATAGCTATTTTTTTTCCCAATAGCAATGTCAAGGCAATGAAAGTCACCAAAAGTGATGACGGCAGTCAATACATCCAACGGTCTATACATGATAGGGGGAAAGGAGGGCTTTTTGTGTTCGAGAGGGGGAAAGGAGGGCTTTTTGGATTCTTCTTACTTTAGGTACCCTGAGTCCTCCTTTGGGTCTGCCCATGGGCACCTTGTGACTGGGAAAATTCAAAACTTTGACCTTGCAGCTGAGACATAACTACGAGACTTTGTGCGATTTTGCTTGTATTAGAAACTTAAAACTCCAGAGAGAACAGCACTTGTATCTCTTCATTTGTCTCCTTTTATGTCTTGTCCCTGTATATATAGTTTTCCTTCTATGGTAGCACCATTAATCGCCCCAAAAAAATGCTGCAGAAAGAAAAGGCATTTATTTTCCTGTAAACCTTTTACACACAGCTCTCTCGCCCTTGGCACTCTATCGGGAAGTGGGACAGCTTGAGTTATCTAACAACCCTGTGTAGTATGTGCATCCTTTTGAGGTTGTGTATTTCTAATACTTTCTATCTCTAAATAAAACACCAAAGAAACTCAGGATATAAAGTGCATCCAGTCATCACCTGATTTTTAATGCTCCACTTCTGAAGACTCTTTTCTGCCCCATGGATTTTTAAATATATGTTGATATTGTGTGTCTGGAAAAAGAGATGGCTTAGTGACAGCTAAAACCACTTAAGCAGCCGTTTGCCTCCAGACACAGAAAGCTTGTGCAAAGCTTGCAAGGCATTGCCCTGCACCTACCAACTGAAAAAAGCCAATGAATTAAGTGGGATTCCCTGACCTAGAGCTTATTTAGAAAGGAGGAAAAACAACTACATTTAAATCCTTAAAACTGAGAGGACTGCCTGGGTCAGATGTCCCTGCCATCCAGCAATTTGTCTCCAGACAGATGACTGGTGGACAGGATTGAGGTGTGTATACATTTGATATTCTCACAGAATCTGTCAGGCAGACTTTTACGGATTTCCTGAGCCAGAGGCTACATCCAGACAACTATGTTTAATAGTTTCTGATGGAGCTGTCCTCCACTAATATGTATAATCCCTTTCTGAACCGATTTCCACTTGCTGTGCCCATGTGTCCTGCAGCGATGAGTTCCACAACTCTGACGGTGCTGTAGGAAGACACCTCTGTGCAAGCCACTCATCAAAGTCACGGGAATGACTGCTAATTTTTGTAGCACACATCTCACCTCCCTTCAGTTATATCTTTCTGTTCTCTGTTTCTGCTATACCTTTTGAGATTAAGGGAACATTTGACTCCACTGGGCGACACTGGGTGCAGCCAGTGTTTGAGATGTGGGGACATCACCAATTCCTACAGCACCTAAATGATTATCTCTGGTTTGTTCTCAGGTTTATTTCTTAGTAATTCCTAATGTTCCCTTTGCCTTTGAACTTGAATATTAGCTCTTTCCTGAGTGCAAGTAGATAGGTGAGTGTCCAGGGCTGTGTGTGTTTAGCTAGGGCCACTTCCTCCCCTGTGCATCACTTGCAGTCACTGACACATAATTTCACCTGCCTTTTTCTTACCAGGTCAGTCAGCATCATGAAGTCCTTACTGCAAGAAGAGCTCTAGACACCAAACCAAAAATTAAAGTTGAAGACAAACTCAATTTGTCACCTGAAGCGGTGAAAATGAGAGAAATGGTAGGATGATTGCACATTGCTCTACAGTACATCATCTCTGAAGAAGCGGCTGTTCAGCTGCCTGCTTGGTAGCACAATTTTCAAGCCCCTTTTTCTTACCAGAGATGAAATTTTCCACCTTGCAAAGGCTCAATGTTCATATACTTCTCAGGTTCTTAACATAGGCCTTAAGAGGGGCTTAGGTAGTGCTTAAATTTTATACTGATCTCAAGAGAGGGAGCATTCAGCAAGTCCATATTTGCTCAAGAAGCTAGTGACTTCTGGAAAAAAAAAACCACCCTCTTGTATCCAAGACAGAGGGCACCAGCTCCACGGAGGCTCTGGCTGACACCACAAACAGTGCCCGGTTGCTGTGAGCGATCTCCATACCTGCGACCTGGCAAATGGCTCATGGAGGTGACACCCTGCCAGGAGGTGAGCAGGACCCTGTGCTTTCAAAGAAGTGAAACAAATACAAAAGCAGTTGCATTTCTGAGCCACCCTAGAATGAATAATAGCCAGATTAATTTTGTTTTGCATGGCAGTGAAATTATTTTAAAAAATCGATACTGCATGATACAATGCTACACATAGCAGAACCAGAAAGAAAAAAAGAAAATGTTTCTGTGAGCAAGTATAAATCCCAGGAACTACAGTCTCTGGCAGCTGTAATGGCACTAAATTTTTAAGATGGCTTTAGAAGGTAGAGGCTCTATATGTGGAAGTCAGGTTCTATTTAATTATTAGCTCTCTGTGGAGTAATAAGAAAATGAAGAGATCAACCAGGCATTTAACAGTGCATGGGCACTGGGACATAAAACATACGCAATAAAATAAATTTAACCGTCAGTGTGTGTGTGTGTGCACTTATGCTCACATACATTAGCAAGCCTATAAACAGCGTACATTTATATCCTATAAAGAAAGCATTTCACTTTATAGCTTGTGCTGGCAATGTACTTTCCTATCATTACTGTTCAGCACACAGGCACTTCTGGGCAAGGAAATTAATAGCGAACAGATCACGGACCATACCCAGCCACATAAATAAGTCTTATACTTTCTAAATGTAAGGAAACATTTGTTACAGAAAAATGTACTTAGTCTGAGCCACAGGAACTGAAATTTAACTACATTTGTATCTTGATGACCACTGGTAAATGTTTTTTTCTATATAGTATGTAAAAGTATTAGGAATATTAGTTAGATCTCAGAATAATGTTTGGTAATTGATCTATGTTACAGCTTTAGAAGGCAATTTTGTGCATGTAGTTAAATATAAAAAGACTAAAACTATAATTTACTTAATATATAGGATTCCATTTGCAGAAGCATTTATCTGTACTGTATGAGTTTGTGTTTTACTTTTTGAGGTTGACAACAAAGGAGTAGGCTTCATTTTGGTCAGATGTGAAGTGCTGTAATGCAATTCCTTCTGCTTTTCCACAGTACTGTTCTATTCGTCTGAATTTATCCATTCTAAAATTTTAAATCTCATTAGGATTAATTATATTACTATAATTCTAAATAACATTATACAAATATTTATATGGAAAAGCTCAAAGTGAGAATAAGCAAAAAGGTTGCTTTTGTTTGGAATTTAATTTTTTTTTTTCCAGCAAAATAAATTGAAATTTTTCATTTTTCCTCAAACTTTTCCTTTTTGTTTAGGTATTACTCATTTCAGAGTCTTTAATTAAAAAAAACTAGTTTCAGCATATTCTAGCTATTTTTATGAAATCTTTTAATGTACGTACTCATTTGACTAGATCTAAATAACTTGCTGAACTAACTAAAAGACCAGAGATCTGAGGAAATTGTTTCCCTGCATTTAATTAGACAGACAGGCTTCCTCTGGAGGTCTTCAGAGACATCCTTCTCTCCACTAAGTATTTTCTGGAGTGACTCCACTAGACTTCTACATTGTAGGTGCAATTTAAATGACCAGATTATACAGGGCACTCAAAGCACGCAATACTAAAGAGTCCCAGTCTTAATGACTGGAATGTAATTGGGCAGTAGTTATTCCAGATGCTTGTATACAAATGCTTTTAAAAAATCATATAAATAATATTCACCGATACTTCCTCTCATTTTTATCCAGAACTTGTTGTATCAGCTCAATAGCAATAAGCCCTTGCTAATTACCTGTCTCCTCCCTGTTGCTATGAGAAGAGTCTCTGAATAAAGAGGTTTCAGCCATACCTTAGGCTGTGGGCTTTAATTAGCCTGTAGTATGAGAGTCAGTTTTCATATTTTAAGAGTGTGGATTGTGTACATGCAAAAGTATTTAGATATTCATTTGGACTTCCAAAAGCATCTAAGCGCTTGCAATTGTCAGGAGTTCATTCCTGGTATCCAACAGCTCCTACACAACCTTCACAGCACCCATCTGCCTTGTAAGGCACTTAAATACTTGTTAAAAACTAGCCCCACAACTTTACTAAGGACAACTTTGGCCCGAACTTGTTTCTCAGCCATTCAATTGAACACGATTATTTTCCCAGTGTTGAAAAAAATAGCTGATCCACCTTCCAAAGTACTGCTAGAGGTGAGAACCCATTCTTGGGATGAGCTGCCAGCCCAAACACTGGAAGTGATGATGTAGCATTAACATAACTTCAAATGCCAGCCAGAAATAGCCCAAATCCATTGGTCTTGGGCTGACCCTAGAATTCCTAACTACTGTTAAAATAGACTCTTCCCCTCTAAAGTGCACTGGGAGACAGTATTTACCAAGGATGTTTCGGGTTTTTTTCCACTGCGTAGGAGTTTTGCCCCACTGAGAGCACTGACAGCTCTCTCAGCAGTAAAGCATGAGCAAAGCATGAGGCTCTGACTCATATTTGCAGGTGGATTTAGCCAGGATGGATGAAAGAGTCATTGCCCTGCTGCTCCCCAAGGGGCTACTGCCCACAGAACCAGAGCAGCACAATGGCATGCGTGTTCCCCCTCGTGCAGTGCAGCACAGTGTGTCAACCCATGTATCGGCACGATGTGGAAGTGGAGGCAGTTTGCACTAGCATGCCAGGCTGTGAATTGTGGCCTTTGGAGATGGGCACGCATCCTGTTTGGCTTTTCCTTCTCTGGGGATACCAACCACTGCAAGAGGAGTGGTGCAAACAGGGGGAACTGCTGCAGTCACCCCCATGGCTCTGCCTGTGAACGCAAGCAGTGGATGCAGCTGGAGTGTAGGCAGGTAGGCATGCAATGGCTACCAGCCTTCAGAGATATGTCTAAGAGGAGGTTTTTAAAAGCAGAATCCCTCAGGATAAGCAAAAAGTCCAGAATGGGACTTACAAGACCAGTCTTGTAATTGGCATGGACCAGTTCCCTCTCCTGTTGCCCAGACCCTGTGATGAAAAGCTGGTGAGAAATAGCTGTCATCTGCAACATAGAATGGAGGACGAGGGACTTCGTGGCTGTGGCTGCCACAAATTTATTAATTTAATAAATTAAATAATGCTGGAGATCAGCCTCTGGCCCCACAGCCAGCTGGAATGGCCTTGAAATCTTCCCAGTGTTAAACTGGATCAGGAGACACGATAACAGTTTAACTGCATAGATGACTGTGTTGCAGCGCTTGGATCTGTACCATAGCATATTTTATTTACCAGCAGGAACATAGTCTGCACATAATCCTATACTGATATATCCTCCTAGACAGACTGGCTGCCCGGGGCTTGGATGGGTGGACTCTTCAATGGGTTAAAAACTGGCTGGATGGCCGAGCCCAGAGAGTGGTGGTGAATGGGGCAAAGTCCAGCTGGTGGCCGGTCACTAGCGGTGTTCCCCAGGGCTCAGTTCTGGGGCCGGTGCTGTTCAATATCTTTATAGATGATCTAGACGTAGGGATTGAGTGCACCCTCAGCAAATTTGCAGATGACACCAAGCTGGGTGGGAGTGTTGATTTGCTGGAGGGTAGGAAGGCCCTACAGAGGGATTTGGACAGGTTAGATAGATGGGCCGAGACCAACGGCATGAGGTTCAACAAGAACAAGGGCTGGGACTTACACTTGGGCCACAACAACCCCATGCAGCTCTACAGGCTGGGGGAAGAGTGGTTAGAAAGCGGCCCGGCGGAAAGAGACCTGGGGGTGCTGATCGACAGCCGGCTAAACAGGAGCCAGCAGTGTGCCCAGGTGGCCAAGAAGGCCAATGGCATCCTGGCCTCTATTAGGAATAGTGTAGCCAGCCAGTCTAGGGAAGTGATCGTCCCTCTGTACTCGGCACTGGTGAGGCCGCATCTTGACTACTGTGTCCAGTTGTGGGCCCCGCACTTCAAGAAAGATGTTGAGGTGTTGGAGCGAGTCCAGAGGAGGGTGACCAAGCTGGTGAAGGGTCTGGAGGGTCTGACCTACGAGGAACGGCTGAGGGAGCTGGGGTTGTTTAGCCTGGAGAAGAGGAGGCTCCGAGGTGACCTTATTGCAGTCTACAACTACCTGAAGGGAGGTTGTAGTGAAGTGGGAGTTGGCCTCTTCTCCCGGGCAACTAGCGATAGGACAAGAGGACATAGCCTCAAGCTTCACCAAGGGAGGTTCAGGTTGGACATTAGGAAGAATTTCTTCTCAGAAAGGGTCATTAGACATTGGAACGGGCTGCCCAGGGAGGTGGTGGAGTCACCATCTCTGGATGTGTTTAAGAAAAGACTGGACATGGCACTTAGTGCCATGATCTAGTTGACAGGGTGGTGCCAGGGCAACGGTTGGACTCGATGATCCCTGAGGTCTCTTCCAACCTGGTTGATTCTGTGATTCTGTGATTCTGTGATTCTGTGATTCTCAACAGGCACTGGTTCATGGGACATTCACAGCTCCACAACCCATTTTCCTCTTAGTTTGGGAACTGTCTCTGGTGTTTGCTATAGCCATACCTTCCTGGATTTCCATGAATTTCTGCATAAATTCAGACTCTAGGTGCTGACACCCTGTTGCTTGGCCTCTGGGAAAAAAAAAAACCAACAAACTACAACCCCCTCCATGCAGCAGGACCCGTCATTATCTTGCTAATCAAAGCAAGCACTGTCAAAGGACCTGCTGAAAGGACACTTACGTATATACGTCAAGATTACATCAATTCAAAAATTGCTCATTGCCTAATTCATTAAACAGTAGGAAGCAGAAATGAAGCTTTAAATTTAGCAGAGATGCTACTGCTAATTTTTAACCACAGTCTTTCATTAAGCAGGTGTCTGTCACACTAATGAACAACATGAACGAAAGAGGATGAAATATAATCTACTAATCACATTGCAATCTAATTATATCTAATCGAACAAGTATGTGGTCATTTTCTCAAAAGATCAATCAGTGGTTTATCTTGCTATTGCTAATTAACTGGGGCTTCACTGCTCGAAAATAACGTGGAATATTTCTGCATCATACCTTACTGTCACAAATCAGGACGGAAGAGTACTCGGCACTTGAACAACAAGCACTGCTGCGGGATGTAACTCCGTTTGCTATCTTTGTACTCCTCTATGTGATAAGGGACAATTATCTTCACAGGACAAAATCTCCCCATGTGACTCAGGTTTGATTTTTCTCATGGCCAAAGGAGCTGCTTTGTGTAGATGTTACATGATTTACCACTCTCTCTGCTGGGTTCAAAAGCAAATTTGAGCAACTCTCATCTGCCATACTCACCAAATACAAAAGGCAGATCGATATCCAATTGCTCTGTCTAGGTAGTGAGCTAGTAGTTTAAAAATCACCTATCAGTCACGGTTGTGTTGAGGCCAGTGGTTTCTCCCTGTGAATGATGAAATTGTTAAGGTAAATTCTGCCTTTGTGAACCTCGGGATAATAGCTGAAGGCAATGTTTGCAGTTGTCACCCTTTCCAAGAAAATGTAGGTTATAATGGCACTTTTCTTTTCTGTAAGACTCGAATGAAGCTGAATCCAATAGATCAGGATTTTTCTGTGGCTTTTTCAGTTTTTCTACCTAGCTTTGCAAATCTGAAGTGGGTACTCGGGAAAAGTTATTTTTCACTGCTTTGTGATGTCCATGAAATCCTGCCATTGCCTCATCTTAACTCAAAGGATCCCTAGGAAAGGATATTCAAATTTGAGCTTGCATCTAAAAATACGCTAATGACAAGTGTCTTCCGTTCAAATCCATTCCCGTCTCCTACTGTTAAGGAAGTAAATTACAGAGGATCCCAGTGTGACAAACCATGCAAGAGTAAAAATTAGGATTTAACTGATGTAATTGTAAATGTTGGAAAGTTAGTTGGCTATGTGTCAACTGCTCGGCCATGGTCACCTCACAGACAAAAGGTAATTGCAGAGGGCACATCATTTGACCCATGTATGCAACTCTCTTAGCCTGAGAGAAACTGCCTCCTGAAAAAGCTTGGTTGTGTCCACGGACTACAAAGAGTGCCTCAGTCAGTTTTGACTTACCAACCATTTAGACAGATAGTTAAGCAGCGATGAATGCCACCTTACATCTGTCATTCATGGCATGAAGATAATATTACGTATTGATATCATTTGTAATACGTAAGAAATCACAGGTTTGTGTTTCAAGTCTGCACAATTATTTTCTAGGCTCCCTCTTTGATCAGGACCTCAGCACCTGACAGGAACCAACTTCACTCCATTCTCCTTTATTTTTCAGCACCACTGAAATGCGCCAACATTTGAATCTGGGTTTCACAATATTTTGGGGTTTTAACAGGTAGCTTTAAAAAAAACCCCTATCCTGCACTGCTGTGTTTTGCAGTCCTGAGCACATCATGATTCAACACTTCCTGGAGCTAATTAAGGGTTATCATTGTTCTTTGCTCCAGAGGTTCATTTTAAGACAGATCCAAAAATGACTAAAGCAGCACTTGAAGATGCTCTTTTCCAAAACAGATTGTTAATTAACCTTCCCATTTTCTGTGCTTGCTAAAACCTGCACTGCTCTTTTTGCTAATTCCTCATCTCTTAACCTGTCATTTAGATCTGTGCCCTCAGCCTTCAGATCCAAACCTTCACCTTTCTTTGATTTGCAGATTGGTCAAAGGGCTGGTCCTTTAGTCCTTTATATCCCCCTCCCAGACTTGACTACAAGAAAGATTTTGAAAGCTGCTGTGAACTGTCAGCATTCTCCCTTGCTACTGCCCCTCTCTTCTTATTGTCTCCAATGTCCAACACATAATGGGATATTTGATTGTGTTTTCCACTTAGCCTGAAAAGGTTACCTCAGTTTTTCAGCTCTAACAACTTCGGAATAACACCGTATTCAGTTCTAGTCTGACCACATTTGCAAATAGCTGCATTCATGTATTAGATCTGGAAAATACATTATTAAAAGACATCAATGGTAAGAAGACTGGACAGTTGGATTATAGAAACAAATCTGGGTATTAAAAAGTAGGACCTTTACCTTTTGAAGTGAGCAGGAGTGTCTTCATGGTTGTCAGTGCCTCTCTTTCCAGTAGGGACAAGATTCCAGCTCCCCTTATACTCACCCCATGGTCCTGTCTGTCTCCTTGGCCTCGGTGGCCCTACTTAAGGTTTAACACTACAGCCACTGGGTCTCTGCGCATCAAGGGAGGAATTTGTCTGGACCAATGCAGGTGGTCCTCCATCTGAATCAGTCGCCTGTGCTGCTGTTGTCAATGAAGAGGCATGTAGAAGTTTTAGGCTGTGATTCATCTGATTTATTTTAGATGTCTACATTAAGATGACATGAATCACATCTTAAAACTGTCTGTTTCTCACCACAAAGCTGAGAGTGACAGTGATTTAAATGTATATTGTAGGCATCTACACTCAATCAAACAAAACCCCTGCAGAGGTAACATCTATACTAATGTTGTAAGCAGTATCAGGGCCATCTGGTAGGCGTAGGCCAGATAAATGCTCTCTCAGCCTCCAAGAAAGGGTGACAATGTGCGACCTGGTCACTGGAAAAAGTCCCTCGGCTGGGACTGCTCCTCAGTTCTTCTCACAAATGGTTTGGGGGAGTGCTAGTTGAATGACACCAAAACCATGCCAAGGACTTTTCTAGCAAATTAACCATGTGAACAAAGAAGTTGTCAGTCCTTGGTCCATGTCTTGGCACTCTTTACTTTACTTAATGTATATACCTAGAGTTTCATAGCTACTCTTTAACAGAATTCTGATATTGTGTTTCTCCCACAGCTTTAAGTGCTAAAACAGATTTATGATCAAGAAATTTTGGTAAATGGATTATTTCTCTCTTTTCTCAGGACATCTAGGAATTTCCAGAATCAACACCATCTCATGAACTGTGATTGCTTTGTTGAACTCCTCTACTGTTAGACAAATCACAGTTAGGCATCATATGCCATTACTCAGTAACTTAAAGGACTGCACATGTCTCTCTCTATCTGCTATTAAATGTTTATTTATGCCTGGAGGGAATGAGGTGCACATACACATATACAGAGGCAAAAGGCATTGTTCTGTGATGCCCTTTCCATGCAAGACCAAATAATTTACAGAGCTCCCATACACAGCAGATACCACCTGTTCTCCAGGACTGGAACCAGAGCTTCCCTGTGTGCACTAACCTGCTGTCTGCTTACCAATGAATCCTTCCAGCCTATTGTACAAGGAGGAACAGCTTGACAGAAGGGGTTCAACACTCTCTCTTTTTAATCCAAAACCACATAGCTCAATGCTTAGTTTCCCTACATGAGATATAGGTTTGAAGCTCCTCAGGCAAAGAAGATAACAGAACAAATAAGCTCCCCATATCCTGTTTTATTGCAGTTCGGTTGGACTGAGCTCTGTAGGGCATCTGTCAAATCTACAGAATTACTGGGTCTTGGAAGGACATGGGTATGAGATAAACAACACTGTCCAGCCCTGTAAAAATCAGTTATTGCAGCATGTGCGGAAGGAGAAGTCCCAGCACTTGGTTATACTATCGTAGAGAACTGAGCTGCCTGTGAAGTGCAAGCATCTCTGGTAGCAACCACATGGGAGTTTTGAAGAGTTAGGTCTTTGGTTCCCAAGATACGTTTTAGGTTGTTTTCATGTTCAAGGGTCTAAGTCGTTTGCCCAACACAGAAAGCGTCATTTCCCTCTGCTCATGGTGGTGTGCAAGGCCCACAGGGACACCCTGATCCTTAAAGATATATTCATAACTGTGGGGACTCTGCCTGCCAGCCAGTTCCTTGGCTATTCCTTGAGGACAGAGGTGAAAAAAAAAACAAACCCCATGCTTCAATAGCCTTAACACTGATTTTTCAATTTGTATAGCTTGATGTTTGCAAGCAAGATAATTTGAACGTATCAGATATCTTGGTGCAAAGAAATATTTTTAAGGTTGAAACATAAATCAGTGCTCTTCACTCAAAACCATTCAATGATTTTTTTGCCTTTTCATGTATGTCTCTCAATTTACTCATCGGTTAGAGCAAGTAGACAATTGTCTAGCCAATAAACATAGAGCATGCTTTCCTATTTTCTTTGACATTTGCTTTCTTATTTTCTTTGAAACAAAGAAATTCCTACTTATGACATTTGCCATGTGCAGACTTACCTTCCCCTCAAATGATGTGAAATCCCGAGTTCAGAGATGGTCAGCAAAGTTCATTCACTGCTGTAGGTCCTGAGCTCCAGGGGCTCAAGGAAAAGCCACTGTTGCATATTTGTTCTAGAGCAGCACTGATGCAACTAAAATAGTCATTAAACCCAGCCATGTAACCATGTACCACAATCTGGGTTGCAGTTCTAAAAAAATAAGAGATATCTCCCATGCTTTCAAAAAATTAGTAGACTCTTGACATGAATCCAGATGCATTCTTACCCTAATGAGGATGCTCAGTCAGTTCAGTGAAATACGGGAACAGTGCCAGAGACACTGAACTCATGACTGTCTTTCCACACAGTTTCTGCAGCTTCACTGTGTGTTAAAGAACAGAACCACCAGACCTGAAAGACACACCCTCCAGGTCACAGTCAGGATGCGAAGCAGGGCTGGAAAAAGCTGTACTTCTGTTTGGGTTTGCTGTCGTGCTTTGTCTGGAAATTATGAACCTATATTAAACATTTCAAAAGACGATCCTCTCTTACACAGAGGGTAAATCCTACCTCAAATGCGCACAGTTACTCAACTTTACTCTGGTATGGTTGGGACTGTATTGTAGTTACAGTATCTTCCAGATAATGCAGTAAATGTGTTACGAAGCAGCGGACAGCTGCCAAAGCCATCAGGTCTGGAACAGGCACTGACATGGTGATACCAGGATGCTCAATCCGTCTATCCAAGTGTTTGCTTGCTGGCCAGGAGAGCATCCCTCCACTCTGCCATCTCAATACCCTGATCGCAGAGGCAGGACTGGCTGGTGTGATGTTGTCAAAGCAACATTCCTGTTTTATTGTCCTGCTCCATCTGTGGTGATCAGGCACAGGCCTGTCCATCTAGCACCCCCAGACAGCTCCGCTCACAAGATTTGTGTACCTTGTTATTCCTTTCCCAATTTCCTGACACTCCTTTTCACCTTCCTTGTACCTCCCTTTCTCCACCTCAGTCTTCTCTCAACAAACCTATCCCTAAATGCTTTCTTCTCACTGTCCCAGTTTTGCTGCATCTGCATACAAATTTGGTATTTTGATACTATTACTTAGGTCACCTTGGACTTAGATAGTGGTGTTGACATGCTTCTCTAGGCACTGCTGGACTTGCAAGATTCAAGAGGTCCCAAGCACTCCCCAAAACATCCCTCCATTTCCCTGTGAAGCTCAGCCATTTATCGTGTAGCTCCCCTGTAATGACCTGTGAAATCCAGCCTTCCCCTCAGTGCTGTCTGTGACTTTTGGCAGTCTCTCACACTGCCAGCTGCCACACGCAGCGATTTCTCATGTCCCAGCCTGTAGTTTTCCACGTCTCGCTCAGACAGCCTCAGCTCAGGCCAGCGTCTGGTCAGTGACCTGCAGTCCTAACAAAGTACGTTACTCATAGAAATGTATGCTCATCTTAGGGCAAGAGCAGCTGAAAATTATTTATTGCTTTACTTGGTATTTATTGCTATTACTATGACAATTCAAGGCTATCTCTTCTAGGAAAGAGTAATATTCCTCTCCAAATTATCTGAAGTCCTTTGTTAAATTAGTAGATGCGCTTTTGCCCTGGAAGAACAAATGGTGTCAGGGCTGAGGATGAAGGAGCTGATAGCAGTATCACGGTAGATGTTTCACTGAAATTTGTAATTAAAGCAGAGCTAAAATCCCTTTAGTTCATATTTTTATGATTAAATTTTGTCTCCATAACTCCTGCAGTAACTCTTCAGGGGACTATTAAAATGGCTGTATTATATTTTTAGAAAAATATTCCCCCATCTATTGCTAGGGAACAATTCTAATTTCTCCATCCTAGATTTTAGTCTCAGCTTTAAGGACTTCTTCTCATCATCTGCAGCCTAGCCCACGTGCTTCTTTAGACCACTTCGTCAAAGAGAGATCCGCTTAAAACTCACTCACAAGAATGTGACCTCTGTATGTTTACCTGACGTGAATCCTAGACAATTTTTTCTCTGCCAGGAAAAGCTCAGATTGGGGAATCATTCCCTTTCTGACAGAGCAGAGCAGTAAGTTCATAGCCTTTGTTATTTTGAGACCTCTCTATCCACAAGAAGTTCTCCTGTGCTGCCCTCCTGCTTGGCCTCAGGGGATTTAGGAAAGAAGAGTCAGGATTTATCCTCTGCCTCACTAGAAACAACTCGTTCTCCCACTTCTGTGGCTTATTCCAGGTGCAGCCTCAGCTGGTACCAGCACACAAGACTTGCACTGACCTGTCTTAGGATGTATGAACAAGGAATGGAAAATAAGACTAGGGCAGGAGGATGGAGCCAAGCCACTATGCTGATTTCCATGCCCATCTCCCTTCACCCATCTGTCCTGGCTGGAGAGCTCTCTTCCTCAGGTCCTCACAGCATGAAGAGGATGAAGTGGTTTTGAATGACAGCTCTTTATTGTCTTTAGAGTCTGCATTAATGAGATATGCAGATTAGCAAACCAAAGTTAATTATTTTTTGACACAAACTAGGGGAGATGAATCACTGACGATTAAAGCAAGTTTAGGGTCTCTCTTTGCACAGCTTATGTAAAACAAAGGGGAAAGCAGCAGTCTCACACAGCCCTGGTGGTGCCTGTAACACCCCTGAGGAAGCAGGGGTAGATGTTTCTTTCCATGAACACATTTCACAGCCACCAAAATCATTTGAGTTCTCTGCAACAGAAGGTTTCCAAAACAACTGAGGAGTTTGCCATATGTGGGCAAAGTATCTGGAGGAGTTCTATTAGCCAGAACGAGCAGGAATCCACTTGCTCAGGCTTCACCTACCCGAAGATTAATATTGCATTCATCCAGGTTCTTGGTATAGTCCCTGGATAGAAATATGCACCTCACCTGACCTATCTAGATACATGTCTTGGTATGAAGCTAGTAGTTATCTCTCTTTTTTAACTACAAAGGCAGCCCAAGATCCCTTCACCATCTATGTAACTCTTAGACATGGAAGTTACGCAGATGACTCTCATGCTAGATGCTTATTTTTCTGCATCCGTCCTCTGGGCTTCTCTAATCAGAAGGAAACTCACTTCAACAAATGTCTTAAAAAAATGGATTATGTGCTTTTAGTAAAAAAGTTATTGGGTTTTGTGGAAGGAAAAGAGTCACATGGAAGTTTTACTTTGCATCTTGTCTCCTGGCTCCAGAAGTCATGTAGGAACTGTACCTACCATGAAAAAAACAAGCTATGCTGAAACCTATAATCCTGTATTTGTACTAATAAGATAAGCTAGAGGCATACGATACTTGATTTTCTAGAGTGGTTACATTGTTAGAATAATCCACATTATAATTTTGCCCCAGGCCAAATAGCACTTTCCTACAAAATCCTTGGGTACAGTTTTGGAGTTAATGCAAGCTCGGGATCAATCCAGATGGAGAAAACATTTTTCAGAAGCTAAAGAGCTCCATAGTGTGGTAATGGCCAGACCAGGCCAATTGGCCTCAAGGCCAAAAAGGGATCCAGGTTTTGCTTAGTTTACCAGTAGTGGTATAAATGCAGTACATCAACAACCCAAAGCAATGAAGCCAAGAGAGTCATCTTCTCCCCTCAGCAGTTCTGCTGTAATTACACTTAACTTGATCAATTTGGCGGTAAAAAGAAGAAAATTTGCCTTATATGTTTAAGGCTAAAAATGTAACATAAAACTAACTGTAAATTATTCCCCTTTGTGAAATCTAGGCTCTGTATTTTGCAGTCACTGTTGGTGTTACTGTTTTCATATACAGCAGTCCTTTGTACATTTTCTCACCACAAGGAATCTGCACCAGACCACCTTGTCCACCTGATCTACCAGATCACCTTCTAGAAGCCTGAATGCTGGACAGGCTACTTGGACACACATGTCTTGGTTCTTGAGATCACACAGGTATGATAATGGGAGAAACGGGCTTTTTTGTAAATAAAGTAACCTTTTTCTACATGTAACATCTGGCTTTGAGCTTTATAATATTGTTTCTACAATGGTGCAGCATTATTTCCTACAATGACGCGATGCAATATGAGGCAACGTGAGCTTTTTCTTCTACAGAAACACTGTAAAATTCAGTGCACAAAATGTAATGTGTCATTTCCTCAGCTGGAATAAATTAATACCAATCTAACCCTTGTCCTTTGTTCATTTTTAAACAGCAGTTGTCTGTATGTCTAAAAGATATGAACTAGTTCAGACAGGAATTAATCCAGGGAAGCCCAAGGACCTTTGTTTTGACCCAGGTCAGCCTAGACTACCAGAATGTACCCTTCTTGCCCTAAGATTGATGGCTACATCAATTTACGAGTACTCAGTTAAAAAATATGTCTCAGTATGTCTAATTTTGTACATGAGTTTCATTTTTAATGCTAGCAAACAATGCAACTTGTTGTGTTAATGCAGTAGCTCCAACTAATCTTGTTATTTTCGATCAGAATCTTAAGGACTGTAAGACTCACTTTTGTTCACCCCTTTTTTTCTTCTCCTCCCTTGGTCTCCATTCTCCAGCATGCAGCACCTGTATGAACAAACTGTTTTGAGAGTCCAAACAGTACGATAAAATACACTGTATATCAAAGGTAAGCAGCACCCTCTGCCAGCTCTTTCAGAGCACTGCAAGGAGCAGCTGGCTCAGACTGAACTTCGGCAATCCTGCGGTAGCAGCGAGGGAGAAAAGTAAAGATCATATTCCCCACACACTCCCCACTTCCCTATGATGACTTATAGCAAAGATATCTGTTGACGTGCTATCGATTCAGTTCATGACTCAAACTAATCAAGAATTTTTGAAATGCACCAGACTACAAAATATTTTTCAGAACATTTTGATTTGTTGCAATAAAAAAGTATTCAAAGTAATATGCTAGTTTAATTTAAAGACTTTTGGGGGAAACTTTTCTAAGGTCCAAGATGGGTATCTGGTAAGAGAGACTCTGCCTCCACCTGACCACAGGCATTCATAGATAATCAATATTCTTTTGTCCCGAACAAGCCTCTAATTTCTCTGCCAGAGAACCTCTAAAATAGAGCATGAGGGGGTCTGTAGTCCATCCATTTCTATTCCTTCCCTCCCTCCATTTGCCCAGCCACATTCCCTTCCAGATGTGCGAGTATCTGAATGAACATGTGTCCCTGCACAGGCACAGCTGGCTAGAGACTTTCCAAATATTCTTTTTTAAAAAACTTTTGGGGAGCAATGCATTTTCTGGTACTACACAAACAGGTTAGTTAGGAAAACATCACCCAGGACTCCTTGGAGGACTTGATCCAAATCACCCTCCCTGAGGAAAAAAGAAAAGGAAAAATAAAAAAGGTAAAAACGAGAAGTCCTGAAGACCTCTAGCTTCCAAAGAATAAACATGTCACAGCTCTGATCTGCCAGCAATACCCTCTCCTCAGCCTGCTCCTCTGTACAGTAGTGATAATTAACTTTCTCATGGATGATATGTTTTAATTAGTGACAATGGCAGACTGAGTGAGAGGAAAAGAAGATAAGTTAGTCTGCAGACTTATAAATTCTGGCACAGAACACGTGGCACAGCAAGAACTAGAATCCAGCAGGATCCAGACATTAACACAAGGAAAACACATGCCTTTTCAGATGCTTAATACAGATTTCACATATTTCTAAATGCCATCAGTTGAGTCCAGACAGAGTACCAGCTGGTGTCTGGAGATAAGGTGCTTTGATTTCTTGCTTGTCACTCATTTGTCACTCAAATGAAAAACTGCAGAACTCACAAGATAACTGAACCAATATTTGAAAAATAAAGGGCATCACTCCAGGGAAAGCCTGCATTCCACCTGTTAAACCAGTAACTGTAGGCAGAGGAGCAGCACTGAGTTAGGACCCCAGCTGGTTCTAGTCAAGTTATTGGAATACTAAATAAAACAGAGTAGCAAAAAACACACATATGCGTGTGGGATGACCAGCTCCTGGCTCATCACACGACCGGCCTGGCCAGGCCGGCCAGCTGCAGGACAAAAGGGACTCCTGCAACTTTCATGACGGTTCTGCATTCTGTGGCCACCTTGCTCATGCTCAGCCTCTCCTTCCATGGGTCTTCTGTACATTGCAATGTTAATAACACCCAACTGACTATATTTAAATGTTTTTGTACTGGAAGGACTCAAGTGAAACTGGCTGCTGTTTCATTTTAATACCTTTCCTGAGGAATTCTGTATCTGTCACATCTTGGTTTTGTCACAGTATCAGACACACACAGAGCTTTCATACAGACATGTGCCTGCACTGTAGCCCTCACTATCCATATGCTCACAAAGATGTGCATGTGGCAAACAAGGCTAAGAGCAAAATGGAGTGCACAGGAGAAAGTCACAAGACCCTTTACGAGATAAAAGCCATTTTTTTCTGTTTTCCACTGTGCAAGATTTACATATTCTCATCTTCACAGAATCACACAGAATGTTAGGGATTGGAAGGGACCTCGAAAGATCATCTAGTCCAATCCCCCTGCCGCAGCAGGATTGCCTAGACCATATCACACAGGAACGCGTCCAGGCGGGTTTTGAATGTCTCCAGAGAAGGAGACTCCACAACCTCTCTGGGCAGCCTGTTCCAGTGTTCAGTCACCCTCACCGTAAAGAAGTTTTTCCTCATATTTAAGTGGAACCTCCTGTGTTCCAGCTTGCACCCATTGCCCCTTGTCCTGTCAAGGGATGTCACTGAGAAGAGCCTGGCTCCATCCTCTTGACACTTGCCCTTTACATATTTAAACATTAATGAGGTCACCCCTCAGTCTCCTCTTCTCCAAGCTAAAGAGACCCAGCTCCCTCAGCCTCTCCTCATAAGGGAGATGTTCTACTCCCTTAATCATCTTCGTGGCTCTGCGCTGGACTCTCTCTAGCAGTTCCCTCTCCTTCTTGAACTGAGGGGCCCAGAACTGGACACAATACTCCAGATGTGGCCTCACCAGGGCAGAGTAGAGGGGGAGGAGAACCTCTCTCGACCTGCTGACCACCCCCCTTCTAATACACCCCAGGATGCCATTGGCCTTCTTGGCCACAAGGGCACACTGCTAGCTCATGGTCATCCTGTTGTCCACTAGGACCCCCAGGTCCCTTTCCCCTACGCTGGTCTCCAACAGCTCTGCCCCCAACTTGTACTGGTACATGGGGTTGTTCTTGCCCAGATGCAGGACCCTACACTTTCCCTCGTTATATTTCATTAAATTTCTTCCCGCCCAACTCTCCAGCCTGTCCAGGTCCCTCTGAATGGCTGCGCAGCCTTCCGGTGTGTCAGCCACTCCTCCCAGTTTGGTGTCATCAGCGAACTTGCTGACAGCGCACTCTAATCCCTCATCCAAGTCATTAATGAATATATTGAATAGAACTGGTCCCAGAACCGACCCTTGAGGGACTCCGCTAGACACAGGCCTCCAACTGGACTGTGTCCCATTGACCACCACTCTCTGGCTTCTTTCCTTCAGCCAGTTCACAATCCACCTCACTACCCGATCATCCAGACCACACTTCCTCAGTTTAGCTGCGAGGATGCTGTGGGAGACCGTGTCAAACGCCTTACTGAAATAGAGATAGACCACATCCACAGCTTTACCATCATCTATCCACCGGGTTACATCCTCATAAAAGGCTATCAAGTTGGTTGAGCATGACTTCCCCTTGGTGAAGCCATGTTGACTGCCCCTAATGATCCCCCTATCCTTGATGTGCCTAGAGACAGCACCAAGAACAAGTTGTTCCATCACCTTTCCGGGGATGGAGGTGAGGCTGACCGGTCTATAGTTACCCGGGTCCTCCTTCTTGCCCTTTTTGAAGACTGGAGTGACATTCGCTTTCCTCCAGTCCTCAGGCACCTCTCCCGTTGCCCACGACTTAGCAAAGATGATGGAGAGTGGCCTAGCAATGACTTCCGCCAGCTCCCTCAGCACCCGCGGGTGCATCCCACCAGGGCCCATGGATTTATGGACGTCCAGGTTGCTTAATTGGTCCCTGACCCAGCCCTCATCTACCAAGACAGATTCCTCCTCTATCCTGACTTCTTCTGGGGCCGCAGGGGTCCGGGGCTCCCCAGGACAGCCTCCAGCAATATAGACAGAGGCAAAGAAGGCATTCAGTAACTCCGCCTTCTTTTTATCCTCTGTCTCCAGGGCCCCCACCTCATTCATCAGTGGGCCTACATTGCCTCTAGTGTTGGCTTTACCTGCAATGTATTTGAAGAAGCCCTTTCTGTTGTCCTTGACCTCTCTTGCAAGGTATAATTCCAAGGAGGCCTTAGCTTTCCTAGTTGCCTCCCTACATCCTCTGACAACAGACTTATATTCCTCCCAAGTGGCCAGCCCCTCCTTCCACGATCTGTACACCCTCTTCTTCCAATTGAGTTTGCCCAGCAGTTCCCTGTTTAACCATGCAGGTCTCCTGCTACCCTTCCTTGACTTCCTACCTGTTGGGATGCTCTGATCTTGAGCTCGGAAGAAGCAGTCCTTGAATGCTAACCAACTATCTTGGGCCCCCTTACCTTCTAGTATCCTGCCCCATGGGATTTCCCCTAGCAATTGCTTGAAAAGGCCAAAGTTGGCCCTCCTGAAGTTCAGGGTTGTGATTCTGCTAGCTATTCTGTTCCTGCCACATGAGATCCTGAACTCTACCATCTCATGGTCACTACAACCAAGGCTGCCCTCAACCTTCACCTCTTCAACCAGACCCTCCTTGTTAGTGAGGATAAGATCCAGCAGCGCTCCTCTCCTAGTTGGCTCATCTTCTTAGTATTAGCTTGATAATGAATAACCTGTACTATTTGGTTTTAGGGGGTTTTTTTTGCAAGTTTGCTACGTTTTGCAAATTCTCTGGAACTCAACAAATGTGCACACCCACACAAGTCTTTTACAAAGTTTTCTTGTCAAGAGATTCACCAGCTAAAGTGAATTAGAGGCGCTGATTTCACCCCCATATCTAAGTCATCTTTGGTCAATGGCTCAGCCCAGTGTTGGATGTTGAGAGACAGAGACAGCCCAGAGCTGCAGCTGTGCAGAGCTGGAAAGGGGCTGCCAAAGAAAGCTCATGGCTGCAGAAAGGTCTCTCCCATGGAGACTGTCTAGCTGGGGAGACTGTCTAGCTGGAGAAAAGGCTTGGGTACCTTGTCTAAGGTCCAGCCAAGAATTACAGTTCAGTTCAGTTCAGTTCAGGAGATAAACCCAAGGCTACAGTTGTTAGCAGCTGGATAGTGTCTTTCTAAGCAAACCAAGGGCTGACGCCAGAAGGCGCTTTGGAAGAGTGCCGTCAGCCCTGCTCCTGCCGCTCTGGGCTTTCTCTTTCTCTTGACCCAACACTGAAGTAAAGCATTGGCTTTACTAGAGCTCTTATCTGAGGAGTAACTAGTCCCTGGATTGAGCAGGGTCTCTGGTCTATGGCTTAGCTTATTGTTAGGATCAGGACTAGGTCTAAGACCAAGACCACAGTTGGAGCAGGGCTAGAAGAAGACAGAGAGGGCTGCAGAGCAAGGGCTAGAAGAAGACAGAGAGGGCTGCAAAAAGTATCTTCCCTTGGACATGGCATAAGTGGGAGAAGGTTTGGGGTGCCCTGTCTGAGGGACACACTAGGATTAGGCTTAGAGTCAGGCTGAGGGAAAAAGTCAGCACAAAACTACAGCTGTAGGGGGACAGGAGTGTATATTCCAAAGCAAAATAAGGGCTAATGCCCTAAATCTTCTCTAAGGGATATTTAGCCCAGGGGAAGCTCTTAGCTCACAACAGAGGCAATGTGAAGCAATGTTAAAAGGATGACAATTTGTTGCAACACAGAAAAAGGTGCCATCTATAATTTTATTTACTAATGCTTAGGTGCATTACAGAGCTCTCGTGATTCTAAGCCTACTTGGTAGCCCTGAGTGAGGATTTCACTGGCCATCCCCAAGCTCACAGACATTGGCATGTGGCAACTCAGGCTGAGCACAAAGAAAAGCTTGCAGGGAAATGTTATAAACTTCTTCTAAAGTAATGGCCACTGCTGCTTTCTATTGTATAACAACTAACCTCCTTAGCATTACCTCACTAATGAATAATCTATCCCGTTATTTTCTATGACAGTATTGACATTAGTCTCTGTTGGGTTATATGTACACAAAAACACTGACACATATCTTCATATGTTCTGCCAAGATCCCCATCAGCTAAAAGCATCAGAGCTGCCACTGAAAGGAACATATTCTGCTCTGGTCTGCGAAAGGCGTGTAGTCTTACACTGAGTGAGAAATAGCACAGTGGCATCTAGTGGGTATTCAACGCCTTAGCTGATAACCGGCAATAATTCTTGATTCATTAGGGCCATACCCTGCACCAGTGCTGAGAGAGAGGAGTACAAAAAGGGTAGCAGGGAAGGGAAATACAGAGGTCTGCCCTTCTGCCTCCATCTCAAATACAGAGAAAAACCTTGGCATCGGGGGCCACCCCCTGGGCTCTGCCGTTCTCAGTAGCTCTTCCAAAAAAAAGCTTAAATTAACTTGTCTTTAATTTCTTCTCACTTCTCCTTCTTCTGCTTCCACATACTCTAGTAAAAAAATTCCTTTATCACCTGGATATTTGTACTATACAGATATGTGTCATCTTTTTTCATCTACCTACTCAGCATTTACACATTACTTAGGAAACAGGCCATTCCAGTTCACCTTTTTAAACTCCATCACCTTGATGCCCTTCTCTAAAACAATTTCAATTTATTGCGGCTTTTTTAGCAAAGCAGTTTCAATTTTTTTTGTCATGGTGCAAATAAATGCAGGCTTATATATTGTTCAGCTAATGAGGGAATTTCTGTTGCCCATTAGCACGTCAGGCTAAAAAATTACAGAAGAGCAAACAAGCTTGGTGGTAACTGCCCTACACAAGCTTTTTCTACCCCCATCCCCCAAATAACTAACTTGTTAATGAAAGATAGATAATTATTTGACAACATAAAACAGCAACACGAAAGCAGGCCAACGAGCCATCCAGCTCTGTATCTTGGAAGAAGCTAATAACAACAAAAAATAGATATATTTCCTGAGCACAGTCTCAGCCCCCGTCATTTTGAGGTTAAGGGACTTTCCAAGACAGGGTTCATGGCTAACCAGCTATGAGTGGCTTTTCTTTCCATGATTTTGTCCAGTCACTTTTTAAAAACTTTTACCATTCAAAATACCCGGCAGCAAAGAGTTCAATAATTTAACTACCGATAGGAAAAAGTATCTGCATTTTTGATTTTGAACCAAACACCTATTATTTTTACTTGTCTTTTCTTAATGACTAACTCTAGTTCTCGTATTACACAATAAGCAGCTGTTCCCTATCCACTGTCTCCATGCCACTTACTTACAAATTAACAACTCCTTCACTTTTACTGTAAGTTAAAATAAAAGTTCACAATGTTACACATAACAGCTTCTTACCACCACCTTAATCTGTAATGTAACAGTGTGTTGCTAGTGAGGCAGTAAATTACAATTTTTAATCACTTATTCTTCACCTGAGTCATGTCTCCTTCTCTTGGAATCATGTGGGAGCAGAAAATAGCTCAGCTTTTCCACTCCATACAGTGTCTTTACATTTGCTTTATGTTTGCTGCTCACCAGAACTAACTGAATAAAAATCCTTCCTCTGTTGAAGCCAGGGGAAACTTGCCGTGGTTTGTAGTGCGGTCAGAATTATACCTCCAGGTACTTCTAGGCTTTGATGGCTCAGAGTGCCAGAGGTTCAAGCCAGCCTCCCAGGCAGACTGGCCTGCAGTTCCCCAGACCCAGTCTCACTGATCTCACTGATGGTTCCTTGAAGCCTTTGGTCTACTTCTTTGTATTTAGCAACTTCCAGATTAACACTGCCTGTGGATCTCATTGATGGACTTTTTTCCTTGAGTTCCTGATCCTGGTCCTAACCAGATATGTTTCTATTTTATTGTGACCATCCCATACTGTCTACAGCCCAATGGTCAAAAGTCAGGCTATGCTTTTAAAATGATGTCTCACACAGTTCAGTCCTGATGCAATTTTTTTGAGTCCGAGTTTCCCTTCACTGTCTTTTATCATTTTTTATACTGTCCTATACGTGTTCCTGCCACTGCAGTAGATGAGCCATGTGGAAAAGCCTGTGCCTCCAGGACAAGATAAGGCAGAGCAGTCAATCGCAGTAAACACGCAGCCTGCTGGCCAGCCAAAAATACAGCCTGCCATTGCGCAGAAATACTCTGGTGGAGTGTAGTGCCAGCCTGGACTGGCCAAGGTGAAAAGAGAGGAGCAGAACGGGGCTGCAGCACCCTGCCCCATCAGCCTGCACCCCCAGGGTCGCAGGTACCGCTGGAGCTGGCTGGATGTGCAGACTCCCCTTTCCAGCCAGGCTGGGCTTCCACCTGCCGAACACAAGCAAGCTAGTAGAGGTCTACATCTATAAAACCTCTGAAATGCTCCCCTTCACTGCCGTGTTTGATATTTGGCCCTTCTTTTTAGTTTCCCTTGGTGTACACACACTGCTGTATTTTCAGCTCCCTCAATATCTGCTTTCTCGTCTTCTTCCATCCAGTTCTTTACTGTTCTCAATTAACCTTGAAAATCAGCATTTCCAAAAGCTTGGCTATAACACAGGCAAAGCCAGGCTGGCCTTGTGAGATGTGTTTATTGGGGTTTAAGGCAAACTCTCCTGTTCAGGGGTAGAAGAGAACCAGTATAGCCCAAAGAGCTAAAGGAACGAGGTTTCTACATTCAATGACTTGTTAAGCAAGACACCAAGAGGGGGAGCTGAGGCAGACTCGAGAGCTGTATGTGAGATGTCTGAGAACACAGATTCCTGCACAAATACATGTTTGTAATAAGATTTATGTAGCTTCAGCCCTTCAGGGGCAACCAGAAATCACTTGACTTTTTAAAATTCATTTACATTCCCTCTAAGACAATCTGACAGGAGTTTGAACTCATGTCTGTGGTGCTGGCTGACAGCTTTTCAATGGGCTGATGCTTTGATTTTATTGAGCAGAGATGTTAAGCGGCCACAGAGATGCTGTGCATATGCATGGAGTGTTTGTCAAGCAGAGTTACAGTGATTAGATGTGTAGAACTACGCACAGTTATTAAGCAAAAACCCTTGTGTGGCAAAAGCTTACCTCATCAGAAAGCCTTGCACAGAAATACAGCTTGTCGTGCAAAAAAAAATGCTTTAACTACGCTAGAAATGCTGTGTTCACTGCATAGGGCAGATGGCAGGGATGGGCCTTCTGAGAGTTAGTCAGGACCACTGGAGGTGATCTTCAGAGACAAAGTTAGGTCTAGTAGCTCAGGGACATATTCAGACAAGTTTTGAATGCCACCAGGGATGGAAGTTCACAAATCTCTGTGCTCCGGTGCTCAGTCACTCTCAAAATGAAAATGCTTTCCTGACATCCAACCAGAATTTCCCTTGTTGGAATTTTCCTTGGTTGCAACATTTCCCCAGGTTCTTCCTCAGGAGAGGCACAGTGGGAATGCAAGTTGTAGGACTGAGAAGGGTTGTACCCTCTCTGATCTCTGGTATCTGATCTGAGAGATCTCCTCCTTCCACCATCCCGCTCCCTTGATACTCACAAGTTTCAAAATGAGCACAGACGCATCCTCGAGAATCGAGATCCTTATTACCAGTTTTCCTTTTGCTTTTGAAACCTGAGGGTTCAGTGTATGAACATTTTAAGCTACTAAAAAGTCATGACTGTTGGGGTCCTGCCAGACTCTTTGCCTCTGAACCTACACCTTCCAATTGTGCAGCTGGCTCAGGAATTGAGACAGATGAAAATGAACACTGCCGAAATAAGCCACTAGCTGTTAGTTTGGGTGTCCCCACATTCCTGCTGTCACTGCTTCCAGAGGCAGCAGAGTGAAATGGGGCCAGACTAGTAACTTTGCCTCCATCAGCACCAGCCACTCCTCTCAAATTTCTTCACAGGAAATAGTAACACAGCTATTAAGGTTGTAATGACCAAGAAAATAGATCCTTGTTGTTGTTTTGAAGGGTGGGTGTGTTCTCAGCTATCTGGGTAACAGAGGCTTCACAGCTCAAGGGAGGGATGTCTAACAGGCGTACTGCAGCAAACAAGAATCTGGAGAAGACCACCAGAAATCCTCCCAAAATATATTGCAATCACACTGCCTCTCACACGGCCAGCTGAATGGCAGTGACTTTCTATGGCAGGTGTGTCATTTGCTGTCCAGCTCATTTGTTATCAGGGTATAACCTAAGAAAGGAGATGTCTGGCACTGGAAAACGCGATGCCTTCTGCCATTATGCACAAAGAATAAACTTTGTATTGGTGCATCACGTGATGTGACGACACATGAGGAAGCTACACGATCAGGTCAGACTAGGTGCACCTAAAACTACTGGTTTTTCAATGTCATTTTAAGAGTCCAGAAGTGATTGTAGGCTGTGTATCAGGCTAATCCCAAATAAGTCATGATACAGAAAAGGGGAATGACAGGTCCTGTTGGGGACCTGAATGACCATGACAGTAATCCCCAGAAATCCCTTGCTCCGGCAGGGGGATTGGACTAGATGATCTTTCGAGGTCCCTTCCAATCCCTAACATTCTGTGATACTGTGATTCTGTAAAGACTTGGGAGAGAAAGGACGAGATCTGAATAGGTGAATGCTTCATTTAAGTAACAGAAGAGGAAAGGGGGCTGATGACAGCTGTGGTGGGGATAAGGCTAAACCAATCATATCTGTATTAGGGTAACGTCGAAGCCTGATAACCGAGTTCACTCCTTGTGATGGCCTCACCCTGATCAAGGCAAATGGGCTCCAAAGCTGACGATGTCTGTTCCATCTCTGAATAGCAGATGCTGGAGCCTGGAATATTTATAGGGCTACACCTGCCAGTTAGCGAAGGCCCCTCAAAATTTTTGCTGCTTACAAGTCTTCCTCTCCTTCTTCAAACATGGTCAGTTCTCGCCATGTGTATCAAATTAGCCAGCAAAAGGCCTTTTTACAGCTTCCAAACCTTCACCCCAGTCTCATCCTAAACAGATAATAAACCTCATTAAGCAGAGAATAGCTTGTCTTAAGCTCCATCCATCGTTCCTTCTGAGGCTGTGCAGCAGCTGCCTCCCCTCTGCTAGAAACAAGCCCAGCTGTTCCAGGGAGCAATCCTTATCCCTGTGAGAAACGAGCCTCAGTCTGAAACGCCAATCATAATTTTGGTTTATTGCAAAGCAAAGGCAAAACAGCGCTGGGCAGCACGGGGGTAATCCCACCAAAATCGTGCGCGCCTTTCACAGTAATTCATTTTGTATTTATGTGGTAAAGTGTTACATATTCATCATAATTTTAAGGACGCTTGTACATATTCATGACTGTCCCGAAAAGGTGGTCTTTATTATAATGAGCCCCGGGAAATCATTTCCATAGTCTCCACCTTTAATTCCTCCTGGTTGTGCACGTGCAGTTTCTCCTGGTGGTCGTGGGGCGGGGTCTCAGGGATGAAGGCCGTATGTCTTCCTCGTTGTGCACTTTTTACCCCAACTGCAAAACCTGCTGAGATCAGCTTTCTTTTCACAGCAGTTATGTGACTTCCTTGACGAGTCCCTTCCTCCTATACATTCTACTCTGTCTTATTTTATGTTTTTCCTGTGATTAGTAGTTAGTTCCTATCTAGGGTCTGAGACTATAGATATATAGCTTAAGCTAAACAATGGTCCTGATGGTCCTGTTATTAACCCTTAAGTGTTAGTTTCTCCTCATCACAGTGGCTTAGTATTTTGTGGTCACTTACTTATACATTGCCAAGAAGTCTCTACTTTTTCCTCTTTATTCTGACAGGAGTCATTTTTCACTTCTCACATCCCCACCTCTTTTTACCAGCTCTAAGGCTTCCCCTGGTTTTTCTGTCTCCAGTAAAAGCTTCTGGCCACTGCCTTCTGCTAATTACAGGTCACTAAGATTAAATGAACGTTAATAACATAAATGAAAAATGCTCCTTCGGGTGAAGCTTGCTTGACTGTGAACTGAACTCCAGGAACCCTCAGCCGTGCCTCAGTTTTGGAGTTAGGAAGTACCCAGAACTTGTAAAGCCAGAATCCCTGGGCGTTACCCTCCTCCTGCTCATCTGCCAGGACAGGAACCAGGCAAGATCGCTGGAATACAAGAATATTCCTCATATTTATAACATTAATCCTCTCGCTGTCTGTTCTGTACTAGTGTTCTTCAACCACTGTATTTCCTTTCTCTGGTAACTGGTTTCAGGTTTTGTAGCCAGCTCCCCTGCACACATCCATGAGGTCTCACAGACAGATCTATGGAACAATGTCTGTTCCATCAGTGTGCTGACCTCTGCAAAGTCCCTTCTAATCCTGTCCCTGCAATCACCTATACATTTTTAAATATAGGCTCAATAACTTGTCTCATGAACCTCTGCAGACAAAGTATCTTTCCATTATTCCTTTTTTTATGTAGCCATGAGTCACATTAGTTTTTTTGGCAGTAGTATCACAGAAGCTCACGCTGCAACGGAGAAACAGCATCTAAATCTCTTTGAGAGACTCCATTCCAGTACTGTCTTCACTGAGATAGTAAAGCCTCACGCAAGCTCATTAAAACCCTTAATGCATTTTGTCTGAAGACAGCTCATTTATCAAATACTCTGTATCGCTGCCCTGTTTTCATTGTTATTTATCACTCTACTAATATTTGTGTTGCTGCAGGTTTTATCAGCACTATCTTACGTGTATTTCCAGAACACACATAAAGATGTCGAATTGCTCCTGGTGTAGAATTGTTTCCTGTAGAAACTCAAAAGGAATTGAGTCAGTAAAGATCTGTGTTAAAAGCTTCTTATTCAGCAATAAGTACTTCAACACATGCTTCGTGGTGCTATAGAAATGTTAAACGACATTTAAACTACTGTTGCATGACAGTGATGAAAATAAAATACACTACCTCTATGCAGTTCCTTCTATTAGCCAGCTCCCCCCCCCCCGCCAGTTATCAATTTTGTCTGCCAATTTACATGCCATAAAATTATCCTTTAATTATTTCTGGTTTTGAGGATTTTACCTGCAGCTAATGTCATGCTTTCTGCTCAATAGTGTCCCAAGATGTCACGTTTACTTTTTTCATCATACTGGTGGAATATAAGAGAAACTTAAGAGCAATACTCATTCCCTTGGGAAGGATGGCCTGCAAAGCAGCTCCTGTTTGCTTTAGGAGTCAGTAAAATAAGAGGTGAGATATTTCATCTTAAGAACTAGGAATCCTCACAAACTTTTAAGTGCCTGTTCAGCAGGCTGCCCTTTTATGGATGGAAATGACAAGATGTCAGTATTTTGTAGCCTTTCTGATTAAACCTTTTATTGCATGTATCTCCATTCCTCCATTTCTGAAACAACTTGCACGTGAAAATGGCTGCCTGTTCTCACTGCCATGCTAACAATTTCATACTCTTAAAAAGCAGGATTTAATAGTACTGAAAAGTGCTACTTGTGAGCATGAAGCAATGGGTGTGTGGACAGGAGTACAATTTAGACCACTTCAGATCCAACTGCTGAAACTTTTTATTTCAATGGTACATTAAGTCCAGCTACTACTAAAAAATTCACAGCCCACTTAATCGTTGAATCCTAGCTCTGCAAAAGCCTTTGGATCTATGCCCACCGACAGCATAGCCCCAAGCTTTAGTACCCTCCTGCAGTGTGGAATCATTGGGGGGAACAATCAGCTTTTAGAATAAACTGTTTCTAAAGCTTTTCAACTGGGATGCTGATTTTTCTTACAAAATAGCCATATACATATTGTGCTGCTGGACCCAAACTTTCCAAGCCTCTGTTGGACGTGAGCAGGTTATCCAGGTTTCAACAGTACTTATAGGAGCATGTAGCAGCCTTCCCCTCACCCTGCCTTCATTTTCTTGGCCTACAGCAGATGCAGCTAGGCTAACTTCTACTTCTATATGCAAGCTTGTGGCTTGTAAATAAACTTTTTTTGAACCTAGAATACCAGTCCCACATTTCACTGCGACACCATTTAGACTGTCAAATCCTTGACACTTAGTTCGCACTTAAAGGCAGCACAAAAGCATCTCGGCCACCCAACAGGGCAAAACACTGGGCTGCCTTCCTTCTCCTTGAAGGCCTGCGCGGGTTTCAGCCCAGGCCCAGACAGCCCCCAGCGCCCTGAGGCGGGGCGCGGCTGAGGGCACCGTAGCTGTGGCAGGGCCCTGGGAAGCTGCTAGAAGCAGGCTGGGTGCGCGTGTTCCTGGGGCAGCCTGCTGTCAGCGCTCACCAGGCACACCTCCGCCACCCTCCTTCCCTCGCCAGCCCCCGGCCAACCCCGGGACTCCGCCCCGGCCCCGGCCCGCTAGGCCAGGCCATGGACGGCTCCGCAACCCTCCTCCTTCTCCACCCCTCAGAGCCACCTCCGCCCACCCGCGCCCCGCACCGACTGACGCGGCCGCCTCCCATTGGCTGTGCCAGTGCGCGAGCGCTGGCGCCGCCAATGGGCGGCGGCCACGGCGGGGAACGCGCAGCGCGTGGGCGGGGGGGCGGAGCGGGCCGGCTCCAGTAGCGGCGGCCGAGGGAGAGGAGCGCAGCCATGGGGGCGCGCGCCGCGGGCTGGCTGTGGTGGGGTAGGAGCTGAGGGGACGGGCGGCCTGAGGGGGCGGCGGGCCGCGGCTTCCCGGGCCACGCCGGCCCTGTGGGCCCGCTGCGGCGGGAGGGAGCTGGGCGCCGGGCTGGGCGGGCGGTCTGTCGCTCGCTGGGCTCGGGCTCGGAGCCGCCGTGCGCCTGTCTCCTCCTCGCTCGGGGAGGGGCGAGGGCTGCGGGCCGCTTTCCGGGGTGGCCGGCGGCGGGGCGGGGGACTTGGGGAGTGCGGGGGGGGCCGCGCCCGCAGTCGCTTTTTGGCCATGGGCGGCCCGAGCCGCTGTGCCGCCGGGGGGGTTAGCGGAGCGCAGGCGGGCGGCGCAATTAAAACGGTGCTTATTTCTCACCGTAATGAGAGAACCCGCTTTGGTGTGCAGTAAGCGGTGGCGTTTGCCTTGCCTGGCTGCCCTGAGCTGGGATCTAGCGCTGCAGGGCCAGCAAGAAAGTAATGACAGAAGACAAAGGGAGGAGTCCGTGGGGAGCTGCACTTCCCCTTCCCCCAGCTGCTGCTGTGGGTCGGTGAAGCCGTTAAGTGGTCCCCCTCGGAGCCCTTCATAGGAGAACCGAAGGTGCAGGTACCCCTGCCCAGGGCCGAGAGGGGAAGGCTCTCGCTCACCGAGCACACGTGTGCAGGGGTGTGTGAACTTCAGCATACCGAGCTCCGCTGCAGAAGGTGCCGCTGTTTTAAGTAGGAAGTTCACAGAATCATCATCATCTCATAGCAAAAGCTTTTTTTCCACAGATCTTCAGAGTTACAACGTGGCTTTTCCGTGAGGAGTAGTAATAACAGTATGGAGCTGCCTTAGTTGGTTTAACAATGTTCCTGCCTATGTAATTCACTTACATTAGAAAACTTTTGAAATCAGAATATCTGAGGGTTTTTTTGGCTTAATATCAAGGACAGAGTTGCATTTTCCTGGCTTAGATGCTTGTAAGAAAATGATCTTTTTATTTGCTAAAGATGAATTAAACCTTGAGTATTTCACCACAGAAAGGAAAACTATGCCACCAGTTCATGAGTCATAGCTGAGAAAAAAATGTGGTGATACGTGACTAGGTGAATTTCACCATGTGCTTTCTCTTCTGAGTTCTCTTTAGCAGGTGTTTTTGCATGAGCTGGAACTTCTCTATTTGAAGTGACAGAAATGGCTGAGTGAACTCAGTTCAGCTTTTGAGTGTATTCTGCCAGAGATCTCTGTAGGTGATGCCAGAATATGCTGATTTCAGTTTAATGGTCTCATTCCATCTAGAGAAGAGATTCTGTCTTGAGAGTGACTGTAACATTCAAGTAGCTTTTTCCATCCTTGTTTTCTTACTCTACCCCAGCAGCAGCTGCTACTGTAGGTCACCGTAACATGCTGTGACAGTCACAGATTGCCTTGGAAGTCAGTTGATCAGTGCTGATGAAGTGCTGTTTGTGTGTGGGCATACTGAAAGGAGAGAGCCAATCTAATGTGTAAATCTGGTGGTGGAAACCAACTAGGATCACCCCAAAAGAAAGGAGCTGAGTCCTAGGGCTAAAAGCTGTTAAGAGGGGGAGTGGTGTGATGGATAGGGTGCTGGGTTGCAGTGCGGCAATTGAGTCCTGATCTCTGGTTGAGTAATGTGAAAGATGTTATTTCTGTCAGCTTTCTCTCACCTGCAGAATAGGTGTAATGAAACTGGCTTTTCTTGAGCAGGACTGATAAAGCGTAGGTGATGCTGGGCAATCTGTGTACCACGTGCTGTAGAGTTTCTGCATAACTGAACTGTATCTTCCTCTCAAGTTCAGTCTTCAGAGAGAGAATGTGCAGATTCCTATGCAAGTTATTAACCAATTGTAGCAAAGCTAACTATTTTTTGCCTACTTCTGACTTCAATGTCTGAGCTCTTACTGCCCCCAGTCTTTGGTGGGTTAAGAAAAGTCTTTTGCTACGTGGATTTTCTTACAGAGATGCTTGTCATCTTTCATCAAGTCATCTCTTAATCTCTCGGACTAGGTAGAAGGAAGGATTACGAGATTTTATGTGCAAAGTCTCAAGCAATAATAAGATCCAGAAGTGACCAGAAGTATGAAGTCTTTCTTAAGAGAAAGCAATTTCCTTGTACATTTTAATGTTGTGGGTTTTTTTTTTTAGCATTCTAAGAGTCCTTGAGTTGTTAACCAGAGAGTTTAGCTGTTGCTCTCCAGTCTATCACTAGAGAGACAAATCAATGGTAGATTAAGATCCTCATGAGCAAGACTGAAGGAGCTCCTTACACTACCAGTGCATCAAGTGCTGGCCCGAAAATCAGTGTAACTGTACCAAGACTGGTTGGGACAGTCCTGCATGATGTGATCCTTCGAAAGATGTGTTTGAGTGCCTGCTGTGCAAGAGGTGTGGGCAGTTGGCTTAGTTTCTGTGAGAAAGAACTGAAATAAAATGTAGCTGATCGTGGGGATCTGTGTGGAAATTCTGCTGGTCTTGTACCAGAAGTAGTAATGTGAACAGCTTTGACAAAATGCTCTCTGGAGAGCCGTAGCAGGAGTGGCATAACTCCAGCTAGCTTTAGGCACAGAATATACTACATGATCCTGTAGAACCATGATTTAAGTGGAGAGGGAATACACGTATGTTGCCTTAACTTCCTTTTTCTCTAGTCAAGCTGGAATCCCTTTCCCTCTTTTCCCTGCTGATTCGTGGTGGGAAGGGAGATGATTTAGCCATGGCAACAGGAGACCCATAAATGTTCTGCAAGAGTGGTGATTACTTTGCTTTTTGTTTTAGGCACAGTGAGCTGCACGTTATTCCTGGCAGTTAATGGTTTGTATTCGGCCAGTGATGATGTGATAGAGCTAACACCAACTAACTTCAACAAGGAAGTCATTCAGAGTGAGAGCCTGTGGCTTGTGGAGTTCTATGCCCCATGGTAAGAATTACAGCTGCATACCTGCTTGCTCTTATCAGGGAGGAGCAGCATAGGAATCTGCTGCTGATCAGGGCAGGGTTTCATTCAGTCATTGGCAGTACAGTTATCGGTTTGATGGCCTCATGACTAGCAAAATAGCTGTATCTGGGACTCCTATTTTAAATATCCTCACAAGGGAAAAAGGCAGGAATTGGTTTCAAGCTGGCAAATAGGGTATAACAACGAAACCTTATATGCCATTTTACTGCTTCAGTTTTTCTACCGAGATTAGTATTAAAAATAATGACTGACCAAAGTGCAATAGGTAATTGAGAAAGCCCCTCACTTCTGTCTTTCCAAAGCTGATTCTCGTGAAAGCACAGATCTGAATTCACACTTAGAATTTCCAATTTCCATTGAAAAATACTGGCTTTGTGCATCTTAATTTAGCACTTCTATTTCTGATCCTGCTCATGTCCAGAGCATGGAATCTCTTCACCTTCCATGTAAGTTCTGGTGATGGATATTCCATCTTTGCACAAATCCTCTGTGCTATTGCCATCCAAAGCTCCACATTCTGGAGAAAGGGGCCTTTCATGGCAACAGTGTCACTCCGTCTGGACTGAGAGGTTTAGGGGAAAGCTTGCTGTGCCTCTTCTAGTGGTGCTGCAGCTTTACGGACAATGGGAGGCTTTATTGAACAATGGCAATAAAGTGTAGAACAGGTATAAATAAATTGGCAGCTCATCTTTCCCTACAGACTTGTGATGCTGTGATCATGCACTAGTTGCCAGTAAACTGTTGGTCTTTTCCCCCAGACACCTCCAGGAGATGGTGTGTCACAAATTCTTTCTAGTTGAGAAATCATCTCTAGAATAAAATTTTCATTCCTTGTCACACGTCCATTTTAGCTTGCAACAAGCAAACTAGTGTGCCAGTCTGGATTTTGGGGCTCGTGTTTGCCTCTGTGTTAGGAAAGCCAGGTAGCTTTTGAGGGGGGGTGGGGGTGTGTGTGTGTATGCATCTATATTATACATGTGGACGTTTTTCTTCGGAAGCCTGAATGATGATATGATGTTGTGGCATAGCCTCTTCCACTCTTCGTGAGTAGATCTTAAGTCTCCTGCAGTTTGCTGTAATTGCAAACCCAAGGAGACCACTCTGTGCTTTGTGAAATAGTTGTCAGATTTGAATGACAATTACTGTGGTTGTTTTTCTTACCTAAAAGGTGTGGTCATTGTCAAAGACTAACCCCTGAGTGGAAGAAAGCAGCAACAGCATTAAAAGTAAGTTTAACCTTTCAAATGTGCTTGTGGCAGCGGATTGAGGAGAGTTTGGCTGTTTGTCATCTGGCTTGGGAACACAGAGGTGGGGTTTGGTCCCTAAAACCATGTCGCTTTAATCATACTTCACTAGCCAGAGAAGTGGCCAGTTAGAGGTGCTTAAAGTCAGGATTTCTGTGTTTTTTTCCTCTTTTTGAGAAGCCATTGAATTGTAGAGGAAGCAAGTAAATTCTGTCCCTGTGAATTGCCATTACTGTTTTCCAGGGCTGCTTCTAACAGCACCAGAAGACATTAGAATCCAGCCATCCCCCAAAATAGCATGTTTCTCTTTTTCTTCCTCGCTGTCCTGTCACCTGCCTCTGAAGTACAGGAACAGCATGAACTGAGTATTTGAAAATGGCTTTGTTATCTGTTGGTGATGAGTATTTCTTTAGTTACAGAAAACTTGGTTGGTAGTGATTTGCTGAACTCCTGCCTATGTAAAATATATTCCCCTTCTTAAAAACAAACAACAAAAAACAAACCAAGCAAAAAAAAACCAAAACCAACCAAACAAAAAAATCCAACTGAAAAAACACAAACAATTTAAAACTTAGTTTGTCAGGATGAAGAAAGAAATGGACATATATGGTATTCTGTAGTTTAATGCTTTTGGGGGGATAACGCCTCTCTTCTGGTGACTGTTTTCTTACCCTCCTAATAATGCTCTCTCTCCAACATGCACAGAATATAAAACGTGTTAAATCGCTGTAGAAGTCTTGTCTTAGTTTTTATTTTTATTTCCACAGGGTGTAGTGAAAGTAGGTGCAGTAGATGCAGATAAACATCAGTCCTTGGGCGGACAGTATGGAGTGAGAGGGTTTCCAACTATCAAGATATTTGGAGCCAACAAAAACAAAGCAGAGGATTATCAGGGTAAATGTGATGCTCTTTCACATGTTGCATGCTTAAAAACTTCCCTGAATACAATAATTATGGTAACTGTTAATGCTGTCTTGTGTGGTCTTTCACAGAATCACAGAATGTTAGGGATTGGAAGGGACCTCGAAAGATCATCTAGTCCAATCCCCCTGCCGGGGCAGGATTGCCTAGACCATATCACACAGGAACGCGTCCAGGCGGGTTTTGAATGTCTCCAGAGAAGGAGACTCCACAACCTCTCTGGGCAGCCTGTTCCAGTGTTCAGTCACCCTCACCATAAAGAAGTTTTTCCTCAAATTTAAGTGGAAC
This sequence comes from Nyctibius grandis, assembly GCF_013368605.1. Classification (NCBI taxonomy): domain Eukaryota; kingdom Metazoa; phylum Chordata; class Aves; order Nyctibiiformes; family Nyctibiidae; genus Nyctibius; species Nyctibius grandis. Next base: position 116,721,355 of record NC_090658.1, on the reverse strand, counting down.
CTCCTGTGTTCCAGCTTGCACCCATTGCCCCTTGTCCTGTCAAGGGATGTCACTGAGAAGAGCCTGGCTCCATCCTCGTGACACTTGCCCTTTACGTATTTATAAACATTAATGAGGTCACCCCTCAGTCTCCTCTTCTCCAAGCTAAAGAGACCCAGCTCCCTCAGCCTCTCCTCATAAGGGAGATGTTCCACTCCCTTAATCATCTTCGTGGCTCTGCGCTGGACTCTCTCTAGCAGTTCCCTCTCCTTCTTGAACTGAGGTGCCCAGAACTGGACACAATATTCCAGATGCGGCCTCACCAGGGCAGAGTAGAGGGGGAGGAGAACCTCTCTCGACCTGCTGACCACACCCCTTCTAATACACCCCAGGATGCCATTGGCCTTCTTGGCCACAAGGGCACACTGCTAGCTCATGGTCATCCTGTTGTCCACTAGGACCCCCAGGTCCCTTTCCCCTACGCTGGTCTCCAACAGCTCTGCCCCCAACTTGTACTGGTACATGGGGTTGTTCTTGCCCAGATGCAGGACTCTACACTTGCCCTTGTTATATTTCATTAAATTTCTCCCCGCCCAACTCTCCAGCCTGTCCAGGTCCCTCTGAATGGCTGCGCAGCCTTCCGGTGTGTCAGCCACTCCTCCCAGTTTTGTGTCATCAGCGAACTTGCTGACAGTGCACTCTATTCCCTCATCCAAGTCATTAATGAATATATTGAATAGAACTGGTCCCAGAACCGACCCTTGCGGGACTCCGCTAGACACAGGCCTCCAACTGGACTCTGTCCCATTGACCACCACTCTCTGGCTTCTTTCCTTCAGCCAGTTCACAATCCACCTCACTACCCGATCATCCAGACCACACTTCCTCAGTTTAGCTGCGAGGATGCTGTGGGAGACCGTGTCAAACGCTTTACTGAAATAGAGATAGACCACATCCACAGCTTTACCATCATCTATCCACCGGGTTACATCCTCATAAAAGGCTATCAAGTTGGTTGAGCATGACTTCCCGTTGGTGAAGCCATGCTGAGTGCCCCTAATGATCCCCCTATCCTTGATGTGCCTAGAGACAGCACCAAGAACAAGTTGTTCCATCACCTTTCCGGGGATGGAGGTGAGGCTGACCGGTCTATAGTTACCTGGGTCCTCCTTCTTGCCCTTTTTGAAGACTGGAGTGACATTCGCTTTCCTCCAGTCCTCAGGCACCTCTCCCATTGCCCACGACTTAGCAAAGATGATGGAGAGTGGCCTAGCAATGACTTCCGCCAGCTCCCTCCGCACCTGCGGGTGCATCCCATCAGGGCCCATGGATTTATGGACGTCCAGGTTGCTTAATGTTTCCTTTCTGTCTAGTGCTTGTAGCAACTGAGACAGATGAGTGGGACTTGTTTGACCAAATTGTGCATGTCTTAGCATGGGCAAACAGTCCCACCTGCAGTTTGTAGTTAGTGGAGATTGATAGGCAGTTCAAAATAATTACTCCTTTCTTGTTTACTGGGAGCTTGCTGCAGTCACTCCCCATCAGATGAGATGGGTAGTTAAAAAGTGGAATGAAGGCAGTCCTGCTGCTTGCGTATGTCAGTGATGTCCCACCAGTAGCACCGTATCACTCACAGCCCAGTCTTGCTTTTCCAGAAGAATCCTTAGGGTGAGGGAGTATTACATTTGTAATTAAGTCAGTGGCCTGCCTTAAACTGGCTTTTTGGTGCTTTAATCACTCATTTTGCTGCATTGCAGGTGGCAGGACAAGCGATGCCATTGTCGATGCTGCTCTAAGTGCTCTTCGGTCCCTGGTGAAAGACCGTCTTGGTGGCAGAAGTGGAGGATATAGTTCTGGAAAACAGGTATTTGAGGGAATGTGTGGGTTTGTTTTCAACTGGAGACTGTCCTGTATGGGAGATCAGAGCTTGTGCTCCTCATTCTGTTCACAGAATAGTTGAAGTCGGAAGGGACCTCTGGAGGTTGTCTAGTCCAGCCCCCTGCCTAGTGCAAGGTCAGCTAGAGCAGATTGCTCAGGGCTGTGTCCTGTCAAGTTGTGAGTATCTCCAAGGACACAGACTCCACACAGACTGCACCCTTTGTTCCAGTGTTTGACCACCATCACAGCAGAAAAATTCTTGTATTTTAGCTTATGCCCTTACTTTTTGTCCTGTTATTTGGCATAGCAGAGAAGAGTCTGCCTTTGTTTTCTTTACTCCTCTCCACTCAGGTATTTATATACATGGATAGGATCCACACTGAGCCTTCTCGCTTTCCAGCTGAGCAATCCCAGCTTTCTCAACCTCTCATCGTATGTCAGGTGCTCAAAGCCCTGAATCAGCTTTGACCCGTGACTGGGCTTGCCTCCAGTGCGTGCATGCCTCTTATACTGGGGAGCCCAGAACTACACCCAGCACTCCAGATGTTTCACACAGTCCTGAGCAGAGAGAAGGATCACCTCTGCTGACCTGCTGCCAGCTCTGCCTAAAGCAGCTCAGGAGGCTGTTGGCCACCTTTGCCACAGGGGTGCATTGCTGGCTCATGTTCAGCTTGTTGTCCACCAGGACCCCCAAGTCCCTCTCTGAAAAGCTGCTTTCCAGCTAGTCAGTCCCCAGCATGTACTGGTACATGGGGTTATTCTTCCCCAAGTGTGAGACTCTGATTCTCCCTTCAAACTCTGAGGTCCCTGTTAGCCCCATTCTGCAACTGGTTGAGGTATCATTTGCTTAGTCCTAGTATAAGCTAGATGGATTAGTTTCTTTTAGTTTGGTAGTGTTCTTCTGAAGTTGGCTTGCTGGATTTCTCCCTGAAGGTAAGTTGAAAAGCTTCTGGCTCCTACTGCTGTCTATAAATCATGGAGCAACTACACTCTGACATCCTCAGGTTGGCCAGATAGAAGACCTGGGTGGACTGTACCCTGTAGTGTGTTTTGCACTCACATGTTTGTCTTGTCTGGAAACCAGTGCACAGTGGGGTGGGGGGGCTTGAAGAGCACTTTGTTCTTGGACAGATCAGAGCATGAAGAAGTGGGGAAGTGTTCCCACATCATCTTGTTAGTCAGTTTGACCTGATTTTTTTTTTCCAAGAGAAAGTTTGCTGTTTCTTGAAAGTGCTGTGGGAGTAGGCTGTGTGTATTGTCAGATCTAAAATGGGAAGGTTGTATGACCTAACACTGGCTGGTTTGTTTCTCATTCAAATAAAGACCAGTTGGTACAATGTGACACACAGATTGTTTATGTGGGAAACCAATTTTGGTTACTTCTTATGTGAGGGTCTGTTTGTTTCTTACAGAGCCGAGAGAGTGGAGGTGGAGATAAGAAGGATGTGATTGAGCTGACTGATGACAGCTTTGATAAGAACGTCATAAATAGTGATGATGTGTGGATGGTGGAGTTTTATGCCCCATGGTGTGGGCACTGCAAAAAGTAAATGAGGCTTTTCTTTGTCAATTCAGTTCCCTTTCATGGTCATTTTTGTGCAATACCTTTAATCCTCTAAAGGGGACCTTCCATCTCTGATATATCAGAAGTGGCATTTTCCGTAAGGTGTTTTAACAAAAATGTGTGGGCTTCTCCTGCTCAGGGCACCTTGGTGCTGTTCTGGCTGCACTCCTACTTAGCGGTAAAACTCCCATTGGTAGTAAGATCCAGAAGGTATATTGACCTTTTCATTCCTTCAGATGTAGGACTTGAATCTCACTTGGAATAGTGACCTAGCTGTCATTGTCTGCAGAGATTTATATTTTTCCTGAGTGGAGTATGCTACATAATGTTGGAATGTGATATACTTTTGCTAAATGTGAGCTTAGAGCACCCTAATCTTTATTTTTCAGTCTGGAGCCAGAATGGGCAGCTGCTGCCACTGAGGTGAAGGAACAAACAAAGGGAAAAGTAAAGCTGGCTGCAGTAGATGCAACAGTCAATCAGATGCTGGCAGGCCGATATGGGGTGAGTGTGCTCTGCTATGGTTACAATTCCATCTCTTCTAAGTCAGATTTCCCTTTAATGCTTGCTGAACTGTTTCTTAATCTGGTACCACTTAAATGTTTTGTGATAAAAATAATGTTAAGTGACACATACTGCTTTCCACAAATAATTCATTCCTGAATGTCAGTAACAGTATAAACAAATGGGGTGAGAGGAAAGGAATAAATCTGGAAGTTGCTGATGAACAAGGCTGTTTATTTTTGTAAGGTCTTGTATAGCTTTATTGTCTGAAGTGAGAGGTCTCTCCTTTCAGACTGTTTGTATGCTGGCTGGGTGTCTCCAGAACACACACATGTACTTGTACATCTTGGAGCCAGTTGTCAGGGATCACTCTGACAATATTAGCTGCCTAGATCAGCTGTTTTGTGGGCCCAAAGCAAACTGATATTCTTTAATTTTTAATACAGTACAGGGAGCTTGCAGTGTAATGCTTAGTTTCCCTGTAAGTGCACATGGCTGGCAGTCAGCAGGAACACTGAACAAGTTTTACTGGAAGTGTAGCAGAGGGAGCTTAAGGACCATTTGTTGCCAGGCAGGCACAGTGCTATCTCTCCACAGACAAATCAGGAAACTAATGTCTAAGAAATGTGAAGAGTTAAAGATAGCCCTTCTGGTACTTGAACTGGGAGTGCTTTGTGCTGCTGAACTGAGATGAAACCATTGCTGATTCATCAGTCCTAAAACCTGAAACAATGTTTCAGTGTATGTTAACTTTGTTTTGAATTGTTGCACAAGTAGGAAGCTACAAAATTGGTCAAGTTCAGTGGTAACATGCTGTGAGGCTTGATTCATGTAGATGTTAAATCTCTTCCGTTTCTCTTAATGTAGAACACATCAGAGTAGCAGATAACTTCCATCATACATATTCAGGTTTATTTGAGCTGATGGCTTAAAGTTGTCTTGCAGATTCGTGGATTTCCCACAATTAAAATCTTCCAGAAAGGAGAGGACCCTGTTGATTATGATGGTGGGAGAACTAGATCTGATATCATTGCTCGTGCTCTGGATCTGTTTTCTGATAATGCACCACCACCTGAGCTTCTGGAGGTACCTCTACATCATTTTCTCAAATTGCTCTTCCATCATATTCTTTGCAGCAGTTTTTACAGGAGTACGTTAACTGTAAATAATACAGCCTAAGTGTGCTGCTTGTGCACTGTTTTGCAGCAGAGAGTCAAGGACGACAAGTCTGATAATTCAGCTTTATTATTTAATTTTTACTGTGAATTTGTTGTTGACTGAAAGATTATCAGAATTAATACAGTGAAGGTACTGGGAGGATGGTACCAGGGTATAGGAATCCTGTCTTGAGGAACAAGTGAAAAAGTCAGGTCCTGTGCCCCATCTTCTTTTCTTACAAGAGGGCAGGGTTTTGTCATTTGTAAGCCATCCATTAGGAGTTACATGATGACTAATCTTGCTTGTTGTCCAAAAAACTCCACCTGCTGTATGGTGACTTGTAGTTTCAGCTTGATGTTGGTAGATTTGAAATGGTGATCAGTTGTCTCCAAAGTAGGGTGCATGCAAGACAATCTGTTGGGGTGCAGGAAGAAAAAAATTGTACCATTAATAAATTTTAAAAATATTTTAAAATTGTGTTTATACTATCTTTGTCATGATTTTTAAAATGTCTATTTTCTGTATGCTTTATAATGTACATAATGTTAGTAATACATGTATATGATTTATATACATATATTAGGGCTGTGTGTTTAGAAATTTTTTTACTGGTAGGGGTGCACAATCAAAGTTTGGAGACCACTGATGTAGATAAATGGCTTGATTATTTTTTAAGGCAGATTACAAAACTATTGCTCTGTTAACGTCAATTAAATGTTCTCATCTTCAGCAAATGCTGCGCCCTGCTGGCTCTCCTTATGCTAGCAGCACCATGAATGAAACCTACAACCATATGCATAGTCTGGGTGCACTGTGTCCAGCCCCGCTCCAAGGACAGTGATTTTGAGCAAGAAGTGACATCTTACTGTTCTCTCTGAGCTTTATTTGGTACTGCTTGCTTTCCTGTTGCTGCAAGTCTCAACAGAAGGCTTTGTAAACTCTTTGTAATTAGTCTTGTGTTGGAGAACCAGTGAAGTAAGAGAGGCTTGTAAACTTTTTGTGTCAAGTTGCTTCAATGATAGGCTGTTGGACGGAAGTGCAGTCACAGCTGGGTAACCAAGTCTTACTCTCATTGACTTTCTGCTGTTTTATTCTAGATAATTAATGAAGATGTTCTGAAGACTACCTGTGATGCTCATCAGCTCTGCATCATTTCTGTCCTGCCTCATATTCTTGACACAGGTAGGCATACAAGCAAGTGGGCTTCTGTATGAATTTCTCACTTAAACCCTGTAGTTGTGGTTTTTAACTTTTCCAATTCTGTCTAACAAACAGGAGCTTCAGGGAGGAATTCTTACCTGGATGTCATGTTAAAAATGGCTGAAAAATACAAAAAGAAAATGTGGGGGTAAGTGTCATTGTAGCTGGTCGTCTTGGAAAAGATGTGACCATTTTTATAGGTAACAGGGTAGAAATTGTATGATAGTGATTTACCCGCAGATGAGAGTTGTTCCTTGTTCAGGACAGTATATCTTGGTACTTCCCTAACTGTACTGCAAGACGGGATGCTCTGATGAATTTTTTTTTCATCCACCTCTCAAATCCTGCATTTACAAATGCTATCTAAACATTAATGAGATCACATTAAGCATCTTTACTCTTGTCGTGCATGCTAACATATTTTAGGGCAGTATTTGTCCAGTTTCTTTTAGAGTCTTTTGCTGGTGGGTGAGTCTGCCAATATGACTGTTGAATTCTCAAAAAAAAAAAAAGCAAAAACAAAAAACTCACAACCAAAAAACACCCTGCAGTTCATTAACAAATTTCGTGCTCTCAAAGAAGCAGGCCAGCAGGCTTTGCCTTTTCTCCTCCTCTCAAGTGAAGGTTAGGATGTCTGGGACTTCTCTCGGAAGTGAGGCTTGTTCTGACACAGACTGCTGTGAAAAGGGGGCAAAATGGCATGAAAGCCTGGGGGGAAATACTGAGATTGGCTGATTCCAGAGGTTCCTCAGGGGACTTGTTAAGCGTTAGAGGAACTGAGACGTGAGCAGTGAGGCACTAATACCAAGTGAAATACTGGTCTCGCAGTCTTTGGCTAGAAATCCTCTACAGTGGGATTTGGGCACTACTTTGTCAGGTTTAGTTCTGTGACTTGAGCCATTTTAAACTTCGCTTAATACAAGCTAAAGTGCAGCATTTTGTTCAGATTGGTACCATAGTTCTTTCCCCAGACTGTCATGGCTGTTCTGATCCAGCTTTCAGTGGCTGTGAGCATGGGGCTGGCCTAGAGGTGCTGCTGAGGAAGGGCTTTCTTCTGTTACATGGTTCAAGATTGGGACCCTGCTATTCCTGCTGACTTCAATAACAGTTAACACTGTCAAGGGCAGTTCAGAACCCAGCTTGAACTCTGCAGGGTTGCAGGATATGTGTGACTTCAAGATGATTGTAGTGCCTATCCTAATTATTCATTTTCTGTTTTATCTTTTCCTCAAGGTGGCTGTGGACAGAAGCAGGTGCTCAGTCAGATCTTGAGAGCAGTTTGGGGATTGGAGGCTTTGGGTATCCAGCAATGGCAGCTGTTAATGCTCGGAAGATGAAATTTGCCCTTCTGAAAGGATCATTCAGTGAGCAAGGGATTAATGAATTTCTCAGGTATGAAATCTTGAAGTAACTTAAATCTTTCTGTAACTGGGGCTGTGACTCTTTAGACCAACATCAGGCTTTCCTGGATCAGATGAGACTTGCACAGTTAGAACTCAGACGACTAGCATTCACTGGATTAAGGGAATGATTTCAGTGACTATTGCAACTAATAAAGCAGCCTCCACTTTTTTGTGGTGGACAGAATTAAGAAGTTGGCCATTTAGACTTGAACGGTAGTTTTAGCACAACTTTTGAAAACAGTTTGAAAACAGAAGTGATCTTTGATCTTGAAAAACTCTGTTTCACTGGTAACCCAAGAAAATAATGGGATTTGGTAATCAATACTATTTAATTCAAGTGGTGCGTTCTTATTAGTAATTGGGAAGTTCCCAGTTTGGGAATCTAAATGGGTACTGCTGAGGTTCTTGAGGTGCTGTATGTTGCTGTTCATCTTTTTGGTTTGGTCCAGTCCTGTCTTCCCCCTCCCACCTTCCCCTTCCCCATTCCCCTGGCATCTGACCAACTAAATGGGGGAGCTGAAGCAATCCATACAAAAAGTCAATAGTGCTCTGCTCAGCTTAAGTTCCCTGAAACTGCCTCTTGTGTAGTTGGGCAAGAGGCAGTGCTGAGAAGAATTGAATGAGGAAAGGAAATGGAGAGGACAGAAGGTGGCAGCAGCACTGAAACAGAGCAGCTAAACTTAAGCTGTTACTTAAGCATGGTCAAAGTGAAGTAGCAACTCTGCTTCTGGGTAAAACACCAGCTGCCATAAGGTATGTGAAAGCCTTTGAGAGCTTAGATTAGCAGTGTTATTTCCATGTCCTTGCTTGGAGAATGACAGAGGACAGTCAGAATTGCAAAAGGAAATACAAGGCTCTCCCCACCTTGCCATAAGCAGCACATTAATTCAACTTGTTTCTGCTGGATTAATGGGAGCAGTGAAATATTCTCTTACCTGTGTAAGTGACCAGACTTTCTTCTTAATGCCAAAAAGGGAACATTCTAAGAACATCAAGTAAAATTAAGATTCAGATGCAAGAAGAGTAATACCAGACAATCTGTACTAATGCATGTGAGAGAAATGTCTGCCGTTCTCAGACTTGGCAAATTCTTTTAGTCTCTAAAATCCATCTTAGTGAAGCCTCTCCTCATGAGGGTGGATGGTGCTTCCAGGACACAACAACCAATTTAACAGCTTATATTGCATTAGACAATTGGTTTTGTATTGTCTTACTACAGAGCAATACTTGCTGGATTAATCTTTCTTGACACTTCAGCTCAGCTGTGCTGCCTGGAGAAAGCAGTACAATCACGGGTGGTGTAACTGGCTGTTAACTCACCTTGCTGCGTGCAGCTTTTGTAATCTAATAGGCAGTTTCAACAGTGTTGACCAGAAGTAAGGAAATCAGCACTGAGAAGAGCATAAAAGTTGTAGACTCCACCTGGGGAGGAATGCTTATTCGGTCTTATTTGCCTCTGAAAGAATGCAAAGGGATTAGCTCTTCAGGATTTTAATGTGAGGCTTTTTGAGCAAGCCTAACTAGCAAGTGCAAGATGCGGTGCCTCAGATCAGAAGCTGGTTCCCTCATACCCATTATAAACCCATGGAGGCCTAGAGTCCACTAAAAAAAAGATCACTAGCAATTTCAAGTAACAGTTGCAAGTGACTTCCAAAACTAGAATTATAGACTTCTTGGAGTTGCCTCAAGTGATACGCAACATACTATTGAAGGGGTTGTGTTTGTTCGTGGGTGTTGTAAGGGGCACTGCTTAAATATGAAACAGTGTAGCTCACATAGTTTGTCTCTTTGCATCCAATTGTAAATTTGCAGTGCTGCTTTAAGGGCTCTATCATTTTCTGCTTCTCAATTTGAAAAGCTTTTGCTTCCGCACAGTTTAGATTTGCTTTAAGAGATGAGATCTCAAAGTTGACTTTCTTTTATCTGAAGCAGGCACTGTTCCAGGTAGATGGAGACTGGAAAAATTTCTTAAATTTAACTTCTGCTTTTTCTCAGGGAATTATCTGTTGGTCGTGGCTCTACAGCACCCGTGGGTGGTGGAGTTTTCCCTAAAATTCATTCAGTTGAACCTTGGGATGGCAAAGATGGTGAGGTAAGAGGTGCTCCATCTCTAAACGTGCTGGTGATTTGCTAGGCTCAGAAATGACTGGACAGAGTAACTAAGAACTGGCAATGTGAAAACTCTTGTTCTTCAAAGATTGTGGCAAATTGTGTTGATGGTTACCCATTATCTAAGTCCTGCCACCAGACCAAATGCCAGGCCAGATTCCTTGTCAGACATTGTGGACACACACTCCTGTGTAGCAGTTAGGATGTAATCTGAAAGCTGAATCCCTTGAGGCTGAAATGTGTTATCACCCCTGCTGAGTGAGGGAGGTGATAGTGTATACATTCAAGACCTGAATGTTGTGGAGACTTTGGTTCTGCAATATGCTGACCTCACTACCAAAGTCTTAATGTCAGAAAGTTTGCAAGGTAAAGCCTGTGTAATGACACAGTGATTAAGTATGTTCTTAAGGTTCAACATCGCTGCAGAAAACAAAGTTACTACAATCCTTTGATCTACTTCAGATGGAATTAAGATACAGAATATCGTAGTAGTTTTGTTACTGGCAAATACAGATAAACTATGTATCTGGAGTATTTTTATTAGTAGGAAACAACCTTCTAGTCTGAACTCTGATTGCTTATACTGTGCTTAATATGCTTTGAGTTTTTATCAGTGAAAGAGATGACAGGCAGGAGCTTTACTCTCAGGACAAAGTAAGCCATCTTTCCAAGTCAGTGATGTCCCAGTGTCAAGTGCTTCTAAATGCATGCTCAAAACTTCCCCTTTTTCACAGCTTCCAGTTGAAGATGATATTGATCTCAGTGATGTGGATCTGGATGACTGGGATAAAGATGAGCTGTGAGATCTTCAGGAAACTTCTTTTCTTGGGAGAGTTTGCACAGCAGTTTGCAACCTGGTTCACAGTCAGATGGATATTCCAGTGGCCTTTTTATGGAGAAATAGCACGTGGCATGCTGCGCTATTTGATGCACAGCAAGCAGGTGAAGTGTGCACATCTCAAGAAAACATTGCAGAAATTCTATGAATTGTCATAACCAGTGAACTTGATTGTATTCTGTGTAACAAATATTTTGAGGACAACATGAATATTTCTTTGGAACATCTTGGTTTTTATTTCGTGGATAGTGTGCTGTTTGAGTGTTACTGGAGGCTGTTAGTATAACCAATTTTAAATGTGATTTTTTTTTTTTTTTTCATGGAGGTGGAACCTGGTCAGCTTCTGTTTCAATTAAACAATAAAACAAAATATTTTTGACACACAGTGTTAGTCTTGTATAGAGTAACAAAGGTGTACATGATAAAAGCTATCCCCTTTTGGATGACTCTTGAAAAGTGAACTGCAGATAGAGAGGCTGGTGCAGAGGAGAGTCCTAAACCACCCCCTTGCTGTGAACAATGATGACAGTTTGGCCTAAAGCCTGGTTAGATGGACAATCTTAGTTTAAATGCTCTTTAGTCTTCCTTTTCCTGTTCCTCCTCAGGGGCTTTCTCTTTCTTTGTGCCAGACTTTGTAAGATCATTAATACAATGGAAGCGGGGTTGCTGCTGCAATGGGAGACACGGGGAGCTGTTGGTCTTCTCCCCAGGATTAGCAGTGAAGCTAATCCCTGTTTTAGGGCATGAGGATTTCCAGGTGCTAACAGAAAAACACCATGGTGCTGTCTCCAGCAAATTGGATACTATTTCTTCACTTCCCCTCTGGCATTGTTCTGATTTGAAATTGCTATTTCCTTGGAAGGGGAATCAGGACTGCTGCTTTTTTAATAAAAAGACTATTCTATTTTGTTGCTCTCTGTCATGTGTGTCAGTGTCTAGTGCAGTGACCCTCAGGTGATCAGCTTGTTTATAAGTAAGGAATGAAAGAACTGAAAGTTTCGGTTCCTTTCAAGGAAATAACTTAATATGGATATTTGTCAGCTAGTGTCTGTAAGAGATTGCCCATATCTCCTTCCTGTGAAAGGCAGTGTAAGAACCACTGGTAGCCAGCTGTAACCTGACTGCAGATTTGGGGCACAAAATGTGCTCCAGCTCTAAGTCATCCCAGCAGATGAGATCTAATGGAACTGTTCTAACTGAAATGTCTTGGCAAAAACTAAACTTATGAGTACTTGGGACTAGAAGTCATACTACGCTAAGTTCCACAGCAATTTTGAGGATCTTTCTTCTTAAGCTTTTTTTTTTTTAATTAAAAAAATGGTTTTGCTCTGATGCTTTCTACTTTTTCTGTTTTGTTTTCTGGTTTTTTTTTTTAAGTTTGCTTTGTTAGAAAAACAGGACTGTACACACCTAGTAGATCCATTAGCCACCACACTTTTTACATTGTTTTATTTCAAGTCCAATAGATATTCCATCTTTGTAACTTACAAAAAAAAATAAATACTATCATAGTACCTCCTGCCTCTGAAATATGCTTTTGTAAAACTATGAACAAGAGATACTATATTGAAGTAACAGTAAAAAGTACTGGCAGTGGTAGGAAGTTCTTAATGCAATTATCCTGCTACAGCATCTGCATTTTAATTTTATTTTCAGCAGATAAAGTTTGTTTTACTGTAACATTAGGGTCTTGAAAATGAATAGATGAAGCTTGGGCAATTTTTTTTTTTTTAACTGCAGTCAAGAAGACTGAGGTCAATCTTGAAATAGACATAAGGATAGTATTCTTGATTACTCAGCTGTAAACCAGGGATGTCCATGCCAGGCTGCAAAAGGAAACAATACGACTTTAGTATCAGTAAACAAACTGTTGCAGAGTTCCAGGCTACAGGGGATTGCTTTTGTGCTCCTCTTCCACAGGTGGAATGGAGTTTTGTATTTGCTGTGCTTAAGATGGGGAATTCACCACTGAGAATCTGGTGTTTGCTTGGTGTTTTCAGGCTGCATAACGCAGTTTGTATTGAGAATTCATGCTTGGTTGCGACTTTCTGAACATGTATTTTTGTGTGCTTGAGCTCTAGGGCAGCTCATTTCTTTCTCCTCCCTTCATGCACTGGTAATCTTATGCTTTCTTGTTTCAGGCTGTTTTAATGCCTACTGGTTTATCCTAATTAGTTTATCTTAAACAGTTTTTGCACTCAAGATATGGGAAGGGAGAAAGCAAGTGCTGCTGCTTGCTGAAGTCCTAGGTTGAGGTATTTAGTCAACGACAGCCTTTTGCAGGGAGTGGAGGTGTCACAGTCCTACCCTTTAGTTCTGAATTCATTTTTCTTGCTTGTGTTGATCTGAGTGTTTATTGAAAACTTGAAGCTTTTTACTTTAGAGGAACCAACATAATGGAGCAGTCTGGTAGCTGTAAATATCAGATGCTTCAACAGAAAATGTAAGCAATCTCTCTGCATCTCCATCATAATCTGAGCCTACCTCTAACCACCAGGGATTAGCACTGTATCGAGGGCTCCTGACATTGCAAGGTGTGAGGAGTTGCTTGCTCTCACCCCTGGAGAGTGAAAGTGTTCATTTGGCTACACTCAGACAAGCTACAGCCCATGCAGTCATAGTCCAAACACGTACATCCATTATACTTGCTGCTGCGACTTCATCCAGGTGTTTGAAGACCACGTTTAGCACGTCTCTCAGGCGTTTTACAGACTTCCTATTTGGCTGCAGCAGCATTGCTTGGAAATTCACTGGGAGGCCGTACCTTGAAACACATTGACATACACAATCATCTCCTGGGAGGGGGCACACCTTTTCACTCCTGCCCTTCTCCCTCTTCAGTCTCCTGGTACACTAGCTGATTGTGCACTGCAGTGCACGATCTCAGTGCTGGTGTGCTGCCTCCTGATCTGAAAGAATTTTCTTTTTGAAGCATAAAGTCAACTTAACAGCGTCTCTCTCTTCCACTTCCCCATAAGTGCCCCCAAAGAACTGTTTTTCATCAGCTTGGTATGTCACCTTTTTTGTGGTCATCTGTATTGTCTCCTGTGATCTTCTGGAGCGTGGTGTGTAAGGTATGTTCCCTCCCATGAAAGAACTGCCCCAGGAAGAGAGCTGTACATTTTGACTTCTCCAGGAATCTCTGCTGGCACTGCATGTTTACCCACTTACCTCAGGACAGATTCAACAAAAACTCTCAAGGCTTTCACGTGAATCCAAGCCACAAACGCTTCACTGAAGTTCACTTTCAGCCAGCGCAGTAACGGGCCCTATGAGAACAGACACAACAGTATTGTGGTCCCCTTGCTGTGTGAAGCGATTCCATAGCTTCCCCCACTGAAGCCATCACGGGCTGCTGAGGTCATTCTCAGGCAGCCTGTTAGTGGCTCCCAGTTTATCAGAAACCCAAGTGACCTCAGGCAAATTGTGTTATCTACCCTGTGACTCAGTTTTCTGGGCTAAATGGAGCTCACAGGAGTCTGTTGGAACCATAAAGCCATTTCTGAGTGAGAGGTGCTTAGGCGCACTGGTAACAAAGGCTATCGTTATGTGGGCCATCGTCTTGATGTGCTACTTACATATTGTTGTTTCTTATCAGAAGCTAATTTCATCAGCTCTTCCTTTTCATATTTCAGTTCCTTCTCATCAAAACAAAATTCTCGAACCATGAACCTACAATTGAATGACATTTGCTCTCACAAGCCATAGTCCAAGCAATATGCACGCTCATTTCTTTTGCCTCTGGAGAAGCAGATACGGGATGTTTCAAAGTTGCTAGCCATTTAACCAGTTAGTTAAAGTAGGTGGAGGGTGTGGGAGTTGAAGTCACACCCAGAAAGCAAGCTGCTTGCTGTCAGTAGCATGACAGCAGGAAGGACAACTCCAGGACTTGTAGTTTGGTGCTTACATAGGATCCCTGTATCTGCTGCCACAGCTCCTTCCCACCTTGCCTTTTCAGCGGCTTTAGGGCCAGCAGCAGCCCGAACAGTCGTCCTAAAAACCAGTGATGGATTGAGCTGTACTGCACACAGAACTAGCCTCACCTTATCCTCATCATCTGTTTGCTAGCCTGCCCTGCCTAGCAATCTGTGCTGCTTACCTGTTCTCCCTGGCTTTAGCCTTGAAGTCATCCATCACTTTTCTGAATAGAGTCACAGTGAAGAGTCCTCCCTCTGCATCCTCAGCAATCATTCTGTGGGAGGGAAATTCACTACTGTGATTTGACATGGCATATCCCTCATGCCTACTCTACCTTCCTCTTTTACAGTTCTTTTTTTCATTTAGGATACTGAACAACACCCTGCTTTTCAAGAACTGCTGTGACTGAAACAGGGAACAAAGACTTTATTAGCACCAGCCACACTATCTCCAGTGTAAAACTCCCATAAGGTTAAGTTCCTGAACCCATCATAGTACACTGCCTGCCTGATTCCTTCATGTTTGCTGGTAACGTTCCCCCACTTCCCATGCACTTGTGTTTTTGAGACCAACAGTAGCTTTCTTCTTTGTGCTTTCCACTTCTTCCATTTCAGATAATAGCACTGTCACCTCTTGTGCCCTGGATTGGACCTCATGGTCTGCGGGAGCTGAGCAGTGGAATATTTAATTCCTAGGAAGGACTTTTTACTCCAGGTGAAAGGGTGAGTTAATAGGGCATTTGCTGCATTACTGTAACAAATTGTTTGTTTTACACAAAAAGCAAAGGCCCTGGTTGAAAGTAGAAAGAACTGGATTACTGGGAAAGGGAACAGTAAGCTAATTGTTAAAAAAACAGTGATAATATTTTTTTTTCTTTCATCTGCACTTCCCTTCAACAGAGTAATTTCTGATTTCAGTTGAGAATGAGATTGGGCAAATCTATATGTTAACATGGCGCCCATGCATTAGACAAGTGATTCCTTCCAGGATACAGCAATTCAAGGGACTGGAATGTGGCAGGGATCTCTGAAACAAACAGGGACCTTAATTTGGAATTTCACTTACTTGGTGGAGCGAGGCACTACCATATCAGAGAGGGATTCATAGGTCTTCTGCCACTGTATGTAGCTTGACCTTTGAGCAACACAAAACAAAGCACAGTAAATAAATACTATATACTAGAAGGCAAATGTGTTGATAAATATAGTTAATTAAGCTAATGGCTTCAGGTAGAAGGGTTGGAGCTCTTTGTGCTGGGTTATGCAATTAAGATACATTAAGCCTCTCCTGTCCTTTCCCATCTAGTCACCAGCTAGGGAGATGTTTCCCTCAATGCTGCATGTCAGTCCTCGCTTTGGGCCTTGGCATGAGGAAGGGCCTAGAGCAGGAAGCTGACGGTGGGAAGAACATGGCTTTTGGCACATGCTTCCAGGCTGCCACACAGTGTCCCATGCTCCAGGACCCCTGCAAGCTGCCCCTGGCCCATGGGTAGGTGTGGTACATCTGCTATGTGCAATCCCAGAGCTGATCTGGCACTACACTGCAAACGTGGCAAGCGCCAGCACTGGGAGAAAGGGGTCAAGGGGATGGTAAGAGTTTGCAAAGTGAGAAGAAATCTGTTTATAGGGGGAATCTGAAAGAATTTGCCGATAATAAACTCAACAAACTTTTCTCAGATAACTTTTTGTAACATGGTTTTCACAGACAGGACAGTGATGGTGCTGTATGTGTGTGTGTTGGGACAGGGCTATACAGAGAGGAAAAGTTTTGTGTAGGCTTCTGAGGACATTGCGTAACTTCACAATTGATAGTGATGGCAGTCATCCTACGTGCAGGCACTTACAAATACATGGCCAGCAGTGGCCTTGTGAGTTTGACAGGTCTAATTCCTTTTATGAACTGGCTAAGCTCCAGTAAGAACATGGTTTTCTCTTTTTTTTTTAATTCCTACTATTCCTGCCAGGAGGCTGTTTGAGAACCCACTCTGTAACAATTAAAAACCTACATCCCGTTTCTGTCCTGCTCCGAGTTCAGAGCAGTCTTTGTCTCTTTCTTTTGTGCCAGCACCACCCTTCACAGAAACTGTTTTTTCCCTTTGCTAACAGCTCCACCCGAGCCCCAGCCACGGTGCAGATGAGCTGCCCCAACCTGACCCAGTATTGCCTGGATCCAGCATTTAGACCTGAAACTCAATGCCACACCGAGCGCGTGTGCACACACTATTGCCTTACTTTGGCACCACAACGAGCAGCGTGATAAGATACTCGGAATTCAGAACAAAGTCTTCTTTACGCACAATGTCTGCTAGGGTCCGAGTCAGCAGATTTCCCCTACGGTGAAGAAGACAAAGGAAAAATAACATTAGCAGGAACCCAGCAGCAGGACACTAGGGGTGTTGTGCTGTGGGTATAGTTGCTAATGGTGTATACTGGGGTAGAAGGCGGCCAGGAAGGAGGTGGCTAAAGGACCCGTCTGCACTTCTAAAATGGCCATTTAGTTATCTTTACTGCAACTAAAAAGACTAAAAAAGCAACTAACGTAATGGTAGAATATTGGTGACTAGCACTAGGCTAGTTTATGCCCTTTAGGTGAAATTACACCATTCTGCTGCTATTATTTCTACGGTAAGGGTGTAGATGCTTGGGAAGTGCACACCTGGAGTTACCACCCCTCTCCTAGTCATCGCCGCATCTTTCAGGAGGCACCTGCCTTCTCAGGCTGCCTGTTGGGCTGCCTGTGTGACCATGCTTCAGTCAGAGTAAGCAATGTTAGTATGGACCTAAGCCATCAAAGCAACCCTGGCATACCTGGACTGCAGTGGACAAGCACACAGAGATACCTCCAGCTGAAGGACAGTGGAACCACCAGTCTTGTGCACAGGTGGGATCTGCAGGAGGGGGTCTCTTCACAGCCTAAGCCCACTTGATCACATTAAGTCCCACTAGTGCTGCACACCTAAGAAGTGTAGATGGCTGGGGCTGGCTGGGCATGGCTGGTAGGCACTAGGTGTGTACGGGAAGAGAGCAGCTGCCCTCTCTGTCACTGGGCAGGAGTGAAGAAGGCCCTAAGCCAGTAGCTTTTTGTTTGAGTCTAAACATTAATTAACTGGCCAGTAACATCTTACTAGTGCCGGCTCTCACACTTTGGCCACAACAACCCCCTGCAGCGCTACAGGCTGGGGGAAGAGTGGTTAGAAGGCGGCCCGGCGGAAAGAGACCTGGGGGTGCTGATCGACAGCCGGCTAAACAGGAGCCAGCAGTGTGCCCAGGTGGCCAAGAAGGCCAATGGCATCCTGGCCTCTATTAGGAATAGTGTAGCCAGCTGGTCTAGGGAAGTGATCGTCCCTCTGTACTCGGCACTGGTGAGGCCGCACCTTGAATACTGTGTCCAGTTGTGGGCCCCGCACTTCAAGAAAGATGTTGAGGTGTTGGAGCGAGTCCAGAGGAGGGCGACCAAGCTGGTGAAGGATCTGGAGGGTCTGACCTACGAGGAACAGCTGAGGGAGCTGGGGTTGTTTAGCCTGGAGAAGAGGAGGCTCCGAGGCGACCTTATTGCAGTCTACAACTACCTGAAGGGAGGTTGTAGTGAAGTGGGAGTCGGCCTCTTCTCCCGGGCAACTAGTGATAGGACAAGAGGACATAGCCTCAAGCTTTGCCAGGGGAGGTTCAGGTTGGACATTAGGAAGAATTTCTTCTCAGAAAGGGTTATTAGACATTGGAACGGGCTGCCCAGGGAGGTGGTGGAGTCACCATCTCTGGATGTGTTTAAGAAAAGACTGGACCTGGCACTTAGTGCCATGATCTAGTTGACATGGTAGTGCCAGGGCAATGGTTGGACTCGATGATCCCAGAGGTCTCTTCCAACCTGATTGATTCTGTGATTCTGTGATTCTGTGATAGATGTTTGTTCAACCAAAGCTAGCTGGCACTGGTAGACACCAAAAATGCCAGCTTTTAAAGGTGGACGGGATGGTGAGAGGAAGATAGGCCCGGACCATGAGGTCTTCGTTCTCCTCCCTCATCACCTTGCTGGAGGCCTGGCACTGCTCATGTTCCCCACACAGAGCTTCTGCCTCTCTCGAGGTGCTTAAAGCTGACGTGGAAGCTGCAGAAGTGAGTCGTCTGGGAATATGAACGGTGCCAAGAAAAGGGAAATAGGAGCTAATGTCCCCTTGTCCCTCCCGCCCATAATTATCCATGTGCATGTGGCCTGAGACAAATATGTCTTAACATTGTCTATAGCAAGCTGGAAGCACAGGCTGCTGGCTGGCAGTGGTGAGGCATAGACACAGGAACTCAGCAGAGAGAGGGGGAGCTGTAACTGCCATACGGCTCTGCTGACCCCCGTGGGCACTGAAGTCCCATGTTGAGCAGGTGTCCATGAGGGATACAATTTTTTTGACAAAGTCATTCTGAACCACCACCTGAAAGTATTTTTCCTGTGGTTTCTGGTTGGGTTCAGCGGAGTTGGTACCAGGCATGCTCATTTTAGCTCCACATTCAGAACAAAATTCCAGCCACCCTGGGGTTTGGTTGGGGCCCCTGTGAATGTCTTCCCTGGGTAAAGGCTGGTTTCTAGGCAGGCTGCCAGCCTGGCTGCAGTGCCAGGAAGGCGAGGACCTGCGTGCGTCCTGTGCCCAGAGCAAGTAGGAAAGAGTGGCACATATGGGCATGCATTGAGCAAGGGCTTGCACAGCATCATCTAAGTTGCTCTAAATTTACTACTTACTGGAATTTACTCTTCTCCCCAGTGACACCACAGAGAAAATCCAGGTATCAGCACTGACATAGGTAAAAACCATCAGCAGTTGAAGAGAGGAGAGAGAACATTTGGGAAGCCCTGACAGATCATCACCTGGACTAACAGAATGAAACAAAGAAAATAAAAATGTAAGTGGGATATGCTGGTGAGGTAGGCACAGCAGGGAAGGAGAAGAGATGCCTTTGCCTGGAATACTGTAAAGCAGACTTTCTGAACAGCATTTGCAGAGCTCCCATAGGAAACAGCTCTGTCTTGCAAAGGAATCCACCATTTGACCCAGATGATCTAATTTCTGACTCCCTGAAATCTCATCAGAACAATACAGTGCATTTGGTTTTGACTCTTTCCCAAGACTGTCTGCTCATGCTGCCAATAAAATCCTATTAGGAACTGCAGTCTCCACGAGCTGATTTTGAGACATGCTGATCACACCAGCTCCCTCTGCTCCAGCTTTCGCTGGGTCTGTAGATGCTCAGCATGCCCCAACACCAGAAAAATTTGTTCCCACCAGAACACATGGTCCACAGAACAGCAGTGGGCGTGGGCATGCCCTGTCGTCAGCTCAGCCATGCAGTGTTCCAGATGTGAACAGGCACAGGCTATACTTACACAGTTTTTTTCTCCAGGCTTTGCAAATTTCCTTTAATGTTGTTGTAGGCAGCTGATCGGGTCTTTAGGTCTGTTTCTATTTGAGTCACTTGCTAAAAGAAAGTGAAAAAAGTGAGTCAACTCAGTGCTTGAGGTGGAGTCCTCACCCCCCTCCTGCTACCTCTGCACCTTAACGGAAGGACACAGCTGTCAGCCCCTCGTAAAACCACCTGATTGTGGCCAGGAGGGACCCCATGTCAGAGCTCCCCTGTGGCAAAGGCTTCTGCAGAAAGCAGGATTCAGTTAGCTGTTGCTGTGTGTCTTACAGCTGTACCTAAGGAGCAAGTTCACGGTTTCATGTGTTATCTATATTGAACAACACATCACGCCTTCCTGAATGGACTGAGAGCATAAATAATCCATCCATCCTGCAATGGGTTTGATTTAATGTCAGGCCAACAATTTCACAAAAGAACTCCAAAATGGAGATTAATATGGCTGTATATAAAAACAATAAAATATTACAATGAAGGGGACTAAAGTGCAGAAAGTATGTCAATGTACTCTAGTAAATCGACAAAGTGCCATATACTTACAGACTGGGTAGGTTTAAATATAGGTATCATTATTATTACAGTAGAAATTAAAATAATATCAACTGCTTCAGTACAAAGTGTGTGCTTCTGAGCCTGTTCCTGCCCAAAGCAAAGGCAAAGTTCTCACCGACTGCCGTGAGAGGAGGGACCAAACACTGCCAAAAGAGGTGCTTCCCGATGCTGACATCTCCTTAAAATTTGGAGTACAATTTACCTTTGATAATGCTTCTGATATGTTCTTCAGTGGCTGCTTTATGGGATATTTGGCCATGTCCCACTCAAACCGTGTCAGGTAGCTAATTAGGTCAACTGCAAATGCAAAGAGATGCATTAAAGCACACAGCTTACCAGATAGCAGGTCAAAGTTTGGGTAGTAGTCCCCAGCTATAGCCTAGGCAATAACTTTGATTAACATTATAGACGGGAGTGAACCAGAAGCCCACCTCATAGAAATCCTCATAGAAATTTGATCTAAATCAAATCCGCACAATCTAATCATATGCCCAATCTAATCACCTTTCTAAACATGTCCAAAGTTAGAACTTGAAACAGAACTCTTTTCTGCATTACACCTAACTGTATAGAACAAGCATTACTGTAAAATTAGCTGTATCAGAAGGACACAGCAATGTGCAGCCGTTCTTCTTTACAGCAGAAACAGCTTCACACGACCTCAATCTTGATTATTGCAATATGCCTGAATTTAATCCCGGCAAGAGTTGTCAGAAAAATACTGGCGCAGGACCAGCAGTAATACTCAGGGTTGTTGAGAGTTTGATCAAAGATACTAAGAGCGTAGCTGATGTTACTTCTCTGTGATTCAGTCAAGTGCTCACTAGAAATCAAACCATTTCAGGTGCGATGGGGAGTTTGTCGTTGACTTTGCACACAAGAGCTCTGCATCTCACACAAAGCCATATGGTGTTTCCCTAAATGGATAAATCCAGTCACAGCACCCAGCAACAGAAATTCACAGCAAGGCCCTATGCATGCAGCCCCCCAAAACAAGGCACCCTTGGACCACAGGGAGCCGTGGCTTCTTTCCAGAATAGTGGGGAGGTGGCACATGTGACACCCAGCTCCTAGGACAGGATCATGCTATTTCACTTTGTTTGAAGACCAAGGCTCCTTAACATCAGAAAACATTAAGACTTGGTATGTAATTGTAACAAATAAAAATTCTCCTCTGGCAGTTCATGAAATCAAACAGGTCTTTGCCTAAGCTGAGTACTGAGCGTCCTTAGGGTGCCAAACACACCCCTACATGGTGTTCTTGGGCAACTTTATGGGATGGGGTAAACTCACAACAAGCAGAGGAGGTGGGACTGACTCCCTGCAGGTTACAGAGGCTGGAGAAAGGCAGCAGGCAGGGTCTCAATGTCGAGACAAAGAAGCCAGAGGCAGTGTCACCTGCAGCATGGGCTTTCTTTCAGACTGGGAGAGAATCTGGGAAGTTTACCTGGGGAGATGGGGAACAAAACAAGCTCAAGGTGCCAAGTAAAAGGAGGAGCATGCTGGGGCCGTTCAGTGCTCTTCACTGCCTTGTCCAGAAAGTTAATTCAGTCCCACAGTGAGGTTTGAGCACAATTTCTTGTAGGCTGGACTCCCAGGGTGTGGGGAAACTTTATGAACCAAGATGCATGAGAAGGGATGTGAAAAGTTGTATAATTGCCATACTACCAGGCTGAGGGTACTACCCTGTGTCATGTGATACCGAATACCCTTGGCAGGAGAGCGTTATCCTTTCCATGGGCTTCTCTCACCCCACAACAGAGTCAGTTTACCCTATTAGATTTCCAAAGCATGGAAAGTCTTATCTTAGGAGGAACAGGCTTCTCAGCAAAGGATAAACTGCCTCGGAGGCAGAGAGCACTGGCATGACAGCGTTCTCCCCCTCTTTCTAAAACCACAGCTGTGTAGACCTCCCACACATCCAATGCACAGGAGTCATGAGGCAAAGATCCAACCCTTCCTGCTAAGGTCTGATCAGGAATCAGCAAATTCTCCTGCACAGGGAGAGGGCAGGAAGAGGACAAAACTACAGAAGGCAGGGACAGCTATCACACAGCAGTCCTCCGGCAGTGCTTGCTCATGGTCTCTGGGGGGAAGGCAGGGAGGTCAGAAATACTCGAGCAATAAAATTCATGGCGCATTTTCAGCACAGGGTACACAACAGAAGGATTTCATCCTGCTGCCTCTCTTCCAAGCTTTCTTGCTTAGACTTTGCTAAATTCAATGCCCAGCCAGGAGAGATGCTTCCTACCTACCCCAGCACGCTCACAGCTGCCCAGAAACTGCACAGCCTGAATGTCTCGTAACTGATTTACTCACCCAGCCCTAAGAGGCAATGTTAAATACTTCCCCTTCAAAGCACTTAGTTCTTCAAAATTGTTATGCTTCCCATTTTGCTTTGATTTGAGCTCATTATAAAGAATGGAGTTATTCCACCATTTACCACATTTTAAAATTCATTTGGGTTTAACATGACTATAAATGGAAAAGAATTTGGTGCAAATCTTTGAAGAAAAGCTTTGCGTCCATTTCACATTTTTTATTCTGTCATAAGCAAGAAAGCATTTCCTGCTGTTGTGATATACTAAAATTCCCTTTTTTTACACAAACACATGTTTTCCTTCTATAAGAGAGACACCTCCACGTGGCTAACTCTGACTGTTGCCCGCTGGAAAGCAGTGTGTGTGTTCACTTAACTAAAAGCACTGTATTTTCTAGTACTTTGCATTTTTCTTCACACAAATCTAACCAAACAATTGTTATACACACAGCCACCATCTTCATCAGTTCATGGACCAAACTGCTGTCAGGAATGTATACAACTGGGATAAAATCAGAAAACTTGTATAGTGTAACTTAAAACGAAATTTGAGTTGGGACAGTCTAATAGTCTGAAACAGGACCGTGCAGAAAGAAGTCGTGTCTTATAATTTCGTTTCTGATTTCATGACCTCAAGGAAATCTTCAACTTTAGGGTCCTTTTGCTAATCAGAAAGGGGAGGAGGAAGAATTTGTACAGCGAAGTTGCTGCTGCTTATGAAGAATGACACTGGAATGTATTAGGGGAATCCTCATAAGCTAAAGCTGACTCGATTTTTTAAGATGAAGGCAATGATTTCTTTGGATGACCAAATCCAGACAGAGGACAGAAATTAGTAACACATACAAGTAATTTCCACATCCTTCTGTTACAACACATGCAGAGCTGATAGGAAGGGAAAACGGTGTAAAAAGAGGAAACAAAGGAAATAAGTGAAACCTGTTGTTTCTCAAGTCATAGGGATATTGTGATCAAGCTACGAGGTGGTTACTTGAGAAATCCATCGTAACCTGATCACTGTATCTCTACAACCAGACCAAGACTTGTCTCTAGCACTAATACACACAAACGCATGCATGTAACAACACCGCAATCATCAATCCTCAACGTACTTTTTAGACATTTCATTTTATCCTTTAGCCCTGAAACATAAGTGGGATTATTTTACTTGTCAAGAAGTTGCTCTCATCAAAAATCAGTCTTTTCATTTAATTTCTAAAAGAACTTCTTCCCCATCCTTTACTCATACACATCTGAAGAACAACACTGCAGACAGTCAAAGGCTGATGGAGTGTGCACTGTTAGTTTATTTATATGACAGTTAATAGCGTCACTCTACAAGCCTGTAACTAGCATGTGTAACACATCCAACTTCGCTGTACTCTTCCAGAATAGCCAGGGAGAAATTTGCTCTGAAGCACACTCAGGGTCTAACAAAACATGCAGAGAGCTAGGAGATCTAACTTCGTAAATGTTAATTTTGTCCTTGACACAGGCTCCCTTCAGGGCCTTGAGTATCATACTAGATAATAAAGGGGAGAAATAAATTCATGGAGGTTATAAAAACACCATATTGATTACTTAGAGATCCTGCAGGGGAGCATATAGTAAGGTAGTGGACTCCCAAGGCCCTCTGGCATGTCAGAAGTGCCCCTGCCATCGCTGTCTGCTCTTCTCTGCTACACAACTGCTGCCAGCCAGGGCAGAACGTCACTGGAGGGCATTTTCTCCTAACAGGAGTAGCATTTCCTCCTAACACGAGTAGCACATGCACGTCCTGCCGGCCCCTGGCACGACCTTGTGAGTGCAGCGCTGTGGTTTGGAGATGTTTTCTCACACATCCCCCTGTGATGCCAGAAATCCACAGTTAACAACGTGATCTATCCCAGCACTGTAGGAAGGAAGGCAAATCACTAACAGATCACTGACGGATGTCATGCAGCCGTACAGAATGAGATTTAGCTGCCTGTAAGAGACCAAGCCCATACACGGCACAGAAAGCTGCAAGGTCATTTTAGGAGTGAAGAAGGATGTCTCCTGCTTTCCTCTTCACTCCTCAGCTCTGGTGTTAGAAACTTGTTTAGTACTAGATGCCAACACTGTCCTGGAAGCAAAGGTGGCACTAGATAAAGCTTCTGCTAACTTTGAGAAAAATGGGAGCGGGCTAGATCTGTTCTTAAAAAATGTTGCTCATAGTTGTCCTTTCTAATGTGTCTCAATTCTACATGTTCATATTCTGAAGCAAACACAGGCAGCATCAATGCATTACAATACCCACATTCACAGCACCTACCTCCATTGGCCAGAAGATTTTCCTGGACTTTATCTTTTGAGTCCTCCATAACTTCTCCTATGTACTGGGCTATTTTCTTTATTACGCTTAGGTGTAACAAGAAAGGCTTTGTTAGTGAAGAAACAAAATCAATATAAAACAGTTGCCATAATTATCTGACAAACATGGAGATGCACAAACAAAAGATTTCTGAAGCAAGGCAGTTTAATTTGCAATTCAAATGATGACAAACAACCTATAGCATATTGCAGAACTAAATGCCTTATTTCTAAATACATTGATCTCCACAAACACATAGGTCATATCATCTCCCCAGTGCTCTAGACTTCCAGAACATAAAGATTGAGTATTCTGTACACTCATGGTACTCATTGAAGAAACCAGAAGGCAAGAAACCCATGTTTAAAACTCTAAAGGTAATGGAGGAACAAGAGGCTATGTACAGACTAACACTGGCTGAAAATCTGTTCTACAGGACACTAAATAAACCCTTAGGGCTTGCTGAGATAAGGTTCTTAGAAGGTACTCAGGGGAAAATGACAATGTTCCCTTGTTTGACAGGGAGAATTTCCTTCTTATTCCTCTTCTTTAGGGGACTCTTTCTCTCTTTTCTTTAGCATGGTGGACAAGACACTCCTTTAAGGTGTGGGAGAACTACATTCAAATCCTCTTCCTGCCTGATTCAGAGCAGTGAAGTGAACAGAGCCCCGCCTGGAGAACGGTGTCTCCACACAGTTACTTATTTATTGCTTATTTTAAAACATGGATTCATCGAGTCCCTCCAGCAGCTGATCCCCCTGGCCCTAGTCAAAGTACCTATCTGGTACAGGCCAAGAGCCTTTCTGGTTGTTCTAGTATCTCTCTGTACTCAGAAGTATTCACAGAATTTGGCCTTCAGTTCCCTAACCGTTCCAGGCTTGCTTGTAAAAAGAAAGCAACAACTAAAAAGTAACTGCCTGATCATGGAATTGGCTGAGACAGGAAGTGGACTTAATCCTTGGCGTGGTGACATGGAGAGAAGCATAATGACAGGCTGCTTCTCCCTTTCTTTCTTTACTGAGTGGAGACTACTATGGCTGCAGATGAGCTGGAGACTGAAAGGGCACATGCAGTGTTTGGGCAACGTGTCTTGTGACATCCTGTGGCTTTCGAGAGTTCAGGAAAGGGACTTCGGGCCAGACACAGACACCATGAGAGCCTCACAGAAAAGGATTTTCTTTGATGTGCTGCAAAGCAGATATACGGGCCATTTAAACCCAGTAATTCATAGAGGTAAGATTCCCTCTATCTCCATTTCTGTGAAGAAACTCACAGTCTTTGGCAAGGTTTTCCAGTCCTGTGATGGGGAGGAAAAAATGTGAGATTGCTGATGCTGCCAAGAATGCAGTAGTCAGAATTCCTGCTGTTGGGGGTCATTCAGCCTGGAGAAGAGAAGACCTTATTGCAGCCTTTCAATATATAAAGAGGACTTATAAGAAAGATGGAGAGAGACTTTTTACCAGTGCCTACAGTGACAGGACAAGGGACAATAGTTTTAAACTGAAAGAGGGTAGATTTAAATTGGACATAAGGAAGAAATTCTTTATGATGAGGGTGGTGAGACACTGGAACAGGTTGCCCAGAGAAGCTGTGGATGCCCCATCATTGGAAGTGTTTGAGGTCAGGTTGGATGGGGCTTTGAGCAACCTGGTCTAGTGGAAGGTGTCCCTGCCCATGGCAGGGGGGTTGGAACTTAGACAATCTTTAAAGGTCCTTTCCAACCCAGACCATTCTCCTTATGACCCTGGACAGGCGCAGTTCAGAGTGCCTGTAGGAGAAGTCTACACCATTGCGCTCTAGTTCACAGCCCTCTTAGGGCTGCGCAGTTTTCTACCATCTGGCTGCAGCCACTTCGGGCCCCGGTGCCAGCTGAGCGTTGCTGGAGAAAGCAGCCACCAGGAACGTGTACGAACCAGTAGCTTTTCCAAAGGGCTTGAGCTGCTCTCATTACTGTTGAGTGCAGCTGAGGACTAACCTGATAGCTGGGAGACAGTTAGCTCTGGTCTCTCTCCATAGGTATAGTCAGTGGGATAGGTATGTGCTCTTGTACACCCGACAGTCCAAGCTGCCCAGGGGAGCCTTGGCTCCCTTCCACTCCACATGCCCCAAGGTCCCTGCAGGCAGGATGTATATGCTGGGCCAGAGCAATGTTCTCCAGCCCTGGATTAATCTCTGTGCCTTGCCTTGCATGCTGTGAAATGCAACAGGGATTCACTCATCCAATCCATTCCCCATGCAAAGCCAGAACACGCACCCTGCGTACCACTGATGTCTGAGGCAAGTGAGAGGAATCAGACCCCCGGAGGAGCCCCATCGACAACAGTGACACCCAACAGCGAGCAGCTTTCACATCCAACCCTTAAACCTCTGCCTTTAGGTGAGGTGAATCCCACCTTGAGCAAATATGCTCAAATGATGTGTTATAAAAAGAGAGGGTTTCAGCTAAACTGCCTCGAGAAGCAATAATAAAAACTTATGAAGACAGTAACTCCATTTAGCTCCTGAAATTGCTGCATTGTCATTACTTTCCAAAAAAAAAAAAAGAAGTCTAACACTCTTTAAATGATACTGTCTATTAAAGGGTGCTACCAGCTAGGCCTCCAAAACACTGCGGGGAGCAGAAGCCCTGCAATCTGAGGCCACTGCAGAGTGCTCTGCTGACCAAGGACTCAGAGAACCCCAGGGTAAGAGTGACCGAGGGGATCATCTGCTTGAGAAAGCTCCATGTTACCACACGGTGACATGGAAAAACACTCTGCCTCCCTGCGTAAATAAATAATAAAAGTTTGTGGAAACAATAGATCCTGCACAGTCTTGTCCCTTCTCTGCTGTCCTGGCAGGAGGCAGTGCTGACAGGTTTGTGCTGCCTGGCTTTACGGGCAGTTGTGTTTATCTAGCAACAGTTCAGCAGGTAGCTGTTTCAGAAGAGCAGGAACTAAATGCTCAGGCCATTTGAACAGGCTTGTAACCCTCTGAATGCCATTTACTTCAACAAAGTGTGAGTGCTTGGTATTTTAACGCTTGAATCACAATTTAGACTCAAAACTCTGGGCATTTATTTAACGTAAAATGCTTTTGTACATCCTCATGGGACTTGATCTGTGTTTATTATTCTCTGCTATTACTCTACTCTAATGCATTTTTCTGATTTTTTTACACATTTTTCTTATTTCTAAATCTCGTTGATCCTTCTTGATTACCTAGCTGGACAGGCAAACAAGACAAACGGGAAGAGTCCTTACCTCAGCAGGTTACGGTGGAAGGGCCTCACTGACCCCTTTGCTTGTGCCTATAGCATGTCATACGGTAAGAGTCATTACTGGTATTAAAGGGACAATTAGTGGAGTAAAGTGGCATTCAGCTTGAAGAAGGAGCTGTACCATGTTGTCAAAGGTAAAGAAGACAAAGGTAACAGAAGGAGACAGTGAGCCTAGGGAGTCTGTACTGGCATTTCACTTAAAATTACCCTCCGTGATCTCACATGGATCCTACAGATGGCTTTTCAGAAGCGCTCGTTCTTCACAAACCTGGGAATTAGTAAAGCTGTTCTGAAAATCAGTTCTGCATGATTTTTGGCAGCCCTCAAAGTCAGATCACACAGCTGCTTGGCTACCTGCTGCCTTGAGTAGAGACACCTTCCATTAAAACAGATAGCAGGTATTTGCACTCTCTTTCCCCAAATTTGCCCCCATTCCCACCTTATTCCAGCATGAAAGATCTCTGTAGCATGAACCAGAGGCCTGAGCATGTTTACAAAGAACACAGAGCAGTTTTCCCCACCAGATGGAGAGGGTCACAGTGGAGGTTTTCTTGATGAATTAAGTATTAAATTGCTCTGTCTTGCTAAAAATCCTGAAAAAGTGGTTCTAAAAAGATAACATTGTGTGCAACCCAGGTTGATCAAATGTAATCACCCCAATACAGCCCTGCTGTAGTACCAGTAAAGTAAAAATAAAAAGAAATCCTATGGAGAAAGGTATTCTAGCAGACTGACTTTTATTCAACCTGCCTAGCATAGATGTAAACAGCTTATATCAGTGTTTCCGCATGCATTTGCGGCGACCAGACAAAATCCATGAAAGCATCAAGCATATTTAGACAAGAATATCCTTATCAGTCCTGGCTGGGGAAAAAACAGCAAAAAGCTCCAGAGCTGACACGTGCCTCTGTGACCAAGACCACAACTATATGTGAGGTATGCTTCCAAGGAAAGAAACAAAACAACAAACAAAACAACCCTGGCAGCTTGTACTTTCATTGCCTCAACAACAAAGTCTGCATGAAGTATCTTGCAACCTGGCATTTTCTCAGCTTGCTGTATTATGTTATACTTTGTACACCCAGGTCAGTTTGGCCCAAAAGACAAACTGGGCAATGATCAGCAAGGAGATCATGTGAGTTTTTGCAGAAGTAGGTTTGATACAATGTGAGTCAATATTCTGATTTTCAAGGAGTTTAAAAGTCTGAGAGTGAGAGCTCTGGATTTCATTCAGAAGAACTTATTCCTTAGGACACCTATATCTGGTTGAAAAGGGGCAGAAGGCTCAAGAGAAATATTCTGGGAAAATAAGATCAGGGAAGGCTTCATATTCTCCAAATGCTGTTTTATTAATTTAAGTTTCTGGATGGGACAGGATGATGTTCTTTAAAAAAAAAGGAACATATTTTAGCAGTTTCCCTTTGAGAAACAGCTTCCCTAGCACTGCCACTCAGACAGATTGCTGTGTGGACAAAACTATCACTGACTTAATTTATCCAAATTTAAAGGAATGGTCCTTTCTTTGTGATGACTGCATGACAATCAACACAAGGGTTAAACAAAGCCTGTCCACTTTAGTCCAGTTGTAGTCCGGGCTGAACTGAGTCAGACCGAGGTGAACACAAGGACATACCATCCCATAAAAACAATGTCTGTGTATCTCATTTGTAGGTAGTAAATAAGATCTATTTTACCTTTCAGCAAAGCTATCAAGTTTTCCCAACTCATCTGACAGACCAACAAGAGCATCCAGTGTCCCCACCTGCGCAAAAGAAGAGAAGTAGGTGAAAGAGGCACAAGTCTGTCTAAGGCTTCTGTTGGCAGAACTTTATTTACTTAGTAGAAAATATAGCAATTCCTTTCCCCAAGATCTAGAGCACAAAAAGCCTTTTCCAACAAAGGAAAAAACGTATGTGTAGTCTCAAGATTACAGTGTCTTCCTCCCTGTTTTCATTCCTGTATCATCAAGTAGCATAGACTGGTCTTTCACATGATAAAACAGTGACTAGAACTCCACACAGTATACATACAAACAAATCTGATGTATTGAGAGAACCAAGGGAAGCAGCACTTATTCAAAAGGGGGTCTCTCTCTGAGTTCTTTGCTATTACCAAAGACTGAGCCTCTCACAGAGTCATTTCCTCCAAGACCAACATCTGTTTTTGTATGACTCTCTGTCACAGTCATAATCTCATGTTTATGGTATTGCAATGTATTGCCGAACTTTTTCTTGTAATGTTGCCAGCTCAACATAATGAAGGGTCAAGCTGAAGAAGAAGAAACAAATTTTATGTAGAACAATTAGCAGAATACGAATAGACTGGTTGCATCTTCAGGAACTGCAAACGCTTTATTTCTTTTGACATTAATGGACTCACACCAATACGGCTGGGTAAGGTCCATAGATGGTAAAATCCAGCAATCTCAGGTGCACATGCAAAAAGCAATATTCCCAGTCTGAAACATTCATGTGAAAATTCAGTAGGTTATTACTTGAGAATAAGCCACACTCCCCTTTTACTTGCATCCTTATGTAACTGGGATAGCTCAAGTTATAACTGTTAACAATCTTTTTGGATTAAAGACACATCCTGGATGCACTAAGTGTAGCTTTGTTAAGTGATGAGTGATGGCAACTCCCCAAGGAACCAAGTTCTACGTCTGTGGTAGCTCCATGGACTTTAATGCAGAATATTTGGATTTTTCATAGCCACAAGCGAAACAAAAATAAGGTGTAGATCTTATAAAATAAGGATTAAATAATGCAAAGGTATTTAAAAAACCATGGATTAATACTCTTCCTATTTATATGGTGATATGGAGCTGGTTAATGTAGCTGAATATATACATACATCCATTTCCCAAGGAGTCATGTGCATTATAGCACTGTTTTCTCTGTCAGCAGCCTTACTGGCACGGTTCAAGATACTTAGCTACTCCCTTCGCTTTAGTGATCCAAGATGTACAATGCTGTGTGACTTTCGTGACTAGGAGCAAACAGTACATCAAATGCAACAAATTAGTTATTTAACTGGTCATCTTCACTCCTTCTGCGTATATCCTTCCAATGTGAAGGTCAGCTTCAAGCACAATGACTTTTTTACTCTCTGATCAATTTTCAGTTGACTGAACACAATTCGTTCTCTGACTGCAATCTTCTTCTGCTCTCCTCATATTATCCCAAAAGATAAATCCCACATTTATCCCAAAAGTCTTTAGTCCTGGCTAATGCTGCTCTATCACCCATACCCAAACCCTTCCCTTGTTTACCTTTAAGTCTGGAATATGGAATTTGCTGTTGCTGGACAGGTTGGATTTAGATGTCACTGTGTTCATTCTCTCCCATGCCTGCAGATTTGTTTTATCTCCTGGGGCAGAAATTAGCCAGAACTCCGACATGATGAAATATTTTCCCTTCACTTCTGGTCACTGTAGAAACACAAAGCAGGTACGTGGCTAAAACAGCACCGCACAAAACAAGTTAGAAAAGATTAATGATTTTTTCAGAAACACAAGGACAGTGAGTCAGTCCTGTGTCTCAGGCTGAAATGGAACATGACCTTCTCCAGAATGTCACGGAAAGAATGTGGCCGTTCCTCCTTTCTCAGGGTTGTTCCATCCAGTTTCTGAATGAAGAAATGAAGCTTCCTCCTCCCCTTTTCCCTCCCAGCCTGCTCCATTCCCCTTGCACTGTAAGTCCAGTCTCCATTGGGGAGTTTGGGGACCTCACTGACCCATCCAAACATAATTAAGAATTTCTGTTTGATAAATATAATCTCTCAAATTTTTGGACACTTGTAGCCAAAAGTGAAAGCAAGGTGTAAAAAGACCTCTGCTGAACATATGGGCTGCAAAAGATGCCACTGGTGAGATGGAATATTGCTTTCCCCTGCGTTTTTCTTCCCAGGTTGGATAGGAAGGAGCTGGAAGAAGGCAAGTCGCGGCTTACACAGACGGTATCAGCAGAACAACGTAGATGAGAATCCACGGGGGACAACTACACTGGTACCAACCGACCAGATCAGGGCAGGACAGCGAGAAGCAGAAACCACACAGCCATCTCCCACTCCTCTCCCCGCCGCAGCCTCCCCCGCCCGGCACGCCTCTGCTCCCAGGTGCGTGGGACAGGGACGATTCGACACTTGCCTCTCACCCACCCCCTGGGGCCAGAGCACCGCCGGGGCGGGCGGAGGTGGGGGGGCTGCTCCGCTCCCCGGTACGCGCAGGGCTCCGCAGGGAGCGGAGCGGGGGGGATGCTGCCGGGGGCGGGGGGATGCTGCGGGGGGGGATGCTGCGGGGGGCGGGGATGCTGCGGGGCCCCTGCCCGCTGCCTTACCCGTGCGAGCCGCCTGCCTCTGCCCGCGCCGCCCGCTGCTGCCAGCCCGGCGGCGGCGGCTCCCGGCGGGGCGGGCGCGGACATGCTCGGGGCGGAGCGGGGCAGCGGCGGGCCGGCGGGGGCGGAGGGGCAGAGGGTCCCTCTCGGAGCGGGGAGGGCTGTTGCGTTTAGAGAGACAAGCCCTTGAAAGCCGGTACCAGCTCTAGCTCTTGCAGCTTTTCATCTTTTTGCTGTCTTTTAGTTTTAAATTCGCAAAAATAATGCAGAGGCCATTTGTTTTCATTAAACACTGACTGCCTTTAGCAAGTCTGAAGGTTTCAGAATAAAGAAACTTTCAGGAAACTTCTGTTTCTGGGGCTTCCCTGGGTGCTCTATTTAACAAATACTCACGTGGTGCAGGAGTCTGCAAGGTAGCGATGCTTCCTCCCTTGGTGATGCTTCTTTCTTGGCAAAATATAGTTGTGGCTTTTAGTTCTTAGGAAGTCTTGAGATCGCCTTAAGTTTGCTTAAGATATTGGGAGTGTTTCATAGCTCGTGTGGAGGAAGGTTCTGCAGAGCCTTCTAAACCAGACATGCTCTAAAGGAGACAAGTGTCTAAACACTTCCAGTACCTGCCTTTGAGCAGGAATTTAACCCCCTCAGAGAGAGTACATGGTGCACCCAGTTCTCATTTTCATAGTCTAATTACTATACTGTCATACAGCACTTAGGCAATTTCCTGGGGGTGTTGATCGATGGCCAGCTGAACATGAGCCAGCAGTGTGCCCAGGTGGCCAAGAAGGCCAATAGCATCCTGGCTTGTATCAGAAATAGTGTGGCCAGCAGGACTAGGAAAGTGATCATTCCCCTGTACTCAGCACTGGTGAGGCCACACCTAGAATACTGTGTTCAGTTTTGGGCCCCTCACTACAAGAAAAACACTGAGTTGCTGGAGCAAGTCCAAAGAAGGGCAATGAAGCTGGTGAAGGGTCTGGAGAACAAGTCTTATGAGGAGCGGCTGAGGGAGCTGGGATTGTTTAGCCTGGAGACAAGGAGGCTGAGAGGAGACCTTATTGCTCTCTACAACTACCTGAAAGGAGGTTGTAGTGAGGTGGGTGTCAGTCTCTTCTCCCAGATAACAAGTGATAGGATGAGAGGAAATGGCCTCAAGTTGCAGCAGGGGAGGTTTAGATTAGATATCAGGAAAAATTTCTTCATGGAAAGACTTATCAAGCATTAGAACGGGCTGCCCAGGGAAGTGGTGGAGTCACCATCCCTGGAGGTATTTAAAAGATGAGTAGATGTGGTGCTAAGGGACATGGTTTAGTGGTGGACTTGGCAGTGCTGGGTTAATGGTTGGACTTGATGAACTTAAAGGTCCTTTCCAAACAAAACGATTCTATGATTCAATCTCTCCTTTTACTGGTGTTTTATTTTCTTCAAAAGGCAGTGCATTTTTTGCTCATGTTTCTGTGTATCAAATGTAAATGAAGCCCCACAAAGAAATTAAACAGAAGGTTGTCTTGGTTTTCCACATGATCTGTCCTAAACTGAGAGGGTTTGAGTTGCTGGGGCCAGGCAGGTCTGTTCATGCACAAAAGCAGAGCTCTTGACACCTCCAAGAACCCTAAATGAAGACCCCTAATGGGTTTAAGTATCTCCAGCACTAGGTAGAAGCAGCTGATGGAAGACATCCTGAATCATAGTCTCGGACTTGGACTGTTCCATCTAAATCATGCTTTAGGTAGCTAATGTACGGGTCAACATCTTAGACTCTAAATTTATAGGCTCCTTAGATTAGCCAAGGATTCATGTTCCTTTGTTTCTCTTTAACATTTTTAGTGATACGTAAAAAAGCAACACGTGTGGAGGAGGAGAGTCTGTACTGACAGCTCTCCAGAAAAAGACACTAGAAGATTTGCAGCTGAAATAAGCACTCAAAGGGGCTTTTTTGCTTGCTTGTTTTGATTTATTCTTTTCCCTTTCTGGGCTAATTAAGAATTCAGTGCTCATAACTGCGATGACTCTAGTTCTTTTCAATCATAGGGTCCCCTAGGGCACAACAAAGGACTTTCCAGAAGTTATGCAAAAAACCTAACATAGAGATGCGTGTGATGGCATTCATAGAAATAGTGATTATTCTCCAATCTTCCATATTTTTTTTGTTTATTTAGAAAATTCATTTTAATAATGAAAACAGAATTTGCTGATGTTTGAGTATGTACATCATATATTTCTACCCACAGACTGGTGGTCTGAAAGGTATAGTAAACCTCATCACCTAGATAAGGCAGTTCTTTCGCATCTCAAACCAAGCACAGTTTTCACTGGATCCCTGCTGCAGTCTCAAGCCATGGAAATGCTTTGCATGCTTAATTTTAGAAATGTTGCATTCTCATAAGCTTCTTAAATTTAGAATTGTGTCAGTTGACACTAGTGTTAACAGACAAGCAATGTTACTTGCTGCAGTGGCAGTAGCTGTTGGGGATGCTTCTGTACACATAGTTATTACAGTGAATAAGGTAAAATCCAAGCTGAAGGGTTGTCAGATTTCTGGATTCTGCAATATACACTATTTGCTTCCTAAATGTTTTTATTGCAGCAATGTCACTTTTCTTATTTTTCTTAGGGAATCATTTGCTTTGGTTACTATTATTAAAGTGGAAAACATTATGCTACTTAATTTATTGTTTTAATAGAAAATTATCAAGGAAACACGATGTTAATGACTAAACAATGTCCTATTGAATGTTTTCTGTTATCACATTTTCTGGTTTTACTGTGACTTTTTAATCTTTTTTTTCCCCCATTATATTTTTTTTACACTGGATGAAGCAGCAGTGAAGGAGGAGGAGGGAAGGAGCACACAGCACCACATGCCAAGGGGTATGGAGAGTGTGCTGCACGGTGTGGTGGCAACACAGCTACAACAGCTCATGCTCCCCTGCCATTTCCCTGGCTGGTACTGTGTGTCGTGCCGTGTGATCTCAAAGCTGTCTAATTCCCTCGTGACCATCATGTGTCTTTCTGCTCCCTTTGATCCATCAATGCAAGGAACCTTTCTGTGACTTTGCTTCTCTCTGTGTTTCTAGTACTTCTTCAGATGTCACACCCAGGAGCAAAACTGTGCCTTCAAACTGTCCTTAAGAGCACTGAAGTATGCTACCTGAAATATCTCCCAAGGCAAATTTCTCTAACAGATAACCACAATTAATTACCTAGACAATTATGACATTGACACTAATGGGAAACCTTATGATTTAAGCTTGCAAAACAGCAACCACAGAGCTGTAGTTCTCTATAAAACTTACACATCTATTACGTGCATTACCTCTTTAGTCTTTTAGTAATGTGGGGTTTTTTCCCTCTGCTTAAAAAGAATCTTTAAAAATCCTATTTCCTAGTCCCGTGAGTATTTTATTATTATTGTAGCAATGTAATTAAAATTACTGTTTAAAATATTTCAGTGAAGGAACTCTTACATAACGATAATGGATAATAAAATATTATTTAAATGAAAACATTTTTCTGTGTACTTTTAAGATTAGTGTGCAAACTACTTCTTTATCATAATTCCTTAGCTGTGTATTCATTTCTTAATTATGTTAAAGAATATTGGTTACTCACTGTCTCTGTACTGTGAAGTGCAGCAGAACCTTCCTGATGAATTGCATCTATTTACTTTTGAACACTGAACATGAAATGTTGTTTCAATGTGAATATACCTGAAAACTTGTACTTAACGTAATCATATGTATGTACGTACTGAAGGGGCACTGTCCAGTTATCATTAAAATCAGCAAAGGTTACATTCAGTTTGCTTATCACCACGTTGTTTCAGAACACTGCACCACCATGTCTGTCACCAGGCAATGCACACAGCAAATTCTGACACTAGAAAAAGAAAGAAAAAGCAAGCAAAATTATTTGCTTTTTGTGAAAGCATCCTATATCACACCTATTTGCAGTCAGTACACTTACCTGCTCATCTATATTTGTTTGAACGGAAAATTTAAAAGTATATTATTACTACGCATGACAAGGAATCATTACACACAGGAAGCAAAATGTTTTGTCAGATCTTCTCCTGCATTGTTCAGATCCTGATTTTTGTTAACTCTGTAGTAAGTGTAACAGGCAGATTTGGCTGCTCTTAAGTTATCTGGACTGAAATTTTAATAGTCCGCATTCTAGTTGATCTTTTCCCCTTCGATTTTCTAAGAAGTCTTAAATGTATGACTGGCCAGGCTCAGATTTATCAACTTTGCCTGAGAACTGAATTTGACTGAAAAGAACAAAAAATTAATTTTAAGCAACTTGAAATAAAATGCTGTTTCCTGCTGTGCAGTCAGAACCTCTGGGTTCTACCCCTCTTCTTTTGCACTGCTGTCACTCAAATGCAGCCGGAGAATGGACAGAGGATCAGGAAAGCGAATGTCACTCCAGTCTTCAAAAAGGGCAAGAAGGAGGACCCGGGTAACTATAGACCGGTCAGCCTCACCTCCATCCCCGGAAAGGTGATGGAACAACTTGTCCTTGGTGCTGTCTCTAGGCACATCAAGGATAGGGGGATCATTAGGGGCAGTCAACATGGCTTCACCAAGGGGAAGTCATGCTTAACCAACTTGATAGCCTTTTATGAGGACGTAACCCGGTGGATAGATGGTGGTAAAGCTGTGGATGTGGTCTATCTCGATTTCAGTAAAGCGTTTGACACGGTCTCCCACAGCATCCTCGCAGCTAAACTGAGGAAGTGTGGTCTGGATGATCGGGTAGTGAGGTGGATTGTGAACTGGCTGAAGGAAAGAAGCTAGAGAGTGGTGGTCAATGGGACAGAGTCCAGTTGGAGGCCTGTGTCTAGCAGAGTCCCTCAAGGGTCGGTACTGGGACCAGTACTATTCAATATATTCATTAATGACTTGGATGAGGGAATAGAGTGCACTGTCAGCAAGTTCGCTGATGACACCAAACTGGGAGGAGTGGCTGACGTGCAGGAAGGCTGCGCCGCCATTCAGAGAGACCTGGACAGGCCGGAGAGTTGGGCGGGGAGAAATTTAATGAAATATAACAAGGGCAAGTGTAGAGTCCTGCATCTGGGCAAGAACAACCCCATGTACCAGTACAAGTTGGGGGCAGAGCTGTTGGAGAGCAGCGTAGGGGAAAGGCACCTGGGGGTCCTAGTGGACAGCAGGATGACCATGAGCCAGCAGTGTGCCCTTGTGGCCAAGAAGGCCAATGGCATCCTGGGGTGTATTAGAAGGGGGGTGGTTAGCAGGTCAAGAGAGGTTCTCCTCCCCCTCTACTCTGCCCTGGTGAGGCCGCATCTGGAATATTGTGTCCAGTTCTGGGCACCTCAGTTCAAGAAGGACGGGGAACTGCTAGAGAGAGTCCAGCGCAGAGCCACAAAGATGATTAAGGGAGTGGAACATCTCCCTTCTGAGGAGAGGCTGAGGGAGCTGCGTCTCTTTAGCTTAGAGAAGAGGAGACTGAGGGGTGACCTCATTAATGTTTATAAATATGTAAAGGGCAAGTGTCATGAGGATGGAGCCAGGCTCTTCTCAGTGACATCCCTTGACAGGACAAGGGGCAATGGGTGCAAGCTGGAACACAGGAGGTTCCACTTAAATTTGAGGAAAAACTTCTTTACGGTGAGGGTGACCGAACACTGGAACAGGCTGCCCAGAGAGGTTGTGGAGTCTCCTTCTCTGGAGAAATTCAAAACCCGCCTGGACGCGTTCCTGTGTGATATGGTCTAGGCAATCCTGCTGCGGCAGGGGGATTGGACTAGATGATCTTTCGAGGTCCCTTCCAATCCCTAACATTCTGTGATTCTGTGAATCCTTGGGCAGTTTCACCTAAAGCAAGTCACATAATTCTCCATTCTATAAGAATCTCCAGAGTTTGACACCTCTAGGAATTCTTTGTCGGTTCAGTCCTCCTCGCCCTGCCTAATGCCTTTCAAGGTGCCCTGGAGCATTTGTTGGGCCTTCAGCTGGTTTTCCAGGATGACACTGGTCTTCCGCACATCTTGTGTCACACCAACCAACCCTCTGCGGATGTCTGGGATTCCTTAGAGGATCCCGAATAGCACAAGACCTCCATGTGTGGACAAGTGAATTCAGCTTTAAATGTCTATTAATAGCCAGTGGTGGTCTAAGTAGACAGTGCAACCTAGAAATGATTGAGCTGACCCCGAAGAAGACACCTAGTAGCTACTGTGCTACATTGCTCCTCAGGCTTCATGAACTGCATTTACTAGGGATGAGATTCAGCTGCCTGAGTTTCTAGTGCCACTTGAGATGTCCTGGCACATCCTGCCTGGCCTCCAGCTCATGCTGCAGAAGGGCATAGGTTTTCCATAGGTCTTGTATCAGCCCCATCTAGGTGTCCTGGATACCACACGGCATCTCAAATGCCACTAGACAACCTACATTTAAGCAAGTTAAGCCTTAGCTGTCTGAAATGAGAGCTTGGACATCTAGTACCCCCATAGGCACCTATATTTAGGTGTGTTGATCTCCCATGAATCTCAGCTATAACACCCTGTAATACAAATTAGAAAAGAGTCCTTTCTAGTCATGATACTAGTATCATCATTGTTGAGCTACATCATCCAGGGAATAGCATACATAAGACTTATTTGAAACAGCTTCAGTTTGCATCTTGTACCAGAGTTATAGAATCATAGAATCGTTTTCGTTGGAAAGGATGTTGAAGACCATCAAGTCCAACCAATGTACTGTACTGTTATGTACTGTTGTGATAAGTATTTGGTTTTCATTGTTTCTTGAAGATGTATACAGATTGGATATACATTATTTCAGTCCTTGTCATTGCTTTTGTAAGTTATAATAGGAACGGTCAGAATTTGCATGTCTGTTCTTTTTTAAACAGTGGTGCTACAAAGCAGTACAAATGGGTCCTTTTGCGTTTGCTGGCAAGGTTCTGACCAGCGAACCCCTGGATTCATTATTTTCCATAGATAACAAACATGGTTTGCTGTAGGGCAAGAAAAGCAACCTCCTCCACCAAGCCTGAAAAAGCAACTCCAGCCTTTGTGATTTAACCTTAAGGCCACCCAGAGTGGCACCACTGCCCGCCTCACAGACAGTGGTCCTTATGTCTGGATGCCACAAGATGGGGTCGTGCCTGCCAAGCAGGAGAGCCGCAGTCTGTGAGGCGCACATGGCTGCCCTTGTCGCCTGCCGCCTCCACAAGTATCGATCCCTGGCAGCCTCTTGCACAGGAGCTTTTTGAACATTAGAAATGAACACGGGGGAAACTGGTCGCAGCAAAGCTCTTTTCCTGTGAGCAGCGGCACTGGCAAAGCCTGCTTCCCTGTGGATTTGCCCCACTCCCTATGAGCAGGATTTGCCCCCCTCCCTATGAGAGGGAGGGGGCCGGGGCCAGGGCTGCCGTCACCCGGGCCTCCTCCTGCCCCCACGTACGAGCTCGGGGCCCGGCTCAGCCCGCTCCCTCCGGCCCCGCTCCCTCCGGCCCAGCCACCCTCCCGCCGGCTCCCGCCGCCGCCCCGCCGGGTGGAAGCAGCGGCGGGCCGGAAGCGAGTCGCCTTCCGCTTCCCCTCTGCCCGGGAAGAGGCGGGCCGGGCCGCGGCCATGCAGGTCTCCAGCCTCAACGAGGTGAAGATCTACAGCCTCAGCGCCGGCAGGAGCCTCCCGGAGGTGAGGGCGCGGTGCGGGGTGGCCGCCGAGCGGGGCGAGGGGACGCGCTGCCGGCCCGGCCCGGCCTCGCCCGCAGCCGGGTCGCCGGGCCCCGGCGTCCGCTCGCCGGTTCCGGCAGCAGGAGGCTTTCGAAGCGCGTCGTGCGCCTTAGGCCTGAGCTCCGGCCCGGGCCGGAGCGGCTCGCCGAGCTGCCCCTGCCCCGTGTGCGCTTGTGTTGAGGGGAGGATGGTTAAGCAAACTCCGCTGGAAGTATTGTTTAAACTAAAAATGCAGTTTGAATGCATGCGTGTCTGAATGTAGGTGTGTTCTTCCACAGACCCTTAAAAAACACTACTTTTTAAGTTTTCTTGACGTGGAGTGGTTAAACTTACCAGGGAAAACTTTGAAATAATCAAGAGAAAAAGAATTAATGGCCTAAATGTCTTATATCCTAAATTGGGTAAACTTTAAGCGATTCTCTGGTTCCTTTCTGTGTAACAAGCTCAAGACTGATTTATGTATTTCCTTACAGTGGCTTTCAGACAGGAAGAAAAGAGCTTTACAGAAGAAAGATGTGGGTGAGTTTTCCCATCACAGCGTCCTCAGTAATACTCGGCTCCACTTACACAACATGCAAGTCCAGAGGGAGATGCTTTACTAACAGGTCCAAGGAAGTTATGCATAGCTCAGATTTTAAAAACTTCAAAATTAAAGCTATAAATAGCTACAGTTAGAAGGCCATACTTCAGCTTTCTACACAGCTTTATATAAATAGAATATTACCAATATTGCTTTAAATTTCAGGCATTAAAGATTGGGGTGTAGATCCTACAGAAACTTGACGAATTAATTCCATGTATAGCTTATGATAAAGTCCAACTATAAACTCCTCTGTGTGTATTATGCTCATCTTAGACTGCAGGAACATCATAATTTTAGCTGAAACTTGTTATCCAAAATAAAATATGGCTATTTACGTACCATAAGGGTTGTGTAAAAACCTCAACTAACCAAAAATGTATAGAGTTAACAGGAGGATGGAATATGTTATACAACATCTTACGTGCAAAATGTGTGATACATATTTGCTACTATATTATATAGTAATTTGTTACATAGTTGCCACCTCAGAATAGACATTTACTTTCCATGGAGGTAGCCTGCATCTCAGGGTTAACAGGCTGTATTAATCTGCTTATAACATGTGTTAATTATACTTAAAAGATCTTTATATTTTACAAGATCTTAAAAGATATTCCCTATATTCAGTTAACTTAACATGCTTTCATAAGAAACTGTTACAGTTTTTTTGACTGATACATTAGTGCTACCTTTAAAAAATTATTTTATTTTATTTCTTTATAGATATCCGTAGAAGAATTGAACTTATTCAAGACTTTGAAATGCCCACAGTTAGCACAAAGATTAAGGTATCAAGAGATGGACAGTATGTTATGGCAGTTGGTGAGTTAACAAAGTGTCTCTCTGCAGCAGAGGCCAAAAGTGCTAGAAAATCTTGATTGCAGAATGACTTAGTATTTCAGGTAGAATTGATAAAAGTTCATTTTTAAATGTAGCATTGAAGAGAATTTTGGAAGTTTACTCTTAAGATACGATAGGGCAGCAGTCTTGGTAGTGGTATTGTGAAACACTTCTTTTTAGAATACAGATGTTCTTAGAATCACAGAACCACAGAATGGTTTGGGTTGGAAGGCACCTTTGAAGATCATCTAGTCCAACCCTCCTGCCACTGGGGGTTTATAATACAATTAAAAACTAACCTGTTTATAATACAGTTAAAAACTAAGTTCTTAATTATTTTTATTGTGTGTCTATAAATTTGCTTTAAATAACTTCTGAACATCATTGTTCAGAGTATTGTTTTAAAGGATGGAGGATAATGCTACATTTTGTAACTGTCAAAGCAGGATCCAAACATGAATACTTTAGTAGGCACTAGTAGCATAAGGAGACTTGGTCTTTCAGACTTACTGGAAGGTATTAAATTCTGTATGATGTATCTGGTAATCAGAAGGACCCACATACAAGTAGGGTGCTTTCAGGCACAAAAGACAAAAACTAGGCCATAAGGTTTAAAACATGCCTTACTAAGAGACATGTTTTTCCAGTCACAGAGAGTTTGGTAAGATCAGAATACTTATAGTTGAAATGCAGTAAAGCCTGTATATGTAAGACATTATATTTTAAATAAAATGCGTTAATGTTATCTTTTTGTTTGATTTTTTAATTAAAGATCAAATTGTTCTTTCAGGAACTTACAAACCCAGGATCCGCTGTTTTGATACCTATCAATTATCCCAGAAATTTGAAAGATGCTTAGATTCTGAAGGTTGGTATAAGCTATGGCTGTTAGCACGAGATGTCTTTCATATATAATTCAGATGGGATTCAAGTAGAAATTTCCCTCCCTGAGGGGACAGAATGTACTTTGGGGGAACACAAGAATCTATAGTAAAACGTCACCTAGTCTTTATCTCTGTATTTTTCCGTTTTCCTCCTCCTTCAAAGTTTTCTCCTCTCTTGGAGCAGTGTGAGGAATGTAAGGTTTACCTTGAGCCAGTGTGTGCAGGGCTCAGTGAATGTGTCTGAAGGCTGTGTTCTGGGGAATGCCATGTGGGTATGATGGCTGGGTAGCGGTCAGTTCTTTCCACTTCTGTGAAGCAGTAACGTAGGAGAAGGCACCATGGTTGCACCAGCATTACTGAAATGAGTTCTCATTGTTTCCACACTGGAGCCCAAGCTCAGTAGATGAGTTAGAGGGTAAGGAGAATTCTCCAAGAGTGGTTTTGTTTGTTTGGTTTGGTGGTTTGTTTTCTTGGAAGCAAGGTACTTAGGGATAGATGGTAGCATGGCCAAGGCCCTAGTTATACCTTGTTTGCTACTAATTTTGAGGGAGAACAACTATGGTGAGGAAAGCAAGGAGCCATCTAGACAATGGGAAGGGGAGACTGCTGGCAGTTAGACTAGGTGAGGGGGTCAGAGCTGCTGTGGCTCTGAGTTTTAGGGTGCATAGATTTGGGGAATGGGATTTGAGGTTTTTTTTTTGTTTGGTTTGGTTTGTTTTTTGCTAGAAGACTGGGATGTTATAAGACTGATGGCTGAAAACTGGGATAGAGGGGTGAGTAAAGCAATGAGGGAATGAGTGTAGAGCGGCAGAAGTCCTAAATCATTAGGGAAGAATGAAACTGGTCTAACTGTGATGTGTGTGAAAGTGATGTCAAAAATAAAATTGAGAACTACTGAATTAGGTCAGGAAAAAGGGATTAGAGTATGGTAGCATTTCTTTACCCTATGCCTCAGGACTACAAGGAGTCACATAGGATGAAGAGACAGTGCTACAGTATAGTAAGAGGGGAGGTGGTAGGGGTTCAGAGAGGCTGGGGAGAGGAACGTATGGCAAGAGTGAGACCCACTTTAAAAGAGTAGGCGTCATTGTAATAGTAAATGCTTGCTGGTAATTAAAGTAATTTTTTTTGAACTGGCATCTTACTAGACTGCAAAAGTATGTTTAATTTGAAATATAGCATAGAGTCAATTCAGGTAATGCTAGATGAGCTACCTCATTTAAATGTTTAGCTGAAGCAGTTATTCCTTAGTGTTC
Organism: Nyctibius grandis; assembly: GCF_013368605.1. Classification (NCBI taxonomy): domain Eukaryota; kingdom Metazoa; phylum Chordata; class Aves; order Nyctibiiformes; family Nyctibiidae; genus Nyctibius; species Nyctibius grandis. The sequence goes on along the minus strand of NC_090658.1, from coordinate 116,677,337 downwards.
CCAACCCAGCTCACTTAAAACTATGCAAAGTTCAATACATTGCATTGTTCAGCGTGGATAGTAGCTTTCAAATTTACGTTTTTTTTGAGCCTTAAAACTTTTTCTGTGGAAGCACTGACCCTTTAGAAAGATCACGTGTGAGGGTTTGTGTGTAGTATATCCGAACTCATGTCATTTTTTATCATCTTTGACAGATTACCAAACGTCCATGGACCACACACTCACTGAATACCATTTGATTAGACCTTCCCCAAGCCAATAAATACATGGTTGAGCATTGTGTTCAGGAACATGTCAAGTATACAAGAACGATAACAAGATTACAAGATGCTTCATATGTTTCTAAAGTTTTAGAAAACTACTTACTATTTTGCAAATAAAGTTATATAATTAAAGATTTTATCACAATGCCTGCGTTATGCATTGAGACCTGTGGGGAATACTTATATGACTAAAGGTTAGCATGAGTGTAAATGTTTTCAGGATTTATGCCAATGTTTGCAAATAAGTTTGCTTACTTAGTTGACTTAAAATTCTCTTGCTCTCTCCTCTAGTGGTTACGTTTGAGATTTTATCAGATGATTACTCAAAGGTATGTTTAATGTTTTCAATGTATAAATGAAAAAATAGTTTAATATGTAGATTAAAATGCATTTTCATATATAGTAAAGGCAGTCAATCAACACAACTTTTGGAACAGAAAAGTTTTTTTAGAAAAGCAAACAGGATAAACATTTTTTGTACCTTCAAGATGTTGTTTATTTGTCTCTTTGTATTATAATTTGCCTTACAACTTTTAAAGTCTTTTGTCTGTAGTAGAGAAAAACTTCAAATAATGATCTATCCTACAAACAAAATAATGTGAAAAATGGAATTAGTTATTCTTTCTAGGATAACATTTAGTCACAATCCCTTATGACGAGTGAGACACAGATACACGGTTTTTGAGAGGTCGGATAGCTATAGCTAAGTTAATAGCCTGATTTGTCAATGTTGTTGTAGCCATGATGATGATAAGCATATGAATGAGGCAAAAATTGTGGAGAGAAGTAATAACACAAACCCCCCCTGCCACCATGAAGTGCTGTACCTGGAGGAAACAGCTGAGTTCTTAGGACCATCAGCCCTTTTTCAAGACCAATACAGTTACTGCTTCTAATTCTGTTTAACACCTAGAAAAGTGTTTATGTGCTTGAAAGCTCATCTGTTTTCTCCAGCTGCAGCAGCTGGTGTAATAAAAGATGTTACCTCTTTTTGTAAACCTTGCTTTGCTGATTCATCAAGGTGTTCTGTTCCAAATTAAATAAGAAATTTAAGCATATAATTTTGCTGATTTCATTAGGACAAGCCATTTTTTAGGTTTGGTTTTTTTTTTTTTAGTTATTAAAATACATTTTTTTTTTCTGAGAAGAAACCTTAGCATTTCCAGTACAGGTTTGTTTTAATAAATATTTCTATTTGATCAGAGACATTATCATCTAGCCTTCTAGCTTTAGTCTGTTCAAAGTTTTTTCCCTGTGAAATTTCCAAGAATGTGTGTGAATTCAAGTAGCAGAAGAAGGTGACTAATACAGTACAGTAGCCTCCCACTTGTCTGTCTGTGGGAGAATGTTTCTGATTGTACAGACCAAACAGTTATTTGGGAGACTGAAGAACATATTGTGTTTGCAGGTATGTTTCTGACTGGTTACGAACAGTAAGGCTTGTGTATGTTTTCAGCTGAAATTGGTACTATATTTCAGACTGAAGCCCTACTTTCACAACTTAACACAACCTTATTTTCAATTTTATTTTCTTAAAACTTACCAAATCATTAGAAAGAAAACTAATTTCAGGTAGCTGACATAATATTTTGAACATGTTATAAAGAGGGAACAATATTTGAGAAATTACACTTGAAATGCTTAGAATCATACAAATATTGATTAGAAGGGGACCTTCAGGCGTTGTTTAATGTTTGAACTGGACTATCAAAGACTGCAAGCTTGGAGGTTCCACAGTTTCACTGAATAAATTGTTGCAAAGCTGCACTACCATCTCGTAAAGAATTTTTCCTTCCTGTCTAACCTGCCCAGGAAAATCTGTAGTTTTCACTGTTGCTGCTGCAAGGAGTTTGACTCTTGTCATTTTTGTAACAGCACTTCAGTTGCTGGCTGCTATTACGTTGTTCTACAGGGTGCTCTTTGCCTGACTAAACAAGCCAAGATTCTTCCAACCTTTCTTTGTACATTATGCGTTCTGCCCCTTGTCTGTCTTGGTAGCCCTCTTGGTGCTCTCAGCATCCCTCTTGAATTGCGGGGCCCAACGCAGGCATACTGCTTCACGCTTTAGTAGCTCAGGGAAAATAGCTTCTCCCCGGTCTGTTCCTGCTGTCCTCATAAGGTCGCATTTTGAGGCTTACTTGCATTTTCACAGTGAGAGCACGCTGTTGGCTTTCATTCATACTGGTATCCATAAGGCCAGTTACACTTCTGTGCTCTCCTAAATTTTAGACTTAAAAGTTTTAGACTTGGACTAAGTTTCAGACTTAGCAGAGAGTCTTTTTTTCCACAGCCTTCTGCAAAAAGACACGTATTTCCTATTATAGTATTTTTGCCACACAGTGGTGGCTATGCTTTTGCTACCCTGAGGTTGTAGTTTTCTGGTAGTGACCGAAATTAATTTAGTATGAAGGAAAGACAAACATGATTTGCAGTGAGTCGTATACACTGCTAATGAAAGAGGACACAAATATCTTCAAGTCCAATATTGTAGAAATTTATCTTAAAATAGAAAATTATTTGATGTAAAGCAATCATTAGCAGAATATTTTTTTGGTTTTGGCAACTATCAAAAACTTTTAAAAATCTTTTTGGCGGTAGAAGGGGTGAGAAGAAAATTCACTTTTCACATTGAAAGCAAACTGCATCTTCTCTCTTCCTGATAACAGGTTTTTGGTGGCTTACTGGTAGTGAACTAAGAGAATGTGATACTGATATTTTAAAATTAAATATGGTTTAATTTTGCGTTCTTCTCATAGTTTATGTAACTTCTGTACTGCATGAAGATGTAGACATTTCTTCTTCGGCAATGATGATAGAGAAAAAATTTGATCTGGGCATTGTTTCAGACAGATAAGTAAAGAGCTTTGCTTGATGTGAACCTCCAGTTAGAAGCATAAAGGCATTAGGCACGCAAAGGATTGATTTGGATTATATGAAAAACATCTTTGTATAACATCAGCTGTGCAGCTGCATCTGTAATCTCCTATGAAATTGTAGTTACACTTCTGAAAGATGATACTCTGCTTGGTCTTGGACCAAGATGAGCAAGTCCATGAATAAAAGTTGAAACACTAGGGTTTCTGGTATCAGAAAAAGCATAAATAAGGGGGACTTAATGATAAATAGGCATGAAGTACTAGCCCAGGTCAGTACTTTCTCCATGTGTCGTAAAGGAAGAATATACAAATAATACAATTAAAGAGGACAGATTTAAAATAACTCGTAAAATTAAAGCTCACCTTTCCTGAGCTTCTCATCATTATTTGTGTTGCTAACAATGTAGTGCAGCAGTAGGAAATTTAAAATCTTCATTATCTACTACTTTTAGAAGATGTGTGGACTATACATATTCTAAACTAAACTAGCACTTTTCTAATCTAAGCTAAATTGGGTTGAGGCTCAGAGTCAAGAGTTACCCTGTGATTATCCATATTGTTTAATTGTTTGCATGCTTCATGGCATGAGTTTGGGCCATGCCAGCTGTTCCTCCGTCACACAGTGACTGGGCATGGTTTGAGGTACAGCATGAGTGTAACAGATGGTGTGGATGATACTGTCTCTGTTTGAAGTGGGAAGAATTCCTTCGTATGGGTATGGGTTGTGCTATGTTACCTTGCCATCAGGACTATAGGGACAGGTTCTGGCCTATTTTATTTACTAATATAGATTTAGCTTTCTAGTAATGCCTGCCTTTGGGCTCTTCCAGGACTGAGATGTTTGTCTAAGTTTCAGAAAGAAGCAATGTCCTTATTCAGTTGGCAAACAATAAAAAAAATGCACAAAGGTCATTGGTGTAATTTATTGAAACGCTGCTGCGCATCAGGATGTATAGTTCATGGGCTTAGTACCTGTGAACATACTGGTGTCTGCATGGCGTTGTATCTGGAAGAAAATATTAACTCTGATCTCTGAAAGAAGTACAGATGTTAATTTTGGTGCAGCACAACTCCAAGATGATTATATTGCTTCTGGTTGCAGAGTCATTTTCAGGGTATCACATATACTCTTGTGAGTATTTGTTCAATGCTTATTAATAAAGTGAGAATGATGAAGCACTGGTTGATTCTATAATTTTAATAGAAATGGTTTGAATGACTTGTGATAAAGCTGTGTGAGCTTGAAAAAAATCATTGGAGTTTGTGTGTAAGACAAGTTGAGGAGATTGTCATCTGCTTCTGTATGTTTCAGTGCTTTCTATTTTATTTTCAGATTGTCTTCTTGCAGTGTGGCAGGTTTGTGGAGTTTCATTCGCAACACGGCCATTACTACAGGACAAGAATACCAAAATTTGGTAGAGATTTCTCTTATCACTATCCATCGTGTGACCTCTATTTTGTAGGAGCAAGGTATTGATGAAGTGGATTATTTAGTTTCACTTTTGTTAGCAATATTTTCCAAGAATAAAATGAACATTAGAATACCAGAAAAGTTAAAAATTGGAAGAAGTGGCAATTCCTTCCAAATTCCTTTCTACTCTTCACTGTTTGTGAAGAGTAGAAAATGTGGGAAGACTAAGATTAATTCAGTTTCCTCTACTAAGACTTTTTTTCTTTGATTCTTAAACCAGGTACATCATGTATTTGCAAATTTCTTATAAAAATTGCAATTCAGTGTACTGTTTTAAAAAGTGATTACCATCTAAGTAAGGAAAATTAAATAACTTTTTGTATCCTGGTTGGTGTTTTGTTACTGTTAGTGTGAGTCAAATCACATAAAATAATAAATCGAGTTTGTGAGAAGACATTGTAAAAATAAAATGAGGTCTTTAGGGTTTCAAACAAAATAAGTAGCAAATCAATATGTAACGTAAATCTTAGGAAATAAAAAGATCTTAAGAAAGGAATTAATGCATCTTTTCCCTGGAAAAAGGTAGGATATTGCAGTGTAATAAATATCTTTGGTGAACATGCACATTTTTTTCTGTATTTTTAACACTGAAAGGTAGATTTGTCTTATGTTTTAGATTGTGACATCTGAAAATTGTGTATTTTGAATTTTTGAATCTGAAAATTTATGAATCTGAAAATTAGGGTGTCAGCAAGAATTTTAGTAACTGTTCCTAACTTACAGCAGTATTTTTCAGTATTCATAAGAGAAAGGAGTAATTTCGGATTTTTCCTTTGTAGTTCTGAAGTATACAGGCTAAATCTGGAACAAGGAAGGTTTCTGAACTCCCTGCAAACTGATGCTTCGTAAGTTATCTGTAATTCGTATCTGTCTTCTGTCTTCATTCCACCAGGTGGAAGCAAACTACTAGCATGCTCACCATCAGCTCTGTAGCTGAATACTGCCCAAACGCACTGTAGAGTTGAAAAGGAACATAGGCCGAGTCTGAGCCTCATTTTATTTTATGTTCTGTAATTCTTTGTGCTCGTTTTTGTGTTTTAATTGAGTTTTCTTTCGTGCATATTTTAAAATTGCTTAATATGGACTTGTAATAGGTATTCTATAACTTGATCTTAAGAGCATTTCATTAGCACTTTGCCATTATTGCTCAATTTAGCCATCATGTAGAGATCTGCCTCACAGGGTATGTCCTTTCCCAGACATGTCTCTGTCCTTCTGCTCTTGGAGTAGCCCAAAGAGAATTTTTATATCTCTAGCATGTGTCCGATTCTTTTGAAAACCCTACCAGAGCAGGAGCTGGGGTTCATGCATGTGGGCAGTGACAAATGAGAAGAACAGACTTGACTAGATACAAGTGGCTAGTTGGTGGGCAACAACTGGTGTTCAGTGGGTAGGATAGCTTAATGGACAAAGCAGTATTTGGGAAGGCACAATACAGAAACTGAGCAGCAGAAAAAAAAAAGGGGGAGAATTCTGCAGTGGGAGAGTTAAGGGTGTAGAGTAAAATCTGAATTAGAGAGATGAGACTTGAACTTGTGAGAAGGTTGTGAGGTGGGGATATTGGATGAGTTATAGAACTAGAGGTGGAGGGCTTTGAGTGAAAGAAGTTGGAAAGCGCTGGGGTGAGCAGTGTAAAGATAAATATTTGTACTTTGGAAGGATTCTTGGAGAAATACAGGGCTCTTGGATACCCTGTTGAGAAATACGATACTGGAGTGAGGGAAGGTAAGACAGGCCATTCATCAGAATACATTGGAGATGTAAGCTTCAGAACATAAGTAATCAGGAAGACCTTTTGACATAATTGAGTTGTTTAAGAATATAGTAGAGCAGAGTGACATGGCAATGCTTGGTAGGTGGTGGGTGTGGGCAGAGAAACACAGAATTGTTCAGGTTGGAAAGAACCTCAGAGCCCAGGCTCTTGCTCAGGGCGTGGTCACACTGAATTCAGATGAATCTTCCCAGGGGGTCTTGAAAACTCCAAGGATGGAAATTCCACAGCCTCTATGGGCAACCCGTTCCAGTGCTTAATTATCTGCATAGTGTAAAAATATCCTTACATCCAGTTGGAACCTTACCTGTTTCAAGTAATCAGCACTGTCTCTGATGGCTCCTAATTCATCACAGAATCACAAAATCAGCTAGGTTGGAAGAGACCTCTGGGATCATCGAGTCCAACCTTTGACCTACCACCACTGTGTCAACTAGACCATGGCACTAAGTGCCACATCTAGTCTTTTCTATAAACACCTCCAGGGATGGTGATTCTGCCACCTCCCTGGGTAGCCCATTCCAATGCCTAATAACCCTTTCTGTGAAGAAATTTTTCCTAATGTCTAACCTGAACCTTCCCTGACACAGCTTGAGGCTATGTCCTCTAGTCCTGTAGCTAGTTGCCTGGGAGAAGAGGCCGAGCCCCACCCCACTACAACCTCCTTTCAGGCAGTTGTAGAGAGTGATAAGGTCTCCCCTGAGCCTCCTTTTCTCCAGGCTAAACAATCCCAGTTCCCCCAGCCACTCCTCATAGGACATACCCTCCAGACCCTTCACCAGCTTTGTTGCCCTCCTCTGGTCTCACTCCAGCACCTCAATGTCTTTCTTGAAGTGCGGGGCCCAGAACTGGACACAGTACTCGAGGTGCGGCCTCACCAGTGCCGAGTACAGAATCATAGAATCACAGAATCAACCAGGTTGGAAGAGACCTCAGGGATCATCGAGTCCAGCCGTTGCCCTGACACCACCCTGTCGACTAGACCATGGCACTAAGTGCCATGTCCAGTCTTTTCTTAAACACATCCAGAGATGGTGACTCCACCACCTCCCTGGGCAGCCCGTTCCAATGTCTAATAACCCTTTCTGAGAAGAAATTCTTCCTAATGTCCAACCTGAACCTCCCCTGGTGAAGCCTGAGGCTGTGTCCTCTTGTCCTATCGCTAGTTGCCCGGGAGAAGAGGCCAACTCCCACTTCACTACAACCTCCCTTCAGGTAGTTGTAGACTGCAATAAGGTCACCTCGGAGCCTCCTCTTCTCCAGGCTAAACAACCCCAGCTCCCTCAGCCGTTCCTCGTAGGTCAGACCCTCCAGACCCTTCACCAGCTTGGTCGCCCTCCTCTGGACTCGCTCCAACACCTCAACGTCTTTCTTGAAGTGCGGGGCCCAGAACTGGACACAGTATTCAAGGTGCGGCCTCACCAGTGCCGAGTACAGAGGGACGATCACTTCCCTAGACCGGCTGGCTACACTATTCCTAATAGAGGCCAGGATGCCATTGGCCTTCTTGGCCACCTGGGCACACTGCTGGCTCCTGTTTAGCCGGCTGTCGATCAGCACCCCCAGGTCTCTTTCCGCCGGGCCGCTTTCTAACCACTCTTCCCCCAGCCTGTAGAGCTGCATGGGGTTGTTGTGGCCAAAGTGTAAGACCTGGCACTTGTTCTTGTTGAACCTCATGCCGTTGGTCTCGGCCCATCTATCTAACCTGTCCAAATCCCTCTGTAGGGCCTTCCTACCCTCCAGCAGATCGACACTCCCACCCAGCTTGGTGTCATCTGCAAATTTGCTGAGGGTGCACTCAATCCCTACGTCTAGATCATCTATAAAGATATTGAACAGCACCGGCCCCAGAACTGAGCCCTGGGGAACAGCGCTAGTGACCGGCCGCCAGCTGGACTTTGCCCCATTCACCACCACTCTCTGGGCTCGGCCATCCAGCCAGTTTTTAACCCATTGAAGAGTCCACCCATCCAAGCCCCGGGCAGCCAGTTTGTCTAGGAGGATGCTGTGGGAGACAGTGTCGAATGCCTTACTGAAGTCTAGATAGACTACAGGGGGACAATTACTTCCCTAGTCCTGCTGGCCACCCTATTTCTGATACACACCAGGATGCTGTTGGCCTTCATGGCCACCTGGGCACGCTGCTGGCTCATGTTCACCTGGCTGTCCACCAATATCCCCAGGTCCTTTTCCACCGGGCCGCTTTCTAACCACTCTTCCCCCAGCCTGTAGCGCTGCGTGGGGTTGTTATGGCCAAAGTGTAGGACCCAGCACTTGGCCTTGTTGAACTTCATACCATTGGTCTTGGCCCATCTATCTAACCTGTCCAGATCCCTCTGCATTCTTGGTAAGCTCCTCTTAAATATGGGAAGCTGCTATTAGGTGGCCATTCGTCCCTCCCTCCAGCTTTTGCTTTTCCAGGCTGAGCAATAGTGTATGTGATTACAGAAATCATTTTAGTTGTTCATGTGTTAAATTGTTCTGAGGTCATTAAACTTGCTCCTTTTTCTGTTTCAGAGAGAGTAATGTCTGTGACATAAATCCTGTACACTTCTTGTTTGCTATGGGGACAGCTGAGGTAAATGTTTGCATTCCTTTTATGAGAAGGACAGTAGTGTTTGTTTCTTTTTTATATTAGTTTGCATGAGGATAAGGAGAAATCATGACAGAAACCTAATTAATTAATTTGATCTCATTTACTATGTTAAGTATAGATCAGTTAAACAAGAAGACTTTTTAGAGCATTGTGCAGATATAATTTCTGAGCTACCTTGGTTGCTGAGATGCTTGAGATTTTGCAGATGGGAGAGAAAACAATGTTATCTTGCTTTACAGTACAGCCATCTGTAGAAATTAGCTCACATGTGTACCCTATTAATTTTCAGAAATTTAGTGTTAATGATTTTGATTCAGATCGCATTTTTAAAAAATATAAATTAAATGTGTGGAGCTTGTATGCCATTATTAGAACAACTCCTCTCAACCTAGGAAATTTGATGAATTATTCATAGATTAAATAATTCATGTTTTTATTTAAACATTTTCAGAATACCACACAGCTGTTGCATAAGCTTGAAACATATTTTTCTAAACTGTTTAGGGTAAAGTGGAATGCTGGGATCCTAGAACTAGAAATCGAGTTGGGCTGTTGGACTGTGCTTTAAACAGTGTGACACCAGACACAGAGTGAGTAAAGGCTACCTTTTTTCGAAGTGTGTTCTTCTGTTTTTTTTCAGAAGTTTTGATTTTAGAAACAAATCCCACTTTGCATTAAAATGACCTGCCCATGGTCTTCTCTTCTCATTGCTAGTGTGAATAAAGGGTTTTCTTAGTCATAAAGGAGTCTCCTAGTTATTGATCTGAGTAGTAATGGCTAATTTTCTATACAACCACAGTTAGGAATGTAAAGAATGCAACTTTTTGAAATCGTATTTCTGAGGGATATCTGTAAATTAATTTACATTAATTATCTTAGCTATTTTTAACATGTAAAAAATTATTTGCAGCCTCTATTGAAAGAATGTCTAACTATAAGCACTGTGCTTTGCAGGATAGATGGTTTACCATCCATTTCAGCACTGAAATTTGATGGAGCTTTGAATATGGCTGTTGGAACATCTACTGGGCAGGTAGACTTAAATTCATCTGCAGCAGTTCTTAGGAGATCCTGTTCTTGCAGTTGCCCGTCCAAGTCTATCATAAATTCAGTGCGCTTATTGTAATGTAAATATATATTAATACAAGTATTTGTAAGAGCATAAATTACAAGTTTAGAGTAGTAATAGTCATTCTTAAACTGCAAATTAATTTTGTCAAATGGTCTTGCTCTTGAGAATACTGTAGGGACTACTTAAAATCATTACAACCTACATACTTTAAAACTTCAAATTCTGAAATTTTCTCATGACTTAGAAGTCAAGTATATGGGGAAGTTGCTGGTTTTTGAGACTGTCAGTACCATCTCAATGCAACATATATGTTCTCCCTTATCTTGGTGGGGGCTAAAGAAGCAGAAGAGATTGTCTTTCAACTATTGTTTTTGCTGTCTTATCTTTCTATAAGGGATGATTTCAATTTGTTTATTCATTGTTGCTATCTTATTTGTAAAGTGGAGTATGGGGATTTTTTTCTGCCTTCAGCAGTCTTTTCATGGGTCTAGAAGACTGTAGCTTGTTCAAGAACAGATACGTATGTAAGAGTTGTATCTGCAATAATGTTAGTATATGTGTCAGGCAAGTTTTACTGGAGTTTATATTTTTTATTAAATAAACTGATAATATTTTTTCCCCAAAATTATTAGTCTTCACACTTTGTGTGTGAAAGATTTAAAGTTTTTCTCGAGTTCCATAGGAAACTTTGGAGATAAAAGTGCAGGTTTCTGGAAGACAGGGCCTGTACTTTTTACTTAACATAAAAAATTGCATTCTGTGGTGTTTCACTGAGTGAAAGTGATACTCACTGAATGTGGAAGGGAGTCTGAAAATTTAAATCTTTTAAGAACAGCACAAGCATCTGAAAGTGAAATATTAGTAATTAAGAAATACTAAGAGCCTTGAAAACAGTTAATTTTTTCAATAGAAATTTAAAAGACTTTAGAAAGATGGTGAGCTTTTAAATTTGCTCTTAATTTTTCTAGACTGAAGCATGCTGAGGTTAAAATATATTGCTAGGATAAACCGGGGTCACTTAAGCTGTTTTCAGAATTTAAAATTATTTCTTTTATGTAAATCCTGTCCATGTATTTAAGTAGAAAATTTCAAGTTTAGTTAAATCTTTAGTGAAGATGTGGTGTGCGTGACTTCCTCTTGATCTTACAATATTGTAAGTTTAATCTGTCTCTTATTCTTCAAGGTTTTGTTATATGATCTCCGGTCTAGTAATCCATTAATAGTCAAAGATCACCACTATGGCCTGCCTATTAAGTCAATTCAGTTTCAGCGTCAGTTGGATTTAATTATCTCTGCAGATTCTCGAATCATAAAAATGTGGAACAGAGATACGGTACGTTTTATATTGCTGCATTCAGATTTTTTAATTTTTACTTTCTTTTTGGTTTGCTTTTTTTTTTTTTTCATACAGCTTGAATAATAAAGCTGAGATTCAGTGTAGGAAGTTGGGTTTTTAATGTGTCCTAATCTACATAGCATTTTGTCCTGTCTGACTAAATAAACCAGCATCTGGGAAGTTATTCAGCAGCCTGTCAGGTATAAAGATATAGTCCGGTATTTTTTTAGCTCTTTGTACATGTCCGCCTAAAGTGCTTCTTTCAGTAGAAGAATTTAAACATAAAAAGCAGCATCTTAGCCATTTCCCTGGTTCATGTATCTCTCACAGTGTGCTTGAACACATCCAGTTATGCTTTTTCATCAGAGAAAACATGGTCATTCCAATTCACTGCTCGAAGAAGGGCTAACTTCAAAGGTAGATCAGTTAGTTTAACACCTATTAAAGTCAGGTGCTGCTTATTTTCACAGAAACCTGTTGGTTATTGAAGCAGGTACTATGCCTAGATCCAAATAACAACGTGTATTATGCTGTGTTAATGGATAATGTTGCAGTAGGCAACGTCTTTATCCCTGCCTTTTGCACCTCTAAGTGAAACTGAAATCTCTTAATTTTCATAACACTTTCTTTCATTCTATTATGCTGTTCTTTTTCTTATCTTTCTGTCAATGAGGCTTGCACAAAATATGTTATCCCGTAGATTCATAGTGATACTACTGTGACTTGGTTCGGTTTGAGGGGTATCTTTAGTCATTGTATTCCTTCTAAAAAACATGCTCCATCTATGCTTTTCTAGCTTTATAGTGAAATATATCAAGAGCAGTTGTAGTAGTTTAGAGGCCCTTTTTTTCTGACTATTTCAGGCAGTCATTTCTCTATTGTTGTGCTTCTTCACGAACTTTCAACAGCCTCTTTTATTTTTTTCTGTGATCGCAAGCAGTTTTTTGTAAGCTCCTCTGCAGTTATTTTTTTATTGTTTAAAAGAGCAAATAAATTATTGGTTATTATTTAAAACATCTGCAGTGGCTTTTCTCCATTTTTCCTAGGTATATATATTTCCCTCCTTGAGAATGAAGCACTGTAAGGTTTGTCAGGTGGCCTCTGCAGTGGGAAAAGGGAGGGTTTTGTACTGCTGGAAGGCAAAGATAGCTTTGGACTCTTTCCTAGAGTATGTTCCAGCTGGCTCCACCTCTCCCAGATGTTGGTTCCTGACTATCTCTGGCTGGAAACCAACTGCAGAGGCAGACTGCGGGGTGGAGAGCATATGGCTTTGATACCAGAATAGCCCCATGCTGAGACGTGCCTTGGGGTGGGGAGCATGAGGCTTTTGTCTGCTAAGACTGGGGTGGGGGAGGACTCTCATTAATCATCGGGGAGAGACCAGAGGTGGGTGGGGTAACAGCATGTAACTGGGAGGGAAAGGAAGGGCCCAGAAAGGTAGGTGGGATTGCTGCAGGGAAAGAAAAAAGAGGAACATGATCAAAATTTGCTCTGTTCCTGTCCCTCATTTAGAACAGTGTAGGCATGTACTCTCTTGCTTCAGGTTCTGTGGCCCAGTTCTTGGAGACTCTTGCTTTACTGGCTGTCTTGTGTGTTGGCTTATAAGAGCACCTGTATTTTGTCTGGGTTTTTCAGAGTCTGTTCCAATTCTTATTTTTTTGACAATGTTGTTTCCTGCTTTTACCTCTTTCTTAAATAACCTTTATAACTTCAATTCTGATCTAAGCTAGATACCACTGGGTGCTTTAATACTGAGTTTATAAATTATAAATAAAGTGCTGAGCTATAGTTCATTTCATGTAGACATGAGCAGGGTGGAAGAACCAAGCTCCAGAATCAAAATCCATCATTTCAGCTAATGATACTTACCAGAATAAAATGATTTAAAACTACCACACTGAGTTGAACAAAATGAGGGTTACACTGACAATATGCCGGGAAGTTATGGACCTCACCCCCACTCTTGCTATCTGACACATATATTTTCAATACAGAATTGTGAGCTAAGGAATTAGAAGTGCCTGTGTACATTGCTGTGTCTTCAATACCAGTTGGCTACACTTCCTTGTAAGAGATCAGATCAGAGACAAAATACAATATTGAGTTCCTTGTGTTATGTTTAGATACCATCATATTTCTTAGCTTCTATGATGGCTATTCTTAATATTTAGATTTACTAAATATAATTATATTGTTTGGAGTTCTTTATAATGTATTTTCTTCCTACAATTTCAGGGGAAAATATTTACTTCAATGGAGCCAGAATATGAGATCAATGATGTCTGCCTGTATCCAAATTCAGGTATGTTAGATATATTAATGTCGTACTAAGTTCAAAAGGGTAAACTTGTGTTAAACCAATCTGTGGTCTTTTTTTCTGTTTAGGTGATGCAAATTAGGTCTACTTTCCTCCTTATGACAGAGCTAGGAAAAAATGGTTACTTGTCAGTTAGTGTCATTGTTTCCTCTGCACCTGTATTAAATTGGAGCCTCTCTGCAGTAAGAAGCTGCTGTGCTGCCATTTGAGTGATTGACCTCATTTGCTCTTTCAAAGATCTGAAGTTTCATTTAATAAGAATAGGAATTTTGGCCTTTTTTCTTGGCTAAGTCCCAGATAAGTTAGAGCTTGCTTTCTAGAGCAAGGAAAAATCTCTTTACAACAAGTTTACAAATTTTTACAAATGTTTACAACTGTTTATCTTTCCTTATTTTAGATACAGCACTTACTGTACCCTCCCTTAGATTGAATATTTTGGTTTTAAGTGTAGGTTGCTAAGTGCACAGATTTGCATGCTTTTTGTGACTGTTTTCAAATTTTCTGCGTCTCATAACGTTATGTTTAGAGGTCAAAACTGAGGGTCACTTCTAACCAGAGTTTCCACATCCTACCTTATGAGTAAAAATATTTTTTAAAATGGTGGTTATATGTGTACATGTACTTTGGCTGTACCTCAGATTCCAACTGGCCTTAATTTTCCCTGCTTGATCTGAGTTGCTTAGTTCTTAACTACTATGTGACACCTACTTCCTTTTTAGAAAGCAGTACTGAAAAAGATTAGGGCCACTAGGATGGCACAAGGCAAAATTCTTGATCCAGAGAATGCCTGTGGTGCAAACTCTGCTATTATCTTAATTTTAGAGAGAGGTAGCAGTGAAGACGGAACGATTTGGACTTTGATTCGTACTAGCAGCTCAAATTCAAGATTGTAGATAAGTGAGTTTGAGATTTCTAACGAGTTAAAACTTATCTTGTCTTTTCTGCCAGCTTCAGTTAAGAATGTGTCCTCTTTTTTTTTTTTTTGTAAGATAAGCACTTAAATACCGATACCTGCTGAGGTGGTGGGCATTTTTGACCTTATGCAGCAGCGAAACTGTAATGGTCTGCAGGACCTTGCTGATGAAAATATTAACTCACTTCCATACTGCTCAGGTTTAGCCCGCTCTGAAACAGAATGGTGTTTCACTACTTAGGAATTGGGCTAGGTTTTTCTAAACCCTCAAAAAGACATTGATACCATTTTTATTTGTGTTCCATATATTTGTTTTTCACAGATCAAAGTGCCAGAAATAATGTAAGCAAAGAATTGAAGCCTGCCAAAACAGGGACTTCATGGCACGGCGCTGAGGGTACATCTTGTGTGCCCTGGTTGTATGAGTTCATTTAGGTGTGTTTGAGAATAACTATGTGGTAACAGCGTGCACTCTGCAACACGGAGGTAGACAAACCTGATCTCTCATCCATAGTGGCTACAGAGAGAGGTCATTGGAGTAAATTACCTTTAGCATTTCATCCAGGTTTCACCTTTGATGAGCTTATTGATTTGATCCAAAGCAGAACCCAGAAGTGAATTAACATCCATGCAGCATTGATAATGAAGGGCTTATGACAGGGAGTGAAACAGAATTAAGTTATTTGACAATGCAGAATCTTAGCGTAGTTTAGGTTGGAAGGGACCTCTGGGGGTCCTGTATTTCCTGCTCAAAGCAGGGCCAAACTTGAAGTTAGCTCCAACTTCAAAGCCTGATCAGGTTGCTCAGGTCATAACCAGTCAAGTTTGAATATCTGCAAGGATGTACGTTACTCAGCTATGGACGCTCTATAGCCTCTGTGGTATGCAGACATGCCTCAAGTGGTTTTGCAGAAATGATTTTCATGAGACTCTGCAGGAAGAATCTTGTAGCACAAAGAACTGAATGCACATATCTCCCTAATTTGTTTACTGGACATTGCTTTTTCACGTGTCTGTGATCTAGATCAGTAATCTAGATTGTGCATTCCAGTCCTGTGTCTCCTCCTTAAGTCAGTCCTGCTTTTCTTATTGTTCTTTTCTCAACCATGTCTGTAGGGGGACAGGTTGATGTCTTTTAGTAAGAACTGTTGTGGGTTGAAAAGTAGGTTGTATTTTATAACCATATGGAGGCAGAGGGGAAAAACTAGAACATGTTGCAGTGGAAATTAAGAGATTTAAGATAAGAGGTGGAGCATTGCATGTTTGTCATAAATACGGTTGCTTTAGAATTTAAGATGCCTTGCACCACATCATGCTCATTCAGAATTTAAAGAATAATAACGGTTGAACATCTGCAAATAGGGAAATACTTTCAGTAATATGAGCTTGCGGTTGTGGAAAGCTGGAAATACAATATCATTTAAGTACCAGCATGGCTATGGCTCAGTGCTCTCATTGGTGACCCAGCATTCTCAGAGCACCGCTGGGTGTTTGTGAAGCCAGCACTGCACAGGAAACCCAAGAGATCTTTGCCTAGCTTGTGTTTTAACACTTCATGTGAACCTGCTGCTCACGAAGCCCATACCCTAACCTCACCCTTATGAAATAGTTTTAACATTGTATTGTCACAATTATTAAAAAAAATTGGAAAAGTGAAGCTCCATCGTAACATAAAACATTCTGAAATATTTCTGAAATAGTGACTATATCAGTGGATAAGGGAAGAGCTACGAATGTCATCTATCTGGACTTCGGTAAGGCCTTTGACACAGTCCCCCACAACATCCTTCTCTCTAAATTGGAGAGATATGGATTTGATGGGTGGACTGTTAGTTGGATGAGGAGTTGGTTGGATGGGATGCTTCCGGAGGGTAGTGGTCAATGGCTCAATGTCCAGATGGAGATCAGTGACAAGTGGTGTCCGTCAGGCATCTGTATTGGGACCAGTACTGTTTAATATCTTCATCAGTGACATAGTGGGATCGACTACACCCTCAGCAAGTCTGCAGGTGATGCCAAGCTGAGTGGTGCAGCTGACACACCTGAGGGGTGGGATGCCATCCAGAGGGACCTGGACAAGCTTGACAAGTGGGCCCATGTGAACCTCATGAGGTTCAACAAGTTCAAGTGCGAGGTCCTGCACCTGGGTTGGGGCAACCCCTGGTATCAGTACAGGCTGGGGGATGAAGGGATTGAGAGCAGCCCTGTGGAGAAGGACTTGAGGGTGCTGGTGGATGAAAAGCTGGGCATGAGCTGGCAATGTGTGCTCACAGCCTAGCAGGCCAACCGTATCCTGGGCTGCATCAAAAGCAGTGTGGCCAGCAGGTCGAGGGAGGTGATTCTGCCCCTCTACTCTGCTCTTGTGAGACTCCACCTGGAGTACTGGGTCCAGCTCTGGAGCCCTCAGCATAGGAGTGGGTCCAGAGGAGGGCCACAAAAATGGTCAGAGGGCTGGAGCACCTCTCCTATGAGAAAAGGCTGAGAGAGTTGGGGCTGTTGAGCCTAAAGAAGAGAAGGCTCCAGGGAGACCTTATTGCAGGCTTTGGTACTTAAAGGAGGCTTGTAGGAAGGATGGGGACAAACCTTTTGGCAGGGCCTGTTGCAATAGGACGAGGGGTAATGGTTTTAAACCAAAAAAGGGTAGATTTAGACTAGATATAAGGAAGAATTTTTTTTGCGATGAGGGTGGTGAAACACTGGAACAGGTTGCCCAGAGAGGTGGTAGATGCCCCATCCGTGGAAACATTCAAGGCCAGGTTGGATGGGGCTCTGAGCAACCTGGTCAAGTGGAAGATATTCCTGCTCATTGCAAGGGGGTTGGACTGGATGACCTTTAAAGGTCCCTTTCAACCCAAACCATTCTATGATTCTATGATTTATGGTAAACTGTGGATCAGTGTAATGTGAATTACTCTTTGTCATTCGTTTTGTGGGAGTTTTGTTGTCAGTGGGGGTTTTTTAAGTTCAATTATTTTACCAAGCATCTTCAGTATTACTGCCTTTCTTGGGAAGCAAACCCTTGTGTACCTTTGACCAAACTACATGACAACAAACTTTAGTGGATCTCTTAAACTAGTTATGAATCTCTTGTCTCTGATCACACATGCACAGAATGGGGCTGGGGGAAACAAGGTTTACCACTAACCTGAGTAGCCTTGACTCAGCTTCGGTTAAGTTGTAGAATATAAATGAAACTTAACAGCAACTTCAGTGTATAGAAATCTGTGCCTCATTTGTTTAAAGTACTGGAAAAAAAAATTTTAAGCTAAAAATTTGCATTTTCTAAAACTGCTGCTACCTTTTACTGCCACTTCATAGTCATGTTTTTATTCCTTTAAATTGATGGTACTACATTGCAGACCACTTTCTAAAGATGGTCTTATTAAAACCTCTTCTCTGAAAAAAGAGTTCTCATTTATTTCCCTTTTAAGGTGATCAAACTAGGCTGCTGTGTAGTTTGTTAGGGTGTGGTCTCTCTTCCCATAAAAATTGGTTAAACTAACAAGCTGAAACAATGCAAATTCGTGGAGTAGACTTCTTCTTTCACAGAGTTGTTCCTTTTTTTAATTCTTTTATTTCTCCTGTAGTATACGCCCATGTACTGTTCCGAAGTCTGTTTTTCCCCTCCTTTAATTATTATGAGTGGAAGACTCTCAAAGAGGAGGTTTTCCATTTACTGTCATCTTTGAAGCACCTGCAGAATTAATTTCTGTCCTTTTATCTCTGGTGATTCATATTCAGTCAATGGAGAAATGCTTTGGCTTGTGAAATAGTAGTGAGCATGCTGATATGTTAAGGGAGCATATAATCTATATACTATACTATAGTACATTATGTGTGTGTGTGTGTATATATGTATATATACTACAAATTCTTGCTTTTTCCTTAAATTCCCTGCAAACCTTTCCAGGTATGGTTTTTAGCCTCAGTTTGCTGACTAAGCTTTCACAAATTTCTTGCTTTGCCAGGAAAGCAAGCCCCCTTTTTTCTGACATTTTAAGTCCAGCTGCGTTGTGTATTTTTAATAAAAGGATTAGGTAGGAAGGATTACTCCACCCATGTTAATTGCGTTCCTCTAGTTGGGTGTAAATTATATTTGTACCCTCTGGGTGTGTAGTAATTGACCCAATTATTCATAGTCTCAGTGGCATATGTTACAGTACTTCTAGATCAGAATGTTATCTAACTTGATTGCTCTCTTCTTCATATTCCATCTTTTGTATTACCTGGTGATCAGCTACGTTGGAAAGACAAAATGGAGATAAATGTGAAAGTATATGCCAAATGTCCTGATTGCTCCCTTATGTAGAAGGAAACTGAGAGTATTTATCTTTTTGAACTTGGGTGAAATCTTGTGGCGGTTGGAGATTTTCCATGGATTTTAATATTTCTACAGTAGTTTTTTATATTCAGAGTATTTACAACCCTCATTCATGGTGTTTCTTAGGTATATTCGTAGATATTTCAATTTTTACATTTGCCCCGGTTGGCTAATATCACTAATATTACTGCGCTTGGAGCCGCAATATCCTGTTTCTCATTTTGTGTTGAGAAGCTACTGTTGTGTTGATTTCCCAAGATGAAATATGAGTGAAGGTGTAAACCATGTTATGATTTATGACTTTGTTTAGACTATAGGTGTGTGTGAAAAACCAAAACAACCGAAAACCCACCCCCTCCTTTACTAATAATATAAGTTTATGCCCAAGGTAGGTTTTAAGTGCAATAGTAACTAGATTTGTTCTAAACAGTATTTTGGGATGAACTATTTAAATTTGTAATGAAAATTGGCAGCCCGCAGTTGTCAGGACTTAGTGTTGATTGAAGTGTGCTGAACAGTTAAGATAGAGGACAAAAGGGGATGAATATGGTGGAAATGAATCTTCATTAATTGTGCAGCTATCGGACCTTTCTTTCTTTAGCATTTGACGCAACGATTTATTATGGGTCCCTATTAGCTATTCTGTTGCAGGCCAAGAATATGTACTGTATGAGCTACAGGTAATGTGATTTCATCCCTCCTCCCCTAACCCATGAAGCGTTCTTTCCCTACAAATACTCAGGTTGCCATTCTAATTCTTTTTTTTTTTTGTGCCAGCAAATTTTTCATTTTTTTCCCATTTCTTTTCCTGCAAAGATATTTTAAGTCCTGTCTAGAAATCCGCTTCCTGTGAATTAAATGCCACAAGTATGTATATATATGTTTTAAAAAAAAGTAGTGTTATCCTCTTGTGACCAGTATTTTTAAATGTGGAAATCTTTTTTTTAGGAATGCTAATGACTGCCAATGAAGCCCCTAAAATGAATATCTATTATATACCAGTAAGTAATACAAATCGTTGCTGATGTTGCTGTTTGAAAACTCAGTTGTTTGGTGCCATTCACGTATTCATGTTGGAAAATAACTTCTGCAGATTCACATCTACATTCTCTGACTTTTCATGATAAAGTGAATTTAAGCTAACCATAATTTATTAATGTCACATACTGAATTACTAAAAAAACAACCTGTAATTTGCCTTTTGCTATCAGTTCCAAAACTGGCTAGTGGCAGTAGGAAATTCAAGTGGAGGTTTGCGGAAAAAGTAGTTTTTGATAGCTGCTCAGAAAAGAATTTCTAAATAGGAACTATATAGCTTACTTTCAATAATAATTTTGCTTTGTTGTGAAATATTTTATTACTGTCTTTAATATGTGGTATATAGTGACATAATCATGGCAGTAAATATTATTCTCTGTTTTGATAAAGAAACGTTGTTGTGTGGCTTCAAGTATGACTCTTGGCTGTAGCTTCTGCTCAATGCCCTACTCGAATTGCAGCTTTTCTCTTGAAAAGCTCTTCACTTGAAAGGCTTAACTGTAGGTTAACTATATGTTTTATCTCTGCAGGTTGGTTTTAGGGAAACTAACAGCAGGCCTTCTGGTGTTAGGGAATGGTACAGCAAACTACACCTGCATTTCACTCTTGTTTTGGTTTTGGTTCTACAGTGCATTCACTAAGGTTTTTTTGGCTTGGTAGGAGATAAATAGTAGGATATAGATGCAAATGTTACATGGAGAATATCTGACCAGACTATAAAAATACCTATGCTTCTGCTTAAGTCATTTTATTCACCTTCTGGACAAACAATAAATTTGTTAATTTTGAAATATATTTTTAATGTTTTTTAAATGAGCCAAGAAGTCTTCATTCAGATAATCAATTTTAAATTAATTTTAATTTAATTTAATTTTCTTTAGTTTATTTCTGGGTCGCCCCCTGCTCCCCCCCCCCCCCCCAGCCCATATGGTCTTGACTACATTTAAGATGGAGATTCATCAGTTTACATTTTGCTTTGTAGAATAGACACTGTATACCTGTTGTATGTACATGTCCAAATACAACAGTACACCCCTCTAAACAATTCTATAGTCTGGTTGTATTTACTTATATTATTAGATTTTTGCATTTAAAGAAAAGTAAAATTTTATGCATGACTTCTTTGTGTGTCATTTATGTCAGGTTTTTCTTTGGATGTATGTTACCTATTTCTCTAATTCAGCTCTAACAAATTGCATTTTGTTAACTGGAGCTGTTCCATGCTTTGGATAACAAAGGGCAGGGGGACAACAAATATTTTTGTATTTAAGACAAAGTATTAGCTGTAGTTAGAAGCTGAACGCTTTGTTTCTTTTTAATTAATGGATTGGGGAAGACAAACTCCCGTATTTTCAAAGTCTGATGGGGTTTTAAAACTTGAATGGACTAGTTACTCAATTTAAGTAATTCAGACGGAAAAAGCATTCCTTCTGTCACTAAGGGTAAGATTCAGCTTCTCTCTGAAAATTGTGCACTGAGATTTTTTTGTGCAGGTGTGCATGATATATGACCTTTACAGCTATAGTACATTAGAGGTGCATATCCAACATTGCCACTTAGCCAAAAAAATATTTAATTGTCTTGATTGTCACCAGCAGTGAATGTTTGTTAGAACTTGTTCTAGCCAGTATTATTTTGAGTGTTCCTGCACATATTGTAAATCAAAATGAAAAATACTTATTTTTTACTCTCACAAAAATCTCACTGTGATCGAGTCCTCTAAGGATACTGAATTCATGTTTCTGAAGTCAGATAAGTAATTTTTAGCTAAGAAATATAAGCATGCTATATTAGATCTCAGATCATACTTTACAGATGCTATTGCAAACCTAAATATTGACTAATACTGTCTAGTATTTTTGCAGCATGCAGGCTATTCCAATGAAAATTAACATAAATCTTTCCTTAAACCATCTTCTTTGTCACCGTTCTCTGATTTTTGGTACCTGAGTCTGCCTCAGCTTGTTTGGATCATACCTTTTTATGGGTTTTACATTCACAGTGACACATGAATATACAAATTGACCCGAATGATGAATGTTAAAGCATAAATCCAAATATAAGTTCTATTTTTAAAATTCTGTTGGGTGTAAGAAAATTTAAAACTTGTCTCAAAGACTATCTGCCCAAATTAAATTCGCTTTTTGAATAAGCTAAACTTCTCCAGTTCACGTCAATGGCTTCGAGTTTGAAGGTTGCTGAAGATATCTTAAATACTGGCATGACTGTTTTTTTAGTCAACAATCTACAGTTTGTTTCAAAACATGGAACGCTTATTTTAGACAATAGAAAAGTTAAAGGTAGTGAGAAGAAGTTACTTTGAAATAGAGACAGAAGTCTCACGCTGTTGTAACTGGCTTTCTTACCCTGTCTGCCTTTTCACGGGCAAGACTGAAGGGGCTGGCACAGATAGTGTTGTATAATTGAAGAGTTTCTTACTGCACTTCCTAAAAATCAAGTATGTAGCTCAATAAATCTGTTTTGGTTGGCTGTTTTGTTTTTTTTTTTAATCTCCTTTTTTAAATGAAAAATATAAAATGGAGAAGTTGTGTCAGCCTTAAGCTGCTCCAGGGCATTTGTTATTAAGGAAAACTCAGTGTTATTAATGTGTTCATGTTACAGTTTTATTCCTTGATCTTTTGGGCTAGTTATTTGAGCTCAGGGGTGCACACCTGTCCTTTGGTTTCTATGTCAGTACATTATTGAGACATGGGGTTTTTCCATCCTTTGAACACAGAGTAATTTCCTTGCACAGGCAAAGATGAGTTCAGTTGCATGTGTCTTTGGAGCAAAACTTTAAAGAACTAGTGATTTGTTGTATTACCTGATCTCTTTTCATAGTCTTGTTTTCTGGCTTTTTCGAAGAACTAGGATTCATTGTTTTTCCAGTGAATAGCTTAATTTTCTATTTGTTTGTTTACTTTGAGATAGACGTGAATATTACTTAAAATGTGTCCTCTGTTTTTGAGATGTTGACAAGAACTGACTTACAATTCTTGAATTCCACAACAGAATAAATGCCTGGGGGAAATACTACTACTATAAAGGACAGTGTTTCAGAGGTCTTGGAAGTACTTTTGTGTAAATAGCATCCATTCAATTGCCCTAGCCCCTCATTAGCCTGTAGCACTAGTAATTATTCTCTTTTTTAAGTCTTGATTGGACCAGCTACAAGGAGTTACCATGGTTATGGTCAAGGAGGATATTTAAAATCTCAAATGTATGATGCTGTGCTCTAGCCTTCTAGTTTACAACATAAGAAGCAAAAAATCTTCAGTAGAAGAGATGCGCAGAAGTTGGGAGTCTTACAGAGCAGGAGTACATATGTACGTGGATGGGCGCAGACAGACCCAGCATCCTCTGTCCCTGATTGAAGTTGGCCAGACAGTGTAAGACTGTGCCCAGCCTAATATACCCTTCCTCTCAGCAGGGTTTATTAGTGTGGGCACAGCGCTGTGCTAACACAGCTACATGACTTGTGAGCTAGAGCTGGCTCATGTCCGGCCAGCTTGAAGTATGGTCTGACTGAGCTCATGTCTGACTGAATTATCTGTGTACATGTGCCCATTCTCTCCATTGTTAATGCCAAAGCTAAATTTCCATTGCAAAACCAAAAAATTACTGTCTCTTGAACTTCAGGATTATAAAAGAGTTGACAATGGGTATCATAGTATTGTCTGTAAATGAAATAATGCTTCAGCTTTTCCTGCAGACTTTTCAACAAGATAGGTATGACATTTGAGACTAGGAATGTCTGAGAGAACTATGCTTTTCTTAAAAGAAAAAAAAAATTACTGTAGCTGTTTCTTTTGTGTGCAAAGCTGTTAGTAGAGGGAAAAGAAGGTAATTTGATTTACTAGAAAGGACAGTCAGCTTTGATTTTAAATGGCAAGAAGATGCCTTATGCAGGTACACAGTGCAGGGAGTGAGTAAAAGCCAAACTGAATCTGACCGTTAAAATGAGATGTTTGTTTTACATAGGTAACATCTTGAGTGGCTTAGTTTAGAGACTTTGTTTTTGTTTTATTTTGTTGGGCTTTAATGAGGGCAAGTGCCTCTGACTGGAATTGGGCTGTTTGCCAATAGTTTAATAGTTAACTTGCAGTTTATGCAAACATTTGGAACCTACTTCTTGCCAGCTGGCTTCCTGGTATATCGCTTTGATGTGTGCCTCAGGAAGGCTGAAATGAGTTGTGTGTGCCTTGGGATACTTTTCAGACTACTGACTCAGAAATGTAAATTGAGTCAATAGTGCAGCCAGGTTCTGGCCAAAGAAGTGAAGAGAGGAAAAAGCTCCACCGATGCGTGGTGGTCCACTGGCCTGGTATCTAAGATGATGTGGATTCTCTTAAGTTTAATTGAGGCTGTCAGCTTCCGTGACATATAATGTTCTCTTTTCAGGTTGTACAGAAAACCCCCTACGTGTTAGCTCCTAAGTACTCTGGGTGGAAGGCAAGGGGCATAGGGGTTATTTATTCTGAGTGTTTACTACTGGTTACATGAACATGTCTGATCGTAGCACAGACATTTCAAATCAGTCCTGTCTCCTTTATTGCACTAGAAACTTTGTGCTACATGTATACATAACTGAAACTGAAACTTGCTCTATTCATTAGGCTGTTAAAAGAAGAGAGCAATTAAGTGTGTAATTAATTGAGTGTAATATTCTGTGTTCTGGATTTTTTTTACTTTCCTGCAGTCTTGGCAGAAAACTCTCCGTTGAGGCTAGAAGCAATGTACTTTTGGTGTAGAGAAGATATTAAGCTCTTTAAGAAAAAATAAATCCTGGAGCGTCTCTGGCTTCTTTTCAGGTGGTTTTGGAAAATCATTTGCTATCCTAGCGCTCTCCTAGTTCAGGGCTCTTGGAATTATAAACTGGAAATGTTTCAAGGGCAAGAATTTCTTGCCTGCTCAATGATTCAGTTTCTCCAAGAATATCTTTATAATGGGTCTGGTTTCTAATACAATACCTGCTTTGGATATGTGGATCTCTTTATTGCTAGAAATATTTGTGAGTTTTGTCCTGTTGAAATTGGACGGATTTTCAACTAAACCAGCCATTCCTGGTACTTCCTTCCTTTCATACATGCTATCTTAAGTTATTTTGTTTGTTCTGCTTACCTGTTTTAATTACTCTTTATCACCATCTTTTTTTTTTAATATGCCTCAAAAATGCTCATTCTTAAAAAAAAAAGTTTTTTCCTTAGATTTAGGAAAAAAAGTTTTAGAAAATCTGTAGAAAAAGCCAGTTCTTCCTTAGTAGTTAATCCTGAAATAATGTAATCACAGATCAAGGCACCAAATTGTACTAGCTTATATGTTTTCATTTAATGCACTGTATATTTGATGAAACAAATCTGTAGAGGGAACTTGTACTGAAGGAAATACAAATGAAGGCAGTTTTATAATGCCTTAGTTCACCCCCTGTATTTCTTTCTTGATACTAGTTTGGAACAGTTCTGGATGGTAAATTGAGGACGAACATGCTTTGGTTTCATTCTAGGCTTCCAGGTTAGCTGCTTTTAAATCTACTTGTGACTGAATTGACCGAAGAGTTGTGTTCAGTTCACTCACAGACAGAAAAAGCATTTATCTGAAATAGGTTAGTATTTTCTGTCAGTCTGGTGGCAGAGTGCTCTCACTAGTTCTGTACAAGGGGTTATAATCATCGAATAGAATCATAGAATGGTTTGGGTTGGAAGGGACCTTAAAGATCATCTAGCTCCAACCCCCTGCCACAGGCAGGGATACCTTTCCTCTAGACCAGGTTGCTCAAAGCCCCATCCAACCTGGCCTTAAACACTGCCAAGGAGGGGGCAGCCACAACTTCTTTGGGCAACCTGTTCCAGTGTCTCACCACCCTCACAGTAAAGAATTTCTTCCTAATATCTAATCTAAATCTTTCCTCTTTCAGTTTAAAACCGTTCCCCCTCATCCTATCACTACTTGCCCTTGTAAAAAGTCCCTCTCCTGCTTTTCTGTAGGCCCCCTTCACATACTGGAAGGCTGCTATGAGGTCTCCCCGGAGCCTTCTCTTCTCCAGGCTGAAGAGCCCCAACTCTCTCAGCCTCTCTTCATAGGAGAGGTGCTCCAGCCCTCTGATCATCTTCGTGGCCCTTCTCTGGACTCATTCCAACAGCTCCATGTCCTTCTTATGTTGGGAGCCCCAGAGCTGGACGCAGTACTCCAGGTGGGGTCTCACGAGAGCAGAGTAGAGGGGCAGAATCACCTCCCTCGACCTGCTGGCCACACTGCTTTTGATGCAGCCCAGGATACGGTTGGCCTTCTGGGCTGCAAGCATGCACTGCTGGCTCATGTTGAGCTTCTCGTCAACCATCACCCCCAAGTCCTTCTCCTCAGGGCTGCTCTCAATCCATTCTCCACCCAGCCTGTATTTGTGCTTGGGATTGCCCCAACCCACATGCAGGACCTTGCACTTGGCCTTGTTGAGCTTCATGTGGTTTGCACAGGCCCAGCTCTCAAGCCTGTCAAGGTCCCTCTGGATGGCATCCCTTCCCTCCAGCGTGTTGACCACACCGCACAGCTTGGCGTCGTCAGCAAACTTGCTGAGGGCACACTCAATCCCACTGTCCGTGTCACCGACAAAGATGTTAAACAGAACCGGTTTCCCTGGGAAAAAATGTTGTAAAATAAAAGTACAGTAGTTATGATGTAGAATGGGAAATGTTGGTCTCAACCTTAGTTTGCTTATTTTGAGAACTGTGAAATGACTGGAAAGCAGGTTGTTATGAAGTAACATATTACACGTATGCTTTGGGACTGCGAAGTGTTAAAAGAAAAGACTTTCCGTTAATAAAAAGACACTTGAGCACATCTTTGGCCTTTAAGCTAATTCTGAGTTTTGGTATATCATTCTTTTAGAACTGTGTTTTCCATCCAGAACAGTCTAATTCTTTACACAGAAAATTGTGCAAACAGTATAAAAAGAATGCCTGGTGAGTGATACATTACCTATCTCGTAGTATTAACAAGCATAGGAAAAAAGTTGTTTATCTGCACAAGCAGAAATGTGAGCTTCCTACTTTTAACCTAAACACTTTCAAACTGAAAAATAACACGCTGGGCTTATTCCCAACAAAGGATATCCTCCATTTCCCATGCACTGGCTGAGAGACACTGTACCACTTATCACACATATATAGAAGGAAAACACCAACATGCGATAATCAGGAAACAATTTCTGGTCTTCCTGTGAAACTTGTTTTAGATGCTTTTTGGTGCTGATGATGTAGTAGTTCAACATCATGTGTAGATCATGAAGGTGTATGATCCCTTCTTACTGCTGTTGTGGATGATGGTATGATAGGCAAGCTCTTCTTCATTATTATTTTTTTAATAGATAGCAGCATGCTGACTGTTAAGTCCACACTTCCTTATAGTTTACATCATACCCTTCATAGAGCAAAGGAGAAAACTCTTAAAAGCAGAAGTTTTACTGAGTTATACCAGGACATTGGTAGTTGATAGACTCATGTATTTTTTTTAGTGTTGTTACTGTTTCTTAAGCAATTGGTAGTATGGGACCTTCTGTTCTTGGGTTCCTATTTTAAGAAAACAAGTTTTGCAGGGGGGAGGTGCTCCCATTTTTAAGTGATAGAAAATTTAAGCCTTGAATATCTCAAAGATATTTTTTATTTCTTAAATTGCACTTGTTCCTTTCTTTTGGCTATCTACGCCTGGTTTCTGAAAATTTAGAGGTGCAGTCGCTCAGCTTCAGTCAGTGAAGAGAGAAGCAGTCACAGATAATGAAAAGATGTAATTGCTGAAAGGATGTTTTTTACTGTACTATAGTCTATCAGCATGTGATAAGATTTAGTGTCTTTTTTAGCTTTTGGATCAGAAAAAAAGCACAAGAATTTTCTCTGCATTGTAATTTCAACTAAGTATTTCATTATATTTGAAAGCAGAGGCAAGTTACTCTTGTGGCTTATCTGTGTTGTCATCTGTGCTGCAGTCAGTAGTGAACCAAATGTGTTGTGAATTATGACTGCTTTATACAAAAATAGTAACAAAGTTGTGAGGATTTAAGATTTCTATCAGACAAACTGGAGAGATAAATTAAACCATCAAATATGTGAAAGCTTTCAAATATATATTTGAAAGATGTTTCCTACTCAAAAGAAAATTATTTCATAAGTTACATAAAATTTCTTCTCACTAGCATTATACTCTGTAAAGAGTAGGTTGGTTTGTGCTGGGGTTATCTTCATTATCTGTCTGGAGGAGTTGCATGTTCCCAACAGGTAGTTGCCTTTCTTTCCCTTTGTGTTATCTGGCAGTAGTTGTATAAACTCACAGAGCAGTCTTCCTCCCAGGTTTGCAAAGAGCAATTAAGCTGCCATGGTAGGGAGTTATTAGAAGCTCACATGTTCCTAGATTTCCAGTAGTTTGTCAGTCATATAAGGTAGACGTACAGCTGGATTTGGCCATTACCTTTATATGCCTCACATTTCCCTAAAATGCAGGTCATGCTCTCAACTCCAGTACAGTAAGTATTGTTTTCATGACCATAAAGATATTTATGTTGTAACATTCCTTGGCATCTGGGTTGTACTGCAAGAGCCCAGTTGTTCCTGGCCACGTAAAAGCACGAGAGTCAAATCCCCAAGTCCCCACACAGTGTGACGGTTGGAAGGTTTCCTGTCCCATCAGAGAAATGGAGAAGGGGAGTTGCTGGGATTTTGCATTTCTGGCTTATTCTTAGTTCTTCTTACTTGCTAGTTTAGATTGCCATCAGAGGCTATTATGTATGTACTAAAATCAACACGTGTTACTCTCATCTCTATTAGTAGCAGAAGTTTTGTCCATTGATGGCCCATGCCCTTAGTATTGCAAGAAATGCTATTATATTTTGCAATACAGATTTCTGACTGTATTGGAACAGGTAGAATCTGTGTAGAAGTTCTCTCCTTGAGTAAGAAAAAGACCCAAGACAGTTATGAAGTCTCCCACTTGCCATTGCCTTGTCTGTGTCCCCTGCAGTCACAGTGGTAAATGCAGGGGGAGAGCTTTGTGAGGGATTTATTCTTCGAAAAATATCATAATATCGCGGGGGCTTTTTTGTTAGACTTCATATATAAAACGTGGAGGTGTTGCGTTTGTGAGGGGGCTTGTGCTGGTTCAGTGACGTTGAGTCACTGAACAGTACATTGACTTCGTGAAGGGTCTAATGAATGCCAGAATTTATGCAAAGGAGTTGGTAAGAGCACATAGTCAGGTATGGTAGGGAATGGGAGGTGTGAATGGCTGAAGTAAAATGTGGTTGCTGCCTTTTATCGTCAGCAAAGAATTAGACCAGCTGATCATACCCAATCTGCACCATTTTTTCCATAGATAAAGAAACAGACCATCAGCAGATGTTCACAGGTAAAAAAATCATGTGAAGTGAGTCTCAGCTGAACTTACTGCACAGTATTTAAGTAACTTACCTAAGTGCCTCTATTATTACAGCAGATATGCTATAGAAGCTGCTATATTAGAGTAAGAACAGACTTTCGGGAACTTTTAATTAATTTCCAGCTGATATTTATGCGAAAGTGCTTGAAATGGATCACACTTGTAACGCATGCTTTGAGAAGCCACTCTCTTCTTACCTCTTGAGCTTCATTTGATTACTTGACTTCATGTGAAAGTAGTGGGCTCTTGTACTTCAGTTTCTATCTATTTTTCTGACCTCAAATCGTCTCAGTTCCAGTTGTCTAAAGACCTAAAATGCATAGGGAGACTGATAAATAAAAAGATCCATAACAATAGTGATGAGTGTTTATCTTTTATGTGTGTCAGCATGTCAGAACATGATAGGGATATTGGTGAAAGCATCAGACTCCGTACTCTTAATGCCGCTGCTGTTAAGTTACAGATGACTTGTGAGAAGTGTCCCTTTTTCTTCCTGTCTCGTGAGGAAGACAACTATTCTGCTAATCTTATTTACAATTTTAAGGAGTAACTTTCTTTGCTGAAAAGTTATTTGCTGTTCCTGTCCTGGAGGGCATTTTTTTCCCAACATTATGAGCAACAGGACCCTTGCTTCCTTCAAAAGATGGTGGCTTCACCAAGAAGACACAGTGAGAGCAGACCTATGACTGTCAAACTAACTGTAATACCTGTCAGATCAGAGAATATGGGATTCTAAAAAAAAAAAAGCCACTATAAGGCCAAACTGCTTAGGATTAGAAAAAGAAGTACTTGCTATCTGATAACTACCAGGGCAGAAAGATTTAGTATCTCATTCCTAGATGTGTGCAAGTTCCTGCAGCAGTTTTTGTTTAACACTGGGAAGATCTTAAAAGCAACATTTCCTTTAACATGCTCTCTAAGGAGTAAAACCTCCAGATTGTTGATTTGGCAGCTTCCATGGCATAGTGAAAGGTAGGAAAACCAACTTCTCTCAGATTAAAGAATCTGCCAAAAATGTCTGGACGTGCTGGAGTTAGGATGAGAGAAAGACCCAATTCATTGCATAGTTCAGTGAAATTTATGAGTGTGTGGGATTAAAACCAAGCACAATGCTGTTGTCAGTAGTATGCCGAAAACCAGAAATGTGCTATTCGGTCTCTCTTGGTCATAACTGTACTCCAGTGAGCTACTTGATGGCCATGGAAGTTCAGTTACTGTAAAAGCATCAAATCTACGCCATATAATGTAGGGTGAAAGAAAGCATGATGTTATGAAAAATGAAAATATATGGGAGATTTGTTTGGAGTTTATTCCGAAAACCCATTTGATTTAGAGAATTAAGGAATTTTATTCAGTGCATTAAATCAGTTTACTCAGGAGATTGACAGGGCACAATTGGAGTTGATTGTAAAGCATTCATAGGGAGAAGGTAGATTAGAAAGGAATGGCAGAATAAAACTCAACATCACAAATTGTTGGGAGCGTGTTGGTTGCTAAGGGAAACTCACTGTATATGGAAACTAGTAGATAGAAACATAACAAGGTAAAGTGATTCCAAGGCTCCTTTCTAACACGAGCTAATCTCTTGGGCTCTCTGAAGTTCTTGGGCTGGGTATGACTGACGCCCAAAAGCATAGAAACAAGAATGGAGCACCGCAGCTTTTCATGTCCAGAAGCTAGAAATAATCCATCTGATTTTTGGGAGTTACCAATTGTAATTGATGTAACCTTGACTGTTAACGAGGTGCAACAAGGTGTTCTTTCTGCTCTTGCCTTTTCAATGCATATAGATGGAAACTTTTCAAAGTTATTACATATTGAGATCTGTCTAATTCTTAAAATTAGAGAACAAAACATTGAAAATAGTACTCTTAAAATGAATAGTAATTAATTACTCATGTAATTGCATTAATTAAACTTGGCTATGCAATTAGGGAGCCAATTATGTTTAAAATGCAATTGCACATTTCAATCACTGCCCACACCCTGGGGATCACCCATTTTTTTCTCTTCTCTCAGACTTTCTGTAATCTCCTTCTCCTGTTAAATGGCATGATTGAAGCTGAGAATGTGTATGCGTAGATGTGCATTTGCTTTCTCCAGCAAATGTGCCACCAAAATTAAGATTTTTTAAATTATTATTATTACCTTTTGTCTCCTCCAAAGAATTGTTTTTGTCTCCTGCAGGTAAATATGTATGTGAAGTCATTGAGTCATATGCATAAAATATATTTAATTTAAAGAAATTATAATCTAGAATAGAATCTCTCTTTGTTAAAGTGCTTTAATTTTGGATTTGTTGGGGTTTTTTTTTAAATGGGAACATTGGAATGGAGGTGCTTCCTTGGATCATGGAGTCCAGTCCCATTTTATCACAGGCAATCAGATTGTGTAATCTTTTCCATGCGTATGTCAGATTTCATCTGAAAACTAGCTGTTTGTTTCTTCCTCATTGTCTCCATTAAGAGACTGTTCAAGAGTCCCATTCCTCTGATGCTTAGCGAACTTTTCTGATTTACAGCGTCACTGCGATAACTTTGCATGTATTTATTCTTGTGCAAGCATTGCCATTTCAGAAGTCATCCCAGCAGCCTTCCACTATACTTGCTACAGTTTGCATTCACGTATCCTGAATGTTATTGCCTGGAGTTGTACAACAAGTATACTGCGTCATTATTCCTATCCTATACTAATACAATGACCTTATGTGACTATTTTGTTGTCTTGTGATCAGACAGTATCTTTTTTTCCTATTCTGTTCTTTACAGCTGATAGTGATTGGCTGTATATTTCATCCAACTTCCAGCATCAAGGTAGCTTTTTTTCCCTGAGAGGTTTTGACCCTTCTTGTGTGACGGTTTGTCATCACCAGATTTGATTGGCATTTTCTTACTATACGTGGCAGTCATTACTGAAAATATTTAATAGGATAGTCCTTGGAGCTTCACTTGTCACCTACTTTCTGTGCAGTAACACACCTTTCAGCATAAACCGTATCTCGTTAGCCAGTTCCTATCTTGCCTTACAGTTATTAAAATTCTTATTGTAGTAATTTTACACAATACACTGTACCCAGAGCTCTGTTGAAGGCCTTAAACATAGGCTATTTTTGTTGTAATCAGCATTATTCAAATCGTATGGCAGTGAATTATTTAACTAGTACATTTTTGCTAACTGATAAAGGTCTTGCAGTCTAACTTAAAATCCGTAGAAGGTACCACAACAAAAAATTTGAAGATTTTTGGAAGAAGGCTTTACTTCTAAAATACGTTATGAAAGAGCAGTGATATGATGTATTTTCGTACTTATTAACTGTATTACTATGGTATGGCATGATATGGCATTAACGGTGTTAATTTTTGAGAAACTGTGAAGTTTCTGTGCAACTGCATGTTGCTGTCTTGTACAGCCACAGTGGGTAGTACTTCTGCTTTCCAAAGCCTCTGGAAGTGTTTTGTTGAATGATGGCCACATACATTAAGTTAGTCTTCTAGGGGAATTCAAGCAGTGTAAACTTTGTAAATTCTAGTTATTTTCAAATCTGATTTATGCTGTCTGTGAACATTTTGCATATTTTTGATTGCTGAAATGCATCAGTGAAGGTTGGGAGGAGTTTCTGCTGGTTGAGTCTTAATATATTTTGACATCTTATTTACAGCTGAGGAGTTTATCACTGCCTTGTATGAAATCTTCCAGGGACTTGCTATTTAACATCTTGAAAAATAGATTTTGGAACCTGTTTTGACTCCCTGAGAAGAGACGAGCAACTGTTCAGTTCACTTATGTGGAACTGGTCCCTGAAACCTTCAAACAGATACTTAATAATACTCATCTCTGTGTGCATTCCAAGTTGTTTAATTTAAATCTTGTGACATCTGACTCTGGAAACTTCTACACATCCTGGGCTTCTTTTAAGTTGTTGAGCATGTTGAGTACTAGTTAGGATTAGACCCAGTTTTTCGGTGGCTCTAAGGGTTCTGAGGAGCTGGCTGTCAAATTGTTGAGTAGCATTTAAAAGTGTAGAAGTGCTGTCTGGTGTTCCAGATTGAAGATAAGGAACATCTGTTGTGGGTTAGGAATAATACCCCTCTGTTCTAGGGCTCATTAATTTCAGGGGAATTACAGACTGATGACAGGATGATATTTTCTACAGAAGTGCTCAGGAATTAGGCATGGCCATAAGTACAGGGCATTGCAGAGCTGTACCACGTAAGATTTGTGGTGCTACAAGACTATTAAGTTAAACATCTTGTAAAACAATACAAAGAACTGTGTTTTCTTGAAGTTGTTCTACAATATTTTAAAAATATTTTTCTGTCAACATTTTTCTCTTCCTTTTCTTGAACAGCTTTCTTGAGCAGTCTGCTCAGTTGCATGCTAGAGTACTCATCATATTTTGTGTTCTCTGTGTCTAAAGTTAAAAAAAAAAGACATTCTGAGGTGTACCAGCACAAATTTGGCATTAGAAGGCATGGTACTAATAATTCCTAACTAATAAAGTCCACATCTTTACTTCTTGTGACTTGGTGTAAGACACACATGGCAATGGCAAGATGTCTGTATTACCAGTGTATCGCAGTGGGACGCCTCCTGTGGTGAGTCTGCCTGCGTGGCTCACCCATGGGGAGGAGAGGGCCATGCTCTCTGGCTGCTCCTCATCTCCTGCTCGGCATGACCCAGCTATCACTCTGTCTTCACAGAGTAGTTTGGGTTGGAAGGGACCTTTAAAGGTCATCTACTCCAACCCCCCTGCAATGAGCAGGGACATATTCAACTAGAGATCAGGTTGCTCAGAGCTCCGTCCAACCTGATCTTGAATGTTCCCAGGGATGGGGCACCTACCACCTCTCTAGGCAACCTGTTCCAGTGTTTCACCACTCTCATCAGAAAAAATTCTTCCTTATGTCTAGTCTAAATCTACCCTCTTTCAGTTTAAAACCATTACCCCTCGTCCTATTGCAACAGGCCCTGCCAAAAGGTTTGTCCCCATCTTTCTTATAAGCCCCCTTTAACAACCAAAAGGCTGCTAGAAGGTCTTCCCAGAGCCTTCTCTTCTCCAGGCTGAAGAACCCCAACTCTCTCAGCCTTTCCTCATAGAAGAGGTGCTCCAGCCCTCTGATAATTTTTGTAGCCCTCCTCTGGACTCTCTCCAACAGGTCCATGTCTTTCCTGTGCTGAGGGCCCTGGAGCTGGATGCAGTACTGCAGGTGGGGTCTCACCAGAGCAGAATAGGGGGGGAGAATCACCTCCCTCGACCTGCTGGCCACGCTGTTTTTGATGCAGCCCAGGATACAGTTGACCTTCTGGGCTGCCAGTGTGCATTGCTGGGTCATGCTGAGCTTCTCATTGGCCATCACCCCCAAGTCCTTCTCTGCAGGGCTGCTCTCAATAAGTCTTGCAGTGTGGTGGTGGGACACCTCACCATGCAATGGAGGATAGCTGCGTTTTGGTCACCTCATGGGTGCTATTTCCAGTCGGTGAAGGAGGAGAGCACTGGGAGGGGAGGAGAGCAGGGAGGAGCTCACCCAGCTTGCTGCCAGCAGGGCCCAGCCCGCAGGTGAGGCTATTCTGTAGATAGGCAAAAATATTTTCAAAGGCAATCTCCTTGACTTTCACCAGCAGTTGGTGGAAATTGTCTCAAAAAGTGGTTATCCTACTGAAAATAGAATAATAATGAAAATAGCAAAAATATTGGTTCGACCACTGTTGGTGATGATTTCTGGTTTTCCTATCCTAAGAAATATTTGAGTAAAAGCCAGGTGTAGATGTGCACTCATTTAATAATGATTTTCCCATTAGCTGTGTACAACTTTTCTAAAACTTGTGGAGAAACCTATTGGTATGTTACAAATATTGTACAGCTGAGATCTGTCAGTTCAGTTGCATGCGATTACCTACCTTGTAACATTGTCTTATTCTTGCTGTGAATTCCAGTGCATTTTTCTCCCTTAGATATGGTAGAATTGTACGTTCCCAATCTAAATTGACAAGTATTTTAGTTAGCCTACACAAACTCCACAGCTTTGGCTCTTTTGCTGGTTTTTGGCAGCGACTGTGCACCAGGCTGAGGTGGTGCCAGTGCTGGGTGGCAGGAGCTCCAAGGGGTCCCAGCTGTGCTGCTGCATGCCCACTGCATGGAAACCTGTGAGCTGGAGGGGACAGACAGGTTTCATGTCCCTGCCTCATCCTTGGTGGCCCAGTGCAGACTAGCCTCTGAACCGTGGCATTTGTACCTGGTCACAGGAAGGACGGAGCCTGCCATTTCAGAGTGCTCTCGGCACCGTCCTGGGACGTCTGTTGGTTGACAGTGGATGACAGAGGAGCGTTAAACTCTGCAATTAAAATGCAGTGGCATTTAAATTCTGTGAAAGAATTGCATTGCAAGAGAAGGACATTGTTTATTTTCATCATTGTGGCTGGTATTATTTGCCTTTTCTGTGTTTAAATTTCTTCTTAAGGTTTAAAAAATGTTCCATTTTAATATACAAAGCAAAGCTCCTAAGGTGTCCTAGAATAGGTAGGCAAGTTGTTTCAGTAGGATGGGAGAGAGGGAAATAAGGCAATAAAACATACACAGACAACTCTGAAGGGTTTTCCTTTTTGTCAGTTTACATGCGAAATTTGAATAATGGTTGGACTTTCTGTTTTTTCCTGGTATTCTGCCACTGTGTTTTTCCATTAATTATCTCATTTCCCCCACCTTGTTTTCTATGATCTGATCATCCAACTCACTCCACCAATTATGGTGAATAATCGGGTCTTTTGGCTGTACGTTTTTCATGGCACAGATTACGTGCCATGAAAGGTTTTACTCTCATTATCAGGTTTTGAGTACAAGGATACTTGGAGCAGTGAGTGGAGCTACAGCTGAAGAGCAGATAAACTGTTTTCCCTTATTTGTGGGACTTCTGCTTTCGTTATTTGTTCAAATATTTACACCAGTCAAGATCCCGTCAGAGGATTACCCTAACTGGCTGGAGTGGCCTGAGTTCTAATGAGTAAAGTGCGGTTTGTAAGGCTTGAGCAGATAGTGCTGTAGAGGTGGAAGAGATGAAAAAGGTTTATTGAAGTGGGAGAGATCTTTACATGATGAGTCAGCAAGATGGAATGAAGGGGAACTTTTTATTTAATGGGACTGGACGTGAGTCAAGGATTCTCTAATCTCATTTCTAATCATCTTCAGCAGAGAAATTTGTACTTAAATTTTCTTATGAAAGAAGTTTTGTTTAGTTAGTAAGCAAATTGGGTTTTATAAGAAGGAGAAATGGTTTTATCTAAAACAAAACTACAGGTGAACTTCAGAGAAGATTCCTCTACCCCAGTCATGCTTTGATGGTCTGGTAATGAAGCACAGATAACTGATTTCTTGAATGGCATGAAAACCAGTGGTACATTTAATATCTCTAGGCTGCGTTCTTATTAATATAGAAGTTTGGTGTTTAGATTTGAAGAAGTGCGTTTGGGGGAAATAACTTAAAAATTTAAAAACTGCATGGAGGCAAGATGGAGACAAAAGCTCCTGCAATGTTGGCAAGCAGTCAGTCTGAATGTTATGTAGTGTTTAAGCTGAGTATTACTGGAGCAGACACGAGAATTTGGTTAATTCATTAAGTAGGTAACGTCTTTCCTGTTAGTGACATCTTAGGTCTTTCCTTGGAAGCTCGTCCTAATTGGAATAAAATATGCAGCACTGTAAAAAAGTGCAGTTTTTCATTTGGCATGTTATGGTTCTCAGCTAGGGCTGAAATCTTACGAAAATAAATCGTACTTGATACAGAGACATTAGTGGACTAGAATACAATATTATTGTCTGGAGTGTTACAGTCTAGAATATTACGCTCTAGAATGCAATTTTACAATTTTTTGTGTATAATTGTCTTCAAAATAAGACTTCTGAATGAATAGTAACACACTTCTTTTTAAATGAACAGCATTATCTCATACTGTTACCACACTGTCATGTTAAAACAAATTATGTGTGTTTTATTTCTATAAAATCACTTCTACTTGTTTGTGTAATCAAATAGGATCTTAAAATGTTGTTGAATCGCATCCATTCCTGAGGTCATGTACACTGTGAAGTTTTTAATGTGAATTTTTAGCAAAAAAATCAGAAGGCTCATAAAAAGTCCCACTCTAGGACTTAACTGGCCACTTTACATTCTGAAATATCCGCTGATTTGCTCTAGAGAGAAAAATGTAGTGTTGGATTTTTCCATTCAGCTAACTCACCTGCTAAAATAATAGTACTGGAACAGCTGAGTATGGCTGCATGCATGAGGATAGAGAGGAATTTCAATCAGAACAGCGGGAGGGAAAAGTGAAGGGAGTTAACAATTAACTTCGGAAATTGGAGGAAGCTTATATGGAAAAGTACATTGATAGTGCAGCATATTACTGTTCAAATAAATCCTTTGCCTCGTGGTGGAGATATACAAGTTTTTGAGTATTTCCCATTATCTGTTCATACAGTCTGGGTTTATCCTTGAATAAAAATACGTGAAATATACCTGTGGTGTTTTAATTAAAACAAATGGGGCAGAATGGGATTTAACATGATTGCGTAGTGAACCTGATGAGTTCAAGATCCAACAGTGCTTACAGACTAGTTGCTATCTAGTGCCATTAGTTTATAATTTTGTCTATAATGTTTGGCTCTGAGCTTTAAATAAATTCATCAGACTGGGACCACTTGAAGCAATTACACTTGAAGCCTCTAGGTTGTTCGTCTCAAATAAAATAACGCTTACATAATCTATAGTACTCCTTATTGGTAATGCGAGCAATAGGTTTAGTTGTATTCTCTAATTGCTGTTGCTCTTAAAAGGTGTGTTTGGTTTCAGAGGGATTCATTTGTTATTCCATTACAGCACAGTAGCCTAGAGCCTAACTGTAGCTTTTTTTTTTTTCTGTAAGAATATACGATGTTGTAACTTTCTATGATATCCACAGGTTTTAGGACCTGCCCCAAAATGGTGTTCCTTCTTGGACAACTTGACTGAAGAACTGGAAGAGAATCCAGAGAGCACAGTTTATGATGATTACAAATTCGTTACTAGAAAAGACCTTGAAAATTTAGGTAAAACAGTTGAATATCCACTTTAGCTGACTTCTTTGTTCAGCTTTTGATCAGTTACACGTGTCAGTTTTGTAATTCTGATTGTGACGTATGAGGACTGTTAGAAATTCACTGGCAGTAGTTTCCTCCAGTCTTCTTGAGTATTAATATACCAGACTGATGGCTTTATGGCTTCTTTGGTTCCCAGCCAGTGCAACACTAGATGTTTGTGTTTCTCAGAATTTTATCCCAAGAAGATGATTGATATTTGCTGATTTTATATGTCTTGGAATGTGTTGTGTGTGCATTCAGACATTAAATGGAAGGCACAGGAAGAGAAGTTGGTTTAGTTTTCAAAGTATTTTTGAGGTGATCAAATAGTATGTTGGAACTCACAGCAAAATCTGCCCAAGGCTACCCTATTTGAATGTAGTAATTTCCAGAAAATACAAATCTTTCTAAGGCAAATAGAAACACAGTTGCAAGGAACTGGAATGCTGAAAATTATATAGCAGAGAAGGTAAGTGTGCTTCTCCCAAGGTAGTTAGTCCTTTTTCTGTCCGTTGCGTGTTTTGATTTCAAAGTTTTGCTCCAGTTTAATTTAATTAATTTACCTCTGAATATGGAGCCGAGTTTGGCCTGGCAGGAAGCCATGGAAGGAGGAGGTCATCCAAAGCACCTGCATCTTCAGCATTAGAGTTCTAGAGTAAATGGTCTGAATGTAGCCCACAGACCCCTATCCCAATTGTC
Source organism: Nyctibius grandis (assembly GCF_013368605.1). Lineage (NCBI taxonomy): Eukaryota > Metazoa > Chordata > Aves > Nyctibiiformes > Nyctibiidae > Nyctibius > Nyctibius grandis. The sequence continues at coordinate 116,638,138 of NC_090658.1, read as the reverse complement.
AGGGAATAAGGCAATGTAGTATTATCTACACAGAGACTTGACTGGGAATACTTACTCTGCTTTAAATTCACTATAACTTAGTGTCATGGTTTAGGCCCAGATGGCAATTAAGCACTACGTGGCCACTCGCTCACTCCTACCTGGTGGTATGGGGAGGAGAAAATATAACGAAAGGCTCGTGGGTCAAGGCAAGGACAGGGTGGGATCACTCACCAGTTATGGTCACAGGCAAAACAGACTCAGCTTGGGGAAAAAATCAATTTAATTTGTAACCAATCAAATCAGAGTAGGATAATGAGAAATAAAACCAAATTTTAAAACACCTTCCCCCCACCCCTCTCTTCTTCCTGGGCTCAACTTCACTCACGATTTCTCTACCTCCTTCCCCCGAGCAGCGCAGGGGGACGGGGGATGGGTGTTGTGGTCAGTTCATCACATGTTGTCTCTGCCGCTCCTTCCTCCTCAGCGGGAGGACTCCTCACACTCTTCCCCTGCTCCAGTGTGGGGTCCCTCCCACAGGAGACAGTCCTCCATGAACTTCTCCAATGTGAGTCCTTCGCATGGGCTGCAGTTCTTCACGAACTGCGCCAGTGTGGGTCCCTTCCACGGGGTACAGTCCTTCAGGAACAGACTGCTCCAGTGTGGGTCCCCCACAGGGTCACAAGTCCTGCCAGCTCCAGTGTGGGCTCCTCTCTCCATGGGGCCACAGGTCTTGCTAGGAGCCTGCTCCAGCATGGGCTTCCCATGGCGTCACAGCCTCTTTTGGGCATCCACCTGCTCCGGTGTGGGGTCCTGCATGGGCTGCAGGTGGATATCTGCTCACCATTACCCTCCATGGACTGCAGGCGCACGGCCTGCCTCACCATGGTCTTCACCACAGGCTGCAGAGGAATCTCTGCTCTAGTGCCTGGAGCACTTCCTCCCCCTCCTTCTTCACTGACCTGTGTGTCTGCAGAGTTGTTTGTCTCACATCCTACTCCTCTCTCTGCTGCAGGTCCCCCAGCAGGTTTTTTTCCCCTTTCTTAAATATGTTATCACAGGGGCCCTACCACCATCGTGGATGGGCTTGTCCATGGCCAACAGTGGGTCCGTCTTGGAGCCAGGGAAGCTTCTAGCAGCTTCTCACAGGAGCCACCCCTCTAGCCCCTTCCCCACCACCAAAGCCCTGCCACACAAACCCAACACACTTCATTAAATTCATTTCCCCATAAATGCAAGCTTTCAAATGAAGAACCAGTTTAAGGGATATTTTATATTTCATATGTCAGGGTTTCTTTGTATTACTGGCCGTTAGCTGGAGTACTCTCATTTTGGAATATGCAGGAAGATTGTTTCCTGGAAACAATTAAAAAAATTTTGAGAGACAACTTTGCTTGCTGAGATGCACAGCAGTTTCTCACTTTTTTTTTGCCATTTCTAGAACTTTGTTGTTAATTCTTAATATCTAAAGATTTAGGGTCTGTAGAGGATATTTTGCTATAAAAAGCTTTTCCTTTTCTCAGACTTGGAATTTTGTGGAGATACATGGAAGTAAAATCAGAGAACTCTTAAGTATTTTCATTCTTACTTAGGTTAGGGCCTAGGATGACAGTTTTATGACCTGATGTGGTACTGTATTTTTTTTTCAACATCTTGATTCTTCAAAAATAGTGACCCAAGGCAAAATTCTTTAATTAAAAACATCTCTATACCACACTAAAAAAGAGATTGTCAAACATCTATGGACTTTCCAAAAAATCCTCTCAAATTTTTCTTTGTAAACTTTTACGGAGCATAGTGAATGTGAGCATTCTTAAGAAGTGCACAGTAACGTGTATCGTGACAAGAAAAATGCATTTTGTTGCTCCAAAGAAGCTCAAATTTCTTGCTGGCCAAACTGATTTTTTTTTTTTTTTTTTTTTGCGGTTTTACTCAGTCTTGATGTAATGGATGTGACTGTTAGATTGATGTGTTGCGTTGGCAGTCTTTTTTTTTCTTGAATCGGGTAAGTGGAAGTGGCTAGCTTGAAATAGGAGTTCTTTATGTATGAAAGCTCTTTGAAATCCTCTGTAACTTTTTTCCCAGGCCTTGCTCATCTCATTGGATCATCATTGCTCAGAGCATATATGCATGGCTTTTTCATGGACATTAGACTTTATCATAAGGTAAATAAGGCTGATCCTTGTCGATTTTTATGCTTAACAATAAAATGTGTGTTGGGTTTTTGTTGGGGGTTTTTTGTGTGTTTTGTTTTGTGGGGTTTTTTCCCTCAAAATAACAGACTGTGTCCTGTATTAATGGTATTTTCTTTTTACTTCCTCCTGCTTGTTCAAAGGCGAAAATGATGGCCAACCCCTTTGCCTATGAAGAATACAGAAGAGAGAAAATAAGGCAGAAGATAGAAGAAACACGTGCACAGAGAGTCCAACTAAAGGTAAATCCTGTAAACAATGAGTATACTCTGGGAAAACTATTCATAAAGAGTAATATATTCTTAAGTGTATCTCAGAGATGTAATGACTTAGGATTTGATTCTGTTTATCATCAGAGACACAAAGTAATTTATAGAACTTTTTGAATGGAACCATAAAATTCCCATGCGTGTGGTTCCCACAGATGAGAAAGACTGATACCAAATTGTAAAAGAGCAGCTCTCATCACATTTGCCACTTGCGCAGATAACCCACTGGTAAAACTTGCAGTTGCTACTTCTGTCAGTAAACTAAATGACTTAAGCCGTTAAAACATAATACTCTGGAAAGATGTATAAAAAAATAGTACTGTGTTTATAACTAGTAGCTTTTGAATTTGCTCAACATACAAGGAGAAATAATTGCTTTTAAAGTACTAAAGTTGATGGATGACAAGAAAAAAAAGATACAGAAGTTCTTAAATTTTCTCCAAGTGCTATTGCTTTACTAGTACCTAGAAATATTTGGAACCAGTCAAGGAGCTTTTCAGCAAGAGTTGTAAGAAAGAATAAGAATTCTCTCTGCACCAGTTATGAATGTAAAGCATGTAGGTTTTTGCATGTGTAAAAGAATAATTTACTGATTAATTGGTTTCCTCTCTTTAGAAACTTCCAAAAGTCAATAAAGAACTTGCACTCAAACTGATTGAAGAAGAAGGAGAAGAGCAACAGGTTACTAGAAAAAAGAAACAGAAGGTGAGCTTTTGTTTTGGAGACTTCTCTAACTGAAAGCACAGAAATAGTAATGCTTACAGAATTGATTTTTTTTGTTGTTGGGGGGAGAGGGGGGTTGTTATCTGGCCAAACAGATTCAAAATTCCATTGTTTCTGTTTCTCATAAATAACTTATTTTAGGACGTGGCTTTAAAGTGGACTTCACTGTAGCTGCAGCACCAAAAAGGCTGTGTGGTGACTTAAAGTTTAAAATGATGACCTACTCGCTGTGAATGTGATATGGGCTTTGTAGGACTGCAGAAGTCAGCTAAATGCAGAGTCAATACCAAAGTTGTTCAAAAAAGACCCATTGTTTGCATTTGTTTGTATTTTGGTGGTGACCATGACAAGGTAGATGTTATCTGTAAAACTGCAGATACAATTGCCTTTCTTTGTGTGCAGAGTTAACTACATTCTATAAAACAGCAAAAATGGTTTGCTCTTACTCAATAGGAATTCTTCCTGTTGTTGAAAATAACCAATTTTTATCCTAAGTGAAGTCTAAAGCAAAAATTAGTTAATGTTTAATATCTAGTGGGAGGGTGGGGCTTTCTATAGGTAGCACTCTATAGGTGCTCATTCTCACAGGAACATAGCATTCATGAAAGGCAGGCATTAGTTTCATGTGGCATCTAATGAAATCCTGTGTGTTACAGTTAGTAGGAAGCATGAACTACTGAAAAGGTAGGTGGTGATAAAACCTTAAATGCAGACTAAGCCAGTGTTACAGTGGAAATATGAGTTCAATAAATGAGGGCTGATTTGTCTAGGAGTGCATATAGATCGTGTTATTAAGTGGACTACGAAGACTATACATAAAAATGCACGTTCTGGCTATTTTCCTGAAATGGCATTAGAGTCTTATGAAGAACAATTTATTTTTGGCTTTGGGATTTTATTTTAGGCTGTGTGACTGCAAGTCACACATTTGCAACAGTTTCTGTGTTTGAAATTTACACTTGTTTTCTGTAACTTTTTTTTTCCCCACTTCTAGGGTAACAATGAAAGTTTAATGCTGGGGTGGGTTGAATGTGGTATAAGTTTGGCAATGTTGAAAGATCAGCTTTATATCAGAAAAAGCTATGTATGCAGTGATTTTAAAATGACAACAACAGGTAGTCATGTGAGCTGTAATTGTAGCTTGAACTGTTCCTAATTCAACAGTAGCATAATTTACACTGAGTTCATTTTACTTTGAGGTGAATGAAACTGCCTTTTCCATTCTGTATGTGAGGGCAGTGAAGAAAAAGTGCTATAAGATGTATAGAAACACTTACTTTTATGTATTTACAGTAAAACAGTAGTAGCATTGCATAAAGACATGTTTACCATGATAATTTGTTGTATATGTTGTAGAATCACCCCTGTCGGGCAGGGTGTTTGCCGTGGAGGTACTGCAGATTAGTCAGTAGATATCAACATGTCTCCAGACTCGCTGGCTGAATGTATGAGAAACATTAATTCAAAAATATTAGTAATTGTGTATTTAAGGTGACTATAGTGTGCACTAAAAAAAAAACCTGTCTTGCTTACAGGTAGCTTAGAATAATATTGATTTGATCTTTGTGAAAGTAGTAAAATATAATAAATATAAATCTTGATTTCATATGACCTGGAAGGATAAAGCAACTGCATTTCACATGTTGGTTTTGAGTTTTGTTTCATTAAAAAGATGTTACTCACTTTGCCTATGTCGGTTTCAGAATTTTATAACTCGCTCATGCTTTGCTTCTTTTCCAGAATCTGCCTAGCCTTCTCAAAGATGATCGTTTTAAGGTCATGTTTGAGAATCCAGATTTCCAGGTGGATGAACAGAGTGAAGAATTTAGGCTACTTAACCCACTTGTTTCTAAAATAAGTGAGAAAAGAAAGAGGAAACTAAAGATGTTAGAGGAACTGGAAGCCCAAGAACAGGTAAAATGTTTTCCATTTGGATTAGGAAAAATCCATAGGTTTGTTTTTCCTTTGTTTCAAGCATTCAGGTTTTTCACCCTAGAAAGAAGGAAAGATGGAAGCAATGCGAGTGTGTCTTATCAGCTACAGTAATTAAGTGTAATTTATAATGTTATCCTAGTTTTCAGATGTGAACAGTATTGTGTCTACATGAATATAGGTTTGAAAAACAAAATATGTAGGTGGAAACAATTTTATAATATATCTTCTGCTTCATTTGCTGTTACTACTTTTGTTCAAATTTTAGTTCTCTTAAACTGTATCTATGTAAAAGCTGTCACGTACGCTAATTGCAGGAATGGTTTGAAAAGAAAATTAGTTGATGATTTCTTATTTTATACTATTTTTGTCTGCAGGAAGAGGAGGAAGAACCAGAAGGAAAAGCAAGTGATGCAGAAAGTTCTGAGAGTTCAGATGATGAAAAAGGCTGGGTTGAAGAGGTCAGGAAACAGCACAAGCTTCTACGCCAAGAGGAAAAAGTAAAGCGGCAGGAAAGGTTCAAGGAGGATCAGCAAACATTACTGAAACCTCATTTTTTTGAGATTAAAGAAGGAGAGGAATTCAGAAGCTTCAAAGACTCTGCCAAAAAACAAAAATTAATGAAGTAAGACTAATGTTCCTATTTTAATAGCTGGGGGTGGATGAGGCTCAAGTATTTCTCTACAATGCAGGCCAGTGGCATTTTGGCTTGGAAGCACTTACTAGGAAAGCCACATCTGGCGACTCAGGGATATAACTTAAAGCAACATAGTTGCTGAAAGCTTTGTTTTGTAGTTACACAAATATAATGTTTAAAGTATGTCAGAGAGACAACACAAATGAGATGAGTAGGAGATTAATACTCTGAGCCAGACTTGGGGATCCATTGCTTGGTGTTGGTGAACTGCTGCTCTCACAAATCACAACACTGATGCCTGTGAGACTGGTTGTATTTCTCCACCAGTGTCAGTATGAGGTTGACAGTGTGGATGTTTTTCATCTGACCCTCTAAAAGGATGTAGAATACTGCATGACTAGTCACTGTTTTGGGAGTAGGATCAAGGTGGTAAAAGAAAAATTGTTTTGTCTGTGTATTTTTATGGCATCCAGAAACTTTCAAAAAACTATGCTGTCCTTACATTGTGAGGTCTTACTGTTTCTGTTTTTCTTTTCCACTACAAAAAATCAGACTTGTTTGGTTTTGTTTTTTTTTTTTAATTTGGATTTCCTTAAATTGATGATCAGCTGAAGTAATTGGGTACTGTATAAAGAGCATGTCAAACTAAAGAACTTGGCTTTGAGGTGCTTAATGCCTGCAAATCTCATTGATATCTTTTTTTCAGAGGTGAGTTGAGCCCTTTCAGAAGATGAGATATTAAAACCTTGAAAGTTAACAGCTTCAGAGTTCTTGCAGCACACTGGATGCAGAGCAGAATTTTGACTAATGTTGGAAACAAGTTGCTGGGCTAGATGGATCTCATAATAGCTATTATGTTTTTACTTGGAATTAAAATATATAGTCAAAGAAAATGAAGTGAATAATATATACAATGGGGCTGTTTCTTTATGTCACTAATGACTGACTACAACCTAGTTGTTTCACGGTGGAAATGTTCTGGAGATATGTAAAGAAACATTTGATAAAAATTCAGTCTGTCCCTTAAATGTGCGAGTTTTTAACTGGAATTATCATGTAAAATGGTCTTCAAGTATTACTGAGACAGTGTTTCTACAGTAGTTTAGTAGTCTATGATTTCCATGTTGTACCTGTAAGACCTCTTTAAATAGAAGTAGTAGTTTTTATAAATTGGGATTTATAGCAGTTCTGCAGAACTGATTCCTATGTTTTCCTTGTTTTTTTTTTATTGTCAAGTGTTTTCACACAGGGATTTTTCTTTGTTCTTTATATTGAATATCCCCATTCATTCTGAACTCTTAACTTTCTTAGGTTTCTCCGTCAGCTTTCTTCTGATTATTTTTCTTTCTTTCTTGCAGAAGATGAAGGAACGTTTTACTTTTGTCAGTTTTTCTTCTTTAATAGGAGGAAATCTACTCTGGACACGCTGACAGAGTATTGTAGGTTAAGGCTATTTTTTACATTGTATTTAGATTTATAGTCATGTTAGCAAGTGACTTGAAAGGAACCTTCGACACTGGTCAAATGGCACTGTATTCTCTTTGCTGTTGAAATACTTCCCTAAAAGGGAGTATGGCTGAGCCTACTCACATACTGTTCTTTCACACAAATTCAGCTGCTGACCTCTAAAGGAAATTCTCAAGGACACTCAATTTGAAGTATTAAGATTTCATTTTGTTCAAAACATGGAAGCCTTAAATGTGAACAAGGATACTGAAAGTTAAGTAAATAAGCCAAGACAGGTGTAAGGAAGAGAAACATTTAGAAAAAATTAGTACTGTGTGACACAGGACAAGTAAATTCTTTCATCTGGTGTATAGAGGGAGAAAAATCATTGCTTCAGCTCGGGAAAAATGAAAGCAAATACCAGAGACCTGTCCAGTGGATGGAGGAATATCGGTGATGACATAAGCCATCTTTTAAAAGACTGCTTTTAGGGAAAAGAGAATCTGTCTTAAGATTCTCTGTAGAATAGTTTGCAAGGTGTGATGCATAATTAGGGTGGCTTAGGTTAGATACCCTCTATGTGGTAGGTGCACAGATGAGATGTAATGTAAAATGTTAAAAAAAAAAAAAAAAAAAGAGGAGAGAAAATTGAGGCTAGAATAGGATGACAAAAAAAATGGATGTGACAGCATTATATCCTTTATGCTTTTCTGAGTTGCTGCCATTGAATTGTCTTTCCATGATTTTTTATATTTTTATCTAAACCGTTAACTCTCTACTCCATACTCCTCAAATTCTTAGAAGAAATTTAAAAATTAATAGCTGGTGTCTGTTTCTTGTAGCATATAGCTGATATGATTCTGTAATCATAATGACTGAAGAAAATACTTGAATATGTTTTCTGCTGGCCTTATTCAGTGATAAGTAGTCAGCATAAAAATAATTAATTCAAGTAATGTACTGAAAATTGGAAAGACTGTAGTGGCATGTACAATCTGTTGAGGCTGGCATGTTTGTCTTTGATTTGATTTATCCAAGTTATGGAATGATGGTCTGTGACCAATATAATTAAGTACCTTAATACCTTCACTATGCATTTAATGGCTAGGTGTTCTTTTTTCCTCTAATCATATAATGTTCTACCTGAGGAAACAGTTTATGACTTATATAAAACTGGGTGTTTCTTTCAACATGTTCCTGACTCAGCACAGCTCCAAGCCCAACTTCTAAAGCAGTAGTGCGTACTATAAATTTCTTCATAGACCAACAGTCTACGCATTTCTTTGCGCAGGAAATCTGCAAAATTTACTCATGGTTGCAAAAAATGCCTTGTTTCAAATCCATCTACATTTCATTTTCCCCTTTTACACTCTTATGCTTACACGTGAAAACCTGCAAAACTTTGCTTTGTTTACTTACTGTGTAAGTTCCTTACATAGTAACTTAAAAGGAAACCATAAAAGGAAAGAGTCTTTATCAGTGTGCTAAGAGCTCTTTGATTCTCTTGATGTCCCTTTAAAAGGTTGGTTATTGAAGTTAGAACATTTCAAAAGTAAAATCCACAGTAGTCAAGCTTTATAAAAAGTATGACAGTCAATGTATATGTCTTCAGAGGTGGCCAAGAAAGTCAACAAAAGCCAACAAAAGCATAGTTGACATTCCTAGGTATTGCTAGAGGAAAACAGCAGGAAAAGTACTGAAAAACTGTTCTCTTTATAATGAGGAGGAAAGAAGTGCCTGGGCAATTTTTTTGTTTGTTTGTTTTTCTTACTGTAGGGCAGGGGAAGTTGCTTTTAATAACATTGTTAATGTATCCCTTGAATCAATTTGTTGAGGATGATTTGAAAAAAAAAAACCCAAACAATCCAGCTGTTCTATTTGTGTATCAGTGTGTGCAATTCATTATCATTTGAGGTCTGCACATTTTCAGATAAATATAGCCATACCTGCATTTATTCAGTAAAACTGCAACTCCACAGCATTTTGCTGATACCTCCTCAGTTTAGTTTTTCTCCTGACTGAAGCAGTATCTAGGCAGTCATGCTAAATAATTGCTGGGTAGAAGCCATATTTCTCCAGTTCACTTTCAAAGGGGAGAAAAATGGGACTTCACTTGAATGTAGAAATCCCACCACAATGTCGGTGACTGATCTTCTGCCATAGTTAGCTCTAAGGCTTAGCTTGTCTTCTCGATTCGCACAGATGGAACAAGTTTTTACATGTACTCAATGAAAAATATGCTACAGAAAAAAATACAATCAAAGTACCTAGTCATGAGAAATAAAGTAATTCTTGACAGTAATTCTTCATTGTTAATCTGAAAAGTCTTTGTTACATAAAATGGCTCATTAACCAAAATTCAGCAGACTTCAGAGACTTCATGCATAGGCCACAATCCATGAGCTCTTCATCCGTAGTAAATGCCATTGACTTTGGTGGCTGCTAATCATCTGTATTTTTATGGTGACTTACTTTCCACTTTAAAACTTGTACAAAAAATGTCTCTTAGCCCTCTTCAGAGAGATCTAATAAGGCACTAATAGCAGCATCTTAAATGCAGACACTAACTTTGTTAAGCAAATGTTTTCTAAGTGCATCACAGAGTGAGTTTCTCTGATCATACAAGCTGTGTCGTATTCTCAGGTGGCACTACCTACTCGTAGGACGCCCAGTATAGAAGAAGGACAAGCCATGTTAGGACTCACAGGTGCCTTTAGGGAGGCTGGCTGAAGCCAGCACCATCCCTTCCTGCCTGCCTCTCCCCTGTGCTGGAGGCTATATGGGAACAAGGTGTATTTCCACTCCTCAGCTGTTCCACTTTACAACCCAACTTAACTGCAGTCAGCAAGAGTGATATTAAATATCAGCTCGCAACCTGGAGCAGCTGGGGCACATCCATGTGTCTTGCCTCTGTAGGGGCATTAACTTCCAGTGGAGGAGAGCTGAAAGCAGTATCAGTTTTAGCCACAACAGCTACCTCCTTCTCCGTGGAAATGCCAGAGTTCAGTGCCTGAGGGAGAGGCTCCATACCAACCTGCTTAGAGAAACTAACCGAAGAGCACCATGCGCTTTAAGGCGTATGCTCGTGTGGAGTTCCTCTCTCTCGGGTCAGGATCTGTCTTATTTATCACATTCACTTGTTTGTGGTGTTCTTTTATTTAGAAAACTGTTTGCATTAGACTATTGTGGGTGCAGTGTCCGAACAGTCATTTGCAGTCTCTATCAGTGAAGTGATTCATTTGGTGATGAATTCATTCTGATATATAGTCAAGATTTATTTTCTTCCCTCAAAAGTGTTGCCAATTCAGAAATGATAAGATTTCAAGAAAACTCTCTCTATCTAGCCTTACTTTTTTATTTGTGTCTGTATCTGTTACTGCAGCTGAATATTTCCTGACTCTTTCTGACATTTCATAGAAAACTATAGCAATAGAAGGGTGCGGTTTCTTTCTCAGCTAGAGTCCTGTTGCTTTTTTAGCAGGAAAAACAATGAACTTTACATAAATTTTAAAAGTGTTTCTGCTGAAAGCAATATCTGGAGGGAATTATTTGAACTTGTCTTTCTTCTCTGTTTACTGAATGTCTATTTTTTAGAGTTATGGCATTTCAGGGTTTCAGAGAAATTGAGATTAGTTTTGACTGCATTATCAGCCTTTATTACAGTAAAAAGATGGCAAGAATAGGGACTAATGTTAATTATTCTCCACAGGAAAACTCTTGGAGACCGTTTAAAGCTTGAAGAAAAACTTGGCACGCTCAATGTGTCTGATACCACAGTAGGCAGCAAACAGGCAACATTCAAATTAAAGAAGGTGAGCTATATATATAATTTTTTAAGATAATACACAAGTAACTTTAGTTTTTGCGTGAAAGAACAGGAACTTTAAAACCGTCAAACAAATGTCCCTTTTCATTTCTTTATAAGCTGCCAAATCTTCTGCTTCTTGCCAAGAGAATGAAAGCCTCCGGTAGTACTCTGTGTGTTTATACCCTTATAACTCAAGCAGTAGTCATAAAATCTTATGTTCCGGTGGAAAATACTGGCTTCCTTCTTTTAATAGTTTATTTGCAGACATGCCATAAGAAGCTTGTGACCTTACCTGACTTCTGTGCCAGGACTGATCAGATCTTGGTCTGCAGGTCCAAATGCAATCAGGATGCTGTAGGTGACAGACTTTCTCTTGACTGATAATATTGCTAGGTCTCAACATGATAAAAATAAAGCTCCTAACCACCTTTGTCATTGAACTTGTGTAACACAGATCACCAGAATGAGCTCTGGTCCTATTTTACTTGCCAAATTCCGTTTTAATTGTGTAGTTGACTGCTGCATGTCTATGTTTCCTAAAGGGTTTTGATTTCCCATCCTAAGGAATTTTGTAGATTACAGACAGGTGATTACTTTATAGCGTGAGCAGAGTTAAATGCTTGTGTGCATCTGTTACTGCTGTGGAACACTTAGGGATTTTTTGCTGGAAAATTGCTTTAAAACTGAGGAAAGGACACATTATAAAAGCTGAAACCCCATATTAATTGATACTTGAGCTGACAAAATGTACTTCAGTAAAAACTGGTTTTCTTCAGGTAAGCCCCTTCGCTGTAGTACGTTTCTCCTTACCAGTGGTCAGACGTTATTCTCACCGGTAAAACTGCTGTCACAAGAACGGCTAAGTAGTTGTTTGATTGGGTATGCCTGAAAAAACTTTTTAAATAACCAGATTTATTGGACTATTTCTACCTGACTTGTTTTATCTGATTGTTGTCTGTTTGCAGATGTCCTTTTTTATGTGTTTTTGATTCCTGTGTTGCTGGAATTGAAAATGTGTTGACTGTGGAATAAGTCACAGATTCCTCTGCAGTGCTGTGTAGGATAACCATTCTGGGGATTTTACCAACTGCTGTAACTGATATGTTAGTGTCTTGCAGCTAATTAAATGGGCTTTGCAGGTCTTTGAAAGCCCAGTCTTTTTTTTATAGTAACTTTAATTTAGAAAGCACAAAGCCACAAGGTTTCTTGCAATTGGTGGTGAACAATGAACTATCACCTTCTGCTAACAGTTTTATGAAGATTTGGGAGTAAGGTGGAAGAAGACAGACACGGCAGTGGTTCAGAATGCCATTTTTACTTGATTCCATCAGATACACTATAGCTTTGAGGTTTTTTAAAATTATGTTGCTGCTAACATATATGGATTTTTTTTTTCTGTTAACTGATGTTGCTTTATTGAAATACGTACATCATTTGCATTAAAAAGATTTTTAAAAGTCTAATTAAAAGAAAAATAATGCATCTACAGTGGAGATCTTTTCTGCTATCAACAGAACAGCAAAGAGAGACTTACAGGTCTTCTCTCAAATAAATAGACCCTGTGTATATATTCTGAAGTCCCAGGGAACGGGCAGGGAGAGCTAGGAAGAAGTCATGCTGTGCAAGGGAGAGCTAGGAAGAAGTCATGCTATGCAATATGCTGTGTCTTGACACTCCTCTTCAGAGGATGAAGAGACGAAGTTGGCAAGCCAAAAAAGGGATTTTGGTGTTACTCTGATCATCAGCTTCTGCTTTGTGATGCCCTTACCTTAAAGGGCGGGTGTATTTAGGAGTAGGTAGAAAGATTTAGTGGGGGAGAGAATTGTGATTCCATAGGATTGGTATCACTCGACCTTATAAGTCAGTGGAATTGAGACTGAACTTGGCTGCTACACTTGTGGTATGTTAGCAGCCTCCTGAATGCCCAGCAACCTCTGACAGATCCAGCGATGAAACTGTCATTGATGTTTCACAGTTTAGTTTTTAGGCGATTGTGGCATCCTGTTTTTCAATTTCAACATGCTTTATTGTAGCAAATAGATATAACAAAATAGCAGGGTTTCTGAAATACCTAAGTACTACTAGGGAGGTATAGAGGACATTAAAAAAAACAAAAAACAAAAACCAAAAACCAAACAAACAAAACCACCAAAAACACACACAAAAAAACCCCGAAAACAAAAACAGAACTTCAGATGCAAATCAGGATCATTCCATTCCAGTACGCTAGCGGTAGCAGTCAACATTAAGTAAGATTTCTCAAGACTGTTTCAGACTAAGTCTGGAGACAGAGAGAAACTACTTATATTTTCACATAGTGGGTTTCTTCTTACCCTACTTGCAGTGGAAACAGGAGTCAATAAATTTCAACAAAGTCTAAAGACCACTAGCTTTTATTACCATGATACTGGTATGGGCTTATTGCTACATTTGATAAATCGGTTGTTACCTCAAACAAAATGCTGTCCATGCGTGCAAATCTCTAGCTCAAGTCGAAATGGTACTTTAATGGGAGATTCAGGGAGAGATGGGCTGATATATGAATGCTGCTGCTTACAGAATTAGATGCAGTGGGGATGCAGCTGCATATCCAGTAATTTTGTCACGCTGTTAACACAGTTATCCTGTGCTACCGTTGAAATTGCTCTAATTGATGGAGTACTTTATAACATGGACAGTTGCCTGAGCTTGGCTAGTTCAAGTCTGCTAGTTCCAGTTTATGCTTAGTTTGAAGACAAGCCTTAGTCTTCCAAAGAAAATAGTCGTTTATGGCTGTAAGAGTCATTTTATCTATATGGTATGTAAATGAAACCCTTTCAGCATGTTTTTGATGAAGAGGAAAAACGTTAATAGAGCGTGTGGCACAGGAGCAGAGATTTGAAATTATTTTCATGTGGAAAGTCTTTCTAGAGTTGCATACAGCATATTACTTTCAAAAACTTTTAAGAACACTTTTTGGAAAACCTGTATATTTCAGCAAATTTAATTGTTCTGTCTTTTTAAAATCCATCTGTGCAAATATTATATGTGGTAATACTAGTTAACCAAAGTAGATACTAAATAGCCTCAAACTGTGCTCTACCTTCTTAAGGGCATTAAAACATAAATTCTGGAGTGTAATTTTACAGTCTGTAGTTAGACATTAGTTTTCATCTGAAATACATGATTTTATTCATGGTTTTTCGATATCTTTGTCTTAAATGTTTGCTCTGAATTACTTGGAATGATTAATGCCTAGGGATACCCAGAATCAACAGGTACGGTATAAGACAAGATAGCCTGGGACCATTTACAGTAACATTTCCAGATTTCTCTAGTGGAATTCTGACTTGATATATAGATACTTGAGCAATGAGGTGATATGTAAGTTTACAAGAACCTGAGTCTATTTTTGTTTTAATATTACAGTCAGAGCAGCAAAAGAAACAGCAGGAAGCTGAGAAACTACATCGTCAAGAGAGGAAAACTCTTCGGCGTCCTGCTAGTCATCTCAAGAGCAGACGTGGAAGAGGACGACTGTTTCATTGATTTATGTTATTTTTTTAAGAAACTTCTTTTATCTCACTTTTCATTTGAAAAAGGGACTTTTTCCAATTGGGACACAGAACCAATGTATTTGTATTTTGATTCATTGATGAACACAAAAAACAGAACTTGCTAAACCCTGTGTTAATTACTGAAAAGTTTATGAAAGTAAAAGTATTGACCAAAGGACACTACGAGTATGGTGTGTTATAAACTCCAGTGTGAACTGTATTTGTGCAGAAATCACCAGCAACTGGTTATTGTGTAACCCTGGATGTTTTCTGTGTAAGAATTTATGTATACGAGGCTGCCTGTCTTTTAACTTAAGAGCTATGGGTTTTTGCTTTCTGAAATCTTTATTTGTGAGTGCTTAGATAGAAGATCAAGTGTAAGTTATTTTGTCTAAAAACTTATATTTACAAGAGCACAACAAATTTTTGTTTCATGGTTCTTGATGACACACAATTGTGTTTTCAAAAACTGACTTTGGCTTTATATTCTTTGCTTGCCTTAGTAGCCAGGAGGAGGTATAAATGGTTGTCATGACGGCAATTGAGAATGCCTGATTTAGGTTCCTCTAAGTCACTCTATAAGGAAACCTCTCTTGCCACACCGATGTACAAAGGGTAATCTCGGAAGGATAGTCTTACTAAGTTAAATTCTGCGAATATTGCCTTTACTCAGAATCCTTAGGACCAGGTTTAGTATGTTTTGGTAAGCCAGCCATGGTTCAGCGTAGATCAAGTGGTATATGTTCACATAACAAGCACATTAAGGCCATGCCAATAGTCTCCTATTCTTCAAAAAGATAATTTGGTTAAATAACTTGGGAAATTAGAACCTATGTTAAAGAAATGATTGATTCTTTTCTATGTCGTCTTTTTGATTCCCAAAAGAATGCTTGTTGCTGACCAGGGTACAGCATCTCTTCTTGATTTATATCTTGCAAACCCATCATTTACATAAGTAGTTCACTACTTAAGCAAAGAAATTACTTTTTACCTTTGATCCTAAAGGAGCTTTTTTTATTGGGTTTTAAAATGCTTTATAAATTGTTGTTTTGCTAAATCCAAGAAACTGTGAACTTTAGATTCAACAAGAATCAGTGAATCTCCCCATCACTGTAAATATTTTTAAGAGACTTGGAGGTTCTTAAGTGTTTTCCTTTATGAACCAGAGAGGTTATTAATCTGGGCAGGTGTCCTGGACAGTATTTACCATAGAATTTTTGCAGTTATTTCCCTAAGACTAGGGAAAATGTGGGCACTCTCCAGAAGGAAACGGGAGACCTGGTTACGCGGGATATGGAGAAAGCTGAGGTATTCAATGACTTTTTTGCCTCAGTCTTCACCGACAAGAGCTCTAGCCTCACCACCCAGGTCGCAGAAGGCAGAGGCAGGGACTGGAAGGATGAAGACCACCCACTGTAGGAGAAGATCAGGTTCGAGACCATCTAAGGAACCTGAAGGTGCACAAGTCCATGGGACCTGATGAGGTGCATCCATGGGGCCTGAGGGAACTGGCGGATGAAGTTGCTAAGCCGCTATCCATCATTTTTGAGAAGTCGTGACAGTCTGGTGAAGTTCCCACTGACTGGAAAAGGGGAAACATAACCCCCATCTTCAAGAAGAGAAAAAAGGAAGACCCGGGGAACTACAGGCCAGTCAGTCTCACCTCTGTGCCTGGCAAGATCATGGAGCAGATCCTCCTGGAAACTATACTGAGGCACACGGAAATCAAGGAGATGATTGGTGACATCAACATGGCTTCACTAAGGGCAAATCATGCCTGACAAATAAGGTGGCCTTCTACGACAGGGTTACAGCGCTGGTGGATAGGGGAAGAGCAACTGATGTCATCTACCTGGACTTGTGCAAAGCATTTGACACTGTCCCGCACGACATCCTTGTCTCTAAATTGGAGAGACATGAACTTGACAGTTGGACCACTCGGTGAGTAAGAGTAAGGAATTGGCTGGATGGTCGCACTCAAATAGTTACAGTCAACAGCTCGATGTCCAAGTGGACACCAGTGATGAGTGGCGTTCCTCAGGGGTCGGTATTTGGACCGGTCCTGTTTAACATCTTTATCAGCGACATGGACAGTGGGATTGAGTGTGCCCTCAGCAAGTTTGCTGACGACACCAAGCTGTGCGGTGTGGTCAACACACTGGAGGGAAGGGATGCCATCCAGAGGGACCTTGACAGGCTTGAGAGCTGGGCCTGTGCAAACCACATGAAGCTCAACAAGGCCAAGTGCAAGGTCCTGCATGTGGGTTGGGGCAATCCCAAGCACAAATACAGGCTGGGTGGAGAATGGATTGAGAGCAGCCCTGAGGAGAAGGACTTGGGGGTGATGGTTGATGAGAAGCTCAACATGAGCCAGCAATGTGCGCTTGCAGCCCAGCATACGGCTGGCCTTCTGGGCTGCATCAAAAGCAGCGTGGCCGGGAGGCCGAGGGAGGTGATTCTGCCCCTCTACTCTGCTCTCATGAGACCCCACCTGGAGTACTGTGTCCAGCTCTGGGGCCCCCAACATAAGAAGGACATGGAGCTGTTGGAGCGAATCCAGAGGAGGGCCACGAAGATGATGAGAGGGCTGGAGCACCTCTCCTATGAAGAGAGGCTGAGAGAGTTGGAGCTGTTCAGCCTGGAGAAGAGAAGGCTCCAGGGAGACCTTCTAGCAGCCTTCTAGTACCTGAAGGGGGCCTACAGGAAAGCGGGAGAGGGACTTTTTACAAGGGCATGTAGTGATAGGCCAAGGGGGAATGGTTTTAAACTGAAAGAGGGCAGATTTAGATTAGATATTAGGAAGAAATTCTTTACTGTGAGGGTAGTGAGACACTGGAACAGGTTGCCCAGAGAAGCTGTGGATGCCCCCTCCCTGGCAGTGTTTAAGGCCAAGTTGGATGAGGCTTTGAGCAACGTGATCTAGTGGAAAGGTGTCCCTGCCTGTGGCAGGGGGGTTGGAACTAGATGATCTTTAAGGTCCCTTCCAACCCAAAGTATTCTATGATTATTTCGGTAAAAACCTTCATTTTTCATAGCCTGATGCTTTTTTTTCTTCTCCCTGATTTAATTTTACCTGCTTTAATTCCTTGCTTCTGTTTTTAATTATATTGTTTAATTTAATTTAAAAATGACTTCTGCACCTGGTATTTTCATCTTTAAAACATACCTTGTAATCATCACCTCTCTGTCCTTGCCTTCAACTGAAGGATGAGTCTCTCAATACCTATTTTTTACCTCTAGCTGTCAAATTTCTGTGTTGTCCATAAGGTTCTCATGCTTTCTGTTTAACACGGAGCTATCCAGTATTCCAATGTGAGTCTCACCCATGCTGTATATCAAGAAGCACCATTATTACTTCTCTTTAGCCACTGAGAAAATGTAGTGCAGTTGTGGTTGCTCCAGGGTATGTCCCTCCTTTTGGAGTCTTGTCTTTTGATAACATTTAAGCCTTTGAAATCAAAGTGCAATGACAAGTTAAAGTTTGTACTAGTGCAACACCTTTCCCCTGGAGCATTGTGTTATCTCTTAGAAATTATTTGCATGCAATTCAGGTGTGTTCACTTCATACACATGGCTGTACTGAATGTGGAAAGATTAATGGTGGAAACTTGCCACCATTCTGGTTGATACAGGGAGAACTGGGGATGAGGTGGGCAGACCTGGTGCTGTAAGAACAGGAATTTGTGGGAGTTTGCTCCTTCTCGTGGTAGGCCTAAGTCCCATTATGTTTGATCAAGAGCTAGAGGTGCATTTATGGTTTAAGGTATCCTTATTTCTGCAGTGATTTTGTTGGCTGTTAAGAGCACTAGAATAAGATGCGGTTGATCTGCAGGGTAGTAGTGAACCGAGTTTGAAATGGTTAACTTTCAGCTTAAAAAAAGTGTATTTCCTCTGGTTTGAGATTCTTCTGATGGACACTGGTTTAGGTCAGTGTTTTACTTTTCATGTGCTTACAGAGTACCTCATTGTGATAATACTGGTCATGTATTTAGGTTGGAGCCTGTATGTTTAAAGGAATATACTTTGTACTGTTAGAGAGAAGGCACATGCAAACTGTCCTTAGCACAGCGTTTATTTCACATAGAAGATATTTGGGATACACTTTAAACAGTGTTGGAATGTACTAGTTATAAGCAGTGAGGTGCCTGGAAAGACAGGACTGTGACTTGAATATTACAGGAAGCAAATGTGGAAACTGGAAGGCAGGTTTGATATACTTTTAGTAGCTTATGTTGTTTAGAAGATAGTCCCTACTGCTTAAGGTTTCCAAAGCACTGCAGGCTTTGCCTGGAACTATGCTGTATTGTTATGTGCAATGTATATAAACTCTCTCTATATATAATCTTGCTAGAATGAGGCTAATGAGAGATAGAAGTGCAAGTAGTAGATACCAGCCATTATGGAGAAGAATCCTAGAAAACTGGAGGTCACAGATAGCATTTGTGAATGAGAACATCGGAGTTGGCTCAAGAATCTGAATATTTGTGAATGGCATACGTAACTTTACCGGTTGTGAAGTGCCCCTTCAAGGAGGGAGACTGTACTGCGTTGTAAATTCATCTGCTTGTCTTTGCCCAGGACCATCTGCCTTGTGGACAGCTCTTCATTCAACAGTTTCTTCAGTTGTGCTCTGGATTGCTGAGGGCTTGCAGGAGGTCATGGTGGAATAGGACGTTTGTGTAAGGTGAACAAGAGGTAAAGCTCTACACAGTCTTCATCTTAGCTATAACTGAATTTGTGCTCTAGTAGATGGTCAGTGGCTGATGCAGATTTTTAAAGACCAGAGAGAATTAACCAGAAACAGGTCTGCAGTGCTAAAGGTGTTTTCCTGCCATGGTTCTATTCCTGAAGGAAGCACATGTCATTCTAATACAGGCAGATGGATACCCAGCATGTATCTGAAATAGAAAGATAGTATATAATTTTAAAATTCATAAATTAATTGAACTAATATTTAATCTCACAATACTTTTTCCCATGAACCAGCAGCTGGTTAGAATCATTAGAATCAGTGGTACCCAAACAGTGGATTTCCTAGCCTTGATCTGACTATTAAATGTTTGTTTGAAAGAGGGCAGTATTCTTTATATGCTGCTCACTTTGGTCAGAAGGGTTCGATGTTTGCATTTTGCTGATGGTGAGGCATGGCTCTTCAGGGTGTCCAGCACTGGAACTCTGGAACACAGGTGAGCTATAGTCGGTGGGCTGTGCCAAACTGTCTGGCACACACTTGAGCCCAAGAGCTTTTTGGTGAAATAGGGGTGAAGGTTACTTGCAAGCCTTGCTTTTGAGGTATCATGGAGCACCAAGAGTGGGCAGCTCTATGAGGGAAGGCAGGCTGGGAGCTCAGGGTGACAAGGCAGGCAGGGGCAGTGACCTCCCTGACAGGAGGTGCAGTCCTGCAGTTAGCAAACAAGAGCAGCAGTAGGGTGACAGCAATGAGGTTCAACCAACAGCCCAGACAGACAAGTTCGTTATGACAAGGCAGGTCCAAGGTCAAGTGAGCAGGTCAGAATCTGTGAAGTACCTGGGCAGGCATGGGCACCCCTGCAACATAGCTTAGGCGAGGACTAAGGGTGATGCGACTCCCAAGGAAAGCAGGGGCAAGGCCTCTGGCAAGGCTGTTCAGAGCTCTTTCTCACACAGCTCTTCTCCTAGCAGTCTGGTTCCCAGTTGTTTGGCTGTACTGTTACCAGATCTGGCTTTCAGCACAGCCAGCCAAACCCTTGGCAAGGTGGGGGAGAGGTAGCAGAGCCCTAAGGTCCCACATAGGGACCTGGCATGAAGCATGTTTAGATTCTTGAGATTGATAAACAGGTTAATGTCCTTGAACAGTTATCTGGGGGAAAAGTTGAGAGTTTCAGTAGAAGCTGACATATTAATGCAACATCATTGCAACCAATTAGCTTCATAATGCAACCAAAGCAGGCATTCCTTAGGTATCAGCCTGGTTACATCAACCTTTTTTCAGTCAACAGTACTTCATTTTCCATACTGCAGGAATCAATATCGATCCAGTATTGCCATTCCTAGGAGCTGAGCAGCTGCTGGGATCCTTTCTGATATTTAAGGCTCATAATCTAAGGTAAGAGTGATGAGATGCTGTAGCCTTGTGGAAACCCTGATTCTTTCATACATATGAGAATTGTGGTGAGGATCAGTTTAAAAACTCCCTATAAATAAATTTACAGTGGTTAAATGTGAGTGAAATACTAGCGAGATAAAAGACTTGGATCTGATGCGTCACCTATACTTCAGTACTTTCTTACTCCACAAGGAATATGGTTTACTTCAGATAGGCTATTAGTCATTGAACAAACATTGAACCAAAACTATTTGTGTAATGTTCTTCCCAAAATGCTGTTACCAAGCCGAGAAGCATGCTGTGTTCCTGCAGCTGGTATAATTGTCTGAAATGAAGAGCATCCATCAGTTTATACAAAAAATGAAAGAATTTCCTGTACCACACTGCTGGTTTTTAATATCTGAACAAAATAGTGCAATATGATTTAAAATATTCCCCTGCATAAGTAGCAAGTGTATGTAAAATGTATATACACAATTTTATACTCATGGGGTTTGTTTATGTGTGGAGCTTAAAGTAGGTGTGATTTGAGATTAACAGCTTCAGGAAGAGTTGCGAGGGAGGGTGTAACAGTTTTCATATTACTCCATCTTGCTTTGCAGTGGCCTTTTGTATTTGTGTTCTCCGTGTTTCCAGATGGGAAAACGAGTAATAGAATTGAATTCCAGGAGGAAAGGACCAACTTTCAGATGAAGGACAGTGAAGCAGTACAACAGCTTAACTGAGGTGGTTGTGCAATGTCCACTGAAAGACTTGCACTGTCAGATTAAACATCTGCAGGAACCCCGTGGGTATGGTGGAGCCTGCCTTGAGGAGAAGGAATGGATTAATGAACTTTAGAGGACCTCTGCAGCCTGATGACTCTATGAATGTTGTAAGGCATAAGGAAGAGGCATGCAGCATTAATTGACTGGAGTCATTTTCCCCCTTTGTCCCATCCTTCAACTGAATCACTCACTAGTTTTATCTTTTTATCTCTTTCATAAAGATTAAATACTTTTTTTGGCTTGTTTCCATAGCTAATATATTTTGTCTGATCTTGGGAAGTCTGGGGTTTTTAAACTGAATGAAAGCACATAAATCTATTAATAAACTTTAGCTCTTGATCGTTATCTCTGTATTTCAAAGCCCGTTTTACTCAACAACTGACTCTTTGTGATGAATGTGAAGAAGTAGTCCTATCACCAAAACGAACAATTTATAGTATAGCCTGCAGAAAATAATCAGATTTAGCAGAGCTTGTAGTTTACACAACCAGAGGAAAAAGAATTCCCGTGTTATAAAGACTCTGTAGATGGGTAACTGTAAACCTTGTGACGCAGTTCCTAAGTCATTCTGTCTATAAAACTGGGTATTGCTAATTCCCACACCCATTCCCCCACCTGTAATTTAGGCATTCTCTCTCTGCCCCATTCATCTCTCTGATGACTCTGCTTGTGCTAACTGCATTTTAATATCGCTTCCTTCCTCCTTTGTTTTTTAATTTGGCCCAGATCCTTGATCCACATGGGGCCTAGTGGCAAATTTCTAAATATGTCACGCATTAACCTGCATTTCTGTATGAAATACTTGTGAGCATCCCATGGTACAGGCTAGTTTGCACACTCACCCATCAGCAGAGGTAAAGTAAGGTGATTTCTGTACAAGTGAACGAGAACTGCAATGACTGTAAATCATCCGTACTAGTGTAAATTCAGAAATGTACCTGTCTGTTGCCGAGTGTGTTTTTCAGGACCTCACCTTCTGTTCTTTGCTTAGTGTTTTAGATGGCGGTGCATGGGCAAGGAGTGAAGATCGACACTGAGCATGCTCAGAAAGGAGGAATTTTTCTCTTACCGTTGGAAAGAAATAATTGCAGAGATAAGTGCCGCATTTCCTTTGACAGTTAACATTCAATTAGAGTTTAAGTACAATAATTTTACAGCAAGATCAGGTATGAGTTTAAAACACTATTGTTCCCAGCATGGTCATGCTTTACAAGTGACATTTGGGTCAGCTCACCCATGAAGGCAAGTCCTTGATCCCATTTAATTCTTCACTGAGTGGGGCAAAAGTGAAAATCCCATTTCCTCATTAAAGAGAACACTGGGCGGTTGAAGTGGGAAATACCAGCCCAGCCCTAATCAAAATTTATACTCCCAATTCCTGGAACCACCCTTCCCTTCCCTACAGCGGTTTCTGCCAAAGCTGCTCTGTCTCTCCTACTTATTATCTCTTGTGTTAACATCTGGCTATTTCTTGTGGGGTGCCTATGTCTACACTCCAGTTTTTCTATTAGTATCGCGTCTATGGTACAAATTTGTACAGATACAGCACAGATTTGAGAATGAGCACTAAAATGTAATAGTAGACGGGTTGTGTATAGGCACATCTTGAGCAGAATGGATTTGTATGAACTTGGAGATGTGGAGAGCTGTGACATCAAAGTGCACGGTGGGGGTTTGGAGAGCTGGCACACGCTCCTGTGCACATCCTTGGTGATAGGCAGGGGGTAATGTGCTTTAACCTCCAAAAATTCCACTCAGTGCTCTGTGTGCACGTGTACCGCTGTGCTAGCAATGCTTCAGTAAGGGTCTGGGTGTTTGGGGGGGGATTGTTGTGTTTTATAATTTTTTAAAGAATTTTACTACTGCATTGGTACAATTGCAGTGCTCAATTACATACATGCACAAGTACATTATGTACAATTACACAAAAGGTTCAACATTCAAAAGCATTCCAATTATATATCATCTGACTTCAGTAATGAATATTATGTCTGTTCCATTTACCAACATTTCTTCTGTAAATGTATTTTTCTTCTGTATTTTAACCTTTGTAATACTGCAACTTTATATCACAAGTGGAGTGCATACAGTAGAGGTCATAAAAGACCACATGCTTACCTGTAAGGATTTAATCATCTTATGCAAATGAGAATGTTGTGAAAGGTAATTACCTTGTCTATTAGGATTTTGCTGATATTCTTGTAAACTGAATGAAAAGGGAAGTTTGCAACACTCCCATCATAGCTACTGTGTTTTTCTGCTTTCCAAGATGTAAACGGGAGATTGCCCAACAGGACTATGACACTTTTGCACTGAAAATATGAGGCAATATTTTAAACAGATCTCCACAGCAAATAAATATCCTCTATCTGAGATATTTTAGACAGGTTACAACAACTCACTTTTGCACAATGCCATGGAAACTACAGTGCTGCGATTTAAATACTACTCGAAGCAGAGCATAGATGATCATGCTCCAGTGCTTAGGACAGGGCCTGACACTTCAGTTTATGCGTATGGACGTGGGCAAGAACATCGTGTGTAATATCCCGCATGTGCATGTAGCTGGGGCCTAGTGTCACTAAATTAACTGTAGTTTAGCCAGTTAAGGGAAGAAATTAGAAGTATTGATAAGTTTAGAGAAAGTTATTTTAGGAGAATTCAAAGATGATCCTTTATTTCCATGGTCAATCTCTCAAACCATGAGAGGTCCAGTCAAAACTGGAAGAAGATGGAAACTCCTCCAGAGCAGAGATGAGGCACGAGGCTATATCAGGTATTCAAGAAATGCTTGACCTGCCTGGAGTGGTGGGAATGAAAGCTGACTTCAGTGGTGGCGTTTCGGATAGATGTGAGGGCAGGGCTGCTGGAATGCGGCAGATATTTAATGTGACCAAAGCAAGGGAGATTTTACACCCAAGTGGAGAGAACACTGCGCCTCAGGGTACAGGAGGATGAAATAACCAAACAGTTGAGGCAGGCGGCTCCTTCTCTCCACTGTTTTTCCAGAGGATCTCTCTTTACTTTCCCTCATTATATGATGTGTACATGATGTCTACTGAAGCGATTTCTACAGAGTAATGCCCAATGGTGGGTGTCGTTCTTGGTCTCTATTGATACTTACATGCTGCTTCTTAATCACAGAAAAGTAACTGACCTTTCAAATCAGTTAAGACGTGCTATTTCACCTTGTCTCTGAAGATCTAGGGAAGCAGAGCTCCTTCCTTCAAAGAGGCCACCACTCCCCATGAAATTAGAGGAGTTTCTCATAGAAAGAGATAATCTGGAAAAAGACTAACAGCCTAGTAAGGCAGTCAGTAAAGAGCTGGGAAGGAAGGGAAAGAGGAGAGGTGGAAAATCATTTGAGATCTGGCCAAATGTTTCTCTTCAAACACTTTCCAACAGAGAAAAGAGCTTGTCAATGTAAATGTCAAATTTTCAAGAGCTGAAGCTAATCTGTTCTGGTTTTGGGTTTTCAGTGAAGACTTTCTAGCTTTTAATTTTACCACCATTTTCTCCTAGGGGGTACAGTCCTGTCTTGACCTGCTCTGGTTTCTTGCATCCAGTCCTTAAAAACTGGATTCCTCCAGCCTGCATGACAAGGTTACTAGAGCTGGTCAAGTAGAAATAGTAATGTAAACTCTTCCAAACTTTTTTTTCTTGTTCCCCACCCTCTGAACATCTGGAGCTATTGGGGGTTGGATAATTGGGCACTATCTAATCACAAGGTCTGAGTCAGTGAGTGCCTGTGTAGAGCAGCAGTCCTGAAGTGCCTGCAGCTTGTGACCACTGAAGTGCTGAGCTGTCTGAACCCTTTCTGTCTTCCCTTCCTTCTGGGTAGGCGTGTTTTGACACTGACAGCATCAAGAAAGTGACCCACAAGCAGCTGTCAGCAACAGGTTTACCAGCCTCTTTTCAGCTGATGGAAAATGGTTTTAGTAAATACTATTCAGAGGACAGAACAGTTATAGGAAGTTTGATAGACAACCTCGTCATTTCTTCAAGCTGCCTCTAGCTGTGAAGTCCAAACAGCAAACCGATTTCTGCACTAAGTAGGAATAGTGGGAATGAAAATTATTGTCAGTGCTGATATCTTTTTTTCCTAGTGTAGTTGGGATTTGGTGACAACTAGCTGATAGGAGCTAAGTGGAAATAATTTCTTAATCACAGGAAGCTTTGGAGCTCCTGACTTTGAGATAACCCTACTTCTGGCTTACTTTGTGTATTACTTCATCTATCTCACCACACTGAGTGATGCATTTTAGGGCATCTAAACTACATGAAGATACAAATCAGGCTGAAGAACCAGATGGGCTTAAGAATCTGTCATTGTGTAAGGTACTCATACAGCCAGTAAACTTCTACTGTATTTGATTGTGTAATTCCCTTGGGTCAAAATTTCTGCCTCTTGGCTAAGGCAAGAATTTGGACTGGCCTCCAGGCTTGCTCAGAGTTCAAAGGTGCTTGAATCCAAGAACATAGGCCTAACCCTGCTTTGACCACAGCTCAGAAATCTTCAGCACAAGGCTGTCCTAAGAGCTTGGCAACAGCCATGCTTCTAGCTTTCCCTCTATCATGCATTCTCTGAGCAATCTTCCTGCTCTTTCTTGAAAGCCTTCAGTATATCAGTGTGCTTTGAGTCAAATGTATCTAGAAATATTGTCGCTGTTTCAGAAAGGTACCACAAGCTCCCTGGGGGGCCTAGGCAATGTTCCTCACCACCAAGCTGAAAAGCAATAGAACCAAAACTGTCCATAGTAGATTTTATTTTCTTCTGTAAGTATTAAAGGTCCTGAAAGTAAAGAAAATCTGGCCACTGGGTTCAGAGAAAGGAGGACTAAGCCCTAAGGCAGAAGGACATAAATAAACAGGAGATAATGACTATTCTGAGGCATTTAAGTGTCAGTCTCTCAAATCATCTGATGCAAATGACTCAAAATAAAGCAAGACCTTTGAAAGCTACTCAAACAGTTTTCTTTCAACACCCCTTTGCATGTGGAATGCAAGCACTGAAAGACGGAAATTCAGTTATATCAATGGGTTTTCTTCTGTTTCAACCAGAGAAGCAGTGGTACTGTGAGAGCTAGCTATGGTGACCATGCTCCAAATCCCTCAACAACAGATCTGTAGCTTGGGTTGACTAGCATGTGATTGTTGAGAGAGACTTAA
This sequence comes from Nyctibius grandis, assembly GCF_013368605.1. Classification (NCBI taxonomy): domain Eukaryota; kingdom Metazoa; phylum Chordata; class Aves; order Nyctibiiformes; family Nyctibiidae; genus Nyctibius; species Nyctibius grandis. The sequence goes on along the minus strand of NC_090658.1, from coordinate 116,611,595 downwards.
TTTTCTCTCAATTAAAAGTTCTTACTTTGGTACATAACTAAAGCAGCCCAAAGGCAGGGTTAACCTGAACGACTAGTACTTAATTTGTATTGGTTCTCATGGATGCTGCTTACATTAATTACAGAGAACCCATTGCACAGGATGAACTATTACTGAATCATTTCTTAGATTTATTAAGCATAGGCCAGCTTTCATCCCACATACAGGGCTTTGAACTGTAAATGAATAATTTCTCAATTCATTTTCTTCGAGCTTTTATTCTACCTGCAGGTCTTGTCTTTTCCACCCACACAGCCTCCAAAACAACAGGGTCAGTCCTGCTGCTTTGACATAAGCCAAGCTCTCACTGATATCAAAGGAGTTTTGCCTGTGTTGAGATGATGTTGGCCGTATGTTTACTGTGACAATCGCAAGGTACTATCTGGCTTACTTGTTGCCTGTGGTTTGGGTTGTTCTGGTGGTTGGAGTTGAGGGGAAGGAGTGTATCGCTTCACACCCATTCCCAATGTATGTGCTATGGTGGGTCCCAAAATCGGAAGGGATGAGATGAGGACCATGTCTCAGAAGAGCAAGTTGAAAGTTTCTGAATCCACTGAGTGGTTCTGTCAGAGCACTGTCTTAACTGACATGGGAAGGAGCTGAAGTTTTGGTCTGCTCTGATGAACAAGACCTTTTACATCTTTGCTTTGATTTCCTGACAGTATGGCACATCATACGCTAGGAAGGTGGTTAAATGCAAATGCGTTCTGCCTTACATGGAAGGCAGGAAAAAAAAGGTGCATTCCCTGCTCTGAAATTGGTGATTTAATTAGAGATGGTAATTGTCAGAACATCTCTGTGCCCCAGTTGCTGTTGCTAAGGATGTAAACTAAAGACACCCTTTTCTCTGAGATGAGAAATTTGAGAGAAAAAAAAGAGAATCTTTAAAAAATATTTATAAATAAACAAAACAATTCACTGGGTTTTTTTCTTCTTCTGTTTTACTTCTGATGAGCTAAGGCAGACCAGCAGAGTGTGGTTTGTGTGGTTTGTGTCCTTGAAATGCTATGGATCCTGCTCACAAAGATGTCTGCAGCCACGATCAGGAACAGTTCTGGTCTTAAATATCATTTTTGGTTGGGTTTTATATGTAGAAGGCTTTGAAGTTACCCCTGGAGAACAGGTTCAGTATCTGTAGGTGACTGCACATGTTTCTTACGTAGTTATAGGATTAGACAAGGGCAATAGGATTGCAAACTGTTGGAGCGCTTGGGGAGAGACGAAAACCCTATGAACATTTGCAGTTTCAGGTGAGTTGGTATTTCTCTTGTGAAACTTTTCTTTGAGCACTGCATAGTTATAGTGCAGCCCATGTCTTCTTGGAGATGTGACACTTGTTTCTACAGCAGTGGCTTCTACCTAACAGTCACCCAGCTGTCAGCAGTATTTAGCTTTGGAACAGCCTTAGCTGGATATGGTGTCTGTGTCCTTGGTACCTCAGCTTCTGTGTACTCCTCCAGCTTCCCTGTGAAGCCTGCAGATTTTAGCATCCACAACATCTACTGCCATGGCATGGTGAGACACTTCCTATTGCTGCACCTGGCTTCGTGGCTTCACTTGAGCTTCTTTCCAGTTCTTGGCTTTCAGGAAACCATGAGACAGCTGTTCCCTTCTCGTCCTCTTTCTGACAACACTCTTGATGTTGTAGACTTCTTTCATGACCTTTTTAAGTCAGTCGTCTCTTTTCTAGACTCAGGTCCTGAACTATTCAGTCACTCCTTTTACAGAAGCTGCCCCACGTTTGGGATATCTGTAAACGCGAGAACAATTCAGAGCACTTGGCTTTCTGAAATGCTATTAATAATATATTTTTCCTTTTGCCTGGAAACTAGGCTTGGTTTCTGTCAGTTGTCATGGGGTAAGAGAAGAGGTCCTCCTGTGGGTTAATAAGTTGTTATAGATTGGAAAGAAAGGGTGACAGTCAATGGGCAGTTTCCCTGACAGGAGGAGCGTAGCGGTTGGTTTTCCCAGGCACCTGTGTGGAGCCCTGTGCTCTTCCATGTATTTATAAGTGAAGGCCACAGACTACTACCCCCTGCTGATCTTCCAGACAGGTGGGGAAGAAGCTGCATCCTATAGTCTGAGGGGGATGAAGAAAGACTACAAGGCCCTAGGACGGTTGGTGAAAGAGTCTGGGGCACAAGTTGTTTTCTCCTCCCTACTTCCATTTTCAGGTGATGACGTGGGATGGAATAGTAGGATTCTCTCTATTAATGCCTGGCTACGAGACTGGTGCTACAGGCAGGGCTTTGGGTTCTTTGATAATGGCTGGTTTTATAAGACACCAGGTGTGACCGTAATACATGGGAAAGGTTTATGTCGTAGGGGCAAAAGGGTTCTGGGACAGGAATTAGCAGGGCTCATTCGGAGAGCTTTAAACTAGATTCGAAGGAGGATGGGGTAGTAGCTGGGCTTGAACCACTGGGTCAACGCTCTAGTGTTGAGGTAGACCAGGAGGCCTCCCATCCCCCTGGGGTCAAATCGGTGTACTCAGCTCGCTCCCTGAAATGCCTGTACACCAATGCATGCAGCATGGGGAATAAACAGGAGGAGTTAGAAATCCGTGTTCGGTCGGGGGGCTATGATCTAGTGGCAATTACAGAGACTTGGTGGGACGCCTCGCATGACTGGAATGTGGTCATGGATGGCTATGTCCTGTTCAGGAAAGAGGCCGCTAAGGAGAGGTGGTGGAGTTGCTCTTTATGTGAGTGAGCAGCTAGAATGTATTGAGTTCTGTCCAGAGGCGGATCAGGAGCGAGTTGAGAGTTTGTGGGTGCGAATTAAGGGGCAGGCTGTCAGGGGTGATACTGTTGTGGGTGTCTATTACAGGCCACCGGATCAGGATGAGGAGGGTGATGAGGCCTTCTACAGGCAGCTGAGAGCAGTCTCGCAATTACAGGGCCTGGTTGTTGTGGGGGATTTCAACTACCCTGATATTTGCTGGGAGGCCTACTCAGCCAGCCATCCTCAGTCCAGGAGGTTCCTCCAGTGCATTGATGATAACTTTCTGATGCAAATGGTGGATGAGCCAACTAGGAGAGGAGCGCTGCTGGATCTTCTCCTCACTAACAAGGAGGATCTGGTTGAAGCGGTGAAGGTTGAGGGCAGCCTTGGTTGTAGTGACCATGAGATGGTAGAGTTCAGGATCTCATGTGTCAGGAACAGAATAGCTAGCAGAATCACAACCCTGAACTTCAGGAGGGCCAACTTTGGCCTTTTCAAGCAATTGCTAGGGGAAATCCCATGGGACAGGGTACTAGAAGGTAAGGGGGCCCAAGATAGTTGGTTAGCATTCAAGGACTGCTTCTTCCGAGCTCAAGATCAGAGCATCCCAGCAGGTAGGAAGTCAAGGAAGGGTAGCAGGAGACCTGCATGGTTAAACAGGGAACTGCTGGGCTAACTCAAGTGGAAGAAGAGGGTGTACAGATCATGGAAGGAGGGGCTGGCCACTTGGGAGGAATATAAGTCTGTTGTCAGAGGATGTAGGGAGGCAACTAGGAAAGCTAAGGCCTCCTTGGAATTAAACCTTGCAAGAGAGGTCAAGGACAACAGAAAGGGCTTCTTCAAATACATTGCAGGTAAAGCCAACACTAGAGGCAATGTAGGCCCACTGATGAATGAGGTGGGGGCCCTGGAGACAGAGGATAAAAAGAAGGCGGAGTTACTGAATGCCTTCTTTGCCTCTGTCTATACTGTTGGAGGCTGTCCTGAGGAGCCCCGGACCCCTGAGGCCCCAGAAGAAGTCAGGATAGAGGAGGAATCTGTCTTGGTAGATGAGGGCTGGGTCAGGGACCAATTAAGCAATCTGGACGTCCATAAATCCATGGGCCCTGATGGGATGCACCCGCGGGTGCTGAGGGAGCTGGCGGAAGTCATTGCTAGGCCACTCTCCATCATCTTTGCTAAGTCGTGGGCAACAGGAGAGGTGCCTGAGGACTGGAGGAAAGCGAATGTCACTCCAGTCTTCAAAAAGGGCAAGAAGGAGGACCCGGGTAACTATAGACCGGTCAGCCTCACCTCCATCCCCGGAAAGGTGATGGAACAACTTGTCCTTGGTGCTGTCTCTAGGCACATCAAGGATAGGGGGATCATTAGGGGCAGTCAACATGGCTTCACCAAGGGGAAGTCATGCTTAACCAACTTGATAGCCTTTTATGAGGACGTAACCCGGTGGATAGATGATGGTAAAGCTGTGGATGTGGTCTATCTCGATTTCAGTAAAGCGTTTGACACGGTCTCCCACAGCATCCTCGCAGCTAAACTGAGGAAGTGTGGTCTGGATGATCGGGTAGTGAGGTGGATTGTGAACTGGCTGAAGGAAAGAAGCCAGAGAGTGATGCTCAATGGGACAGAGTCCAGTTGGAGGCCTGTGTCTAGCAGAGTCCCTCAAGGGTCGGTACTGGAACCAATGCTATTCAATATATTCATTAATGACTTGGATGAGGGAATAGAGTGCACTGTCAGCAAGTTCGCTGATGACACCAAACTGGGAGGAGTGGCTGACACACCGGAAGGCTGCGCAGCCATTCAGAGAGACCTGGACAGGCTGGAGAGTTGGGCGGGGAGAAATTTAATGAAATATAACAAGGGCAAGTGTAGAGTCCTGCATCTGAGCAAGAATAACCCCATGTACGAGTACAAGTTGGGGACAGACCTGTTGGAGAGCAGCGTAGGGGAAAGGCACCTGGGGGTCCTAGTGGACAGCAGGATGACCATGAGCCAGCAGTGTGCCCTTGTGGCCAAGAAGGCCAATGGCATCCTGGGGTGTATTAGAAGGGGGGTGGTTAGCAGGTCAAGAGAGGTTCTCCTCCCCCTCTACTCTGCCCTGGTGAGGCTGCATCTGGAATATTGTGTCCAGTTCTGGGCCCCTCAGTTCAAGAAGGACAGGGAACTGCTGGAGAGAGTCCAGTGCAGAGCCACGAAGATGATTAAGGGAGTGGAACATCTCCCTTATGAGGAGAGGCTGAGGGAGCTGGGTCTCTTTAGCTTGGAGAAGAGGAGACTGAGGGGTGACCTCATGAATGTTTATAAATATGTAAAGGGCAAGTGTCATGAGGATGGAGCCAGGCTCTTCTCAGTGACATCCCTTGACAGGACAAGGGGCAATGGGTGCAAGCTGGAACACAGGAGATTCCGCATAAATATGAGGAAAAACTTCTTTACGGTGAGGGTAATTGAACACTGGAACAGGCTGCCCAGAGAGGTTGTGGAGTCTCCTTCTCTGGAGACATTCAAAACCCGCCTGGACGCGTTCCTGTATGATATGATCTAGGTAATCCTGCTCCGTCAGGGGGATTGGACTAGATGATCTTTCGAGGTCCCTTCCAATCCCTAACATTCTGTGACTCGGAAAGATAAATCATCTTTCCAAAGATGGAGTAAAGTAAAATAAAGAAGGCTGCAAAGCACTGTAGGAGAATTCAGTAGACCTGGGTAGAAAACAAAGCAGCAGCTGTCACTGTGGCATGCTGTGAGAAGGCAGTGGCACGTCAGCTGTGGAAAGTAACAGAGACAGGCAGGAAAAGACACTCAGCTGCAGGGATGCAGCAGTGAGCTCTCAGCTCGTTGTTGGTATTCAGGAAAGATCTTGTCACTGGAGAAAGTTCTCTGAAAACATTGATTAAGTGTTCTGCAATAGTCAAATCTTATTGGAAATGAGATGAAGGGAAAAAAATTAATAAATATCCGTGCTATACATAAACCCCCAGAGCTCCTGTACCTTATTTGTTATGTTGAGTTCTGATCACCTCACTTTAAGAAGGGGTGTGGTGTAACTATGCACTGAAGAGAAACAGCATTTTTTATAAGAGACATGAAGAGCTTCCTTGCAAATAAAGTTTAAATAGTGTGTGACTTTTTGGCTTGGAAACAAAGACAGCTGAGCAGCCATATGATAGAAGCCTATAAAATAATTGGAATGGTGTGTAGAGGAAGGTTACAAAACTACTATTAAATATTCTTCATAATGTAAGATCCAGGTGCCATCAAATGAAATTATCAGGTAGCAGGTTTAAGACAAACATATGGAGTATTTATGTATATGATGTATAGGTACACTGTGAAGCTAGTTATCTTAGGCTCTTGTGGAAGCCAAACAGAGGTACTAGTCCTAGAAGTGGGGAGATATGCTCACAAGTGATAAATCTACTGAGATGTACTGTACCTGAGAACCTGGATGCCATCTCCAGCTCAAGAAATCCTTAAATCAGTGGTTGCCTGAAGCTGGAAGCACATATTGCGGAAAAGATCACTCTGTACTTGTCCTGTTCCTTATACCCTTCCTTACATATCTGCAAGGGAGCGCTTGACTTTGGTCTGCCTGTATTTGTATGTTGCTATGAGCCTGCTGAGGGCTGTGAGATTTCCATCACAGGAATGGAGCAGATTAGCTAAACGTCTTTCTGATGCGGGGTAGGTAGAGCTTATCCTACTTCAGAAGGGAAGCTAGACTCAGGGAATTCCAAACGCCACTTTGATCCCGTTTCCTGCAATTCTGTGGAAACGATGAGTAAAAGTGCCTACTTCTTCACCTCCCACCCCTGTGCTGTCATCAGGACATGACCAAAAGGCATCCTGGATGCTAAAGGAAAAGTAAGGCTGAAACAAGGGCAAAGCCTGCAGCCAGCATGTCATCTTCCCACTCTTGCAGTCACTGTGGAGGCTGAGGGTGAGTTACACCTCTGAAGTGCACCAGAGCAGACACGCCAGGATGTGACTCAAAGGCCAGGCTAAGCCCATAAGCCAGGTCTGTAGGCGCTGGAACCAACATAGTGTCAGTTTGCTGGGTTACTGGCAGCCTGCCTACAGAGGAGCGCAAGTGGCAGAACGAGGTTGCTTCAAGCCCTGGGAGAAAGGAATTGCAACCTCTGAGCCTGTGGGTATGAGCTGTTTTTATAACATCGCAGCAGAAGTGCGGAAGATCCAAATGAAACGTCTAAGGCTCAGTTTCACAACACATCTGGCCCATGACCTTTCCACAGGAAAAAGGACAAAACGGAATGGGCTTACAGGACAGACAGCGGTCTCATCCCTACATACTGCTCTTAGTTTCTCCTTTTGGTAGGATTGTGGTTTTGGACTGTGAGCTAACCTGCAGGACCTTGTTGCCAGCTGCAGGGTGATGTTGATGGTAGGGAGGGCAGCTACAGCAGATGCTGATGCTCGTGCACTTCAGAGTGTGCATTCTTCAAGGCAATGCCATGGGGAATTTACCAGTGACTGAGCTTCCCTCCTGCTTCCTCTCCCCCAGCAAAACCAGTCCTTGTAGACAGCATTGCAAATGGACAGCAATAGACTTGAAGAGCTAACAGACTACGCTGGGAGAAAAACATGAAAAAAAATCAAGAGTTATATACTTGCAGTGACAGAGATGAATTGAGCTTCCAAGAACTCAAAGAACATAGCAAGAACTGGCATTTGAAAATCACAGTGTGCAAGAAAAGATATAAGCAAACAGTGAATTAGTGCATATTCCCCTATGTCCTCTTTAAAAATGTCTGAAGACTTATGTGAGCTACAGTCTTTTTTTTCCAGGGACTTACTTTGAGGTCGTCTGTTATTAGCAGACAAGTAGTATTGCCAGGAAGATAGCTGAACCTTTAACTTTCAGTCCAGCTCATCGGCCCTCAGTCCAGGAGACTGGAGCTGCATCTAACCACAAATACCCAAGCCTGGAAATCCCTCCTCAGAGGCACAACGGCTTCCAGGCTCTGACTAGCTATTGTGAAGAAACCTGAAGATGCCTTCCATGGCCATATCATGCATGTTATGAGGCTGAGCAGTCAGAAGTGTTTGATGGCTCCTGCCCAAGTCAACCTCATAGTGTCTACCACATATAAAGTATGAGTAACACCCAGCCTTTGAACCACAAGTAAACCACTTCAGTATAGTTCCATTAAGGTATGTTCTACAAATAATAATTGCAAACAGCTCCCTGCAGTCCATAAATGCCTTCCACCTCCACAAGCCCTCTCCTTTTCCTATGAGGCAAGATCTTTCCCTAATGCTTTTGAAACCAGAGCAACAAATGAAAATATTTCCAGCTTGTTTTTAACTGTTGCTGACAACCTCTGAAGGGATTAGAGAGCGTGTTTCTTTCATTTGTTTATTTTTTGTTATGTTATTTGCATTCATTAAATGCAGGCATAGCACAAAAAGAAGTAGAGCATAAGGGATGTGTTTGTGGAATAAAACCTGGTTGGAAGAATGCCAGTCTGACTGCTAGGAGTCTTGAAGGTGGCATTTCTGTAATCCTGCTGGAAAATAGAGCCTGACAGGACATAACCTGTTCCAAAGTACTTCTGTATTTAACTTGGACCAAAGGAATCACATCTATTTTAGCTAGGCACATCCTGGAACCGTCGCATGATAGTTGCAGGAGGGAGATGATGTGGTATCAGCCCATTATTGTTTGTGTGTCCTTATTAGCTCCCAGCATTAGGGAAATCAAAGATTACATTGCAACATCCTAACCAGGATCCTAATGAGTGTTTATAGGGAGCATTTTGGGTTTTGTTAAGAAGTGCCGTTTTGGCCTGTTTAAACTCTGGTCTGAATTCCCCAGATTTTTTAGTCAGGACTCTTGAAGGATTTGGGCACCACTCACAACAGGGGCAAGAAGACTGGGGTCTCTTACACAAGCTGACTAGAGAAGTCTTCATCTCTTCACCTCTAAGGAACAAGGCATTTTGAGGGTAGGGCTCCCCTTGCTCAGCAAGCAGGACAGGTGTCCTTTACACAAAATTTTACCTTGGACTGCAGAAGGGAACAAGTACTCTATAGCCTCTGGTTACAACATTCCTCTATGAAGCATTACTTATTTGCACCCAAATTAATATTTACATATTTTGCAGATCCCAGGACAGTTTCATCAGGTGAGGTTGGGATAACTCTACTCAGAATGGTGTATGGAAGTGATTAACAGACACTGCTCAGGGGGAGGTCTCCATCCACACGCCTGCTCTCACATAGCAGAGGAGACCTCCAAAACCAATTCTTTGTTGTATCTCTTTTTACTCTCTGTACTAGCACTGACAAACCTTTTGCATAGGTTTGTCACCTGCAGCTGTGAATTCAGCCATTGGCTTTCGCAGGAGAAAGAGCAAGGCTAAAATTGAGTTTTCCGTTTTCTTGAAATTAATTAAAATCAAGCATTTTGTTTCTAGCCCACTTAAAATAATTTTTATTCAGTTTTCTGTTCAACACTGCAAGCCCCTCTTCTGTTCTCTTCCCTGGTGAAATTTGCATGTCCCTAATCCTAGGATTTAGTTAAGCAGCTACAGAGGATCCTGAAATGGCTTCTCTTCCAAGTGCTTTGTCTCCAGCTGGAGACAATTACCGATTTGTCCAATTCTCACCACATATATTATTAAGATCAAAGGCAGACCTCAAAACATTAGCAACTAATTTCAGTGTTATAGTTCTAATAAAATAAAAGCAAGCCACTATTAGGCAACATCTCTTTTCTATGTGGTAATTTCTTCATTGAATTCTGAGGTTTTCTTCCTTCCCAGATAGAATTAATCATCGTTGCAGGGATCTATGGATTACTGCTGCTTTTAAATTTGCACCAGGGTGGCAGATGGGAGTAATTTGGGTATGTCCCTGGCAAGAGCATGGAGAGAGGCAAAACAGTGTTAATAATTTGTTTTTTCTTATTCTAATAAAATTCTGCATTCAGTGTTAGAGACCCTTTCTGCAAGGGTCTCCTTTTATCACAAGGCTTGGTAGCAGATGTTGATTTGTTCTGTATCGGTGCAAACAAGAGGAAAAGAAAGTGCCACAGCTCAGTCTTCTGGACAGTGGGTTTGGATGAGGCTGGGGAAGAGCTGCCAGGGAAGAGTGCTGAACATGGAAGGTGGAAAGAATGAAGGGGATAGGGAATAACGCGTCTCGTTCATACAGGAGACAAAGGCAACCATAAATCATTTGCCCTCACTGAACTAGAAGATAAGAATAATTGCTTTCTTTTAAAGTATTTCTATGTTTAGGCCTTGTTTCCCTGAGAAAACATCCACCCTTTCAGCTCCCAGCTCTGGTGAAGAAACTCGATGGCCTTCAAATCTGGACTGAGCCACCGTCTATAAGGCACAATTCTGTGATCAGCCCTGAGGCCTCTACCCTGACCCTCTGCTAGCTCAGGGGCTCTGATGAAGATGAAGGTCTGAAGCAGAGCCTGCCAGCCCTGCCCTGCCTCAGCCCGCCCTGGGAGCTCAGCTGGGACAGGGGCACGGGGAGCTGCCAGCACTCAGCCGATGGATGTGTGCAGTTTTGGGCCCCTCACTACAAGACAGACATTGAGGTGCTGGAGTGAGTCCAAAGAAGGGCAACGAAGCTGGTGAAGGGTCTAGAGCACAAGTCTTATGAGGAGCAGCTGAGGGAACTGGAGTTGTTTAGTCTGGAGAAAAGGAGGCTCAGGGGAGATCTTATCGCTGTCTACAACTACCTGAAAGAAGGTTGTAGTGAGGTGTGTGTCAGTCTCTTCTTCCAAGAAACAAATGATAGGACGAGAGGAAACGGCCTCAAGTTGCACCAGAGGAGGTTTAGATTGGATATCAGGAAAAATTTCTTCACTGAAAGGGTTGTCAAACATTGTAACAGGCTGCCCAGGGAAGTGGTGGAGTCACCATCCCTGGAGGTATTTAGAAGACAAGTAGATATGGTGCTTAGGGACATGGTTTAGTGGTGGACTTGGCAGTGATAGGTTAACAGTTGGACTCGATGATCTCAAAGGTCCTTTCCAACCAATGATTCTATGATCCCTGGTCCTACCAGCCTGTCTTGAGACACCCCACCTTCTGCGCATATCCCTTGTAATTGGAAACAAGCGTGAAAGGAAGCAGAATCTGGATTTACTGTGGGGCTTTTCTGCAGAGACCCAGAATTCCAAAGCATAGGTCTGCAGAAACGGTCTGGAGAGGGAAAGGTGAGCGTTAATTTCCTCTAAGGTGCAGGTCACCTAAGCTTAAGATTTGCCACTAGGTAGCACAAGCAGACAGGCAAATCAACAGTGATGAGAGGACTATGTCTGAAACCACCTCGTCTGACTTGTATCCCAATGCTCAGGTCAAGGCTGGAGTAGGACCACTCATGCCAGCAAGATTTGTAGTCTAAGAAGACTCTGTCCCTGGGGCTGTTGGATAGGGCTGCCCAGGAGCGAGAGGTGTTAAAGATAAAAGACACAAGCATGGGAGCAAAGCCTAGAAGCTGTGAGAGCCTAGGATCCATCTTTCCATCTCTTCTGAGGTGTGAACTAGCCTCTGGACTGCTGTGCAGAAGATTCTCACTGGCATTTCCTCTGGATGCTTCTCCTCTTTTGTAATGAATGTGGCTGCTGCATTTTGGGCTGTCAGTGATCTCCATTGCGGGTAACTCATCCTGAGTGGGACTTTCTAGGAGCAGTGGGTACCAACAACACCATATTAGCAAACCTCAGATAGCAAGAGGTGTGTGCCATAGCTCTCATCTTGGCCAGGGTGATTTTGTCACTGAATCGCTTTGCAGCGCTGTCCTCCCTGTCATCACCCCCAGATTTGTCATGCTGGCCCAGGCGCTGGATGAGGTGATGTGGCAGAGTGGCGTGGGTGCCTTTGGCTGTCCTTGGTGCCTGTGTGGTGGACAGGCTAATTCCCTGCACCGTGAGCTGGGCAGCCAGGGTTCAGTTGTGAGCCCCGTCTGTCTGTATGTGCTGCAAGATAAAGGGGATGTCTTAAACCACTGCAGCAAAATTTGTTAGAGCTGCTCTGCCAGAGCCCAGAGTTAAAAGGGGCCCTTTCCCATGTAGTCATGCCAGAAGAGATGATCACAAACAACTAGCTGTCACTGATCTGCTCTGAAATCCCAGTTTTTGCAACACCCCGATTTAAACAGTTCCATCCCCCAGCAACTCCAAGAGTACCGATCAACCGGACAAAGTGTCCTGCTTACAGGGAAAGCTTTGCAGGAGGGACTTGTGTCTCAGGGCTGTAGCTGCTCCGTCAGGGCAGCACAGAACAACGCAGCCGCTGCCGAAGTCTCTGCTCTGGCTCCCTGCGTCTGCATCGCCTGGGGCGGCCCTTCTGTCACTTCGTGGTCGGCAACGGTGTGATTTTTATTTGGAGGTGGGCTTGACATCACCTTCATGTGACCTTTGATCTTTGAACAGCTTTTTTTTTTTTTTTTTTTTTAAAGCTGAAATAATACATGGACTAATAATATAAAAAAATATGGGTCTGGATTTTCCCCCCTGCTTCACATCTGCAACATCATAGATTTGATATGACCTACCACAACCATGCTGTGTACACTGCCTAATACGTCATTACAACTCCAGAAGGCCTCTCAAAGGCTAATCTGAAAGCTGATTTATGGCAACCCACCTCAACCCGTGACAGCCATTAGCTCACTTCTGACACTTTGCTAGGTTCCTGACTTTCTGCCTCATTTGTTTCAGAAGCAGAAGGGAAAGACGGGATTTCTGTTGGATATAGGCCAGCTCTTCAGCTGGTCACTGGAGCTTCGCCCCTTCTTGCCAGATGGGGATTGGACACTGGCTTTGTCAGGTGAAATATTACCTAGCCAAGCTTTAGTGGCATCTGGCTAGACATTCTTTGCTTTCTAAGAGATTTTCTGTTACTCATCCCACATACTTTGGTCTTGGATCTGGTATTATCTGACTATAGCTTTTCCTCCAGCTACTTGCAGTGAGGTATTTACATACACACAATCACAGCAGATAAATCTCTTATAAAGAGATAATCGTAATCTCTTTAGTCAGCACACTGTAGTAATCCCCTGTAAACACACAGGCTGCAGCAAACCTTTTACTGGGTCAGTGTCATCACTGATATTTTCTTTCTTCTCTTTTGTCCTGTGTCAGCTGTGTAGCAGAAGGTGTTTCAGAGAGATCTGGAAATTAAATGACCATGTGTACATACAGGAGCTGATAATATGCATCTTGCATGCATGTGCTATTTGGTGATAACAAATCTGAAACTAGCATGCAAAGATGAGAAGGAGGAATGCAAACATGTCTTCACTGTGATTTAGCACGTGGCAAATTCCAGTGACTCGTATCTTGGGGCATTCCCTACTAAACTAGCATTTACAATGTGCTTTTGTTTACTCTTCATTCCCAGAAGATAACGATGCTGGTGACACTGCAGAAGTTATAGTTATGTTTCTTGTCACACATGGTACACATACATTATTGTAAATGTACTTGTATGAATGAAATATCAGGGAACGTGACTTGCACCCCTGCCTCCAGCAAACTCTCCTTTTCTGGGTTTATTCAGTTGCTGTAGGATCAGTAAAACAGTTCTAAAGGAAAAATGATTCATCCAAGGAGCTCTAGCAAGAGGTCAGCTCTGTTCAGACCCGCTCCAGAAAAAGGAGGGGAGTGTCTGACCAGAGGAAAGCCAGTGGTGTTGCCTGCCTGCAGCCCCTGCTCTGGCCCTCCTTACCATGCAGGCCTTAACACTTACACGCATTTTTTTTAAAGAAGATTGTTTCTAAGTACATGCTAAAGGGTTTAGCATGTTGACTGCTGCACTGGGGGGACTCCAGGTAAAGCAAGGAGAGCAAATGAGGTTTGGGAAATTGGTGGGGCTGATCTAAATTGTCAAACAATGTTCTCATTTCAGGCAAGGGGGTTGTAACTCCAACTTTGGGGCTGTCTGGAGAGACCAAGGAAGTACGATGGGAAAGAAGAGTGCCTCAGGCATACTGGGGTTTGCCTCAGAAGAGAGGACAGTGTAACTTTTACTGTTTGTTTTCTTTCCTGATTTGCAGGTCAGCTTTAGCAGGCCTGCACGCACTTGAAAAAAAATGACAAGCTGCATCCAGTCCCAGGGGTCTTACTTGTGGGACTAGTCCTTACTCATCGGATCGGCCCCCGCAATGTCGATGAGACTACTTGTATGATTGAGCCTTTTGGCAGAAAGGCCTGTTCATTCAGATGGGGATCTGTTTGTTTTGCACACTGTGAAAACGCAACCATCACTGGAAGGCAGCAGGAATTTTACCTGTGCAAGCTCAAATGCGCAAAGGGTCACAAGCCCACCTGGGACAGTCCTGGAGTCCAGGACAGTCCTGGCACCCCAGCGACAGTCTTCAAGAAACCATCATGAATATGCATCCAGGCACAGGATTTTTTTCTGTTTCCACATCTCCTTCTGGAGTCCTCAGGGCTTCCCTGTTCCCAGGGCTGTGGCAGCAGATAGGGCCCTCGTGTCTTTTTAGTTGCTATAGGATTTATGTCATTTAAGTCAATTGAGGAAGGTGAGAATGGAAGCAGAGTGTTCCTATTCATGTGATGTGTTGCAAAGGACATTTCTCTGTGTCCCTGTTTTTCCCCACACAAGCAAAAATATTGCCACCCTCACCTACAGAGCAGCTGGGAGACGGGAAAGGGGGCAAGTTCTGATCTGGGCAGCTGAAGACTCTAAAACTCTGTGTTGGAATTGGTCCGGGTGCAGAGACCCCTTCATCCCTGATAATCACAAACATCCCAGACATCTGTTTCAAGGTGGCATCTTCATCAGCGGTGTCCTTGGCTGTGGCTGCTAATACTGGCTGTATTTTCACTGCGGAGATGGATGTGTGGGGACTGCCCAGCTCAGAATAACAATGGTGCTTCCTGCCCTGCAGAGCAGGCACCAGTGGGGCACAGCAGCCCTGGAAACCTCTTTTTTGTCTTGGCTTCCTGTTAAAGCTGAGTGTCTGGAAGGAAGGATGATCTTACAACTAGGACACTGGACTGGTAAGACTGATCTGCAGTTGTAGCTTCTACCTGTGCTTTCCCGTGTGATTTTGAAAGTCACTTAAACTGCTTCATTTTGTTGCATTTTAGGAACAGGAGCGATTACCTATTTCAGCAGGGAAATTGTCATGAAAGTTTGTGGCTTAGTTGGAGAACATGGTCATGAGAGCCTAACAAGTCACAAGTGTGAGAGAGGAGGAGAAGCTGGTAGGCTGTGGCACTTGGGGATCCTGTTTGATAGTGGTAGAAGTATCACAGTGGCAGGAGTCCTCTGAGTTTGGTGAGGTTTCTTGTTTTTCCTGAGGTGTCTCCTACAGACACCTGAAGTTCAGCTTTTTGTAGTTAAGGAGATCTTTGGAGCATGCAGCCTAAAAACAAGGGGAGACTTTACCCTGCTGGCTATAACTTTCAGTGATTTGTGTGTAGGCAAATTTGCCCATGTAGAAAAGTCCTTCCTCATGGTTAGTTCTGCGACTGTATGTTCCTGCAACATTGCCATCACTGACAAACAGGCCCAGCGCTTGCTTATCTGTTTAAAAGCACCTATTTTGGGTCAAACTGCTCTCAGGAACAGGCCTCCAGAATTGCAGCGCAATCGGGCTGGAGACCAATTAGCTGATTTGTCTCTGCTGTCCTTGCTCCACTGCTGAGGACACGGTGAGAAGACAAGGACGCACCTTGGAGAATTGCTCGGCAGCCTCAGATGGCATTTGAATTTCACAATTAGTGGTTTTGATCGGGCTTTTCTCATCTGTGTGTTTGCTCAGTGGAAGGTGTTTTTAAGCGGGGACCTCTGTCCCATTCAATACAATGGTGCTGACCAAATCGGGGTGGGGAAGGGCTTTGCTGCAGAGACAGGGCTGGGGCCCGCAACAAGAAGCCAGAAGGGAAGGTGCGTAAGCGACTTTGGCTGGGGGATAACAAGACTCTTGGGACCAGCAAGACATACTCTCAGCCAGCTGAAGTTGGTGGTGCCCTTTTCAAGTCAGCTGTCCTGCAGACTGCGAGTGTCTCTCTCCAAGGAGAGGGAGCCAACAGCTTAAAAACTTGACTTTTCTTCTGAAGCTTGCTAGGAATTGATAAAATAAGCTAAATTATCTTTTTTTTTTTTTCTTTAGAAAGGGCTCCTTAAGTGTAAGCAGCATAACTAAGAAGTTAGTTAGACTTGAGGACACGTCAGTGTGATTTATGAAGATGGCCCTCCCGTTTGGTGGCCATATTCCAATGAATCTTGACTGAGAAATTCAAGGTGATTTTGCTCCCCAAGCATCAACCCCATCCAGCATTACAGCTGACAACCCTTAGTTGCTCCAGCAGGCAGTTTGGTGTCCTAGCTAGGCCTCCCTCTGCAAGCAGACCAAGCCACAGCAGCCTTCTCTGTGCTTTGAGGAATGTGAACGTGCTGAATTTGCCAATGCTGTTACTGCCAGAGCAGTAACCTCTCGCAGAGAGGTGGCCAGCTGTGAGGGGCATCCACTTCTGAAACTGCTCCTCCTGTTTCCAAAGGGAACGTGTTTTTGCAGTTAAGAGTTAAAATTGGGTAGCTGCTCTATTTTAGGTGTTGATAGTTTTGCTTTGGCTTTGCATAAACCCATGCTTTCAAGGGCTCTTCTATGTGCACAAATGGCAACAGCCTGCTGATGAACCAGGGAAGTGTTTGGCAGAAGCTCTGAAGCGTGTTCCACAGGCAGTTTAGCACTGGTTTAACTACGACAGTTCAAAGCCTGTTAATTAATATTGTCAAATTGGTCAGGTTACTGAAATCAATTTAACACGGTTTTGCTTAAGCCATTTTCTAAACCGGTCTTTAAAGAACATCACTACACTGGTGCAGAAATGTAAGCATAGATACAGGTTTTTGTTTCTTTGCACTGCGTTAGACCAGCTTTTACCTGTACAACAGTGACAGTTCAAATCAGAAGACAAAATACTTCTTTAATACTTTGAAAACAAATTTGGTAAAATCTCAGATCTTGTCCTTTCTATTTAAGAATATGCCAAATAAAACTGGGGAAGATGAGCTTTAAAAAAGACAGGAAATAAAAAATATCCACCCTTCTTCATATGCTATAAAGCAGCAGAAAGACCTCATAAGTTAAAAATACTTTCACAAAACCATTAAACCTATTTATCTTTTCAAGGTCCAATGTTTCCTTTTTGTCAGTGCGCTTTGGTTATGCTTCTTTATGATCTCTTTTCCACTTCCAGCCCACAAGACTAAACATGCTTTATTTTTTTCATGGTACATTTCCCCCTTCCTGTTCTTGCCTCCTCACACTCACCCCCAGAGATCTGGGATGGTCTGAAGACAAGACAGAGCTCCTGCTGTGTCTAAAGATAGCTTCTGGGCTGGATGGGTAACGTGATATGGACCCTTTCACTGTCTGGGTTGCTAATTTGGCTATGAATCGGATCAGTCATGACTGAAATAGGCTGTTCTTCAGTAGCTTTCTAGTGGTCTGTTTGATATGATTTATTCATGTTCATATCAATCCAATCCCATTTGTCACAGATCACCACCACAACTGAGCTTAACCTGCTCTCAACCTGATCCCCACCAAGATAGTGAGAGCCTTTGGATGCAACTGTCCTGTCTGGATTTTCTCCTCATGTTGTTGTTGCCCGTGTTGCAGCTGCAACAGTTCTTTTTACAGAAAAATTCACCCAGTGCTTTTCATCAACTGGAAAAGACAAGTCAGTGCCCCAGCAGTACGGGCACACACAAACCCTCCCTTCACTGTCAGCTATGCCATTTGAAGATGTTTTTGCCTCTTCAAGGTGTAGGTGAGTGTCCCTTTGCTGGAGGTGACCATTTCCAAAGCTCTAATGCTGGATAAGACCATACAAACATCCTCCGATCAGCTTCAGTCAACCACATGGATTTGAACAGTCAGCACTGGTATGCTAAAATAATCTGGCTGATTTTGACAACAGCAGATTTGTGAGTCCTGCTGTAGAGGGTCCCTCCTGCTGGTAGACCACAGGGGTGACTACTGTGAGTAAGAAGGTGCTGTTGTGTCCCTGGCAATGAAAATGCCTTTTGCTGGCAGAAATAACCCTAGAAGTCTATTCACAGCCTGTGTGTGCACTCAGGGCTGTACTGGGCACCCTCTCCAAAGATGGAGGAGGTTTGCTGCTGCAGCTCTTCTGGTGTCCGCAGAGTCCTGTTGACCTGCTGCTGCTGTGCCTAGCATGGTTTGGACGTGAATCAGCTTGGACCGTCAGGCAATGTCCAGCCCATGGCTTGGGGATCAGCTTGGACCCAGTCTCACTAAGTGGTTTGGATATGGCCACCCTGCTGCAGAAAGCTAATCTGGACAGATGTGATCTGATGGGCCATTGACCTCAGGATCAGAGAATGAGTCTGGGCCCATTTTATTTGCTGGTATTACTGTCCCCTCTGTGCCTCACAGTGTGTCTGCACCCCAGCTTTTCTAAATCCTAAAGATGTCATTGTAATACAAAGGCACTACCTGAAAGAAGAGTGGTCATTCAATACCCAGGGAGACACCTCTTAGGGTTTTCTGCACCCTAGAGATCACCCTGTCATTCCAGTGCTCTCAAGGGACACAGAAAACGGGCTTGATTAGACAGGCAGGACTGGGACTGGAGCAATGTGGTCTCCACTCATATTTATAAGTACCTTCACTGGAGTCCCTGCTCTCAGTGTACCAAGACGTAGCAAGACCAAAGGAGCTGAAACATGAATAGGAGCTGAAAGTTTGGAGCTCTTTTCTGGCATGGCAGATTTGCTCTGTGGCTTTCGCCAAATTTCTCTAAGCTTCAGTCTCTTGGCATTGAAAATGGAGAAAATACTCTACTCCCATGGTGGCTGCAAAACTCACTGAGAAGCCATCAGCAGCGTTCTTTAAAGCAGCAGATGGGAGGATTTGTGTGGTATTCGTTATTTGCATCACAGACCTCCCTTTTTGTCTGATCAGGAGGGTTTTTTTGCTTGGGTGTCTTGTTGGAACTGCCACCGGCATCCTAATTCTGGGCATGCACTGCACATTTTACCTGCGCTCTGAACATTGATCAAAGCTTCTGGGAGGAGAAGCCAGCAACATACTAAATACACGTCAGTTCAGCTGTTTTCACACGCAGAGCTTTGCTTAGCCTGCTAAAGCTCATTGTCTTGAAGCCAAGTAATTGAGGGAGTTGAGGCCCTATTTAACCTTTTGGGAAGGGCTGATGCTTTGACATCCACAAAGAACTTCTTTGTTTGAGGAGCTAAAGGATCTTTGCAAGGTTAGGCTCAGGTATTACAGCCTAGCACATGGTCGCTAGCTCTAATGAGTAAGGTAGGTGGTTGGAGCTGGGATGTTTGAGACCTGGGGCTTGACAGATTCCTCTGCCCAAGGAAATCTGAAACGACACCTCCCACCCACGAGGACATTGCTCTTGCCACCAAGTGTGAAGTAGCATACTCCTGAGGGAGCTGGAGAAAGATATTGCAAACACTCTCAGTTCCTCATGTTGGATCTTCTGCTTTCTATAAGGTAACTTAAATAATGATTAATCTGCAGGAGAAAAGAACAATGTTCTAGCCCTTGACCAACTAATTTCAGGCACTGGTTGCTGCTCCTATGAACAAGAGGGACTGAAGGTTACCCACACCAGGGTACCTTAGCGTTTGTTTTGTGATGGCAGACTCTCAGTTTGCAGCCTCGTGTTGAATGAGACAAAGAGTGGATTTGAACCAGGAATGTCCTAAACCTTGGGCTAAAGAGAGAACAGTGGTCTTCCTCTGTTTTTGAATCTGGGCTGTGTGTTAAATGTGGTGAAAAATTCAAGGTAAAGCAAACCAACTTTTTCCAGGAAATATTCTGCCTAAGATCCCACAGGCAGTCTGCCTGTGTAAGGTGGGCTCCTTCACAGGAGTCAAGGCAATATGAATTTTACCTCACAACTGTCCAGCATTCAGTACAGCTACTGATTTGTATGTTGTGTTGCATTCTGCTATGAAAAGGTCTATAATGAGTAAACCTGTAATGCCTTTTTTCATTATTCAGACTATATTCATACAGCAGTTATTTTGTCTCTTTTTTTTTCTCTCAGTTGTCACTGGTGCTATTTTCTGTGCTTGTGCCTGTGTTGGAAGTGAATTTGTACCAACACACTAAAGAACTGTCCTTCCTTATCTAGTAGATATCATATTCAGCAACTCGGTGTTCAAAGTGATGTAGTTAATGGGAAAAAAATTTAATTGCACCGTGTTTATTTAATTTTCTATATCTCCTTTGTCTCCTTTGGGATTGTTACTTTGGCATATGCAGTTGCAGACTTGCCCTCTTTTAACCCAAGTCACCCTCTAATTGATCACCATCATTCTGCAACCTGGAAAACCATGGGTCTGCCTTGCTACAAGCTGAAACAGGCACCACGTGAGGCATTTCTCCAGTGTGATGCCTGGTATTAGCAAGGCACTCTACAACCTACTTTGGCATCTTCACCTCTATAATTCTGTCCAGTGTAATGAGGCTCATGGGGTATTTAAGGTGGAGGGCTGTTGGCTAGAGTGCTAAAGACCTGTCTTTCATCCACATCCTTGTGTAAGCAATTCCACGTTTGCTGTCCATGTGGACATTCCAAGAACAGAGGGATCTTGCAGGAACACTTAATTACCTTACGTTACCTCAGAAATCCATTTGACTTGCTAAGTTCTGCAATAATCACATTTTTAGTTGATTTAAAATGAACAACAGCATCATCCAGGTCCCACATAGTGTAATGAGTGCATTGATTGTAATTAATTAATAACATGGTCCTTTTTATTCCAGAACATGGCCAGAAAGCCAAGCGTATCATTAGCACCTACTGAGGGAGTAACGATTAATTGGGTTTACTATTTGTGTCCACAAGAGAGCCAATAACTGTTGGGCATGTTTTGAGCTGTGGAGAGGCACTAATATATATCCTCACACTCTCACAGCTTATTTTACGTTGCACACAGAGGGGTGATTCTTGCTGTCCAAACCCTGGCATAAGCCATACAAATCTACAAACAGCTGGGCCAGTGCTTTTCAATTACACTTAACTCATCCCCTGTTGATGCCTTGGCAATGAACCTGGTGTAATGTGAGGTGCTGCCTCGTGACCCTGAACCCATAGACTAAGAATACTTAAAGGACTCTGGTCCACAGCTGTAGAAATGTTTTTCAAGAGCAGGCTTCCTTAAATATCGATGACTAGAAGTGAAATGATTCAATGAGCTGAAATGACTGCAGGATGGATGCTGCTGCGTTGCTGCGTTTCTCAAAGCAGTTCCCTGTTCCCCTCTGCCTCCTGTTCTGCCCAGGGCTGGTGCTACCAGCACACGGGCAGCTCTGGACACACTGTGATGGATGAGCCTGGCAGTCTCCGTGTCACCTAGGCCTGGCTCACCCTTTTTCCAGCAGGTTCTTGAAGCAGTTTACAATTCATTTTGGTGGCCCTAAGTCTGCTACTTGTCTACCTCTTTTCTGGAAGATCTTATGCACTCAGGCTAGCACACAGACAAGCTAAAAAATGCAGATGCCTCTGCCTAGTGAGTGGTACACAGCCAGTGTACTTAGGCATTGAGACACAGGACAGAGGTTCTGGTGTTCCATCCTGAGAGTGGGCACAAACATTGCTTCTTGGGGAACACCTGTGTTTTGGCCACATGGTGGATGTGCACCCAGCTGTGTGAAGAAGATGGAGCTAGACAACTGTCTTTTTTTCTCTATATAAACAGTTACAAAAACCTTCTTTTAGCCAAAAAAATTTTTAGTCAATGAAAAAAAAATATCCTTCTACATCCTCCAAAAAGGTACTGGAATGTGAGGCAAAAGCATACGTTTGCCTTTCAGGTACTAAGCAAGGCTTTGTGGTTGACCACTGCCAATTGCTGGTGCACAAAGCCAAGACTCTTGAGGCTTGAGAGCAGTGTGGTGCTGGGAAACCTCTGCCCCACCAACCACCTACTGTTTGTCCTTGGGGTAGTCATGTCATCTCTCTCTGCATCTCTGCTTCCTTCTCAGAATATGCCTTGTCTATGTACGCTGGGTTCTCTGGGGTAAGGACCAGCCCATGACATTTATTAATATAGTGCTTGGCATGCTGGAGCATGACTCCACTGAGGTCTCCAGTTGCCACTGAAGTGCAAAATAATTAAAAGAGTATGTTAAGGCTTCTTTTATGTAATGCTGTCATCCAGACAGTTGATGCTTGTTAGCTTCTAGGTAGAGTTTGACTTGGACCACAAAATGATGTGTCTCACTTGTAAGATTATTTGCTTGCAGTATCTACACTGTCATGGTTACAACCACTGGAGAACCCCTCTGTATGTGGAAGAGTAGCTGAGAATTTTTCCTGCAGGGCCCTTAGACTGAAACTTGTCCCTGCTTGTCCCAAAAGAGCACTCAGTGGAAAATACCTTCACAAGCATTTTAGAAAGCGGTCCCTGGTTTTGGGGACCCACAAAGAGATACCTTGGTCTGCCTCGAGGTTTGAATATCCACAAACCAAAGCGCTTGGCAGATCAGAAAGCCCTCCACTGGTCACATGAGCCTGGCACTCTGAGGTTAGAGATTTCTCCTGAAGATCTGAGTCTGAGGGAATACCATTCTTTTGCAGATTGACATGACATGGAGAAGCTGTCCTGCCACCAGCCAAACCAACTCCTAACTAGAAGTCAAGTCACTGCAGTTAGACTACAGTGTACTTGAGCTTTCTGCAGCTGTACCTGGTTTGCATTGGCTCCGCTCAGAGCAGGCACAGAAGTTACTTGTGTCTGGTGTCAAAGGCTGGATGGAAAATCCCTATGTGTTGTCTGATGTAAAACTGAGCCGGCAGCACAGATAACAGGAGAGCCCAGAACCCTCAAAGGGCCAGATGAAATAACCTCTGAAGAATGGGAGCACTCCCTTTGAGACTGTTGAACAAACCATTGACAAGTGCTGGGACATCTACTAAGAGCAAGCTTTTAGTTCTTGCGCCACATTGTTTCTGGACCTTTTACCCTCCTCAGCAAGTTGCAGTCTTTTACATGATTCCATTTGGCTGTGAAGTCCCCTGGTGTGACCCAGAAGAGAGGATGCAGGACAGTTGTGGCTCCAGGCAGTACTAAACTTGCAAACTAACAGTAAGCTCAACTTCGAACCTCCACCTTCACTGTGCAGCTTCCCTCTTTACTGCAAATAACGTAGCCCTTAAAAACATGCTCTGCCACATCACACAGACACAGGTAAGCAATGCAAACTGTGGACATGAGATGATAATCCCCTATGAAGGAGCACAAATTAGAGAGGAAACGCTCATTTTCAGTAAATGGCTTTCAAATAAAACAACCATGGCAGTACAACTTAAAAAGCCTTTTAATTAGTCAATTTTCCTTCTGCTTTTTAGTGCCTTAGGACTGCTAAGCTTTTTATTGCTTCACATTTCTGTGCCAGCTTGCTTGGTAACCCAGTAGCCTACATCAGGCTCTAGTAGCAGCAAAATCTGTTGTACCAAAAGCAGCTGATGGCTTCTTGAAAGTCACCTTAGATTTTACAAAACAAAAGTGCAATAACTTATGACAAAGAGACAGTCAGGTACAGCATCATTTCTTTTCCTGTACTTCAGTTTTACCCAACATAGCAAGAGGCAAGCTTCATTTGAGGAAAGCAACACTGGAAGAGCACTGTGCTAAAGCCCAGTCCTACACAACTGCTGGCATTAGCACAGGAAGATTTATGCCTTAGATTTGGGTGGTATTGGGGTAACAGGCAAGCAAATCATTTGAGGGTGGGATGCGGTGCCCTGGACATCACGTATCCGTCTGGAAGAAAAGGAGTTCCCTGAGACCAGGTAAAAAAATGAAGAAAGGGTTGATGGTAACTTGCCTGATAAATGACTCCACTGAGCTGATCCTGTGTTGCTAATGGGAACGACCTTGTTTTTTTCTGCATTATGTAAGTTAATAAGAGAGCAGTTCCCATGCCAGCTCTGTGCTGTGCTTTGTGACTCCCAGGGCTGGTGTACGGTGGCTGATGCTGCCGTGGCTGAGAGCCTGCCTTGGCTCTGCACATTTCTCCGAGGTGAGGTAGCCTGCTCATAGCCTGCTCCTGCTGAGCATTTTTTGGTCAGATTATTTCCTCCTGGGGTCAGAAAACTGGAGCAAATCCAAAAGAAGGGTGGGATGCATCAGGCAGGTAGCTGGACCATGTCCCTCTGCTGCCACGGACTTGCCACAGACTTGCAAAGGCAGCATGATGCGGGTGCCCAGCCCCACACATGGTCCGTAGCGAGGGGTCAGTACTGCTGGAGAGAGATACAGAAAGCCACCAGGCTATTCTGGAGGCTGTCCAGAGCCAGCCAAATGCAATGCTGGGCATAGAATCATAGAATCATAGAGTCGTCTTGGTTGGAAAGGACCTTTAAGATCATCAAGTCCAACTGTTAACCTATCACTGCCAAGTCCACCACTAAACCATATCCCTAAGCACCACATCTATTCGTCTTTTAAATACCTCCAGGGGTGGTAACTCCACCACTTCCCTGGGCAGCCTCTTCCAGTGCTTGATAACCCTTTCCATGAAGAAATTTTTCCTAATATCCAATCTAAAGCTCTCCTGGCACAGCTTGAGGCCATTTCCTCTTGTCCTATCATTTGTTTCTTGGGAGAAGAGACTGACACACACCTCGTTACAACCTCCTTTCAGGTAGTTGTAGAGAGCGATAAGGTCTCCCCTGAGCCTCCTTTTCTCCAGACTAAACAACCCCAGTTCCCTCAGCCGCTCATCATAAGACTTGTGCTCTAGACCCTTCACCAGCTTCGTTGCCCTTCTTTGGACTCTCTCCAGCACCTCAATGTCTTTCTTGTAGTGAGGGGCCCAAAACTGAACAGCATGGGTTTTTCTGAGCTACTGCCTCTCTCCTGAGGACGGGCACTTACCAAAGGTCCCCTGCCTGGGATGGGGTACCAGCTCTTCATCTCCCAGTGTGTCTGGAATACAGGCCTGGAAGAGCTCTTTTGGGCAGATCGGCTTTGGACCCTTGTGTTTGGATTTGCTGTGCTGGACCTTTATTTTCTGCCATTTCCCTTGTTCTGAGGAGGCTGCAAGAAAATCTTTTTCTTCACCCACTTTAGCACTGGAACTAAACACTGGGTTTCCCACTCCTTACAACCCTTTCCTAGAAAAGTGCCTGGCTGTCTCAGGCTTGTAACAGCCCCAGCCCTGGGTTTGGATTTCACATGTTCAGGGACACATGAAAGAGCCATAACACGCATTGTAAAGACTGTAGGAAGACAATCAGTGTTTACTGAGCTAGGGAGAAAAATGCATAGTTAGACAGAACATATATATATATATGGATGTGTATATATGTATGTCCATTTCCCCTCGGGTATTCACTGAGCTAAGGGCAGTGTCCCCTGACTCACGAAGTCCTCCTTCTGGGACAGACCGCAGCACTATGGCTGATCTTCTGCTTAGGTATCATGCCCTTCTCCTGCTGGGACTTGTAGCTTTTCCTGAGGTCTCCCAGAGCTGCTCGAGAACTACAGTTTTTAAGAAGCAGAACTAATCCTCTGGCTTTGTTCTTCTGTGTTGGAATTACTTGCCACCCCCCATTCTTCTGTAGCAACATCAGGAAAATAAAATATTTGATCTACCATGTAGACATGTTTCAGTCCAAAGTGAAGGAGGGGCTTTAATATTTAAAGATTGTCTTTGGTTTAGGAGACGTGAGTGACACAGCCTTGGCAGTGCCGTGGGTGCTAAGGCACTGCGCTTTGATCCCATCAGCCCGCGTTCATGAGCTGTGCATGGAGAGATCCCCTGGGTCACCAGAGGGGGTCCATCAGGTCACAACTTACAGTGTTGGACCCATTTATAGGTACCATGCCCAGATATATATATGCTGCTGTTTTGTCCAAAGTCTGTTTTCATTTCAGTGGCTTCTCATAAAAATGGTACAGTAGACAAAATATTCTGGACAGAAATCTGCTGAGCGGGAGAAATCTTTAGTTGGAAAGTACCCTTTCTGCAATCTCACCCAACCCAAAATACTGGCTTACAAGTTTGAAACTGTATCACTTTTTAATTAAGTACTGACTGATGTTACCTTTAGAATCATGGGCTGGAGACACAGGATGCTAATGATTAAATATCTTGATCCCTATCCTATAATCCTAATGTTCTGCCAGTTGGCTATCAGAGTATGTCCAGAGCAGAGCAAGCATTTGGCAAGTTCGCAACCTTTAGTGATTTAAGAAAAACCCCAAATGTTCCTATTTTAATCTATAAGCAGTATCTACAGCTGCTGAAGAAAGGCTGTTCAGCATTTCCTGGGTTTCACAAGCTTTGAGGAACAGTCATGATGAACTCTTCTTCCCAACTACAGAATGTTTGGTAGTTTAATAACAGGCTTTGAACAGGAAGACCAAATGCTTCTCCAGGGAGTGACACTAGGATTCAGTGCAATAAAAAGGCCTTGGTCACAGTCGTGTATGCACGGCTGCAAAGGTACACTCACAATAGCATTGCCTTTGAGGGACTTTGTGCAGTGGACACAACTGGAAAATCCTTTGCCATGGTCCACCTCCTTCATTGATATTGCTTACAATTTTGTCCTGAACTGTGTGTGTCCTGTAGTTTCTTGAGCTTTTTTGCTTGTGTGGTATTTGAACCCATTCAAAAGTCTTTAGAGTATTTGGATTAAAAACTGAGCTGTATTTCTCAAAGAAAGACACTTACCTGGTACTGCCACAGTGCCAAGTCTGGCCAGAGGGCAGTTGCAGCCAGCAAATGACCCTCCCTGACAGTCTCTTCTCTGACAGACAAGTTTTAATGGTATCATACTCAGCAAAACAAAACTCTGCAGGGGTAGGTAGTCCTTCTTAGCAGGAGCTTGCCCATCTGAGGCCACACATCCCGGGAGCTGGGGCAAACTGGAGACGGGAATCTTCAGCTTGTGTGCTGAAGCTCTCTTGTGTAGCTTTTCTAGAGATGGATAAACCCTCTATTTGCTTCAGTGGTTGCTGTTCCTACCCCTTTCTTTCCTTTGGCTTGGTTTAAGGAGGCTTAAAACCCGTGATACAGCTATTCTCATTATTTGGTTTTGGTTTAATCATAGATTACTCACTCTAAGTGTTGTTTCTACCAACTGCAGACCGCTTGACACAAAAGACTCTGTTTTCCTGAATATCCTACAGTGGGACTGCAAAGTTTCCAAAAAGGATTCATTAATTGCCTGAATTTAGCTCACTTTTCCAGCAGCTGTGAATCCAGGTCTTTCTGAAAAGGGAGCCTCTTTGAAATGCCACAAACAATACACAGGAAAAAGAGGCTGCTCAAACAGCTGGTCTCTGTTGGAGGACTTGCCCTAATCCTCTGTTACAGATATACTGTACTGTGTATTACTTCATCCATTCCTACCCACTTCACTCATTTCCCTGGTGCTGTTTCCCCCAAGGATTTCTGAGCTGAGGGCAAAGTCAAAGCATGAGATCTCTCTCCTGTGGTAGTTTCCATTTGGTGGCTAAAGGGACTCTCCTGCAGTGATGCCACATGCTCTCCTCTTCCTTTATCCTGGTTATCAGGGCCCTTTGGGCTCTCCTTGCATCTCTTGGGAGGGTGGGAAATGTCAAATTAACACCGAGGAGTGCAACTCAGTGATTTGCACCATACTGAAAATTGAAAACTGTTTCATGCTGAAAACAGTGGGAAAAAAAGTTTTTCGCATGATTTCATTTCACTTGCTTTCCAAAATATAAAAAATGGTGAGAAAATATCCATTTCACCTTAGAGCTCCATGTGTCTTATTGCTGTTAGCACTCTGAGGCTGGCGCTGGGAATCACACCCCAGCTGTTAATGAGGTATTTCAGGGTACTTAACATGCATTTCATTACTAAACCAACATTTCTGCTGTTACTGCTCTGGTGTTTCCCAGACACCATTATCTGATCTTTTAATTATCACAATTTTATTCTCGAGTGGGTAATTAACAGTATGTATCAGGGTTCTCTGTGTGAAACACTGCATTTGGTTTTTAGCTGCAGAGCTTATTTAAGATCACTTCGAAAAGGTCATAGAATCATAGAATGGTTTGGGTTGGAAGGGACCTTAAAGATCATCTAATTCCACCCCCCCGCCACAGGCAGGGACACCTTCCACTAGACCAGGTTGCTCAAAGCCCCATCCAACCTGGCCTTAAACACAGACAGGGAGGGGGCAGCCGCAACTTCTCTGGGCAACCTGTTCCAGTGTCTCACCACCCTCACAGTAAAGAATTTCTCCCTAATATCTAGTCTAAATCTCCCCTCTTTCAGTTTAAAACCATTCCCCCTGTCACTACTTGCCCTTGTAAAAGGCCCCTCTCCTGCTTTCCTGTAGGCCCCTTCAGGTACTGGAAGGCTTCTAGAAGGTCTCTCTGGAGCCTTCTCTTCTCCAGGCTGAACAGCCCCAACTTTCTCAGCCTGTCTTCATAGGAGACGTCCTGTAACAGTGATTGCATGTCCAGTTTTAGTGGTGGCTGAGGCAGTGACAGGCACTATCTGTGGGGTACTTTGAGAGGTGACTGCCCTCGGTTGGCCGTTGGCCAGAAGTCACCATCCTGAGCCATTTTTTTCTGGAACAGGAATTGATGCAACCTTAAGTTTAAGGTACCTGGCTGCAAACTCTGTCAGATGAAGAGTCCACGTGCTCTGGCTAGAGTAGCAAGAGACAGTGACATCTGTAAAACAGTAAATGGTAGAAATTTCTTATATCACCCTAACATGAATTTGTCTATAGGAGTACCTGTCCTCATTTCTTCCATGTTTTCTTTAACCCAGCTCAGTGCCACTGAGCCAGAATGAACCCCCCTGAGAAGGGGTGATCTTCTCCATCTACCTCAGAGAGGGCAGCATGAGGCAAAGAGGTACCCCCTACACACCCCAGGCAGAGGGGAGGGAGGATAGCTGAAGTAGCAATCTTGGATTTCTCTCAAATTCAGCAGCCCTTTTGGCTGGAATTTTAGGGCTAAACCTTCAGGAAGTATGAATTTGCCACATCACTGCACAGCTCTGCAGTGGGAGAGAATATGACTCTGCAGAAGTAGAAAATGCAGCAGAAATGTAACATCAGGGAAGGAAGTATATGTCTAAAGTGCAAGACAGACTTGGAAGAGGACAGCAAAGTGCTTTGATAGCATCATGCCAAACTGGGGCAAGTGCAGGAGGGACTAGATGAGATCATATAAATGGAGAAAGCTGTAAACCAAAACAGTAAACCAGAGCAGCAAACCAGAGCAGCCTGTGCTCTGCCCTATGTGTGATACGGGCTTGAACTATGGTAGCGGGTACGAAGCATCACTTGCACAGCAATTGCAAGGAACATCAAAAGCAAGGATCTTCACTTTTCATCACTGTCTCGTAAAGGCACAGGGGTTTCTTGCCCTCCTTCATTCACTAACTGCTCCCTTGAAGGAGTCACCAATGTGGGATGATGGTTCCAGTCATGCTTCTCCTGATCCATGGAAAACAGCTATGAGGGCCTAGGGAAATCTGATTTTCTGTACAGAAAACAGGACAGTTACAGAGGGGAAGGCAGGCTGGGCAGTACAGCAATGCCCTGCTGCCTGGTCCTTCCCTGCCTGTGGTTTTGAGTCTCATCACCAATCATTTAACACCCTGCTCTGCTAACCTTCATCACTGATTCATTTTTCTATCCCTTGCCCTCGACTGGCTTGACTGAGATTTATTAATTTGAGGAAGATAATGACAAGGATGAAAAAGGGATCATTCAGAAGAGGTAGAAGGAGTTCTCCTGCAAGAGGATGCACATCAAGCTGTCAGCCTCATGGGAAAAGCAGGCGAGACCTTTCAGAGCAGTGGGCCGTTCCCAAAAATCGGACTCCCATAAATCACTCAGTGGTCCTGTCTCCATGTCTCCGTCCTTCACACCATAGATACTGCCCCGTGCACTTAAAGAATGTGCACTTTGTAAGTCCATGCATGCATTCATTGCCCTCTCAGTTACATTAATTCCTATGGGAAAAATTAAATCCCAGTCCATTGAGTCACTAACCATCACGTCTTCCAGCACCCTGCGTGGTGAGAGGTTGTGATACTTATTTCCCCCCACCATGCTCTTGACATGCACTGCCCCTTTTTCCATTTGCAAGTCCTGGCTTTGCTGTTGCTGATCCAGGAGCTGCTGCTGCCTGACTTCTCAGCAAAAGGAGGGTCAAGGAGAGCCTCCACCACTTGCTGAATGAGGAGGGTAGTGTAGTGTCAGGGGATGAGGAAAAGGCAGAGGTGCTCAATGCCTTCTTTGCCTCGGTCTTTAATGTCAAGACCGGTTGTCCTCAGGAGACTCGGCCCCCAGAGCCTGAAGTTAGGGACAGGGGGCTGTGTGAACCTCCTGTAATCCAGGAGGAGATGGTTAGTGACCTGCTGTGCCAGTTGGACACCCACAAGGCTATGGGCCCGGATGTAATCCACCCCAGAGTAATGAAGGAACTGGCAAATGAACTTGCCAAACCACTCTCAATTATCTATCGGCAGTGCTGGTTAACTGGAGAAGTTCCAGCTGACTGGAAATTAGCAAATGTAACGCCCATCTACAAGAAGGGTCGGAAGGACGATCCAGGGAACTATAGGCCTCTCACCTGACCTCGGTGCCAGGCAAGGTGATGGAACAGATCATCCTGAGTGCCATTACACGGCACATGCAGGACAATGGGGGCATCGGGGCCAGCCAACATGGATTCATGAAAGGCAGGTCCTGCTCGACCAACCTGGTCTCCTTCTATGACAAAGTGACCCGCTTAGTAGATGAGGGCAGGGCTGTGGATGTAGTCTATCTAGACTTCAGTAAGGCATTCGACACTGTCTCCCACAGCATCCTCCTAGACAAACTGGCTGCCTGGGGCTTGGATGGGTGGACTCTTCAAGGTTAAAAACTGGCTGGATGGCCGAGTCCAGAGAGTGGTGGTGAATGGGGCAAAGTCCAGCTGGCGGCCGGTCACTAGCGGTGTTCCCCAGGGCTCAGTTCTGGGGCCGGTGCTGTTCAATATCTTTATAGATGATCTAGACGTAGGGATTGAGTGCACTCTCAGCAAATTTGCAGATGACACCAAGCTGGGTGGGAGTGTCGATCTGCTGGAGGGTAGGAAGGCCCTACAGAGGGATCTGGACAGGTTAGATAGATGGGCCGAGACCAACGGCATGAGGTTCAACAAGAACAAGTGCCGGGTCTTACACTTGGGCCACAACAACCCCATGCAGCACTACAGGCTGGGGGAAGAGTGGTTAGAAAGCGGCCCGGTGGAAAGAGACCTGGGGGTGCTGATCGACAGCCGGCTAAACATGAGCCAGCAGTGTGCCCAGGTGGCCAAGAAGGCCAATGGCATCCTGGCCTCTATTAGGAACAGTGTAGCCAGCCGGTCTAGGGAAGTGATCATCCCTCTGTACTCGGCACTGGTGAGGCCACATCTTGAGTACTGTGTCCAGTTCTGGGCCCCGCACTTCAAGAAAGACGTTGAGGTGTTGGAGCGAGTCCAGAGGAGGGCGACCAAGCTGGTGAAGGGTCTGACCTACAAGGAATGGCTGAGGGAGCTGGGGTTGTTTAACCTGGAGAAGAGGAGGCTCCGAGGTGACCTTATTGCAGTCTACAACTACCTGA
The DNA here is from genome assembly GCF_013368605.1 of Nyctibius grandis. NCBI lineage: Eukaryota > Metazoa > Chordata > Aves > Nyctibiiformes > Nyctibiidae > Nyctibius > Nyctibius grandis. The sequence goes on along the minus strand of NC_090658.1, from coordinate 116,580,202 downwards.
AGGGAGGTTGTAGTGAAGTGGGAGTTGGCCTCTTCTCCCGGGCAACTAGCGATAGGACAAGAGGACACAGCCTCAGGCTTCACCAGGGGAGGTTCAGGTTGGACATTAGGAAGAATTTCTTTTCAGAAAGGGTTATTAGACATTGGAATGGGCTGCCCAGGGAGGTGGTGGAGTCACCATCTCTGGATGTGTTTAAGAAAAGACGACATGGCACTTAGTGCCATGATCTAGTTGACAGGGTGGTGTCAGGGCAACGGTTGGGACTTGATGATCCCTGAGGTCTCTTCCAGCCTGGTTGATTCTGTAATTCTGTGATTCTCCCCGCCGGTCCCCACACAGCTCCTCTCCTGTGCTTTGTCCCTGTGCCTCACATTTTCCCTGGCAGGGAGGTGCAAAGCCTTTTCCAAACACAGAGCTGGGCCACAGCAATGCCTTGGAAGCAGGAGGAAACTATGGAATGTACCTACTCACTCATCAGAGATCTTCCAGAGAAGTTTTCCAAGCTTAATTCCCCACCTGCATGGGATGAAAGGGAGATAAGTGGGGGAGAGCTTGCCTGCCCTGCTCATACAGCATGTACTCAACGTGGACCTGTGGTCCATCCACCCCATGTCAGGCTGTGTCACTCCTCCGCTGAATGCTTCCCTGCACGGGCTGGGGCTGGCGGTGACACTGGAAAGCAGATGTTTCTCTCCTGAAAAAGCTGTAGCTGAATCCCGGATTGTGTTTACATTCCCAGCAGATATGTAATGTGGAAATATCGTGAAATAGGAAATAGTGTCCCGGCTGAATGAGTAAAAGGCATGAGATTAAAAAGAAAAACCACTATAATCATTTCCGAGAGACTTGCCAAATTCCTCGTTTCTGCACTTGATTTGCACATCCTGCAGATACGTCGGCTCAAATTTCCCTTCTAGTGTTTTCCTCTTACACGGTATGTCAAGCACAGACACACATTAACCTGAATGAGGAGCTACTTCAGTTAATGGTAAGTGGAATACCTACTGCCAGTGAAAGAGTGTGATGAAGGGGACGTGACTGAGTGCACGCACACGTGCCTGTAGACCACACAGCGGTGGATGAACTGTCTAATTATCTAATCTAAACCGTTCCCCCTCGTCCTATCACTACTTGCCCTTGTAAGAAGCCCCTCTCCCGCTTTCCTGTAGGCCCCCTTCAGGTACTAGAAGGCTGCTAGAAGGTCTCCCGGGAGCCTTCTCTTCTCCAGGCTGAACAGCTCCAACTCTCTCAGCCTGTCTTCATAGGAGAGGTGCTCCAGCCCTCTGATCATCTTCGTGGCCCTCCTCTGGACTCGTTCCAACAGCTCCATGTTCTTCTTATTTGGGGGCCCCAGAGCTGAACGCAGTACTCCAGGTGGGGTCTCATGAGAGTGGAGCAGAGGGGAGAATCACCTCCCTCGACCTGCTGGCCACGCTTCTTTTGATGCAGCCCAGGATACAGTTGGCCTTCTGGGCTGCAAGCACGCACTGCTGGCTCATGTTGAGCTTCTTGTCAACCATCACCCCCAAGTCCTTCTCCTCAGGGCTGCTCTCAATCCATTCTCTGCCCAGCCTGTATTTGTGCTTGGGATTGCCCTGACCCACATGCAGGACCTTGCACTTGGCCTTGTTGAACTTCATGTGGTTTGCACAGGCCCAGCTCTCAAGCCTGTCAAGGTCCCTCTGGATGGCATCCCTTCCCTCCAGCGCATTAACTGCACCACACAGCTTGGTGCCATCGGCAAACCTGCTGATTATTACTTTTTTTGTAATAACCTAGGCCCAGAAGATCTGGTCATGAGCCTCCATGACAGCAGATTCTATAAAACACAACTTCTACCTCCCACCGGGCCAGACTCTGACCCCAGCCAGATGCTGACTCCCACTTACTGTCTCCTCTGGTTTGTGTGGATTGAGGTCAGAGCAGGGGAGAGCTAAATGGTCACCTAAAAAAACACCTCTAACAAGACCCTGACCTCATTTTGATAGAGTCAGAGTCATCTGCTCAAGCAAATGTGACCAGTCAACAGGCTTCGGAATACAGGACCTTGAGCCAAGAAAACCAAATACCATCTTCTCCTTGGAGGAGCAATATCCCCCAATCAGGCAGGTGACACCAGAAGATCAGTGCTCCCAAAACACTTCTTCCAGATTCCTGTTTCTTGCAGGGTCTGTTCTTTTCTTATTTCCCTGCACCGTGTTTTATTTGGAGTGGCAACAGCACTGCGAGGAATGGCAGAGGTACCAGGTGAAGGCTGGGCTGCAATGGGAGCTCCCTCGTTTGCAGGGGACAGCAAGGACCTGGCTGGAGTGAGCAGCTGTAGGGGAAAAAGGAGAAACTAACACAGTCCTTGCTTGGCACGACACAATATCATGTGCACAAGCGATTGTGGTGGGATTACCGTGAAAGACAGTTCTGCCCAGTGTGGCAGATCCAGGTGGGAGCCACACAGATGTCCTCAGCAGCGAGCAGGCAGTGCTGGGCAGGCAGTGCAGCACCAGTGACTCTGTAACAGACCTGGTGATAGGATGGGATTCCCCACATGTCTCTAAAAAATGTGGTTTCAGGGCCTGTCAAAGGCAGGAGATGCAATCTGACAGACCAGTGGGGTGATGTGGTGTACCGAATCCTGCTACTGCTGGAGAAAGATCTTTGTCAAAACCTACACGGTTATCATGACAAAGAAATCACCAAGAAGCACAGGAAAGATCATATCAAGGGACGGAGATAAATTAAGGAGATGCATTTTGAATGTTAAATTTGAGTCTTACGGGCTGGAAACATTGAAACTAATATTGCCTCAGGGAGCTGGAGCACAAGTCTAATGCCAGCCACAAGTGGCAATTAATTCACAGGGTAGCTCTCTGCTCATCCTGAGGAAGCCGTGCACCTCGCTGCAATTAGTGCTCCGGGCTGCCGAGAGGCCCAGGCCAGGAGGAACAATAGCAAGAAGAGATTAAATGGAGAGATTAAGGTCTTGTCTATACAAGAAAAGTTGTATTGGTTTATCTAGGTGGATTTGGAGCGATGTAGTTATACTGGAGAAAACCCCAAGCGCAGGGGCGCTTAAGCTCCAGCTGCAGTCGGTTTAACTCAAGCTGCAGTGCAGCACTGCCTTGGCACCTTTGAAGATCTGGGGCCAGATGCCTATCCAGACATCTGAACGCTCCTGAAAACGCCTTGCCCTCGGTGTTGTGAAATGGGGCAATACCCCGCAGAGGTGGGGTGAGGACAGATGCATCAGAGACTGTGGGACACCAAGGTGCTGCGGTGGCTGGGGCATGTCAGGATAGACCATCCTCTGCATGTTCCAGCTGCAGGTGCTGGGGGAGAGGACCTCTGGGGTGCTCCAGGACATCTCCCCATCCCCCCACCCAGGCACAAGGACTGTGGGGCAGGCGGTGAAGCACAGCACGGGCAGCTGTGCCGGTGCACGGGGAATTTCCGCGGCAAGGGCTTTCATGTCATCTGGCTCAGGTACTAGAGGTTTTTTTTCTCCCATGTCCATGAAGGAAAATGCTGTCAGAGCAGCAGATCAGGCCTTCTCTGGGATGTGGTTTGAGCTGACATTGCCCTGTTCGGTGAAGTTTCCTCACATCTGTGCAGGCTTTGTTTCTATGTGGCTAATCCACTGAAGGTGACTAGGATTTTATTTTGCTTTTCAGGCTACCTAATTAATGAGTTATCCTCTCAAATTCTGCCAAAAAGGGCAGTAATTTTTCCTTTTAAAATCATGCGCCAGCCACTAATTTCCAGCAGCTGAGCCCTGATGTGCTGTTACAATTATATTATCTAAATGCAGTGTGAAATCGGCAAAGGGGACAGCACAAGTCACTGAGGCCTCACTAACAGCTCTGCATCGCTCTGAGAAAACAAATCACTATTTTTCTGAACCTATTGCAAAAAAAAAGACTATTTTTGATGGGCTTGATCCTGTCACATGCTGAACACACATTTGCATGCATGGTGCTGAGTGCCTGCACCTCTACTGTCATTAATGTGAAATAAATAAACTAATATTGATGAGAACGTTGGTTTGTTGGTAAATCACCAAGCAGCACTTGGCTCTGGGCAGAGGCCAGCACCCTCTCCGCTTGCAAGCACATACAGAGCTTGCATAACTCCTTCACAGTGAAAGCAAATGCTATTATTAGTTTATAAAGCAAGTTTTGTTGAATTTGGCAGACAATGTGCATGTGTAAATTCCCCCAAATTAATTAAAACGTTTAGAGCGATGGTGGAGATAGCAGTGCTGCTCATCTAACAGATAGTTTTAACAGGTTCACAAATGCTTTTATGTAATTAATTAATGCTTGGCTACCTCAGGTGAAATAATCTGGGCATGCATGTTTCCTTAAATCAGAGGAAAGGTAGAGGGGCAAATTCATGCCCTGTTTAAGCAGCTTCCATCAAAGTTGGTCTGAAGCCCATTGTGGGCTCTAATTTATCTCTGGAAGACAAAATGTGATCTGAACTGACTGTATGAGCAGAAGAAAGAAAATGCATGAAATAAATAAGGCCATTGTGCTCGCCAGGACTGAGTGCCAGAATTTTCTTCTTGCCTGGTTTAGCTCCTCTCCTTTTCATAGAATCATAGAATGGTTTGTGTTGGGGGCCCTTAAAGATCATCTAGTTCCAACCCCCCTGCCACGGGCAGGGACGCCTTTCCACTAGACCAGGTTGCTCAAAGCCCCATCCAACCTGGCCTTAAACACTGCCAGGGAGGGTGCAGCCACAGCTTCTCTGGGCAACCTGTTCCAGTGTCTCACCATCCTCACAGTAAAGAATTTCTTCCTAATACCTAATCTAAATTTACCCTCTTTCAGTTTAAAACTGTTCCCCTTTGTCCTGTCACTACTTGCCCTTGTAAAAAGCCCCTCTCCCGCTTTCCTGTAGGCCCCCTTCAGGTACTGGAGGGCTGCTAGAAGGTCTCCCCAGAGCCTTCTCTTCTCCAGGCTGAACAACCCCAACTCTCTCAGCCCATCTCCATAGGACAGGTGCTCCAGCCCTCTGATCATCTCCTCTGGACTCATTCCAACATCTCCATGTCCTTCTTATGTTGGGGGCCCCAGAGCTGGACACAGTACTGCAGGTGGGGTCTCACAAGAGCGGAGTCACGGAGTGGAACAAAGCTCATGCGTGAGCCACCACAGTCAATTTGGTGAATGAGCCACCTGAATTTAATGGGATACATCAAAACTGCTCCAGTCAAACAAGGGTGGCTAACAATGTTAATGTGAACGTGCTCAGGAACACTGCAAAAAAAGAAGATGCCTGGCTATAGATGCCATGGCTCAAATGTAGCTCCTTTGCCTCCTACACAAATTCCGTGCTCAGGACTTTAGATCTGGACTCAGTCCTCCACCTGCCTTGTGCATGGGGATACAGACACATGCAACGCTTGAAATGCTGCAAGGAGACAAACAAAGACCTCTCAGAGAAGAAAACCCACAGCTTAATCTGAAGAAGATTTTCTGAATTGACTGTGTAATTCTAGTGTGCATGCGAACGTGGCTGAGGAAAATACCCTTTTTTCATCAGATCCCATATATGTTGAGAGTGCTGTCTGCTGATCGCTGTACCATGTAAGTATACACTTACTCACTTTTTGTTAATGCTCACCATGGAGGATTGCCCCTGCTCTAATAGGTAGAAAGCTGTATTTTAGTTGATCACTGCATCATCAGAATAATTCTTTGATAAATGGCTGTCTGTTTTTTCCTGGGCAAAATCAGGCAGAATTAATGTCCAGACTATAAAACAACCAGCCTGGCTCCCAGATGAAGGTGAGTGGAGAACCTCCCCCTCATTTTTCTCTGCAAGCAGGGTATATCTGATCTGAGTCACTGAGGGAATCAGCTCAGAGACCTATCATCCCATTTTCACCTCCTTGCTTTTCAGAGCAGCATCACACTTTTAAAATCTTCCTTATGTAAAGCCCATCCAGGTACCTGAAATGCAAAGCTATGCTGCTTCCAGACAAGAGGGAGCTACCCAGCTGACTCAGACTCACCTCTGTCCCCCAAGCCTGCATGGAGACCAGCTAGGCATAGCTCAGAAACAGATCCAGCTTTCTATCAAATGTATTTCCAAGCCAGTGTAACCAGTCTCTGGGTATAGCCCAGTCTAGCCCAGTCCTCCAGTGAGAAGGCTGCTTCTCATTCATCTTCTGACCTTATGAGACTTGCAGTCCAGGTGGCATGTGGCCCAGCTTTAACATATAAATATGAATAAATATCTATACCTCTTTCCTGCCCTCTGAATGCCAAGGGTATGGTATAGCCTGGTGGCCGGGACAGTCTTCTCTGTGTGCAAGAAGAGATCTCGTACTCACGGAAGCTGGTGGTACTGGAAGCCAGGTCTCACACTCACTGGAGATCTGCTCTAGCCACAGGGATATTACCCAGAAACTGATAAAGCAGGTTAAGATGTGCTCTGGACTAATTTTGATGCTCTTGCCATGGGTGTGCTTCCCTTGAGCACACCTGCCAAATCAGTCCTGTTAAAAGTTTTAGGGGTTTCTAGTGCTTAAACTTGAGTCCATATCCAACCTTTTCTGCATTTCTGTCCAGATCAGGACCTTTTTGAGCACCATCTTAGGAACCTCCAAGTTATCAGGTACATTCCTAGTGAATGGTCTCCGAGACTGAGTGCTGCTGCAGGGCAGCTTTCAGTGGTCTGCATTTTATCCTGAGTAGCTTGTTGCAACAGTTAAGGGGAGCACTGCAGGAAGGCTGATGGCACTTTCCCTGGATGGAAGTAGCTGGAATTCATCTCGTTTTCATGCAGGTAGTCACCTAGGGATATCTCCTCCAATTAATTTTGGCATTGAATGGATGCTAAATGAGAATGCCAGCATTGTTGCTTCCTGCATCACTTACTTTATTTTCTTTTCCATGACTGTGATGCCTAACGGACAAGCTCCCACCCTGGAAAAAGGGCTTGTAAACTAGATATCCTGCACAGCTGTATGTGAGAGTATTTCCTATTTATTGTTTAAAGAAAATCTCTGGAGTAAATTGTGGAAGAAAAACACTGGAATAAACATGGGTTAGATTACTCCCTTGTAAAAGACACAACACTTCAAAGACTGTGCAGCAGGGTGCTCACGTTCCTCCTTTGTTTCTGCTTTGACCAAATCCTTTCCTTGGATTACATAAATCCTCCTACATTGCACAGAAGATTTTATCTCTGCTTGCACAGGTACAATTCTGGAGTAACTCCACTGGCTCCAACAAAGCTATTCCAGATCTAGGGCTGTGCAAGAGAGCAGTCACGTACCTGTTCTCGGTGACCACATTTGGGCATTGCTGTAGCACCTTGCAGATCTAAATCTGAATCAGGGCCCTGTAGTGTCCAACACCGCTCCTTCCTCTGATGGAAGGAGCATCCTGGCCACACAGGATGTACAATGTAAGTTGGATTTACAACTTCAGTTACGCCATGGCTTTCTTGCCTGTCTCTTACTGTTCTTTGTTTTGCCTCTTTCTTGGTTTTCCTCGTGTTATTTTCAATCTTTTATTCTCTCTCTATTTATACAGACAAGCATATTTGTACATGCATACACACGTGCACACATGGAGGTAAACTCTTTCTGACCTCTCGTGTGTTATGAATGAATCTCATTCTAGCCAAACACGTATGCATGTATTTGTATGTATATTCATAGAAACATATAAATAAATATTTTCATGACACCATTTTTTCTTGCAATGGAAACTGGATTTCTGAAATGTTCTGGTCTTGATTGACTTACATGTCAAAACTTCAGTCAAGAAACAAGAAAACACCATCTCATTGCGAATAAATGGAATCCAGCCTGTTATTTGTGTAAACATGCTTATAAGGGTCCACCTGTGCTCACCCTAAAGGGATGTTTGTCAACAGGTGCAAGCTCTGCTGGTGCCTTCTGTTCAGTGGAGTCCAGCACCCCTTTCAGCGAGGCTCAATTTCCTTCCCAAGTAGAATAGATCTCTGTAGCAGAGCTGGGAAGTTCAGTGTGATGGAGCAATTTGGAGGAATAAAGGTCTATTAGGCTCGGTGGTTGCATACAGTCAATAAGCCATAATGACTCTCCTACAGCTACAGAGTAGGATTATTGACTTTTGATGGTTGGGTATCACTTGCACCATAGTTACAAACTACAGGGTGGTGGCCAGGCCTGATATGTTTGCTACTCAAAGCCCAGCAGTTTGGCTATATGTGGAGGGATGAAAATTGCACCATCTTTTTACAGAAATGTTGGAATAAAGGAGACATTTTTAAAAATATATACTCCTCATCCATGGTTTTGATCTTAAAGTTTGACATTTAAAAAGTCACTCTCAGAACAGCCTGTGCTTCCTTAACAGGTTAAGAGGAGAGTCTGAACTACTTTTGGATTCTCTTCTCTGTGGCAGCAATTGAGTTTGGCCTGAAATTACGGTAATCTGCAATTAGTGGAGGAAGCAGATCTTCAGATTTCTTTTTCTTGGCTTTATAAATGGGCCTGAATGGTGTCATTCAGATAGCAATGCCATCCATAGGGAAGGTGGACTCTAGACAAAAGGCTGTGTTTCAGCCTTATGGGGAAAACCAAGACAGCCCTTAACATGGGGAAGCAGCCATTTCACTCTCTTCACTGAAAGCCTTCCAGAAGAGAGACAGACTGTGGCCGTGTCCCGGAGGGAGACCTTACTTTTGTTCTTTCTTGTTGTGTTCCTTCGTATAAACATATCCAAGACTGAAAGTATTTGGCTGTTCTTCCCGTCTGGAAACATAACAGGAGTCATGATGATTAGGTAAGTTAGCTGTGGGGGTGATGCATCTCACTCTGCCTTAGCCACCTGGCAATTAGGCGTCTTGGCTCCACGAGTTTCCTTGGCTCCAAGAGCCAGGGGAGGAAAAAAAAGGCACTTTTGCTGGGCAGTTCAGCCCCTGCCTTAAGCACCTGTCTTAGGACAGGATGACTTATTCTCTGAAGGTGTTTGCCCCTCTGCTTTAGCTATACAAATAGTTCAGATTGAATGTATGACTTTTAGAAGGGTGGAATTATCCGTCCCCGTATGTCTAGTCTCCTAGTCTGTGCTCCTGCTGTCCTCTCACTGTGAACCCTGCTGCTCCACGACTAAATTCCGGCTGTCACAGCCATCATTTCTGTCTCCCAGAGACTGCTGAAATGAAATGTCCCATCTAACAGGGACACACATTGCAGGCAAATTTTCCACACCTCTGATTTTGCACAGACTAGTACATCGATCTCTTTTTTTTAGCATGAATACGCAAGAAGTCTAAAAGTCTATCAAAAAATGGCGAGGATTCACTCTGAGCTGTGTCCTAGCAGGTCTGGGTCAAAACATCCCCCTATGTAGTTTTATTAGCTGCTTCAGGGCTGTTGTTTTATATCTAACATTGTTATGCTTTGGGATAAAGATACAGTGGCGCCTCCTGGACAACTATTTTTATGCTATTAAAAACAGAACTCCTTTTTTCCTTCCCTAAAAACAAGCTCCAATAGAAATGTCTTTAAAAAACAGATAATTTGCTGTCTACTTCTCATTAATGCTTGATTTATGCTGTTGTTACTGGGCCTTGTAGAAAAGAGCTGCTCCTATCACAACATTTCTAGATACATAAACAGGCAAGACCAGCCATTTGAAAGTCCCCTGCTCTGTAACCCAATATTATTTAGCTTTTGCTTTGATCTTATGCCTGGAAAAAATCTTTTCCTTGAAACACTGAAAGTTTTCACAATTCTAATAATGCATCAAAGCTGATACAGTATGTAGTTCAGCCAATCTCCAGCATTAACTCACTTTGTGAACCCAAATACACATCTTTCCCCCCTTTTTTCAGCTTTAATTTTCTGTTTTCTTTGCAGTGATTCTGGGGAGTAGTGTGTTGCTGGTGCTTGGGGAAGTGAGAGGGTGAGAGCGCTGGCTAACACCAGGCACAGTGCAGTCAGATGCTTCCTCCCAGAGGACTGCCAATGCCCTGAGCACCTCTAGACGTCTCGTGAGCACAGACTGTTGCTCCTGCCAAATTGCATGGCGGTTTTGGGGATGGAGACGAATATCCATTGAGTATTTACTTGATGCTATCAAACTCATTTGTCTCGTAACCAAAGTCAGAGTCCCTAGAGGTGAAATTCAGTGCATCAATCCACTGCTCCATCTACCCATCTTTGAAAGGAACATCATTAACATGCCTTACACATGAACAAATATGGCTTTGTTCCATGTTACTTCATTAATGCATTATTTAGGCTGATAGATTTGAAAGCCAGAAGGCACCTTTATGCTCACCTAGTCTGATCTCATGAGTACCACAAACTAGTAATCTAGGCAGTAACCTGTGGTTGATCTGTATCATGTATTTTAGAAAAATAGCCAGTTTCCCATGGCAGTTTGGACTGATCTCCCTAGATATGCTGACTTCCAGCACGTTGTTTGCCAAAGGGAGAGCAGAGAACACACTAGCAAAGCTGGTATTTGCTGTGCAGATCTGGAAGAGGAGTTTCACCCTAGGAAGCCAGACAGGCCCAAATACAAACAAAGATGGAAACAGCACTGTTCTGTAGATCTGAGTTTAGATCTACCCTTTGGCTGAGGGCCTATTTCCCCTTTTAAGTCAAAGTGGAAAGCAGTCTACTAAAGGAAGAGAATTTGCTACCTGGATACCATGGGTGAGCTCTGAAAAAATACATCCCTTTGGACTTGGTATGGAAAGAAAGATTTGTTGTTCTGGAGGAAAAGAAATACCCTGAGAAATGTTTGCAATTTTATGCTTTCAATTGAGAAGCCTGTTCTTGCTGTTGAGTGCACGGTCAGAAAAGACTGACCTATGGAAATGTGTTTGTTTCAGTGAGGGACTGATGAAACATGCTCAAGCCCAGGAACCTGCCTAAGCTCTTCTGGCAGCTCGCTTTGTGGGTTGCTGGGAGTACAGGATTTTTTGAAGGAAACTAGGGAAGACTGAAGGAGCCAGTGTTCATCCCTGGAAACAGCCTCCAGGTGGTGGCTCGCTCCTGCAAGCCTCTGCAGGCTCTTCTCATGTGGCTGATAACTGGCATGTCACCCTTGGAGCTGGACATCAGAGCACACCGTCTACCTGGTCGCAGTCCTGGCCTCACAAGCCTGCCTGGGGGAAGAGATGAGCTGACTGCAACTCAAGTGGGCTTTGCCGTGTTAAACGCTGGGTTAGGAACTGGGCAGAAGAACCCTTTGAAGAGGTGCTACATTTAATGTGTGTCCAAGAGCAATTCAGGAATTATATATATTCCATTGAAATTCCAGGCAAACTGTTGCTGAAGTGCTGTGGCAAAGTGCTGGTACAAAAGGCAGAGGCAGTCGGGGGGGCTGTGATGATTAAGTTCTGGGAAGATTATTGATTTATTGAATGAAGGTCAAAACTACTCAGCAAAAAGGCAGGAAATCTTAGCACAAAGAAGCTCAATGTGGAAAGGAGGGACTTCAACACTGAGCAGGAAAAAACAGTGCACACAAGTGTAAATGAAGGATTTAGAAAAGCTAAATAAGGAAGGTCAAGGCTTTCCTTGACACACATCGGTTGGTACAGCACAGCAATAAGCAAACACATCTCAACAGGCGTGACTGGAAGCATTGGCCCTTGCCTGATGGGTGACAGGCAAAAATGGAATGACGCATGATGAATTAGCTCAAGTGCCAAAGGAGGCTGGAGCTCCTGGGCTAAATCTACTCAAAGAAATTAAATGAGCTGAGGTCTGGCCTCTACCACTGGAGCTGGCTGGCATGGCCATACCATGCTAAGCTCCCTGCTAAGCTCTCTTAGCTTCCAAACCACAGTGGCCACATCCTACCTCCGTGTGGGGAATGATCTCTCCTCCATGCAAACTCCCAGCCTGTGCCCAAGTAGCGCTTGGGAAAGCACTAGCTGGCCAGGATCAAAATCATGCCAGGGATGATGTTAATGATTGTGACCAGTTATGAGTCAGACACAGGTGACAAAGAAATTCAGTATAAGCCTTCTACCTGCAGCATGCTCATCTGAGGTATCACCAAAGATGCTTCTCTTCTGTGCAATTCATGAAGATTTCCTCATTGCCCAGTGTGACTGTGTGGTTTGTAAACCAGGATGAATCCACACATCCACTCAAAAGCCAGTCAGGAGATCACCAGTGGATTCCCTGTGCTTAGAAATGGCAGACGTTGCAGGTGCCTAAACCCTCTCCTAGCCTCCTTTCTGCCACCCACCAGCTCTCAGTTTCCCAGGCTGTGGCTTTCCCAAAGTGAAGGTGTGGGACAGCTTTGGGAAGGTGGCTCGAGAGGGTGGTGTGGAAGAGCAGCACCAAAGGGCAGGGGTTATGGGAGGGGCACGCAGACCATTGCAGTGTTTTGGCATGTGGCTCCTCACTCGCATCTTCTTTGTTCTCCAAAAGAGAGTCAGGCAGTGTTAAAACCTCTGTGGTTGCTCCCCCCAGCAGTTCTCGAGATGGAAGCTCAAGGCTCCTGCTGTCTCCCCGCAGTGTGTAGGCTTCTGCTCCACCCTACCCTGCCTTCCTCTCGGCTGTCTGGTTATGAGTGCGGCTTACCTGGCCACAAACGTGTCTGTGTATATGCAATCATTCATTTGTTTGTGTGCATTCATGAAAAGACAAAACAGAAACCAGTGCTGGCACACGCGGCTTGTGCTGGTTTAAAGAAAAGCTGTGTGCATTTATTTGTTTGTGGTTTTCATTATACAAACAAAGTTGTACCGGTGAGGCTGAGCTGAGTAGGGAGCAGTTTACCTGAAGATTCCTGGTGCAAGACAAGAAGGAGCAAAGCTCTAGAGGAAATTTTCTGTGCAGTGCTTTTTGCTCAAGCTAGTAGAGCATTTGTTAAAATGCTGCTTTGTTGAGCACAAAGTACCTCATAGGAGAGTAAAAAGTTCCTTTGACTGCCAGAGCTGAGAGACTTCTAGCCACAAATGAATGCTCAGGTGAAGAGTTTAGGGTCCAGAGCACACATATGGGACATCTCAATTAGTAGCAGTCAGTGCTTTAGGGACTCGCCATTGCAAAGCTTGAGACAATTGACCCAATAGGATGGGTGGATCTATCGCCCATGAATTTGTCTCTCAGCCACTGAGGAACTGCAAATTTTAAATCCCTGTGTTGAACCCTGCTTTGGGCTCTGCAGAAGCCTGTGGTAATGAATTCCACAATGCAATTAGTCAATGGGTAATAAAGTGCTTTTGTTTGGTCTGAAACTACTGCACAATGATTTCTACCAGTGGCCTTTAGTTCTCACCTTATGAGAGTACGTGCTAAATACTTGCTCTTAATCCATCTCTCCGCAGGATCATCCTTTTAGAAATCTCGCTCTGTTTTCCAGTACCATTTACCCTTTCCTCATGGGGAAGCTGTTCCATACCTGTGTTTGTGTTTATCATCTTCCTGGGAAAGCTTCCTTGTCCTACACAATCGTTTCACCACAGGTGGCTATAAGTACATGCATATCAAACACCAAGTTAATGTTTTCAGAGAGCTATCAGCAATGACTCCAAGTTATGTTTTCTTTGATGTAATGCAGAGCCTCTTGCTGCATGTGTATAGTCATAGCTGACATTTCTATGTGTGCCACTTTCCATCAGTTGGCACAGAATTTTGCTGGCCAAACTATTGTCTGGTCTCTTGACTCCCTGGGGTCCTTTGACTTTTCTTCTTCAGCAGCTTTAGGTTGAACAGCCTTGGTTCTTCCCTCTGAAAACTTTATCACTGCACTGTCCAAAACACCTCATTCAAATTATCTTGGTTTGATTCACTAAATCTCAGGCCAATGCCTGAGGAGAAACTGCCTGGGACCTCATGGGGTTGGTCCAGGACTGTGTCAGGTGGGAGCACCAAGGTTCCTGGTGCTGGTGGGAGCCTGTTTAGTAGCCAGGGCCTCTGCAGCTGCCCCAGGGAAGTTGTCCTTATCCGTGCCAGTCCTGATAGAGCAAGCCCCACAGCATGGAGGTGCTCCTCCTTGTGAAGCTATTTGGAGAACAAGGTAGGGCACCCCCCCGCATCCATGGCACTGAGCATCAGTCTCTGGTCTTCCCGCAGTGACAGCATGCCTGACGTGGCTCCCTGGCAGGACGTGGACCAAGCTGATGACGTGCATCTCATGGGTGAGGACACAGGGCGAAAGAAGCCGTGTCAGTGCTCTGCTGAAGAGTGAAATACGAGCTGGATAAGCAGGGGAGAGGGTCAGGAGCCAAACGTGTGATTGTCCTTCAGCGTGAGGAGCATGACTGGTCTGTTTGGTCCTCTAGCTCTGGGTGGTTGTCCATAGCTGGGCTTAGTTTTTCATCTGTAAGTTTTTTCTAATGTTCTTGTGTGGATAGCAGCACTGGAAAAGTACAGAAAGGACCACAGGGCTGATCAAAGGTAAGGAATGGCTCCTGTCCAGGGGGTGGAATAGACTGGGAAGAGAGATGACTGAAGGAGAATATGGTACAAGTCCACAAAATCATGAGTAGTAGGAAAAAAGCACCTAGGGGATCACTGTGTCTTCCAGTAATAGAACTGGGGGATGCCAAATGAAACTCCCATATGGCAAGGTCAGTGCAAAGGAAAGGAGGCGGTTGTGCTCCCAGGGAGGAGGTGAAGGTGTGGGACCCAATGGCGCCAGGGGTGGTAGGTGCTCAATGTTTACACGAGCTCAAATTTATGGAAGAAATATCCATTGATAGTTATTAAATACAAAACCGCAACCTCTGCTCCAGGATATCCATGAAGACTGGAAGAACATCCTGGAGCAGCAGTATTATAAGCCTGTCCTTTTATACTCTTCCCTGGCATCGCTTTTTTGCCAGGCAGAGAAAAGATCCTGAGATAGATGGATCCTTGATCTGGCACACATGGGCATTCTTAGGAATGCAGGTGTGTTCTTCACATGAAGGCAAAAGAAGTCTCTTTTGGCATTTTGGACAATTTGATCCCACTAATCTTATGAACTCAATGAAACAAGGTTATGGTTAAGACAACTCCTTAGGACACCAGTGCACAAATGTTATGTCCCTTTGCTGATCTTGGCCCAAAATGGCTGCTGACTTGCCCATGTATAACTCAGGTCCCGCAAAGAGGAGTAACATTTCTGTCTGAAGGAAAGACAGTGCAGCCAGAAAAACTAGTAGAGTTTGTCTAAGACAGGCAGATGTGTTGGATGGTCCTGGATGTTAGTGTCCCCTGTTCTGTGTTCAGGCTGATGTAGCTGTATGAGGTCATTCAGCTTAGCAAATCACTGAGTGTCATGTTGTGTCAGTAGTCAAATCATAGCCTTATACTCCAAAATCTGTTTCCAAATATGTGTATATGAGAGGTGCAGCAAAAGAGCTGTGCGCTCAGTGGTGCTGGGTGTAACAGCACTTTTTTCATAAAGGGGTTTTGTTTGGAAAGGAACGCTGTATGAGATGACATAGCTTTTAGGACTGCTGAGATACTTCATGTGTTTGAAACCAAGTGGGTGCAACATGAGCAAAGATCAAGGTCATCCAGAGATGTAGGCCACCCAGCCTGAGAGCTTGGCTCAACCATGTGAGAGTCATTTCCTCAGCCTGCCAAAGCATGAACCAGGGGTTAGCATACGCTCGTGTATGTCATGGTGTTCATCTGATAACACTGCCTGATGATTAATCTCTATAATTAATTGCACATTAATATAGTTGACTGCAGCATATTGAAACAGCAATGGAGATTCCCTCCTCAGCAAAACAAAGGAGTTTTATGGCTTATAATAGAACAGGTAGAAAAAAGAACCTTATTTTAAATTTGTGTGATGCAACATGGTGAATCCATGTGTCACTTGTGCTGTGTTACCCATCCTTCCCTCTCTGCCCTCCCTTTTGCCACCTCACGTGCAGGACTTGCTCATTACCACCCTGGCAACTTGAGACGTGGAGAGATTGTGGTTATCTCAGGCAGTCTTCTGCTGAAAGTAGAAGACTGAATAACTACACAAAGCCTCCTCTGCAACCCTGGGCAGGAGCTCTGCATTTCTGTTGGGAGAGCCGTATCATGGAGCTGCCATGGGGTGGGACGCTGTCCTGGCTGTGTGCAGATAAGGGAGCATGCTGAGCTCTCCGAAGGAGCTGTGAGGCTGCTCTGAGGGTGTGTCCCCCACCCTTCCCATGGCTCTCTATGAGGTTCTCCAGGAGACTAAAGCCATGATTTGGTCATTTTTTCTTCCTGAGCTCTCAAGATGGCAGGCAGTTCTTCACTCTGGGGTGTGATAGGACTGCCTCTGGTCTGGGGGAAGGCAAAAACCTTCCTAGGCTGCACCTATTTCACCTACAAATGAAACACTGAATGTTAGGCTGGGAGAAAGTGGAGTTCCTTCCTGCAGGTGACCAGCCTGTGCTGTGGATGCATAGTCACAGCACTCTTGGACCAACATGTTCTTGATAAAAAGGGATGGACCCAGCATGGATTAGGTCTGTGGTACAATGGCTGGATGATAACCATTCCAGTATAACCATGGCAAAAATTATGGCAAGGCAAAGTTAAAGTTTGTGAGGAGAGCCCAGTGGAACCCATGAGCAGGTTCTGCTCTGCTTCTTAGCCTGAATTTGGCCCCGAATGTAGTAAATTCTGCACACTCCTTGGCTCTGAGTTATTTCTGGAAGGAAGGAAACTAGATGGAAAAATAGGAAATCTAAAGCACATCTCTAGAAGCAGAGAGAAGTTAACCCATACTTGTTTGCATATAGTCAAGCAATGAGTTCTAGAAGGAAAGCAGGCAAAAACCAGTCACATTTCTGGCAGTAACTGCTTCTGCAGCACTGCACTGTGTTTTTCATTATATCAGGTGGAGGATGCTGTCAGAGGACTAATGTGAGAAATGCTGAATGCTACATGAAAGTAGATCTCATGAGCAATAGGGTGTTAAATAGAGCAAGAACAGGATACCTGAGAACTTGTGGCTGACCTGAAGCCATGGCTTCTTATCTGGCTGGCAGAGCCACCGCCACACTGTCCTCATCCCCAGGGAGGTGCCGGATGCATGGTACTGGGGCTATTCCAGTGCCTTGTTCCTGGCTGGGGGTGGGAGGGGCTCTGGCTGCCAGGTCCTGTTCTGATGGACCCCCATGGGGAGTCCCCACGGTCCTAGCCCCAGGGAGCCATCAGCCCATGCGGTGCCCTGACACTGGAATGGGGCAGAGGAGCTGAATCCCCCTAAAACTAATGTGACTGTAGTGGGACGGACAAAGTCTCCTTCTGGGACTCCCCACATTAACCTCTAATGAAGCAATTGAATTTTACTAAGCAGAAGACACCACCACATCCAGATGAGAGCGTGGACAGCCTTCTGACATGTGGGACCACAGACGGTACAAGGAAATACAATTCATGCTGGTAACTTTGCAGCTCTATTAAGAATTTAAGCAGAGATTCTCAAGGCTAGGTGATGTTTTATTGAAAGGAACTAAGATGGAGATTTCCTTATGGCCAACTTTGACCTTTTCAAGCAATTGCTAGGGGAAATCCCATGGGACAGGGTACTAGAAGGTAAGGGGGCCCAAGATAGTTGGTTAGCATTCAAGGACTGCTTCTTCCAAGCTCAAGATCAGAGCATCACAGCAGGTGGGAAGTCAAGAACGGGTACCAGGAAACCTGCATGGTTAAACAGGGAACTGCTGGGCAAACTCAAGTGGAAGAAGAGAGTGTACAGATCATGGAAGGAGGGGCTGGCCACTTGGGAGGAATATAAGTCTGTTGTCAGAGGATGTAGGGAGGCAACTAGGAAAGCTAAGGCCTCCTTGGAATTAAACTTTGCAAGAGAGGTCAAGGACAACAGAAAGGGCTTCTTCAAATACATTGCAGGTAAAGCCAACACTAGAGGCAATGTAGGCCCACTGATGAATGAGGTGGGAGCCCTGGAGACAAAGGATAAAAAAGAAGGCGGAGTTACTGAATGCCTTCTTTGCCTCTGTCTATACTGCTGGAGGCTGTCCTGAGGAGCCCCGGACCCCTGAGGCCTCAGAAGAAGTCAGGATAGAGGAAGAATCTGTCTTGGTAGATGAGGGCTGGGTCAGGGACCAATTAAGCAACCTGGACGTCCCTAAATCCATGGGCCCTGATGGGATGCACCCGCGGGTGCTGAGGGAGCTGGCGGAAGTCATTGCTAGGCCACTCTCCATCATCTTTGCTAAGTCGTGGGCAACAGGAGAGGTGCCTGAGGACTGGAGGAAAGCGAATGTCACTCCAGTCTTCAAAAAGGGCAAGAAGGAGGACCCAGGTAACTATAGACGGGTCAGCCTCACCTCCATCCCCGGAAAGGTGATGGAACAACTTGTCCTTGGTGCTGTCTCTAGGCACATCAAGGATAGGGGGATCATTAGGGGCACTCAGCATGGCTTCGCCAAGGGGAAGTCATGCTTAACCAACTTGATAGCCTTTTATGAGGATGTTACCCGGTGGATAGATGATGGTAAAGCTGTGGATGTGGTCTATCTTGATTTCAGTAAAGCGTTTGACACGGTCTCCCACAGCATCCTCACAGCTAAACTGAAGAAGTGTGGTCTGGATGATCAGATAGTGAGGCGGATTGTGAACTGGCTGAAGGAAAGAAGCCAGAGAGTGGTGGTCAATGGGACAGAGTCCAGTTGGAGGCCTGTGTCTAGCAGAGTCCCTCAAGGGTCGGTACTGGAACCAATGCTATTCAATATATTCATTAATGACTTGGATGAGGGAATAGAGTGCACTGTCAGCAAGTTCGCTGATGACACCAAACTGGGAGGAGTGGCTGACGTGCAGGAAGGCTGCGCAGCCATTCAGAGAGACCTGGACAGGCTGGAGAGTTGGGCGGGGAGAAATTTAATGAAATATAACAAGGGCAAGTGTAGAGTCCTGCATCTGGGCAAGAACAACCCCATGTACCAGTACAAGTTGGGGACAGAGCTGTTGGAGACCAGCGTAGGGGAAAGGGACCTCGGGGTCCTAGTGGACAGCAGGATGACCATGAGTCAGCAGTGTGCCCTTGTGGCCAAGAAGGCCAATGGCATCCTGGGGTGTATTAGAAGGGGTGTGGTCAGCAGGTCGAGAGAGGTTCTCCTCCCCCTCTACTCTGCCCTGGTGAGGCCGCATCTCGAGTATTGTGTCCAGTTCTGGGCCCCTCAGTTCAAGAAGGACAGGGAACTGCTGGAGAGAGTCCAGCGCAGAGCCACAAAGATGATTAAGGGAGTGGAACATCTCCCTTATGAGGAGAGGCTGAGGGAGCTGGGTCTCTTTAGCTTGGAGAAGAGGAGACTGAGGGGTGACCTCATGAATGTTTATAAATATGTAAAGGGCAAGTGTCACGAGGATGGAGCCAGGCTCTTCTCAGCGACATCCCTTGACAGGACAAGGGGCAATGGGTGCAAGCTGGAACACAGGAGGTTCCACATAAATATGAGGAAAAACTTCTTTATGGTGAGGGTAACCGAACACTGGCACAGGCTGCCCAGAGAGGTTGTGGAGTCTCCTTCTCTGGAGACATTCAAAACCCGCCTGGACACGTTCCTGTGTGATATGATCTAGGTAATCCTGCTCCGGCAGGGGGATTGGACTAGACGATCTTTCGAGGTCCCTTCCAATCCCTAACATTCTGTGATTCTGTGATTCTGTGTAAGTCATTGTGAAAGACTTATAAAAAGCATGTATGAAAGTCATGTGGGGACAGGAAAGGCCTCAGATCTTTTATCCTAAACCTGAATGAACAGCAAATGGCAGTGTTGAGGAAAGTTCCCATTGTCAAAAACACAGATCAGTTGAATGATAGGGCCCATGTTAGAGATGCAAGAAGATGGAGTCCCTGAAAAAAGGTAGCACTAGAAACTTTCGTCCTTTGATTAAAGATGTTATGCACTTAACAAGGCAATCCTGCATATCAAATCTATTTTTGCTGAGTGGTATCTGCTGTTTAAGCACATTGCTGTGAAAAACAGGCTTTGACATGAAACCACCCAGCACAATTATCCCCAGTCCAACGAGCTGCTGGAAAACCTATCAAACTCACAGGGAACAGCTGCAGCAAGGCAAGGAGGAGTGATTGGAAGGCAGACAAATGGATAATAAACGTGGGAATGCTCCAGAGTTAGGAAATGGAAGTTGTGATTTTGGAAGGAAACACAAATATGCCGTATATTAGCTAAGCTCGGTCTGAAACAGACTTCTTCATGTGGTGAAAGAGCTGGAGAACTAATGGGAATATAGAAATTCATTTGTATGGAAATAGGGGATATGTTTTAGAGAGGTGTATATTGAGGAGTCCAATGTAGGCCTGGGGATTCAAGTCAGGGATAGCTTGATCTCAGAAGGACAAGTGTAGGAAGCTGCTCTCTGAACATTAATTTCTCACTTGTGAGCAGTTGCTATGAGCAGCAATGAGTGGGTTACCTTCATGGTAAAAAAAACCCTGTTTCTCCCAGCGAAGGACCTTCTTTCATTTCTCATCTACTGATGTTTTACGCAACTAAAACTGGGAACAACGGTGCCTGGCTTGCCAGAAGCCAGGAGCAGGGTCACTGTGCAGAGAGCTGAGACAAAAGAAGCTCCAGGAGATCTGGGGTCCGTGGGACTGCCGCTTCTCTGTGGGGAAGATGCTGCCTTTTTGGGTGCTACAAAACAATTGCCACAAGCAGCCGTGGGGGTCCTTGTTTGGGTGAGGTTATCCCAGAGGACACATGGGAAATAGGCAGCATCTTCTCCAAAGCCAGAACAGAGAGCCCTGAGCTGGCTGCTTTGCCCAAGAAAGCCTCAGATGAGCACCAACCACATTGGGCTGAGACAGCTGAGCCCCGGGGCATGGCACAGCCAGAACGAGGGGCCTTCTGGTGCTTTATAACAGTGGTGCTGATGTCTGGCTGGAGACACCCTACAGAAGAGCTCAGTTATATGTACAAACTACACATGCACGCATTCTCTGCTCTCTCCCGTCTGGAGAAGACTATTGCGTGGTACATCAGCCCCTAACAGAGGTCACCCTTTATATAACCTGCTGTGAAACAAGCTCAAGCAAAATGCTTCAAAAGATTGTATTTTTCAAAGAAAAGCCTGGAGTGGGCGGAGGTTTCTTTCAGAATTCAGTCGCCAGAAGAAAGGAAGAGGATCTGAGCGATTCTGGTTTAGATATTGAGTCTCTAGGATATGGCATTTAACCGTTCTGCCCCTGCTTTCCCACTGTGGGAAATAAATAGACAGTGAATTCTCCACGCCAGGCGACTTTATTAAGAGTGTAGATTATTTATGCTGATCATAAATGCAATGCCAGTGCTAACCACGACTGTGGAATGGCCTTCCTCCCAGTGTGCACACCAGCTCTAAGTAACTAACGTCTTTGAGACTTCTCTAAGCCCCCAAATTCACATGGGACCAGGGAAATAGGAACAGTAATTGTAGAACCATCAGCAGCTTCACTGGGCAAAGCACTGCACTCCTCTTCTTCAGTTTCTCCATCTGTAAAACTGGGATGTCTGTCTGTTTTACAGTCACGTAGTGAGGATTGATTTATAGTTTAATGTGTGTAAAGAATTAAAGAAGTGCTAAGTATTATTATTATCAAGCCAGAAGGGTGAGTCAATGACCCATTTCCTATCTGAGCTTGCCTTCAAGGTGTTGATGTTTCTGGCAGATTACAGGAATTGAATATCTGCCATAGGTTGTATTCATATAGCGATGCAAATAAAGCACTTTTTGTGGGCATTGTGTTGCTTCAGGCCTTGTGATTACAGAAGAAAGATGCATAGATTAAAACTGCTTTTAGATGCACAGCATCTCCACAGGCTATGCTATTTAGCCTCTCTGGGAATCACAGCAGTAGATTCATACATCCACATGAAGAGATGGGTCCATGGGGCAGACAGGTAGAGTGGAGAGGGCGTTTGGTTCAACTCCTGCTCTACTGCAGATTTCCTGTAAGTCTTTTGCAGGTCAGTTGGGAAAATCCTCATAGACACACTTTAGAAAAGCTCAGGTATCCATCTGCTACTGCTGTTAAGGTAAGACCAAGTAACTGGAGTTTAACCATGTGTCATCTAGGCAATACAGAACTGCTGATTTCTATTCCTTGACCACGACATCCAACAGGGAGCTCACCTACCTTTGCCATTTAGTCACTGAGTATAGCAGTAGTGCCAAGGTCATTTATCTAAATTATTCATTATTCACTGCCAAGCGTCATTGTTCATTAAATTTGCTGAAACTGATGTTGTCTTTAAGTATACCAACCCACATGCCTTTCTGAATTCACCCCAAAGAGCTCAGCAGTCAAAGATTGCATTAATTACTCAGCTATTCACTGGCCTTTCCCCTGTTTTCCCTTGTCCCCTGCAGGCATGTCCATTCTGGTGGAAGTGCTGCTGATGGCCCAAACTTGTCCCCGTTAAAAATGATGGGATCTTTGCCACTGACTTAAAAATGAATGTCCTAAAGGTGATACTGCAGAGGGAGTTTATATGGATTAAGGTAGATTGTGATATTCAAAGCAAAATAGCCTCTTTCCAGAACAAACCTACCCTGTCTAAGCACTTTTACCTAGGGGCAGTTGGAAAAGAATGTTTCATGTTTGGGAGTAGGACCTCACAGAAGTTTCTCAGTAGATAGTGTTGGGATATTATTTCAAAACCCCAAAACTCATTTGTCAATGAAATAATTTGTAATGATTTTGTCATTTTTTTTCAATTATGAATGTCTAAAACGAAATCCTGAAACCATTTCCCAGTTATTTAGGTAACTAAAGAAATAGATTGCTGAATACTGTCCTTTTCTAACAGCCTACTGAAGATAAGTTGCTGCTTTTGAAACTCTCATTAATTGTCCGCTTGCACCTTTTGGCACTAAAGCACCTGTGCAAAGCTGGCCCACAATTCCTAAGGGCAAGAGGTAAGTGGAAGTGGACAGACCACGTGTAGCTTTTGTAAGATCTCTTCATGCATCCTTGGTGCTGTGAGCTCCTCGTTTCATCAACTTAACCAGGTTCTATTTAGAAAAATATGAAACCAGGTGTTTCACAACTTTTTGTTCTGTTTCTTTTCAAGGCTGAATTTAAGCTGTCACTCAAACACCAAATTCTGAGGCAACTGTCAGTCCTTGTCAATGGGATCCACACTGGCACACAGTCTCGCCTGATCCTGTTTCCTCACACTCACCTGTTGCCCGTGATTCCTTTAACCACTCCCTTGGCTTGTGTCTCACTTCTGACTTGGCACCATCATTCACACTCACCTTTTTTTCCTTAGAACAGCCTCCCACTCATGCCTGTCAAGTGCCCACCATCCCCCATCAAAAATACCTTTATCTCAAATGAAGCTCCTTCTTTGCAATCATCTTCCCTCAATGTCTTGAGGTGCAATCGTTGCCTTAGTGTGATGGTAGCTGTCTCAATAAACTGATGCATTGTCTGTGCATTGAAGTCAGTAGGAGGTCAGCAGGACTGATGCTTACTAACTTTTGTCATAAGTGGATCTGTAACGGTCTTGCACTCCCATAGGCCTGGTGCTCACAGTCTATGCTTAAAGGCAACTGTTTGCCATAATGTTCTGGGATTCCCATTCATGTCTTTGCTCTGTTATTGCTGTTGGACAAGAAGAACTGCTGAATTCTTCCAAAACTGCTGAAAACAGTAAAATTTACTGTTTATAAATATGTAAAGGGCAAGTGTCATGAGGATGGAGCCAGGCTTTTCTCAGTGACATCCCTTGACAGGACAAGGGGCAATGGGTGCAAGCTGGAACACAGGAGGTTCCACATAAATATGAGGAAAAACTTCTTTATGGTGAGGGTGGCCGAACACTGGAACAGGCTGCCCAGAGAGGTTGTGGAGTCTCCTTCTCTGGAGACATTCAAAACCCGCCTGGATGCGTTCCTGTGTGATATGGTCTAAGTAATCCTGCTCCGGCAGGGGGATTGGACTAGATGATCTTTCGAGGTCCCTTCCAATCCCTAACATTCTGTGATTCTGTGATTCTGTGAATTCTGATGTGGTCTTTCCTGCTAGGAATCACTCTATACCAGAATGTTTCCACCATTACATAGAAGATGATACATTTATTCCATGCAAATGCTTTTTGTATAGTATAACGGAGATTTAATACTTTTTCTTGTCTTGAATATGTCAACACCATAACCATTAGTATAAGTTATAACGAAAAATAAAAGGGAAAGCCATCTCATTTGGGAAAAATTGATGGCAACTACTGAGGCAGTCTTAGAAGTGACCCTAGAAAGACAGAAAACAATGAAGTTGGGTAGATACAGAACCTGCTGCCTGCATATTATGCTTAAAGAGGCAAAAACTGTTTAGATGATACTAATGCTGCTTGATAAAATCAGTGGAAGAGAAGACCTAAGGATCTTTTGAATCCATGGAGATCTGAAACAAGGACAGAATTGGGACAAGAATCTCAAGATGTGATTTTCATCTTCATTGTCTTGCTTCCTTGGTCCATTTCTAAATCTACTTCAATACTTGTCATTCTTTCTAACGAGATCACAAGATAGATAGGTTTTTCCATGTGGTGGTGTTGCATCTATCCTTCCTGTCCAGGTCCATCTGTTTGGCATGTACCTGTGAATAATAAAGGCGAGAGAGAGAAAGACATCAAGCAGTAAAAGAGGAAAGGAGTTGAAGAAAAGTAACTAACACCAGCAAAACAAAAAGAAAGAACTGATGGAGACAGTGAGTGGCCTGCAGATAGAAGGAAGAGCAAGAAGATATCAAAAACCTAGGACATTTAGTGCGCAGGCAAAAGGAAGGTCTATACAAGTGAGCACTGCTAACCAAGAAGAACTGCTATTCTGGTTGTCCTCATGTTTTCAGAGAACAGCAAAGCATGCTGGCTTGCCACATAAATTGTTCTGGGACTCATTTTTGACAGCCAGTTTTAACATTTGGCCAGAGTAAATCACAGATCTGTCAAGCATAATGCCAGACTAGATGAGATACATGGTGTTAGGAGTTAGCAGTAAGCCTACAAAGCATGGAAGAAAGCACGGATCAGCAAGGAAAATGGTGTCTGGACAACTGCCAAAACCCAACTGATTTCAGCCTTGTAAAATGGTTGAAACAAATGGCAGACTTCTTCGCTCTATAAATAAAAAGAGAACAAGGAAGAGGAAGTGGTTCTGCTTTGCAGTGAAAAGGAGTAGAGATGAAAGATAATATAGGTTTGGCTCCAAAACTAAATGAGTGCCTTGCTTGAGTTTCTCATTAGGACACCAACATAAAACCTGTGCGCAAAGACAACTGGTCTAACGAGAGAGTCTCTATGTAAATGGAAATCACAACAGTCATGGTAGAAGCAAAATCCAAAGGGTTTGCTGTGTACAAACCAAAGGGAGCTGATAGTATTTTTCTGGCAATATTAAAGAACTGCTAGGTGAAATTGGAGTTACAGTGAGGAGTCAGGCTACCAAATCCAGCTTGGTACATTCCCGCTGGAGAGTTGCAATCATAGTGCTTATCTTGAAGAGCGGACGAAAAGCTATCTGGGAAACTTGAGTCATTAGTCTGACCACAGAAGTAAATAGGCTTTTGAAAAAAGTGTGACTGAAAAACTAATTAAAGTCATGTGGGTAAATGGAAATGAAAAAATGCTATAGAGATTTATCTAAAGACGCAGAGTGTAGAAATAACACGTTGTCTTTCTAGACAAATGATACTTTAGGAAACTGCGACAGATCTAGTCTTCTTGGACTTCAATAAGGTCTTTGTTATTGTACCAAATAGGATAACATTAACCGTAATAGGGTGAAAAAGAACTGGTTAAAAAGAGGATGGCAGCCCAGTGTGTCAAATGGGGAGCTGATGGGTTGGAGGGAGAAGTCCCTCCACGGAGGATGAGAATTCAGATGGGAAATACTGAATATCCTTATGAATGACTGCAGCAGGAATAGCAAAAATCCTGAGTGCATTAGTGAAATACGCTGATGGCCATCATCAGTGCAGACAAGGACACTCCTAATACCAAGGCCATTTTGCAAATTTGCAAGTACAATGAAAAAGCATTTTTTCCTTTAGCCATTTCTGCAAACTGGCTAGAGCACCCTCCCATTTCTAAAGGGTCTCTCTTTGTCTCCAGTGACAAAGAAATAAGTGCTTCTGCAGGAGGTATATATCAGAAGGTGTATTCAGCTTACTCTGGCTTTGCAATGTTGGCTTTGCCACATCACTCAGAGGAAAAGCAAGGTAAACATTTATTTTGGCCTGTGTATGGCACTTGTAGAGCAGATCTGATGAGCAGGATGATGTCACTTTTTGTTTTCTGATCTCAGCCTGGGTATAAAGGTAAGAGTTAGATAAACAGCTCTTGGGCAGGTCTGTCACTCTCTGCAGTGAGATGATGAAAACCAAGGAAAGCAGGAAGAAATGGAGAAGCAAATTGTAGTCTGAACACCATGAAGATTTGTTCAACCACAGGAACAGTCACTGTGAGGTGGATGTTAGTGGAGTTGAAGATCAGGCTGCCCTGGGGTTAGCTTGGGGGGTGACAAGGGGGGCAGTAGACTTCAGGAAAGTTACATACAAACAGCCATGGCCCCCCTTGGTTTGTATCAAGGTCCTTGGAAACTGGTCCAGCAGGGACGGACGTGTGAGCCCTGTGACTCCCTTTGGCCTGGACCATCACTATGCCTTCCCATGCTGTGGCCAGAGTAGCCAAACCCTGAGACTTCATCTGTGGGGATAGAGTTCAGTTTTGCTTCAACTGATGGAAAGCCTCAGATTAGCTCCAGCCCAGAGAAATCTGTACTGAATGTGCGTTATGCCAATTAATGTTACAATAAGGGCCATTTTCAGTCTCAGACCTGCTTAACACCAATGCCAACCTTGAGCAGACTTCCTGGACAGGACAGGTCAAAGGAGCCAGTGACAGCACAGTGCAGAACAGACTGCATCAATAAAAGGCACTGCCCGAAGCACCAGCCTGCATGGTAGTGCCCGAGCAGAGCCCAGCCAGAAGCTGGGGAGGATGACAAGACCAGCAACCAGCAGGAGCCACCAGCTGCAGGTGCTGCAGGATGCCCAGAGGCCAGAGGTGGACAGCGAGGGTTTGTGGAGAAGGAGGCAGAGCCTTGTGGGCCACAGGGCTTAAGGGGAAACCGCTCGCTGGCTTCCTCTCTGCTGTGCCCAAGGAGAGGGTACTCTATGAACATTTTTAGGAATTCATTAGAATTGCACCAAGCGCTTTTCAAGCCCAGGTCTCTTGCACCTTGGAGCCGCTGTGCTCCCTACCTACGTTATCACCGGAGTAATTTGTTTTGTTTCTTGAAGTCATCCTGCGGCAATCAGGTGTAGCATTTCTTAACCTCTGCTGGCACTGTGCAACAGATAAACTGAACAGCACCAGGGAGGCTGGCAGGCAACACACAAAGCAGCTCTATAAAGGCATGTCAAAGAATGAGTCGTTGTCAAGCCTGAAAGAGACAAAAAGATTGATTACGGAAGAGCTGAGAAATACGTTGTGATGGTGACTCACCATATCCCACCCTTTCTGCATTCACAGACCTGCCAGCTGATTCATAACTTGCATTCTGCCTTGCTGCTTCTCCCCGCTGTCAAGGCGATCAATAAAATAAAGGTCAATCGATTAAAATTTCCACTTGAAATAGGGGGGTTGTATGTAAAAGCATCCATCCCTTTCTGCATCCACACCTGGTAGGCCCCTTTTTCTGCCCTGTAGAGCCCATCATTTTGGGGAAAGGAGGTGGGGCAGAGCCAGCACATTGGACACCATGAAAACCAAGGGATGGAGGGAGGGATGATGTTTCCTTGCTGAATGTCTGGTTTTTATCAAGTGAGATTTACCATGTTCCCTATCTTCACCATTCTTCTGAGGTCTGAAAGAGATTTTCAGAGAAGTTTATCTATGGTCTAATGGTTGTCACTGAAGCTGCTGTCGTTGCCCTCACAGCTGCATCTGGTCACCTCAGCACTCCCATCCAGTCTGCCCAGAGGACAGCCCTGTGCCAAGGACATCCTACTCTCCCCATTGGGACCATCCTCAAAAGTCCCTCTGTGAGCTCATTTTTGCTGCCCACAGGGTGTCACCGAGAAGCCAGGAGATGACAAGGTGGGAAGGGTCAGAGACCACAGGACGGGGGAAGCCAGGGGAGCCTCTGCCCTTGGCTGCCATTTGCCCAGAGCACTGGGCAGGCAGACGGGCACAGGCAGGGGTCTGTTTGCAGGGAGCTGCATGTTGACCAGCTGACTGTCAGCTGAGCAGGCCCAGGCTGGAGCACAGCACAGCGCTGCCAGCAGCGTGTGGGCAGAGGGCTGGAGATGACTCCAAGATCCCCAGTGAACGTGCCAAGCCCATCAGCAAGGGCCTCCTTCTTGGCAGGCACTTTTATCAGATGGCAACAGGAAATCAACAGCCCCTGAAAAGCAACACCAAGATAGCCCAGACAGGGGCTTTCACTGGTGTCCACTGAAAGGCACTGAATTCCTCTGGCAGAAATGCTGCAGAAGGGAAAGATGTACAGGAATGATGCTGAGAAGGAGCTGGGTCACTGTCTGTTTGCTTCTGAAATCAGAGGAGACATAAGGAATCACAAGCAGAAAGCAAAAAGACACAAGTAGCTGTCATCCATTGCAACTTGACAGGTAACACAGAGCGCTTCTGAAAATCCCACCCCACAATTTTGATATTTTCCAGGGCACCTAGAACCCAGGATAGACGCCTTTTAAGATCAAAAGGAAAAAAGAGTCAATTTTATTTTATTTTGCGAGGCGTAGCCTTTTTGATCTTTTGCCTACTTGCCTCAAGACTGTCAGAAAAAAAAAAGGTGAAATAGAATTGTCTAAGGGAAGGGTAAATACATGTCTATAATGAGAACCAGTCAAACACATGGAGCTTTTATCTAGGATACAGCTCTAAAAATAGCGCTGTAGGGTGTCAGGAGCCTTCACTCTCAAGAGGTCTCAGTGACCTCACCGGCCTGTTTGCTTGGGTTTACATTTACAAGTGGTGTCATCTGCTAACACCTTTCCAGCACACTTGGCTTAGCTTCCCAAGACTCAACTGGGTTCTCACTGCCAAATGCATCATCACCAGTAACACAAAATCCATGGGGCAGATTCTGCCATCCCATACATCAGCTCAGTACTGGCATGTTGGGGGGCTTGCGCAGGTACCGATAAGAAAAGGAGACATTCCTGTAGCTGGGATAAAATTAGCAGTTAAATTTTCAGTGACTGAGATTTAGTGATGGAGTCTTGAATGTTCGCAGTTTATTTTCACCATTTAATTGAGCAAGACAAGGCTGGCAAAGCCAAGGGAGAACTTGAGTTGAGCCACAAAAAAAGAAAAAATGGTCAGGTTTGCTTTTCTACAATGCCAAACTTCCTGGGACACTGGAAAATGCAGCAAAGACATTAGATGAATGCAGCTGATAATGCTGCTCGTGTGAAACACTGGTGCTTATGCAGGACTGGACTGTCTGTCTAGGAGAGGGCTGCTTTTCTTGGTCACTACAACTGTATAACCACCTTTCCTGCACCATCATCCCCTGAAGAGGCTTCAGCTGTGTGACTACTACAGAGACCCACAGCCTCCTCATTTGCCAGAGCTGTAAGCTACATCCATTGATAAATGCAAAGACCTGCGGGTGTTATTAGCTGGTATATTTACACGTACTATGTACCCATTAATATATATTTACATGAGAACACCCTACTAACATTCATAAATTCTGCATGGGACTGTTTCTGTGGGTCTCGCTCCTTTCTCTCATCTCAAGCTGCAGCTTCTTCAAGTTGTTCGTGTGGTAGGAACAGCAGCCTTGGGCTCTCCCCTCCTTCTCTGGCCAAAAAAGAAAAAGAAAAGAGAGGGTCTTTCACCTGCTTGGTCTTTTCCCCATGAAGCAATTGTACTGGTGCAGACGAAGGGCCAGGGCAGGAGGAGACCCCAAAAGCTGCTCTTCCAGTGCTGGGTGTAACTTCTTTGCTTGGTGTTCACAGGGCACTGAGGGTAGGGACATCCTCACCCATGGGTAAGGGCTGTGAGGTGCAGCGCTGCTCAGGGCAGGTGTCAGCTGTTGGAGACAGCTCAAGTGATGCTGTTGGTGAGCAAAGACTGGGAAGAAAATGAGTTCAGGAGCTTCTCAGTTACAGGTGAACAGGCACCATGGACTGGACCCTCGCAGAGAGAGCTACTCTGGCCAGTTGTCCCCACCATGAATCTGCCCACGTTGCTGCTAACCGCATTTTTAGCAGAGCTGGTGCTGCATCACGGCTCAGCAACAAGAGGATAGTCACTGCTGTCCTGAAGTCCACCCTTCCAAGGACCAGGGCAAAACCTCCTCCTGCCAGTCCCAGCATAGAGCAAGGGGGCACTCACTGGCCCTGCACATGGCAACAAATTTCACCCTGTATTTCTATCGTTATTACTTAATACTTCAATTGTACTTAATGATGTGTTTTATTTTATACATCTTTTGACTTTATGACTGTTCTCTTGGGTGGATTAATCTGTCATTAGTGCATCATGTTTTAAAGGCTTTTCTTTTCCCCTGTTAAACAGTTTAATAGGCTCAGCGAGACGCTCCTGGGCGTGTGCTCTGCGGTCTGCCTGCGCACGGCTGGGGTGCAGCCGGGCACCCCGCACGCACCCGGCCAGTGCCCTGGGGCCAGCGAGGGCTTATGGCATCGGTTTCCACAACCACAGCTCAGCCCTGGTGTCAAATGGACCCAACACCACTACCCAGCGCACAGCGTGTAGGACCCAGCAGTAAGGCCACAGGCGTGCACTTGCCCCTGCTGCTTCATGCCACTGCCAGGGCGTCCTGCCCCTGTGAATCGTGCCCGTTCGTAGGCAGAGGATGCTGATCTACTGTGGGGCAGTGTGTCCTGCATGTATGGAACAAGCCTTGGTGACCCCACAGCCCTGGGCAGAGCAGAAGGGCACAATGGAGGAGCAAGGCCATGCATGCCTAGATAGCATGAAGTGAGGCTGCAGCCAAAGCGGGGGGCAAACCCAGGCTCCAGAAGTGGTCTCACCCTATACACACTAACAAATACATAAATAAATATTAAAAAATGTTTATAGCCTGTGTTAAGTAAAGCAAGTGATTTATCCTTGCTCAAGTCATACACACCAGCAGAATTAAGAATAAGTGGTAGGATTTAAACTTGCTGATTGTGTTTGCTTTTACCTACAGCCATCCATGTATGAAGATAGGTCATGTTTGTGCTTCCTTTATAAGGAATATGAAAGAAACATATCAATAGTTGTCAGATCTACACAATAAGAGGTTTACATAATAGAAACACTGTCATTATTTAATGTACTACGGTATCAGCTTTGCCCTTGGTCTTTTCAGAGAATTATAGGGCTGGAGGAACCTCAGAAGATCACCTAGTCCCTTTCATTGCTTCTGCCCAGAAGAATGGTTTGTTTGGGCTGACAACGCACGTACATAGAAACCTCTTTTCTTATCCACCTGAATGAATAAGAACGTGAATGAAAAGCTTACAACAATGAATATGCTTTTACATTTACCTTAAACACATGCGTGCATAGAGGAGGGTGAAACCAGCCATCTGCCAAGGGAAAATTCATACATCTGCAAACATGAGAGTCCACAAAACTGCTGACACGCGCAGAACAGCAGCGCAGCGGCATGAGCTCATTCCAAGGCAAGCATTTCCCTTTGGTGAGTGCATAGCTCCCAACGGTAGGTACGATCAGAGTTGGGCACAAGCCTCCAAGCGATACCACACAGAACCTGATCCTAATCTCTCCTGCACTTGAAGGGCCCTGATCCTGCAGATTTTTGAGTAAGAAACAGAATTCCACAACGACGAGGTCTCTGCACCACCGAGATTGCTGTGCTGCAATCTGAATCAAAATTCAGGTGCCCGAATTTTGTACCTGACCGCATGTGTGTGCACAGCCATGCTCCAGGGAGATTCCCTGGACGTGTGAAGGGGCTTGCACAGACACAGGACCTCCCCTGCACTTCTGGCCGCAAGACCGAGGGGAATTTTAAATCTGCTGTAAAGCAAAGGTCTCAGACAGCAGCTGGGAAGAGGTGGAAAGAAGGTAGCGCTGATGTTTGTCCAGAGACGCTCCTTGGGTATCCCCACCAGTGCGCACTTGCTCTGGCTCCTCCGAATTATCAGCTCGATTCTTTCTTGCAGGGAACTGGGCAGGAAGAAAGTTTTCAAAGCTCGATGCAATCACCGTGAAGGTGACTGTCTCCAGTGCCCTTTGGGCTCAGATCCAAAGACCCCAGTTCAAACCATCATTCAGAAGTGTGCCAAAGCGATGTAGCTTCCAGGACTTGAACTCAAGGTTAAAGTCGAACACATGGTGAAGTGCTTTTCTGCACCAAGATTATGACTTTGTAGCTGGTTGTCATACCAAAAGCACTCTGTGGGGCCACAATCGAACTGAAAGATGAAATGATCTTTTAGATCATCTCTAGGAGTGGAGAATTAATTTGTTCACAGCAGGTCTTGCACTGTGATCTTCAAACAGGCAGAAAAAAAATGAAATGCTGCTTCAACCAACCACCTCTTTCCCTCCAACAAAATGTTGGTTTCTTTCTTTTAATCCCTATGGATCACCCTATAGACATTTACGGCAACTCAGCTGAAAAGGCAGGAAGCAGCAGTGCTGGGGTGCAATGGAGCCGCCACGTCCTGGAGCAGGAGGATGGTATTTCCCAGAGAAGCTTTGCAGCCAGAAATGCTGTGACATGGAGCAGCACCCGCAGACCCAAACCTCGCTCCAGCAGCCGCTGCCTCGCGGTGACTCGCACTCGTGCCCAGGATTCCCACAGCTTTGGGGATGAGCGACTGCAAGTGCATTTTTATCAGCTGAGTCACTAGCCCAGCGGGAAGAGGACTTTTGAGAAGAAACAAAAGTGCCATTATTCTTTTGTTTCTCCTTTTCCCATCAACACTCCCACGAGCAGCCAGACACTGAGAGGTGAGCTATGGTGGGTCAAATGTTCTTCCTGAGTCACAGCTGTGAACTGCAGTTGCCCTCTTGTTCTGTCCCATTTTAGCTCATCCAGGCAATGCAAGCCATCCCTCGTGGCAGAAGAGAAATGTTTCCAAAAGGCAGGAAAGATGCCACATTTATCCCAGGAGAGTGAACAGGAGCAGGGGATGGGCCTGGGCTTTGGCACATGATTGCCCATATGGTTGGCACGGTCCCTGGAGTAGTTTTGGTAGAGACTCAAGTATTCACCCCAATAGTGGTCAGGGCCAGCTCAGGGGATGGTATGGGGCAGAGAGAGCTAACAGCAGGTCACTTAATGCAGACTCCCTGTTTCAGAGACTTGAGTTGTTTCACCATCAGTTGGCCTCAGGACCAAGAAACAACCCACAGTCCAATTTATTCTCAGTGCAGATGTTGCTGATGCTCCTGTAGAGGAAACGTTCATTGCTCTATGCTTCCCTCACCCTCAGTTTTACTTCTTTCCACTTCCATGAGCGGAGAGGGTGATAGTGGCCATTTTAGTAAGGTTTCAGAAAGTCTGGTGGTGAAGTGCTTGTTTGGCAAATGTTTGGGAAGTTTCATTCAAGTCTTGCTACCTCTGGAGGTGGGCCATGTACATAGATCCAAAACTAGACTAGGTTTAGGCTAGGACTCAATGATTAGACTAGGGGATAAATCAAAATTTTGGTCTTAGATCTGAAGGCACTGATTTTCATGAGAGCTTTTCTTGCAAAATTTGACTTTAGAACTCTTTCTGATACTTCCTGGCAGTGGGATACCAAAGATCACTGAGTATTACTGAGCCTGTCACATGTATATAAATCTCACATTTAGTTCATCCAGTGGTCTCCCTCTGTCTTCTATTCCCTAAGAAGTTTCTGCCAAATAGTTTTGGAGAAAGAAAAAATTTTTATTCCCTTTCGTAACATCCACATTTTGCAGTGCCTTCTCTCCAACCACAAAACCAGTGGCCATGTACAACATTCAGCCTTATTAGTGGAGTCGGCTGTAATGTCAGTGTCTCAAGATCCGGTTACATCACAGTTCACTTTATAACCTTATTCAGCCTAGCTGAACTTGCTCTGCAAAAGGAGGAAAACTTGCTCTGCAAAAGAAGGGAGTGAAGATAGGTAATAAAAGACTCAAAAAAGGAATGAAAAATGGAACTGTTTTATCAGTAGCCATGGACTAATAATGGACATGGACTCACTTCTCATGCTCCATAGGGAGCTGGAGAGGCAGACAGTGGCTGCTGGGTCAGAAAGGGTCTTGAAGAGCTCATGGTGACAGGTCCACAGGTGGATACTAAAAGGACTGGACAGGGTTGCAGGCCTGAATGTGGCAGTGGGCCGGGAAGGTGACCACGCTTGCATGCTCTCTTTAAATAGCATCTCCTGCTGTCCTCAGACACTGGCTACTTCCTGAGTGGACCACCGGTCTGTCGTTCAGGTCCTTTCTTATGTCCTTATGCCCCTTCTGTCAGTATGTGCTGGGTGTAAGATCTGTGTGCGCATGGGAAGGAGACACAACACAAAGCAGAGCCCAGCCTAATTGTTTCTGGGAGACCTTTGCAGTCTCCACTCCACTAAAAGGTAGATGGCAAAATATCACACCTGGAGTCAAGTGTGAGCATCCTGTGCTGCTGAGCATAGTTCTCATGTCCAGCTCCTGCAGGAGGGTCAGTTTTCTTACCAGTATAGTAACAGTGCCATCCCTAGAGATCAGCAATCCCTTTTTCAAACATCTGTTTCTAAAACAGCTTAACCTGAGTATTTTCTCTACAACCTGAAAAAGTTCTGTATGTGTTGAATTCAGCGGAGTTTTGATTTCAGCAGGACTTGCAAGAGGTGTCTGCTAATCTTTCTTCTTTCTGTTTTTTTTTTTTCTGTAGAAAATACAGAGGAAAAGAAGTAAGCCAAATTATCACTGCCAAATACCACAACTAAGCATACTCTGTCGATCATACATGTCATTATCTTTATTATGGCACCATTTCATGTGGATTGTAAAATGTCATAGAAACGTCATTGCTCCCTCTGTCCAAAGACATATAACAATAATAATAGTCTCTTACAACTTTATTTTTTTCATCTGTGGATGTCAGAAGCTCTTTAAAAAGGTCAGCATCATTATTCTCCCTTTATGGTAGGGATAAAAAGACAAAGGCCAAGCTGTTCCTTCTAGCTTTAGGCATCTAGGGTCCTTCTACTGTCAGCAAAGGCAGAGAGCAAGAAAGGTATGTGCAAGGAGCTCTGAGTCGCTTTTTGGGAGGGAGATGTCCTCTCTGTGACTCCCACAGAGGGCTTGTACCCAGGAGACCCCTGGTGCCTTTTGGGACCTGAGTCAGATACCTAAGGTCGGGGGGTGGATTAGAGACAAGTCATTTGTGCCAGGTCTCTACCCATTCAACGGCAGAGCACGGAACAGAGCCCAGCTCTTCCTTCCCACCCTCATGCTGTGCCCCCTCTTTTTCTTTCTGAAGTAACGACGACGGCGTGCTTCCAGCGTTACCCTTGCAATCAGGCTAGCGTGGCTGTGTGCGCAGACAAGATTTAATGCTTGGTTTGTGGCAGAGCAATTCTTGCCTGCCCGTGCATGATGGCGTAGTAGATAAATCACAGAAAGTATGTCCTCTGCAGCCCTGCTTTCCTAAATACCCAAACTGTACGCTGTGCTCCAGCTGAGGAACCTGATCTTCCCTCTACTGTGCTATGTCTGGCCATGGCCCTGCTCTGGGATGTGTCAGGGGGGCATAAGGTGGAAGCAGAGCAGTGCTAACGTGCTTCTGTCGCAGGCCCACAGCAGCCAGAGCTACGACAAGGAATTCATCTGGTTCCACCAAGGACACGGCAAACCAGCTGCGGTTCATGAATCATCATGAAGCGTGATTGTCTTTGACCATGAAAACATCCTTGAATTCATCTCCTCCCTTGTGAAAATAATCCTAATATCACCAGTGTTTCCCTGATTGCCTTTTTTCTTTCGCAGTGGAGGGTGTCAGCATTATTGCCAGTGATTTCATTCGCAGCACAGGCTGACCTAGTGTGGTTGCCTTCCCTGGGGGCTGATGGTAGGATTTTCCCTCCTGCACTTTCATTACACTTTAGTTCTCCTGGGAAACACTGTCACAAGTATCTTTTAAATACTGCGACTTACACATGGGAAATGTTTAAGAAATGTGATGCTTATAATAGAGAAAACAATGGAGTTACTAATTTAATTCTACACTTAACTAATGTTAATGTTAATACAAATGTTAACGTTAATACAAATGTTAATGTAGGCGGGTGTAAAACACACAGAGTCGTCTCACTACCCACCCGCAGAGAGGAGTTTGAATCTGCTGTGCATTTATGCACACTGAACAGCATCCAACCTAATGAGATGCCCCCAAAGTTGGAACTTGGGTTATGAAACCCACTTGCCTTGTAGCCATCCATCCTGTTTGCCTGGCTTCTGGACTGGATAACTCTACATACAGCTAAATTCACTGGTCACCTCTGTGCTTGGTCTGACAACTCTCTGGATGCCCATGTCCAGTTTGGAGGACTGTTTTCTCGACTGATGTAAAAGTCCTGATCTGTGCAGAGTGCCTGAACTCAGCCTGAGTTAATTTTGGAGACTTCTCAGAAGTCAGATGGGTAGTGATGGTGTAGTGTCCTCCTCCTGAACACCGGCTGAGTGGAGCAGGAAGTGTGAAGGAGGGCTTTTATGCTCTGCTTAGACCACAAGAGATCAACACCATGGGTATCTCATCTGGGAACACCAATCTGCTGACTGAGGCTAAGTCACTGTGCAACCAGGCATAAAAGCAGGGAAAGCAGGAAGGAGAAAGCCTCACTCTAGCCTTGTGATTAGGGCATTAATCTAACTGTTTGGGGACAGGGAAACCTAAGCATTTAGCAAACTGGTCTGACCCCATAGCTCACCCTACTTTGAGCAGGAGGTTGGATTACATGACCTCCTGAAACCCCTTCCAACCTGAATTATTCTATGAAATTATGATGCCTGCTCCTGAAATTGCTTTTATCTTAATGACCACCACATTAAAAAGGGGCAGATTATGCAGCTGACTTCCTTCCCCTTCCAGCTGGCTGCTCTAGCCATGGGCAGCGGGCAAGCTCCTCGGCTCCCTGCTGGTCCCACAGCTCTTGGCTTCAGCAGGAAAAGCCAAATGTTGTCACCAAGGACAGCCATCGTCTGATGATGGGAATGGTCTCAGGAGATGTGGGCTCCTTTCCCTCAGGCTGAGACATGCTTGTGATCTCAGTACCCCATTTTGCAGGTGTGCCCTCCGGCCACCATGCACAGCAGTGAACATCGCTAGCATGCTAACAGTGTGATGCTGGGGGGAGAAGTCTTAACTTTTTGTATCAGTTGCCCAAACTCCCAAAGAAGGTGCCCAGCTTACACAGAGGAGGTCTAGAGGCATTTCTGTGGTCAGCAGAGAGAGGGGAGCACCTCAACAGGCAGCCTGGGGCTCTCTCTGCTGTCCCTCCAGTGAGCGTACCAGGAATGGAGGCAAGCCGGAACACCTCCCCTGGGACCAAGCACTTAAAATTGCAGTAACACTGTGTCTCATTGAAGCCCCGAAAACAGGCAAGATGGATCCAACCCACAGCAGGGACTAGGAGGCTCAGGAAGGGCAGATGGGCTGGAAAGAGGGAGGGCAGACCTACATGCCAAGGATCAATCAGCATTGTCTAAAACGTTTTCATCTAACAGACCAGAAAAAGGGAGAAAACTAGAACAGAATGCTCTGAGGTTAACAAATAATTGAAGATAAATCCAAGGCTTTATTATTCCACTGTAATCAGTTTGAGGGGTTTCACTATCACCCATGGAAGGACTCAAGGAAATAACAGCAACTAGATAACTCTAGTATGGTTCAACAGTACAAACAAAGCTGCTCATACTGATTAATCCTCCCATACTTCTTGCTTCAACAGGTTAGTACTCATAAATCAAAACTCAAAGCATTTCTCTCACTGTGCCACCCTACATTTGAGGCTGTATTCAAAGCACTTGTTAATAACAGTGTGCAGTGAAGACCACTGCCCTGGCTCCCTTGCAGATGCGTGCACCTTTGCAGAGCACTGCAATTCTGACCAGAAGGACTAGTAGAGAATAACTCCCACATTTCATTTGTATTGTGTTTTTTGTCTTCTCCATGCCCTTTGTATGAAAGAGCACATGCATGTGAAAAGTTAAGTAGCTGTTGAAGGACATGTTTTAAATAAAGACCCCATAGTAGCTCTCTTATTGAGATTATCTTCTTGTCCCTTTAAAAACTGGAAGACTGAAGACTAAGGTACAATTTGATGTGCGTAAGAGCAGAGGAATCAAGGTCTTCATTCCTCAGAAGCCTGCAAAATGTTTCAGTCTTGCAGGACGCTTCTCCTCTCCCTTGATAACAGCACTGAAACAACGCTGATAACAACGGGCCACATGCTATACCTGTTGCACAGTTATGAATGCAATGAAAACAAAGGCCAGATGTTACCTACCCATGTAAGGACAAGATCATCCGATCACAATTAGTAGAAGAAAACACGGCAAGGGTTTGGCTAACTGCATATCACGATTACAGCCAAGTCCTGCATCAGACTGTGTACTGCTGCAAAGCCAACACCAGCGATCTATTGTACTTAGTCACAAATAATTCCTTTCTGAGCACCTCTGGAGCTCTTTCCAATATCAATCAGTTATCTGTACACCCTTGCAGTGGTGAAAGGGCGGCAGTGCCAATTCGGGGTGCCCCAGGCCGACCCTGGCTCAGGCTCTGCTCTGGCAGCAGACACTGCCGCCAGCTTCGCTGCAGGCTGCCAGCGTGGCCATGGGCTGTGCTCCAGGTCTGCCTGGGCCACCAGGACCCACCTGCCTGACAAAGGCAGATAACATCTTCTGCCCACCTCTCTTGTCTCTTCTCGGGCATTTAGGCTTGGGTGGCTTTCGTGAAGGGCGTTCTTCCTTGTGTCTATATCTGAACGACTCTATGGTGGGAGCAGAGTCTCCCTGGCCTTCCGTTTTGGATAAAATCCCCTTTTTTTAACAGCCAATTCCTACTGGATCTCCCTGATGACTCTATACCCAATGTTTTCAACACTGCAGATGCTATCTGCTGTACCTACTAACCACATATCCTTCAAACACACTCCAACAACCAGCTCTTAACAGATTTTACAAAACCTTTCTGAGTCATTTTTGGACTTTGCTTTATTTTTTTTTAAGCACAGCTTAAGAAGAGTCACCAAAACACAGTGCCCACCGAGCCGGGTGGCAGTGCGCAGTGGGACCACACACCGCATCCCAGCTGAGGGCTGCAGCATCGCGTGGGTACGAGGTGGGTGACGTGGAGCGTGATGGGCTCCATCCCTCACAACGGGGTCTGAGTCATTGCCGCAGGCCTGGAGGCGAGGCAAAGTGTGAAGCTGGTAAGCGGTGTAAGGCACGGGGCTGCACCGATCGCCTCCATCGGGGCTAGGTGCTGAGCGGGACCTCGGGGCGAGTGTGGAACATGGGCTCCCCCGGCTGAGAAAGCATCCCTGGAGGCTGTACCACCCTAAAAACACCTGACTCATAATCTCCTGTCCTCCTCCTTCCTCCTGGGAGCGGCAGCAATTTGCTATCGGCGTAAGCCTGCCGGAGCAAACTGCTAACCCTGCCGCGCAGCCAAGGGACGAGCCTCCGCCCCTCTGTCCACCTACACCTCGCCCTCCTTTTTCGGGAGGAAGGGAACAGGAAAGACTCCTGCTTTCTCCTCCACGCCCGGGCCCCAGGTCTGAAAAGCTCTGAGTAGTCAGAGGTGGTTTTTCCCGGGCTGTTTTTCTTCTTTTTTTTTTTTTTTTTTGCATTCGGAGGAAGAATTTGTTCTTGCTCGCCATCCCTCGTGCAGGCACGCTGCCAGGCGCTGGCTCTCTGGTTGTCTTTGGCAGCTTCTCCTTAAAGGTGATATTCCACCCACGATGCCAGACCATCTCTGGGCCTGCTCACCCGGCCTTTTCCCAAAGGCTTTAAAGAGTAACTCTCCAAAGGAGGTAATATGTGTCTCTCGGAGATTTCCTCTTCATAGCGCGGCTCCCGGAGAGGGACCCTTCCATTTAGAAAAGCAGGCCACCTCCTGCACTCATCTAGCTCACTGTTTTAATAAATAATAGAGTGGATAATGAATAACCATTTACCACCTTGGAATCTCCATGCTGGCAAGTTACAGAGAAGCAAGTGTCTATCCCAAATTCTGCATTTCCCTCCCCTCTGGACTAATGGAGGATGTGCATTAGTTCATTCAGGGATATATTCCTGGTCTCCCCATTTAACCTACTTATCTTAAACTATCTTCTCCTATTTGCCCCACAATTTCTAAAAAGATCCTACCCAAGGACAAGATCATGCTTGTGAAATTTTTGTGTGTATTGGTTTAGTTTTGGCAAAGTTAGGAGGTAGTTAAAATGAGACTTATAATGGAAAGCTAGCTGCTAGCGTCTCTCCATAATACATGTCTACCTTGCAGGAGAGTTGTGAGGATTAATTAATTTGTGTTTGTTAAGCACTTTGAGATCCTAAGATCAAAGGTTCTATAGAAATGCAAATTGTTATTATAATGATAAATTCTTTATATGAGCTCATATGTTTTGCCTTAGAGGCACAGTCTCACCCTGAGTTGCGTAGTTATACACGTAAATCTTCAAACATTATGATGAAAATGTACCTCTGAGGGCCTGATCCTTCCTTTTGCTCTAACACTTCATGCACAGAGCTCCCCTTGACTTCAGGCAGGTCCTGTCCGTGGGACAACTGCAGGATTCAATGTGTTTGGGAAATGAAAAGACCATTGTGTGCCTCCGGGCTTCACATTGAGACACATAACTTTCCGTCTCACTCCATAAAACCGCTGCTGCTGCCAGTAGTTACGTCCATCTTGTTAATGAAATGACTGAGCAGATGACAAAATTTGGATCTGAATTTTGACCTCCCAAAGCTCAGGCTTTTAGAGGTTTATTTGACACACTAGAGAAGAAGGGAGGTAGAAGTCTAGCTCAGCTGCAGCTTGCTGCTGTCTCTAACAGATATAGCATCTCAGCAGAGTTGAATGTAATTCCTGATGCACAAGACGTGCCTGTTTGGCTCTTTCCCCAGTGTGCTTTTGCAAGGGAATGAGGAATGCAGGTTTTCAGGCATTAACTGCACAAGCTGCCGAAGGACAGCAGGGACAAAGGCCACAGCTGCACAAGCTGGCAGTCCCGCGTCCCCCTCCCAAAGAGAGCTCTCTGCTTTTCCTTCCCCCTTGCACAGGCCCAGAGCACCACGCTCTCCGTCCCCTGCCTGTGAGAGTGTGCGACCGTCCTGCTCAATGTCCTCATCTGAAGCACAGGTCCACCATCAGGGCTGCGCAACAGCCAGGAAGCAGGTTCTCAGGAGAAGCAGTCACCCAAGGAATGTCACCAATCTTCTATCATGACATCCCTCCATGCCTTCCATGCCATGTTTCTGGCACTCAGACATCTCTCTACTCACACCTTTAATGAACTGGGTCAGAAAAATGTCGGAAAGTTTGTTTGCATCACCCATGGGCTTACCCGAATGCAGAATGGAGAGCCAAAAATGCCAGCTGGAAGAGCTCTCCCATCCAACCTCACACTCAAAGCGCAACTATTGCCAGGCACCAGATCAGGTCAGCTATGGCTTTTTCTAGGTTAATCTTGAAAATCTCCAAGGATGGCCACCCCACCTCTCTAGGTACCTCTCTCAGGGCTGCACTACTCTCCTGGAAAATAAGTTTCTCCTGATATCCAACCTGAACCTCCAATGCCACAATTTAGGGCCATTGCTCCTCTCTATAGTGCCTGGCAATACTGAGAACGCTTTTGCACCATCTTTGTAGCTACTGTTCAGCTGGTCATCTCTTAAACTGCTCTTTGCCAGATTAAACTAATCCTGAATTAAACTGCAATCATAATCCAAAACGTGAGGCTTTCAGCTGCAAGGTGTTGCTTCATGGCCATTTACAGTGGGTATTGTGTAGTTGAGATGGTAACTCTTGTATCTCCCGGAAGAGGAATTAAAAGTAAGGACCAACACGCTACCTTGTCAAAGTCTTTTATCATTTGTTGTGTAGTCTCAAAAGATTTCTGTTGTATGAAAGTCTTTCCAGGGGCAGAAGGTAGGATCCAGATACTGTATTATTCCCTTTCCCTGACATGGAATCCTTCAGAAGTTCTCATCTAGTCTGGGAAACTGTCTGCTATGTGGTATATATCTAGTATTATTGCAGAAGAGGATGAATAGTTGTCACATTTAACAAATCCAGGATTTATAATATTCTGAATTTTACACTTGTCTCTCTTTCCCTCCAAATGTTCTGGGCCCTGATTTGATGCACTATCCAATATATTAACTTCTACCCTTCATATCATCAGTTCGTCCTACTGGAGA
Organism: Nyctibius grandis; assembly: GCF_013368605.1. Lineage (NCBI taxonomy): Eukaryota > Metazoa > Chordata > Aves > Nyctibiiformes > Nyctibiidae > Nyctibius > Nyctibius grandis. The sequence goes on along the minus strand of NC_090658.1, from coordinate 116,537,863 downwards.
TGACAACTGAAGTCTAATACTGCCATAAACCCTGGGAAACCATACTGACTTCTGATAAGTTTCTTATATTTCATGTTACTGTAAGAGAAAGATGTCCTACATGTTCCTGTCACTTGTCTGTCTGAAGACAGTAAAAATCAGAGGAAGAGAAGACTGTGGTGAAAACCGAGACACTAAGCTTCCCAGTGATCCTTACTTTTACCACCAAACGCTAGTGTGTACTCAGAGCTCTACACTGGGACATACATTAACCAGAAGACAAACCTTTGTGAGCAGATGTCAGTATGTGCACCGTGCACACACAAAGTCCCATGGGGCTGGGCAGTGCTCACCAACACGTGCCACGGACTGCTGCCATCCCCTGCCTCCTCACGTCATGCGCTGAGTTTCCCACCTGCAGTTGCAAGTTTGCTGAGTCTGTAACCTCACTGTGTTTGCACAACATCTGAAGATCTGATCCATGGCAGAGATCTTAGGCGTTAAAGAAAGGACCAATGGTGCAAAGTGTTCATTCCTGCAAGTCGTGGCATATTTTGGGTCCCGCTGCTGCTCTCCACACTGAACAACAATCTCATCTCTGAGTGGCCATTGCAGCATGTGCCGGACAAGATGCATACCGGCGTCAGATCCAGCACCAATATCATCAGTGGTCATCATTTGATGTGACACTTGATACCTTTACAAGTACCGAATGCTTGAAACCTACTCAAATTCTGAGGCTGCTTCCGGAGTAAATCAAGGTATTGCCCACGGAGGGCTCAGGAGCCGGCTGTGAATTGTGTGACAGCAATGCTGTGCACAGCAGATGCCCCTTGGTCCCAGCAACGCCTTCGACACAGCAGAAGACTCTACCTGAGAGATGCGATCTACGGTCTGAACTCGGCAGTGCTGTGCTGGCAGGACTGGCCGTTGCCTCCCCATGTTCTGATGTGAACAGCACTCTGCTGCCTGCACACACAAAATCAGTCTGTCACGTCCATGGTTTCCTCTTTGTTGATTCCACAGTAGAGGCTGATCTCTGGTTTTCAAGCTAATGCTCAAGGGTTTGCAAGACCTCTTCTCATTCTTCCTGACTCTCAGAGAATTTTGACATTATCTTCCTTGAGAGCAAGATGAGATGAAGAGTCTATTAAAATACAAAGTATTTTAAAAGTCCATTATATGATTATATGTTGCCTATGGAATCTATGTGTTAAATATAACAAATGCTAGAGAGAAATCTTATGATCTGGCTCACCTCTGGTGGGTCCTGAGATCATGCAGAGGATGATGATACTCAAACACCTTGCCGTATCAAGTATATTTAACAACATGTATATGAGAGCACTGGCTTTTTTCATTTTCTTTTTTTTTTTTTATCTCAAATCTGTAAATGTGAAGGACTGGAAAAGCCTCAGACACAAAACTGGTGCTGTAATGTCAGAGTTATGTGCTTCACCTCATGGCATGTGTCTGAATGACTCGTTTTGAACACACTGGGGCTAAGTTCTCCTAATAAAGGCAAATCAGAAACCAGAACTGTATGCATTTCTGCAGTTGAGCTGTAAAGCAAAAGTTTCCAATTGGAAACTTCACAAGGCTTTTAGTCAATCCATCTCCTTTAGTTCTGCCACTGCGAGGAGCTATTTTAGTTTGTTGCTCTGACTCAGAAAGATGCAACATAACACTTGCAGCACTGCGTGGCAAGAAACTGCATTCAAATGCCTAGAAAATGTGCAATAAAAGATGGCAAAAATGTATCCTGGAAATATATTGTTTCTTCTAACAGTCTTTTTTGAATGACAGGGACAACTTACATCTTTTTTTCTCCATTCAATGGCCAACAAAGTGAAAGGGAGTGAGGAGCTGCTGCCTAGGAGAGCTGGAGGTAGCCCCACATGAGTGCCCCATGCATGTGTCCCAGGCCCCGCAGCCTGCAAGGATCTCAACCTCTCAGAGGTCCACGGCTTGGCACACCCCAATCTGGATTTTACTCTCTGCAGTCCTGGATAAATCACTTAATCTCCCTCTGTGCCACTTTTTCATCCCTAGAGCAGAGGTACTATTTAAGAGCTCTCACAAGGCTTAGTTCCTTAAGAAGTGCAAAACCCCTGGATAGACTCAGAGGGAAAGAAAGCAGTTGAGAAATGTCAAGCACTACCTCGAGGTTTCCTCCAGCTGCTGTGATGATGCTGGCCAGAGAGCCCATCAATCTCCTGCTGGGCAGCTCTCACTGCCTGGCCAGCAGCTGCGAAAACCTGGGGATTGGCTCCAGCTCCTCCTGAATTCAGGGGTCTCCAATAGCCAGGAGACCCATCACTCAGCAGGACCAGGGACCATCAGGTTGCTACTGCTGCAAGATGCAGGAGTCATTGACAGCTACGGGGCAGCCAGATACTCCTCCCCATGCCCTGACTCTCCACGGCAGCAAGGGCCCTGCTTGGAGAGAAAGCGAGGAAGGGAAACATCAGGAAGATGTGGCCACACTCTCCTGCCAACAAATGCTTTTCCAGTGCCCTCTTCTGGAAAACATCTTTGGCCCAAGCAGCTGCTTCGTGTAAGGTAGTTTGAGACTGGCGGTGACTTGTGAGGAGCTGCAGGAGCCTCTCCCAGCTCTTCAGACCCAGGATCTGCTCTGATCCTGTCACCTGTGGACCTGTGCAGCTCCTCATGCCCTTCAGAGCAGCTTGGCCAGACCCTCAGGGCACTAGCCAGAAAACGGGCAGCGAAGGATGTGCCTCCTTGCTCTCACCTGATGTGCCTGAAGGCTGTCCTTGGCTGTCCCTCAGCATGGAGACTCAGGGCCAGACCCCTTCCCTTCCTGTACTGAGGCACCTCCTGCAAACCTTGTGCCCCTCACAGCCAGCCCTTGCCACCAGCAGCTCTCAAGGAGCTTCCAGAGACAGAAACTGGGAGGGGGATAAAACATTTTGGTAAACCCATCCTTTTGAGGAGCTGATATAACATCACTTTTAATCACCCATAAACGGCTAATGAATGCATCAGTTCCTTGGATAATTGCACCCCAGAGTGGTTCTTGCTGCCTCTTTTTGCTTGGAGCCCAACCCATCTCTGCTTTCGCTCTCCGGCTCAGGTACTGCTCCATGTCATCTCACATCTGCACCCGAGCAGTGCTGGTGCCCTCCCACCAGCGGCTGCCCTCGCGCATCAGCCAAGGCTGGTCAACCTGGACCCTAGCGGGGAGGACGGAGCCATGGGCTCTCCTCCAGCCCCAGCTGCAGGGTAGAAGGGGAGAGAGGGGACAACGGCCAGTACTGGGGACACGATGGATGGCTGGTGATGGCCACCATCCCCATCCTGGCCTTGGCTCCCACTTTTCTGCCAGCTCAGCAAGGAGCTGGGCTCCTGTGGTGTTGGCACAGCCCTTCGCTTCTCTTTCTGGTCACTTTTCCAACACCTAAATTGCATCTGCTGCCCACGGAGCCAAATCTAGAGGCTTACGAGCCCCGTTATTTGCCCCACTAACTGCCAGGGGAAGTGGTGTGAAACTCCTCTGGGTTTTTGATGAGTTATATCGGCACAGGCAACACTCGTGCGGTGACGGGAGTAGCTGTCAAGGGAAGGTGGCGCCCTGGGGACCAGCTGATGTGGATGCTACAGGCTGGGACGATTTTCCCCACTGCCTGCTTGCTGTGATTTAGACAATCTTCCCCAATTCGTGCCTCTGTGTGTGGCTACATACACACATGCTAAATATATTTTTAAAAATCTTTTAGGAGCTTTTGTTCCGTCTTTCATTTAAGTATTTTAACCAAAGCCAGCTCTGTCCCCAGACGTTTCTTTTGGCTGTGGCCCAACTTGGCTTTTGTTTCTTATCTGCTTGATCTCGGTGTTTTCCTTTATTTTACTCCTTCAAGGGATTCTTGTGCAGCCCCAGCCTTGTCCCTCCCCTCCCACCAAGCCAGCTCCAGCAGTGGAGCGGCTGTGGGGCACAAGGACATCCCATCGGTCCGCTTCTGCCCAAAACATGTTGGGTTTTCCAGCTGGGCTCAGTGGGAGAGATGGGAGGATGAGACTTCTGAGGCCGGTGGGTGCAGCCTTTTTGGTACCTCCACGAGAGGATCCTGTGACCTGCCGTGGCCAGCGTTCCCCATCACCTTTCCCCACGTGGGGCCGAGGGTTCTTCCCACGGTGCAGTGCCCACCCACCAGCTCTGCAGAAGGGCAGGGGCCGACCAAATGTCTCTGCCTTCGGAAAGCCACAGCCCTCCGTTAGCTCTTAATTAAAACGGCCATTGGTGATTTGGAGGTGGGGAGCAGGAGTGCCCCAAGCTCCATCCTGCAGCATGGACTGCAGAAAGGTTTCCTGCCTCTCCTACAAATGCCCCAGAGCTGGCAGGGTGTAGAAATCCCATTTTTGGTGTCCTTCAGAGCTCCCACATACAGCGACAGTACTGGGACTCAGCCCCCGTGGGGTTGCATTTACCACAGGGTAAGATTTTAGCTTTTTAAAGAGGGGGCAGAAAGTGCCTGTCCTAGCTAGGGTGGAAAGCGCAGTCGTTCAGAGATAAAGCAGAAAGGGATTAGAAGCAGTGTGGAATGTCTATCTGCTTACAGCTTCCCCCCGAGCTCATTCTTTTAAACAACCCAGAGCGCAGGGAGACAACAATAACCTTAGAGCAGAAACAGGTATCAGCGTCAAAGCAAAGTACAGGACAAAACCCAGACGGTCAGCGTTACGGGACTAGTTTCGGGTAGCAGCCGCGGCGGGCAGGGGCAGCACCGCTGCGAGAGCAGCCCCCGCGACACGGGAACCGCAGGGGCTGCGGGATGGCCTCGGGGGCGGGGGCACAAACGCTTCCTAAGTGTCACCCCACCGAAGCCACATGCGTGACGCTCCGTGTCCCCCGGCTCAGCGTTTTCTTCCTCCGGCACCTGCCGAAAGCATCACTCGCAGCCGGGCTCCTCCGGCCCCCCGCACCCACGCTGTGCCACAGGGGTGCCGTAGCGGGGGGCCGGGGAGGCCGGGTCCGTGCACCTGCTGGCACATCGCCCTGCGGCACCGCGGACCGTGCGGGCCCCGCGGGGGAAGGGGGCCCGGAGGGACACGGCCCGCGGGGAGCCGCAGCGCAGCCCGCTGCAGAGACCCGACGCGCTCAGCGCACGGGGGGGCGGGGGGGGCGTGGCGCGTGCTCGCCGCCGACGTCACAATAGCGGCTGGCCCGAGTCCCTGCCCGGTCCCAGCCGATCGGGGCTGGTTTGAGCTGGTGCGTTGCCGTAGCGACGCCGGCTGCCCTATATATAGGAGCGCGGCGGCGGCGGGGCAGCTTTGTGAGCCGCGGCGCCCCGCTCGCTGCGCCGTCCCGCTCCTCCGCAGGCGGCAGGGCGCCTCCCGCCCGGCTCCGCGCACCGCGCCCGGCTCGCAGGAGGAGGAGGGCGGTTCGGAGCGAGGGGACCGGCCGCCGCGGCTTGACAGCAGCCGCTGCCGCTGCCCGAGGTGAGGCGGGCGGCGGGGAGCGGAGCGAAGGGGCCGGGGAGCGTGGCGGGGAAGGCGGGCGGGCGGAAGCCGGCCGGCGCGGAGCCACGTGTCTGCGGGGCCGCTGCCAAGCGGTGCGGGCCGGGCGCCGACTGCCGCCGCCGGGCACGGGGCCTCCCTCGCTCCCTCCGTGCCCGGGGAATCCCCGGGCCTAGCGGGGCGGGGGCGGGGAAGGCAGGCTGCGAACGGGTCAGGCCGGCTCGCCTGGGGAGGTGTTGGCGGCGCCTCCCGGGAGCGGGGGAGGGGACGGGACGGGACGGCTCCGCCGTGGCCGCCGGGCTGTTTCCGGGGTGGGGAGCGGCAGGTGCGCGGCAGGAACATGGCTCGGGGCGGCCCTGCTCGCCCCTGCACAAGGCGGCTTGGCGCTGCCCCATCGCACACCCGCCTGGGCCCTGCCCGGGGCCGGAGCCCGTCTGTGCTGCGGGGCGCGGGGTGCCGGTCCCTCACGGGGTCCCGGGGGTGGGGGGGCCGAGCTGCAGGGAGAAGCAGGCTTTAGGGGAGGCGTCCCCCAGGGCGAACTGAACGCCTCCGCGGGAAGGCTCCGCATCAGAGGCTGGGGTTCGGCGCCCCGCTGCCGAGCCGGGCAGCCGGCTCACGGGGAAGAAGGCCGGCAGTGAGATCAGGGCAGCCGCCCGCTTCCGTGCTGATAGCAGCCAGCAGCGATCCGCTGCCTCCGGGTCAGGCGCGCCTCGGGCACCCTCTCTAGACGCAGCTTTGGTATTTGGGTACCGAGGCTGCAGGCGTGACTCAGCTGTGTCTAAATACAGCTGCTGAATAAGGGAATGTTCTGGAGAGCAACTTCTAACTGAGCACAAAATTGCCTTTCTTCGGGGAAGCTGCAGACACTTAGCACACAGTCCAGATGGAAATACACACTGGGAGGCTGCAGTTTGCACCTATACGGTCATGTGCTGTCTATGTTCTGTGTAATTACACTGTAATGAAAATTATGCAATAAGATGGAAATGGAAAGCTTACAAGACCTTATTAACAAAGTCTGCTGTGACCAGTAAAAGTAATACCCATTTTAGAGGTTAATAGGAAAAGGGCTATTCATGCAGCTTTGTGCAGAGAGAATAAACTAAATTCTTCCTGATGCTGTTCACTTCTCTTAACCACAGCTAGAAGTCCCTGAACTGCTTTCTGCAAAGCTGCAGCATCGTGTCGAAGTCATCCTACAATAAGATGCCGCTTCTCTTTAGTAACAGTTTCCTGAGAATGTTTAATTTTCTGTTTCTTAAGACCCTTTCAAAGAGGCTTTTAAGAGAAGACTTTAATCCAGCTTCTGGGAGAATTAACACTGCATGTGAATGAGAACAGGGGGAGAATGAGGCTTGGTGCATTGTTGGGTTTTATTTCATTAGAGTTAAAGCTTAATCTAGTTTGAATCTCGAACCTGGTTTGTCTATGGTAAGTGAGAATTCATCAAAAGATGTGAAGTAGTTCTTGACACTGGCAGTTCAGGTGTCATATGCTGCTGAAGGCTGAAACGAAGTTCTACAATCACCAACTTTTCAAAGTCATTCAGTAGATAAAGTTTAATGGATTTTAGTATATGCAGTGTATGGAATGAGTGATTCTATTGGTCTTAGAACCTTGTTAATCTGTAACAGCTGTAAAATATACGCTATTTTCATATGGTATTATAAACAGCCTTTTTGAAAATAGAGGGAACAGTGATGTAACTAAAGATTAGCGAATAATTTAGAGTTTGTATCATCTTTGGTCCAAATCTGTATGACTAGATTGAGTGTAAAAAAAAAAAAAAATGCTGAGAGAAGCAGAGGGCTGGACCTGGTCACATGAAACCATATCTTCCCTATGAGTCACTTGCAGTGCTGAGGTCTTTGAAAGTTAGCACACACTTCTGCTTGAGTTAACAGCTTAATGGAGGAGACTGTCATTCTTTATTTGGACTACTCGGTGAAAAGATGACCTATACGCTTTGCTATGAGCTTCATAGGTCTTGGATGGCAGAGGAATGTGCTTTTTGCTCTTTAGTTCTGGTTCTCAAGGGACTTTATACTTGGTTGGTAGATTTTTGTTAACAATGAAGATTTGTTAGGGATTACTATAAAATCCTGTTACAAACTGTTAATTGGGATCACTGTTAAGACTTTGTCTGCAGACCACAGTTAGGAACCACTCTTAGTGTGTATCTGCCACTCCTGACAGCTGAGGTTTTCTTTTCGTGTAGTCTGCAGTTCATGGGTAGAACAGGGAAGCTCTAACCACCAACAGAGCAACTTCAAGGAAAGCCCTGATCTCATGCCTCGTTTAGGCATAGTCTGAACCGTAGTGAGGTATTGAGGTAGCCAGGTATTCAACTGGCTTTGACCTAGTGAGAGTTATTACTGCTTAGAAGTCGGTAACATCCTCAGATTCTGTCTGTAGTAATGTGTAAGCCCTTTTCCTAGAAACTAGTGAGCTACAATAGTGCATAAGAGTTTTGTTTTGGTTTTTTTTTTTTTTTAAAGTGGTAAGTATGTTGACACTGGCACTAGCCATAATATTAACAGCTCCAATGTGGAGGTGAAGGAAAAGACAGTGGAAACTTCCAGGGACTTAGACTAATACTATCTGACAGTACTTATTTTGTATTTTTTTTCTTTGAATAGGTTTAGAACATCATACAGTTGCTGAACAGAGGAGAACTTGCCTTCAAGCTAGCAAGATTATTTTGTGGGGTGCCTCCTTGGTTCTGATTAAATCTGATCTGTTGTCTGTGTAAGTTCCTAATCTCTGCTGTTAGTGATCACTGGAGGAATTGCATAATTGTAAATTATATGACCATGTTGTAGTGGTCATATATGACTATATGAATTTAAGTGAAGTAGTGAATGTAAGACATATGAATTTAAATGAAGTAATGGACGGGTTTTTTATCAACAGTTTGTACTGAAATCCTATCACGTAAACCTGAAATCTTGGAAATCATGAGTAGCTTCAGCAGTGAAGAATTTGAATTCACCTTCCTTGACGAAGGCTTTACTGCCAAGGATATCCTTGACCAAAAAATAAACGAAGTGTCATCTTCTGTAAGTATGATACGAAAATCACTGCATTTTGTGACACTGCAAATTTATAAACTAATGGAACAACTTGTCTTTGCAGATTTTCTGCAAGGCAACCTCCTCCTCAAATGCTGACCTCTAGGCTTATCTTGTTATCCATTGTTTGTAACTCTAAGATGTGTGTTTACTCTAGGATGATAAAGATGCCTTCTATGTTGCTGACCTCGGAGATATTGTAAAGAAGCATGTGCGATGGCATAAAGCCCTTCCTCGGGTAACCCCCTTCTATGCCGTAAAATGTAATGACAGCAAAGCTGTAGTGAAGACACTTGCTGTTCTTGGTGCAGGATTTGATTGCGCCAGTAAGGTAAGATCTTGACTGTGTTCTGGTCTGTGACGTTAGTATTGTTCAGCTTTACAAGATTTGTTCATGTAAAATTAAGCATAACCAGGCACTGTCACTTTTGTTGTACTGATTAGTTTTTGATCGTCCATCTAGAAATCTTTCACAAGTGTAATCCATTCTTTCTTCAGACGGAAATACAGCTGGTACAGAGCATTGGTGTACCTCCTGAGCGTATAATATATGCAAATCCCTGCAAACAAGTATCTCAAATCAAACATGCTGCCAGCAGTGGTGTACAGATGATGACATTTGATAGTGAAGTAGAACTAATGAAAGTTGCAAGGGCCCATCCAAAAGCCAAGTAAGTTATGCTAATTGTTCTATAATTCTTGCTTGGGTTCCCAAGTTATAGAAGCATCTACTGTTATCTGAAACTTGCTCTTCAGTATTAAGAAGTTAGTTTATTTTCTCAAACTACTTTTAGCCAGTCAAATCTAATCCTGTATAGTTTACTGGCTCATTAGGAAAAGACAGACAGGAAAGCTTGTATGTTTAAGCTCAGTCTCATTCTAAGGTCCTGATAATGATGTCTTCTATACTGGAACTTACACCCTTATTTTTCCTATTTCTAGGTTAGTCTTGCGCATTACAACCGATGACTCCAAAGCAGTTTGTCGCCTGAGCGTTAAATTTGGAGCTACGCTTAAGACTAGCAGGCTGCTTCTGGAGCGTGCAAAAGAACTTGACCTTGCCATCATTGGAGTTAGGTGAGTTGATAATACCAAAATACAGTCATATTAAATAAGAGGATTTCTTTAAGTGGACTACCTGACAATAGAGAAGCCTTTGCATAGGGTGACTTGAGTTTTGTATGAACTTCTTGACTAATTTGCCAAATAGCAGCTGATATTTTGTATCTCTTCATAGTTTCCATGTTGGAAGTGGATGTACAGACCCAGAGACCTTTGTTCAAGCCATTTCTGATGCCCGCTGTGTGTTCGATATGGGAGTAAGTCTAGTTCTGCTTTCTCTGGAACTACTGCTCAGCTGTTGTGGCAAAACTGAATCAAGTGTAAAACTGTCACGGGGTTTAAAGTTAGCTAAGTCTCTAATTTCATGTTGTTGGAATTTTAAAGGTCATGATGGCTTACTTTGACCAGGTCTGCAAAACTCATCTACAGATGCGCTAAAATCAGCAGCTGAGACTCAAGTGACTAACACTTGAACATGATGAGTTAGCTCTGTTCCAAGTACTAATGACATGACTTTACGTTACTTCTTAAGCTAAAATGATGAACTAAGATCTGCTTTCTTGACAGTGTTGCTGTTAATCTTGTTTTAGGCTGAACTTGGCTTCAATATGTATCTGCTTGATATTGGTGGTGGCTTCCCTGGCTCTGAAGATGTCAAGCTTAAATTTGAAGAGGTATAGCTTTGCTAAGAACTTCTCAGTTTGTGGAGTCTTTTTGAATGTTGATCTAGATTAAACAAAACCTTTTTTAATTTGTATGCAGGCACGTTTGCAAGAAAATTTGTCTGCTTGGTCAGAAACGTGATTTAGAGGAAAAGGGGAATTAATCTGAAAACTGAAAATTCGATAAACCCATTAGATACATAGCTAAATGCATAAATGTGCAGAGATATCGAACTTGTAAAGCACGTTTTAATTGCAGGCTTGATTCTTACTGGCATAGACTTCTTCCAGTTGATGCTGTACTTCAGACTATCATCTAGATTGGTGGGGCTCCCAAATAGGGTGAAAAGGTAGACCTGAACCCATACTGTCCTTCTGGGTGGCAGCAAACTAGGTCAGTGTCTGATCTTGTTTAGAACTAGATTTTGGATCATTTTTTAATAGATCAGTGTTCTCCAGTCTGCTTTCATCCAGAAATGGCTCTGCTTTCAGAAGAGACAAGGTGGCTGGGTGTTAATAGACTTCCACTTAGAGCAGTGCTGACAGAGCACGTGCCAGTCTAACCTAATGTGGTGTTAAGTAGTAACACAAGGAGACAGCAAATAAGTTACATAAAGTGAGTTTTCTGCTAATAATGTGGGCTAACTTCTCACTTGTAATACCTCTTAATGAAGGCTGGCTTCTCATAGTGCAGTATTGGCTTACATGAAGCATCAAGAGCAAATGATGTTGTCATTGGGCTCCATGGCATAACACAGTCATGCTGTGGTTGGAGGCAGCTTAATAATCACTGATGACTTCAGAAACTGAAAATAGCTGTTTGTGAAGGCAACTGAATTTCAAAGGTGATGACAAAGCCTTCTGTATTCTTAAGATGCTGTGAGATTACTTGTTTAGGATGCAGTAAGATGGGGGATATTGCATGATTAGCAGAACTACAAGTGGACTAGAAATTAAAATTGAAGCGTGAGGACTTGCAGGGCATTAATGCTGGTTTAATGAGTCTAGGAGAGGTGATTTCCTTTAGACTCAAACATGAGCTGTTTGGTCACAAATTTTTAAGATGCAAGTGATACCTGCTTTTGTTGTTTTGTGCAAACTTAATCGCAAACAGAAATTTGAACGGGAAAGTAAAGCAAAAGCAATCAATAGAGGTTGCAATATGCTAATAGTTGTTACACACTTGACCAGTTATATCATTGTGAGCATGAAAGTCTGACTTCATCTCAGACTTCAGAATAGCACCTGAGTAACTGCTGAAGTTCTAATATTGGCAACGGATTCTTCCCTAGATCACAAGTGTAATCAACCCAGCACTGGATAAATACTTTCCTTCAGATTCTGGAATAAATATTATTGCAGAGCCAGGAAGATACTACGTTGCATCAGCATTCACACTGGCAGTCAACATCATTGCAAAAAAAATTGTATTAAAGGAGCAAACAGGTTCTGATGGTATGTAAATCTAGACCTAATCTTACTTCTAGCCAACTGTGTGTTTCTTTCCAAGCATTCTCTTACTGGTATCTCAACTTCTTCCAGATGAAGACGATGCAAATGACAAAACTCTTATGTACTATGTGAATGATGGAGTCTATGGATCATTCAACTGCATCTTGTATGATCATGCACATGTTAAACCAGTTCTGCAAAAGGTATGCTCATTCAGAAGTATCACCTGCTAATCGTGTGTCATGGGTGTAGGAGAATCCTTGTCACTTCTCAGTTCACTGCTCCCTTCATGTTGCCAGAATTTGTCATTTGACTTATGAAGCATGCAGTGGAATTAATCCAAAGCCAAGAGTGGAGAAGAACCTGCAAGCAGCTTTTCCTCCTCTTCTCTGTGAGGTGGAATGTTATACTAATTATGATATTACTTCAGGAAGCTCTGTTTTGGTAGTCTAATTATACTCAACTCTCTTCTTTAGCGGCCTAAACCAGATGACAGCTGCTACTCCTGCAGCATATGGGGACCAACATGTGATGGCCTAGATCGTATTGTTGAGCGCTTTAATATGCCAGAGTTGCAAGTTGGTGACTGGATCCTGTTTGAAAACATGGGTGCCTATACTGTTGCAGCAGCTTCTACTTTCAATGGATTCCAGAGGCCAACAATACACTATGTGATGTCAAGACCAGCATGGTTAGTAATTAAGTATCTTGATCCATCAGTGCTTTTGATACAGATGACTAGTGAATAGCTCACGTCAGTTGGCTGCCCCTTAACAAACACGGCCGTAGTTTTGGTGCCGTAGCTCTTGTAAAACCTCCTTGTCGTGTGGAAGAAGGCAATGCATCTGAAGGCTTTTCCTGTGTGCTTAGGATAATACTAACACTACCAATTACTCTTTCTCCAAGGTACTGACTTCCAGGAGAGGTGCTTTTAAAGGGGTAGTGTCAGGAGTCTTTTCATTAACCTGGGCTTCTAGCTGGTGTTCTTCACTCTTGTACAACATTACAGAATCATTACAAATTCTTTGCAGTTAGCTTCTATGACCAGTAATCAGCTAACAGTTAATCACAGTTCTAATAGTATGCTGTCTTCTAAATTGTTAGCTTGCTAAATCCTGACTGCAGGGTGCAGGAACACTCAACAGTGCTGCTTCACAATATGATCTGTCTGTTTATTTGAGAGCTGTTCCTTGGTTTAGGCTGAGCTCTGGCTCATTGCTCAGTGCAGAGTGCTAGGTCTCCAGGGGAAGTTACTCTGCAGGTAAGCAGAGAAAGCAGGACTACCTCTGGAGTATGAGGATACTGTGAAACTGCACCCTAAACAGTAGTTTAAAGTAACCTGGATGCTCTTCTGTACAAGACAGGTTAACAGATTGCATCTTCCTAAAAGTGGGGTTTCCTGTAAGAGGAAGCCCTTACCTCTATATTGAAGTCTGCCTACTAAGCTGACAGAGAGCGTTTGGGCAGCAGTATTACCCTAAAGCATCATTAAGTTTGCTATTGGGTTGCTTTCAAATTTACTGAAAATGCTTAAGCTCAGAGGAATTCCTGCTGTAAGAGGAAACTCTAAACTTGTGCTTAGTTGAACTAAAAATGGATCCACAGGAGAATAATTAGCTTTTTCACTGTGGCACTGGGTTTCTGTTAAAATGTGATGCTTGGTCTGAGGCATGCTGAGCTTAATTATTCAGACATAACTATCATCCAAGGCTACAGCCCTCTTTCAGCCCTCCATCACCACCTGCATTTTCTGTTTTGGCAAGAAAATTCTGTGATACAAGCTAGCCCTTAACTGAGGGGGGGATGTTGCTGATGAAATTATGGTGCAGATCTTTCTAGCATAGGCAAAAGCGTTTTGAATGTAATCTACATGTATAAAGGTGTACAACTAAATTTGTGGCTAGATAACTGAAAGATAAGGGGCAAGATGACTACATATGTCTAAGTAAAAGCTAGTAGTATATGGGGAGCCATGTAGTAGCGCAGCTTCTTGCCTTGCATATCATATAAGATAACTAAGCCCAAAAACTCGGTCAACTGGTTTTTCTGAGCTTGTCTTTCGGTACAGCTCCTATCTGAGTATGGAAGGAGTTGCATGGTTCTCACTGATCAGCTCCTTTTACATTCCTAGTCTCTCATCCATACTTGTACTTGATTCCTGCACGAACTCTGCTTTGACTTTTTTTGTGGTTTTTTTGTTTGTTTGTTTGTTTTGGGTTTGTTTTGTTTTGTTTTTAACCTCTGGTAATACTGTCTGGACTGCAGATGGTGAGTAAAGGGTTCATTTCATGCTCCATGGCAGAAAAAATAGTACTATGCTTACCTTCTTTTTGGCACATCATAGTGAAACACTTTTTGACTCTTGCTTTTCTTTTCCTTTTTTCTTTCTAGGCAACTAATGCAGCAGATCAAGGAGCAAGGGTTCTTAGCTGAAGTGGAGGAGCAGGATGTTGCTAGTCTGCCACTCTCTTGTGCCTGGGAAAGTGGAATTGAATATCCAGCAACTTGTGCTTCAGCTAGTATTAATGTATAGGTAATATTTAGTAATTAACTGTAAGGTTAGTCATTGAATTTAGGGCATTTGGGGGACCATTAACTTAATTCTTGCCAGAATTTTTAACTGTGTTTTTTAAAGTTTAGTTCTGGCATAAATGCAACAAAAATGACTAGGAGAGGGGTCACAATTATCTGTGTTCCTATGGAAACTATTTGAATATTGGTTAATACGGATTTTTATTCCCTTTTCATGTATGCTACTACAGACTGATACTCAACTGTCAAACAAGTATTTGTAGCTTGTGTATGGCAGAACAGGTAGTGTTTTGTGACCTACTTGTTTTAAAATAAAGTATTTTGAAATAATTGGTCCTGTGTTTGATTAATCTGGTAGAAAATTAATTGGCGTGGATGGCTCTTATAGCATATATAAAGGCAGATCAAATGCTACGAGCCCAGAGCTTATTAATAAATGAGTAATGCAATTGCCATCTCCTCCCCTACCCTTGTCCTCCCAACTTACTGAAGGAACTCCTTAATGGGTAGTGAAACTAAATTGTGTCTTTTAAATTGTGATTAGAAAAAGCTTGACTGTCAGCAAGTTGAATACTGCACAATTTCTTGTGGAATCACACTTGCTTTTCACTACTGAACATGGGCTGAACACGGTTGCATATTGCAAGTTCCATGCAGAGCCCTTTTTATCCATGTTAGTCTATAACTGCTGTGGCTAGGACTAATGGCTGTGTAAACACATCTAGTCATTAATGAGAGAACACAGTGCAGGCCCCGTGGCTGCTGCTGACAAGCTGCTTTCTTATGTGTGTGAGGATTAAAATATGTCATGGGAAAACTTAAGAAGCTGAAACTATGTGGCTGACTAGTAGGTGACAACTAGTCTCTGACCCTTGTTGCCTAGGACTTTAGTATAAAATGGATGATAAGAGATGGGACTCAACATCCTTTGTGCATGCAATATGCTTAAAAGCTCTTATTTAATGTCATGAAAAAACATGCTACCCTGTTAAATTTCTGACTTTGGATTAAATGTGATGGATGACACTAAGTAGTAAATACTGGGAGCTAATACAGGTTGTGTTGATAAAATTAGTGAGTCTGCTTACTGGAGTAGAGCGTTCGGATATCTACATCACCTGATGCTAGTTTGTTGCCACTTGTTGCACTAAAATTGCAAAATATTTCTGACAAACTAATTGGTTCCAGGTATGGATTGGTTCTGTTTGCCAGAAGGTCCTGGGCTGCAGGCATCCCTTAGCAAATGCCTGATGTGTAAAGAGGAAAACCTTAATGTATTGAACTTAAGCTTTACATACTTATTAACTTAGACTAAGTGTTAAAGGGGTGATGCAAGGGGTATCATTGCTGGTAGAAACAGTGGCTCTAGCAAGATGAGAAATAAAGCTGTTTTGTAGAAGCAACTGTGAAACACAATATTTAACCTCCGCTCTGTGCTTTCACCTGAGACTCCACTAGCTGAACTAGTATGGTAAACAGAAGAGATGGTACCTCATTCCTGATTCTACTTTTTTTTTTTAATTTCTTTATTTTCTTCACTCCTAGTTTCAAGCTTGCGATTGAAATAGCACTTGCCTTTACTCTCATCCATACAGTAGCCAGCTGTTTGGCTACTGACCTCCACTGCTGCAAACTTCAGTACATACTCATAGTGGAGCAGCAATAGCCTTGATCTCAAAGAAACTCCCTGCATCCAAACCAGGGTTTCTCTTAGCTTCTCCAAATTTATGTGGAAACATAATGATTCTTTGCATGAAAGCAAAAGTAATGAAGGGTAACCAGATGTTACTACTCTAACAACTTCACATCTCAATCGACTTGAGAGAGCCAAGTGCATTTGAACCATGGAAAAAAAAACAACAGGTATGCAGAAAAAGTACTCCTGGAAAGACTGCAGCTGTCTAAAGGACATGTAGCTACTTTTAAACCTGCCTGCTTGAAGGCTGGGGATGATTGAGCCAAGAGACAATACAGCTCTAGTGACACTTTATGTGATACCTGCACTAGCAACTGGTGCCCTGGTGGGCAAGTGGCACAGTCTGGCTTCCTCTGCTTGCAGTTAGTAGAGACTATCTCCAGCAGGTAGTTTGAAGGCAATTACTTGTGGAAGCTAATTAGTAAAGCTTCCCTGAGAGGACTTTGGCAGGCTCCCAATTAGTTTCTTGATCTGCATTTAGTTTGATAGGTGGTTGTAGCTAGTTCATTGGGTTTTCACAGAATCACAGAATGTTAGGGATTGGAAGGGACCTCGAAAGATCATCTAGTCCAATCCCCCTGCCGGGGCAGGATTGCCTAGACCATATCACACAGGAACGCGTCCAGGCGGGTTTTGAATGTCTCCAGAGAAGGAGACTCCACAACCTCTCTGGGCAGCCTGTTCCAGTGTTCGGTCACCCTCACCGTAAAGAAGTTTTTCCTCATATTTAAGTGGAACCTCCTGTGTTCCAGCTTGCACCCATTGCCCCTTGTCCTGTCAAGGGATGTCACTGAGAAGAGCCTGGCTCCATCCTCGTGACACTTGCCCTTGACATATTTATAAACATTAATGAGGTCACCCCTCAGTCTCCTCTTCTCTAAGCTAAAGAGACCCAGCTCCCTCAGCCTCTCCTCATAAGGGAGATGTTCCACTCCCTTAATCGTCTTCGTGGCTCTGCGCTGGACTCTCTCCAGCAGTTCCCTGTCCTTCTTGAACTGAGGTGCCCAGAACTGGACACAATATTCCAGATGCAGCCTCACCAGGGCAGAGTAGAGGGGGAGGAGAACCTCTCTTGACCTGCTAACCACCCCCCTTCTAATACACCCCAGGATGCCATTGGCCTTCTTGGCCACAAGGGCACACTGCTGGCTCATGGTCATCCTGCTGTCCACTAGGACCCCCAGGTGCCTTTCCCCTACGCTGCTCTCCAACAGGTCTGCCCCCAACTTGTACTCGTACATGGGGTTATTCTTGCCCAGATGCAGGACTCAACACTTGCCCTTGTTATATTTCATTAAATTTCTCCCCGCCCAACTCTCCAGCCTGTCCAGGTCTCTCTGAATGGCGGCACAGCCTTCCGGTGTGTCAGCCACTCCTCCCAGTTTGGTGTCATCAGCGAACTTGCTGACAGTGCACTCTATTCCCTCATCCAAGTCATTAATGAATATATTGAATAGTACTGGTCCCAGTACCGACCCTTGAGGGACTCCGCTAGACACAGGCCTCCAACTGGACTCTGTCCCATTGAGCACCACTCTCTGGCTTCTTTCCTTCAGCCAGTTCACAATCCACCTCACTACCCGATCATCCAGACCACACTTCCTCAGTTTAGCTGCGAGGATGCTGTGGGAGACCGTGTCAAACGCTTTACTGAAATCGAGATAGACCACATCCACAGCTTTACCATCATCTATCCACCGGGTTACGTCCTCATAAAAGGCTATCAAGTTGGTTAAGCATGACTTCCCGTTGGTGAAGCCATGCTGAGTGCCCCTAATGATCCCCCTGTCCTTGATGTGCCTAGAGACAGCATCAAGAACAAGTTGTTCCATCACCTTTCCGGGGATGGAGGTGAGGCTGACCAGTCTATAGTTACCCGGGTCCTCCTTCTTGCCCTTTTTGAAGACTGGAGTGACATTCGCTTTCCTCCAGTCCTCAGGCACCTCTCCCGTTGCCCACGACTTAGCAAAGATGATGGAGAGTGGCCTAGCAATGACTTCCGCCAGCTCCCTCAGCACCCACGGGTGCATCCCATCAGGGCCCATGGATTTATGGACGTCCAGATGGCTTAACTGGTCCCTGACCCAGCCCTCATCTACCAAGACAGATTCCTCCTCCATCCTGACTTCTTCTGGGGCCTCAGGGGTCCGGGGCTCCTCAGGACAGCCTCCAACAGTATAGACAGAGGCAAAGAAGGCATTCAGTAACTCCGCCTTCTTTTTATCCTCTGTCTCCAGGGCCCCCACCTCATTCATCAGTGGGCCTACATTGCCTCTAGTGTTGGCTTTACCTGCAATGTATTTGAAGAAGCCCTTTCTGTTGTCCTTGACCTCTCTTGCAAGGTTTAATTCCAAGGAGGCCTTAGCTTTCCTAATTGCCTCCCTACATCCTCTGACAACAGACTTATATTCCTCCCAAGTGGCCAGCCCCTCCTTCCATGATCTGTACACCCTCTTCTTCCACTTGAGTTTGCCCAGCAGTTCCCTGTTTAACCATGCAGGTCTCCTGCTACCCTTCCTTGACTTCCTACCTGTTGGGATGCTCTGATCTTGAGCTCGGAAGAAGCAGTCCTTGAATGCTAACCAACTATCTTGAGCCCCCTTACCTTCTAGTACCCTGTCCCATGGGATTTCCCCTAGCAATTGCTTGAAAAGGCCAAAGTTGGCCCTCCTGAAGTCCAGGGTTGTGATTCTGCTAGCTATTCTGTTCCTGCCACGTGAGATCCTGAACTCTACCATCTCATGGTCACTACAACCAAGGCTGCCCTCAACCTTCACCTCTTCAACCAGACCCTCCTTGTTAGTGAGGATAAGATCCAGCAGCGCTCCTCTCCTAGTTGGCTCATCCACCATTTGCATCAGAAAGTTATCATCAATGCACTGGAGGAACCTCCTGGACTGAGGATGGCTGGCTGAGTAGGCCTCCCAGCAAATATCAGGGTAGTTGAAAACCCCTATGACAACCAGGCCCTGTAATTGCGAGACTGCTCTCAGCTGCCTGTAGAAGGCCTCATCACCGTCCTCATCCTGATCCGGTGGCCTCTAATAGACACCCACAACAGTATCACCCCTGCCAGCCTGCCCCTTAATTCGCACCCACAAACTCTCAACTCGCTCCTGATCCGCCCCTGGACAGAACTCAATACATTCTAGCTGCTCACTCACATAAAGAGCAACTCCACCACCTCTCCTTAGTGGCCTGTCTTTCCTGAACAGGACATAACCATCCATGACCACATTCCAGTCATGTGAGTCGTCCCACCAAGTCTCTGTAATTGCCACTAGATCATAGCCCCCCGACCGAACACGGATTTCCAACTCCTCCTGTTTATTCCCCATGCTGCGCGCATTGGTGTACAGGCATTTCAGGGAGCGAGCTGGGCACACCGATTTCACCCCAGGGGGATGGGAGGCCTCCTGGACCTCAACACTAGAGCGTTGCCCCAGTGGTGCAAGCCCAGCTACTACCCCATCCCCCTTCGAATCTAGTTTAAAGCTCTCCGAATGAGCCCTGCTAATTCCTGTCCCAGAACCCTTTTGCCCCTACGACATAAACCTTTCCCATGTATTACAGTCACGCCTGGTGTCTTATAAAACCAGCCATTATCAAAGAACCCAAAGCCCTGCCTGTAGCACCAGTCTCGTAGCCAGGCATTTATAGAGAGAATCCTACTATTCCATCCCTCGTCATCACCTGAAAATGGAAGGAGGGAGGAGAAAACAACTTGTGCCCCAGACTCTTTCACCAACCGTCCTAGGGCCTTGTAGTCTTTCTTCATCCCCCTCAGACTATGGGATGCAGCTTCTTCCCCACCTGTCTGGAAGATCAGCAGGGGGTAGTAGTCTGTGGCCTTCACCAGGTTGGGGAGTTGCCTGGTGATATCCCTGACTCGGGCTCCAGGCAGGCTGCAGACCTCCCTGTGATGGGGGTCAGCTCTGCATATTGGGCCCTCAGATCCCTTTAGGAAGGAGTCTCCAACCACTAAAACTCTTCTCTTCTTCCTTGTGGAGGAGGTAGCTATACGCCTGTCAGGTTTTTCTGACTGTGGTGGGACCTCTGATATAGGTTGCCTCTCCACCACATCCCCATTGGACCGGCTGTATTCCACTAGGGCTTCATATCTATTGCTCAGAGGCACTTGTGGAGGCAAGGAGGGCACTCGCCTTTTGCCACGGCCATAGACTTGCCTCCACTCACTCCTCTCCTCTAGGTTATTGTTTTCCACCTGAGAGGGACAGAGTACAGGGGTCCCTCGATCCTGGGAGCTCTCCGGCAGGTGCTCCCATTTTTGTTGCAGGGAAGGCAGAGCCTTGAGTTTTGTCTCAAAAAAATTGCATCTGTTTCTCTGCTGGAGGCCAGGGCAGTGGCGACATGTTAATAAGCATTTTGATTAACGTGTGATGCTCCCCAAAAGAGATGGAGCTGACCTCAGTCCTTTACCTTTCTCTTCCATGGCAGGTATGTCATAGCGTTAGCTGCTGTTTTGTAAACTGTGTCTAGGGGGAGTATCAAGTGCTTAAAAAGAGCTGTTAATCTCCTTGAGCATCTCTTGTGTAAAAACCAAATACAAAAAAAAAACAAACCACCACACAATGGGTTTTGCTAGCTGACTTTAGTACTTGTGGGAGTAATAAATCTTTACAGTAATGGAGGTGTGTTTTTAAGCAAGACATAAGTTTCTCTCTTTAAGTTGGATTATGTTGAGCAGATCTGGGCTTTGGGATACTGAGTACATATCCTTCACCTCACAGCTGCCTTGCTCCTGGCTTCCATAGAATCTTAGTGGTCCACTTCCACTTTTTAAATTGATTTTAAATACCCCAAATGACAGGAATTGGTCATATGGTGACTGTGGGGATTCCCTGCCATCCTAGTGTAAGCTGGAACACCACGTAGGACAGCAAAGATGTAACAAAGTAAGCAGTGAACTCCTGTGGTTTAGTTTGACCTCCCTTCCCCAAGTCTTGGGCCATCAAAGTCTTTGCTCTGTTTTGCCACATCCATCGATCAAATCCATTTGTTCTAACTGCACATCTTAATTATTCCTCCCTGGTGCAAGCTTGTCCAATATGGGAGGGAGAAAGGAGCTGCATGCCAGAAAAATTGAGATCAGCTGCATCTGTCTTATATAATTAGCTCAACAAATACCAAAGTTGGAGCCAATAATAGCCTGTGCCTTTCAGCTTGCTTCTTGGTAACCCTGCTCCATACGGTGCTGTGTCTGTCTCACTGTGGACTTTGCTGGCCCATTTGCAGGGACTATGATGTTCCTGCTCCTAACATCCCTGGTGGTCAGTCCCCTTGCTGGCACCGGTGATGGTGGGGTCGGTTCTCTTGGGATCACTTTCAGAAAGAGAGAGTAATATCTGGGGCAAGTATCAAGACATTGCCCTGAGATGAGGGCATGGCTTCTCGTCACCCCATTCCTCTTTCTTGAGTGGTGCAGCCACTTGAGATCTGAAACAAGTCTAGCTGAGACCTTCCATAAGTCCACCTATGGCTATACATGTCCTGTATTGGAGTTCAGCTGGCGTCCTTTGGTGCAAATGTAGTTTCATATATGAAAAAAAAGTTGAGAAACACTGATCCTCTGAAATTAAATCAGGTGGAAAATCAAAGATGGGAATGTTTTAAGGAGAGAGTGGAGAATACTGAAGGAGAGGGAGCAGACTGAGAGGAAGTAAGGGGACAAGGGGGGAAGGTGCTGACAGCAGTGTACCGTAGGACCGAGTTCCCTTGTGTTATTGCATGAGCATTTAACTCACCGTTTAATTTTTAAGCTGCTAACTTGTCAGCTACAACACAGGCCTTGCAGACAAGCAGTGTCAGTGCATGAATCCCCTCGGAAGAGGCAAGTCTGCTGCCCTACTTGCACCAGCAGACCAACCCGGAGCTGGGAGCAGCACCGAACAGGGACCCCACAGCCCTGCCTGCAGGAGCCAGGCTTTGTCCAGGAGCAAACCTGGAGCTGGAGGGAGAGCTTTTCTCCTCTCATAGACCTCACCCCCAGCAAGTACTATCATTTAAACAGGTGTTCTATAGCTAAACACAGCACCAATTTGTACTAAGACTGAAAAGGAAAGCTTGCTTTCTACTTCAAAACCAACCTGCTTCCACACACACAAAAAAATCATTATCCACAAGTCTTGCAGGAAGAGCTTAGACGAATATGTTACTTGATTGTCAAAAAGTAAAAGGTCATCCATCATTGCAATAATAACTATTATTTTTCATTTTCTCTTGAAATAAGCACTCATCAGTACCAAAAGAAGTGAGAGTAATTTGCTTTAGAGAAGTGTCCCTGGTTTTGACATGCATCACCTGGTTTTCTTTACAGTGTGAAGGCAGTTGGTATCTCAGTGGCTATGGTCTGGTTTCAATACCCATGTCACAAATGCCTCCAATTCAAATTTGTCTTTAGCTAGTTAAAACACTGTATTTGACTCTCCTGAAAATACATTGAGAACAGGGAGCATATACAGGGCTGGGACTTATATTTTGGCAAGCTTTGCTGTTGCTCTTCAGCTGGTTTTGTAGTCCTCTGCATACAGGAGGCGTTTAGAGCAGCTTACCACAGCAGTGCCACTTTTGGAAAGCTGGCTGTGAGCTCAGAGTGGTACAGCTGCCAAGACGTGGCCCTTTGCGGTGTGAGTCAAAGGTGAGCACTTTGGGCACGAACACCGATGGCCCCTTGAATCCCTCCATTTCGGTGAGGAGAGGCCACCCGCATTACAGGCAAATGCTTGAGCACAGGTAAACAACGGGAGCTCCCTCAGGGGAGCACACTGCAGTCTTACATATGTCCACGATATCTTGCAAATATCGCTACAGTCCAACTAATATTAGACCCTGATTTGCATGTGTTTCTTGGTGCTTATGCTACAGCAATAGTTCTCCTCAGCCTGTTAGTCTTTGCATAAAGACAAAAGCATTAGCACGCTGAAACCAGCCTTCCCTCTTCCTCTCCCTCATTTTAGGGTGCCGGTCCCAGTTTTGACTACAGTATTGCCACAAAAAAAAAAGTGCCTTCCAGTTATATTCTCTTCAATTCATGCTCACAGAGTGCTTTGCAAAGGAACAATGGGCTCATCCTGACTTTGTGGTTCAGAGCCAACTGCTGTGTTCCAGTCCAGAAAGCAGTCAAGTGACAGCAAGGCTGCACAGTGCTTCAGGCAAGGAAGAAAAGGCAGAGACATTTTCAGTCCAGTGAAGCAAAGAGAGCGGTGCTCCCCACTGGATTGCTACCAACACCTTACCATTGCTGGGGAAGGGCAGGGTCAGTCCAGGTACCTGGATAACGCAGCAAGCGCCGCGTACAAGCTGAGAAAGGGCACCTGTAGCAGCTCAGTACAAAGGATTCCCAAAGTACTTTGTAATCACGGGTATTTCATCCATTCTTACAATGCAGTTCCCTACCTTGGGAGAAGAACAAGATTGGGGCAGTCAGTGGGTATAAGCATCACCCTTTTATATTTGGCTACTATATTTGGCTACTAAGTAGGGAAGAACCAGATATTGGCTCTAGGCTGCCACTCTTGCAAGGATCGGGGATGCAATGCTCGAACAGGATAACGTGGATGCAGTTTTCAGTAAGATAATGGAGAGGCTGCTACCCTTACTGTAAGGACAAAAAGAAAATTATCGTGTTGCTAGATAAAAAAATTCCTGCTTAAAATCCCCAATACTTGCTAAGTATAGTTCAACAGCAGCAACAGCATTTTGCTGTAACAGCTCAACAAATACTTCTCAGCAACAATTCGCCCACTTCCCTGCAGTCAAAACTCACATTAAACCATTAAAGTGTCCGACCAAAGTGAAAAGCAAAAGAAAAATCCAACTGGCCATGGAGACTGCTGATTCAGGGGAAGGAAATTCCTCCTGCACCCTGCCAGGGTGGCTCGCCAAATTCGCCAGGAGGAAGGTGCTGTAGGACTTAATCTGCTTCTGCCATGCGGGTTTCATCCCCAGTGGGGTGATTATACCTGACTGCAAGCGAAGCAGGGGATGTTCCTCTCACCAGGGCCAAGGGAGATCCTCTCAGAGACAACGATGTGGTGACTAATTAGCCAAGCAAAAGCCCACAAGATGGAGCTCAGCTCAAAAAAAGCATGAAAAAACTCAGTCTGACAGAGCCAGGGAAGGCAGGAGGAAGGAGAGAAATGGAAAGCTTTCAAATGAATCGCACACTCTCAATGTCGGACCGCAGCGTAAGCAAGATGTTATTAGAGAGAACAAACACAAATAAGAAAGTACAAGGAAAAAGTATGTACAAAGTAATAATTAAACTATTGCATAGCTCAGAAAAAAACTTCAACCAAACAAAACTCCTTTCCCTTCTGTTCACATAAATGGGAAACAGAGGGTTTGGGGTTTTTAATACAGAGAACACTTCAAAATGAATGGCGGCTTTTTTTTTTTTCCTAGGCTGTTACCTCAAATGTCCCATCAGCTTCCAGCTTCCTGCTGGGGGCCCAGCCCAAGGCTTGGCTCTTCCAGTAGCTATTTCTGTGCCATTTTTATTCTCCTTTATCACTTCTGGGGTTAATTTAAGTTCTCTGTTCTCAGGGGTTTTCTTGGGGGGTAAGTCCATGGAATCGACCTATGCCATATTCCATAGAGCAGCTTTGCAGGATTGCTGATGTTGACAACAGACACAAGCTGGAACCAGGGGCGGGGGTCAGGCTGGGTGCAAGGAGAAACTTCCTCCATGAGGACAGCCAAGCAGAGGACAGGCTGCTGGTGGGACTGGCCAGGCTCTGTCTCTGGAGGCTTTCAAGACCTTAAAGGACAAAGCCCTGAGCAGCTCGGGCTGGCCTTGCAGCTGATCCTGCTTGGAGCAGAACATTGGGCTACAGACCTCCTGAGGTCCCTCCAACCCTTTTGCACTTGTCCTCACTCTGCTCCCCAGCAGGTCTGGCAGTGCCATGGGGCTGAGCCCAGCAGCACAGTCCCCTCAGTCCAGCAAAGGGTTTCGCAGTTCGTATTGACAACGCCAGTTCCTTGTCTGCCTTCCCACTGGGGCTGTACTTGGTGAGATGACGGTGCTCCAGTACTAAAATGGGTCTAAGAATGGGGTCACAAAGCTGGGCAGCTGCCTCTGAGGAGCTACTGAGGAAAGGTGACCTGCTCCTGCCTCATGAAAAGGGTGGGGAAAAAAAAAGTGGGAATGGATACTAAACAGTTGCCATGGTGTGGCTGTTGGAGCAAAGGAAAGAGCCATGTCCTACTCCATGGGGTGAAGAAAGTTCCTCACCCAGGAGCCCTGACCCTCATCAGGTGGCATCTCACCCTTCTGAAGCAGTTTCCCTGCATCCCCAGCTGAACGTGCTGCTTGTCAGACTCAGGACTGCCGTTCACGCCTCCTCCTGGTCAGCTGATAGCTACAGATGTTGCAGGGAGCAAAGCAGCAACCTATTCTCAGCCTCAGGTTTAGGAAACTGGGCAGGGTGGTGGGACACCTGCGGGGTCAGATGTCCATGCCAGCATCAGGGCACAGAGGGTGTCTTCACAGAATCACAGAATGGTTGGGGTTGGAAGGGACCTCTGGAAACCATCTAGTCCAACCCCTGCCAAAGCAGGTTCACCTCGAGCACGTTGCACAGGGTAGTGTCCAGGCAGGTTTTGAATATCTCCAGAGAAGGAGACTCCACAACCTCTCTGGGCAGCCTGTTCCAGTGCTCTGTCTCCCTCGAAATAAAGAAGTTTTTCCTCATTTTCAGATGGAACTTCCCATGTTTCAGCTTGTGCCCATTGCCCCTTGTCCTGTCACTGGACACCACTGAGAAGAGTCTGTCCCCACCCTTTTGACACCTGTCCCTAAGGTATTTCTAAGTATTGATACCTTAGGTCTTCCCCTGGGTCTTCCCCCAGGGAAGGTGAATCTCACTGGGTGGAAGGATGCAACCCAGCAAGCGTGGCCCCACACCGCTGGCTGGATGTGAGCCCACAGCCACGGGGAGCAGGGGAAAGCAGCCGCCATGTCCCGCTCTGGTCTGACCACCGAGCTGCTGCATGTCCTGGCCTGGGCAGCAGCTATGGCAGCAGTCTCAGAAGGGTGGGCTAAACGAAAAGACCTTAAAAGATACCTTATCCTTGTTGTCTCGGAAGAGGAAAGATGCAGAAAACCAGTAACTTGCATAGAAAACAGACAGAAGAAGGGCGTGCGGGCGCGGGCCGAGCTGTGCCCGAGCGGCGGGCAGGGCTAGGTGGCAGCAGCGGCCCGCGCTGGGGCCTCGCCTCACCGCTCCCGCCCCAGCCCAACGCCGGGCCTCGGCGTTTGCTGCCACCTGCCCCTCAGCAGACCGAGGCCTTCAGCTCCGGGACCTTCCCACGGCTGCGATTACCACCGGCACGCTTCATTTTTTTGGGGGAGAGCGAGGAAATGTCTTTGTTACCAGCAAATACGTTGACCTGCGCTGAGGAGAGCCATCAGGGAGACAGTGCTTGCAGGGACAACATAACTCCTTAAATCCTTGGCTTTGGAGTTAGGGGAAGATGGTGGGAAGGGAGGAGGCCAGAGCAGACAGCACCAGCGTACCTTGCTTGGGATGCGTCCCTCCAGACAGGTTACCAGCAGCCCCGGGCATCCTTCTGCCTGATGCCACCAAGTCCAGGGGTTTGCAGGACACAGCAGCAGCTCCCTGGAGTATCTGCAGCTGCTGAGAGATGAGGGCAGGCTGGTGGAGTGAGGGCTGCCTAAAATCCTCTGCGTGAGATGAGCCCGGCTGTGCCCAGCTCCCTGCACTCCTGCCCATGTCCCCTTCCCAGGGCCAGACAACCACCCCATGGCCCAAGGAGGGCTGGAGCCAGATGCCTTACAGTGCTTATTGCATTTGGAAAACAGAGGTCACCCCATACCTGGGGCTGGATGGCTTAGTTGGGGTGTGAACCGAGGCTTGGATGCACCCTGAGATGTGGATGCACCCCGAGATGTGGATGCACCCCAAGACATGCCCTGGGAGAGGCTCTGAGTTTCTCCTGCTACTCTCCCCTCTGGAGAAGAAAACCACCCTGCTTGGGTGGATGATGGCGAGTGGGTCTGCGGCAAGGCAGAGCACATCTCCACTGGCCTGGCTTCCCAGTGCTGTCCCCAATAACACCCAGGAACACTGTGCAACCATCATCTGCCATCCTGCCAGCCCCTCTGTGCTTCCTGAGAGCTGGAGCATGTGTGTGCAGGCAGAAGGGGAAAAGGAAACACAAAATGGAAAGGGACAGAAAGCTATCCTGGTCAAGCTTTTTGTTACTCCAAGTTTTAAGTGCTGAATTGCTGGTGCCTAATGAGGTTTTTTTTCTGTCCTGAGAAATACCATGCAATATAGTATAATTTATCTTTGGGAGAGATGGGTGCAGCTGAGCCAGTACCAGACTTAAGACAAAAGAGTATTGACATCACTCTCAGGAGTCTGGCAGTAGATGTTCAGCATCATCTCCAGCCTCAGGCCAGAGGTACGAGCCTAATGATACACAAATTACCAAGGCAGATTCACTGGCCTGCATTAGCCGCAGGGTCAAGATGGGCTGATCAGTGTTCCCTGCCGGCATCAGGCAGCTGTGAAGCTATTTACCATCAGTCTGCATGAGTACTGCTGACACTGTATGTGAGTTAGCCAGGTACCAGCTGCCACATAAATAGCCTGGAAGTTTAAATTGTCAAGTGAGGAGCTAAGAGCACAATAACATGGGCACGCAGGCTGCACAGGGAGGACCAGCTGTGCCCAAGGAGAAGAGGGAGGTTTTGCAGGCCAGCGTAACCCCTCATGATATGTGCGGTGCCTGGGGAACCCTTTTACCCAGCTCAGTAACACCCTAAACCTGAAGGCTTCCCTAAAGCTTATTCGTGGTATAAGTTGAGCACTGAGCTGGTATTTTCAGACCTCTACCCAAAATGACCACAATATCACGTTAATTTGGACCCCGAAGTCTATGAATAGTTAGAACTATTTTTTTTCTGAGTCCTTTTTTTTATAGGTAGCTTAACTAACATTTTTACTGCCTGATCATCAATATGGAGAAACACTTCTGCAATATTTTGCACCATCTCTGATGATCCTAGACAATCCTGTATCATTAGCAAACTTCCTTATCTCACTGTATCCATCCATCCATCCATCCATCCCTTTTCAGACCATTTAGGAATGTGTTACCTCTTCATTCCTGCAGAGACCACAAACAGATTCATCAGGCAAGAATTCCATTTGTAAAAGTCCATTTTGTCTCTTCCTTAATACATCACATTTATCCTAGGATCTGCGACGTCTGTACTTTGCTATAGTTTCTACCATTTTTTTTCTGGTTCAGACATCAGGCTTACTGGTCTGGAGTTCCTCAGACTGTGCTCTAGAGTCATTAAAAATAATAATAATAATAATAATAATAATAATAATCTGGTGTCATGTTTGCCAGAGGCTAATATAAATGAGAGGTTACGCTCTCATCTTTCTGCTCTTTGGGTACACTGGAGTGGGTACCACCTGATCCGAGCAATTTGTTGCTGTTCGTTTTAGCAGGCTGTTGGAAAACCTCTC
Organism: Nyctibius grandis; assembly: GCF_013368605.1. Classification (NCBI taxonomy): domain Eukaryota; kingdom Metazoa; phylum Chordata; class Aves; order Nyctibiiformes; family Nyctibiidae; genus Nyctibius; species Nyctibius grandis. The sequence goes on along the minus strand of NC_090658.1, from coordinate 116,509,407 downwards.
CTGTGGCATCTCAGATGGTGACAGCTCCTCAGCCTGGGTCGCTCTCACCCGTAGCTGTGGGGGACCGTGGCTGCAGCTTTTGATTAAGGAAACGAACTGTTGACGCTTGGCTTCTCGCTGCCATGCTGGTGGCATAAATAGTAAAATATTACTGTTCTGAGAGGAAAAAAATGCTTGTTACTCTAAGATATATGGATAAAGGTAAAACCCTGCCTGGGTCAAATCCATTCACTTCAGCTCTTCTTATCTGTATGAAAGCTAAAGTCACAGCAGGTGTCCTTGGGCACCGGTTTCATCCAGGTCCTCGCTGTGCAACCCCATCTTCTCTCCCAGGATGCAACAGGGGATGTCTGTGGGCTCCAATTTGTTATCAATCACTAATTAGTCATCCAAGATGTCCATCCAGCCTAGTAAGGCTGTAGTCGAGTCTCTAAAGCACCAAAAATCTTCTCGATTCCCTGGGCGTAGCTGGCAAATCTGCCTTTGAGCTTGGCTTCCAGAGGCAATCCCACCATGCCACCCCCTGCAGCTGGGTCTTAACATCTCCCAACATCACTATTTTTTACATTAAAAATTAATTTCCCCTCATTTTTAAGGAAAAGGCATGACCTGGAGGCAAGCTGGAGGGTAAATCTCACCGCTGTTCAATGAGACAGGTGGCTACATACCGGCAGTGGGACACAGGCTCCTACATCCTTCAGGGCTCGTTTTCAACTACCTTTCGATTAAGCACTGAAACCTCTGAGTTTTAGAGGGCACTGGGCACTCCAGAAAAATGTACCCACAGTGGCTGTCAGCTTCTGGTGCAGGTGAAGGCAGGATGCAGGCAGGGACCACCACAAGGCCCCGGTAGCCCCCCCAGGTACCCCCTAAGGCACTCAGTGGTTTTTCTATCGGTGCCATGCACAACACAAGGATGTGCCATTTTTTCCTATTTGTGCCCTTTTCCTTCATACACCCGTAGCAGAGGAACCAACTGATCCAAGGCTGGCAGTCCCTTCTCAAAAACCTGTTAGAAATTCAATCCATTTCCTAGAAGCATCTTTCTTTCATCTAGAGGTACTAATTTGTCCTTATTGCCACAAGGTGTGGAAATGACTGGTAATTGAAGGGTGATTTAAATCACATTGCTGAGGAGGGAATCAACTAGCAGTCTTGCTTTGGAAAAAGCCCATAAGACAGAGCTGTGCAGCTGATGGAGGTGAAGACTTTGAAGAGACTTATGCTCCAAGACAGAGGTGGGAATTGCTTATCCCAGGGGAGAACAAGGCAAACCCAGAGGCAGGGCATTTAGCTTGATCCTTAGGAAAGTGCTTGTAAGCAGTATAAAGTGATGCAGCAAGGAACCACGCTGCCCGTGCCATCAGCTCCATGCTCTGCTGGTGGCATTAGCCGAGAGGTGGACAGTTTCAAGATAGTTCCCTTGCTTTGTGAGTCTAAATCTGTGATGCAGCCCTCTGATCATCTTCATGGCCCTCCTCTGGACTCATTCCAACAGATCTGTGTCCTTCTTATGTTGGGGGCCCCAGAGCTGAACGCAGTACTGCAGGTGGGATCTCACGAGAGCGGAGTAGAGGGGCAGGATCACCTCCCTTGACCTGCTGGCCACGCTGCTTTTGATGCAGCCCAGGATACAGTTGGCCTTTTGGGCTACAAGCACACATTGCCGGCTCATGTTGAGCTTCTCATCAGCCATCACCTCCAAATCTTTCTCCTCAGGGCTGCTCTCAATCCATTCTCCACCCAGCCTATATTGACACCAGGGGTTGCCCTGACCCAGGTGCAGGACCTCACACTTGGCCTTGTTGAACCTCATGAGGTTCACATGGGCCCACTTCTCGAGCTTGTCTAGGTCCCTCTGGATGCCATCCCATCCTTCATGTGTGTCAACCATACCACTCAGCTTGCTGTCATCTGCAAACTGGCTAAGGGTGCAATCAATCCCACTGTCTGCATCAGTGCCTGTGCCCGTGCTCATGCTTTCACCGCTGGTGACAGCAGCTCTCCAGCCATGCTGTGGTAGAGGAGGAAGCATCGCAGCTAAGCAAGTACATATAGATTAAAAGAGCTGATCCTGTACAGAAAAGGTTTCCAGAAGACATGGCAGTTCATGCCACTCAAAATGACAATTACTGATGATTGGGTATGTCTGAAATTGCCACACGGTCTACAGGAAACCCAGGAGCAGGAGATCTTCTTCCTAGCAAGACATGTGGCTGTCATTGGTGCCTCCTGCTTGCAGGCAGGTTCAGCTGCGAGGAGGCTCGCTGAGATTTGTGGCACACCCAAACCGAGCAAGCATGAGCTGGGGGGAGGGGGGCAGGGAATTACCATCAATTGTTGCTGGCTCAAGCGTGAAAAGGAAGTTTAAGAACACAAGTCAAATAAGAGCACTGAAACTTGTAGCTGGGTGGAAGCAACATACAAAGGCGGCTGGCACAGAAAGAACTAAAACTAGGAAAATGATAGTGGAAATGCAAGAAACAGCACAAATCTTGCTGGCTGGTGAACGAATGGTCTAACGTCAGCTCTGAGAATCAGCTACCAGAATATGGAAATTCATTCTAATTGTCCTTCACAGTCCCCTTTGTCCCCTTCCCTGTATTCTAGGTGGTGTCAAAACCCCCCAAAAACGCAGGGGAGTGCAAAGCACAATTGCCCTGAGAGTAACTTTGCCAGACGATTGCTACAATAGAGCAGTGAAATAGAGGGCTTTGGTCCCCTCCGTTGCCACCTCACTGGACGATCCCATGCATGGTCACACACATGCTGCTCAGCAGGGACTTCTTGGCCCATTCAAGCATCCTGCCCAGCGCAGGCGCTGTGAACTGTGCATAGAAGGTGAACATGGGGGGCTGTGAAGTCATGCGAACTGGGAAGTGAGGTTTTTCTTCAAGCAAGTTGCTTTGCTTTGAGAGGAAAAAAAATTAAACTCCTGGCTCCTTTTGGGGTGTTGCCATAGCAACTGCAGCGGCCCCAGCCTCTGCTGTCTGGAGAGCATCACCTGGGTACCATGTGGTGGGGCCACATGGAGGTGCAACCAGGGTGGACAGCATCTCCCTTCACAGGCATCATGGCAAAGCATCACACTCCAGGAAAAAAAGAAAAAAAACCTTTTTTTTCCTGTTTTTGTACCTCGTTTCCAGCAGCAGCGCTGGCAGTTATCAGAGGGCTGAGCAGACTTGGAGTTGGCAAGCTGCATCGATTGAGCAGTCCTGCAGGTTTCACCAATGTGGCCCGTGATGCCTCAGTCCCAAAAGATTTTGGGATCCTCCCAGGAGAGCTGGAGCCCCACGGGGACCTGCTTGGGGAGCCTTGCTACACCATGCAGCCATCACTGGGTCCCACAGGGGACAGCAGGCAGGTGGTGGCATGCCTGAAGGGCACCAGCAGCTCAGTGAGAAGTGGCTGTGAAATCTCCTGCCTAGTAGCTCAGAAGGGTTCAACAGCTGCTTTTAAACTGGCTTAAGCCACTCTTTCTTAAAAATGAAGTTGTTCTCTTATATACGGTTATCTTTAGCCCATAGGGCTCCCCAGACGGGGCACAGGGAGGCTACCAAAGCCAGTTTCCCCAAAGACCACGTTTCCTCAGCGTGGCCAGGGTGTCTGCCAGCAGCAGCTCACTGGGGCACCACCACACGTGATGCCAGCAAGATGGAGGATGGCACAGTGTGGGGCGATCACTGGCACCTGCAACCCATTTCTAGACCATCGGCACAGTCCCCAGTGTTTGTGCAGCCTTGTTCCTCCGTGTCACCATATGCATGCGGTGCCACTACCCATGTCCTTCAGCAGGCATCAAACCTGCTTGTCCTGAGCCTCGCAAGCATTAATAATTCAGAAGGAAAGCAGCACAGAAATAACCACGGCTGTGCAACACTAACATCTAAATTAGCTGAGTTTATTTTCTCCGAGGAAAGCATGTGCAGTGTTTGTGTTTTGATCCTGGTTATTAACAGCATATTAAGGCATAGTCGTTGCACTCACCTTTCCCTGAGGAACCGGCTGCCAGCATTGTGCCTGCTGCCCACGGCATGCGCTCAGCACTGGAATCAATGATTTGCCCTGAAAAGGGTCCAGGAAAGTATTGAAAAAAGAACAGAGGAAAACTGTACAGGTTCAGCAGCAACCTGGCTCTTGGCTGAAAGGTTGAGTCATAGCTGCAGCCCCAGGAGCCAGGTGTTTGCTTGCACCAGCTGGGTCTGGCGGGAGGAGGAAGGGTCTCTTCTCCCACCACCACTTTGCCACTGAACCTTTGCAATAAGGAGGGGGAAAGTGGTGGTCCTGCACAGCATCCCTGTGGGAGCTGGAGCTTGGCAGCTTGCTGCTCCTGCCGGCTGCAGCAAGCAGGGGATCCCAGTGTTCCCGAGAGGACGATGTTCCCCAGCTCCATGCTGTGATGCTCAGCACGTCGCCTTTCTCCTGGCTGCTCCCAAAACACTTTTAAAAACACTCACAAAGACATCTTGTCCCTGGAGAAACAGCCCAAATGGAAGATGAATGCCAGCTTCAGGCATAGGGTTATCTATACTGGTTCTGTGTTTCTCCATAAGAGGGGATGGGCTAATATCCCAATCAGATGAGCTAGCTGGCACTCTCCTCTGAGTCTGGGCACCTCAATGTTTCTCCAAACAACCCCCTGATTTCCCTTATTGGATTCTTGCCCAGCTTTATTCACATATTCAGTTTAAGACCTGGGCGAGGAGCGTCCCAGCCCTGCTCCACAGACCCCCACCACTGGCTCCCATGGCCACAGCACAATGAGCATGGGCTGTCCCTGCAGCCACCGTCATGGCGAAGGTGCAGTCGTAAAGTTCTCAGAAGCAATGTAAGGTCCTGAAGAGGTGAAAAGGAGCAAACCCGGGGGAGGCTGCCTGCCATATACCTCCTTTGGACTTCTGGGCCACTGAGGCATGCTCAGCGCAGTACTGGCTACAACCCAAACCCCATGTGGGAGGAAGAGGGTGTTTCTTCTTGTGTGTACCCACGCTGGAGACACCAGCTAGACATGGCAGTGTGCATTTTCCTCCTGTGCAAACAAGTCAAGGAACGTATTAGAGGTGCGTTAGTATGTAGGAGGAATACGTGGCTGTTCTAGCCAGTGAGGACAGGCTGGAGCAGAACCACACTCAGCCACACAGCCAGGACTTTAGATTTATAGGATGATAGGATCATTTTGGTTGGAAAAAAACATTAAGATCATCGAGTCCAACCGTTAACCCAGCACTGCCAAGTCCACCACTAAACCATGTCCCTAAGCACCACATCTACTTGTCTTTTAAATACCTCCAGGGATGGTGACTCCACCACTTCCCTGGGCAGCCTGTTCCAATGCTTGATAACCCTTTAGGTGAAGAATTCTTTCCTGATATCCAATCTAAACCTCCCCTGGTGCAACCTGAGGCTGTTTCCTCTTTTCCTATCACTTGTTACTTGGGAGAAGAGACCAACACCCACCTCTCTACAACCTCCTTTCAGGCAGTTGTAGAGAGCAATAAGGTCTCGCCTCAGCCTCCTTTTCTCCAGAGTTTGCTGGAGAAAGCCTGGATTCAACCCTGGCTGAATCTGTACCCACATCAGGCTTTCAGGATATTACTTTTTTCACTTTGAAACTAAAGAGGAAAATGCAAATAGCAACTGGAAAGATGCCCATGTCCCAAACTGTGAAAGAAGACGAAAGTTTTTGCTGTGGGTGACTTTGACAGGATGGGACCCTTAGGCAGGACATGTCCCCTCTCCTGCTCTCTTTTGCAGTGCAACCCCATCCCCACCACCAGGGAAGAGCAGGCACAGCAAGCATCACCGGGGAGAAAGAGGCTCCTTTGCTTACACCTCATTACCTGCAGAGCAGCCTGGGTGACAGGAGCAGGAACACAGAGGCAAACTTCATCTGGGATGTAATTTGTCATATTTGCTATAATATATCTGTGACCAACTCAGACTTGGAGTGTGACCTGCCTTGTGTGCTAAGTTTCATACTGCTGCATATCAGACACAGTTAAGTCAAAGGAAGCTGCCAAGGTCCTGGGCAAAACAGTATAGGAAAGGTAAAAAAATGGTGGAGTGGGGTCCCGGGAGCACAGCTGGGGAGGAGGTGGGCTGGCAGCGCCCAGAGGTTTAGTGCTGCAGCTCCCAGTGCCAAGGACCAGGCAGAGAAGACACCAAAGATGTGCTCAGAGCTGTAGCCTTATTGTCAGCCCGCTGTCAGCCTCTTAAAATAACCCACCTAACTGGTGGTCATTGGCTTACCCTCATCTCTGAAGACAACAGACAGCTGCCACGACAGCTCCTTGCCTCCTTCATCTGGCCAGTGAATGGAATGGAATGGAATGGAATAGAATAGAATAGAATAGAATAGAATAGAATAGAATAGAATAGAATAGAATAGAATAGAATAATTTCAGTTGGAAGGGACCTACAATGATCATCTAGTCCAACTGCCTGATCAATTCAGGGCTGACCAAAAGTTAAAGCATGGTATTAAGAGCATTGTCCAAATGCCTCTTAAACACTGACAGGCTTGGGGCATCAACCACCTCTCTAGGAAGGCTGTTCCAATGGCTGGAAAGAAATGCTTCCTAACGTCCAGTCTAAACCTCCCCTGATGCAGCTTTGAACCATTCCCACACATCCTGTCACTGGATACCAGGGAGAAGAGATCAGCACCTCCCTCTGCACTTCCCCTCCTCAGGAAGCTGTGGAGAGCAATGAGGTCGCCCCTCAGCCTCCTTTTCTCCAGAGTAGACAAGCCCGAAGGCCTTGGCCACTCCTCACAGGACATTCCTTCCACCCCTTTCACCAGCTTTGTTGCCCTCCTCTGGATGCATTCAAGGACCTTCACATCCTTCTTAAACGGTGGGGCCCAGAACTGCACACAGTACTTGAGGTGAGGCCACACCAACACCAAGTACAGCAGGATGATCACCACTTTTGACCAGCTGGTTATGTTGTGTTTGACGCACCCCAGGACGCAGTTTGTCCTCTTGGCTTCCAGGGCACACTTCTAACTCCTCTTGAGCCTGCTGTCGACCAGCACTCCCAGATCTCTTTCTGCAGGGCTGCTCTCCAGCCACCCCTCTCCCAATTTACACTTGTGCCCGGATTTACTCCATCCTAGGTGCGGGATCCGGCATTTGGACTTGTTAAATTTCATCCCATTAATCATAACCCAATGCTCCAACCTATCTACATCCCTCTGCAAGGCCTCTTGTCCCTCAACAGAGTGAACAGCAACTCCCTGTTTGGTATCATCAGCAAATTTGCTAATGGTGCATTCAGCTCCTGCATCCAGATCGTTGATAAACACATTGAACAGAACTGGTCCTAGAACTGAACGCTGAGGAAAACCACTGGTGACCGGTCGCCAGCCAGATGTAGCCCCAATCACTGCAACCCTTTGAGCTCTGACCTTCAGCCAGTTCTTCACCCAGCACACTGTGAACACGCTCATCCCACAGCTGGACAACCTGTTCAGAAGGATGCTGTGAGGGACAGCATCAAAAGCCTTACTAAAATCCAGAAAAAACTACATCCACCACCTTCCCTTCATCTGCTAGGCAGGTGACCTTATTGTACAAGGATATCAAATTAGTTAAACAGGACTTTCCCTTTGTGAACCCATGTTGACTGCACCTGATGAGTGCATTATTCTTTAAAGGCCTTTCAGTACTTTAAAGGTACTAGTACCCAGTATGATCTCCATAATTTTTCCAGGAACTGACGTTAGACGAACAGGTCTGTAATTCTCTGGGTCTTCCCTCACACCTTCTTTTGTAGACTGGAATAACACTGGCTAGCTTCCACGCAGCAGGGACCTCCCCAGACTCCTAAGACCTTTGGTAAATGATCAATATGGGTCCTGCCATAACATCCCCTAGCTCCCTCAGTACTCAGTGGTTTCTAACTTGTCTGACATGGCCATCAATCTGGGATTAACCCAACGCTCTGGTGATGCACTGCCCGTCCTTTAACCACAGCGACCACGAGGGAGTGTTCAGAAGCATGTCTGGGTCCAAACCATCACACTTGATACGGTTGGGCAACAGGGAAGGTCTGCTTCCAGGCACACAGCTCCTGGCCATGGAGGCACATCTCCAGAGCTTCTATACTGAGATGCTCTGCTCTCCTTTTTTCCTCCCATTTCCTTCTCTTCCAATGAAACTTCTCCCCTCCCAAAAGAGATAATGGCAATTAATGGGTTCATCAGCAATGTTATCTGCCATCATGCAGCCTGAGGATCTCAAAATGCCAGTCTGCCCACTGGACCATTAAAGTCAACGGCTGTTCCTAACCCTTAAATATGAATAGAGGGTGCCCTGCATAATGGATGGGGGACTATCCATGGAGACCATCTGCCTGGTGGCTGCAGAAATGCTCACGTTGTTCTTCGCAGCAGTTTATTACTCAGAGGTTAATGCTAAAAATACATTACAAAGGGCCTTATTTAAAAACAAAGGCTACTGCAAACCTGGCGACAGAGAAACACAAGACTGAACCCAAGCACCTGCACCACCCAGGCTGGAGTTAAGCTGCAACCAGACAGGCACTAACTTAATTTGAAAGGCAATGACATAATTCTGAATTAGCTTAATAGGACCTGCAATTCATACAGAAAAACCTGAATTTATGTAGTAGTTAGCTGGAGCTTTCAGCGTGCTAGGTATCTCCATGGCAAGAAAATAATTACGGAGCTTATTAAAGCGAGGTAAAAATGGGCCTGCTAATGTTTGGGTTTTTTTGTGCTAAACTCCACTTTTGCTATGTTAGACTCTATTTTTGATTAAACATACAATTCACTAAAACACCAAAGTCATTTAACAAGTTGAAGTTTTCTAGTAATCGCTTGGACATCATTTCGCAAGCAATTAACCCCCTACAAACCAGTGCCTCCCCAAAAGACACCTGCGGAGCCCGACGAGCAGTAAAGCTCTGCAAGCTTTTCATTGATTTCTCCATCAGTTTTGAACTCCATTTGGATCAAATACTGTATCCTGGAGGACAAGCCTGGAGATAGCTCTCCCCTCCTAGTCCTCGTTACCAGCCAGGGAAGCAGATGCGTCCTCAGAGGAGCTCTTCAAAGCACAGCCAAGATGTTCAAAGTTACTCAGTGACTGCAAATGCACAACTTCAGCCTCTGAAGCAGGTCTGATTATCTTAAGAGAGCTGCTTGGCAGCAGCAGATAAAACCCTTTCCAGTACTTAGCTGGCCTGTAATGAAAAGGTTCCCTGTATCAGAAACCACCTTTGAAAAGCTCAGCCTGGTCAGGCTTCAGAGCATCTCCGCAGTCGCCCCAGGATGCCATGTGCAACCACCTTCCCTGGGCATCTTCCTCTCTTGCTTTCCAAAAGGCAAGCTGGGAGCGCCTTGCTCACACACCCTGTGCCAGTCCCGGTCTGAAACAGAGCTGACCCACTTGAAACCCAGTGAGGCAACACCTGGAGTACTGGGTCCAGTTCTGGGTCCCCCAGTTCAAGAAAGACAAGGAACTACTGGAGAGAGTCCAGCAGAGGGCTACAAAGATGATCAGAGGACTGGAGCATCTCTCTTGAGAAGCTGAGGGAGCTGGGTCTGTTTAGTCTGTAGAAGAGAAGACTGAGGGGGGATCTTATTCAATACTTACAAATACCTTAGTGGGTGGGTGTCAAGAGGATGGGGCCAGACTCTTCTCAGTGGTGCCCAGCAACAGGACAAGGGGCAATGGGCACAAACTGAAACATGGGAAGTTCCATCTGAATATGAGGAAAAACTTCTTTGAGGGTGACAGGGCACTGGAACAGGCTGACCAGGGAGGTTGTGGAGTCTCCTTCTCTGGAGATATGCAAAACCCTCCTGGATGTGACCCTGTGCAATGTGCTCTAGGGGAACCTGCTTTGGCAGGGGGTTGGACTAGATGATCTCCAGAGGTCCCTTCCAACCCCAACCATTCTGTGATTCTGTGAAAAGAAGAATCTCCTTAAAAACTGGGAAAGCAGTGGGGGACAACCTGAAAAAATCAAACCTGGGACTGAAAAGGTTAAAAGAGCCAAAGAGAAAGGCAGAAGAATTGGGACCGATGAAGCAGGACACAGTCCCAGTGTCTGCACAGGGCTGCTCAGAGGCTTGTCAGCCCACAGCAGGCAGCAAACTCTATTGTGGATACCTCAGCACATTTCAGAGCAAAAATGATAAAGACAAAGAAATGGGGCTTTTTTCACCACTAAAATTCAAACTCTTTCATTTTGTTTCTGCAAAAACAAGGTCAAAATGAGCTTTTGTAAGGAGATTTTTCTTCTTTTCAGATTGAGAAGAGTTTGGGCTTTGTTAAACAGCTACTTAAACTGGTTATTCACTACAGACAGAAGTAGAAACCAGAAGAGGCGAGATGTCAGGAAAAGGTGGAAAAGGTGACAAAGTCCCACTTACAAGAGCAGATTAATGATGGCAGAAGAACTGCTGCACTTATGAATGCTACAGCAAAACAGTTTTTACATCCTTAGTACCTAAGGAAAGGATATTGTGCAATGCTTGACTAAAAATAAGCCTGACTCATTTTAAGATCTCACAAACAAGATTCAAACGCTGCCGTCCCTCTCAGAGGCACCATCCCACGACAAGGTCAGAGATGGTTTTGCACATTCTCCTGAGTGCAGAGAGATGCTAAAGCCCACGGTGGCCGATTCCCAATCTAAACCTTGTGCATCTAAACAACTGCTACCCAGCCCGCGCAAGGAGAGCCATTAGTGTAAGAACATCTGCAGCATCTTTAACACCACAGCATCTTCTGGCAGACAGACAGCCAGCATGAACAGATATAGTCTAGAGACAGACTCTAAGCAACCATGGAATTATATTTTTTTTTTCAGTACTTTGCTTTTTTTTGCTGGGCTCGCCCAGGGAAAGCAGGCAGGCTTCTGATTAACGCTCCTTTCAGGGTTGTGCTTGTCAGCAGGGTGTTGAGGTTCAAAGGACTGTTGCTTTAATAGCTCAAATTTGAATTTCTAGGAAAAAAAAAAATGAACACACTTTTCTGCTTAGCAGCACTGACACAAGCCTGTATTGTAGACTGAGCCTGACCTAACAATGCATTTCCATTCGGATATTGCAACCATCTCTCTTTTTTTTTAATATTAAAGTATTAATACATACCCACTACTAGGTCATTCTATACAGCAAAAATCCCTTAATTTTTTAATATTAAAGTATTAACAGCTAACCACTACTAGGTCATTCTACACAGCAAAAAATCCCTTAATTACATGCTTAACATTAACCTCAGGCCAAATAATTTGTTGATACTTTATTTTGCAGAGAGGATAGGCTTAAGTAGCTACCTGCAGACTCGACGAAGATGGCGAAAACTGCTTTCCATGCCACCGATGTCAAACACTACTCTAACAGCACATACCTGGTACCTGACAGGAACAAGATACTTTTATTTTTTAAATTTGTGGTCACAACAGCCCGGCCAGCGGGGCCGGCAGCTTTCCCTTTGGCGCCTTGAGCTGCTCCACATCCAGCAGAAACCGAGCTGTCACCTTCCTGTGGTCTTCACCAAGGAATTGCCTTCACCCAGGACCCAGCTGGGATGGAGCAGGATCCCACAGGCACCAATACCACTGTGTTAACCCAGCCACCACAGTGGGCTCGCAGACAAACTTATGCACTTACAAGGCAGCGTGTCTCGGACAAGACGGGGACACATCGGGCAGGGAGCCAGCCTTGTCCTTCACCACACAGGCGATGCTAGGAACTCATTGCATGGGTTAGACCAAGACAGGCAGTGACAAGAAAAGTAGTCTTTTATTTCAATTAATATTTCTTGGCATTAGGCAGATATTAAATAACACTGGAATGCACAAGACTATTAACGTATTGACAGCAAAAGGGAGGAGGTGTAGCCAAGTTGAGAACAGCAGTGCGAGTCACGTCACCTTGGGGCACTCAAAAGCCATTTAATGCAGCAACCACCAGAAAGCAGGACTCCACTGAGAAATACAAAACGAGGATGAACTCCTTTCAGGTCTTTTGTTAATACAGTAACGTTGGAACAATCGACAGTAAAAATGAACAAATATTTGCATTCAGGAATTAAACAGAGTGAAATACCCACAAACTGCTAGTCATGCATTTCTTTTAGAACAGCAATTTGCTAATGCATAAATATCACAAAAAAAACAATCTCCAAGATTTGAATAAATCACAGACAACTAGAAGAAACAAAGCTCGAATTCTATTTTATGCCTTAAATAGATGACCTAAATATTTAAAATTTTACTTCACCATATATATATAATTTATATATATATTAAAAGAAAGACCATTAGATAAGTGCAAGCAATTTTCCTCAAAAAGAAAATTGGAACCATGCCCAGGAAAGCTGCTTTTTTTTTTTCCTTTTTTCAGTTTTTTTTTTTTTTTTTTAACTTTCTACTCCTTTCAGTCCACATTTTTTTTTTTTTACATAGTAATTTCTGAAGCAAAATAAATTATCTACCGTCTGCTATGTCAGGTAAAAGTCCTACCTAGCATCTTCTCGGGAACTACTAGAACATCACCTTTCTTACAGACTAAGTGAAGTGGTATCTCACCAGCGATTTGAACTCTTCTGCAGCTGCATGTAAACATACCTTTCGATTAACGTTTAAAATGTGTAGAGTGAAATCGTAACATTATGGGGGAAGCAGAAACGGAGCTGCCGGAGGAGAGCTGCACCGGTGTTAGTGAGGGGAGCGAGGGCTGGTTCGCTCGGACACACACACGCACACACGATCTGGCAATGGGATCTTATCCGCGAAGTGTGGAGGGATGGTTGAGAAGGCATCCGTTTGCGAGCAAAGCTTGAAGGACACAAGCCGAGATTCTCTGTGCACACTGTCCGCTTTAATCAGAACTGACTCGCGCTACTGGGGTCGCACTGTAACAACCGCACGATGGAGGGATCGCTCTTGGCACCTTTGATGAACTCTTCCAGAGACAGCTTACCTGAAAGGGAGGAAAAACAAAATGGAAATAATTTTTTAAAAGTCAGTTGTTGCTGCCATCATCGCTGTAGCTTAAGAGAACCCCTCCTCCCCGAAGCAACGTACGTATATTTAATCTATCACAAAGGCATCAAGGGGAATTTAGTGCAATGCACAGCAGCCAAATCCTACTCAAGCCCTTAAGCCCAGATGCATTTTTCTTCTGCGAAACAATCTAGCATAACAATTGTTATTTTTTTATTTAAAACGACAGTGCCAAATATAAAAAACACTGTTCTAATATCATTTGGTGGCGTTTTGCCCAGAAGCAGACTATACAAATTACATGACATATGAAAACAAGCTATGGCACCTGAATACAGGTGCACGTTGAAAATGATGCTTACATTATGACATTTTAATCCTAAATATTCCAGATATCCCAACTCTGCCCCCTTGTTTGTTGTGACGTGTAGGGCTGAGCAGTGATGGCTTCTCCTGCACCTACAAGGTCAGGCTGGACGGGGCTCTGAGCAACCTGATCTAGTTGGAAGACGTCCCTGCTTATTGCAGGGGGTTGGACTAGATGACCTTTAAAGGTCCATTCCAGCCCAAATTGTTCTAGGATTCTACGATTCTACCAGCCGCTTGACGTGTCCCGCTGGGTGTACAGGAACAGGACCAGTTTCATGGGGCAGCAAGAAAAGCCAGTCTTGGGGGTCACACCTATTGCCACGTGTCACTCCTGAGCGTTTCTTGTTTATACATCTTCAGTTCAAGCCAGAGGCACTAACTCGGACAGACCCTGTAACAGTCTGTGGGTCTGAAAAGGTGATCTCTGGAGGAGCGACCACCCTGGCATTCCCTGGCTCCAACAGTCCCATGGCACAGCATGGCAAGGAGGAAAGATCTGGTCTCCCAGAAATGAGAAATGAAACAGTTTTCCCTATGAACTGGAGGAGACAAGCATTTGCTGCGTGCCTGACACTGTGTCTGGTGACCTCCCATCTACCTTATGCTCCCAGCATGACCTACCCCTACCCTCACACAACACCCCAAGACGTCCCTACCCAATCCAAACTACTCCGCTCAAGACTGGCAGGACCCACACAGGAACATCTTGCACTTGGCAGCTCCCTGCTGCCACTTTTGGCCACATGTCCCCGAAGGGAGGGAGGCACAAGCTCATCGTGCTGTTTCTCACCAGCCCCAGGATACTCTCAGCCTGCTGTGGAGACAGGGAGAGGACTGAGCTCGGTGGCCAGCACCCGAATCGGGTTGAACAGAGAGGAATGAGCAAACCTTCCTCTTGTAGAAATTACAGAAGCTCAAAAAAACGTGGCATACATCTGCCCTAACTTCTGGCTCTTAAGCTAATGTTCCCAAACCAAGTGTTTTCTTAAGTTTTTATCAGCCTGAAAAAGAATACTCATAAGCATCAGGACATTTATTAGTTTTCCCCTCTCCTTGCAATACTTAATAGCAAAGCACAAATCAAAATCTATTTGCAATGTCCAACAGTGAGACGGGGAAGAAGAAACATTTCCAGGCACCAAGAGCACACGTACTTTCCCGTGTGCAGACCTTATTGCTTGGTGCTGCATGGCTTGCAGGGCTGGTGTTTTACTGGGAATAGGATGACTTTCTTTCAGCAACAAAGTGCAATAGATGGAGGATGTATATAGCAGGTTTTGTGGCCACTACTCTGTTGCACATCTGCACACACCGCTACTTTCCACAGAGCAAAAATACCTTCATCATGTTATTTTAAGGCCCTCCACATGTGAAGTCAGGGGATGAAGTGCTAGTTTTGATGATGTCAAAGGTAAAATACTCAAGGACTTCAGCAAGGCCAGGAATTTGCCCCAGGGGCTGCAGTAGCAGATGCCAAAACGCAGCCATAAAATTCTCTTAAATAAAACTTTTCTATACATAAGATCATATTTTTCCAGGTCTCCATATCTCAGTGCTAGAACCAAATCTTCGCTCTCTCTGAGCACATCAGTAGGATACAGCTCCTGATTTCGACATGGGCAGCTGCCACCTCGGCTGCTGCCAGGGTAATTCCCAGGGAAAGCTCCACCTCAACTGGGTCGAGAGGAAACACGTCAGCAGGCTGATGAGCAGAGGAAATTGCTCAATTTTGCCTGTGTTTTTCAAGCCTAAGGAAATGAGCTAGCTCAGGTGGAGGGGTAGTGATAGGTACGCTGTCAGATAATTTATCAAGTGGCTCCATCAATGGCTTGGGAGCTGTTACATCCCCCTGACGCATGTTGTGACAGAGTAAACTCTGCAGGACCGTGTGTGACGAAGCGTATGTGTACACACGCCACAAACGGGCACAGCAAATAAGTACTATGGACCCAGGGGAATTTTTGCTTTCAGGTACTCAACCACATCCCTGACCCACATCACTGATGACAAGCCCAGGACTGCAACCCTATCAAGGGCAACAGGAGCAAAACCTTGTGCGTAGTTCGTGCTACGCCCAGAGGAAATAACCCAAAGACATTGGACTCAGGGGAGTTTCAGAGGAGCCTTTGCAGAAGGGGATTTACCTGCGAAATGTCGGGGAAGGACTGCTCCCCTCCCATCCCTTCGTCCCCCCCGCAGGAAAAGTCTCTCACCCGCTGCCCACTTATTCACCCTATTTGTTATGGACCGGAGATGTTCACCGAGGCCAGGCAGAGACTAGAGGTACCAGTGGGGACATCCCTGCCTCTACCCGCCCCCCAAATACCATCATCTGCTTTGACAAACACTGGGCTAGAAAACCTGTATTTCTAGAGTCTACAAAGCGGTGCTGGTGGAGAACCTACCATCATTGTTTGTGTCCATCTGTCTGAAGATCTTGTCTGTTCGCTTCTCGGGAGTGGATTCATCTTCTGGCATTTTCATTACTGATGAAACCATTTTGTAGATTGCCTGAGTATTTAAAAAAAAAAAAAAAAAGAAAAAAAAGATGTACGAAAAACACAACCCAAACAATAAAGCATCAGGACTGAGAAAAAGAATTTAAGCCTGTAGCAATAAAAAAAAGGCAGCTGACCCTGGCAGGCAGCTGCAGGACTTTATAAACCAAAACAAATAGGAATTTCTGACTGCAGCTTTTTTTATTTTTCTTTCCTGTATTCATTCACACTTCAAAAGAAGCTCCCGCACCGCTGGGTAAGTTTAACTGAAAGTCAGGGTCTAGATTAATAGACGAGTAGGACTGAGCTAAAATGCAGGAGGCAATGGTGTGTCATTCTCTTTTCTGCAACTGGGCTGAGCCATCGCCTCTTCGGCTGGCTCTCAACATGCTCAGTGAGGTGTATGCATGGGGGGTGTTGTATGGATTACAGGTGAATAGGAATATATAGGAATAGAGGTTGTTTTTCTTTGTGGATGGGTAAGGAAACTCATTTTCAGACTTAAAAGAATGTGAACGAAGACAAGACCTCTTTAGGACACCTGCCATCCTAGCCCTCCTCCTAAATTATCCCTGCTCAGCCATGAGGACCAATTGCCGGGGCACGAGCTTCCCAGTGCTCCCTGCACTGCATTAGAGACACATTTCAGCTGCAGAGCAGATGGCAAGCAGCCCACTGCCAAGGCCAAGCCCTGGCCAGCATGTGGGGCAGGGGCACAGGGGGCTCAGCCCTGCACGCCCCCCCAGTACAGCCTGTGGGCTACGTGCCCCCAGCCTTCGGGAGATGAAGACATGTTACAGCCTTTCATTTGGAGCTCATGTTGACTCAGATTTGAAGTTTCAAAGTATTAATTTTGAGATTAATCAGGTCAGTAAAATTTGCATTTAGGGTTTTTTGATCCCATCAACACCCCACTAAGAAATCCCCAGGGAGAGCTGCAAGATTTTGGCTGCGGGCCAGCTGCTGTTTGTCTCTCGGGCTCTTTCCTCACTTGTACCTCGTAGGTCCTACCATGGTCCCCAGTGTCCTTTTGGGGACCATGGGCTCAGGAGCCTCCCTGGGGCAGGTGGGACCCAGCTCAGCACATCCCTCATCTCCAGCTCCAGCTGTCTCACGGTGAAGAGGTTACAGCAACATGAATAAAATATAAAATAAAGACAACACCTCACCTGCACTATTTCTAGCATTTCCCCGCGGCTGATGTATCCATTGCCATCCAGGTCGTACATACTAAACGCCCACTTCAGCTTCTGTTCCAGCTTGCCCCGAGAGGTGACACTCAGGGCGATGATGAATTCCCTAAAGTCAATCGTCCCATCGCCATTGGTGTCGAAGGTGCGGAAGACGTGCTCCGCAAACTTTGACGCATCACCATAGGGGAAAAAATTGGCATATATTTTTTTGAACTCTTCCACAGTCAAATGGCCCGTCGGGCAATCTTTTAGGAAGCCCTTGTACCACTCCTGTAGCTCGTGGTCTGTGAACTCGGTGTTCTCGCGCAGGTCCTGGAGCACCTCGGGGCGCAGCTTGCTGTTCTGCTTCCCCATCCTCTTCTGGATCCGGGTTCAGCAGCTGCAAAACAAGAGAGCATCCGCCTCAGCTCTGGCCCCACTCGGCGGAGAGGGGCCGGTGGCCAGCAGAGCTCTGCAGGAAATGCAGGCAAGGGGCGAGGGGGAAAGAGGAGAAAAAAGGATGCTATAAATCACTAGGAAAATATCTCATTTCATCTGGCCTCTTTTCCACTCCTCTAGGCTCTCTCAGTTACTAGTATGCTGCAGAAGGACAAGGGAAGGCAGTTTGGAAGGGACCATTTGGGAAATATTAAACTTTGTTATTAATCCTTACTATTTGGGAAAAAATAATTCTCATTATTTTATTCTCTGCTACAATCCCACTCCTCTATCACATGGCTTGTGATGCCCAGGTCTGGATCCCAACTCCTGACCCACTCCAACAGGCTGATCTGCTGCCATGACCCAGCAGGAAGGGACAGCAGCAGAAATGAAAAGTAAAATCCATCTATTCAAAAGTGAAAGTAAGCAGGAATGAAGCGAGGGGCAGGAAGGGCAGGTGGCTCCGTGCCAGCCGCAATCACATCGTCCAGATGCTCTTTGAAATCCCTTGGCTTATGGGGCACTGGTGAGGCAACACCTCGAATACTGTGTTCAGTTTTGAGCCCCTCACTACAAGAAAGACATCGAGGTGCTGGAGTGAGTCCAAAGAAGGGCAACGACACTGGTGAAGGGTCTAGAGCACAAGTCTTATGAGGAGTGGCTGAGGGAACTGGGGTTGTTTAGACTGGAGAAAAGGAGGCTGAGAGGAGACCTTATCGCTCTCTACAAGTACCTGAAAGGAGGTTGTAGCGAGGTGGGTGTTAGTCTCTTCTCTCAAGTAACAAATGATAGGACGAGAGGAAATGGCCTCAAGTTGCACCAACGGAGGTTTAGACTGGATATCAGGAAAAATTTCTTCATTGAAAGGGTTGTCAAACATTGGCACAGGCTGCCCAGGGAAGTGGTGGAGTCACCATCCCTGGAGGTATTTAAAAGATGAGTAGATGTGTTGCTTAGGGACATGGTTTAGTGGTGGACTTGGCAGCGTTAGGTTAACGGTTGGACTCGATCTTAAAGGTCCTTTCCAACCAAAACAATTCTACGATTCTATGATTCTGTCTCCTCCCTCTGCCGTCACAGCAGCACCAGCACAAGGGACTTCATCCTTTCCAGCAGATCATAACCCTCGGCCTCCCCAGACAAGCAGAGAAAAGGGCTTTTTAAAGCAAAATCTTTGGCAAAGCAACTCCTTCCAGGTTTATTGGCGTTTATACTTTTATATAAGCTTATTCAGTAAGCTCAGTATTCCTCAATGTGGGCAAAAGGGCATTTCAACCTCAGGATTTTATCAGGATTTCAGGAGAGGGCTGGGTTTGTCCCCTCCTTTGCAGTGTCTGTGTCACGTGGGTGACTGGGCAGGTGAGACTGCCCAGCAACAGGAAAGCTCCTTCAACAAAGTGAAAGATGGGCAATCTGCACTTAGGAAGTGCAGGTTCCTAAGTGGAACAGGAAAAAAAAAATACCATGATGTATTTTTGGCTTGTATCCCTTTTAGCCTTTCATGGCTTCCCAGCAATACCAAACCAAGCTGCCAAGCAAGAGGTTGAGCTGCATGTCCTTCCCCAGTCTCAAGAGGTTTATTCACAAGCTTTGCACAAAGTCACATCCAAGCCTCTGTGACTGGTCCGGCATAAATGACATTTCTCTGCACAATCTGTTATGGCCCTGTTAGGCTCGCTCACAGACAGTGCAGAAGGCAGGTTAGTAACAGGTCAACAACACCAACAACTCAGAAACTGCAAGAGCTGGGCAACAAAGTGTGCAGAGACTGGGAAAAATATAACAGGAGCTAAGCACTTCCCAGACAGTAAAAATCCCAGGCATGCATAAGAACCTAAAAAAAAAAAAATGTTAAAGGTCAGCAAAAAATAAGTTGCTCTGCAGCAGAGAGATTTTCAACAGCTGAATTTAAGCTCATTTTATTTGTATTCCACTTAGTCTCTGTGTCGCCTCAGCAATGTAAAAAATCCACATCCTGCTCTGTGGCTTAATGCTCAAAGACAAAAACCAGCCAGCTGCTCATTAGTTCAATGCAGCGGGCTTAACGGAAAACTGTGTTATCATTAGCACTTCTGTTTTCTAGAAAAGCTGGCAATATTTCAGCTCCAAGGCTTTGTTTTTGTCCACTATATTGCAGAGTTTTCTCCAGGCCCCTGACATACCTCTGCTTGCTCCCAACATGCAGGGATGCTTACAGCATCATCCCTGCCAGCATCATCCCTAGGAGAGCACTGGGCTGCACTCCAGTTAAACCACTAACTCCCAGCTGCTCCCGCTGCCTTTCCATCTTTGAATCTCCCCTGCTCCAGCTATTCATCCTTGCAGTGCTGAAGGCAGAAAACACAATATTCTACTCTGCTGCAGTCAATTTGCAGAAAACAGTGGCTTAGAGCAAATAACAGTTCGACTATGGTCCTTTTTTTAAGAGCAGAAATTCACAGAATCACAGAATCAACCAGGTTGGAAGAGACCTCAGGGATCATCAAGTCCAACCGTTGCCCTGACACCACCCTGTCAACTAGACCATGGCACTAAGTGCCATGTCCAGTCTTTTCTTAAACACATTCAGAGATAGTGACTCCACCACCTCCCTGGGCAGCCCATTCCAATGTCCAATAACCCTTTCTGTAAAGAAATGCTTCCTGATGTCCAACCTGAACCTCCCCTGGCAAAGCTTGAGGCTGTGCCCTCTTGTCCTATCACTAGTTGCCCGGGAGAAGAGGCCAACTCCCACTTCACTACAACCTCCCTTCAGGTAGGTGTAGACTGCAATAAGGTCACCTCGGAGCCTCCTCTTCTCCAGGCTAAACAACCCCAGCTCCCTCAGCCGTTCCTCGTAGGTCAGACCCTCCAGACCCTTCACCAGCTTGGTCGCCCTCCCCTGGACTCGCTCCAACACCTCAACATCTTTCTTGAAGTGCGGGGCCCAGAACTGGACACAGTATTCAAGGTGTGGCCTCACCAGTGCCGAGTACAGAGGGACGATCACTTCCCTAGACCGGCTGGCTACACTATTCCTAATAGAGGCCAGGATGCCATTGGCCTTCTTGGCCACCTGGGCACACTGCTGGCTCCTGTTTAGCCGGCTGTCGATCAGCACCCCCAGGTCTCTTTCCGCCGGGCCGCTTTCTAACCACTCTTCCCCCAGCCTGTAGCGCTGCATGGGGTTGTTGTGGCCAAAGTGTAAGACCTGGCACTTGTTCTTGTTGAACCTCATGCCGTTGGTCTCGGCCCATCTATCTAACCTGTCCAAATCCCTCTGTAGGGCCTTCCTACCCTCCAGCAGATCGACACTCCCACCCAGCTTGGTGTCATCTGCAAATTTACTGAGGGTGCACTCAATCCCTACGTCTAGATCATCTATAAAGATATTGAACAGCACCGGCCCCAGAACTGAGCCCTGGGGAACACCGCTAGTGACCGGCCACCAGCTGGACTTTGCCCCATTCACCACCACTCTCTGGGCTCGGCCATCCAGCCAGTTTTTAACCCATCCAAGAGTCCACCCATCCAAGCCCCGGGCAGCCAGTTTGTCCAGGAGGATGCTGTGGGAGACAGTGTCAAATGCCTTACTGAAGTCTAGATAGACTACATCCACAGCCCTGCCCTCATCTACTAAGCGGGTCACTTTGTCATAGAAGGAGACCAGGTTGGTTGAGCAGGACCTGCCTTTCATGAATCCATGTTGGCTGGCCCCGATGCCCCCATTGTCCTGCATGTGCCGTGTAATGGCACTCAGGATGATCTGTTCCATCACCTTGCCTGGCACCGAGGTCAGGCTGACAGGCCTATAGTTCCCTGGATCATCCTTCCGGCCCTTCTTGTAGATGGGCGTTACATTTGCTAATTTCCAGTCAGCTGGAACTTCTCCAGTTAACCAGGACTGCCGGTAGATAATCGAGAGTGGTTTGGCTAGTTCATTTGCCAGTTCCTTCATTACTCTGGGGTGAATCCCATCCGGGCCCATAGCCTTGTGGGTGTCCAACTGGCACAGCAGGTCACTAACCGTCTCCTCCTGGATCATGGGAGGTTCACACAGCCCCCCGTCCCTAACTTCAGGCTCTGGGGGCCGAGTCTCCTGAGGACAACCGGTCTTGACATTAAAGACCAAGGCAAAGAAGGCATTGAGCACCTCTGCCTTTTCCTCATCCCCTGCCACTACACTACCCTCCTCATTCAGCAAGTGGTGGAGGCTCTCCTTGACCCTCCTTTTGCTGTTGATGTATTTGTAAAAGCTTTTTTTGTTGTCTTTGACTGTAGCAGCCAAATCGAGCTCTAACTGAGCTTTGGCCCTTCTAATCTTCTCCCTACACGACCTGGCCACGTCCCTATAGACCTCCCAAGTTACCCGACCCTTCTTCCAGAGCAAGGAGGTTCTCTTTTTTTCCTTAAGTTCTAGTCTAAGTTCCCTGTTTAACCAGGCCGGTCTTTTTCCCCGACGGCTTGCCTTCCTACAGACTGGGACAGCCTGCTCCTGAATATTTAGCAATTCCCTTTTGAAGCATGTCCAGCCTTCCTGGACTCCTTTGGCTGGTGGGGATCGGTCCACCAGCCTCTTAAACAGGCTAAAGTCAGCCCGCTGGAAATCTAAGGCAGAAGTTCTACTCTTGCCCCTCCTTACTTCCCCCACATTGTAACACTACATTTTTAACTGTGGGCGAGGAGCTGCCTTTGGGTCTGATCCTTCAGTGAATCCCCTTGGCTTCATGATGCCTGGTCCAAAAGCGGTCCCTGCCTCGCTGGCAGTGCTCTCAGGCTTCCCTGGGAGAGGGGCAGGAGGAGCAGCAGAGCCCGCTTAGTGCAGGAGCTGGACTTTAGGCAGAAATAACCTCAGCTTTAATCATGCACGAGGTTGGGAAACGCATGGTAAAACTTCGAACTGGCAGTTAAAAGAGGTTTGAAAAAGTTTAATGCCATTTCTCCCTGTTCCTGTTATACCTTTATTATTCCTGTTCCCTTAAAACTAGAGGCCCCTAGACAACAGAGAGGTAAGATGTTAACTTCATTTATTAGATGTCACTTCTACTAGCAGTAAGACATATCCTGTTATTTGGATGGATGCTCATTTAATATCAGCTTCAAAAGCTTTATATTCAAGTAGTCTTTGCATTCTACAAATTATAGGTTATTTCAACCCTTCCTCCTCTTTTACATCTTTTTATATCAGGAAAGTAATGTGCAATGCTCTGAACACAACCCTTTTTTGCATATGAGCTTTCTGAAAGACTTCATAATGTGTTCAACCCAAACGTAACCTTGCAGTTGTTGTAACCAATTTGTTACGAATAATTAAATAACCAACATTAACATTAATTTATTAAAGCCTATCTTAAAAAGAAAAAAAACAAACCAGCTTCGATGTGAATTGTGTTGCAGGTAGCTCCGACTAAATATCTCATTAATCATGACAGCAACCCCTGCTGCTGGCATCCAATGGACATTTCATTCGATTGCTATAAAATGCTTTCATCAAATCACTTTCCAGAGGCTCAGCGGCTGATTTAGCCACAAGACCACTCGGAGGATGGCTGCTAATGGAAATCACAGGGAGTGGGTCTGGGATGCTCAGTTCAGTCCTGTGATTAGGGCTGTAGGTTTTTTTTTTTAATGAGCCTGTACCAGCCAAAGCACCCACTGCAGTGGGTGTAGAAGGCAAGGGAGGAGAGACATCCTTGCACCCAAGGTTGCCCCGGGCAGTCAGCAGAGACCATCACACAGCCTGCCTGTCCCTTGTTTCCTACCAAGCCAGGGTGAAATCCAGGGAAGCAATGCTGCACACATCGCAGCAAGGTCCGTCCCTGCTTAGCTTGACAAGCAAAAGCCCTCAGAGCACCCAGCACTACCATAGCAGTAACAAAAATAATAACAGGAGTGCCCTTGAGGTGATCAGGCAAGGAAAAGCTTGGAAGCATAATTGCAGACCAATAGACTTCACAAGTATATCATTGCTCATGAAAGCGATGCTCAGTCATGTAAATCTCAAATGGGGGAAACGCAGATGCATTTTTCTTCCGGTTTCACACTAAAATTTTTGTTAAAATTATGCTGTGCTGCTGCCTGCCTGCAATAAGCTGCATCCAGCCAGGCTAGAAACCAAGATGCCAGAGAACTACTGCCTGAGTATATCCTCCATCCTTCTAGGCTCACCAAAAATAAGCAAGAATGTCATGGCAAAAGCCTAGCAATGAGAAAAAAGGACTTTTACCGAGGCCAAGACACACACCAGTTACGCAGCACTATGGCGAGTAACTGTGGCTAACTCTGAAACAGCCAGAGTAGCAATTCTGTGTTTTTACCAATAGATGGACTGGTTGTCAGCATCCACGCACTGAAGTATTTGAAATACTTGTAACAAAGCTCAGTGCATCCTACTTTTACACGAACTCTCCATCAACCACCAGCTACTGTGGGCAGAAGCGTCCTCTGAGCACATAACCCAAAAAGCTGGAGACCAACCTGGCTTTTTCACTGCAAACCTTCTGAAGGCAAAAACCCCTTGAACTGAACTCCTGATGGGATCCTCTTCGCGCATCAGTTATGGCTGCAAAAGGAGGAATGACTCCTTAGAGATGCAATTCCCTGTGCAAACCCCCTTGGATACTGATTTAGTGTTAAAAAAAAGAAAAATTGACGAAATGCCCGTCTGTAGGACAGAGGTGCTCTCCAACAGAGAAAGCACACAGAGAAATAGAATAAATACTTTTTATATTATCATCTCAGCTATCTGCTTTGCAGGGGGGAATCTAGCACCATTTCTCTTGCAGTGCTCACATATAAAACACAACAAGAAGGTCTGAGACCCGTTATGGTCCTGAAGCTGTAGCACAGTGCCTCTGGGACTGCAGGAGGCCAAAGCAAATGGACAGCATAAGCCAGGCAGCAAATACTGCTCTAAGCTGGTCTGAAATGCAAAAACCATTCCCATAGGGTTGGAAGATTTTTTATGTTAAGACACCTAAAGTGTCAGATCCATCACTGATGCCTTCTGCCTTGGGGTGCAGAAGACGAGACAAAAGGATTTAGCCTGCAGCGACCTTGTGAGCATCATGTTAAGAAAGGCTTTGCTTGGAAATATTACTTTACAGTGATGGTGGCCAAACACTGGCACAGGTTGCCCAGAGAAACTGTGAAGTCTCCATCCTTGGAGATACTGAAAACCCAACTGGACATGGTCCTGGGCCAGCTGCTCTAGCTGACCCTGCTTGAGAAGGGAGGGTGGACTGGCTGATTTCAAAAGGTCCCTACCGACCTCAACCATTCTGTGAAATAGCCTCAATATCCTTTTTCCTACAGCCAGGTGAAGACAAGAGCCATGAGGAGGTCCTGCTCCTCTGGGGCAATTCATCAACCATGGTGTCTTGTTCTGAGGCTGTATTTTTAAAAGTTTGATCCTTGTATTTAAAAAAAAAAACAAACCAAAAAACCACAGGTAGTCCAAATAAAAGCCTCAGTCACTAAAGATCTGTGCTGCCACACTTCAGGAACACACCCTCAGGGAAAAACGTTTCAGGCTCTGGTTGCACCAGTGCTCACCAACTCAGTCAACGCACAGATGTATTTAAGAAGACTCCAGCTTCCGTGGGCCAAGCTGCAAGAGGGAGATGGGATCTTGGGCACCCCAGCTAGCAATAAATGCCTAGCAGTAAGAAAAGATCATGTAGCAAATAGGCTGCAAAATGGGAATATAACAACATCCTCTGGACCATGCTTTGCCCAGGGCCGGCCAAGGGGTCTGATCTGAACTCGGAGGGGAAATGTGCAATTACACAGGCCTGGGACGGATAATGAACTCTGGACGCAAAGAGCAGATTTTGTTACATGTTTTAATGCCGGTATCCTAAGCAACGAGCGTTGCAATAGAGAAGGCACAGCATATACAAATAGGTTGCTATAGATATCTGGTCCTGCCTGGTAAACTCACGTGAACTTCTTTCCTGCCCTACGGCAAAAGCAATGCCAACGCTCACGTACCAGCTACCACAGCAGCCGCTTCGCCTCCCCAAGCTGTAGACTCGGGGCCAAAGCTAACACCTTTTGATAAAAGTTTGAAGTGCAACAAGAAATATCTCCACCTCTTGAAAAGTTAATAATAGAAGCAGCAAGACAAAAGCGAAACCTCAATCAATAACGCCATGAAACATTCAAGCCCTGCAGGAACGCTGCGGGGCTTGAGATGCGAAAGGCTGGCGTCAAGAAGAGCTGAAGCTCCTTCCTCCGCTGCCTTTGGGGAAACAGAAAGAGAAACAAAACCTGACAACAGAAGAACAAACCATACTAAATAAATAAACGGGCTTTTTTAACATTTTCACTTTCAATGACTAATCACGCTTTTATTTAAACAAGTAACATTGCTTACTTGCAATTTATTTTCAAGTTGCATCCTTTTCAGAACCTTATTTTAAAAAGTGGGTGAAGGGGAAGGACCACCGCCTGTATCACAGGCATTTTCAGTTCCAGAAAACCCAGTAACAATTCAGGTATGCACGTGAACACCCTTCCAAAAGGTGCACTGAATTGGTAACAGACCTTGAGCCACCTCACTTTATAAGTTTATCCATAAACACGTACCCAGGAACTGTGTGGTCTTGAAAACCCGATCCCATGTCTACGATGAAAACCCATTAGAGATAACCACCTACCCCCAGCTCGCCAAAAAAAGATACAATTACAAAGGCTCCAATCCTGCAAATAGCTATGTGAGAGGAATATTTCCAGGCTGGCACATTAATTTCACAGAGTGAGCTGCAAGGGCTGAAACCTAAGAGATTCACTTATAGGTCTCTGGATTGCTCATGTGTACTGAAGTCACTTTACTTGGGATTATATTCCTGATTTACAGAGAAAAATCAATTAGGCTCTGACATTGAGCACCGATGCATTAACCTGAGAACCATTTTATGTTTGCATCGTCGGTACATGGTATAGAGGCACTCACAGATGATCGCTGCAGCACCCGCCCAGCCGCTGCAGTCACCGCAGCGAGCCAGGGCACGCTGGTACCCACGGCGCCTGCCGACACTGACCTCCATCACCGGGAGATGAAGTTTGCCATCGAGGGCACGGTTACGGATTCACTGCAAAGAAACAAAAAAACCACAAAACATCCCCAAACATTCACAAATTGCGGCTAATGAGGAAAAACTGAGCCCTGCGTTGGGACCAGAAAAGTGGCAGTTCCTCGGGGAGCTCTCTGTAACGTTCTCCAGCTCAGGGAGGAGAGCTTATTACTGTAAAGGGCAAATATTCCCAATGCAATAAGAAGAGCACAGAATATTTTGAGTAAATTAGGAAATTGAGTTAATTTGGGTGTGAGCAGATTGGCCAGCAATGCAGCTTGTGATTGCAAACAGGAAAAGAAAATCAGGAGTGGATTTTCCTCGTCTCCTCCCTCTGCCCTTTCCTTTTTTTTTAAACAAAACTGAGGGAGAAGCAGCCAGCCCTATTTTGTCTTCAGACACTGCATAAAGTTGGCAAGGCTTAAAAAAAAAAAATTACAGTTTGTTTACACAATATTACAGAGCAAGGAAAACAAGTCTTAGCGGACAAGGTCTTTTTCTGACAAGGCTGGGTTGCATGAGGAAAAACCCACGTCATGTTCACTGAAGATATTATTGTGATATATAATTTTAAATAAAGCTCTGTGAGTGCAGGCCTGCAGGACAGGGAAAGGTGCCTGAATCAAACTGGGAAATTAGAGAGAACATTGCAACCTTTTTCTAAAAATGGAAGAAAAGTGACAAAAATCAGCACAGGGCATTACACTTTTAATATAATTAAAACCACAGAATTAGCACAGTTGGGCTGTTTCATCATTGGATTTTAAAAGTTTCATACGATGCATTTACTTAATTGATGAAGGTAAATCACAGAATCATTCTCTACAGAACAATTACATCCCTGGGAGAAAGGAAGCTGGATTAAATTTCAGAAGAATTAGCCAAAATATGGCAGTATCAAGAGCCAGCCAACGGCACCTGAGCAAACCCCGTAGCTTCAGAGCCATTCACGTGGAGAAGATGGAGAGCTTGGGGACAATGACACTTGCTAAAGAGACAGTGACAGACGATAATCAGCCCTTGGAGGCTGGTCTGCAGGACCATCCTCACTGCTAATGATGCCTAAATGAAAAAAAAAAATCAGATCTGATATCCTTCCCTTCCCCAGCTGCAGGTACGGTGCTGAGATACGGGGGCTGAAGGAATCAATGGGATTTCAGGGTAGCTAATCTGAAACAGGGAAGAGAAGAGAGTTGGGTTTGTTTCCAAGGAGTGGAAAGAAACTTCTTTTTTTTTAAAAAAAAGCGCATCACTTAGCAGAGGTATGCTTAGTAAAAAGATGCTCAGAAATGTGGTTTTCGAGATACGCCAACTAGCTACCTTTAACAGAAATTCAACTAACATTTATTTAGATGCTTAATTAAAAATACTGAAGCACTGGTGGGAAAGAAATCAAGCAAAAGAGAAAGACTGTTTGTCACTAACATTTTCATCCACCAAATACACAGCTATTGCTAACAATTGCAACTACTACCCATTTTTTTATTCCAAAAATCTCAAATCTAATATAAAAGCATTAATTTATTTTACTAATCTGGCTTTCTAAATGACCTTTTTTTATTTTTTTTTTAACACAGACCATCACTTTACAATGACACAAAAGCCACTGGTTAACTTCCTTGTAAAAATACACTCCACTAAACCAAAATTCTTCTCAAAACACTGTTCCTTAGTGGCAACCACTAATAACAGTAATCTAATTGTTTCACACCTTTATTTTCCTGTTTGTTGAATGAAAAAACACTGAAGTTAAAAATCTAAAAGCAAACCTGGAGTTTAACTTTTTTTTTTTCTTGCAGAGGTGTAAAAACCCTGTGAAATAAAAACTGTAAAATAACTACACAAGAACAGCATCTCACCCATAAGGAAGGAACCTGGTTCTGCTGGATGCAGCAATTCAGGCAGCAGAAGACCAAACCTTCTGCTGGTAGGAATCAGCCCAGGCTTTACGCTAGCTGAAGGTTTTACTCAAGTCTTGGTGCAGATGACAGCAATTTTTAAAAATTTATTTTTAAAATCAAGGAGCCAAAAGTGCAGAGACTACTATCACGTGCAGAAAAGCCATGCCTCCAGCACGTCTTGGACAAGAGCATCACATGAGAAATGTGACACAAGGTTTGTGCTCAGATTAGTATCAGGGCAACCACAAGCCTTTGTGCCTTGAGAATGCAACGCCTTGTACTGAATCATAGTCAAATCTATGCTGGGATGCAGACACCTGTCTGGGGCAACATCCTGCTGTCCTCCTGGGATGGCAAGGTCTGCCCACGCCAAGGCATGCTTGGGCTGGTGGCTCCCCATGGGCAACGTGTGCAAGGACACACGCGGGTGTTCGCTCGAGGCAGTGCCTCGGTGGTGCGAACTCCAGAGCCGACGGTCACAGGGATAAGCAGGGCGCTGGCGTTCCTGTTAGGTGGATCCTGAATGCAAAGTGCCATTTTCTATACCCACTGCAGAGACAAGAAGGACATCTTTGTTTGATCAGCAGTGATATGACAGACCATCTCTCTGGCCATGCTCAGTGATGCAAGTAATACCCACTCTCATCTGTTACTTAGTTCGCATCATCAAAAATGGGAGAAGACCTCCAGAACACAGGAGACATCGTATTATTTTGTGTCTAGTTCCTACAAGATCAGTACAAAAATGGGGCAACATGCCTTCACTGAGCTGTCAGGGAGTCGCTTGCTGGACCCTCCCAGCAGCTGCATCTAAGGCAAGCAGAGGCTGATGCAGCAGCATGGCAGGACATCCTCAGTCTCAGCCCAGGTGCTAAGTAGTTGCAACTTCCATTAATCCTGAACACTCAACAGTATGATCTGCTTTTAAGTGCATTCACTATAAATTATGCAGAAAAGCAATATGACTGTCTCAGAGAAAGGGAGTGCTCCCTATCAGAGAAGACAGCTGAATACCCCCTGACCCAGACACACGACGACATTTTTAGGGGCACCAAGAACAGCCCTGTGAAAATCCTTTCTCTCCTCCGGCATTTCTGTGTGGCATTCAACACTTGAATGCAAATCATCTTGGAAGCAAACCATGCAATCTGCGCTCAAGACATCACTTTTTCCATTAACCTCCACCACAGAGCTCCATCCCCAGCAATATCCACACCAAATGTGCTTTTCCGAGCGCTGCGGGTGAGGGCTGCCTGGAGCTGAGTCTCTGTCAGCAGGCTGGGTAAGACAGCAAATGGAAAATCAAATCACACGGAATTTTATATTTATATCTAAGTGATGCCAGTAGTGGCCAAATGGGTGTATTTTCCTCCCTAAGTGGGTACAGTAACAGGAAGGAGATGTGATGGTTTTGAGGCAGGAAGCACCCCAACAGGCATGGGATGAGAAGAGCTGACCTCCATCTGAGACCACACACGGGGCACATCCTGTCCCACCGCCTTGGTGCCGCATTAGTGAAGGTCTCAATTGGAAAAACAGGAAATGTACTCTCTCAACAGTGATGCTGAAGGTGGACATTCATGGGGGCAGAAGGGGATGAGGGAGAAAAACCTACTCCTGATACCACCACAAGCTCTCTTTCAGATGGCACTAACTTTGTGAACTTTGTTTTAGCAAAGGAAAAAAAAAAAAAAAAAGCACACAATCAGTAAGGTTTTAACACATCAGACCATGGACAAATAAGCTCTTCTGGGTCCGGCCATGCCAGGATACTGACGCCAGCCACTTTTTGATCTTTTATTACTCTGGTCTCTGAAGAGACCCTAAGCTATATCTGATACCAACTACTAGTCAGCTTCACTTCTAACAGGGCTACAGAAAATCCTACTAAACCCAAGACTTTCACCAGCTTCTGCATCTTTCACAAACCAAGATCCACGCTAGCCACCAGGCTGGCATTTTTTTTTTAATCTTCCTTACCCAAGGATGACATACCTATTTTCCTGGAAATTTTCAGCAACTTTTCTGAACGAGGAGAAGGTATCCTGTGTGAGAAACCATGTCAACAAGACCTTTCCGTAAGCACAACATTTGTGTAACGTCAACACAATAATTTATAATTTATTTTTTCCTCTTCAGAGGAACAGGAAAGAAGTGTTTAAAAGAACGCGGCAGTGGTTAAAAGGAGGGCTACTCTGGCGGAGAATGGTGCACTAATTGAAAGCTTCTGAAGTGATGCCTTCTCCTGGGGTGTGCAGACAT
This sequence comes from Nyctibius grandis, assembly GCF_013368605.1. NCBI lineage: Eukaryota > Metazoa > Chordata > Aves > Nyctibiiformes > Nyctibiidae > Nyctibius > Nyctibius grandis. Next base: position 116,478,724 of record NC_090658.1, on the reverse strand, counting down.
CATCTTTCAGCACACAACAGCAAGGTCGCTTCCCTTTGCCTTGAAGCCTGCTAACAGCTTTGTGTTGGCAGTACGTACACTGAAAAGGGAAGGCCAGTGAATGCATCACCTTCAGAGTCAGGGGAGTCAGCTCCAAAACTGATGTAGATGTTTGGAGTCACACTAGCATCAGGGAAGAGGTTCCTGCAGAGGAAGGTGAAGCTTTGTCTGCTCAGCTGAAGGCAGTCTGGACCATGGAGGCTCCAGGTAGATCTTCCAGCTGATGCTCTGCCCTGGCTGAGCATCCCGTTCAGTCTCTCCTCTCTGCAAACACAGGCATGATCCTGCTGCTGGACTTTCCTGCGATATACCCAGCACAACAGAAATAGTCCCACATTTCTCCCCCATGCTCTGAAGAGAGTAGGCGGTACCTTAAAAGCATTTCAGGCCCTCACATTCTTATGGTTAACATTTATTTTTTTTAGCTTCTTGACCCTCTATCGCAGAGATCATGACTTGACAGACTTATTTTGAGACCTTCCTTAAATTTCACAACTAAAAGCAGCAGCAAGCAACAATCAGGCTCCCAAAGGAAGGTCAGCCCCCATATTTCCTCTCTGCAACACCAACATTTCCAGCTGCAGGAGGGGTGGTGGGGCAGGGCAGAGAGACGGGTATTTATATATCCCATAGCCCAGCCCAGGACAGCACTCTTCAGCATTTTGGTGCCAAAGCCTTCTCTTTTGGAAAAGGAGAGGAGCCGCAGCTGAAGATGACCCCGTTGAACAACAGCGCATCGCCCCGGCATGCTCGGTTTTGGAGCGACTCCAAGCAGGGTGGGACTGTAAGGAAGTGGACAAAAGCTTTGGATAGAGATCTACGGGGAGGAAGCGCTTCCTACTTCCTATACTCCACAGAAAGGACGAGGGCTTTAAATAACCCTCCTCCCAAGCCCTGCTGAAGACCAAAAGGGTTGCCGCTGGAAGAAAGTCTTATCTGGCTGGGATCTGGCTGAACGCTGCTGGGGGTCTCCCATGGGATGTGGCTGCCCTGCTGCAGTTCCTACCACTTTGGTGGGAAGGGGAAGACTGGGCTGCCCACAGTCCCATTGTGACTGGCACCATTCAGATAAAAAAGCCTGTGGAAAGCCCAGGACAGGGCTCTCAGCTCCTCCACCAATGGTGCAGAGCCAGACTTGCTCCCCGAGAACAACCTTTGATGAAAAAGGAAAATCAAGAAGCTACATTTACTCTTTGCAATGCCATCTTGACATCACGCTATTTCTCAGCCCCATTCCCCTTTTAGCCCTTTCTTGTACGGCCTATAGGGCTGCAGCAGCCCCTTTATTCTGATGGATGGAGACACTCAACCTGCTCCATCCATCTCTCCCCGCTCCCTCCCTCCCCACCTCTACAGCCACACCGGAACTTCCCCCCTTGCCTCCCTCCTGCCTCTTGCATGGTCCCACATGTAGACCATGAACACTGGAGCCAGGACAACCTGTAGGTTGTACTGATAAGCAAATAACAGACATTGACCAAAAAAACCCCACTCCTAACAAATACTGATGGAATATGTACTTTGCTTAGATGTAACAGAATCAGACCCTAAATACAGCAATACATATCTGCAGACCACACAGATCTTTCCTCTGTACAGTACTGCGTCAGTCGTCTTATCTGTCCATTTTAATGTACATATTCAGTTGTCACACCTCTTACCTGCCCTGTTCTCCACCCCGAGCATCAGCCCGTGGGAGGACACCTGTTTGTCATTTTTCAACCCATCCTTAGTGTGCTGGAGCACCCAGTGCCTATTAACCCAATAGAAGATGACTTGTGCTGTGCCAAAGCTGCTTAAATCTACATCTCAGATATTTTCAATGGGCTGGAATACTTAATAACAGCAAATAAGGGAGAGACGGAAGGAAACCACAGGTTTGGAAAATATCAGGCTAGACAGATTAAGAAGCAATGTAGAAAAAATATACTGCAAATTATATTCTCAAAACAAAAATGATGATACAGGCAGGTCGAAAAGAACCCAGTTGCGCACACATTTTTGCTACGGTCTCTGGTAAGAAATGGCATTGCTTTGAAATGGGATTGAATAAACAAACTTCACCTTCCTGAAGGAAAAAATTAGTTCATGAATGGCTTTGTACAGAGCAATTACCCACCGGTTTGGAACAGACGTCTGTGGTTTTGACCTGCTGAGATAGCCATCGAAACTGCGCTTGGTCAGAAACTGGGAAAGATAAAGTGATCAACGCCTCCCGCTTTTATAAGGGAGTGAAAGAGTCAAAACTATTTCTCATAGCAATTATCTGCCAGGTTCTGGGTTCACTGGACAACAAAACACGCTCAGTAAATGTACTGCTGTTGTAAAACTCCCGCGTTATCTCTACTAATTATGGCAATACGGCAAGTGCTCAGCTGAGAAGGCGGCTTTGTTGGGCTCAAATTAGACAAAGTGCAGTAAGAAACAGCCTGTGGTGACACCAAATTCGCAGCCAGGGGTGAGAGAGGCAGACCTGCCTGAGAGCCTGCCCTGGTGAGACGGCGTCTCCACCACAGGCATGTACTGAAGTGAAGACGCTGAGCGCCACTCTTCCTGCAAACTCATTTCAGCTATTATAGGTTATTTCTCTTTTTCTTCTTGCTTCCAAACCATCTCAGTGTCCTATAAGCTTCCGTTACTCAGCCTTGTCCTAATGGCTTCCGTACAGAGCTATGTCAGGGTGGATGTATCTCAATACACTCGCACTTTAATGCAGTCAATACTAATTATTTTCTATATTCCTAAAGATGAGCTGCTCCTCTTGGAAATACAGTCATACTGAGGCCCGTAAAGCATCACACAGACACGTGTTTGGATGTTTAGGTAAGTGTTAGGGGAGCTTACGCCCAACAAGAGTTCATCTGTCACACCAGGGTGAAAGTGGCACTGGGAAGCCCTGGCTGTCTGCCTTTGCATATTTTTCCTGCTTCTTGCTGAGACACAATGGTCACTTGTGCATAAACCCCGGCAAGCTTTACCCCTCCTCATATAACCGACAAGACCAAACTAATGGTGCTGCGATTTCCCTCACTCCGCTGAGCTAACAGTGCGGATTCAACAGGGGAAGGGACCATCCAGCTCATCAGGTTTGGCCCCTCGTACGGCAGATCTAGCATCACTCATTGACTTTCTTCTTGAGCTTCATCCCAAAAGCCAGCCAGACTTTATTCCCACCACCCCAATCACAGGCCTGATTCCTCTAACAGCTCAAAACCATCTTCTAACTTCCATCCCAAATGTGTTCAGTGCTGTTTACAGCATTTGCTCTGGTCCCAACATAATCTTCTCTAGAACTTCCCCTCTGCTACGCACATTTATAGAGAGCCATCGCCAGAGGTAGGTGTCGATCCCTTCTCCCAAGTAACAAATGACAGGACAAGAGGAAATGGCCTTCAACTTGTGCCAGGGGAGGTTTAGATTGGATATCAGAAAAAATTTCTTCACTGAAAGGGTTATCAAACATTGGCACAGGCTGCCCAGGGAAGTGGTGGAGTCACCATCCCTGGAGGTATTTAAAAGATGTGGAGATATGTTGCTTAGGGACATGGTTTAATGGTGGACTTGGAAGTGTCAGGTTAACGGTTGAACTTTATGATCTTCAAGGTCCTTTCCAACCAAAATGATTCTATGATTCTATGATCACTCTCACATCAGCCTTGGTTCTCCTGGCTTAACTGAGCAGGCTCTTCTCGTCCCCTCTCAGACACGTATTTTCCTTTCCCCATGTTGTAGAAATCCTCTTCTGCACCTAGTGCAGTGACAGCCTCCTGGCTCCTGGCCACTGGGACCACACTGCACCATCTTGGACGAGGTCTCACCCACACCTGCACAGTGACACTGAGTTTCCTTATCTGCCCTGGAAACACAGCCAAGAAAGGGATTTGTCTTTTCACCTTAGTGCCTTGGGTCAATCTGTGTTCAGCTCTGCCTGGACTCTTCTCTGCGCTTCCAGCTGAGCCGCTTCTCCCTGCTTCAGAGACGGACTCCCCCTGCATGTCTTGCCTTTTCTGTGACTTCCATCCCCAGGGTTAACCAGCTCTTTCAGAACCACGTCCTGATCTTCTTTCACATTAATGACAAGCAGCAATGTCATGGCATCAGATATCTGATCTGTGCACTCCCAAATGTGGAGCTTCAAAACCCATGTCCTGATAAGGTCTAATGGAAGACATGTGAAGCTCAGTGGAAAAATGACGTTAAGAAATAAGTGTTTCAACACATTTCTGGAACATCTCCACATGTAAAACCTGGCAGTGCACGTCACACAAGGATTTTCCAGTTTCTTCTCCAGCTATAAGTGTCAGGCAACCAAGGAGGACCACTCCTATCACCCATCCAGTGGAAGAGCAGGGAATAATGGCATATTTGTTTTATAAACAAAACAGCAGGCTTGTACAAAATTAACCAAGCAAACAAATCCAACCACAGCTTTAACTAGGGGAGACCACAATCACTCCCTATTTGCTATTCAATAGGATCTGTGTACTAGAAAGCATTTTCAGCAATGCAGCTTCTCACACACATATATTTGTGTTTTATCCATAATCCAGCTGTTGAGTTTTTTTCCTTTAAAGGGGCAGATTCAGATCTGGCATATTAGAGGAACAGCTGTAATAAACAGAAAGGCCATTAGGTAGTTTGCTCTGAAAATAAAAAAAAAAAATCCCCCTTTACTAGAGCAGTGAGAAAGGTGACTGAAAATACCCCTGGATGTTACGAGCAGGCTGCAGCTCCCTTGGAGCGTGGGAAGCCTCAGGATCTGCCAGGGGGGCAGGGGAAGCAGTTCAGCAAAGATGTGTTCATGCACGCTTACAGACACACGGTGCTTGCAGTAAATGAGATATTTGCCACCGAGAAAAGGACTTTTTTTTGTTTGACATCAAGAGAAGCGTGCCCTTTGCTGCTTTATCCCCCAGGCAGGACTGCGGTGGTCTGGCACAGCTCCTCCAGCTCCAAGCAGCGCCTGCATCGGAGCAACATGGCAGGACCCTCTGCAAACCAGAAAGGTACCCTGGACCGAGTTGCCGTGCAAGCAAATGGATGGGGAGAAAACATGCAAAAATACTGCAAGTTCGATCATGTGCCAAAACTTTGGTCTACACCGTAACGGCATTTGGACGTACGCTGGGGCACGCAGGTGGCTTTGGCCAGGCACAAGCCTGCTCAGCCGGGTGCTCGCTCCAATGGCACATCGCTGCCGACACACGAGTCATAAGAAAGCTTCAAACCCCTACATGTCTCGGCGCACCACTGAATAAAATCTGTGTATGCATAAATGCCCCAGATCGACTTTTCCTATAAAAAGCAACTGTTTCTTGACTGAAACTGCTCTTCCCGGCAGGGAGGGGAGTTGTGGTGGCAGATTTCTCCAGGCTGCACCACAAAGCTGTGGGGGCTGCCAGGAGCACCCCAGGCAGAGCTTACAGAGCTCCTCAACAACAGAGCACCACTCTACCCACAAATAACCGCGCTAAAACACACCCCATTTCTTGACGCTGCTGTTGCAGCCAGCGTTTCCAAGCCTGCAGCTTTCCCGGAAAAAAACACAGCACGCACATGCTCCAGCCCATGCGATGTTTAACACGAGTAGCCTGGTTTCACGCATCCGAACAAGCAGTGGGAGCTACCGTTTCTTTGCTAAGAGCACATCCTAGGCTGGTACACGTTAAAGTTAACCAGTGGTGAAGCCTGCAGCTCTGGCTCTGCAAAGGGGATCGCGTCTGCTGGCGGCTGCCCCAGCCCAGAAGCGGGATGCTGGAGGGCTCCTGCTGTGATGCAGAAAAATGGCAGCTGAGATCTGGCGTCCACCGTGCCAAGCACCATGCACAGGGCTAAAGAGAGCCTGTCGCTGTGCCAAAAAGCAGATAATTTAAGTAGAAAGGCAGCTGACGGGACTTCCCTGCTTTGCCAAGCAGCTGGCTGGAGAAACACATCTTGCAGCAGCAAACATCGCTCTGCATCGATGAGGTGGAGGGTCCTTTCAAATCAGCCCTGGGCAGGCCCAAGGACATGCACTGGGGATAAAGAGGAGCTGCCTGATAAATGGCAACACTTGGCAGGCCATAAAAAAATTATCTGCTTCCTCTCCTTCAAAAGGTTATGGATCTCTTTCCTACCATTGCCTCCCAGGCCATAAAATATCACTAAATTTACCCTGACTGAAAATACTAGATACCTCATGTCTTAAACTTGAAGAACATTTTTTCCACTCAGACACAGGAATTTTGCTTACCTTCATCAAGCAGCAGCACCAACCGTTGTTCAAGTACAGTATAAATATCAGCCTTTGCCATTAAAACAAATGCAGATTTTGGCACCAGATCTCACAGGAATAATTACAGAACCACAAAATGGTTTGGGTTGGAAGTGACCTCTAAAGACCATCTAGTCCAACCCCTGCCAGGGGCAGGGACATCTTCAACTAGATCAGGTTGCTCAAACCCCTGTCCAACCTGACCTTGAAAACTTTCAGTGATGGGGCATCCACAACTTCTCTGGGCAACCTGTTCCAGTGTCTCACCACCCTCATCATAAAAAAATTTATTCCTCATGTCCAATCTAAACCTACCCTCTTTCAGTTTAAAACCATTACCACTTGTCTTGTCACTACAGGCCCTGCTAAAAGGTTTGTCCCCATCTTTCTTCTAGACCCCCTTCAGGTACTGGAAGGCTGCTATGAGGTCTCCCTGGAGCCTTCTCTTCTCCAGGCTGAACAGCCCCAACTCTCTCAGCCTCTCTTCATAGGAGAGGTGCTCCAGCCCTCTGATCATTTTTGTGGCCCTCCTCTGGACTTGCTCCAACAGGTCTATGTCTTTCCTGTGCTGAGGACCCCAGAGCTGGACGCAGTACTGCAGGTGGGGTCTCACGAGAGCGGAGTAGAGGGGCAGAATCACCTCCCTCAACCCGCTGGCCACACTGCTTTTGATGCAGCCCAGGATATGGTTGGCCTTCTGGGCTGTGAGCGCAGATTGCCAGCGCTTGTCCAATATTCGTCCACCAGTATCCCCAAGTCCTTAATCCACTCATCCCCCAGTCTGTACTGATACTGGGGGTTGCCATGACCCAGGTGCAGGACCTTGCACTTGGCCTTATTGAACTTCATGAGGTTCACTTGGGCCCACTCCTGCAGCCTGTCAAGGTCCCTCTGGATGGCATCCCTTCCCCCAAATGCATCCGCTGCACCACTCAGCTCGGTGTCATCCACAAACTGCACTCAATCCTGCTGTCTATGGCATTAGTAAGTTAAAATACATGACAACACCTCACAGGGAAAAGCCCAGATGGGGAATGCCAGCATGGACCAAGCAATCCCGCATGTGGGACTGAAGAATGTATGCAAGCTAAGCTGGACCGCAATTTCTTGAAACTCCGTTTCCACGCTTTATTTATTTTTGTTTAACAAACTAAAACCCTAAGTGCCAAACTGAAGGCTCAGTGACAACTCATACTAAACAAATTGGCTTCTCAGATCACTTGAGAGCTGCTTTACTTCCTTCCGTTTACGCTCTACTAATCTCTACATTTCTCTCAGTCTGACAAAGTAATTAAAAAAAATCCATTCCACTTTCAGTTTCTGAGTGGAGAAAGCATCAAGAGTTCATAAGCTACTGGTTTTTTTTTTTAATGAGAAATATTATTTGCCATATATTTTTGGTAAATAATCACAGTGAGTTGAGGTATGAAACAGATCTGCAAAATGAAACAGGCAAGAATGTGAACGTAGTGTCTCTGCTTCGAAACACTCCCAGCCTCACCAAAGGAGTGACTTGGCTGGAAAGTTATTTATCGAAACGCAGAGGCCAAGTGATGCACAAGTGCCGAAGACATGGCAAGGAGAGCAGGGAGGGCAATGCCTAAGTCAGTTACGCAAGCGGGGAAGTGCAGGGTGAAAGGACGGGAGGACTCTGCGGGACGCACGGCAGCCAGCCTCGGAAAGCTCATAAAGAGCTTTGGCAGGAACCGGCCGCCCCGCCGGTGATGGGGTGATGGTGAAGCCAGGTTCCGGCACCGCCGGCTGCGGGACCCCGCGCCCGGCACCCCGAGGGGCAGGGCAAAGCTCCCGGCAGCCTGCTGCCGAGCTCTGTGCTTGCTGGGCACGTGCGTGGAGACCGCGGGGTGCTGGGGAGAACAAGAAGGCTTTGATGCTTCCTCTGCTATCTATGCTGTTTTTTTATGCAGATTTTTTTTTCCTGGGTTTGCTGCTGAAGTGCCCATGGACAATGAGACTATTAAGCATTTACTCCAGCATGAGATTAGTTTGGATTTCAGTTTCTGCTGAGCCAGCTCATTTCCTTCCACATTCTTACAGGAACAGATGCTAAAATACAAATGGACAGTCATCATCATAAAAGCAGAAAAATGAAGATTCTTCATATAACAGCAGTTAAAATTATTCTTTTTCACAGCTTTAGCCAGAACCATTCAATAGCTTGCTCCTCCATCTAATTACATTACACTAAACAGGCAAGGAACTATTATTTTGTCTTTAATTAAAAAAAAAAAACAACCCACACCTCTCAAAATATTAAACCCCCAACCAACCAACAAAAAAACTGGCCAAACTGGCGAGATGAAAAGAAGTCTTCAGAGGAGCCAAAGAGAAGAATTTCTTTTGTCCCCTCCCATCACACATGACTGCGGTGCTGCCTTCAGACCCCCAATTTGACTGCTGCAGCAATTAGTCACAAAATTCAAGGCCAGCTGAAACCAACAGATACACCAAAGAGCATCCCTGCACTATAACCAGTTCTTCGCCCACAGAAGAAAACCAAGCGGGTGAATAACCTGCAGTTAATAACAAGCAGCTAGCCATCCCTGGGCTGCAACACCAGCCAGGACGAGATGATGGCAGCTCTCGTGCCACCACTTGAGGGAAGGCAGGAGCATCTCCCCCCAGGGTGCTTTGGTACCCAGCAGCTGCATCCCAGTGCATCCCCATCCCAGCGCATCCCCCAGACAGCTGCAGCAGCTCTGCGAAGCACAGGGCCACGCAGCAGAGACAGAGTCACCAGAGCTTGGACTTTCTTCAGGGAAAAAAATGTGGAATGAAACCCAGGCTGTTTGCGGCTCGCATCAGAGCCCTGCTCCGCCACACCAGCCACATTTCCCTTTCCACCCACAATTACTCCCGTCATGATTACTTGTGCAAAACTGCCTACAGTCTTCCAGAAACTAAACTGTATCCATCAACTTTATCCCTGCTCAGAAAAAACCCATGTACGGCAAGATGCTTTCCCACGCAGCTCTGCTATTCAGACACTTTGCCAGCTAGGTGGGCAATCCACAACCCTGCCAGGCACTTTTTCAAGTACCTTTTACATACAGATACAATATCCATCATCCACTAATGCTCTTAAAATGCCAGATGTTTCTCATCGCCTGCCCCAGCTGGTCAACGCACCGCTCGGCAAGCCCATAGCCCCCGGTGCAGCTCTGCCAGTCCACTGCTGAACCTGCAAGCACCATCTCCTCTGGGCTGGGAGAAAAATACATTAATACGGGTCAGAAAACTGAGATCATGAAGGACTGAAGCCACTGATCCCCCCATCAGGCTGCTTTATTGCTCAGCGCAAATTTTTCCAGGAGAAAAATTTTTCCTCTGAGAACTAACAAGCTATGAAGTATAAATATGCAATGTAAATACACAGACGATATATATGTTGGTAGGACTAAGGACGAGAAATCACTGATAAAACTTAGAAGGACTTTCAGAGAAATCTTTCCAAACCATCAGCTTCTGCATTTCAGACAAGTAAGGCAGGTTCATGGACATAAAAACAAGGTTCAGAGAGGTTCATGGAGTAAAATGGATTTAGTTCACACGGAGGAGAAAGTAAAGGTCGTGCTGGCAGCTCAAGCCAGAACCAGGCTCTGCAATACCTTACTGACCACCAGCTAGGGGAGTTTAGTCTTGGCTGTAAAGAGCAGAGAAAACTACGCAACTTCCTATTGCCTTTGTCAGTTTATTTGTAAACACTTTAGCACTATGAACATTTTAATTGCCTGTGTGTCCCCTGTACAATATCATTATGTTTTCTTAAAAAAAAAAAACAACAACCTATTAGGAAATGTTGCAGCACCCTTAATGCAAAAATAAGCCTCCAGGGTATCTCCGATGAACACAGCTGCCCTGCAGTTTCAGCCGGGTGCTGCCCTATCTCGCTTCCCGTCTGCAGCTCTTGCAGCACCCGGTGCTACGGGCTGGCTCAGCAAACCGCCCCAGCACTGTGCCAGCCCAGCAGCTCTCCAGATGAGTTTCGGTGCCAGTGACACCACTGCAACGCCACGCTGCTGCATCAGCACGAAAGACTGGTGTTATTATACATTTTTGATGGCTTCACCATTGCTCTGCTTGTTCACCCGTTTCACCCAGAGCTGCTTCTCTCATGCCAGACCCCTAAACCACTCTCTAGGTTTTAGGGTTCAAAGCCAACCACCTCCCTCATCACCAGAACTCACACTCTCAGGACCGACGGAGGACCTACACACTCAAGCCACTGCACCACAACGTATATTTGCAGAGGGACTTCACACAGCCACCCCACGCAGGACAGACACCCACAGTGTGCCTATGTACTGACTGACATCAGTGTGACCCCCCCGCGCCCAGAGAATGCCCAGCCGCACGCCACCAGCCCCGCTCCGCAGCTGGCTGCCCGAGGGGGTGCCAGCCGCTCCCGCTTGCCCCCTCACCTCACCCCTCCAGCTGCCCCGGGCTCAGGCAGCGGTGCCTCGGGCTCAGGCAGGGGATTCCCCATGCTGGGTTGGCCACCCCATCCCTCCGGCTGCTCTGCCACAGCCCCGCACAAACCAGGAAGTGGAGGCGAGGGGGGAGTTTATTTTTAGATATTTTTTTTTTTTTCTTAAATATGAAGCGAAAACACACGCACAAACCACACGTTCACCCTCACTCCACCCGGTGACGGGTTTTACATTTTACATCCTTCCAACACTCAGAAATTCCTGGGCGATGGTGGAGGACAGACGTCACCGCATCACGCCATACATTTCCATTATCCTCCTCCAGCACCCCCTTTCCTACACGGGCAAAATAAAGAGTCTCTTGAACACCGAATTAAATCTCTCCACGAAGCAGGTGAAGACAAAAGAGAGAGCTCGGAAAGGGAACGTGCCCTTAGCACCACTGTGGCATAGAAGCAGGCAAGTGGCTCTGCTCCTAGCTCGTCTCCCGCTTTCCCACCTCCCCAAAAAACATCCTGGCTCAGGACATCCAGAGGCACTGGCAGAAGATGCAGCTCACACCTCCAAGGCTTCGCTGCAGACATTTCAGAGAAAGAAGAGCTAGTGTGGGATTATTTGTCCCTTCCCACCAGTTCAAACACACTTTTGAATCCCTACTAGCCAAGAGTTGGGCTCTTCTGCAGCCTCTCAGACATCATTACTTATAATGTCTTCAGGTGCTCCTGTTAAACAAGATACAGGATCTCAAGAGACACCAAAGAGACGCCTCAAACTTTAGTTTCAGAGGCGCATGCAGGTAGAAAGGGTTGAAGGGTTTTCCAAGCAGTTGACACTTTTGCAGACTACAGTTCCCCAGGCTGAATTTTTGGAGCTAGGAGGAGATCAACCAGCTGGTCACGCTTCCACTGCAGGAATTTCTGGTACAGCACTTAGTTTCCCTCAAAGGTAAAATAAAGATAAAAAGTTGAAAGATCCCCTGGTTTTCCAGAATGAGTCTATTGGAAATTCATAGATCTTTAAAAAAAAAGCAGGGCACCACATCAGCATACACATAGCTACACCTACAGCAGCAAGACTTCTGCATCAAAGAGAAGAAAACCTTCAAGGAGCGAATACATTTACACAAGACCCAATTTGTGGCCCACAGCCTGGTGTGGCTACACATTCAGGCTCTAATGGCAAAATGACCTGTTTCAACCTCTGTTCAAAGAGAAACCACACGCCAGCAGAGGGTCACTTAGACGTGAACATCATTAATATAGAAATGACTGTTTCAGAGCTCTGAAAACCCTAATTAATCACAGCACTGGTTTTATGAGTGATTGTTTGCAAACACCACGCCAGCTCCACACCACCCCCTGACATCACTGGCGATGCCTAATCCCAGGCAGAAAAATGCCCTCACTATGTGCTGGATACCATATTGCTTGGACAACAAGTGTGAGCCACCATTCAGATAAAAGCAAACCTGAAAGATAAAATGAAGACACCTGAAGGCATAAGAAGGTGTCTGCCTCAGGTTTAGTACCTCACTACTGATTTTTACCTCCAAGACAAGAAAAATTTGGTGTGTATGTCATTGCACAGCAGTGCGGGGATGGACTGGACAGCTTCAAGCACTACAAGACTTGAAGACACAAGCTTTGCTCCACAACCTCAACAACAATAATAAGATGTTTGTGAATATAAAAAGGTGGAAACTACAACGGTTGGGTCACTCCAACCACTCAGTGGTCTTCTACGCTAGGATAAAAAGTAGATTCAATGCAGCCTTGCAGATACCTTAATTAATCCAAAAATCTTTTGGAAAGGCTGAGAAATATTTTTGTGTGTTTTAAGAAGCAGAGCTGACGTGGAACATCTTTTCCCAGTCCAACCCAACAAACACATGGCAAGACACAGGCTGGCTTTAGGACAGCAGCTTATGTTAGCTAACAACCACCCCTTGCTTTACCGTCACCCAGCCCTCTTGGCCTGCCTCAACCAGCCAGACTGGGTCTTCAAAACAGGTCAATGTATTGGGACTCCCAGAAGGGACTGGGACAGGCTGCACGCTGACACGCCGTTCAGGCACGCTGCAGCCCAGATCCACCTTGATCAAGCAGCTGAACTTGTCCTGTCAAAACAGTTGTTAAAAATATACTTTTATCCTGTCCTGGATGAAGGTTTGGCCTCTTTTGGGGGTGCCAGGACGGGGACATGAGCAGCACCGCTCTGCTGCCCCAAACCATCTCACCCTGCACGACGCTGACAGCTGCACCCTGAACGCACCACCACAGAGGGCACAGCTTTCCACAGCCTCTGCTTGCCTTATTGCCAAAAGATTTTCCTACACCGTTATCAAAAAATTAAATCTTTTGTTGTATTTAAGAAAAAAGAAGAGGATATTGGTGAGAAGAGCCCTGGGCTTTTGCTACACTGGAGACATTTCATTAGAAGCCTTATGCTGTGCCCCTGTACCCTGAAAGAGACTTGAATTTAAACCTACTTAACTAACGAACTGCACTCTGCAGGGAGCGGCGTGCTTACTTCTAGGAAGCATCGCAGAAGCACCACAGTCAGCTACAATCCCCTGTTCCCTTCATCTACATTAGCAGCACCTTCGCCTTCCCGCTGCCCGAGGCTTTGCTGCACCACTTTGCCGATGGGGCGGATTTGTGGCTGCAGTGACACCAGTGTCCTGCTCCCTTCCCGCATGATTCCACCTGTAGTAAGGCAGCTCCTTCTCAGCTCACCACCAGGGTGGGCACAGAGACCCACCGACACCCAGACCCCAGATTTCCAGCAGTGGAGAGCAGCACCAGTGGGCTGAAACGAGCTGCCAGCCCCCGTCAAGGGATGCTGGCACAAAACCCCTTTGCCAAACACAGGCGAGTTCCCAAGGAAAAGGCATTTAAGTGTCAAGACCTCTCCTTTCCAGCCTCCAAAGAAACCTACAGACTTCTCCAGCAGCCTAATGGACTGTGTTTATTGCTGCATCCTTCTCTTTATAGGTCAACATATACCAGAGAGCTGGCAATTCTCAGCTAATCAGATTTCCGTGCAGACTGACAAATGGCTCCCAATAAGAATATAAAAAAACCCCATAAAATCAGTCCCTATAATCAACTCACTCGATGTAATGCAGTAAGCGTGCAGAAAGCTCGTACGCTTTATTAACACTTTATGGCAGCATTCTGGGGGGTTTGTGGCGGTGGGGGGACCCCAGCCCGGGCTGGCTGCGGGAAGGAACACGTTCTTGCTCTTCTTTGCTGTTTGTGCTCCACTAACACTGTGTTATTTGAAAACTAAATTAGTGGCAATTCCTTGACATACCATTAGTGCGCTTGCAAAAGTCAAAGCCTAAAACCAGACTGTGAACACATGCTCACAAAGGAGGTCCTCGATCCACTGCTGGATTACCCCAGGCTGAAAACTCCTTATAGGCAAGTCCTTTCTATCTCCTCAGCCAGACCCTAAAACCACGAACAGACATTGTCAACGGGGTGTGTAAGTCATCCTTCTCATGAAGACCAAGCACATCTCCTTGTTACCCTGCCCCTGCAGCTCCGCCACATTCAGTCCCTCCAAACTCCAAATCTGACACACTTTACCCAAAACATTTCAGAAAGCTCACTCATCACCGAGAAGAGCTTGAGAAGTTTAATGGCATTGCTGACATATATATGGTGTCCCTCTTCCTTCCCGGTGCAGTGCTCATGGTGATGGTGGGGCACTGCACACCCCAAGAGCCAAACCACTGAACCCAGTGAGCCAGGAGAGGAGGAGATGCTGTACAGAGAGGCAGGCAGAAAATCACAACCTCCTCCTCCACGATGGCCCTCAGATGGCCTTAGGAGATGACCAGGATTTCCAGCTAAAACACTGGTGCTCTCGGAGGTCTGGCACTCAAGCTGCTGAGCAGGTAAAGGGGACGGCGAATCTGTCAAGGTCCCTGATTAGGTGTGAAAGAAAAGCCCTGCGTACACAATACTCTTACTGCAGCTATAAATAGCCCTCTCTGAACCAAAGTTGTACACACTGTGTTGACACTCCTGACTTAATAGGATTTGCTAGGTAGCCCGAACCAGCTCCGGCTGCTGCAGGGCAGCCTCGCCGAGCGATTTCGATTTTCACAACACATGCACACCGTACGGTGCTGCAAGTGGGGGGAGCACAGGGATAATCCCATGTTTTCAGTGTCCTGCTCACACTAAGGCAGGAGGAGACCGTGAGAAATTCCTGAAGGGTCTTGACAAATTTGCACGCGCTGCACAATGGGGAGAAACTGTCCAGGCTGACCGTTTCGATGTAACAAGCTTACCTCATGGCTACATCACAGAAGCTTCTGTTCCTAATACCAGTGATGTTTCTTTCTCCTTTATATTCCTCCTTTTCATAGTGGTAGAGTAAGATGGAAAACAGTAGTCTAATAAAATACATATGATACTACCATTTATATAATTTCAAATAATTTCCCACCTTGTCTGGGTTACTGCCTGTTAACCTGAGATGCTGACCTGAGTACTGTTAGTCAAATAATCTTTTACTGTATCATTCCCACCACACCACCTTTGTGGAGTTTCACAGCCTGCCAGTGGTGTTGAGAACCAGGTCCAGGTTGGGCCTTGACCTTTTGAGCATGTACAAGATGTACGCCCTGCCCTTGCTCCTGGGGCTGAGCTGCGCTGTGGAGCTTGTCTCTGCCTTCCCGAGCACAACCACAGCATCACTTCATCTCCACCATCTGCCTTGCAGAACTGAGCCCCCATCGCTTCCATCGCCTGGTAAAATACTCCAAAACCTGTCTTCTCATCTGCTCTGGGAAAAAAACCCAATATTGATACTTCCATCCCCAAAATGAAAAAGTACCAAGGTCTATTTTTACCAGAAGTGAGCAGCTAGAGTCTCCTGACTACATAGACAAACACTCCTATTTGCTCCACTGTTGTAAGGGTTGAGTACCACCTGGCTGAAAACACCACAGAGTGTGGCCAGCAGGTCAAGGGAGGTTATCCTACCCCTCTACACTGCCCTAGTGAGGCCACACCTGGAGTACTGGGTCCAGTTCTGGGCCCCCCAGTTCAAGAAAGACAAGGAACTACTGGAGAGAATCCAGCGGAGGGCTACAAAGATGATCAGAGGACTGGAGCATCTGCCTTATGAGGAGAGGCTGAGTGAGCTGGGACTGTTTAGTCTGGAGAAGACTGAGGGGAGATCTTATCAATGCTTACAAATACCTTAGGGGTAGAAGATGGGGCCAGACTCTTCTCAGTGGTGCCCCGTGACAGGACAAGGGGCAATGGGCACAAACTGAAACATGGGAAGTTCCATCTGAATATGAGGAAAAACTTCTTTGAGGGTGACAGGGCACTGGAACAGGCTGACCAGGGAGGTTGTGGAGTTTCCTTCTCTGGAGATATGCAAAACCCTCCTGGATGTGACCCTGTGCGATGTGCTCTAGGGGAACCTGCTTTGGCAGGGGGTTGGACTAGATGGTCTGCAGAGGTCCCTTCCAACCCCAACCATTCTGTGATTCCGTGATTCTGTGATCACCCTGAAACCTTGGGGCCTGAGCCACAAACCAGGAGGCAGCATGAGTTTATGGTGTACAGGTGCAGAACAAAAAGATGTCTTCTGGTACCTTATCACGTCATCCCCAGCATCATTGCCTCACAGGCAACAATCCTGAGTGAGGAATGAAGTAGGACAGTTTCATACTGCATATTCCCTACCAACCCCACCTTCCTTCAACTGCTGCATGACCATAAGCAACACAGAAACCAGGCAGGACAGTTGTAAATGCTCATCCATGTGCTCAGTATTGCAGGTCACTGACCAGACTTGCTCAGGACGAGCTCTCGAGCATGCCTGTCACTCCATGCACTCTATGTCTCCTGGGTTTAGGGATGCAGACTCTTTGTGCAGCACTTCTCTGTTTTTCTGGGATGAGGTTTGGCTATTGGGAGCACTGGTTATTCATAACACAAGAAGAAATAATAAAGTTGACCTCAAGCTGGTTCAATACACTCATTCTGAAACTAACGTAGCAAAAGCATGATGCAACATTTTTTCCTACCACATTCTTAACTGTTATGGAAACTGCAGTAATGAAGAAAGGGGCCGGCTCATGAGCTAACCTGACCTGTCCGCACCCCATCTGCTTCGTCAGTATGTACTGCATGCCACAGCCATGATATACACAGTGTTTGCATGGCTATCTAAGAACCCCAGGCAGAACTGGTTGTAAAGAGACATGCAGTTTAAAATTTCATTAAATAAATGGCTATAATACAATCACAACTAACTCAATGCACTGGAGGCTGAATGTTGCTACGGAAAATTATGAGCCTCCCCCTGCAAATATCCTTATCTACCCACAACAGAGAAAGAGCCAGTAGTTTTAACAACATCTTTATTCAGCACATGTACTAGACCAGAATAAGGTGATCATTAAATAGTTTAAAACAAAGAAGCTAGCAAAATGTAATAAGCCTCAACAAACCAAGTGAAAAAGGGCTAAGAGGCTCTACCAGCTACGCCTTGCACTTAGTCCCCTCTTAGGAAACCTTCTATAGGAGATGGAAAGACAATCTGCTTCCACACAGGATAGATGACAGACAGGTGGCTCCTTCTGCAAAACTCATTTTCTTTATTCTGCACAAGTGGATAATTCAGCTCAAGGGTAAGGGAAAAAAAAAAAGCAGAAGGGGAGGTAAGGAAAATGCTTGAATGTCAGAATAGGCAAACTACTGAGCTAGAAAATCTAGATTAAATTAAGCATTCCTGCAAATTTGTAATAGAGAAATGAATGGCTCCCATCTGGAAGCTCAGCAAATTAACTTGGATCCTGGTTAAGAAGACAGCACCAGAGCCTGCTTTCAGAAATGTAAATATCCAGTGTGCATTTGCAACCCAATCACAGGCTAAAAATATAAGACAACTGAGAGTGGAAATCTGATTTTGTGTCTACCTTCTTAATGGGAAATAAAACAATCACTCTCTGTAGACACAGCAATCTGGACTCATTCTTCCTGATGAAGAGATGCTGCAAGATGTCTTCGCACCATGGAAGTCTCTCAGCTGCTTCTGATTGCAAGGCCATAGCTCACATGTTGGAGGCCTGACTTTTCTCCATCATACTCCACTTCTCCATCTCCTTTTCCATCCCGTGCCCCCGGCTGCTCTACTGTACTGTCCTCATCTCTCTGTTTACTTACACCACTTTATTTGGTCAGTATTATTAAGAATATTCTAGTTCCTTGTTCCCTAAGAAGTTTATCTTTGGCCTTCCAGTAAGAGATGAAGTGCTCTTGCTCTCAGTGTGCAGATGGAGAACTCAACCACAGGCATGAACAAGGCTAAGGACTAAATTCAGCCCAGAAGAGAATAGTCTCTCTGCCAGTGGGAGAAGCAGACTAGGAAGGCAATTTGGAGCAGGAGCCTGTTTTAGATGCTCCCTGGTGGTGCCTACCTCCCTCTAGGCTACAGAGAGAGCCTGGGGAGACCAGGCTTAGCCTCTCAGCATCATCCCCAGGGATCATCCTTCAATGCTACAAAAGGAAGGAAATGCCATTAGAAGTTAATGTCATCCATATGGTTCAAGAACTGACACTGCAAGGGAAGTTTTAGGGTGTTCTACCACCAGAAGGCATTCATGGAAAAAAGATGTTTCTCCATGGATGAGAGATGGCCTTCTGTGATCACAGCAGGCACAGCTGAGAGTTTTAAACTAAAGAAAATAAAACCTCTAGAGAAAGGATAATCAGTAAAATCAGCTAATTCCCACATCTGGTTTTAATAAACAGACAGGGGGATTGGTAAACGTGGACAAAAAAGCATATAATATCATCCAAACTTAGAAGAACAAAGAGCATATTAACATCAATAGCAGCAGTCAGATAGGATGGTAGATAATTAGCCAGAAATTCACAGATTATGAGTAAGAAACAAGATCAAGGATTAACATACTGATATTGGGAGCCAGGGAAATGCAACAGAAAAGTCAGGAAGTAGGAGGAGAAGAAACTCAGGAGGATGGCAATCATGGCCCCATCTATGGTGCTACAGGGTCCACGCTGGCTGGGAAAAGGTGAGACAACGGCACGAGTTGTCCTACACCTGACAGAGTTTGCATGGGAGTGAAGTGTAGATTGCAAAATCCACAGCAAGATAAAAGTGCTAACAGGGCTTATCTTACTGCGGGACTGTAACTTCCCAAAATACTCAACTGAAGAACCTACTATTAACGTTAAGAGCTGACCACAGATATCCCTGGAAGCAGCAGACAGCAGCTGTAATCCTCCAGCTGCTGAACTAGAAAAG
This sequence comes from Nyctibius grandis, assembly GCF_013368605.1. NCBI lineage: Eukaryota > Metazoa > Chordata > Aves > Nyctibiiformes > Nyctibiidae > Nyctibius > Nyctibius grandis. Next base: position 116,459,680 of record NC_090658.1, on the reverse strand, counting down.
GGTGATACTAATTTAGACACTGTAAGTAGCTGTAAGTGCTCACAGAAAGTAAGTCTGGAGGCAATCGTAATCACGGAGAGCTTGTTTAGGTAGAAGAATACTCTAAAGTGAAACATAGACATTCATATTTCCGGTTTCCCCTAAGCTTTGAGAAATCAAAGGAACTCAACATGGAAGTCAACCGGACTGAAGTGCTCAAGGACACACTTCTAAGAAGCTTAGAATATCTTTATGGCAAAGATGAAAAAAAAAAAAAAAAAAAGAGTTGGTACTCATAACCCCAAGCAAAGTGGGGGAGATGTCTAGGGAATGATTCCCAATCTAAGTGGAGAAACAATCACCAAAAAAGGGATTTTAGGACTAAGCAGAGTGCCTGTGAGGAATGGAAAGGAAGGGCTGCTCAGCACAGACAGCTGTGTCACGGAGGTCAGGAAGCAAAGGGGTAAAGAGAAATTGCCAAAGTCAAGCTGAATTAGATCATGCAAATAAAAACAAAGAGCAAAGATCAAAATGTTCTTCAGTGATACAAATTAAAAAAAAAAAAAGAGTAAAGAAAGGGGCAGACAAGCAGCACTTGGCTGCTGCATCTTAAAACAAAACCATGAGAAGGGAGAGGAGCTTTTGCTGTAACCGCATCAGCATAGTGAACAGCACACGGAAAAAAATAAACCCATAGTGCTGACAAAAAAACCCCTCAAACTATTAAAGAGCCTGTGAGTAAGTTAAAACTGAAAGTGGGGCAGTTTCTAGTCAGGGAGGGAGGTGAACAGCCTCTCAGCAGGGCAAGCACCTGAAAGGGGACCTGTTTGTTTGTTGAGGTTGGAAGTCTACTCGCAGCTCGCTGCAGCAGCATGAAGCTGGGCTTTGCAATCAACACAGCTTCGTGAAATCTGTGATTCTGAAACACGCTGACCACCAACAGCTCACAGAGAAACCTAAACAACAGGATGATGAGAGTCTCATGATGCATAGAGAAAACTATCTTAAAACTAAGATTAAATGGGATTAATTGCCACCTGTAGCTCCATCTCTCAGCACCCACAGACAAGACTGCTCTTGGTGCTTTCTTTCAGCATCTTCACATACGTTTTCTGACCTCAGTACACCATCACCCCTCTCAGATCTTCTTCAGTAGGAGTGGCAGCACAGCCTCTCACACCCAGAGGTTTGGAGGAGGGGAGAGTGCTTGTTTTTAAACACTGGTCACCACATCCATTTTCATAGAATCATAGAATCATTTTGGTTGGAAAGGACCTTTAAGATCATCAAGTCCAACCATTAACCTAACACCACCAAGTCCACCACTAAACCACATCACTAAGCAACACATCTACTCATCTTTTAAATACCTCCAGGGATGGTGACTCCACCACTTCTCTGGGCAGCCTGTTCTAATGCTTGATAACCCTTTTAGTGAAGAAATTTTTCCTAATATCCAATCTACACCTCCCCTGGCACAACTTAAGGCCGTTTCCTCTCATCCTATGACTTGTTATCTGGGAGAAGAGACTGACACCCACCTCTCTACAACCTCCTTTCAGGTACTTGTAGTGAGCGATAAGGTTTCCCCTGAGCCTCCTTTTCTCCAGGCTAAACAACCCCAGTTCCCTCAGCCGCTCCTCATAAGACTTGTGCTCTAGACCCTTCACCAGCTTCGTTGCCCTTCTTTGGACTCGCTCCAGCACCTCAATGTCTTTCTTGTAGTGAAGGGCCCAAAACTGAACACAGTATTCAAGGTATGGCCTCACCAGTGCTGACTACAGAGGGACAATCACTGCCCTAGTCCTGCTGGCCACACTATTTCTGATACAAGCCAGGATGCTGTTGGCCTTCTTGGCCACCTGAGCATACTGCTGGCTCATATTCAGCCAGCCATCGATCAACACCCCCAGGTCCTTTTCAACCAGGCAGCTTTCCAGACACTTTTGGAACAGGCACCAAAGCTATATCATCAAAACTATCCTATCTGTTGCTGGGTGGGAGCAGTCTGTCTCATGTTTACCTACTAAAATTTGGTAGCAAATATATTAAGACTAAAACCAAGCTTTGTCCTGAATAACTTTAATGTAAACACAGATGTCTGCCTGGAGTTCACTCCTGAGCTTTGGTGTCCTGACCAAAAGCAAACCACATCATGTATAAGCACTGTCATGACTGGTTTTTTCCTCCACGTGCAATTAAGAAAAGGTGATTCATTTACCTGAGAAAACTGGGGTTAAAAAAGTGTGCAGTATGAGCCAGTTTTTAAACTTTCTTGTCCTCCAACGTAAGGGTCACTATCAGAGCACAGGGTTGCCTTTAGGGGACGAAAAAATATTCCCAACAAGGAGATGCAGTTCTTTTCTAGACCAACACCAACTGCCTTTTAGTGAGCCCTACCACTCCATGAGCCCTTCACGTCACTACCATGCCATGAGTGTGATCCGATTTGTAGCTCCATGAAGCCAGTATTCAACCATACAAGCAGTCACCGGCTTTGTGCCTGCGCTTCATTGAGAGTTAAACTCAAAACCTGTGTGACAATAGAACTGCCATTCCACAAGTCAGAGCAGCAAACCTATTATTGTCCAGAATTATTATTATATTTTCATATTATTAACCAGAACAACTTAAGGAAAGGGTAAAAAGCTATATGAGTAACTCCATGACTTATGCCCAATTCCACTGCTGCTCCCGAGCTCCAAGCTGGCTCAACTGGGTGTACAACCAAACGTATCATTGCTATTCAAAGTAATGAGAAACAGCTTAACCTCTGACCTGAAGAGATACTCTGAGGACATGTCCTCAAACACAAAGACAATTAAAACCAGTACTAGCACATAGGCAAGTCCATGGCATCAACAGACACCAGAGGATTTTTCTGAGTCAGCTGTCGTGATGCAATGTGGTATGTAGCATTATGACTTCTAGCTGTAAAAATGTTAAAAACGTACAAGTTTACAGAATGTATGAGGAACCAAACTGGAGTCTTTTCTGCAGTCTTGCCTTTTTTCTCACAAATCATTGCATTTTAAAGTGTTTAGTCATCTCCCTAACTTCAGCTGCAAATTCAGTTCCTTAACTAAGCCCTAAGAAGCTCTCCCTCTGCACCACGTAGCCAAAAGGAGAGACCTTCTGAGAAGAAAACCAGGACGTAAGCAGGTATTCCCAGTACAAGGACTCCTCCAGACAGTCAAATGATGGATGAATACTTTCACATGCTCTGCACATGATGCCACCAACTCACGAAGAAGAGCACTGGTGACCTCCCATCAAAGCTCTCAAGCATCGTTATTCACCCAGATTAAGCATGCATCTAAGTGCACGAATAAATCCAGCCAACCCCATGATAACTTAAGCACATGCCTCAAATGAAATACAAGATTGAATGTTCTTCTGGCTCAGAGCAGAATTTAAACCCCTTTCATTACACGCTTTTCAGTGCGAGACAGAAGTGCAACACTGAAGCAAAGGCATAGACTGAAAGAGAACTGGGCTACAAATCACAATTTATTTTATTGTCAGTGTCTTATCTTTAAACCAGTCATGCAGGGAAAGAACAGTGGCGAAGAGGCTCAAAAATTGTTTCAAAGACACTACTGCGCTGGCTGTCTGCTAGTAGATTAATCATTTAGTGTCCACTTAGCAACAACTGTAATTGTTTTGGAAGACATTCATATTGCAAAATTATAAGAGCATACAGTAAGAGTGAGCCAAGTCGAATCTAACCCTTCATTTTACATTTGCTTTAGACATGTTATCTCCAGTACAGAAAAAAACAACTTCAAGGAAAAAAACCTGTCATGTAGATTAAAGTTTATTGATTACCCAGACACCAATTCCAGACCAGCAATTTGAGATCTCTCCAAGGAGAAAGAAAGAGGTGGCACTTACAGAAACTGCTTCTAATGAGAAAACCTTAAGGCAAGGAAGGCAAACCCAAGAGCAATGGGTATCAATTTTTATAGATTGTAAACAACTGTTTGCTCTTTTGCTTTTACAATTGCATTTCCATTTATAACTACAAACCCTATGCTCTACCTTCCTCCAGAAACACCCATTGCCAGGCTAAGGTGGCCAAAGCTGGCTTATGCTGCAGTAACTATGGGCAAAGCACGTTAAGCCTTGCTTAAGCTCACTTTGCCAGGGACAGCCTTAAGTTTATCAGTTTAAGAAAAACCCTGCAACAACCGATAACACTGAGGGACTCTCCCTTTTCCCCCAAGGATTTGAACAGCACAGTTTAACACAGAGCTCCATGATGAAGGAGTGTTTTATTTCTAAAACAAATCCCAGTGTCCCAAGCAGGTAAGTTCACTTCAGAAAGGGCACCAAGCCCAAGGAAATCACTTTTCTTAAAAAAAAAAAAAAAAAGAAAAAAGCTGCTTCTCCCAAGTCTCCTCCTGACAAGCCAATTTTGCTGAAGGTAATCACGGAGAAGTCTCCCTTGTTGGCTGAGGACCTGAGCCAGCAGGACTTGTGGAACCAACATGGGCCGCTGCTCCTTTATGGAGCTTCACATAGTTTTCTGCAGACATAAGAAACTCACTCCTGCAAAGCTAATCCTCAGTACGCTCTCTGTGTTATAGCTGCACGATGCCCAGCGTGTTGAAGCACCAACACTTCGGTTAAGTGAGGAAACCTGACCACGCGGCTGTTGCAGCTTCTAACTGCCCTCAGCTCTGCAGGTACTGGATTTGCCTTTGTCAGGTATGACGTACCTGCAGTTCCTCCCTCGTGAGAGAAAAGGAGGTAAAAAAAGCAAACGGGAAAAAACAACTATGGTTTAAAGAATCCTCTGAACTGAGCTACAGCTGAGCTTGCACGCAAACAGATTTGGGTTTCACGGGCAAGCAGCAATGATAGGAGTGGACTTAAGTAAACAGCCATTTGCCAAATATAACTTTCTAAAACAGTTTGTCAGAAAATGGCAACTTTGGTGGAGCGAAGCAATAGGATGGAACGGACATTCTCACAGCATCACGTTTTTATTTAGAGAAGACAAATAAGAAAAAAATAAATACATCTTGCAGATGGCCTGTCTCTGAGCGGCCCCGATAAAAGCCTCCGTGCCCTGACTTCGGGCCAGCCACATTCCATCTCCAACTGCACAGCCTGCAGAAGCATTAGCAGTAATTAAGAAAAGCCAACTGTAGTGATAAGCCAGACCTCTGCAAAAGAAATACGCACGGCGTTGACAAAGATTTATTTTTTCTTTTCTCTTGCTTTTTGGTTGACTAACATGGTGTGCTCCTTATAAAGACAATTTCCAAGCACTTCACAGTTGTTCCTCCATCCTTGACTCACTGAATCCCAGACAAAGACCCTCAGCATCACTTATCCCAGCAGCTTTCCAGGATGGCGCCAAGGACTTCATGTGTGGCCAGCATGCAGATACTGCTCTTCCAAATCACCGCACAAGTGTCCAAAGCACCGCCCCTGGGAATTTGCTGCGATCTCACAAAAAGCATTGAGAACCACTGATCTAGTCTGATACCTCTTGATTCAAAGCATTTCTCCAAGACTTTCTGCATCCAGCCACCACCCATTTGGCCTACACCACATGCTTTCAGAATATATGCAACCTTGACCTAAAAGTCTCCAGAGGATGGAGAACCCACCATAGCCTGAAACAATTTGCTCCCAACAGTGACGTTCTTCCACCGTCAAGTAGGCATACAGTGCACAGCTTTTTGGGGAGAGGTGGGATAAGGAATCATTTTGTGTCATCTCTCTCTTTGTACCATATATAGCTCAGTGCTCACTTGCACAGCTCACTGAAAGATTAGTTGGCTCGTTCAGGCAGGCAAGGGTAGACCCTTAAGATGGTTAAGTGATTTAGGGCAGGATGATCATCTGTCTCTGCCCTGCCCACAATTAACTGTTGCATGGTCCTTGTCCATGCTAGGGCTGAGCTCTCCCCAGGCAGCAAGCAAAGCAGAGGAGCTGAGCTCCTTCCAGCATGACCAGGAGCATCCCTCCTCCCTCAGCTTCCAGGGGTTTAAAGAAAGTTGGCACAAGGGAAGCTGATCCCATCAATGCTCCTGGATCCAGCTCATTCCACCTAAAGTTCAGTGTTTCAAACAGCAGGGAAATTAAGCAACAAAGCCTTGCAGTAAGCTAATAAATTGTGTCATGTATCTATGCTCAGATGGTTGTAAAGAGCATGACAGACTTAAAACAGCCTGCAAATCTCCAAAATTAAATGGTTCTTGGTGCTACAAAGGTCAGCCATCTGTTCAAATGTTCATGTTATAGCTAATGTAACTTTTCTTCTTCCACTCTCCTCTCCTGACTCAAACATACCCCCCAGGAAAAAGAAAACCTGGCTGAAGTCACCGCAGTTAGACAGCTCTCCTTGTCCACAAAGAACTGCCCACAGAAAACCCGTTTATGGTTAAGACAGACTACGGAAGCAAAGGAGAAAAGAAAAGTGGCGGAAAGAAGCAGTATGTTACCCAGGTCTCACAGGACCGCCAAATCCTGCAGAGAGCCAGGACTGCAGGTGATGTTCAGAAGAGAACTCAGCAGGTTTTGAAAGCTGTGCTCAATGTCCCTGACACAGTAGGAGACCTCCAGCCCATCCTTCCCAACCTCCTGCTCAGCCTTGCAGGGCTCCTAGAAAAACTAGAGAGCATTACAACATCCAACTTTAAACTGTCATCTCATGATATGGGGGGCTTCAAAGCGAAATATGACTGTTCACATATATTTCTAACAGAACTGTTTGCTTTAAAAAAAAAGAATTAAAAATCAGTCTGGAGTTACAAAGCAAGCAAGGCCAACCCCAGGCTGAAACCGAGCTCACAGGGAAGGAAGTGGCTCTGAGCTGTGTATGGTATAAAGAGAGCTGACACAAAACAACCAAGTTCTGCTGTTCATCATCATCACATTAATGGTTATTCGGTGTATTCCTCTATTCTTTGTAATAAAAGGGGAGGACAAAAAGGAAAGAAAAAAGATGATGGGTTCTGATCAAGCTGAAGAACGAGGGGGACAGGGAGACAAAAAGCCATAACGTGCTATTTTCAGGAAGAAACCAAGCCTGGGTGGGGAAAAGTAAAAGTTATGCAAGATGTGAAAGTGGGCGGCTGAGAATGGGTTGGCCTTCTGCAACCTCCAAATGCTCTTGAAATGCCTCTTCAAGGAACTGGCCAACACACTTCAGGTCACAGGTAGCCCTTGTCTATCAGGATCTGGGTTGAAGGAAAGGCAAAACATGCATCTTTACACCTCCAGCTTTAGGCTGGGAATGATGGCTTCAAAGGAGACAAGGCAACATGCTGCTTTATTGTGTATCATTTTAAACCAGCAGGAGCTGGAACAGGATTTGATGGAGATATTTGGGTAAAATTTTGTATAACAAGAGACATTGTGCAGAACTACCTACTGGGTTAAACACAGCCCCGTTTGGATAGAGAAAAGTGCCCCCATACTCACTTGGAAACCCATCTAGGAACAGATGTGAATCCTTGATATTGCAGGTGGCTTAATTCAGGGGAATAACAGTGAGGGAATTATCTGGAAACATTGCCATTCATTATTTTCTAACACCTCCAGCTTAAAACCCAGCAAACACTTAGCAGCCTGACCTTTGGGATGAATGTAAAAGCAGTGCTATAGCACCAAAACAAAATATTTTCCTGTTTTTTTTAAAGTCAATAGGACCTGTATTATTTGAAGAATGGTAGCCTAAGGGAATCTGCTTCACTGCAAAACTGTTTAGGCAGCTGCCATTAGTTTAAAAGCCCATTTTTGTTTAATGACTGCTGTTTCACATTCTCCCAATGCCATGCATCATAACTGTCATCCCTAAACCTTAGATTTATGAAAGCATCCAGCAGCATCATTGTACTCAGGGGTCTGCTGACATTCCCATTATTAAAAGACTTCTTGCGGGTTTTGACTTCCATTTAGGCATAACAAACCCTGGATTCTCCGTGGGTGCTGTCACGGAGGTGGGATGCTGCTCCACTCCCTCCGGGCGCCTGGGACTCCAGGCAGAGCCATCGTCACCCCAGACTGGGGCATCTCACAGAGCATGGGAGGCTGAAGGGAGAAGGATGCTTGAGATGCAATGAGAAGTAAAATCAAACTTTTATATTTGTTTAGCTAGAAATACACAGGACGACTCCCTTGCCACCACGGGAAGGGATGGACAGCATGGTAAAGGCCCACCGTCCTACTAGGTCACACTTTATCCAGGGTGCAGAGAAAGCATGTGGCTGGAAGGGAACGCAACCACAGAGCTGGCAGATGTCTGGAAACAACGAAAGAACCAGATAGCCTGGAAAACTGAACCCCTTTCCTTAGAGACCCAGCTTACGATCTTTAAAAGCACACTGACTCAAGAGGACAATCTGAAGTAATTTCCCAAGTACTCTGCAAAATTCAACATTTAGTACCTTCCTGCTTTGAAATGTCTTTTGTACCTGCTACCATCTCTCAACCCTCCATACAGTTGCCATTTTGCAGGTAAATTCATCTCCCACTATCTTTATAGTGGTGAACAGGGACCATTCAATCCTCTTACCTGACTCTCTAAGTGAGGAGCAGAGTTTGTCAAATGTATTTGGTCAAATTTCAAACAAAAAACCCAACCAAAACCAAAGGCCAAGCAAAACCAAAGGAAAAAGCTCTTGCCTCAGATTTAAAATATGTAGAAAGCATATGCAAACCCAGGGAATGTACTCCTAGTATATTCTGAAACCAATCTGCTCAAGGTTTTGAATCCTGAACTTTCTATTTTCACACTCTTACATTAACATATCTATTGTGCTCCTTGTTACAGTGTTAAAATATTTCATCATAATTCAGAGCGAAGGTATTTTAACCAAGAAAAAGACTCTAAAAACAAAGTGCCTTAGTGATTCCAATATAAATGATCAGAACTAGATAATAAACTATTCTGACATATAGGTAGTAATGGTACCTAACAAACAACGAAATATGATACGCATCCTTAATGATATATGCCTGAAATACTGATTAAAATAATCTATTGATGGAAAATCCCTAAAATGAAATTTTTCCCAGAAATTACAAAAATTAACATTTTTCCTAAGTTATTTTCTCCTGGCATTTCATTGAAGAAAATGCCAAATTACATTCCCCTTGAAATTCAATGAAGACCAAATATTTTTTCTGTGAAATGAGGATTCCATAGTTGAATCCACTTCAGTTTTACTGTAGCAGATCCACTGCATTTTGTGATCACGCTCCATTTGCTGATGAAATCAGAGTTGAGACAGTCAATTCTCAGGCTTTAGGGTGTAAGACAGACAGCCAGTGAGCACCTAGCAAAGAAATTCTCTCCCACTCCTCCTGCACCAAAGTAATGGAGATACCGTCTGGGATCTACAGCCCAGTCCTCTTCCAACTCCCCAATCCAGTCTGCAGGAGAAGAGAGAAGGAAGAGAGGAGAGTTTTGTTGGAAGGGACCTGCAATGCTCATCTAGTCCAACTACAGATCCTGATGCTTCATCCCAGAAAACAGCAACAAGGGTCTGATGGCCACATCTGCTTCCCCTGGCAATATAAGCATCTCTCTGGAAGGGACCAATCGGGATTTTGATTGCTAAGAGACAAGATTTTCTGGTAACCCAAGGGCAGTATTTATAAATACCAAATGCTTAGGGAGAAGGAAACAAAACTCTCTGGCTTAGTTCAGATCCTCTTTGCTCACACAAACTAGCTTGTACCCCACCAACCCCATCGATGCTCCACTGGAGCCTCACCAGAACACTGTGCAGGAGGAAGGAGATGCCTGGACCCGACAGCAGATGCAGATGCAACGCTTGGTGGTGTCAGGGGGGAAAAAAGCTAGCAAACAAACAAAAACACCAAAAAAGCCCCAAACCAATCCCCCCAAACCAAACTGTTAACAAAGCAACAGAGCCCAAGCCCCTGGCCACAGGAGAAATGCAGCAATGAGGCTGCAGCAAAAAGCTCAGACCTTTAAGTCTGCAAGTGGTTAGATAGTTAAATGGTTAACTTTGCTACCAAAACACTTAAATACAGCTGTCACGGTTTAAAGCTGGGCCAGCTATTAACCAGGTGGCAGATGCTCTCTGTTAACCCTCTCCCCCCCCCCCCCGCCAAGGGAAAGGGAAAGGGAAAAGGGAGAGAGACTTATGGGTTGGAAAGTTAAAACAGTTTTAATAAACTATAATAATGAAAAAGAATATAATAACAATAATAATAGAAATAACCAAATATATACAAATATGTACAAAACCAAGATCAAGAGCTTGGAAATCCTCCTCAGGCAGAATTGCTCCCCCCAGTACAGGCAGAGGGGAAAAGGCAGTAGCTCCCCCCAGCACGGGCAGAGGGCAAAATGCAAAAAGCTCCACCCAGCACGGGCAGAGGGCAAAATGCAAAAGCTCCCCTGCCATCACACCTGCAGGCTTTTAACTGGAGATTTGGCAAAGCTGGTACCAATCAGTGGGAGACAGGAGGGCCCCTCCCTCCTGGGCCCCACCTCCAGGAGGCAGTGGGTTAGTGATAAACAGGAAAGTGAGAATGACATGTATGGGATGGAATACCTTGCTGGTCAATCCTGGGTCACCTGCCCCGTCCACTCCTCCCTGCAGGTACAACCCCCTTCGGCTCTTTACTCGTAAGCAGTGACCTTGGGTTCTCTAAGGCTATTTGGCCTGGTTTGAGCCAAACCAGGACAACAGCTGAAATATACATTAAGCATAAAAGAGGTAGAATGAATGGGGGGTGTTGTTCTTTTTACAAAGACAAACACATTAGCTAGGTCAAAACCCTCAAAATAGAATGGGGTTCTCAGCTTTCACTTCAAAAAACCTTTTAATTAACATTCAGAAAATTTTCCCTGCCTTCAAGCCTGGCTATTCTGAAACCCAGCATGCATCCCACATCAAAAATTATTCACATATTTTATTACATCAAAACTGACAATTTACATTCATCTACCCTAAATGGTGTAATGTAGATCAGACTTCACCAGCTGATTTCCATACCTAACTCAATAGCCCATGGTCAGCAGGGAATGGGACTGAAAGCCTTTGCAAGAAGACAGCTGTAATGCTGCACTGGCAAACCTACAGCATCTTCTTACCCCTTCCCATGGACGTGCTGTGCTGCCCACACCGAACTGTGGAGCATCCAGCCACTACCACTGGCATTTTTTCTGTGTGAGGTAGAAACCAAGTAGTTATTGAAAGTTATTCTGCATTCCTGATAATGAAAGAGAAAGCTGTAAAAATTCCTGTTGTTAAATGTCTGCTTCATTTCAAACGAAGGCCTGAAGGAGATGGAAACGCTCACTCACATTTTTGAGTGGGCTGAGGCTCCGCGTGTCACATATGTCACCACATGTGTTCATATTCGCACAACTGAGGTCCACGCTTGAGACAGCCCTGGCTGCTCGTGGTAGTTTCCCAGGGCTTGCGTGCTACTTTCCCACCAGGATCCTGGAGCCTTTGGGTGCCACAAGCCAATTAGAGCAATTACGCTGCTTGCCAGCTGGGCTGCCCTGGGATGCAGAGCCCAGGAGGATGTCTGCAGGCATGCGCACACCAGCGTCAAGCTGCTCCACCACTGTCAACCATCACATCTCCTCCCAAACACCGATGAAGGCCAGAAAGATGCCCAGAAACTCCACAAAAGAGACAGTGCCGCATCCCCTTGCTCCGGAGCAGCCCACCATCCCAGGAAATCCTGGAGGTGGGAAGATTGGGGGCGGGTGATGTCCTTCCTGCTATGCCCACCAGAAAAGGGGCTGCAACCAAACCGCCCACGGGAAATGATCCCTGACCCAGTGTAACTCTTCTAGGCCATCCCCAAAGCACCAAAGCAATGTTGTGAAGCCATTTTTGCACCCACTGCTACAACCAAACCAGGCTGACTTTCAGCAGTAGCTCCTCACTGACTCTGCAAACCCTGAGACCTGTTGCAAAGGAAACTAATTTTGATCAACTTCAAGGCACGAATATTTGCCCATCTGAGAGAAAATCGTGCCTTACTTCTTATTGATTTCCGTTTCCAAGAAAGGCCATGCTTTTTTTCCCTTCCTCTCTGGAAATGCCACGGCTGGCAGTCTGTCCAACCCACAATGATCCAGCTGGACAGACATGCTGTCCACAGACAGCTCTGACTGCACCCCTCAGCCGACCTCTACCCCAGGGCATACGTTTGTTTTTGCTTTATCAGGGCACCAAGCTGCTGCAGGGTGATACAGAGGAGAGGAGTGAGGAAAGGATCCACACCAAATTGCCACCCAGAGGGACCCTGACAGGCTTGAGACCCTGGGCCTGTGCGAACTGCGTGAAGTTCAACAAGGCCAAGTGCAAGGTCCTGCATGTGAGTCGGGGCAATCCCAAGCACAAATACAGGCTGGGTGGAAAATGGATTGAGAGCAGCCCCGAAGAGAAGGACTTGGGGGTGATGGTTGATGAGAAGATCAACATGAGCCAGCAATGTGCGCTTGCAGCCCAGCATATGGCTGGCCTTCTGGGCTGCATCAAAATCAGTGTGGCCAGCAGGCCGAGGGAGGTGATTCTGCCCCTCTACTCTGCTCTCATGAGACCCCACCTGCAGTACTGCGTCCAGCTCTGGGGCCCCCAACATAAGAAGGACATGGAGCTGTTGGAGTGAGTCCAGAGGAGGGCCACGAAGATGACCAGAGGGCTGGAGCACCTATCCTATGGAGACAGGTTGAGAGAGTTGGGGCTCTCCAGCCTAGAGAAGAGAAGGCTCCGGGGAGACCTTCTAACAGCCTTCCAGTACCTGAAGGGGGCCTACAGGAAAGCTGGAGAGGGGCTTTTTGCAAAGGCATGTAGTGACAGGACGAGGGGGAACGGTTTTAAACTGAAAGAGGGGAGATTTAGATTAGCTATTAGGAAGAAATTCTTTACTGTGAGGGTGATGAGACACTGAAACGGGTTGCCCAGAGAAGTTGTGGATGCCCCATCCCTGGCAGTGTTCAGGGACAGGTTGGATGAGGCTTTGAGCAACCTGGTCTAGTGGAAAGGTGTCCCTGCCTGTGGCAGGGGGGTTGGAACTAGATGGTCCCTTCCAACCCAAACCATTCTATGATTCTATGAAATTACTGCAGTTTTTTTTAATTAAGAGGGGCAGGGCCTGATATAAAAGCCAGTGAGGTGAAGGGACGCGAGTGTTGGTACGACAGGGCTCATACACGGGAGGGCTCATTCGCTTGAATTAGATGACCCGCGAAGGCTCAGATGGATGAAACCGACTGCCTCCCCTCAGTCGTTGCCCAGGTAACTCCACTGAGCATCCCCAAACCCGCTCACCCTCTTACACCAAAGCCCCTCACTTACACCAAAGCTTCTTCCAGTAAGTATCAAGTCCCTGCCCATAACGCCAAGGCACCTTCTTATTTTATTCCAAGCCTGGCCAACATGATGGAGGTCACAGGAAAATTAAAAATTTAACGACTCACTGTAGAAGAAAAGGAAAAAAAAAAAGTGTAGAGCTCATGACCAATCTTTGCAGCTCTTGTTATGGACAGGATTTGTACAGCCATGTTGATTTTTACAAAAATAGTAAATCGTATTACCCCCATGCTGCAAGACCAAAGATTCACAATGATACCTTAATACAGCTTAAATAAAAATAGCACTACCTGAGTCAATCTGAGCATGATAATGCTTTGTAATCCCACACTGTTAGAGGATGAACAGTTGTATAGCAGTGAATCAACATGAGATACTTGCATTAGGAGACAGTCCTTTTTCATGCTATATAGCAACACCTATACAAAATGGAGAAGGCAGGTGGTGTTTGTAGGAGGCACAGTACACAACGGGGGAAACAGTGCCATTATAGAATAATCCAAACCTGCTACCTCACTACTTTCCAGCTTGGAAATCTTGGCTAATGACTCACATTTTTAAAAGCAAAGCCTGGTTTTAAATTTTCCCCATCACAGCAAAGAATTACTGAAAAATTTTGAATTTTAGAAGTTTTTGATAAGTGGGCAATCCCAAAGCCTGTGTGCACCCAGGCAGAAGATTCATTCATAAAAAGAAACACAGATGAACACCAGTGTTGCACATTCATTCCGATTTTTTTCTTAATATCCCTGAATATGCAAACAGTATATGGAAAGCAAACTTGCAATACAACATAGAAAAGCCTCCACAGTGAAAATACTAATAAAACCTATTTATAATAAAAATGTAGAAGACAAAGACTCAAATAGCAATTTTTAAAGTGCTAAGGAGGAAAAATGCAAGCTTTGATTAGTGACACACTAAACCATAATAAATTCTTAATTACTTCGTTACATAAGCCACTCACACAAAGTACTTCATTTGCTATTGTGCTCCCCGTTTGTTCTTTTTTAAGACACAATTTCCAATTAATTGCACTTTTTTTCCCCCACTGAGGTATAGTCTGCAGAGCAGACAACTGGCCCTCATAGCTTCCTCCAGAGGGTTTTACCGGACTGTGGGAAAGGTAACAGAAAAAGGTAACAATGCTGAAAAGTCTCCGTTTCCCCAACAGGATTTGAATCCTCAAACCAGGGAGTTTTCCAAGGCTGCACTGCAGAGGATGCCCAGGGAATAGGGAAAAAAGCCTCAAATTCCCCCTTGTCTTGCCTGCTCCCTCCTCCTCCCCAGTGCTCAGCCCGGCTCTGCTGCTGTTTTTTCCTCCTTGCAGAGCCTGGATGCTCACAGGGAGGGTGACTCCATGGGGCCCTGGATATGGGACACAGGTGGGCTGTGGGGAAGGCAGGGAGATGCTGGCAGGGACAGCAGAAGAGGAGCCATGCCAGGAGGCATCGGCACTCAGGGATGAGGACATCCCGGTGACAGAGGATGTCCTAGCAATGGAGAAGGTCCCAAAGCCAGGCCATGGGGAGGTGCCCACGGCCCTGCTCTATGCACAGGAGTACTTCCGAAAACACCCCAGCACCAACAGCAAGAGCATGCACTGATTTCAATGCCTAGCCACAGGTGGTCCTGAAGCATCTCCAGGAACCCAACCCTCCAGTACTCCATGCGACCATTTTTCCCTCAAAAACAAAGGTTGTACAGGTTTCAGCTCAGCTTGCAGTTTAAAAATAAAATGTTTCTCAAAGCTAGTTTGGTAGGACAGATCTGTCAGTCTCCAGCTGCAGAAAATTTCACTGCAAAACTCAAGTCCCAGATGTTGCAGTGGCACATGACAGCACTACACTGGAGCAGCGAGGAGCCCCATTTCAGCTGCTGAGCCCCACATCCATGCAAGCAACAGGCAGTCTCTGCTGTTGCTCATGCCATTTCATGCCCTGTCCTCTGCCATGGGGCGCAGCTGCTCATGCACTCCTCCAAAACAGCACAGAGGGTACGGTGATGCCACTACTGCAGCCCCACCGCATCACACACGGGACCAAGACGGCCCTCATGCCCACATCACACCTCCAACCTCCCGGCACAAGCGCTCCAGCAGCACCTCGAAATACACCAAGGTACAAGAGACCCCAGCACGGGTGCGGATGGGGCCGTCCTGACCAGGGTGGCCCCAACGCAGATGCATATCCCATCGCGGGTGCGTCTCCCATTGCGTGTCTGGCTCCCTGGTCTCCACTGCTCAGAGCTGCTTATGTGCTTACAGGCAGAAACACGGGTAAGCAGCTTGCTCCGTCAGAGCCCACAGTACCCCGTCAGGAGAGCACCCAAGTGCCTGTTCCCCCCTTCCCCAGCCAGCACCCTCACCTCCAGGTGTGCTCAGCTGGCGTAAAAATCTGAGCTACTTTCAGGCACTTTCATATTATTTTCTTTCTCATGATGCTATGCTTTGCTCTGAAGCCACCCATGTGCCACTGGCCACACATTACATTTTGGAAAATGCACATCTGGCTCAGCACCGGTCTGCCTTGAGGTCTGTCTCTTGCTATATGTTAAATATGAACCGACACAGCCAGACCACCGTTAGGCTCCCTACAGAAACTGTTACACCCTGGAGATGTACCTTCATACTGGTATAGATCACCTAAATTCCTAAATTGGAATGAAGGACACACCGGAATTTGAGAAGGCAAGGAGGAACATAGACCATTAAAGCAGCAAAAATCTGATGTATAAACACCTGACACCTCTAAATTCTGCTTGCAAAAGTGCAAGTTTCCCAAGTTTCCCCAAAAGACCACAGGACATTCAGGCTTTTGAAAGCACTACCCAAAGGGACTACCCAGGAGAAAAAAAAAACCACATTAACTCTGGCAAGCACAGTCTGGAGTATTAACAAGTTTTTTACTTATAACCTATTCAGGTGTTACCTGTAACAACAAGAAAAGAAAATCCAATTTTAAGTACAATTTAAACTGACAGTTTAAAATTGCCTGGCCTTTACACACCCGGTATTACAGTCACCAACCCCATATTCCCCTCTGCCCTCAGGAAAAGAGAGCTTGATTCATCTTTCAACATCTCAAAAAGATCAACTGATGATTCAGGTCTCAATATAGCAATTACCAGCACAAACAGCATGCAGGTTTGTAATACAGATCCGGCCGTAGCTCCAGGGCTGGGGGAGAGGACAGGTTCATAAAGTATTATTCACAAGAGCATTTTGGCAAAAGGCACACAGGATTTGGCCTTATAAGACTCGTGGTTTACGGACATAAGCCTTAGTCAGAAGAACTGTCTGGAGTTAAATTAGCTCCCCTTACACACAAAACATGGATAACACAGTTTATTAAGTAGGGGATGTAACTGGTGACAAATACATTTAAGGGGCATTAAATAAGACCCTTAGAAATGTTAAATAACCATTTTCTGGCCAAAATGAACACGTATTTAAGGTGGACACAAACACAGTACAACACACCAAATCCCAGCATCCTCCCCTGCCCCGACAAGAACCGAGTGCAGATGTCTACATTCCAGCTGTACAGACACTTCAAATCAACCTGGGACCACCTGTATCAAAAGGCATCTTAACTATGGAAAATACATTGATTTGGAAAATGGAGAAGTCCATTAGAGGTTTGGGACATTGCACTGTAGTTCATTAGTCAGTCTGAACACACAAGAGCTCTAATAGCTTGTATCCTGTGCACTAGGAAAATGCAACTAAAGAATAAACTTCCTGAGCAATTAATGGGTAATGATATAAATTGGTTAATCTCATTGGAAAGAAATCTAGAATTGAGAGAAGAAACAGGCTACGTATTTCTCTAGAAACAATGAAAACAAACAGCGAAGGGTGCTACGGAGCAGAGTCCCGGCTGGCATTCGCTGGAAGAGAGCGGCTGCACAAGAGGAAAAGAAATTGCACTGATTTCCATCAGCGTAAGACATGGCTTCCCAGATGCAACGCCACAACATCGGCATTTCTTAGCAATCTCATTCTCTTGCAGCTCTTTACCCATTTAATGTTTCGCTTACTTACAAATAAGGACTTAATGAAGTGCATACAAATGAAACACATGGAAATTCTTGGGTTCAGGCAGGACAAAATCAGTCACACCGTAGAGATTAGTGCAAGTTATGCAGGTCATTTAACCCTCTGGAAGCTGCATTCCTTTAGATTAACACAGATGGTCAGAACAGAAGGAAAAAAAAACCACTGTTGCTCTCTGACACAGAAAACATTTTGCCCCACTGGACAGTGTAGGCTTTTAGTAGAAAATACAGTGTAATTTGTACAGATTTTCCCTAAAGTCAAATATTTTTAAAAATATAACATTTATTTCACTAACCAAGTCTCAGAAAATTCATTCTGGTGCAAAGGTAAAGCTTAACATTTTGGTGCCAAACCCCTACTCAAAGATTAGCCCTGCCAGCTCTAAAATTAAAGTGTGCCACAAGCTGAGCAAATGCAAACTTCTGCACCCAATGCAGAACAAAAACCAACACTTGTATTTTCTATTACTAATTTATTTTTTCTAATACTAATTTAGAGAGTGCCTTGAAAGGAGCAGGCTCTGGAAAGTACTCACCACCTATCTTGGAACCTCTTCAGAGAAAGTCCACGGGGCTCGATCACCTGGAGTAGAAGACACAAACCAAACACTTTACATTACAGTTTTCTTCTAAGGACAACCTTCCCACTTTTTGTCCTCCCCTGTAAAAAAATATTTTCCCAGCTTAAAAAGAAATCAGAATTAGTCTAAACATGCAAAAACTCTGCTTCAGTTCTTACCCTACACGGAGAAACAACTTTGTTGCCTGAATTTGCATTTTATTATTTGTCCTGAAACAGAAAAGAGCTCCCATGTTGAAAAAAGGACAGATTTCTCTCAAATCCTAACAGCAAATTCTTCTGGTGTTCAAAAATCTGCTGAAACCATCCTTCCTACTTTAAATCTTTCTTGTAAAACTCATCTTTCAAAAGAAGCAAGTATGAAGTTCAGATTCAGAAGTTTTGCTTGGCTTACATGTCAAAATATTACTATGCCAAGATCTAAAAAGAGGAGAAAAAGAAATAAAATACAAGGGACCCAGTTACAAGTTTTCTGGAGCCATTAAGCATTGCTCTGAAAGGTTAGAAATGACTTCTCTTCCCGTTGAGCATGCTTCTTGAGAAAGCAGAGTATAACAATTTGCATCCCTTCAGCATCTGCCGCTGTGAATCCTGAGGGTTCATCAGCGCTTAAAGAGTCACAGAGGAGAGCACCAGGAGTGAGCTCACCTGCTCCTGCGACTCCTAATCTCTCAAAGTCTGTGGATTAGAAAATCAAAAACAAGTGAGTCGCTCCAGTTCCCACTCTCCCACAGAGCCCTCCATGATTTCCCCCACTGCCAAGGCCAAGCACAGCTGGGAAGCATTCATCTCCTCCAGCCCAATGTGTCCAGCCCCACCACACCAACTTCTTTCCCGTCAGACCCTTGTCTGACCCAGTAATCCCACAACTTGTGTAAACAAAATCCTACCAGGTTTGAGATTCTGCTCCCAGGGACCTCCAGCCCACCCCTAAGACACACATTTGGCCTGCCCAACGCAAAACCCCCGCCACAGAGATCCCAGACATTACCAAAGCCTCCCAACAGTCACCTTCAACACTTCACCACCCCTACAAGTAGGAGTTTCTTCCTTTTGTGATACCAAACTCATTACCGCTTGCCCTAACCCCCACAGACATGGGGCAGAGGTTTCATATTTTTCCCCTTGCAGCAGTCTTCTAAGCACTGCAAACACGTTGTGCCAGTCCTTTGCCTTCTCTCCAGACCAAGCACCTCACTCCTTCCCATCTTTCCCCTCGGGTCCTGTTCTTCAGATCCCTGCTGGCCTCTCTCATTTTCTCTACGTCTTCCCCCAGATGCAGTGTCCCACCCTGGCTCCAGTACTCCAGCCATACCAAAGCACCTTGAGGCGCAACACAGGACACAGCAAGTCCATCCTCCTGTTGATGGAAGACTGTGTTTGCTGCTGGTGGGGCAGGATGATATTGGTAAAGCGGTGTGTGATCCACCACGATCCCAAGATGTTTTTCAGCTGAGCCCTTCCAACCACCCCTGGGTAGTCTGTACAGCCAACTCCTTCACCAGGGATAACTGCAAGCCCACGTTAACACCTTTGGGTGTGAATGATGGACCCTCCAAGTTAATTTTCTGATTTTGTCCAAAGCTATTTGAAAATCTAACCCCTCCTCCCAAGTGCTTGTAACCTCCCCTACTTGGGTGCTACCTGTGGAGTCTGAACCAGTATTTTATCAAATGCATCAATTACAATGACCCAAGCCTCTGGAAATCCCCACCCAATACTTCTTCTGAGCTTGATGACATACCGGAGCTAAGCCTGGAGCATGGTTAGCACACCTACACTGCACCATCCATAAGGCGAAAGTTTCACCAAAATTTCTTCTCCCTAGCTTCCTTCTGAGAATATCAAAACAGTGCCAAAAACCTAACTATGATTGAAGTACATCATTATCATCTGTTCTTCTTCTATCCACAAGACCTGTTACCCTACTGTAGAAGGAAATTAGGATGTCTGACATGATTTGTTCCAGACTAATCCATGCTGACTGTTACTCATAAGCACCTGGAACATGCCTAGGTGGGAAACAATTTATTAACTTCCAGGAAAATACTGTAATGAAAGTCAGACTGACTGTACTGCAATTCCATCTCCTCCTTTTTAAAAAATTTAGCAGTAGAGTTTTTGCTTTTTCATTGTTATGGAAACCTCACAAATTCGCTGAAGGTTTTCAGAAATAATCACCCAGAAGAAATTGAAAAGAACCAAAGTCAAGCAGCCAGCTGAAATCCAGCTGAAACACAGCTACAAATTACGAGAATGAGACCAGTGTCATGGAGGTGAGGTCAGGGCATCCCACCCTGCCATGGTGTCATCAGCCACCCCCTGCAGGTACCTTCTCCCCTGATCACTGGTGGTGCTGGTTGACCGGCTTTTACTGAAGACCAACCTTGCCGCATGCGTCCTCCCAACATCTAGGAGGCTGTTTTAAACAAACCCTTCCCTAAGATCCAGGGAACCTGGAAGAAAAAATAAAGAAAAAGAGAAAAACCCTTAAGTGAGTGCTCCCTAAATTATTCTTTTCCTATTTTATCCTGGTTTCTCCCCTCATCAGTGCAGATGTTAAGTACATCAGTCTCCTGCTCACAGGAAGGAAGATCCAAGACTCCATGAAATTTTCTACTACTCTTGAGATCCCTGGGCAGGCACTCACAAATGTTGCAACCTGGCAGCAATACAAGCATTTAAACAAGTCATTTTAGCCTTAATATCTTATTAGGAAGAAAACCTAGTATCCTCATTTTATACAGAGATGGATGTTATCTCTCCAAGCTGCCAACACAATGAAACCCAATGGAAAGGCAAGGTAAGGATTGAACCCGGTTAATGGCAAAATAGGAAACACAACTCAGCAGCTCTTCTGATTTCTCTTCTATGTTGCTGGTACAAAATTGATGTGCCTTCTCCATTCAAGAAACCTTACAGAATAGTGCTCAATTATTTAGACATATTTATATGTTCAAAATAAATGGCATTTCCCAGTCCTTGGCTAGATTCTGGCATCCCAAAAGACTTTTGGGGAAAAAAAATGGCTACTTAAATTCTTACAATCATACAAAACCTTTGCTGCAACCTGATAGAGTAGAGAGTAACTGGACAGCACATGTTAATTTCTATGTTAACAGCACATGAAGTATTTAAATCCACTGCCAATTAAAAGTAAGGTATAATTGAATTAGCAGAAGCAACTTCTGGCAGAAATTCAATTACAAAGCAGAATTAAAGGAAGAGATGTCAGTAACTTTTGGGAGGCTGGGCAGGAAGAAGCGAGTGCATCAATCTACTGTTTTCAGAGCTGCTAGCAAAAAGCTTAAGGAGACTGCTCCAAAGAATAATTTGTAAAGATCCTCCTTATATAAAGAGCTTCATTGACGGACCGGAGAAACCAAGCTGACAAATGTTTTTTTTCAGACCACACTTTGACCTCTCTGGCAAGGGTAAAACTCCCTCCCAGCGGTCACGCATCACCCACCCTGCCTGCCCCGTGAGCACTGCAGCTCTGCCATGTCCTGCAGCATCCTCGGACCTGCCTTAGCTTGCACCGAAGCCGTTGAAGACACCTTTATTTTTCTTTTATCTTGTTTTTCAAAGTGATTTTAACCCCATTCCTTTGCTTTGAGTCACAGACATTATATATTAAGTAGATTTCTTTATACGTGATGAAGAAGCCTCAAGTGTTGTGGGCACTTTTCTTCCTTTAATGGCCACTATCTATTTTACCTTGCCCTGTTCTAGCCTCCATTTGTTCTTCCCCTTTGGTTGATACTATGCTTGATCAATCTTGATGCTGATTATTGATAAGGCCCTTCCACACCCCCAAGATTCAGCTTTCACAATTGCATTAAGACAAATCAATACTGTTATTAACATTGCTACATTTGTGGATGGTGTGACCTGCCTGCAAACACCACATGCAGCAGTGGAGATAACCCCCAACACTACATGAAGTCTCTGCTCTCCCTTATTTGCAGTTTCTTTTTCAACTAGACTCTGTTATTTTATAAAACTGTGTTGTTTTTTTTTCTCTTTTTCTTGCAAATGCAAACTAGTGAGGGCTTGTAGGACATACAATTTTGCAGTCCCCTTTACATGTGGGTAGCAATAGGCCATGGACAGCCAAGAAACTAATTGTCCTGTCACTTGCTATGCAGTTGGACTAGATGATCGTTGTAGGTCCCTTCCAACTGAACTATTCTATTCTGATTTTCCTTCAGTCCACCCCAAGACAGCCAGCTCATCACCCACTACTGCGCCTCATCTTTGGCTGTTGCACTTCTATACATGCTCGTGGATGCACCTACACTGCCCACGTAGCCGTGCCAGCACTCGTGCTGGCTGACAAACTGCTCTGGAGTATGTCCACCCAGCCCTTCCTCCATAGCACAGTCTCTTCCCGCTCACCTCTTGTCCCCTTTCTCCTCCTCACCTTTCACACCAGGCCTGTAAGCCACCATGCTTGGAGCCCACCCAGAAGCTCTGAGAGGTCCCACCTCGACATATAATTCAACCCCCAGTGCAAGGAAACTCCCAGAGGACTCTATCCTCCGGGTTTGTTTTCTTTAAGGCCGCTACATCCCAGAAGAGGCGTCAGTCAGTTCACCCTGTCCATCAGAGGATTGTCACTACTCAAGCTCATTTCCAACCTAAGTCCCAGGGATCACTTACACCGCTCAGCATGGCTCAGAGAGCCCAGATGCCACCGCAGCCCAGCACAGGCTTGTTTCCTTTGGCTCCTGGGCAGACTTCTAGCCCATACTGAGCTCCAGGGTGCTACAACTAGAGATTTAGACACTGGCTAACGTAAAAGCTAATTCAAGTGTTCTCCTCAATACCCTGCTATGGCTGCAGTGCAGATACCCCTCAGCCTGAGCATTCCCTGAGGGGCTGGTACTGCTGAGAGAGATTTCTGTTGTGTCAACAGAACAAACTGCTGCCCCTCCTTTCTCTGCCTTGGATACTGCTAGTGGCACCTCTTCCATTACCATTTCACCCAAGCTATGTGCTTGCAACACCCCCAGAAATGTATTATAATCCAACCACTGTAATGGGAAACTGATGTATGGAGACCCTGCAGTGTCCCCAGGAACATCTCAGGAGGCATACAGTTAAGTCAGAGATTGAATGTCATTCCCTCAAGCCCCAGGCCATTAGCCAAGCCACAGGCCCATCAGCTCTGGTAGCAGACAGGAGATAATGCCCTATAGCTGCTTCCAGCTGTCACCACAACCATAACAACAGTGAATATCAACTTGAATGCATCAAACTGGACATAGGCAGTGAGATGGTCTCACAGCTCAAAAACTCTCAATGAAAGTTCCCAGCGGTCACCATACCGAAGCACCACTTCTCGGGCAGACTGCAACAAGGCAGCTGCCAGAGCATGAAGGAAACACCAAGCACCAACAGTATCAGGAAATGTCAACAGGGAGGAGTTCAAAACATTCCTCAGAGGCCATGTTTGCTTATTTGGAGCACCTCCTGCACCTATTGACTGAACAGACTGAACAGGCTCCCAAGCTACTTTGATTTCTCATGCTGTAAAGCAGCCTGCATTTTCAGGTGTCCAACTCCTGCCAGCTCTCTGCTTTCAGACTTTCTCCCTCTGCAGTTTATTTGGACAACTGTCCAACACAAATTTTTGCAACCTGAACCCTGTTGCAGCATCACCGGTACCTACACATGCTCAAGAAGCCCCCCCCGACACTGCTTCGTGAATTTAACCTGTAACAGTGAGGTGAAATGCAAAGCCATGTCCACCTCTCGGCAGGGAAGACAGAAAAAAGAATGGTGGATATTGTACCATTATTAAAAAAAAAAAAACCAACAAAACAAAACAGGGAGAGCGGGGCTGCTGGGTGTTGTGGGGATGGTGGTGTAATCTCTGCCCCAGCAGAAGGTTGTTTTCCTTCAGTTTCCCTTGGCACTCAAGTCTATCAGGTAAGTCAACAAGTCCTGAGAGCACGACAAGATGTTTACCTGGGTGCTTAAATGTAAACTCTCCAAGTGAGTAAGAGACCTACGTCTCTCTCTGGAAGACTGTGACTTGTGCTCCTATCCAAGCAGGAACGCCAGGCCTTAGCTGTGAGACATCACAGTTGGGCTCGCAGGAGTCACAGAAATCCTACCAAATGGACACTTCTATGCCCTTGATTTTTACTGCGGTATTTTAGGAATCACTCCATGCTGCCCCACACATCTCCACTGCACGTGTGCCGTGCTGGATCTCTCTTTACAGCACAGAAACACTTGGAGTACAATCCAAAAAACTTGGACCTGAATTAGTAGATTAGGTCTACAGTGAGTAACTGTTGTTCCACATCCCCCAAAACCCCACTCTGAGCATCCCTGAAGGTTTATTTATTGAACACAGCTGCAATGTAGTGGTTAAACCACTGACTGAAGAACAGTCTGAAGTGTGTGCTACACGAATCTTATCTCTGGCTGATGCTATCGCAATACAAACAGTTATCCCTGCCAGATCCAGGGGAACAACAGGGAAACCAACGGAAACCAAAAGAAGCCCATGCAAAGGAGAAACCTGCACACCAACAAGGCCTATCATGAAATACACATCATGGGCTACACCGCCACAGATTCACCTCGGTGGAGGCTGATGCCATTCCCCTGGCTCCGGAGAAGTTTTGCTCACTTCAGCCCAAAGCTGCAGACTGCATTTCTGCATTACATGTCGGTTTTGGCTCCAGTCCCTCCTGCTAACAGACCCTCTCACAAGCTGGCCTATAACCTCTGGCCACTGAGGATGACCATGCCATGATGCCCTGCATCAGAGGGGTGAAGAACCTGTACAAACATCTCCTATGCCAAGTTCAACGAGTAATTAGTATCTGCAGTCCTTACCACAGTTTTACACAAGCAGAGCTACTTATTTGGCTTATTAAACACACCCCAAACTTAGGTTCCACAAAAGCAACTAAAAGGAAACCACAACAAGGTAAGGAAGCTTTACAAACTCAAGGGTAAGCAAAGGCTTTTCCAGGACAACACCAGGGCTAAGACTAGAAGCCAAGCTGGGTAAGTTGATGTTATCACAGAACTGATTGCCAAAGTCAGCTGTATAAGCTCATGTACTCCACTAAATTCCCCTAGAAGCTGTGTGCTCCTGAAAGAAGGAAAGGAAGGTATGGAAATTCGAAGACTCTGCTGGCTAAATGCATTACATTTTATTTAACCTAATTTGAAGTGTCAGAACAAGATGAATTATTTTCACTTAAATATTTTTCACTTACTCAACTGCAGGGTTGTTTTGGTGGGGATTTTTTCCAAAGAGACTATTGACAAATGCCACATACTGCCTTGTTTGACTTGCACACAAGCAACCAGCCTACAGTTAAAAAGGATACAGGCCGTTGGGGGCAGAACAGTGCCACTTATTTACTCTATTTCCTCCTTTAAACTTTTTTCCAATACAATTAACTAAATTATGTCATTACACATTCATTGTCCAGGAAGTTTCTCTCTTCCCCTTTTTAGCCTCCTTTTCAGTTGCATTTCCCTGCTTCACAGGATGCTCTAAACTAAACATTACATTCAAGTTACACAATAAAGAGCTGGGAGGGATGGAGTGAATAAGGAAGGTCATGGGAAGGGAGGTATCTGCTAAAATAAGATTTGTTAAGCAGCTACGCAGGACATACTGTCAACTGCCTTTTCTTAAAGGCAATACCAAATTTGTATCAGCGAAGATACCAGGTGGAGGGACGTAACAGTAGTAGTTGAAAGAGTTCAAAAACTTTCCAAGGACTGAATGAAGCTTGAATTTATTCAAAAACCAAATTACAGTGATGAATGCTCTTATGGCACAGCCCAAGGTGCCTCATATAACCTTAACCCTCTCAGCATATTGAGGCTCTTTACACTACATAAAATCACAGCATATGCAGCTGCGATTAAATTGAGTTTATCACAAACTAGTGCTCCCGAGCAGATAATTTATTTCTTTAAAAAAATTTACACATTCCCATCTTCATAATTATACAGGGAAAACCACCTTGAAAGCAAAGCAGAAACCAGATGCACCGGTGTCTTGTTAACCTTCAGAGAGCTGGAAAAGCAACATTAAGAGCAAAACTTCCTGCATGCATCAATCACGGCTTTAGAGGCTGTAAAACATCAACCTCAGGTGACAAAGATTTTTCCAGGCTGATGGGTCTTCCCTGCTCTGCCAGGACAGGCTGTCACTTCCCCGCGAGCAGCCCTCCTGCAGCCCACAGCCTACCTTGGCATGGCCTGTCCCGGCACAACCAGGGCACGTGGAGATGGGGTTCAGCCAGCAGCAGGGTGTCTGAAACACAGCCGGGTGAACCCCTCCTCGGGACCTGCAGAGACACTCCTGTGACAGAGCTGGAAGTCCCCTCCTCTTTGTACGTGGTGGGAGCCACGACCTGCGTAAAACAAGTCACCTGGAGAAGACTGACAGGTGACCACCTTGAAGTCTACACTTTGGGATCTGTCACTGTTGCTACTCCGGTTAGAGATTTTTCCTTCTTCTTCCACTGCTGACTGACATTAAGAAATGGGTTTAAACAGAGGCCGATAAAGGGAAGCAGGAGCCTGGCATCTCCATGGCTTGATGTGGACAGCAAGGTGAGCTGGGGGAGGAGAGGAGACAAGCGGTGGCAAACAGGCACCCTGCAAACGCCACGGAGACAAGCGGTGGCAAACAGGCACCTTGCAAACGCCATGTCACGCCAGCCACGGGCTCTGTCCAGAGCCACAGAACCTGGCACAGGGAAGTCGCAAACGCTGTCACAGACAGAGCCTGCAGCGGTGGCTGGCCCCAAGGAGCTCAGCCTGCGGCACCGCTCTGCCCCAGCACCTGCACATCTTCCTCGGGTCAGAGTCAGACCAAACACTGGGCACGGGACAGCGAATGCACTCATATGGAAAGCAGGAGGCACAGCACTATACCCCTCATGATACTTAAAAGCCACTGACGGTTCATCTTTCTGCCTAATGACTGTTGCACCAGGAGGCACGCTCGTTACCAGCTCCTAAGCAGCCATTAATATTCAATAGTCAGCCCAGCCTTTTGCATGCGTACAGCTCAAGAATATTAAAACTTCCCCCAAAATGTTTTTGCAATGCTTTCATGAAACTGAGCAAGCAACGCAGAGCATACTTGTTAGAAACGTGCCTCCCCGCCAAGCATAAAAAGCCATCAAGCCCATTAATGAGGCATATAAGACCCCAGCACCATGGGCACCAAGCATCTGAAAACAAAGCTTGACACCAAGACACAGCTAACTCGAAATGTCCCAACACAAATGGGACTAGCCAACGCCTGTCTGTGAAGCTCCTGATCCCCAGAAGACAATGGCTAAGCCAGTTGCCGAGGAAGAAGATCCTTGAACGTGTCCTGCAACAAGCCAGAGCTCTGGAAATGGCCAGCAAGGGTACTTTCACTTCCAAACCACGCCTTCTGAATTACACCCATAAAAACCAGCACTCAGTAAACTCACTTGTTTCTGGTGCTATCGGTTCGTAACAGCTTGCCTCACTTAAGGGACAGGACTTCTGGAAAGCTGCAGCACACACCTTGGGAATAGCCTGCCAACAGTCCCCATCAGGGGTGATGAAAGACACAGGTAAACACCAGGAGATCTGAGAGAGGAGAAATCGCAATCAGTGCGGCTGAGGAGCTCAGATCTGGCAAAACCCGTGTGCAGTAAGCCGTTTTGTCAGAAGAAAGACCTCCTCCTGCGACAGGCACAGCAATTGCTTTGGTTCTTCACTCTGGAGGATCCAGCAATACCTCTGCAGGCGTCAGCGGTGGGGTTTTCTGCTGCAAAGACTCCTCTCCTCCTCCTGGCTGGCAGGGAGACATTGCTGGAGTCACAGATTCCTCCTCCTGCAACCACAAGCTGCTTTGGAGGGCTGTTCGCGATCGGAACAGGACGAGACAGACTCTTTGCTCCTTTGCAAAGTGCCACCAAGGTCAGGAGGCTTCCCACAGGGACAAGCCTGGCTGGGCAAATCAGCCTACAGGTTCAGGGCATCCTTAAGGAGACGGGAGAGGAGGGCTAGACAATGAATTAAAAATGAAGGGTGGTTTTCCCTGACTTTGCGTATCTCCTGAGAAAAACACAGCTCTTGGTAACAGGGCTTTAGGGCCAGATTTAGGAACGAATGCCATTTTAAGAAGCATGACACGAGCAGAACAGAAAGTTGTGGCTGCAGTCTACGGAGCTCATTCTCATTTGCTTTCAGACTATTACCACAGCTCCAATTACCCTCAGCTGGAATGAAATCCAATTTCCATTTAAAAAAAAAAAATAAAACAAGTATCTTCCGATACATCTTCTGACAGCCCTAGAACAGCCCCTGACTGGCCCAGGCAGAGCTGCTGCTCCTGGGACAGCCTGGCACAGAGGAGTGCAGCATCCCCAGGCTCACACTGTGCTCCCCAGGGGGACAGGCACACATGCAGTGACCAAACTCCTGTCCCGACAACCCGAGAAGGGGCCACAATCATCACTGAGGGTACAGCACCCAGCAAACATCCCCCCAGCCGACAAGTTGCCAACAGCAAGGGAGCCAACTGAAACAAAAAGGTCTCCCACAACTGATTTCAGTGGGTTTGCTCCACATCAGACCTAAGCCAAGGGGAATCATTTGCCATGGGATTTGGGGCAATCAGGCTCCTGACACGAGGGACAGGCTTGGCGTGCCACCCTCCATTGGATGTAATCATCCAGGCTTCATTGCACAAAGCCAGGAGAGAGGTTGGACACAGGCACATGCTCATGCCCATTTAAATGGTTCTGGCTCTCAGAAACCGCTCACAAGAAGGTGATTGTCAAATACCTGCATTTCCAACTCCCGTTTCATTTTGCATAAGGGCCTCCTTTAATAAACTCTTACCCGCAGGAGCACCCATTTTCTGGAAAGCCCCCCAGAATCCCTCTGAAGCAAAGCTGACATACGTGAGCTCAAGGGCAATAAAACTCAGCCCAGCAAAAATCAAAGTAGTGTCTAATCACGGAGGACCTTTTATGCTGAGCCCGCTTTCTTCTCCCTTCTCCTCCGTGCAGCAACTCCAGTGCTCTCAGTACAAGAGCTTTAGGACAGACACCAGGGAGAGGAGACTGGGAGAGGTGACACAAGACACAGGGGTATTGACCATCGAAGAAGAAACTCCAACTGGAGACTGCAAGGAGCAGCAGAAGCCCAGGTTTGTTCCAGGACGGTGCTCTGACCACTCTGCAGAGGACTATGAAAGACAGCTGTCTGCGATACCCACCAGCCAGGCAGCTCCTGCCAGGCCCGTGCTCCCAAGCCTACGTTTCAAGCTGCTGCCTTCCCTTCAGCTCTGGTGAAGGGGATACAGGGTTTTCAAGTGTCTTCTGATATATTTAACAGATGTTCCTTCTAGGCCCTTTCCTAAGCACCGCAAAGTATGCCTGCTTTCTTTTAAACACACTTTTCATAATTAAAGTCGGTGCTAATGGTTACGCATCCACAATGTCCTCCCTTGTAACTCCCACTTTCCTCTCACGCACTCACAGCTCTCATCATCCAGCCCCAAACTGTCCTCCAAAGGAAATTCTGCTTCACTCTCTCCGGGTAGGTTAAGAAATATAAAGCAATGTCTTTGGAGAAATACCATTTACCTGCTAAAAAAAAAAAAAAGCTTCCATAAAGAGAAAAAGGAAAGGATGCCCCACAAATGCTAACTGGCTTTGACAGCGGCTCTCTGCAGCACGACTGAAAGCAGCGAGCTCTCTCCCCTCACACCACAGGCAAGCTGCCAAGAACAGAGCATCCTGCGCACAATGCCCTTTAGAAAGAAAGCAAAAAAAAAAGAAATCCGAAAAAAAAAATCCTGCTACCTCGGAGCAAGGAAGAGCATCCCTTCTGCACAGACACGCTAGCCTGCGCGGAGCAGAGGTGAATGAGAAGCAGGGTGAGGAAGGCTCGCAGCACACCCACACCCTGGCTCCCGGCCCCCCCAAGGCATTTCTTTTCCTCCCTCCTCCCACCGCCGCCACCCCCGCCTATTCTAAAATGACTTTGCATGAGCCACGTGCCAACTTTCAAGCATCAGCAAGATGCATTTCCTTATCCCATGCCCAAGCTATACCATCCATCACATGCTCATATTTTCAAGAAATTACACGAATTTGGGGTTTGCACGCCAGAAGACTCACGTGCGTGCTCCCTCTTCCCGGGGCACCCAGGATGAAACACTTCTTGCGCTTCCACTGTGGGAAGTATGTTCCCGATGCTGGCACGCTGCATGGTTGGGGAATCAAAAACAAACCCCTTTGCCACTCTGACTAGTCCACAGGTTAATTCATTCCGATAAACCCATAGTCCAAAACAAAAACATAATTTAATTGCTAAACCAGCTGCCCAAGTTTAGCTGTTGCTCTTGGCAGGCGTGTCAGGATCTCAATACGTCTCGTTTTCAGCAAACATCTCTGTAGGTGCAAGCCATGCCTTCTACCCTTGAAGGCTCCAGGTGTCCCTGTCACCTAAATCCAGTGTTTTCTAACCCAAGCGGATATTTACAGGTGATGGTATCATCAGCTCCGAACACCTCTCTGAATATGTCTACAGCAACTGGAATACTAGCAAGCATCCTTTTTTTTTCCCAGTTATTAAACATGCATTTACCCAGCTGCACCCTTCCCTATTTAGGCAGCCTGATCTCCCTTGAAAAGAGAGGGCAGAAAAAGAAAATAAGGCTAAAACATATTTGTAGAAGTCACAAAAAAAACCCTCGCAGAAGGTCTCAAAGGCTGGTGCATGTATTCTATGTAACTATAGCTACATCTAAGTTTTGTTGCTGTTTTTTTTTTCCCTCAGCCAGATTCCAAGCAGATTGTGTCACTTGATACAGGCAGTTCGATCATTGGGAAACACGCAGCGTGCAAGAGGAGACAAAAGCTGACCAAGTTGTAGCTGGCATCTTTTGCACGGAACACTGCCGGCATGGGTTTCCACAGTATCTCAACTAACACATCACCAGGGAGAATTCCTTAAACTACTTGCTGCTTTCTCTGACTTTAAAAAGATCCACACCTACAGGACAAGAAACACTGAAATAACCATCGCCACCTCTTCCACCCTGGTTATTCACAGGTATCTACAAACCTACTGTGTAAATTATAAGCAGCATTTCTTTAATAAAGGCATATTTCATGCAGTGCAATCCACAAGAACTTCAATATTTCTTAGATTACGAGATGGATCTGCCCCCCTCCCCGCTCCAGCTCCTGCCTTCTAATTCCACTGCAATCAGTGCAGGAGAATGCATAATTCATCCCGCAGTGGATCCTATGGGTCTCCCACTCATTAAGCAACATAACACTGAACTTCCAGAAAGGTCACATTCCCTGGAGGTTCAGCTGAAGAGTGTTCTCTCCTATCCATTGAAAGATTCAGGGAGGTAAGGTAAGGAGCTCCTTCATGGAGTACTTGCCCGCATTGTTTAAGGATTCACCATTACTTTGCTACCAGAGTGTGACAACAGGCAGAAGATATTTATCTAGGGAAGTCAAGAAATGCAGAAATCAATGGGTTAATTAGCAGGTTAGCAAAATACAACCAACCCGTGAAAGCTTTTATTCAGCAAAAGGCTGATGAAGTGAAGATAATTGTTTGCATTTGTTAAACTCTCAGGATGGTAGAGGATTATTGGAAATTTCAGGCATTGATTTAAAACATTTTCTGCTCATTAAAGCTAAGACCCAACAATTTTGCAAGAGTAAATCCTTCCACAATCCATGGGTAGGATCCCACACAAATCAGTAATACAGTCAACATGAGCTAAGATAAATCACCTCTTGCCAAAAGAAATATAACTTCGGTCCGAGTTAAGCTCCATGAAGGTGCTGAAGCTGGACACAAACTACTCTCTAATACAGACAACGAACAAAGAAACTGATGCCACATATAGACATTACGGGAAGCATCCTAGGAACATGAGGAAAAACACATTTAAAAAAAAAAAAAGTCTGTTTTTCTTCATTCACTGGAAAACATATTGCATTTGTTACTGTATCTGACCTAAAAGTCAAGCTTGGAGGAAAGACCAGCAGTTCTTTGGAAAAGTGCGAGATCCTCTTCCCATGAGTATCAGTGCATCTTGCATACACAGGCAGCGCAACCTCATTCCTTACAGTTTCACATCACTAAAAGCAAGAAAAAAAACCCCAGCAATACAGAATTTTAATTCAGATTTCCCCCTTGATCTACCGACATTCTTGTCTCGCTCACTCAACATTCAAAAGAATATTGTCTTGCTTGAAAAAAAAAAAGAAAATCATGTTGCATGAGTATTTTAATTGCAACCATTTCTAATCACAGATCACTTGCTTCTTTTTGCCTTTTATTTTTTTTGCAGAGTCATAATCCAAGTTTAATGTTGCTTAGGCTACAAAGTAATCTCTATTACCAGCTCCCAACAACCGACCCATGCTATTGCCATGCCCAGGAGCTCGGGTGGCAGAACCAGGCACCACGGTGCCAGCTGCAATGCACACCGAGCAGAGCATTGCCTGCACCTCCACAGCCTCATTCCATAACTCAGAAGGTTTGTCTACACTTACACAAGTCCCTGCTGGTGCAAGCATCCAGCTGCAAGAGCAAATCCTGCTCATTCAGCTGGCAGAACTCTTCTCACCGTTGCGATTCCCTGAACAGACGAAGCTATGCCAACAAAAAAGAACTTTTTTTGCCAACATAGCTGACTCCTCCGCAGAGCTGCTGCCAGCATTGCGACAGCCACTCCATCACGGCACGCGCTCCCCCCCTCGCCCCCCAGTTTCCTTCACTTCCAACTCTACACAGAGAAATCCTAAATTTAAGGCAAGAAACAAAGAAAAGAAGAAAACAGGTGTCAGGAAGAGGCGTCGCGCGCCCCGCTGGCTGGCCAGCATCTCCCCACCTAACCCAAGGGACGATGTGGGCTGATTATCTGCCTTTTTTCCCCAGCCTCACCACGCTAGATAAAATCAAACACACACAGTTGTAAGATCCTTTCGCCTGAATCGAAGGGCTCCCGATCCAAGCACCTGAGAAGAGTCGAGGTACCGGGAGCGAGGTGCATATTCGGCACCGGAGCACGCAGGACCCTGAGAGGGCTCCTCTCCAGCTCTGCTCCCTGGCTGCCGTGGGAAGTACCCCATGATGCTGGTGGGACCCCATGCAGGACAATGTTGTCATGCCAGCGGGCTGCTGAAATATCCCCCCTCGTCTTTGCTCGAGTTTCATCTCAGGCAAGAAGAGCTTTTGAACCCAAAACCATGACAAATGGCTCCTACTGGGAAAACTGCAGAATATTTTGGGGAGGGAGTAATTGATTCCTCCTTTCTTTCCCTCACAGAGGAAATTTGATCTCCCTACCAGATTTTCACTTGTGAATGGGTTTACAGGATAAGGCTCAGTTTCAGTGCTTGCATGTAAGTACTAACGTAAAAAAACTCAAGATTTTGCCATAAAGGTGTAAATGACCCAGCTGTGAGCAGGGGAGACAGACCTACTGAACACCCAGCTGTTTTTCTCAGCAACCTTTCATTCCACATAATGCATTACACGACCTTTTCCCAAACCGAGCAGAAACTTCTTTGCATGGAAACTCACTTGTAAACACACTTGCCTTGTTTTATTCCCTGTTTCTTGTGATTCTTGGTACTCGGGCAGCTATTGCACACCGGAGCCCTGCGCTCCCGCAGGACCGACCCCCGGCAGCCCCGATGCAAACCAAGGCTGGCAGACGTCTTCGCTGCCACGACCTCCCGGGAGCAGGGTGTCTCCCCTTGCCCCAGCTTCAGGGGACCCAGGTGACCTCGGCCGCAGCCATCTGGCCTCCAGCGCGGCCGCAGACATCTCCCAGGGGAGGAGGCAGCCAAAAAAAGCCTACTCACCAGAGGCAAATGCCAGCATTTTTGAGAGGCCGTTTGGGAAGGTGGCAAATAGGAAGTCCGGATCCGAAGGAGTTGACTCAAAGCGCCCTGCAACATTCATGCGGCGGGAACTTCGCCGGGTAAACCATTAACCACCATAAAGCAGAGCTGCGTAACTCCCTTTATCATCAGGCAAGACTCACGCACACCCCAAATACATACGCGGGCTGCATGTGTATGTATACACACACACATATATATATATACGTACAGATATCCATACATATACAAACATATAAAGAAAGACACAGAAATATGCGCATAAGTATTTTTTTCCGCGAGCAGGGGATGACGCTGGCAGTCCCCGCTGCTCGGGGCGAGGCAGGCGCTGCTACCGCAGCCCCGCGGCGGCGGGGCCGGGGGAACCGCTCCGCGTCCCCCGACGGCGGAGGGAGTGCCGGCCCCGCTCCGCTCCGCGCCCCGCGAGGGTGTAAGGGATGCGCGGAGCACCCCGCGCCCGCAATCCAGCCGGCAGCTTTCCAACCTTCGCTCCCCAAAAATACCCTCCCCTAAAGCCAGAAAGCCCCCCTCCCCCCCGCCACACCTCAACTCCGCTCTTCCACAGTCCCCGCGGCGGCAGAGGGCAGCGCGGCTCTCCCGCAGCCCCGCCGAAGTTTCGGAGGCAGCCCCAGCCCCTTACCCGGCTGGCGGAGCGGGGTCCCGCGGCGGCCTGGAAGCGGCGGCGGCGGCGGCTCCTGCGCGGGGTCGCGGCGGCTTCCTGGGAGCTACAACTCGGCGGCGGCGCCCGGGCGAGCCGCACGCCTGCGGAGCGGCGGCGAGCGGGGAGGGAGAGAGGAAATGAGCGGGAGGCGCATTGGAGGGAGGGGGAGGAAGGAGCCGTCGCCGAGGGACCGGGGAGAGCGAGGGGACGGAGCTCAACTTCCCCGTCGGGGCAGCGGGCGCGGCTGGGGGGGGGAGGTGGGGGGAGGGCGGAGCGCACCGCGCCGCTGCTCCGCGGCCGCCCCGCGGCGTGCGCAGCGCCCAGCCCCGCGCAGGGCCGGCCCGTCCGCCCCTGCCGCCGGCGCTCCCGCCGAGCCGGGCCACTTGGTATCGCCCTGCCCGCCTCCCCGGGCCGCCGCCGCCGGCGGGCAGGAAGTGCGGGGCCGGCGGGGCAGCGCGGAGAGGCGGCTCCGCGGGGCTGCGCGCCCGCGGGGGGTCCGCCCGCCCCGCCGGCGCTCGCTGCCGGCCTCAGCGGCAACGCGGGCGTGGGCATGGGGAGGGGGTGGAAGAAAGTTTGGCTTTTTCGGGGCTTTTGTCTTTTTTTTCCTCATTTTTTTCTTTTTTCCCCCTTTTTTTTCTTTTATTTTTTTTAACCCCAGAGGACATCAGGAAGCGATGGAGCGGGACTCCGGTGGCACCGGCCCTGTGGGCATCTCCAGCGCGGCTGGAGGCGGCGAGTTCCCGGTGCGCCGGGAGGAGGGCGGCAGCTTCGGGGCGAGCACCGCAGCCTCGCAAGGCACCCCTCGCCTCCCTGCTGAGCAGGGCGATGCGGGCACCCCTGCCAGCCAAAGTGCCCCCCTCCCATCCCAGCAGTGCCCCCCCACCAAGGCTGACAGCGATACAGGTCGCTTTCGTGCAGGTACATTTGGCACCGACAGCTGATCCCGGGGCTGGGTGTAGTCCCACCCGGCTGGAGACTGGTTCCGTGGGAGACGTGAACTTGCCCAGCGTACCCGCGTACCCCATCACAAAATGGAGGGGATTTAGGGATTGATGCTAATCTGCTTCCCGAGGGAGGTAATTGGAAGCGTTTGCTCAGAAATACGGCCTGCAGCAGACAAAGAAATGAATCCTCCCGTGAGGATTTATTCGCCCCCGCCCCCAGCCGCTGCCCAGCATGTCAAAAATCTATGGAGAGTTTGGTGTAGTTGCCACCGAGCCTTATCGGCAGCTTTCACTCTGCCTCCCCTTAGAGGAGACTAAGCGAGCACATTCAGTGCGGTCAGGAGACAGATAAGAACTGAACAGAGCTGAAATCAAGGCCACACCAGGAAAAAGATACTTAAAGATTTTAGGGACAAACCTTGGGAGGCAGGGGATGAGGGGCGGGAATAAACAGAAAAATACCACCGCCACCAAAGCAGCAGTTTTTCAAAGCGTATCTCTGTACAAAGTCCAACAGTTTTTTCTAAGGACAGCAAAAAAAAAACCCCAAACATTTCATGTGTACTCTGAAGCATGAATACATTGAAACTGAATACATTGATGCAAAGAGATGAAAATGTTACTCAACAGTAACCATTTTCTCCAAGGCCTTTCAGAAATAGTTCAACCATTTTGCCAGCTTAAAAAAAAAAATAATAAAAGTGTCAGCCCGAGGCAAAGAACAAGCTTGGAAACTAAAGAACCTGAATAGTTAAAAACTAGAAGCAACTCGACCAGGAACATATAATGGAAAACTGTATGCAACCGCCATCGCTGCCAACTTCACATTCTTGAAGCTGGGCTCTCCTTGCAGGAGATGATTACACGTGAGTAATCCCCTTGATTTCCCCGCAAACCCTTCCCTGTGCGAGCATTGCCCACGTAAGCACGGCAGCCACGGGAATGGGGCTGCGGCTCCCACCTTGCCTCTCCGGCTGCTCTGCCAGCGAGGGCAGTGGCGGGGGTGTCGACACCACCTTCCACCCAGGAATAGGTGGCAACAGAGCAAGTACCTGCTTGAGGCCTCATCTGAGATTTGCAGCTCTCAGGGCTGACGTCTGGTGAGAGAAGGCAGTTTATGGCACTCAGTCCCGCTTTCGTTTTTAACGGGGTTGTCACCCAGTAGCC
The DNA here is from genome assembly GCF_013368605.1 of Nyctibius grandis. Lineage (NCBI taxonomy): Eukaryota > Metazoa > Chordata > Aves > Nyctibiiformes > Nyctibiidae > Nyctibius > Nyctibius grandis. The sequence continues at coordinate 116,423,033 of NC_090658.1, read as the reverse complement.
CCAACAGCAGCAGGTTTTCCTCTGCATGGCACTGCCCCACGTCCTGCAGTGGACATGTGAGCTGGGACCTGCAGCCATTGCTGGAGGCTGCAGCAGTTCCTCGTGAGGATGTCCTGCGTCAATGGGGCTCGGCAGCTGCAAGCGCCCTGCCCTTGGTTTGGGGTGATCCTCGGGTGGGTGTCCCCGTGCTGCACTGCACCTGCTCAGCACAGTGCTCGAACATTTCTGTCGGGAGCTGCCTATGCTGAGAGACTGTGGGACAGTTTATGGTCACTGGGTACTTACTTGAGAAGGACTCATGGCTGCTCCTCTTTTCAAGCCCTCCAGTATTCTGCATATTATCCCATGATAAATTGCATAAATACTGAAAATAATTCTGGATTCAACAGTTATTGGGGAACACACAAGCAGAACCAAATGAGGCGTTACTATCATTTATACCCAACTTCTTTCTTCAAGAATTGCACCCTTCTGGCTACGACCAGATACAAGATGGTGCAATCCAGATGACCAACCAAAGAAGCACCACCAAGACTTCAGATTATTTTGAGTTCTAATGCTTGATAACAAGCAATTCCTGAGTTACAGAAATCCCTTGGGAAATAAGGAAGGATAACCACAGAAAGTTGTCAGCTGCTCACAAACGGTCTGAGATGAAAAGAAGCTGCAGATTGATTCTGGCAATGCATTTGTGAAGGCTGCTGCTCCTGCTCTGCAGCCTCCCAGCTCTGCTCTCCTCTTCAGAGAATGTGCAGCACGAAGACTGTCAAGCCCTACACTTCCCAATTAGGATCTGTATGTAGGCAGTTACCTTCTCATATTATGCACTTAAGTGCGTACTTGAGCATACTACCATGAGAACTTAATGTCCTGTGAATTATTGTGTTCAGTTTTGGGCCCCTCACTACAAGAAAGACATTGAGGTGCTGGAGCGAGTCCAAAGAAGGGCAACGAAGCTGGTGAAGGGTCTGGAGAACAAGTCTTGTGAGGAGCAGCTGAGGGAACTGGGGTTGTTTAGCCTGGAGAAAAGGAGGCTCAGGGGAGACCTTATCACTGTCTACAAGTATCTGAAAGGAGGTTGCAGTGAGGTGGGTGTTAGCCTTTTCTCACAAGTAACAAGTGATAGGATGAGAGGAAGCGGCCTCAAGTTGTGCCAGGGGAGGTTTAGATTGGGTATCACGAAAAATTTCTTCACTAAAAGGGTTGTCAGGCATTGGAACAGGCTGCCCAGGGAAGTGGTGGAGTCACCATCCCTGGAGGTATTTAAAAGACAAGTAGATGTGTTGCTTAGGGACATGGTTTAGTGGTGGACTTGGCAGTGTTAGTTTAACGGTTGGACTTGATGATCTTAAGGGTCCTTTCCAACCAAAATGATTCTATGATTCTATGAAAGTAGGCACATTTGCAAGATTGGGCCCACTGGGTGTATCATCCGGCTTATTTGAAGTTCTTCTTTTGATGACGTTATGTTCATTAAGCCTGTCTGTAATACTCCCATGATGACCTAGCGTGGGCCTTTGGAAACTTAAATCCATAGCTGCTTTGGCATCTCAACTTTCGTTTGTTTTTTCTTTCTGCTTTTCATTCTGTTGCCACAGTCAGGAGAGAGAAATAAAGAGGAATTAAATTAGATTCATCTGGATCATTCCAACTGAATTTGACAATACTGTGTGAAATTCCTTCTGCTCTCTGGGGTTTAATCACCAAGGGATTAGATGGAAACTAAAGTATGTGAGGTGTGTGGCACACTGCTATTCTTTAAATATCTGCCATAATAACGTGAGCTTCATAAGGCTATTACTAATCTTGAATTATTACCTGCCTTCCTGTGGTTTGGCATGATTAAGGAAGAGATTAAAGCGATATTTACCTTTTTTGAGAAATTCATCAGCTTGACCTGGACAGCCCAGCACCAAAAAAACAAAGGAAGAAACTACTGGAAAGGATTAAGCATTCAGCTCACTCTTCCCCCCTCTGTTGCTCTCCTGAAACCTGTCATGGTTGTTGGGATGGAAAATGCTGGTGCTTCAGGAAGGGCTGGTTGGCAGCAGCATCCTTGAAGGTGGCTGATGGCTCCAGCCACTTTCAGGCCAGGTGTCTGGTGGAAAGCTTGCGTGGGTCAGAGAGGCTTTGATCTGCCTCTCACAGAAGAGCCAGGACTTGGCCTCCACTGCAGACAGTGACAGCAAAAGCACATCTTCTGGCCTTGAGCTGGGGACACAGTCATCCTGGTCATCCCCATGCTACCCTCCTGGAGAGGGACAGCACTTCTCCGGTGGAGCTGCTGGCCAGCAGTTTTGCCTAGGAAGAAGCTCCTGCCTGTCAGGGGCATTTTCAGGACAACCTCACGGGAGCAATCAGAGGAGTACCTTCTCCATCACTGAGCTTCCTCACAACTTAAGTTTGATGGAAGAAAGCACCATTTTGAAAGATACTATAATTATTTTAATTTTTCAGCCTGTTTTAATCTTGCTTTAGGAAATCCCTCACCACGGAATCACTTTAGAGAAATTCAAAAGAAAACAGCAATGGAGAAGTGCAGCTGGTGTTATTTCACTGTGATAAAGCCAAGCTGGATGGCAGGTGCTTGGGGAAATATGAGGGGAAAATCGTTTATCAGAACTATTTTCTTTGATAAGTTTTGTCTTCCAGTAATAAAACCCTGGATGCTCATCTATAAAGCCTCCCATTTTTTTACTACCAGATGCTGGGGCTTAAATCTTTGCCTGCATCAGTTTAACCCCTCTTTGTGCTCCTTTCCTTTGCATTACCAGCTTGGACATAAGAGGCAAACAGACTTGGGAAATGCCAGCTGCACGCATTGCTCTCATCCGCAGCATGGGCAAGCACCATCGCCTGAACAGGCAGACCCAGTTTTTAATGTGCTACCAAAATAAATATGCCAAGGGGTTTTGTTAGTCGTCTGGATCACAGAAACTGGAGGTGGAAAACAGCGGTTTTTATAGTGCATTTTCCTGCCAAAGAAGGATTATTCCCTGCAATATCTTCTAGTGCACTTTCCTGGCCTGTTTTAAACGACCTTGGAGGATGGGGAAAGGCGGGAGGGGGGAAACTGCTAGTGCCCTCCGGAGTCCCTTTGTCTAGTTTCAATAAAATAATGTGGAGCAAGTGCAAATGGGCGTTCAGAGAATTTAGTTACAACACAATATTTAATGTATTTTTTTGCATGCTTTTTCATCTCCAACCTACTTGCTATGCCTGCCGCTGTGCCAGTAATATCAGATAGATGTAAAAAAAAAAGTAACAAAAATAGTAGCAATACTCCATCATCACATGATTTCTGCTTTTTATCTTAGCAGGAGATTGTCTTGGGTGAGCTTTCTTCCCCTGCGAGGAAAAATGAATAGTAAGAGCTGTGATGATTGGCAGTAAGCCTGAGAACAGCAGATGTGAGCCTGCACAGCTGGACAAAGGAAAAAAAAAAGCACTTTGCTACCTACATTTGTATGAAGGTTGTCCCAGGGATGCCCCAGTGCCTACGGGGGACTTAGTATAGAAGCAGCCAAAGCCACCAGGCACATTTACAAGTATAAGAGCACTTGATGTCCTTTTCAACGTCAAAGACAGCAACGACTAAAGCATCATAAAGGAAATGTAGCTGCGTGGGTTTTCCCTCTGATAATAGAATGACTGAGGGAGGAAATATTAAAAAAAATTAGGCCTGACAAAGGTGAAGAATTTTTGAATTAAACCAGCACATTTTCATTTCATTTACTGTTGTCTACCAGTTTATTACATGGAACTCTAGAAAGGACCTGATTTCGCCTCCCAGGCTGCATTTGCTATGCCAGACACTAAAGTTAGGTGTCTTAGATAAAATTTTGGTATTAAAGCTTCTTACACAATAAGGGAAACCCCCTGCTAAACAGCGAAAATTAAAAAGCCTCATTTTTCTTCGTGTTGCTTTACTGTAGTTTTGCACTTTGGGGCTTTGCCACAATGTTTGCTGGGATTTATCACCAAAAAAAGTGTGATACGGGGGGTGTTTTAACTAAAACTATTTAAAAAATTGGAATTTCCTATGCTCCATAGCCTGCACATGCTTATTTTGAGTTGCATCTGCCCAGAACCCAGTTCTCCTGTGGGATCTATGCGCAAGGATACCTGCTATCAGGGCAGAGCAGCAGGGTTTTGGGTATCTGCCTGAGATCCCATGGCATGATGGAGGCCTCAGCATCTGTTGTGTTAGCATTCCTGCACAGGGTTTTTCCCCACACCAGCAGCAGCAGCAATATCAAAACACAAAATGCCATGTCTAACTTGTCTGAGCAGAAAATAACAGGGAGCCTTAGAAATGGAAGGGGTCCCACAGAGCCATCGAAAAACTGTCTTGTCTATGGGATGCAACAGAGTGAACTCTGGGTTTGTGGTCCAAAATGGCAGATTTATGCTGAGAGGTGGGACAGAGTAAGAAAACTCAAGTGTTTCTATGCAGCAGCAAATATCAATGCTGTTACTTGTTTCTGTTCTGAACCACAACAGGAAAACACAAAAGCCAGAAATTAAGTGTGAAAAATACCCACGTGTCTAAATGAAAATCAATGTTTTAACCTAGCATTACAAAAGCTTTAAAAAGCAGAACAAAACAAAGTATTTTTGTTCAATCAGAGCAATAAAAACAGTATAGTAAACCTGGTATTTCCCTACAGCGACTTTCAGTTTTGCTAAGACGTCTTTTTTTTCATGTGGCTGAACAAAAGAGGAAAAGAAAGCAAGCCGACAGCGCTTTCTGGGATGCTGGAGCCAACAAGATGTTAATTTAGCGCTCTGCCAGCCTGCGTGCCCTGGGATGCCTTCCAGAGGCACACCCCACACACCACCCTCAGTATGCTGCTGCCCCAGCACTCTGGGGTTAAGGGGCTTTGCATCATGCTGCACCCCTCATCCAGGGCTCAAACCTTCCTGCCAGCACACCTTGGTCTTCAGGCCACTCTTCTCTCCATAAATTCACCCTGAAATACTTGATATTGAAATTCCTTTCAATGCTCAAAGGGGGCTTATAAGAAAGATGGGGACAGACTTTTTAGTAGGCCCTGTGGCAATAAGACAAGGGGTAATGTTTTTGAACTAAAACTGGAAACATTCAAGGCCAGTTGGACGGGGCTCTGAGTAACCTGATCTCTAGTTGAAGATGTCCCTGCTCAATGCAGGGGGGGTTGGAACTGGATGACCTTTAAAGGTCCCTTCCAACCCAAACCATTCTGTGATTCTGTGAAATCACAGAGCCTGGTCAAGCACCATTTCCCTTGGGATCAGGCTCTCCCGCTCAGTACCTGAAGGCGAAGCCATGTGCATCATTCAGTGCAATTTGGAGGCAGTCAGATTGATTTTGGCACGGGCGATAGAGCACTCTTGTATTGCTCCTGTTGGTAATTAAGAGAAAGCAAATCACAGGGGAGGACAATAAAAGTATTAATTAACAACACTTTAAAGAAGAAAAAAGTTAGTAGGTTTAAAAAGGTTGGTTTATGCCTGAGGAAAATACTTCAATAGGGTAATCACATTGTTGGGCATTTGACAAATGCACACTAATAATTAAATGGGGGTATTGATTACGCGTTTAGATAATCACCAGATCCTCCGTGCTGTTGCAGAAACGTCCCAATTCTGCTGCCTCAAGCTTTGATTTCAAGGAGTAAAAAATACACCTAATTTCAAGCATGCAGACAACAGCATTGCGCTCAGTGGCCTTCACCTGACAAGTCCGCCTGCGTTTCCCGTCAGCTGGAGTGCCCAGCATATGAGCCTGCAACGCCACGGCAGCCTGCGGGCTGAGCAACAGGCGCTGCAGGGCCTCCGACGTGCCGGGGTTAGCTGGGACAGGCAGGAACACAGGCTCTGTGCCCAGCCTGGGGAGAGCGAGAGGAGAGGGAGACAGAAGGAGCCACCGATGTGGTGGGCCTGAGGCAGGCGCACAGGGGAGCAGCATCCCTCTGGGAGCTTGATCGGCAGCTAGTGCTGCTCACCCGATGGGGATATCACAGCAAAATGTAAAGGACTCGTACTGCAATGGAAGGATTTTTCCCACTTTCTAGCCCTACTAAGCATCCTGCCGTACCTTTGCAAAACACACATTTTTCACAAGAGACAGGGAGAGGGGCAGCGACTTTGCAACTAAAAGCAATCGCAGTTCTCAGGGATGTATAATCACCTTTTATCATAACGCAAACCATGAGGCAGTTTGCTTCAAGCAGAGGATATCTTCCCCCCTCTCCAAACAGACAATAAAGGAGCCTGCTAGCAGGATCCAGGACAACGTGTGACACCGTGTTCTCATCAGCACCCCACTGGTGCTCTGGCAGGGTACCTGGCGCTTGCGGCACCTGCCGGTGCGGCCGCTCTCAGCCAACAGCCTTCAAAGGCAAACAGTGGCACAGCTCATTGAAGCCACAGCAGCTCCTCTGTGCTCAGATTGCCGTGCAAATACCGCCAGATTTTTTCATAATATGATGATACTGGGTGTCCTGTTTTATATAAAATTATATTCAGGCAAGTAAGAGAAATTCAGTTACTTACTGCTGGGGGGATCTGAACGACATTAATTCTGTCTGATAGAGACTTTTAGAGACATCACTTCATGCTGACAGAGATTAAGAAAGGATAAAGAGTACCCAATGAGTTCCTAAACCAGATGAGTTCCTAAAAAGTGCTGGACTGGGTCACCTTTTGCATAAACTGGTAGAGTTTCAGCACTGATTAATTAACGCACAGTTTGACCTCAGCCATGCAAAGAGCACGGTTCTGCCCTTGCACATGTGAAATCCTGACAGCAACCGCTCCTGTTGGGAACAGCCAGTCTTTAGTGGCATATAAAATTTAATTTTTGGTAACCCAAAGGTAGGTAAACAAGTTATACTAGCAGGGCAGAAAGCAAAAAGTAGCTACTTTGGAGCCTTTGGGGTCTTCCAGTGTCTTCCTCTCCTGGCAGAAAACCCTTTACCATTTTCTTTCACATTGGCAAGGCATTTTTCCATTGGAAAAAAGGTCATTTCTTCTGAGTCATCTCTGCAGGAAATCTCCTGTTCTGGCTGGTCCTAGAATCATAAAATCATTTTGGTTGAAAGGGCCTTTAAGATCATCAAGTCCAATCATTAACCTAACACTGCCAAGTCCACCACTAAACCATGTCCCTAAGCAACACATCTACTTGTCTTTTAAATACCTCCAGGGATGGTGACTCCACCACTTCCCTGGGCAGCCTGTTCCAATGCCTGACAACCCTTTTAGTGAAGAAATTTTTCCTGATACCCAATCTAAACCTCCCCTGGCACAACTTGAGGCCGCTTCCTCTCATCCTATCACTTGTTACTTGGGAGAAAAGGCTAACACCCACCTCACTGCAACCTCCTTTCAGATACTTGTAGACAGTGATAAGGTCTCCCCTGAGCCTCCTTTTCTCCAGGCTAAACAACCCCAGTTCCCTCAGCTGCTCCTCATAAGACTTGTTCTCCAGACCCTTCACCAGCTTTGTTGCCCTTCTTTGGACTCTCTCCGGCACCTCAATGTCTTTCTTGCAGTCCTCTCCACCAGGCAGCAGTGGGTGCTGGCAGCTGCCACCTTCCCCACAGCAGGTCCCATCTCTTGGTGGTGGTGTTGAAATAATACAGACATCCTATTAATAGCCAAACTGTAGACAATTCCAGCTGTGGAATTTGGTTTCTGAAATTACAGACCCAACCAAGCTTGAATCAGTGAAATTTAGCTGTGTTTCCTCTGACTCATAACTAGTTTTTCAGAGAAGTTTTCATCAAAATTTCTTCAGCAATTCCTGTGTTGTTGTCTGACTCATACTGAAACACCAAAATCATTATTAAAGTGAAATCATAGCACAGGCAGTGTGAATACTTGGTTTAAATGCATTAGGAACCATATTTCACTATGGAGCATGCTTTGTCCAATAACTAAATACTGTATTATTTACAAAAACAAACAAAAAATTGTCATATAGGGCACAGGAGAAGTCAAGTGCTTAAAAACCAACAATTTTGAAACGTGTTAATTTATTCTTCAATAAACCTTAATTTGTCCTCCTGATGCATGTGTAATATTTGTGTTCAGCATCTCACTCGCTTTCAGTCTGAAGCCCCCATCCACGCCAGCAGGGACAAGGATGCTCAGCATGAAGGATGAGGTGTTCAGGTGTCCCAGGGATGGGCAGTGGTACAAAGTACAAGGCCGTGAGCAGCACTTCCTGATCGCGTGAGCAGAAATGCATACAGGGGTGGGAGCAGAGGTGCACCCACAGCCCCCCTAGCACTGTAAAGTGATGAGAGAGAGAAGTCAGACTGATTATCAGGTCGCTGAAGCTTCCATCCCTGAGGAAAGACCCCAAACCTTTGGTGGTTTTCTTCTGTTAAAGGGTGATTTGCTGCAGAAGGACTGGTGGTGTCACACAGGCATCAGTCTATCCCCCTCCCTGTGGGTTTGCAGTACAGGAGCAGCATCCCCTTGCCTGATGCAAAGCGTGCCTGGGGGGGACCTGGACCCCATCCACGGCAGGAGCCCAGCTACCCCTCCCCAGGTTTTGCAATGCCATAAAGCACAGGGGGCTGTGAAGGTGAATGTCAAGGTGGTGAGTTTGGGGGAAAAATATGCTTCAACAATGATTTCTTTGCTTTTAAAATTAAAACTCAAACTGTTGCTGCCGAAGAAGGGAATGAAAATATCCTCTAAGTCTGGGAGCTCATATTTACCTTCTCACCAGCTCTGCAGATACTTAATTTGAACGTTGCTTCATCTCCTGTCTCCCTCATGTATCATTGCTTATTAAAGTACACACTCTGCACTTACCCAAACGAGGATGTGGGAAGCTGAAGAGGTTCAATCTCATTTTCCACTGCTGTATTGCCTCTGCAGAGCCAGCTGCAGGGGAACCAGGGTCCTGCTCAGAGCCTGGTGGCTGCAGCACAGACCCTTCCCTTCACCACTGCTCCGTGCGATGGAAACCCCAGTGTGGGAGTGGCAACATCAGGGGAAAGGGCTCAGTAAAGAAGTGGCTGTGACTCCCAGGGCAGACGTGGTGAGCCTGGTGAGGGAGGGAGTGACACCCCAACATGGGCACTGCTCCCCACACGCCTGTGCTGGAGACCGTTCTGTCCCGAGCCAAGGAAGCCAGAGGCAGCAGCCTCGTAGGTCGGTGCTTTGGTGCCTCCATGCCCTCCAAACACACCTCCTAACTTCCAACTCCAGTGAAATTCAAACAAAGCCTTATGGCTGTAAGGACACATCACCCCCAGCCTGCACCTCAGAATGACAGCCCTCTGACCTGTTCCCCAGAGCCCGGCCATCCCTGACCGCACGTCCACTGGCTCCCAGCCAGAAAATGAGATTGCTGACTTCTCCCCAGCTTCTGGTTCCAGGCTAGAAGTTTGTCTCCTTCAGCCTCCCCACTGCACCCTTGCTACCCTTCACTCCCATCCCAGCCAAAATGTGGGGGTGCTTTTGGCAGTGCCCAGTTCTGCAGCCACACTGGTCCCCATGCTCATCGCAGCCCCTCCTGCCCCACGATGCTACAGGTGGCATCAGCCTGTAGCGGATACAGGCAGACTTCAAAGCCTATGAATGCCAGGGAGGGAATACAGATGTTATTAGGCTCAGAGGTTATCTGTGCCTCAAAAGATTCAAGGAGATGTTGTCAGAGGAGGAAACGCTGAATGCAGCCCAAAGTCATTCCCTCGTCCCATCTGAAGTGCCAGTGTGTGCTCTGCTCTACATGAGCCCAATGCATCCGTGTCCATAAAAGCTGGGGAAAAGCACTGCTGAGAACTTCCACAGCTCTGAATAATTAATTTCCAGAACTATAAAAAGCTACTAGGGAATGAAATTTAGAAAAATCTAGGTTTAGGATAATTATAGTACAAATCAGGAGAGCACTTGGACCCAAGACAGATGCATTAGTAGGACAACAGAGCACAGTGGGTCAAATTCATACTTGACAGAACTGCACAGTCTTCTACAGAGCTCCTCCCGGGATGGATTCAGCCCAGGGAGAGAAAGCAGACCCTGCAGTTAGATTGATGGAGTAGAAACCTAAAATAGCACTTCTTAATATAGAAAGTATAAAAGAAAGGAATGAAATTGTTTCAGGTTAGCATTCATGCCCCAGATGTAAACAGGGAGTGATATTTTCTGACATATTTTGTTATAATGCTAGTTTAACCTGCTTCCCCCCACCCTGCCTCCACTATCACATCTACTGCGTTACAACTGGTTCTATAAAATCCCAGGTTGTTTGCAGACCTTATCATATTTGAGATTTTTTCAAAGCTCCGGATGCTGGAATTCACATGTTGCTTGTGAACACAGAGCTTCAATTTCCTAACCAGTTATGTTTCTAGTCCGTATTTTTCATGGCAAGTTGGAAAACATTAACCCTGAGTCACCAGCAAGAAAACACAGATGTTTTCTTCCAGTTCCCCAATTTTTAAGCCAGTCATTACAGTGTCCAGTTTAAGATGTTGAATCCTTGGGACTGCTCGTTTAACTCGCCACTCTCAGGTAGGGAGATGTGGGATTTTTATAGTTTACATACTAACACATGGAGTCAGGCTGTATACTGGGCACATTTTAATTGAATACTGGAGGAGCCAATGTTGGGTGACTGGTTTATGTCTGGCTTCATGCAACCTCAGTGCCCTCAGCATCTCAGTGGGCTCCCCAAGGCTCCACACAGGGTTTCCTAGGACTGACTCTGGCCTTTATGTGTTGTGTTCTGGTAAAAGAGCATACCCACAGAGAGGCAGAAGTTTATTGCCTTTTTTTGATAACAGCAACAGATCACCGGAGAGTTCAGTTTTATGCGAGCCAGAAGTGGCAGGCTGCTCACAGACTAACAAACAAGGACATTATCACTGCTCTGGAAGAGCTGTTTTAATGTCCAATGCCCTGTTTCAGCGTAACTCTCGGTGGTACAGGACCAGGCACTTCCAGTTGTACCTCCCAGACAGAGACACACGCAGAATGGCAGAGGGGTCTGGCCGGTTTCCATGAGCTCCCTGTTATGGCATTATTAATTCCCAGTATGAAGTTATTTGGTACAGCCATAGCATGCTATCTCAGGAGTGTTCTCTTCATAGTGGGGAGCCATGATTTTCTATAGACTTCATTTATTAAGAGCATTGGCATCCTTCAAAGCAAAAGGCTCTCCTTTAAGCCTGTGCCATTCCTTGAACTTAAAATGTGCATAAGAGGAGTCATGTATTGTAAGCAGATATCCTCTTCTTCATTTGTAAGCGTGGGAGCTGTATGTCACTACACAAAGCAACTGGAGAGAGGAAGCAAGGATTACCATATGAGTCAAAAATGCATCCAGCTCTGCTGTGGAGTTCTTGTTGCAAGCGAAACAAAAGGCCATCTCTACGAGACTCAGCTCTTTAGAGCTCTTAAGCTCTTAAGTGGGTGGCAGGTAAGGCATCACATATTTCCCATGTGTCCAAAAACGTTAGGGTCAATTGAAGAGAAGAGCATCTGGTAAGGGTACAGATGATGAAGAAATGGAGAGCATGCTTATTAGCTTATAGACAAGGCAAAGCAAGTGGGAGCCATGGGCACAGAGGAGGGGGGGATGACAATCCAAAGCAATGCTGACAAATTGGGTAAAAGGTCTGGAGAAAAAGATGCGGTTCAGTAGAGACGCGTGTGAGGTACACAGGAACAATCAGCTGTGCAAACACAGGCTGGGTTTAGCTGCAGCAGCTCTGCCAAAAAAAGGTCTGCGAGGGTGGTTGTGGATTGTGGAGTGAACATAAATCAACAATGTCACATTGTTGTGGAGAAGACAGATGTTCTAGGGTAGATAAAGGAGGAGCAGAGGCCACACAATGGGAGATTACCCTTCCACACCAGCCAGAGTGATGCAGTGTGACTTGAGGAGTGGCACTTGCAGAGAACCCAGCTGACGAGCAGGGGGGTGGAAAACACCCTGAGAGCAGAGGCTGACCGAATTGCGGTTTAACCTGAATATGTGAAGCCTGAAGGGAAACATAATCCTCCAGCTATGTAAAATGTTGTCTTAAATGGAGGGGGATGTCTGCAGTGAACAGGAGCGATGAGCTTTAAATTAGAACAAGTAAGAGTCAGAGCATGCATGGGAAAAAAATTTTCTACAGGTAAGGGCAGCAAACCACTGGACTGGACTGCTGGGGTGGGGATTGACATTTCCATCATGCTATGAGCAGGTCAGATAAGTGGTGGTTAGAGATGATGAAGTGGTACAACCTGCCTTGAGGCTGGAGAAAAGATTAAATGAACCCTTGTGAATCTTTCTAGCTCTGTTTCCCTGTGATTCACAGCTGCAGTTTTCCACATTTTCAGGGTTTAAAAATTCAGCTCTACTGGGAGAAAGTGGAAGCACTCTTGTCTAAGCACAGTGACACCCCACGACTTCTGGAGCAAAGCCCTTGTGAAGTCACCAGCAAGCTGTGCTCTGGTCTCCTCAGGAGCTGAGAAAGAAACACTCAAAGCTTTGTGGAATTAAAATATCAACAACAATTTACGGATTGCTCAAAATAAGAGCAGTACTTCAGTTCAGCTTCCAGGTTTAACCCTTTTCTTTCCCACCATCCCTTGTCAACATCTAGGTCTCTTTAAAGTCAAAGTGAAAGAAAAAACCCTCAAATTCCTGTCCTGGAAGTGCCAATGCCAAGCTGTTGACTTTGCTGAATTCCTTCTGCTTTTGTAGCAGAAATTATTCACAAATTGAGATTCACAGGGCCTGTCAGTCCCCCAGAAGCTATTATGAATACGTTGGCTCAGTTCCAGTTCCTTCATTTGCTATTTTTAGGGGAAGAAGCAGCGTCTCCTGCTGCCTAACAGTGTGGTGGGTGACAGAGAAGAACAAAGCCAGACTCTTCACAGAGGCACATCACAAGAGGACGAGGGACAGCGGTCAGAGATACAGCAAGAGAAATTCCAGTTAGAAATGAGGAAGAAGTTTTCATCATGAGGGTGGGTGGTCAAGCACTGGAAATGTTGCCCAGGAAAGCTGTAGTATCTCCATCCTGAAGTTTCGGAACTCAGTGGGATGAGGCCCTGGGCAACCTCAGCTGACTTTGAAGTTAGCCATATTAGGATCAGGGTGGAACTAAGACCCCAGAGAATCCTTCTGTGATGCCAACGGAGGTAAACCAGAAGTTTCCTAAGTGACAGCAGAATTTCCCAAACTTCTTCATACCTAGAACACACTTTTCCCCTGGATTTAAGTTGGCAACAATTAGCTGTGTTCTCAGGCTGCCCCAGTCCTACCCAGTGCCACCAAGCAGCTGACCCAGGACTTGCTGCTGGGTCTGTTCCACACCACATCTCAACCCTCAGGTCTCCTTGGCTCATCTTTCTGGCTGAGCTCTGGAGGCTGGTTGATAAGGACAAACATCTCATTCACCTGCTTTGTTTCATTACAACAGAATGCAAACAAGGTACATATACCAATATGGTCTTAAAAAAAAAAGCCCAAAAATAAATGAACACCCTTTCTTTCATTGCTGTGCCACCGCAGCGTGGGAGAGGACAATTTATGCTAACTCCTCTCCCTTTCTCATAGCATTTGTTGTTTTTTCAGGGCCTTAGTAAATCCACCAAATGTCACCCAGAGAAGACACACCATAGCAGTAATGGGTGTAATCAGTACAACCTCCAACAGCACTTTACAAAGACTGCAAAGCATTCTCCCTATCTGAAAAAAAAGTGAAAAACATCAAGACTAGCATGTTACTCGATCACAATGAGCACCTTAAAGCCCTGAAGGCAACCGAACCTCCCAAGTCTCACACATGTTTTTACATAGGCTTTGCTCACAACTCCACCAAGCAATATTTACCTTCGCTTTACCCGCTGAACGTCTAGCCGTGATTACAGGTCACCAGAAAGGGCAGAAGAGCCATTTTGATTTTCAGAGTCAGGGTGATTTGGCAGAACGGGGCTATTAGGAGATGACTGTCTTGTAACCAAGCCAATTTAGCACAGCTCTGGAAACCCTGTGCTGGTGCAACCATGAGAGTATACTTAACGAAACTATCCTGTCCTCTTGCAACATATTTCTGCCTATTAGCTAGACAATGAATTTTTAGGAGTGTCCTGTTTCTTTGCATAGAGGTCAGCTATCTATAGCCAAGAAAACATTTAAAAACAGCACAGAAACTTCTTGGTTAAAACATTAAAAATGTGAACGTCCCTTTACATCCACCATTATAAAGGGATCCGCAGGGTTGACAGGGCTTTCATCGTCTCCATGGTGGGGCTTTCCTGATAAGCAGGGTACTTAGTCGTTGGTGGTGCTAAAGGAGCCTTTCTGGGTGCTTGCATAGGGAAAGGATGGATGAGACAATCGATCTGCTTGAATTTAAAAAGACAGATTTATGAAGAATAATTGCCTTCTAACTTGGCAGAGAACGTGTACAGCCTTTAAGGGATTCACAGCTGTGTCCTGCTCTGGTGGAGTTAACTGAGCTTAGAAAAAAAACGTTTGATCTATTCTTCCTTCCTTAATTCAACATAGCTGAGAATCTCCCAGGATATTTCTATTCGAATTGCATCAAGCTTTCCATTTCAATGTGTTGGCAGTGAATATCTGTCACACTGATGGCATTTTCTACATGGGAAGTATCACCAACACTTACAGTAGACAGCAGCATATACATCACCCAAATGGCTGACTCCGTGGGTTGTAGGAAATGCAAGATGGGCTACCTTTTTCTCTGACTACGAATGCAGGTTGCCTTAAGCAACGTGAGTTCTGCAGCCAGATTCCCAGATTTTGTACCGTTTCTGTGCTAGATTGACAGCTCTGGCATTTAGCTTCATTTAAAGCTAAGCCACAATTATGTACAAAACAAATAGGTCAGGCAGCAGAACCACTCATGTTTGTAACAAGCTTCCAAACTTCATCCATCATTTCCTGCAACTCTGTGCGAAGATGCCTGACTCTCACCTTTTAAGAAGACAGGGTTTTTTTCAAGTTCATATTTGCACAGTACTTGAACACAGCTGGAAACTCCCTGTATAACCTTCTTCCCAGGGAAGAGGAGGAGGCAAAATCCTCTGCAGGAGCTCCTGAAAAGTAACCACAGAACTAAATGAGTAATACAAAAACCATGAGCCTAAAAGAAGAGGGAAAAGCAAATTTCAGCTCCAAACTGATGCTTTTTTTTTTCTTTTCTTTTTTCTTCTGGATACACAATGCTGCTGCAATAGGCCCATATGATGTTGATGGTATCAGGACTCAAACCAATATTTACAGAAATACGATGCAGCCACCACCAGAACCGGTTTGCAAACCCTCTCAGACATTACCTACCTGCCCTGACTCAGACTCTGAAGCTCATAATTTAACTTCTTTTACTTACATGAAGAACCTAAGTAGAGTTATAGAATCATATTCCCAAGGTAAATCACTAACACTGACAGAAAAGGCTGTCCCATGAAAACAGTGTTGCCAGGAAAGTGCATGAACCCTAAATTCTCTGTGTATTATGCCCATAATTTCTCCTCTGAAAGTATGTCTCAAGGCTAGTTTCTTTTATGTGGACTTTTGCAAGGCAAGGAAAAGCCTGTTGTGACACACACAATGTCTGTTAGACTCTGCTGGATGTAGGGGGACCCAGGCATTGCCCCAGTCCATGTTAGGACCCAGGTGCACTCCAGCTCCTCTCTTCAGTCTGCAGGAAGGAAACCCTGAGTTTGGTCCCAGCTTTGGGACCAAGGCTGCAGTGGATAGGACCACAGATCTGTGCCTCATTTTCGACTCAAAGTGAAGATGAAGCAGTACTAAATACGTAATTTATGTTAATATATTGTTAATATTAAATTGTTAAATTATACATTCCTGCTAAATCAAATATTTGAGAGTTTTGAACTCTACTTGGCTTTAGAAGTAAGACTCTGACACAATTTTTGTGTTGATATGGTGATCAAAAAGGGCCATTTAGGCCATCTCTGCCAGAAAAGCATTGCCCTAGATGGGTACTTCCTCAGTCTTGTTTTAAATATCCCTACATTTCCCTGAGAGGCCATCCAAAGGTCTGTTTCATGACCTGCATATAGAATTTCTCCTGGCACTTACAGGATATGCATATGCTAAAGGCATGCAGAAGTCAAACGAGGCTTCAGGAAAAATTTCCAAATGAGTAAATTCAATTATTTGAGTTTACTCTTGCAAATTCATTATTATTTTCTAGCAGCTCTACAAACAAGCATTCAGCAACCATGGGATCGTTTGTATTGCATCCTGTCAAGGTGGTCAAACTCAGGATGTAACCGCAAGCACAGGGAAAGGTCCCTTCCCTGTACTAATGTCACGACTGCACTTAGACTGCACCCCTACTACTCAGGGGGCTGCCAAGATTACTGGGTGGTCTCCTGGCCACCATGCCCCAACAAGAGTGCACCCCTGAACTCCCTGCAGGACAAACCATCTTTCACAAAAGCCTCCTCGATTGGATTCAAGAGCACTAATCTCACATTGGAAATGTATTGCTCTTGCAAATGTTACCTCCAACAAATATTTTGCAGAGACTTAAGGCTGCTTCTTCAAAACAAGCCTTCATCAGTCATGCACAACAGAAATACTGCTGCTCATGTCTCCCTGGCTCTGAGTGGAAGGGCAAAGCACCCTCCTCACACCCCCAGCCTCCTGCCTTCATGCCTGAGCTGCAACTCTCACTTCTTCCCCAGCCTTTGCCTTCTGCTCCCAGCCAAGGTATTGCACTCAGCCTGTGCTCAAGCTGCAGGACTGTCACTTTCCTATGATCAACGCCCCTTGGCTACCCGCTGAGTTTAATACCTGCCTGGTCCATTCATTGCATCTCCACATCGACCCTGCTCAAATGCTGTCAGCCCTTCGCAGCCCTTTCATTGCCATGCAGGATGCCTCTCCTGTCTGAGATAAACAGACCCTTAACTGAGATGGCAAATAAGTGATAGAGTTTGTCATACGAAGGTGAATGGATCGCTTCAGGTTTGGCATAGAAACATGCAGTGCTCTTTATTTTCTGCAGCCGGTGTTAATACAAAAGATATTAAGTTCAATATCGCCTCTCTCCTGTACTTCTCTCCCCTGAAGTGTCAAGCATCCTGCAGTATAATGTACTCTGCCAGTCTGTCCCAGTTGTCTTGATGAAGCTTGGCAAAGCAATTCAGTCCTTGGCTGATGTTGTATAAGATATTAGAGTGCTCTGAAACATGTCTACCAGGATTTTGATAGTATTCAAAAGCTATCACTAAAGACGAGACTGCTTAATGTTGCAGCCGTGTTTCTCAGAGGTGGCCTTGTCCCTCAGCAGTGACTGGGAGGCTTTCCACTGAAATGTCTGACTGTTTTCCTGCTTCCCTCTGATGCCTGTTGCCTCTTGTGTGTATGGGGCACCTCAGGTGTCTCTATGCTCCACCTCAAAGCAGTCCTTACCCAAACTGGGCTGTTTCAATCTGTGGTTCCCTTCAACTTAAGCTAGGGGTGCAGAGATAGCAACTCTTGCCTTCCGTGTAGGAAGACACTCACATTTAACTTGACATTATTTCTAGTCCATTTGATGGGGAAGATGCTAAAGAAACCCACTTATCCTGAATTTTATCTTAGAAGGTCCTCTGTCCCATTGGTTACAGACCCACCTGCCTCTCCACCATCTTCTCTTGCTTTATATCCCAGTTCCTTCTTGTGCTTTTTACCCTGCTCCTATTCCTACTCCCAAATTACCCCTGTCTATCTTTACATCTGTTCCCCACTCACTAGTCTGCCTCATTTTCATCTGCTTTTCACAGCTCTGCCTTATGCATCCATATGCTTCAACAGCAATCGTAGCATTTCTTTGCTCTTGGCTCCAATGCTCAATTACAAAGGAAGAGCTCCAGAGACTATGCTGGGCTGGAGCCTTGGGTTTGGAGATTAAATCATCCAAGAATTTACCCACACCACCATATATCTAAAGTATACGTGAAATAGTGATATATTTTTTTCCAGAGGTTTATATCTTCACCAGATTTGGGTGAGAAGGAAAACTGAAAACTGATCCAGTTGCAAATCAAACCCTCTGACTGAGCTTCAATTCCTGCTCAAAATGGAGGCACTGCAGTTTGGGCTAAAGACCTCCAAGAATTCTGACTTAAGGAAATTAAGACCTCCTCTGCAGAAGTGAGTCCAGAGGAGGGCCACAAAGATGGTCAGAGGGATGGAGAACCTCTCCTATGAAGACAGGATGAGAGAGTTGGGGTTATTCAGCCTGGAGAAGAGAAGGCTCCGGGGACACCTTCTAGCAGCCTTCCAGTACCTGAAGGGGACCTACAGGAAAGCGGGAGAGGGACTTTTTACAAGGGCATGTAGTGGTAAGACGAGGGGTAACAGTTTTAAACCAAAAGAGGGTAGATTTAGATTAGATATCAGGAAGAAATTCTTGACTATAAGGGTGGTGAGACACTGGAAAAGGTTGCCCAGAGAAGATGTGGATGCCCCCTTCCTGGCAGTGTTTAAGGCCAGGTTGGATAGGGCTCTGAGCAGCCTGGTCTAGTGGAAGGTGTCCCTGCCCGTGTCAGGGGGGTTGGAACTAGATGATCTTTAAGGTCCCTTCCAACCTAAACCATTCTATAATTCTATGATTCTATGATAAACTGTTTTGTGTCAGACTTTTCCCACATTTGCTGAATCAGATTTGCTGAAGCTTGCAAAGCCACTAGGCTCTGGGATAGGCAGTATAATACGTAATCCACGTGGGCTCAAGCTTATTAGACAAGGCAGAAGCAACTGAAAACAGGACTTGAGAATGCAAATTTTTTAGTAACTCTTAAGTGTACACAGCTGCACTACTTTAAATGTCCTTCTCCTCAAGAGTCTGGAAGGACAGAGAAAAGCTAAGCCTTGATGAAATACAACTTACCTGCAATAGTCTTCATATTTAGTAACACACAAAATTAGAGACTAAACAAACTTTATTTCATTAAGTGCCAGAAAAATGTCAGGTTTTGCTGCCAGTAGTTGTCTTGAGCCTCTCCTAAATACCCAGCTCAAACTTCTGAAAGACAAAAAATGCAAGATTGCATTACAAGCCAAAGGCTTTTCATGGTCATGTATTATAGCTCAGGAATCCCTTGCTCAATTACCTAAAAAAGTAGGTCTATGTTACCCCGCACCATGCTGCAGAACATGACATTTCCAAGTAATTTGGGCCTGTCATGGGCTTCAGTTTACTCTTAATTAGAAAGAGGTTCTCACCTCAAAGCAAAGCTGACATTTACTCTCATTTTCTGATGGCAATAATGTGTTTACCTAGCGCTCAACAGAGCATAGCCCCAGGCTTTGCCTGTTGAGTGTTACAACAGTATGAATCAACAATATTACTTCTCTATTACCACCACAGTTTTCCCCAGCTCACTCTTTTCATCTCCACGCTTCACAAAAGAAGTTGCCATTGCTCCCACTTCAGTAACAGCAATAGCTGCCGTCCCTGGCTCACATCCCATCCCAACCCTGATGCTGCAGCCTGCCCTTCCCACCACAGTCCACTTTCACACACGCAGACCCAGATATTTGTCTCTGAATAAGAGTGGGACCTCTGTCCTCCACTTAGTATCTGCAGCTCCTTTCCAGAGGAGCCTGGGACACTAGTTTATCTGGATTTGGGGATCTATTCAGCCATCTATGGTAAAGGAGAAAAAAACAATGCCTCTGGCTTAGGGATCTTTTAGAAGTTGTTTCAAGTCTTCAGGTAAACCTTCCTCCTCGCAGATCACAAGCTACTGGACGATGCCCAAACACATTGACCCAAGTTGGCTATGAACCCATCTACACAACGCAGCCCCCGGGTAGGGCGGCTTCACTCCACTGCCCTCATCCTCAGCCACATGAGCTTTCTTCAGTTGCTGTCACGGCATCAGTAGAGGACTCCAGCCCTGCAGAGATCCCTTTGCCACTCCACTTTCATGACTTTGTCTTTACAGATCTCACTGTTGTGCATCGGGGGGTCGCTGCCTCTAAGAACAAACCCCTGCAAATACCCACCTTCAAATACCCAAGCAGCATCAGCTACCGATTGCCTCTTGCAGACCCTCACAGAGTTATAAAACTCACACAGTGTGACTATAATAACTATACGGCAGATTAGCCAGATCTTCCACCACACAGAATTTTAACACACAGAGCTGGATAGCATCTTTAGTCATTTACCACAAAGAATGACACAAACTTCAAAAAGAGAATAGAGCTCCTCTTCTCAATAACTCAGAAGAGGATACACTCTTTCAAGGCTCGATAAATATATCTTCTCCCATTATGTAAAATTAATTTCCGTATCAGACTAGGCCAAATAATTATTAGGATGAAAGGTTGCTGAAAATGGTCTGTGTTACTGATTTTATCAGTTTTTACTTACAGCTTTAAAAAAGTCAATGCCATCTAATAGTGTCCATATTTTATCTGTTGAGAAATCTAATACTCTCAGAAAAGAAGCAATATCAAACTGCGTGGTCAGTCTTACTTGGAAGAGAAAATACGATTTTGAGAAATTTTATCTTGAACAATAGGAGAAAGAAAATGGTGAAACTCAGCTGCTAGGTTGCATATGCACATGGAAGGAGAGAAGAAACAAAATTATTGTCATGAATAGGGAGAATGTCTTACAAATAATGCAGATGCCAGCATAAAATATTCTTTGTTTTTGGTGTTGGTAGTGAAAGATAAGAAGATCGCTGCAATATCACACCAACACTATGAGTGCGTTGTATTTAACATATAAATTAAAATTCTGTCAATAATGCCAGGTACAGAGTGGCGTGCGTACGCAGAAGGTATTAGTTTCTGAAATTCAGGAATGCAATGGTGAATGTCTCATAGTCACATTAACATCTCTTTCTCCCATAATTTATGTAGCGCACTACCATCCATACGCTGCTGTTTACCCTGTGGTAGCATCTTGATGCCCTGACTTGTGCTCCCATTGTGTGAAAAGCTGCAGTTTTTGCTGACAAAGGCTGTGGCTACTCCCACTGCATACGGACTGGTGGGTGAAGGGCAGGGAAAGGCAAGCAGTGCCTAGGCAGTAAGTGAATCCTGAAAAAAGAGCACATCTTGCCTTCATTTAAATGTACTCATAAATGCCTGGCACAGGTAAGCCTAACTAGATTAATGTAGTAGCAATGAAAATCTCTCTCCGAGGGATAATCTCACCTCCCATTACAAAGCAGTTGTGTCAGAGCTTGCTTACTCCCTCACCTAGCCCAAGGCAAGCCCACGCACACTTCCATCAACAGTACCAAGTTACATTGAAAAGCACAGTTAAAGAGGCCTTACTACCTCCTTCCAAAATCAATGCAACCATAACACATTGGTGCTTCACAAGTGGAAAGACGTAGCACGTTTTTGCACTAAGCAAGTGAGCTCAGTGCTGGACACCAAGTGGTGTTATTTACTGGCTCTCAGCTGCTGTTGCAGACTGTCATCTTTGGTGTGGACAGGGACATCTGAGGCCTTTATCCACCCTTGCAAAGCACTTCACCTTGTCAGCACCAAGGGGCAAGGCACATTGACTCTAGCCAGCCCTGTCCCTGTGCTGACAGCCATCCCCTCTCCGCCACCGGCCATGCAGGGCTGGGAGGGCTGAGGAGTGGGGAGGTGTTTCCAGCAGTCCTGCCGCAACTGGCCACAGGGATCCCATCCCTTCCCCAAGTGCATTTACACACCTCGGTGCATCTGACGTAGTCCCCTTCCAGTGCCCAGCGAGGGCAGCTCCCAAGGGAAGGGCACGGTGCTTTCTGAACTGCTCCAACCCACCCAGGCAGGAGTCTAGCCTGTTCCTCTTATTTTACACCATGCCATTACTTGCTCCTGCTTTACATTAAGAGACTTTTTTTTTTTTTCCTCCTTCTCATTTCATATTTTAAAGAATAAGCTTTGTCAGTGTTCTAGCCGCTTGAGCTGTACCAGCAGTGCTGCATTAACTTGGAGGGCAACGCTTCCAACATAAACCTTGTTTTGAAGCCGATAACCCCACTACAGATATTTTGCTTGAACAAGTTTAAGACACAAAATTTCAGCATCTAACATCCTCCTTTTTCAATATAGTTCTATTCATATTTTCTTTGCTAAAAAGGATTTTTTTTTTCTTTTTGCATTTTGAATCTGCTTTTTAAGAATAGCTCCATCTCCTTGATCTGGTCCATCCACAAAAATACCACAGTCAAAAGAAATCTGCTTGATTGTACTAGATCACTGATTTGGAGTGGGACCATCTATTCTAAACTTCTGCCTCTAATCAGCAGCTGAGATACTATCATTTCCCTAATCAGGGGGTCTCTTATAATTTGTTTTAAAAAGCTACATGTCGTAAGAGCAAGTCAGCTGACTCCCTGAAATTTTTAAATGTCATTACCTATGTATGCATCTTATGATCAAATCTAACGACGTGTGTGTTTTATCCAAATGCTTACTGCAGTGCTTTTTTAGCCTGACTTAAATCTAGGTAGGAATGTTATTCACAATTATTATTTTAATAGGAGCCCACTCCTGAATTACACTTGTGATCAGGACTCCTGAGCAGTGGGTGAATCTCATGGTCTTGCAGAATTAGGCCTTACATTATCACAATTATGTGCGGAAATTACATGACCTGGTTTTGTATTTCCCTGACATAAAATTGTATGTTTCCTATTAGTTCCTGATTTTTTTGTCTGATAGCACAGTGATAATTTCTTCCTGAACACTGAGTATAATGTACACAGCAATTACAGCCTCAGAAAAGAAGCAATTATTTTGCTCACAATGCTTTATGAATTAAGTTCACAAATGTCTAGACAAAGGTGTCAGCTACTCTCTATACAGTCTGATATTTACATGTTAATTGAATCCTTCTCCGAGAAGGCCACCCTGTTTAGCTCATCAGAGAAGATACAAGAAAGATAATTCATACCTCAGAGGGGGCAGATGAAGAAGGGAGGCCATTACCAACACAATTACCACATTTATTTAATATTATAGGTAAAACACACACATATGCATAAACAAGGCTCAGTCCGTAGCTGCTGTTAATTGCCCTCCTTTGCAGTCAATGGGGCTACGCTGATTTGCACTGGCTGAGACTCGGATCAATGCTGAAAGAGTCCGGGGGAGTCTGTTGAAATTTGGGAAGCTCTTGGAGTGGGATGTGGAGAAGCATGCCAGATCCCACCCTGAGGAAGCTGCAGCGTCCCATGGCCGTTCACACATGGCTGCAGAGTCCCTGAAAATGCAAACTCACACAATCTCAGGGTGTCAGAGGAACTGACCAGAAAGGAATCCCTGGTTCCTTCCCAATCAGGAGACCTCTATTATCAGTGCTAAGGTTTACCTGGAGCAGCTGCTAAAGTGCATTAAGACTTTAGCCAGAATATATTACTCAAGCGACTCAACAGTTCCCCTTGATTTCAACCTATTTCCTTAGACAGATATCATGCATGACTCTCTAACTGTGATATCTTGCTTACAGCCTTGGAAGTATGATTATGAGATTATTTTGATTTTCAGCAGCCAGGGAGAATTGTGCACTGAGCTGCTGGCTGACAGGAGGATGCTGAAGTACACACAGAGTGACAGCTCTCTCCTGAAGAGCTGACTCTGACCACTTTTAATTTTTATCAGTTTCAACAAGTTCTGCCAACTGCAGATAGAAACAAATTAATTTTAATCATACTTTGCAGATTTTACTTGAAGTGAAAATTAAAAAGAAACATTCTTATTGCCTGGCATCCACCAGGATACGAGATTTTGCAACTTAATAAAATATGGAGGTACACATGGTACTGTCTGAGGACTGGGGGATAGACTGTATTTGTGCATCCAGATTGCCTATTTTTATTGTAGCTCATAATTTCCTATTTTGAAATGTAAGTTAAAGATTTGTTATTTGCTTGTCACATTTTTCTTAGGTAATTTGGGTCAAGCTGTATCTGGCTAAAAATACACGTACAAAGTACAAAACCAACATTTTAAAAAGTGCAATTGTTTTGGTTGTCCTTTGAATCTTTAAATCCTTGATGAAATGAGATTGATATTGAGAAGATTTCTCATTTATTAACATACGCATTTTCTATGGCAAGTGAATTGAACTGGCCATTGCTAACCACAAGGTCATTTAAGACATTAAAACCAGTAGAGCTGGTGTCCTCACATCCCACTTTTACTTCTATGTCAGTGCAGAAAAATCACACTTTGCTCTTCCTATTTCAAAACAGTTTTTCAGCTTTCAATTAACTTGTCTTTGAGCTGAACTAGATGAACATGCTGAAACAAAAACCCCCACTGAATTCCTGCTGAGATGAAAGAGCTGTAAAACTGTCTTATTATTTTGACAAAAAACTTGTTTTAGATGCTTGTCTGGTGACTTTTATGAGCTTAATGCTCTTTCTTTTTCAAATTTCGGAAAAAAGCAATGTCATTCCTAAACATTATATTTAATTTACATTAACTTAAATTCTCAGATATTATAGCAAATTCTGACCTTAATACACTTGTCATAATTTGATGTCTTAAAACAGATCATCTCTTTCATTATTGTACTTTAATTTTAACTTTACTTCTTATCGAAATCCGTTTTAAATAAATATATTCCGGTTTTTAAAGTAACATAATTTTCTATAATGGCAAATTAAATTCACTGTGGATAAATAAACCCAAGAACAACAGTTCTTGGTTTACTTCCATGATAGTGGTTTCTGAACAAAACATTACCACTCAGGAAAAAGATCTTGAAGTTATAATAGATGTAATGAGCTGTAAAGAGCTTGAATAATGACACGAAAAATGTTGCTGACGATACAGAGCTATTTAGAACAAAAAAAATCTGAATATCACAGAGGAATTTCAGAAGGACCTCACTGGGCAGCAAGCTAGTAGGTAATTTATGGATAAATACAAAGCAACACACATGGAAAAGCAATGATGAATTTTAAATTATCTTTTTCCATATCGTTAATGAATGGGATAGCTTTTGAAAAATTCAACACAGTAGCTGTTAAAAGTAGGAACATAAAAGTAAGGAGAGAAGCAAAGAACAGAAGAGAAATTGTCCTCATGGGACTGGGACCATGCAGGGAACATCTCCATCTGGCACATGGTGTGTGAGTTGGGTGCCCTCCACCTCCAGCAACATTGACTGGAGCTGGGAGAGACAGAGAAGGGCAATGAAGGCTCATCACACTGGTCATCTTCAGGCCAGTAGAAACAATGGGTTGGAGGCAGCATAGAGAGCCACAAAGTCCAAGTGGGACAGGGAGGGCAAACAGGATGATCGTTTCTGAACCTGGCTCCAACCAGTTTTGTTTAATGCTCTGCAACTGGACGAAATGGTGAACATGCAGAAAATACCTGATTACGAAACATCTCTAGAGTTTCTTGCTGCAGGTTACAAAAAGCTTGTGGGTACAAAAAACAGAGTTACACAGATCTGGAGGAGGATGGCAGCCCACTGAAGAGTATCAACCTGGAGAAATACCACCTGTGGTTCTCAACAGGTTGGAGATGCAGATGGAAAGAAGGTGTGAACATATTGCCATATACTCTGTTCCTTCACTCTTCTATAACTCTGAAAATCACCATATTTCTGGGAAGGGCTGGATCATCTTCTAGGCAGGATTATGCACTTGAGCAATTCCTTGTGTCTAAAATTGTAACCTATAATGTGCTAATAATTGTTATGTTTTACCAGGTAAAGCCATTCCCTAAGCATGATAACAGTAGCATGCAGATACTAGTAACATCTCAGAAATTAAATAGGAAATGCTTCTCATGGAGAAACAAGCAAGGTTTACTTTCATTTCTACTTAGTATGTTTAACTCTGGTATTGCAGATAACAAAACCTCTGAAGGTGCTTAAGCATTTGGAACTGTTAAATGATACCAGCAAGCAATCAGAAAACTCAATCTATTAGCCTGATTGCTACAATAGCAATAAAAGATTCATTTATCAAATAAGTCATAAAAGATTCAAGTATCCTTGACCACTGCCTGACTCCATCTCACAAAACACATTTCAGCATCTAAGGATCAGAATATAATCCTGACACTCAGCATCCAAATGGGACCTCTACAGCTTGACTGGAACTCTACCCACATATGTTATTTAATTTTCTAATTTGGCAGCAACTTAGAAGGAACATAAAACAACAGAAACCCAACACTCTCTTTCACCTGCCCAGGTGCTCATAGTAACTGAATGGGCAACAGTGCTTAAGAAGAGAATTCAGCCATAGGAATATAACCCGGTAAGGTTATCACAGTTTTGCATCTTTAAATTATGGAGCTATTTCTACACCTTACCGCAGCAAGCTCTGGGACGCTTCCCTGCATAAGGACTCATAGAGGAGTGAGTGCAGCTGGAAGCATGACAAGATCTTTGCAAAATCTAGGAGCCATTGTTTTTAAAGAATGTTATCACCTAGTCTGAGATTGAGAAAAGTGTCTTCACCCACCCTCTCAGGATAGTGTGGCCAGCAGCAGAGCTTGCTGTCTCCAGCTGCAGCAGCTGGAACGTGAAGGAGGACTGGGAAACCTGTAAAAGCCTGTGGCTGGTGCTGGATGTGAGAAGAGGGCATGATGAGCAGAGGCAAGCTAAAGATGGCAACTAGAGAGGGTAAGGGACAAAAAGGAATGACTTGGTCTCTCCACTTTTTTTTTGGCTTAACATCTCATTTAAAACATTAACAGCAATGCCAGGCTCATATTTAGTCCTTTGTTTCCTTCTAGTGTTGAGGTAGACCAGGAGGCCCCCCATCCCCCTGGGGTGAAATCAGTCTGCTCAGCTCGCTCCCTGAAATGCCTGTACACCAATGCGCGCAGCATGGGGAATAAACAAGAGGAGTTAGAAATCCGTGTTCGGTCGGGGGGCTATGATCTAGTGGCAATCACAGAGACTTGGTGGGACGCCTCACATGGCTGGAATGTGGTCATGGATGGCTATGTCTTGTTCAGGAAAGACAGGCCACTAAGGAGAGGTGGTGGAGTTGCTCTTTATGTGAGTGAGCAGCTAGAATGTATTGAGTTCTGTCCAGGGGCGGATCAGGAGCGAGTTGAGAGTTTGTGGGTGCGAATTAAGGGGCAGGCTGGCAGGGGTGATACTGTTGTGGGTGTCTATTACAGGCCACCGGATCAGGATGAGGACGGTGATGAGGCCTTCTACAGGCAGCTGAGAGCAGTCTCGCAATTACAGGGTCTGGTTGTTGTGGGGGATTTCAACTACCCTGATATTTGCTGGGAGGCCTACTCAGCCAGCCATCCTCAGTCCAGGAGGTTCCTCCAGTGCATTGATGATAACTTTCTGATGCAAATGGTGGATGAGCCAACTAGGAGAGGAGCGCTGCTGGATCTTCTCCTCACTAACAAGGAGGGTCTGGTTGAAGCGGTGAAGGTTGAGGGCAGCCTTGGTTGTAGTGACCATGAGATGGTAGAGTTCAGGATCTCATGTGGCAGGAACAGAATAGCTAGCAGAATCACAACCCTGAACTTCAGGAGGGCCAACTTTGGCCTTTTCAAGCAATTGCTAGGGGAAATCCCATGGGACAGGGTACTAGAAGGTAAGGGGACCCAAGATAGTTGGTTAGCATTCAAGGACTGCTTCTTCCGAGCTCAAGATCAGAGCATCCCAACAGGTAGGAAGTCAAGGAAGGGTAGCAGGAGACCTGCATGGTTAAACAGGGAACTGCTGGGCAAACTCAAGTGGAAGAAGAGGGTGTACAGATCATGGAAGGAGGGGCTGGCCACTTGGGAGGAATATAAGTCTGTTGTCAGAGGATGTAGGGAGGCAATTAGGAAAGCTAAGGCCTCCTTGGAATTAAACCTTGCAAGAGAGGTCAAGGACAACAGAAAGGGCTTCTTCAAATACATTGCAGGTAAAGCCAACACTAGAGGCAATGTAGGCCCACTGATGAATGAGGTGGGGGCCCTGGAGACAGAGGATAAAAAGAAGGCGGAGTTACTGAATGCCTTCTTTGCCTCTGTCTATACTGTTGGAGGCTGTCCTGAGGAGCCCCGGACCCCTGAGGCCCCAGAAGAAGTCAGGATAGAGGAGGAATCTGTCTTGGTAGATGAGGGCTGGGTCAGGGACCAATTAAACAATCTGGACGTCCATAAATCCATGGGTCCTGATGGGATGCACCCGCGGGTGCTGAGGGAGCTGGCGGAAGTCATTGCTAGGCCACTCTCCATCATCTTTGCTAAGTCGTGGGCAACGGGAGAGGTGCCTGAGGACTGGAGGAAAGCGAATGTCACTCCAGTCTTCAAAAAGGGCAAGAAAGAGGACCCGGGTAACTATAGACCAGTCAGCCTCACCTCCATCCCCGGAAAGGTGATGGAACAACTTGTTCTTGGTGCTGTCTCTAGGCACATCAAGGACAGGGGGATCATTAGGGGCCACTCAGCATGGCTTCACCAACGGGAAGTCATGCTTAACCAACTTGATAGCCTTTATGAGGACGTAACCCAGTGGATAGATGATGGTAAAGCTGTGGATGTGGTCTATCTCGATTTCAGTAAAGCGTTGACACGGTCTCCCACAGCATCCTTGCAGCTAAACTGAGGAAGTGTGGTCTGGATGATCGGGTAGTGAGGTGGATTGTGAACTGGCTGAAGGAAAGAAGCCAGAGAGTGGTGCTCAATGGGACAGAGTCCAGTTGGAGGCCTGTGTCTAGCGGAGTCCCTCAAGGGTCGGTACTGGGACCAGTACTATTCAATATATTCATTAATGACTTGGATGAGGGAATAGAGTGCACTGTCAGCAAGTTCGCTGATGACACCAAACTGGGAGGAGTGGCTGACGCAACGGAAGGCTGCACAGCCATTCAGAGAGACCTGGACAGGCTGGAGAGTTGGGCGGGGAGAAATTTAATGAAATATAACAAGGGCAAGTGTAGAGTCCTGCATCTGGGCAAGAACAACCCCATGTACCAGTACAAGTTGGGGGCAGAGCTGTTGGAGACCAGCGTAGGGGAAAGGGACCTGGGGGTCCTAGTGGACAACAGGATGACCATGAGCCAGCAGTGTGCCCTTGTGGCCAAGAAGGCCAATGGCATCCTGGGGTGTATTAGAAGGGGTGTGGTTAGCAGGTCAAGAGAGGTTCTCCTCCCCCTCTACTCTGCCCTGGTGAGGCCGCATCTGCAATATTGTGTCCAGTTCTGGGCCCCTCAGTTCAAGAAGGACAGGGAACTGCTAGAGAGAGGCCAGCGCAGAGCCACGAAGATGATTAAGGGAGTGGAACATCTCCCTTGTGAGGAGAGGCTGAGGGAGCTGGGTCTCTTTAGTTTAGAGAAGAGGAGACTGAGGGGTGACCTCATGAATGTTTATAAATATGTAAAGGGCAAGTGTCATGAGGATGGAGACAGGCTCTTCTCGGTGACATCCCTTGACAGGACAAGGGGCAATGGGTGCAAGCTGGAACACAGGAGGTTCCACTTAAATATGAGGAAAAACTTCTTTACGGTGAGGGTGGCCGGACACTGGAACAGGCTGCCCAGAGAGGTTGTGGAATCTCCTTCTCTGGAGACATTCAAAACCCGCCTGGACGCGTTCCTGTGTGATATGGTCTAGGCAATCCTGCTGCTGCAGGGGGATTGGACTAGATGATCTTTCGAGGTCCCTTCCAATCCCTAACATTCTGTGATTCTGTGTTTCACCAGTTCTCAAGCACTTTGTGAAGAGAGGCAGTGCCATCTCTCCTCCAGCCCGTTTTGTGCCAGTGCATCGCCCCACACTGCCGGTGTGCTCGATCGCAGCCCAACTCCACATCTTACTTTCTTTAAGAGTTATGCTAAGAGCATCTGCCAGGAGCAAAGTCAGTGTTAATCCACCAGGTTCCAAGAGCCAAAATGTTCCTGATTTAAATCTGCCCAAGTGTCCCCACAAAATTCGTGTTTTGCTGTCATGGAGACAGACAACTGAGCACTGATCTCTGCACTTGGTCTGAAAAACAGAAGCACTTGCCTGAAAACAATTCAGATGAACTAGACTGTCCACCATTGGAAACAGCTCAGCTGTTAATAATTTGGCAGTTGGCAGTATGGAGACATAAGAAAAGAAAACATTTTCTCCTCCTGCTTTGACACGACCTTGCTTTCCTGTCGGTTTGAGAGCTTCTTGATAATGTAAAACTTGAATCTTTCTTCCTGTGAATTTAAGCTTCTCATTTCTTATCCTGTCTACCAAAGGCACAAAGAACTCATTTCTCCTTTCTTCCCTGTGTCTCCCAGCAGCCCCACACCAGGGTCACCATGAGCCTGCCACCTCTGTCAGCCCTCCCACAGAGGGGGGCTGCCACCCATCCTCATGTTCCCTATCTTCCCACACACGTCAGCACCTCACATTTGCCGTCATTGACTCACCTCCTACAGTTTTAGTCCGTTTTTGTTAAGGTTATTTTGAATTCTCACCCTGCCCACTGATGCACTTGCAGATACTCCTTGTTGCATGTTGTCTGCAGATTAACAAGCTCAGACTGCCTTGGTCCATCATCCAGGTAATCATTGAAGAATACAGAGTGAAACCACATTCAGGACAGATGCAGCAATGTCCAAAGGCAACTCATTTAATTTTGAAGTGAACTGTTACCACACTTCATACACTGTTATCAACTAACCTCACACATACGTCATGGTAGGTTCAGCCAGACCATGTTTCCCTTCCTGGTCAAACAGGGCATTCACATGTAACATCCAAAGCCTGAGGACAGTATTTCTGATATCTGGTTCTCCCTTGAGCACACTGGCTTTTATCTAACTGAAAAGAAAAAATACCTGGGAATTTTAAAGAGCAGGTTGTATTTGCTGCTACCTGTCTTACCTGGTCCTTTCAGGTGCTTTCCAACAGTCTATTGTTCCACATGCTTTTGGGTAGGAGGGTGGTACCTTCATCTATGAGTCTTTTCTCCCACTTTCTCTTCAGTACACCTGCATGCTCCTGGACTTTCAAATACCTCATCCATCCATAATGGTCCTCACATCGCTTTATCTTCAACAGTGAAAGCAAGAATGAACTGTTAACTTCAGGAACTACCCTCTAATCTG
The DNA here is from genome assembly GCF_013368605.1 of Nyctibius grandis. Taxonomy (NCBI): domain Eukaryota; kingdom Metazoa; phylum Chordata; class Aves; order Nyctibiiformes; family Nyctibiidae; genus Nyctibius; species Nyctibius grandis. The sequence continues at coordinate 116,392,016 of NC_090658.1, read as the reverse complement.
TTTTTTTCCTGTTCTGGGTGGAAACCTTCACTTGTTGATAGAAATTGTGCTTGCAATGAAGCACAGTCAGAAAGGCAGGGAGCCCTGGGACAGCAGGGAGGTATGAGTGAGCTGGAGCCTGTGGCCTCCCAAGGAGGGCAAAAGAAGGGTGCTTGTGGCATGCCTGGTCCCAGAGCAGAAGCCAAGCAGCTGAAGGATACCTCTGAAAGCTGCAGACCAGCCAAAATGAGGAACAACCTCCCAGGTATCCCAAGACAGAGCAGTTCAGAGCAGCCTTTGCATGAAACAGCAAAACTGCGACAGCTACAGCAGCTTTGCCCAGACGTCCCTAGAGAGTCCCCACCTGTGGGATCATGCCCAGAGAGCTGACATAAACACACAAGCAGATAACCCCAGCCCTGAGAAACTGCTTCCTGGCTCCAAACTGAGATGATACATCCCTGTAATTTCTTAGTTAAGTGAAAGCTAAGTTGGATGGAAGAAACCATCAAACCAAACCCTTAACTACACAAGGGTTGCTTGTCTCCCGAGAATGCTGTGCACATACTACTAGTGAAAACAAATGCCATTTACATCATTATTAAAAACTGCCAAGAAGCCTGAGGAGTAAAAAAAACCCAAGCAACAAAAATATCATGGGTAGAAGCGATGCTTTTCTGAGTATTTTCTTGATGAAAATGCTGATACTGTTGCAACAAAGGCCCTGGTCCGGGAGCCTTCAGCTATCTCCCGTTGCCAGTGAAACATTCCCACCTTTGAGAGAATTTCAAGCAGCCACCAGCCGTGGCTGAGAATGGATGTCTAGTAACCCATCTTCAAACCTGGCTGAAAACCAGCATTGGGTGTGGCAGGGCCAGCGGATTGGACTGTTCTTCATCTTGTAGAATTGGACTCCCACTGGCAGCGTATTTGATAGATTGCCCACAAAAGTGGAGTCAGCCTGGTGAATGATGCTCTCTGCATCTCATTTGAATTCAAAAAGTCCTGCTTTTTCCTGGTAATGACAGTCAGTAATAGCAGGGTAGCTCTGAATTATTGAACGGTTACAAATAACATTCACGAAATATCTTTTATTCAAAAGGACCATTATAAATAAAATTATCAGGAAGTTACAGTCTAGCCTATAGCACCATATTCTTGCTTTGCTCCCCACTTTAAAGCTTCAATGAAGTTGTGTAAGCAAATAGTGATTCTCAACTATCATTCACTACTTCTGTGCCAGAATTTCACTAACAATTAATAGTATTACTGTAGCAGTGTCCTATTACACAAATTATTTCACATGCACAGAGTTAGCTCTTTGGGAAAAAGACTTACAAGCTTTTGTAAATTAGAGGCAAAGGATCCACATCTCATAAATAGAGAAGATCTAGATCCAAGTGCTTAAGTCACACTGAAGTTAACCAGAAATAAATAACATTCCAAGTGGAGTCAGGCTCCTGAGGTTATCTTTATTGACATGGACCTTGGAAGAAAAGGTCTATGGCAAAGGTAGAAACTGATGCCTCTGATGTCAGTCCAAGGTCTTAAGGACTTGGCAGCACAAACAGACAGTGCAAGAGGTACTTGACACTTATTTGGTCAGAAAAGCTCACCCTTTCCTTCCTGGGGTACAGGCTCCAGCGTTAGTTCCTGATGGTCCTATCAGAGCAGCCAAACCCAGGGGCTTTAACCATGGCATGGAAGCAGGAGGGACATCCAGGAGCCAGCCCAGGTGGACCGTCCGCTCCAAAGGCAGTGCTAGAGATCAAGACAACACAGTCTGGCTTTCTAAATCACACAAGGAAGCTGTTGCTTATTCAGAGAATAAGGATATGGAAAAAGTTTGACTTGCTTCCTCCAAGATTATTCCTGCATCCCAAGCCCAACCTAAAGAGAAGCCCTACCATCTTGCAGAGATGGAGGATAGGTAGCAACACAGAGCTACCCGTTCTCCAGAGCAAAGAGTGCAAGCACGGACAAGCTGGGGTAGGAAGTAGAGTCACACCCAGGGAGGCACAAGGGCTGGGGAGATTTGGGAAGGTCATTGAAGGTTTTAGTGGGGAGCATCACAGAACCATCACTGAAGGACCCCTGGGGGACATGGGAAAAGCCATTGAAGCTGCTGCCATGACCAGCAGTGCTTTAGTGGGAACACTGTACATATGACTAGCACTGTGTATATGAATAAATGTGCCCAGCTTTTAATTGTATTGTGAAGAACTGAAGTAGAATCTGGGTAATTTTCAGTGATTTAAGGATCTTCTATCTCTCATTATAAAAATGTACATGGTATTAAACCATTCACTGTGAATAAAACTGTTTCATCCAAATTAAAAGAAATTTAAAATCCTGAAAACTTTCCATAGTTGGCTATATGGGAACTCGCCTATTTTATGATCCAGGCTTTTTTTTTTTTGGCAAGTGCTGAATTCAACAGTTACACTGACGTAGAAACCATAACCAGCTTAATCTTCCTGTCAGTCTGGAGATCTTTGATGCAGCATGTCTACATTAAAAAGACTCTTATTATATTTTGCCTCTTGACTTAATTAAAGTCTCTTTTATGAGACACTGTATTTATAACTACTTTCCCCTTCCTAAAATGAGCCATCTTGTCTGGTACAGTAATTATAACATCATTGAATCTGTATTTACAGCCTGTTTTTAAAATAGTTCCCATTTCTAAGCGAAGACTAAAGATGTTTGTGAGTATAAATGCTAATAAGATGAGTCTCTCTGGTTACATTGAGTCAGAAATGCATGGATTGCACAGCATACCCCTTAACAGGAAAACAATTTTAAGTCATCAAAGAATGACACTCCCAAACTTTGTATTAGTGACATTGCCCTCAGTCCTTCCAAGTTACCACCATCCCAAGAAGCACAACAGGATACAACCAACCACTTTTTTCCAGATGGAAGTTACAGTTAAAATCAAACAATTCAAGCTAGGAGCAGGACTGAGCTGCCTTGGTGGGACCCTCCAGAGCCAAGCACTGGTCCCAGCCCTGCAACTGACTGATAGCACAACCACAAGTGACTCACATCATCTCCTTGTACAAGAGTTTCCTCTCCGATATTTGCCTCACATTTCATTACGTGAGGAAACCGAAGCCAGCAGTTCAACTTTTGAGTAGTGACTACAAAGTGCTTGACATAAGCTACAGCTGAACTCCATCAGCAGTTTTTTCCAGGTAATACTGGATGACAGAGAATGGCAATACTCTGAAGTGGCAACGACTACACAGCTATTATACTCAAACCGGCTGTCCTCACTTTGATAGCACAGCCAACAATTTGCAATTACTCTTTCTTCATAGGACTCCTACCTTCAGTCTACTCTTCAGTTGCTATTGTCACTTTACCAGAGGCAGGACAAGGAGGATGAAGACATAACTCCTAGTTTTTTCAACTCCCCAGCACTAGCAGGAACACAGAGCAGAGGGGATCATTGGGCTTATCAAGCATCAGCTCTGGCAATCTCAGGCAGCTGTGCTTTGCCATTAATATTTTGCCTTGACCTGTCAGTGGGACTTCTATTCCCTCTTATCCCATTACTCCCCATCAGCTCCTCACACCACAGGCCAAGAAAGCTTTACCTATGATTAAAAAAGAGAACTTCAGGTACAAAAGGTGAAAAGCCACAGAAAATATAGTGAAAACAGGAAAAAAAACCCAAGGAAAGTTTCAGTGACTGTGCCTGACATCTCAGTATGACAGCAAATTCATTAGGAAAAAGTGCAGAGCAGGCAGAAGATACTTCTTTATAGCAGCTTTCTTCTTGTTTTTAGCAACTGGAAATCCTTGTTAATCCTTGAAAACTGGATCCTGCTCTCTAGAGCTCACATATTTCTGCCTGCTTTCCTCTCTTGCATCCATCCTAACAACACTGATGGCTGATTATTACCACGATGTCAAAGTCTAATCCAGGCCTTTTCTGGACTCCAAGGCACAGCACTTGCTTGATAAATAACAGTGTATACACATATATGTGTAGAAACACTTTAATTCACTTCTCTGCTTCTTGTTACCATTGCCCCCCCATTCCCTTCTGTTGGCTACTTTAATAAGCAAATATCTATTTCACATGAGAAACAGAAGACAGATGAAGATGCAATGACACCACTGTAATCACAAGAGATTAATTATCTGGGATTCAGATACCTGTTCCTAACAGATGACTCATGCTAAGAGCTCCAGAAAAAGGATGGAAAAGCTCAAGTCCTTGGTGATCTGGGATGTTGGGAGATTTATTGCTTAGACAATGCTTGGTGATAAATTTTTGCCATACATATATTAAATGAAATTCATAACACAGTAATATCCCATCCCATGGATAGACCTAACCCACCACATGCCATTTCAGCAGATAGTAGATTCAATCTTTACCCTCTCATTTTCCTCCCCTCTTTGCACCCCAGTTCTTTGCAAACTGTAAAAATTATAAGTTTTGCGGTCTTTTTAAATCCAAGTCACTTACAGAAGAAAAATAGACACCCCGAGTACAAAGTCCTATGGGACTGTGCCTGAAGGAAAACAAGAAAGCTGCTTGTTGTTTGTTTTTTTTTTAATTTGACATAGCTGTGTTACCACCATGTCTTCCTGCTCTTGATCATCCCAGTCAGTTGCTACCAGTGCTTTATTAATCACTGTGCAGTAACCAGCTACTGGGGGAGCTGAGTGTTTCTGCCTGTGCTGAGAGCTGCCACTATCACATCCTTCATCACGCCTGACTCTCTTCATCACTGATGTATTTTGGGAAGAATTTCCATTAGAAACAAAACAAAACAAGGAAAAAAAAAACAAAAACCCTTGACTTCGTAATAGAGATGAACTAAAATTAGAACTTTAAATTTGAGCTTTGTTAGTTCTTGCTAGTGAGGAAGCATCCAAATTAAATTCCTGAAATATATAGGAAAAGATGAGGCTGTTTTCTGGCACCATTTGAAGTAACAGTAATGCAAGAGCTACTGATTGGGTAAGATTTCTGCATTGTCAAAAACTCAGCCTAAACCCCAAATATCTCAGTTTTTACAGACAGCCTGTAACAATAGCGCTTGAATTCTTGCCAGACATTCTGGGGAAATTTTATGGATTGGAAATTGAGGGACAGAAACCAATTAATTTGCCCAAGCTTAAAAAAAACCTGTGACAGAGCCAAGAACTGATTTGAGATTGGAGTCTCAACATGCTGCCTAATTGCAGGCCTATCTTTCCCCCTCAGGCCCTGGCTTTCTATAGCTCTCTGCTATTTCCTCACTAACCCACCTCTAAGATGCTTTTCTTCCCTCATTCCCATCAGATAATTTATGATGCTTTCAAATTTTTACTGCTAGAAGTCAAGGAACACCATCCCTGGACCTCACAAATTTAGTGCCTGCATTTGTTTCAGGAATAATAATAACACAATGTTGTATGCATTTGCAGAACTAAGATATTTCTGCCATCTATTTCTTTGAAGCTTTTATTGCTCTTTCCCTCAGAGTTTATTCACTGTGGCAGCAATGGAAGAAAATGCTTTCCTTCTTATTCCACTTCATACAAGAAAGTGAGAAATGAACAATTACAGCAAGGTAAGTGCTGAGATACACTGGTCAAGCACCTACAATCTAACAAATACAGGGACTAATTAGATCAGCCTTGATTTTCTAAGCCTATTATGTGCTTCTAGAAATGCTTCATTTGTTATGAAGAGAGAAAAGAAAATGGAAACCGAAAAGAACAGAAAAACTCATCCCTACAGCAAGTTAAAATTTCTTCTAACAAAAAAAAAATACTTATAGCTTTTACACCCTGTTCTCATTTCCACATAAGCAAAATTTTGGTGTTAAGAGAGTTTAAAGCTTCTGCAATGGTGTCTCGAAATTGTCCAGCAGTAAAAATGTTAGAGAATGGTGATTTTCCTTTTTTCCTTTAAAACTGAAGCAGCAATTTGTGAAGAGTGGGCATTTATTCCTCATGAGTTCTTCAAAGATATAAAAGGATTCAAAGCTTGTTTCCAACGACCTTGCTTTCAAAATAAATATTTTAACTATTTGTTTTTTTTTTTCTATAGAATTTATATCAGCAGCATTTTCGAGTTTCCAGTCCTGGTTTCTTACAGCCCAAAATTTCATTTGCTGACCTTTGGCCTCGTTCTCCAAGGAATATACTGTGGAAGCCCTGTGGTTTCTACAAAAAGTTTGTATTGTGGAGCAGAGAACGTTTTGTTCCTGTCCTGTTTTAGTGCAGATGACAGACTGTTGGCACAACGTGGTCTTCATAAATGTGGGAATAGTTGTCCATCCAGCTTTGCACTTTATTAAATTTCATTAAGAGGCAATTCCAATGGGTACATGTAAATGAAGTGCAAGGAGGTCTTACACAGTCCAAGACCTTCATTTCTTGCTATTGAATGTTATTAAATTGCGTAGGAGTCCAAAACAGAGAAGAGTTACATGAAGGGATTTGCTATTAAAGCTACATCTGTGCTCGTACATTTAGGGGAAACTTGAGGTCCAGACTGTCTGCAATGCAAAATTCAGTCTCTAAGAGAAATGCAGACCAATATCAGGAGCTCTTGGGTTTCTGCATCAAAGGTGACCTTGTGCCTGGTTTTGCCTCCAAGTCCTTCCTCTTCAGCGGTTGCCTTGGGACCTGCTTCTGGAGCATGTCCAGCAGCAACGTCCTTGCTCTGGGCACCCACAGCACCTCACTTCTCTCTGCTGGGTGGAAACAAAAATCAACCAGATGGGCAAACCTTAGGCTGCTTCCTGAAGGACTGTCCTTCAGGGGACATAGGACACATACACCAGGAGGCAAGAGCTACAGTACTAACGTAGATTGCAAAATAATAACTAAATGAGAGAAGAGCAGCTTTGATGTCGTGGGCTGGTTGAGAATACAATGAAGAGATTGACACTATTTAGAAAAGTCAGTGCAGACCAAGTTTTCCCATACAGATTAAAAAACCCCAAACACATCTTTAGAAGGGATGTTCAGTTGCAAAACAACTTGTTCAGGTAACTAAGAGCACACATTAGGTGAAGAGCTCTATGGTGAACCCAGAACACTGATGTGAAGGGAAAAGAAACAAGCAAAAGAGAACTGTGAACTCTGTAAAATGGCTACATGTCTATATATGTAATTTCAGAAACACAGGAGAGAATGTACATTTGACAAATGAGAAATAAACAAACCATGTGCAGAAAGGTGGTTGGGTATAGTCTGGGAAAGATCTCACATCAGCCTACTTTATCACGGAAGGTGCAATTTGCTGAATTCAACATATGTAATATTGAAGATATTTTCTGATGGAAGAGAGTGAGCTCTTTTCCCAAAACCTGTGAGCTACACCCACAAACAACTGTTGATGTTTAAAAAAGCGTTGTGCATATAAAATGCCATTCTGAAAGTCTGAAGGTTTCCATTCCCGTGTTTAAGAGGATGCAACAAAGGGAAAATAAGTTAAAAGAAGAAGCAGCACATTTTAGGCCAGAACTTTTGACCTACTTCTTCTCTAGGCAGATTTAAATTGGTTGTCTTCATCAGTTCCTCAAGTTTAGGCTGGTTACAAAAAAACCTCAGAATTTCAAAGAGGCAAACAGAAAATAAGTTACAAGAACTTCAGTGTAAAGATGAAAGAGCTTGTCTTACCCAAATAAATGTGCAGTTATCAGATTCAAGTGACATGGAGGGAAAAAAAGATCAATGCTTAAAATAGTTACTTTAAAAATAAAACAAAATTCTCCAACAGCTCCAAATAGTTGAAGAAGAAAATGTATTCATTTTCTGCAGAAACTGTTTTCAGCCTGCAGTTACTGAATCAGAACCTAAACATCCTGAATTATCTTTAATTGGCTCAGCATTATCAGGCCTTTACGAGAACGCTAACTGCTCACCCCTCAGCCATATCTCCACATACATATATAGACGACTTTTAATCTTCTTTGATGCAATATTGCAACTAAGGAGGGTAGAAATGGCTGGCATTTCAACCCTGCCAGCATTGCCAGGCTGCAACATCATCCCAGTGGGGAAGAAAGGAACATTTCTAAAAGAATCACACTGTCAAAATTGGAACAAGGGTCACCTCAAGCCATGAACTGGATTTGTATGATTTCCTATTATCATTTCAATTATTCTTCTACATCTCTTTTCCATATTTCCAAGGCTTAGGTTGCTCTGTTCTTTAAGAACAATGATTAATTTCAAAAGGAGCCCAGAAGACCACAGTAAGCACTCATATACAGGCATGTCAGCTTAGATTTACACAGGAACGCCAACTTATATTAAGTGCAGTCCATTTAAGGGCTGAAATCCTGCTGAAGATATCAAAAAGAGGAGCTCTACTGAGCAGGATATGGTCCCAGAAGGTTTTAGTAACTACGTGGAAAGAGATATTCAGCAAAAGTAATGGAGTAAGCCCAAAATGTGGTGTTCCTTATAGGGATTTTGTCTGGGTTTTGTTTCCCTTTCTTCCCCACCCTCATGACCCATGTTTGTTATTCAGTGGCTCAGGGAAGACCCTGCACAGGTTTTTCAGAAAATACCTTTCATGCAAACCCAGTAGAGTCTTGTCTACTGAACTGACAACCTGCATCTTCAACAGCTGGTCAGGAGTTCAAGGGACACCCTTGGTGTGCAGAACAAGTCAAGATGCTTTAGGATGTATTCTGCTTGGCATGGAGAAATAATGTGGGAGGACCTTGGGTACAAAAGTTGTTCTGTATAATGCTGCAGCATACTGCCTGGTACAGCGTGATAACTTGGACACTGGAATATTATTTCCTACAAAGACGCACTGAAGAAATATGCAAGTTTGGCCCAAATTTCCAGAAACCCTGTTCATTCTGGCCAACCTCTACCTGGTGTCCCTCAATAAACTGTGAGAAAAGTCCCCAGATTACCAGCAAGAGGACATAAGGACCACAGGACACCCATGCAGACAGTGAGTACTAGGAACAGTGAGTCCTTGTCACCAAGGCACAGTGAAATCATTCCCTCAGCTCACAGAATCACAGAATCACAGAATGTTAGGGATTGGAAGGGACCTCGAAAGATCATCTAGTCCAATCCCCCTGCAGCAGCAGGATTGCCTAGACCATATCACACAGGAAAGCGTCCAGGCGGGTTTTGAATGTCTCCAGAGAAGGAGACTCCACAACCTCTCTGGGCAGCCTGTGCCAGTGTTCGGTCACCCTCACCGTAAAGAAGTTTTTCCTCATATTTAAGTGGAACCTCCTGTGTTCCAGCTTGCACCCATTGCCCCTTGTCCTGTCAAGGGATGTCACTGAGAAGAGCCTGGCTCCATCCTCATGACACTTGCCCTTTACATATTTATAATCATTAATGAGGTCACCCCTCAGTCTCCTCTTCTCTAAGCTAAAGAGACCCAGTTAGCATTCAAGGACTGCTTCTTCCAAGCTCAAGATCAGAGCATCCCAGCAGGTAGGAAGTCAAGGAAGGGTACCAGGAGACCTGCATGGTTAAACAGGGAACTGCTGGGCAAACTCAAGTGGAAGAAGAGGGTGTACAGATCATGGAAGGAGGGGCTGGCCACTTGGGAGGAATATAAGTCTGTTGTCAGAGGATGTAGGGAGGCAATTAGGAAAGCTAAGGCCTCCTTGGAATTAAACCTTGCAAGAGAGGTCAAGGACAACAGAAAGGGCTTCTTCAAATACATTGCAGGTAAAGCCAACACTAGAGGCAATGTAGGCCCACTGATGAATGAGGTGGGGGCCCTGGAGACAGAGGATAAAAAGAAGGCGGAGTTACTGAATGCCTTCTTTGCCTCTGTCTGTACTGCTGGAGGCTGTCCTGAGGAGCCCCGGACCCCTGAGGCCCCAGAAGAAGTCAGGATAGAGGAGGAATCTGTCTTGGTAGATGAGGGCTGGGTCAGGGACCAATTAAACAATCTGGACGTCCATAAATCCATGGGTCCTGATGGGATGCACCCGCGGGTGCTGAGGGAGCTGGCGGAAGTCATTGCTAGGCCACTCTCCATCATCTTTGCTAAGTCGTGGGCATCGGGAGAGGTGCCTGAGGACTGGAGGAAAGCGAATGTCACTCCAGTCTTCAAAAAGGGCAAGAAGGAGGACCCGGGTAACTATAGACCAGTCAGCCTCACCTCCATCCCCGGAAAGGTGATGGAACAACTTGTTCTTGGTGCTGTCTCTAGGCACATCAAGGACAGGGGGATCATTAGGGGCACTCAGCATGGCTTCACCAACGGGAAGTCATGCTTAACCAACTTGATAGCCTTTTATGAGGACGTAACCCAGTGGATAGATGATGGTAAAGCTGTGGATGTGGTCTATCTCGATTTCAGTAAAGCGTTTGACACGGTCTCCCACAGCATCCTTGCAGCTAAACTGAGGAAGTGTGGTCTGGATGATCGGGTAGTGAGGTGGATTGTGAACTGGCTGAAGGAAAGAAGCCAGAGAGTGGTGCTCAATGGGACAGAGTCCAGTTGGAGGCCTGTGTCTAGCGGAGTCCCGCAAGGGTCGGTACTGGGACCAGTACTATTCAATATATTCATTAATGACTTGGATGAGGGAATAGAGTGCACTGTCAGCAAGTTCGCTGATGACACCAAACTGGGAGGAGTGGCTGACGTGCAGGAAGGCTGCGCAGCCATTCAGAGAGACCTGGACAGGCTGGAGAGTTGGGCGGGGAGTAATTTAATGAAATATAATAAGGGCAAGTGTAGAGTCCTGCATCTGGGCAAGAACAACCCCATGTACCAGTACAAGTTGGGAACAGACCTGTTGGAGACCAGCGTAGGGGAAAGGGACCTGGGGGTCCTAGTGGACAACAGGATGACCATGAGCCAGCAGTGTGCCCTTGTGGCCAAGAAGGCCAATGGCATCCTGGGGTGTATTAGAAGGGGTGTGGTTAGCAGGTCGAGAGAGGTTCTCCTCCCCCTCTACTCTGCCCTGGTGAGGCCGCATCTGCAATATTGTGTCCAGTTCTGGGCCCCTCAGTTCAAGAAGGACAGGGAACTGCTAGAGAGAGGCCAGCGCAGAGCCACGAAGATGATTAAGGGAGTGGAACATCTCCCTTATGAGGAGAGGCTGAGGGAGCTGGGTCTCTTTAGCTTAGAGAAGAGGAGACTGAGGGGTGACCTCATGAATGTTTATAAATATGTAAAGGGCAAGTGTCATGAGGATGGAGCCAGGCTCTTCTCGGTGACATCCCTTGACAGGACAAGGGGCAATGGGTGCAAGCTGGAACACAGGAGGTTCCACTTAAATATGAGGAAAAACTTCTTTACGGTGAGGGTGACCGAACACTGGAACAGGCTGCCCAGAGAGGTTGTGGAGTCTCCTTCTCTGGAGACATTCAAAACCCGCCTGGACGCGTTCCTGTGTGATATGGTCTAGGCAATCCTGCTGCGGCAGGGGGATTGGACTAGATGATCTTTCGAGGTCCCTTCCAATCCCTAACATTCTGTGATTCTGTGATTCTGTGGTTCTGTGACATTTGAGGATGAGTACACTTTTCAGACATGTTTCTATGGAAACAAGGTTTAACGCAGTCACAATGTCTTCTTGTCTCCTCCTTATAACTTCTGAACCCTTTGGCTCATCCCAGCCCGAAGCTGGCAGAAGAAGAGCAAGACTCAGGCATAATCTAGTTCCCTCAAGAGAGGCTGAGCGAGTAGTGGGGAGAGAAGGTGTACTTTAAGTGCCTCGACAAATGGAAAAGCTGTAGCCCAAGCTCACACGTTAACACCAGCTGCAAAAGCCATTTTATGAGGTCCCTCTGTTCCCTAGGAAGAAGACATCCACTGAGCCAGTGGTCAACTGGCAGACAAATCCACTGGAAACCAGGCTTCATCGGTACCTGCACACACAAAACTGCTTGTTCTTTCTTCTCTTCCTATAGGTAGAAATATAAATAGCACTTGATTCTGGAAATCCTGAGGGATGAAAGATCAGGCTGATTGTCTTCCTTTGCTGCTGGACAGGGTTTTTCCAGTTGTTGTACACCTTTCTTTCCCTCAAGATTTTAATTTGAATTTTGGAATTCTATTTTCTATATCAGTATAAACATTTACAAGCAAACTTGAATACATACACCTTTTCTTTTACTCTAGTGAGATTACCAGACAGTTAAAATGGGAACATCTAGATGAAAATCTGCATGTTGTTCCTGTCTCGTAATCCTGGCTCCAGCTGAGCTAGGAATTTTGCCATAGACTTTAATGGGGTCAGGATTGCAGTTCTGCTGCATAAGGTTCACTAGCATTCACAGTAACTGCTTTGGAAATTGCAGAATTTAATCTCAAATGAAATAAATGTAGTTACAAACTGCTATAGAAATAACTGACTTCACAGAAAGGTTTCTAATTCTACCAACAGATAAGATCTTATTTTCAGGTGAGTGACCCATGTCATAAATAAGATAGAAGGTAATACTAAGGGGGTTTTTAGGCTGCGTTGTTCACCTAGGGATGCTATGAAGGTATAAGGACAGGGCATAAGTGGTGTTTTCCTCTATGGCAAGTTCTCAGCTGAAGGAACAACTGGAGCATAACTGAACAAAGATATAAAAGCTGTTCTAGGTCCACTGGATATTCTGCCTCTCAGTAATTTAGTGTGTTTAAAATGGAGGATGCTTTCTACATTAGGAAAGAAGGTTACCAGCTTGCCAAGTGAAAAGATTTGAGGCTTGACTCTATCTAGGGCTCCTCTTGGGATGGTCAAATGAGAGCATCCAGAGCACCAGACACCCCAGAGGTGCTCAGAGCCATGGAAACTGCAGCAGGGGCTGGCTGCGGCCCCCTCCATTAGCAGCCTCAGGCATAAAGACTTGCCTTTGGCTAGCAAGAGCTAAAACTAATGGCTTACATTTTTCAGTGGTTCACTTGCTGATTTTTGACTGCTATTTGCACTGTGTGAGATTCTATATCAAGACACTGCTGCCGAAGCTGCAGGTATGGTGCTCAGAGCCGCCTTAGCAAGAGCCTTTCCCAGCCCACATGCCATCGTTCACATTCCTCATCTCACTTGTGTCATGATTCACTCCTGTCCTCCACCATCCCAAGTGATTGTGTTAACTCCTGTTGTATATCTTGCTAAATAGTGGCATCCCAGTCTGGGCAGTCTTTTATTCTTGCTTGTTGACAACAATGATAACAGTTTAGCAAGGATACACACTGTACATAACAAAAGCAAAGACCCCCAAATGTTCCCCTACATTTAATCACAGAAAACAAAATCCAGTCTTCCCTCATAAATTTTGCCATAACATTGTTATACTGGATCCATGTGTTAGTCTCCTCCTGGCATCTTAACTTCACACAGAGTTTAGATATAGATGGTTCACTGAGGTCTTAAGAAATCAGCCCAACATGAAACAGTGTATATGAAATGTGGGGGTTTTTTTTGTTTGGATTTACTCATTTCTACAATATTAACAGAGAAGAATGTCTTACAATAGTCCCAGATCTGTTTTTCCTTACTAGCTCATTTAAATTGTCTCTTGGGTACCCTAACCTACTTTCTGAGAATATACAACTGCCATTCCTTGTAGCATGCTTTCTTTGCAAGTTTTCCCTTTATAGAAAGGTTGAGTAGTTTGCTTTCAGCTATTTTGGCTTTTGTTGCATCCTTAAATACTACTACACTCATTGAAAGACGCAATCTGTATCCTGCCTTATGTTACAACCTAAGTAAGAGGAGCTGATACAGAAATGCAGGTGTATTAGAGTGCAAAACCGTTATCAGAGGGAGAGGAACTCGGTTCTTGTGCAGCAACATAGCAATGTTTTCTATTACATAACCTTCCACAATGTCTCATTGAAGGAAAAATAAAGTAGTACATTTTGACTTGAGAGTGTGAAAGAATTTTTACATTATTTTTACTTGGAAAATGGATTAAAGCATTTAAATAGCTGTAATATAGAAGCAACCATCCTGTCACAGTAAAGTGTTTTGCTGTGCTGGTCATCTTCCCCAGACTTTAACGGCCTACTGCCCAAGAACTTGTTCTGTCTACCCTCTAATTCAGTAGGCTTCAGTTTATTACACTCTCACCTTTTCCCTCAACCATCTTCTGCCCAGATCTTTTACTGTTTGCAGCTTTATACTCTACTTCTCCTGGAAAACAAAATCAAGTCTTATATAGGGCCAGGTTGGATGGGCCTTTGAGCAACCTTGTCTAGTGGAATCACAGAATCACAGAATCAATCAGGTTGGAAGAGACCTCAGGGATCATCGAGTCCAACCATTGCCCTGCCACCACCATGTCAACTAGACCATGGCACTAAGTGCCATGTCCAGTCTTAAACACATCCAGCGATGGTGGAAGGTGTCCCTGCCCATGGCAGGGGGGGTTGGAACTAGATGATCTTTAAGGTCCCTTCCAACCCAAACCATTCTATGATTCTATGATAGATATTAACAAGGGTCAGGTAGAAATGGTTTCCCCTTCTGCAGGTCTCATTTCTTATGAGCCAGTTTATCAGCAAATTGTTAATTTTGTGACATATGAAGTAAATAGAAAACATCTTTAGTTGAAGTTTAGTTGTTTAGCTGCTTTACTAAACCAAGTCCCCCCACTACAGGAATAAGATGTAGCGTTGAGTAGCCAATGACACACAAAACAACATAGCCTTTTTAGCAACCATACTTTAATAACTTGTACATTAAGGATACAACCAGCAGTAAAGTTTGTGGAGGTTTTTGCACATTACACACAGTGCAAGTATTCATAAACAGTTAACAAACCAAGGCCAAGATTTGCCTTACCCAAATTAAACTAGGTAACTAAAACAAGGTTATTGACAGGCAGCTAAAATTTACTGCTGAAGGTCCACCCGTTGTTTCAAAGGTTTTGCCAAGACTGGGAACCTCGGGCAAATGCAGCATCTCAGTGAGTTGGCACAAATGTGGGTCTGAGCCATTCCTGCAGCTGCAGGCAGAGAAAAAATAGGATCTGAGGATCAAGCAGAAAAGGGCAGGGAGGAGAGAGGGAACATCTCACCCAGGACTCTACTGAGAGCTGAACAATGTGATGGGCTGGGAGGCAATTACCACTCAGACAGCAGGCACGAGCCCTCTCATGTTGCAGGGGCATTAGTGTATTTGGATCTTGTGGGGCAGCAGAAATATTAAGTATTTCAGAGCTGTAGGGTAGTCCATTATTTCAGAAGTTCAACTAGCTGGTCATAAAGGTCCAGCACCTAGATCTGTGGCATCATCACCAACAGTCAGGGCTTACAGACACCAGCACAAAATAAATACCACCAGTCTGGAGGTGTAATATTTCTCAGATATGAAGGATTTCAGGATTTACGAAACACAAATGTCAGTTAACTCAGTGAGAGCATTTTCTTGTCCAGAATTCAGTGAAAGTGAACCAGGAACCACAGGACCTGGGATATCAGTTTTTAAGTGATCACGGATATAGAAGGCCATGGGGGTGTCTCCCCAGCCCTGACTCACTGGAGAGGATCTGAGAACAGGGAATTCTGTGCTGTAATGGGGAAAAGTTGATTTTTAAACTGTGCTGGCTATGCCAGCTCCTCCAGATCTTGCATGAAGCCACTCCCTGGCTCGAGGACCAGATATGGCTCTCGGCTGCCTGTTTCACAGTGAATCTGTGTATTTTGGCATAGATACACCAGATCTGCACCTGCTGGCAATTCCCTACTGCAACGCACCCTCACAGAGCTCTTCCAAGGCCTTGTCTGAGGAGGTTTCAGCATCAGGACTGGGGGAGCGTCCAACTTCTCCATTTCTGTAGTTGCATGGTCAAAATCTCATAGGACCTACTCCCAGGAGCTGGCAACAAACCCACCTCAGCTGGCCAGTTGGAACCAGACCTGCAAGAAATCCCACCTCTCCTCTGACTATTTTATCTCCAGGTAAGTGATAGTATGATTTCTTTGCTCTGGGACTGGCTAATTCACGGTTTTCAGTAGCTCTGAGGAGCCCATTCTCTCACTGTAGCCTCTCAAATCCCTTGATGTTTCACCTGATCTTTGCATTTAGCAGCTACCTAAGCAACAGGCTTATTTTTCTTTTACTTTCATCTATAAGGAGATCTCACTTAAAATCTGCCAGCCAGAGGATTCAGGAAGCAGGACATACCTTGCAAACAAGACAGTGCTATCTTTGAGAAAGTGAGAGCAGTTGAAAAGGATGGACAAGTGTTTGTGCACTAAGGGAAAGGCAACCCAAGGAGGACGCAGCAGGATCCCCAGATCTCCAGAGATCACGGCAAGAAAGAGAGATGACTGGTCAGAAGGACATGCTTTGGTAGGGCATGCATATAACCTGGTCCAGAGGGAGAGTTCACAAGTCTCTCTCAAACACCTTCACAGCTCTGATGAGTTATTGTTCATTTTCCAGACCCATGACAAACACGGATAGGCATGAGAACTGGCAGCTAACACACAGAGTCACAGAATCACAGAATCAATCAGGTTGGAAGAGACCTCTGGGATCATCGAGTCCAACCATTGCCCTGACACCACCACGTCAACTAGACCATGGCACTAAGTGCCATGTCCAGTCTTTTCTTAAACACATCCAGAGATGGTGACTCCACCACCTCCCTGGGCAGCCCGTTCCAATGTCTAAATGACCCTTTCTGAGAAGAAATGCTTCCTAAGGTCTAACCCGAACCTCCCCTGGTGAAGCTTGAGGCTATGTCCTCTTGTCCTATTGCTAGTTGCTGGGGAGAAGAGGCCTACTCCCACTCCACTACAACCTCCCTTCAGGTAGTTGTAGACTGCAATAAGGTCACCTCTGAGCCTCCTCTTCTCTAGGCTAAACAACCCCAGCTCCCTCAGCCATTCCTCGTAGGTCAGACCCTCCAGACCCTTCACCAGCTTTGTTGCCCTCCTCTGGACTTGCTCCAACACCTCAATATCTTTCTTGAAGTGCGGGGCCCAGAACTGGACACAGTATTCAAGGTCGATACTGGGCATCCACAGGGCCTGCGACCCCAACCTTTGATTCATCTCCGTCTGCAACTTGAAGTAGTACATTGCTTTTTTATTTTTTTTTCCCAGAGCGCCTCAGCCAGCAGGCAGAGCTGGATGCTCCTTCTCTCATGGAAGAAGGGTCTCTCCTTGTTGGTGGTTGGTAATTCTTTCCCTCTAACTTTGAGTAAAGTACCACTTTAATCTCTAACACTCTGACTGGAAGCCTACTCTGACACTTAAACAAATTTAAAAATCACATCAAGCTCTTTAAAAAACATCCAGGCCTTCATTATCATGAAGTGAGGAGTTAATCAAAGGATGTTTTACGTTTTGCAGGGAAGGAACCTCTGAAGCATTTCCACTTAGCTTGCTGGAATTTAAGGAGCAGCTAATTAATTTGTGGCCTGTGGAAGAACTCAAGGACTTACTGTAAATTCTTAAAGACCTTTTAAAATTATTTAAATGTTGCAAAAAGTACTAGGGCACCTCCCCTGGAGACTAAAGATGTCTTCTTTTCTACAGAGGGGTTCAAGCTGCCATATGGTTCTCAGCATCACTAAACCAGTGTGCCTCAGGCCAGATAACCTGGGGTGGGAAGTCAAGTGTTCATCCTGTGCTGGTTCATGATTAAACACACACTGGAATGCACCCTTTCTCACACACACGTGTTTGTCTCGAGGCTTTGCAAACTTAAGTAGAAGGCAAAATTTGGACTTAACTACTGTGCTGAATTAGGTCCTTGTACTTCTCTGTGGAGAAGAGTAAATGTCAGCAGTTACAGCTGTGATTCTCTGCCTCTTAGATTCGAATGAGACCGGAATTAAACCAGAATGTCATTCACAACAGGCAGTAGAAAGGTAATAAAAACTTCAGCCCTCATCTTCAGAACAGGTGTAGCTGCTCAGCTATCACTGAGCAGTGGTTAAAGTCACTGCAAAGGCTGTGAGTCTGAGATGTGGGAATTCATGATGGCATGATTGCTTTACTGTGTTTGAGTCCATTGCACCATATCTCATTTTCCTCCTCATCTGAGCTGCTGTCTCCCTCACCATTGAGCTCCAGACACTTCAGGCCCCTGATCTTGAAGGGCTTTATAACAGTGCTCCTGAAAATGGTTGGCTCTTCTGAACAAATCAAAGGATGTCTCTTCACTCTTTAGCAAGAGTCAGCAAAGGTAAGTAATTATAATACAGTAAAAATGAAGCAACTTTCTACTGAATCTGTGCTTTGACTTTGAAATCCTATTCCATCCCTCACACCCTGTGGGATTTCTAAACCAGCTTCTTTGGAATCCATATGGGTGAACCTTAGTTTTTCCTCTACCCCAGGCTCTAATTAGGAATGGTAAATCGCTCATTCCTTGCCAGCCACCTGTGCACCATTCCTGACCTTGTCTCCACTAGACACCTGGCTATACTATAGGAGACCTATTTCATTCCCTTGCATTTCCTTCAAGCCTGGACTCAAGGAAGGTGATGTCTACTCACTGCAGGTGTCCTCATCTCTACTGAGAGCAGCAGACATGATTTTTTCTGCTCCCAAAGTCCATTGCTTGGAAAAGAAGCTAAGACAGCTTTAGCAAGAATGAGCATAAGTCTTTTCAAGGGTCCTTCCCCCTCTCTGGAGAGGATGCGTGGGAATTGAACACACAGTTCCCACAGACCATCGCCAAGAGACAGGAACCTAAATACTCCCTAAAGTGCTCAGTAAGCACTTTGGTGCACATGGTGCTCTACTTCCAGCCTTGCATGCAGTGTTTTATTGCCAGCCAGTGCACATTATATGCAATATTGAATACAGGGAGGAACAACAAGGTGATTTTATGACAGAAAGGCTAGCGGCAGAACTTCTGACTGCTACTACACTTCAGAGCCTTAGATCAAGAGCTCTGAGCTTACTCACTTGCATGAGCAAATCTGAACCACACTGAATAATTTATTTTATATGTCTCCTTCACTTGACTCCAGTACTGACTCAAAGAGATATCTTATGTGCCATGAACTTGGTATTGTTTCAGCATATCATATGTGAAGGAGTCAGAATTATATTATTTGTCCTGATAATATGGTTTGTGTAAGAAAATTCCAGTGGGGCTTCAAAGGGAAAGGGGCTACTCTGAGATATCACTTTATTAAATCTTTGTATTTACTTAACGAACAATAGGTAGATAGGTAGATAGAAAAATAGTCATTGGGTGGAGATGTGGGCTAGAAATGAGAGAATCTATTTATTTGAATAAAAAGGAGTGAAAGCCAGAAAATGTTTAACACAAAAAGAAGGTGAATTTTTGTGAAGACTTCCGTATAATCTAAATCCATCCCCTCCACTCCATGTTGATGGGACATTCTGTACCAGCTCGTTGGTTCCGACCAGAGCACCACTGCTGTTTGCCAGACCAGCCAGTGTGCTAGAGTCCCAGCAGCTCTGCATGAGGCAGAAAATCCAGTGGTTAAACTCCAGCAGCAGAAACATATCACAGCCCTTCTTCTCCTGACTCACCAACACAGCTGACAAGCCAGGTCAGGGGAACATTTGACATTTGTTCCCACTGATGAAAGACCCACTCAAGAACTTTAAAGAGCACAAAGACCTCAGCATCAAACAGGAACTGTCATACAAGTGCACGTCATGATCATAAAAGAGGAACAGCTCTTCAGAGGGACAATGCCAGTAAGAGGACATAGCTCCACTGGCTTGAAAAAAATGTCCTTCACAGAGTATTCGTGCTTACCCCTTGCCCTGTGCTTTATTACAGAACTACCAAGAAGATAGTTCAGACTCCTCCTGTCCTTGGTTACTCCTAGGCTTCCCTCCTGCAAAATCAACCACTAAAAAGATCAGGTCTCGCACGGAGCACAAGAGGGGTTTTAGGGTCTGTTGGAGGTCCCCGTCATATACAGCTAGTGTAGAGCCAGCTAGAGCCAGGACCTAATGAGACGGGCGATCTGACACAGTCCCCCTCACACCAGCCCTACACTGTCTGTGCAGGCTGGGGAAACATCGATCCCTGCACAGTTCTCGCCAATTTTGCCTGCTAAGGCAAACAAGTGCCAACACATGCAAACAGTGCACTTTAAAGTGCAGCACACATGCCCTCGCACTGGAAACCAAAGCCTGACCCCATTCCCAAAGGTGCCAGCTGTGCTCTCCAGCTCAGCTCTGATGTAAGGTGCACCCCAGCATCTCTGCTGCAGCACAGGCTGGAGCAGTCAGCTCCAGTGGCTCACATCCAGGGGCGACCGCATATACTCCAGCCCAGCTACTCAAGGCATTTTTATGCATCTGTTCAGTAAAGTGTACAATTTTTGCATCAGTAAAATGTAATTATGGCAGATATTAAAGTGTTTCTTACTGTTTTATACAAAGGACCCTGTCCTTCCAAGGAGTCCAGATGGGCAACCTTCTGCAGCAGTAGGGACCTTCATGAAAAGGCACCAGGGCAGAGGCAGGGAGAGCTACACCCCTGCAGCTGAGATCTGAACGAGGGCTTGGGCTTCCTAATCCTCTCCTGCCCAAAAAGTTAAATGGATCATTCACTAGTAGCATCTTTACCTCTCTAGAGCAGAAATGAGGAACACCTCTTAAAACTGAAAGCTGAACCACTGCCCTTAACAGAGTGTGCATTTTTACTGTCATGCATGCTTTTCTACCATCATAAAATATGCAGATATATTAATATATACAATTTTCCAAAGCATCAATTTATTATTTAAAATGGCATTTAGTATATTTAATAAGTGCCTAAGCTCTTTAAAGGGATAATTCAAATTAATTTGACACTCAGCATTTGCAGAATCAATATTTAGCAGGCTTATATAATCTGTCTGAGTCTGTTAACACACACACAAAAAGATCTCTCCATTGTTGAATTTCAAGCAGAAATGAAAGTAGCAACTTCCATTAGTTCTAAGAAGTGGAGACAGCCAGGAGCTGAAGATAAAAATACCACATCACTTCTAACGCAAAGATTCCTGAAACATATGAACACTGTTGAAATAAAAATGTGAAGTCAGTATTTGAGAGCTAATATATGCCTCATTATATGAATATTTTTCCAATATTTTTTGATTCAATTTAATTTTCATGTCAAATTCCAGCACATACTATCATGTTTTTTTCTAAATTTGACATGATAACAGGAATGCACTCAGGATATTGTGAAAAAGCTAATAGTACTCAGTAATAAAGTATCTGTCCATCATCCCTGTTGTTTTGTACGTGCTTAGGGAAGGAAGAAAATCTTTGAAGAACTTTTAATATTGCTGTGAGTAAGCTTCACCTAAAACCGTGTCTGATAGAAAACATTTAACAGCCTTTCAGCTGGACATGCCTTAATATTTCCACATGTTCAAGTACTGACAAAATGAATTCCCTTCTGTAATTCTGAAGTTTTTGTCCTGCTGAAATGTGTGACTCAAGCTGTGGTGAATATAGGAAGACCAATTTTAAATTTACTGTCACAATAAAGTGATCTATATAAAAAACAGTGGAAAAATCTGTTGCATCCTTTAACTGTTTCTGCAAGTCATTAGCTTTTGTACCTTCCTATTTCTTGGCAAAAGATTTGAGAGTTTAGTTCTTAGATGATAACAGAATTATCATCTGTCTCTTTTGCATACTTTTACAGTTGACAGTCCATAATGAGCAGATTAGTATGTAAAATTTGCATAAACTATATTATTCCTGTTTTTACAGGTCTGTACAAGATTTCTCAACTCACTGAAAAGTGTAAATCTCTTCCTTCAGGAGGTGTATCTTCAAATGCTGAGACAACTGCCAGTGTCATGGCCATCGTTTAGGTGGAGCTGTAATTTCAGTGACTAGGAATGTATAAATAACACTGAGATTCAAGCTTAGATCATGATTCCTCTTTCTGTTCTGCATCCTCTTCATTCCAGGCCAGGAGATCCTGGAGACTGTGCCCATACAGCCAGTATCTAGCATATGATACAAGGTTATGAATCAGTAGCACCTTCCAATACCAAATGGTCATGTTGACATGGCCATCCCGCTATAGCCTTACAGGCAGATGACTCACCCTGTAAAAACATTTTAGGTGTACCTTTTTGGCAGCTGTTAAAATCATTTCTGCATAAAGCTGACTTTAAATGCACTGCATAAATGCAAACTGTTGTTTGAGGAAACAAAGCAGCCATGGGCAACAATATTACAGACTGAGTCATTCAGAAATGAGTGTTTCCTCTCCCAGGGGCATATCAGTCATTCCCTGATCTTTACCTGAGTCTGATCACATTCCTCATCCTTCTAGCAGCCTTGGTGGAGCTTTGCCCTAGTGTGTCTTGGTTTTCATTAAATGCCTGAGACTTTCATCTGCCTTCTCCTCCAGTACTGCCCCAGGCTTATGGGGAGCTCCATCTCAAGGTTGTGCCACTGTCATGCTGCAATCTCCTTGGCTGTGATGGAGGCACCGGTGTCTCAGCCATCTCCATGTCCATGGGCTGCTCAGCTGGGATGAAAGTTTCTTCAGCTCCATTAATGTCTCTGCCAAAAGGCCTGGCCCTGCCAGGAGGACCTGACTGCCTACCATTACTCAAAGTCCTGTCCAACACAAAGCACCCACTAAATCTTTGAAATGAAAACACAAGCATCTACTGGCAGCAAGTCTTTGGTGTTTGCACAGCCATTAATGGACCTCTTTAGTAGTGTCCTTCCTTATAATCCAGGTAAAGAAACCACATGCGCATGCCAGAAAAGAGTTCCCTTCCCTAGTCATGTTTCCCACCTGAAACCTTACCCAGAATTGTTTGTGGATGTACAGTGCAGAACAATCTGAGGTAAGGTCAAAACAAGAATGTCTTTTCTTATACCGTCTTTTCCAGGCTCTCTTGTCCTTTATTAAAGGTCTAGGTTTGCTCAGGATGACTTTAGAGTGTAAATCAAATTCCATCAAGCTACATAGCTTAGTCATACTTGGCAGAAGGCGGTTTGATCGATCATATACTCCTGAGAATGACTTAAAATAAGGACCACCTTACTGAATGAATATTAGCAAGGAAGAATACCCTCCCAAGAAGGAACAATTCTTTTAAAGATAGGAAAAGTGAATTGTTACAAGCAGAGACCTAAGTAACACATTTGTGAAAGTAATGCTGAAATGCATGAATGGGTAAGCCTGACAAAAGCAGCGTTTTTCATCCCAGAGACTTCCATCTACCTGAGGATAAGCAGTTGCTTCCTGGCTGCCGCAGGTACCATGCAGCCATTTGCTGGTGATACTCGGGTGACAGAGGTCTCGGTCCAGCCCAAGTGCTGTCTGTGGAAATGGGCCTTTGTGCCTGCTCAGGGCCCCACAACATCCTGTGGAGTCCAGCCAGATGTGGATTATACAGCAAGGACATAGAGTTCAATTTCCTCAGGGCAAAAGATCTACGAGTAGGAGCCCTAGAAAAATTATTGTACAACATATTGGACAACACACACAACTTAGTAGCTGCCACTGAGGCTGTCTGAGACTCCCCATTAAAGTTTCCAGTTACCTTAAATGCTCCATTGGTGGAGTTAGACCCCTAATAGCTCTAGGCTTTATTATATTCCATGAATATTTCCATAGCTAATGTATGCATGGTCCTGGACTTTGTATGGTGCTGTTTCGTCCATTTACCTTATTCATTCTGAAGATCTCTTCTGCAATGGTCTTCCATTCTCATTTATTGGGGATGCCAAAAAAAAGTTTATTAGCACATTCCTTTTTGTGCCGAGGCCGTTAATGAGAACATTACCATGAGATTTACCATAGGGACAGACCTTGGGAAACTCCTCTAGCAAATTCCTGCTGCCGAAGCTTTCATCCTCACAGCATCTCCCTCCCTGTGAGCCAGTTCCTCACAGACTGTGCAGTCCCTGAAACAGCACCAGGCTTCTCTACTTCCCTAACATTTCTCCCTGCAATACAATTTCATATACGCACAGTGCAGTGGTACTTTGCCTCATTTACAAAAGAGTAGTTGGGTTAATCTAGCTTGACCCACTCTTACTTTATACCTTATCCTATCCACTTAATGCTTCTTGTCTTCAAAGCTTGTCTTCAAGTCTTTTAAGCTATTGAAGTCAGACTAATGAGACTTATTCAGCCTGCACTCACCAACCTCAACAAATTGTCCAAAGGACACTTAGGAAGCCATCAGACATTTCCAGCAAGGATAAGGAAGCTCATAAGAAAATGAGACTTAATCTGCAAATATGTGCTTTGTTCTGCCCATCATGGACAAGAGCAGGGTTAAAAGCAGGGCAGTTGTAGAGGGAGGTTATTTAGGATGAGCAGAAGACTACAACTCGTCACAGGGAAGAGAGAAAAGAGATGGCTTGTTTTGCTAACCTCAGGCTGAGAAGGAATAAGATTGTACTGTCTAAGTACATTGCGGGACAAGGCATAAACAGAAGGACAAGTATTTCATAGTCTAAAGGTGGTACAAAAGTAAATGATTACCAGCCCTGGAGATGGGGTAGTGGAGCTAAGGAGTATCCATCTCCATTCAAAGAAATCAATGTATTTAATGATGAAATATGATTGTCTGCTATTGGTGGAAACCAAGCTCATTGTTACTGAAATTGCAAACAAGCTTTCAGAAAGCGCAAGCCCAAACTGCTAAAATGGCCAAGAGGAGAAAGGATGTTTACCTGCCTTCCAAGGAGTACTCTGACCGCCTTACTCTGAACTCTCCAAGTCCCTCCTTTGGAGCACAGGACACTGGGGAGTTGGGAAATGGTGGCATTACAGGCCGTGTCCAGCCCTGGCCACCTGTCCCCAGCTATGCTGTAAGCACCAGCAGCCCTGGTGCTTTCATTTGCTCAGTAGAGCAAGTTCAGCTGCCAGACCATTGCCACGGGCACACATCAACAAGAATCATCCCATTCCTGGGCTGCTGCGGGCTGGATGTTGTCCAGCTCTCTCCATTCACTTCCTGCGGTCGCCCTTCCTAACCAGTCCCTCCTCTCTTCCTTCCCTCTGATATCCCGGCCCCTTTCCCTTGTTTTTCTTCTTCCCACAGCCTCTGCAGTTTTCCTCTGTCTACACATCACCCCTGTGATGTGCTGATTTGGAGGACAGGGCACCCCCTCTCCCCTGAGTCATCTCAGATACATGCTCGTTCGCTACACTGGGCCCTCTTGCAGCTCCAGTCTACCAGCAAAAGGAGAAAAGCAGGGAAGTTCACCTGCGAAGGGAGTCTCTGCTGCAAATACATCCTCCCAGACAAGAAAGAGTGACGGCACAAGCTCGCTGTTAAAGCCTGCGCTGCAGTGGTTTGCCTGTGAAAGTCATTTGAACGCCACGAACAAAAAAGAGACCTCCTGGATACGGTGCCATTTTCATAGTCCCCTTTTGAGTCCAGCCACATGCTAAGCCCATTATTCCTCGTTCTGTCCTGACTCATTAATGCTGATACTCCATCCCTGACCCCTTTACTGTTTCCTGTTGTGTATCTGTAGCCTTGCATCTCTGCTCAGGCACTCTTACTTAAGCTCAGTCTGCTCTGATCAGTTCCGGCTTTCTTGGCTCTTCCACCCAGGTTCAATTTTCAGACAATTCTGTGGGCTTGCTGTACGCTGAATTCCCTCCAACTTTATCTACTTGAGACAATAGTGCTCCTTATTGAGCTGGACAGGAGTATTACACTTTCACGCATGCTAAACTCCAGCCTCTCCTTAAAACAAACTATTTGGCAGCGTAGGTGGCGTAGGTTTACTTTGGAGCCATCCTCCTCCTCCCACAGTCTCTCTGTCTCTGATACCTCCCTCACTTCCCCATCTCTGTCTTCATTTCTCCTTATTAGTAGCTGTCATGCATGAGATTTTCTCAAAAAAATTATTCATGCAAGTTGTCTGATGATTTTATTTGAAGGCTTGTTTTGAAGACCTGTCATATGTATCAAGGTTCAGATGACCTGAAGTGAGGGCTGCAAGTGTGAAAATGCAGAAATTACCATTGCAGTGTGGGGTGTAAGGGACTAGTGCTACTGCTAGCTCAGCAATACCGAATAATGGGCCCAACCCTGGCAGGTAGGTGGGTATAGCCCCATGTACTGCAGTCCAGGGAGGAGCACTTCTAGGGCTGAAGTAAATGCGCAAGAGAGGGTGGCTCAGCTGGGGCAGAGGAAGATGACCGCTAAAGCTGGCAGAGTTCTATAAGCATTTCCAAATCATGCTCTGTATCACAGGGGCTGCTTTCCACATCCCCACGGCCCTGGTATTGTACAAGCAGCATCTGGGCTGGGAAGAGTCCCTTGAGGCTGCTGAACACAGCAGTGCTCCAGACCAGAGCTGCAGGCATGAACCCACGAAGGAGGCACTAGTAAGTGCTGTTTCTGTAGCCTTCATTTTTCTTTCAGATTGATTAAACTTTATTTTATCTCATCACATGTAAAACCATAATAAACCTGTAAAAAAGGCATAGCAAGGGCGCTTCAAAAGCAAAAGTCTCCACGTACATACAGCAACCTAACTTCCCTAAAAGACAGAGCAACTACCAAGAGAGAACTTAGATGAGCTGAGATCCTTCATGCAAGATTTTAAAGTATGCATTCGCACTACACCTCAACAGTTGGATCACAAAGAGCATTCAAAGGAATGTAATCCTGATGTAATAAATTAGCTGCCTCTGTAAACCTAAAGGTATCAAGCTGTTACACAAGGGATTTCAATCTGTAACTCTAATGTAACCTCTGCAGGTTCTCTCAGCAGCTTTAGTTTTCACAGATGAAGGGTTCGACCTGGTAATTCATAGCAGGAAGAGGCTTCCTTCTACTTTCATTGATCACTGCAGGAGACTATAGCTCACAATAAAGCTTGCAGCCCAGCAAGACTTTCCTCTTCCCTCCCCGCTTTTATATTTGTGCATTCAGACATGAGCTGTGCAAGTGCTAAGGTCTGTATACCTCATATTCCAAAGGAAAAAAGTTTCCATGGACATGTGAAAGGAGACTCCCAGGTAGATGGGAAATTTCCTTCTGAACCAGCAATAACATAGCTTTAGGGATGCTGAAATACACCATCCCTTTCAATGCATTGAGGCATCTGTGAGACACATGCAGCTCCTGGAGTCCAGTGTGAAATTGCAGACTCACAAAGTGGATGATGCTGGAAGGGTCCTCAGCCCCTTGCAACTGGGTGTCTTCTGGAGACCATCTCACCCAGCCTCACCTTTTCAGAGCATGTTACCCAGGACCACGTCCAGTCAGGTTTTGAGTACCTCTACTGATAGAGACTCCATAGACTCTCTGGGCAGCCTGTGCCAGTGTTTGACCACCCTCACAAGAAAAAGGTGGTTACTTGTGTTCAGATGGAATTTCGTGTGTTTTGACTTGTGCCCAGTGCCTCTTGCACTGTCAGTGGGCACCCTGGAGAAATGTCTGTCTCCTTCTTCCTTACTCCCGTGCCACCTTCCTCCCCAGCAGGTATTTATACACATGGAAATCCAGTGGAAACACTAGCAATTTTACCACCCATATTAAGGATCAGGCAACTTTTTCCACCACTGAGAGGGCATGAGTGCATGAAAAGCTCACAGAGGATTTCACAGTGAGTGACAGTGTCATGAACTGTTTGGGCTGGAAGCCTGGAGAAGATTTGCCTTCTCCGAGTATCTGAAGGTGTATAACTTGGCTTAGTGGTGGTACATAATATTAGTCTCAAATATTTCCTTGGGAACACCTGAAAAGGACATTTCTGAAAATGAATTTGACTCTGGCTTCTAACCTGTGCTTATTTTTAGCAAGGTGTAGGCGTGACAATAATAAAGATAGCCATGTCTTGAAAGAAATTATGAAGCATGACATTTATTTTCACCCTTCTTCAACATGCCCTTTTATTGATCTGACTTGTACAATTTATAACCACTGTTGTATAAAGATGAAAAGGGACTGGGCAAGCTTAGAAGAAGTGGACTGTGAAAATCCTTTAAATGCTGCAGAACAGAGAGGTAGCTTTAACCAATGAGGTGATCTAAGACGACGATATATATCTGTTGGACTCTTTCCAACTAATCCCATACTAATAATATTTGTTGATCAGCTGCTAGCCAGAGATAGAGTTCAGGACAGAAGTCTTCAAGCAAGAAAGTTAGAAATTTCGGTATGATGGTATTCAATGCAGTAGCCTCACAATAATACGGACAAAGCCAATATCATAAGATGTGGGTGCTTTACTGAGGTCAAAGGTGGGTTAAGTAGTTTTGATATTAGACTAAAAGGGACAATATTGTCTCGTTCAGGCTGGAGGGGGCAGGCTTTAAGACATACAGATTATATATTTCCAACTTGAAGTTTACCTTATTTTACATTTATTTTGTGATGGTGGAATCTGTGTCTGCATAGAAAGGAAGCATAAATTCTGCAGTTTGGACTCAACACTAAATTTGCAATGTTCAACAAAGCTTTGGTGGTAAGAAGAAATGCCTTTACACAGAGCAGTTATAGGTCTAGCATGGACCCATATTATGACCACGCTTGTTGTCAGGCCAAACCATCCACATGACTTCCCTTTTCCACCCAAGAAAAATTCAGATTAGACTAGGCTTGCTCTAACTATACTACCAACAACTTGCTGTCTCCTCCCAGCGCTGTGATCCATGATATTTTTGGTTGGTGCAAGGCAAGTTCTCCATAAACACCTTTCCTGGTGCATTTTACTGAAAACATTGTTAATTTATTCATGGCACTATCATCCCAGGCATTGCATGGTGTAACAGTTTATACTGATATATGCAACAGCATAGGAAAACTGCAAGATCATAAAGAATAGAGACAACCCAAATAAAGAGGAATGATGCTGAAGGATCATAACAAATCTCTTTCTGAGGCTGCTCAGTATCTCAGTAGATAAACCGGATAGATTTATACAGGTGTTTTATAGCAGTCAGGCTAAGGATGGCTTTCAACAATGTCTACAGTACAGTTAATTTTTGCTGTAGCCACAACTGAGACAGAATTTCATTCTGCAATGTTTGCTGGATTAAAAAAAAAAAGAAACCCTAATCACTCATGCTGCAGGTACTTCAGGGCATCTGGGCAACCTCCTGTAAGGCTCTGGGCTGCAGACCACTAATAGCCTTGTTCCTCCAGTCCAGATTGCTTCTAGCTAGGGCAGCCTCAACTGCTGATGAGAGGGAAATTTCTGGGGCTGGTTTAGGACAAATGAAGCCTTTGTCAAACCATCAGCTCCACCATCTGCACTGTCTGTGAGAGGCTTTCCAACAGCCTCATGCTATGTATGGAACACGTATATGCAAAATCTCCCACTGTCTATGTATCTTGCCGTGGAAAAGAACAGAAGAACCACTGATGTGTGATACATATAAGTCACATCACTTAACACAATCCCAAATAGCACATGGTTATTATAAGAAACTGCAGCATATGAACATATCTAGAGCAGAAGGAGAACACATGCAATGGCTACAGTGATATGTGCAGCATAAATGTATTTAGAAAGACCCATCTGGAGGGTGTGAGTTACCACATTGACACCACCACCACTATTGCTTTTGAAATTTTGGGGGTCTTGATAGCATTTGAGGGGGATGGGGAGGAGCCTTTCTGGTTTTCCACCACTCACCAATTGTACAAGTCAGATCAACCGAATTTGCAGAAAACTAAATTGTAATGAAAACAATTATCATGGGAAGTGTTGCTGCATTTTTTCAGTCAGATTCACTAATTCTCACTATAACTGTTTTCATTAAAAAAAAGAAACAAAGACAGCTTGCTCCTCCCTACCTGTAGCTATTTACAGCCAAATTTTCACAAGCTTGTAAACCTCTAACCCCATGCCTACATCTTTTAAGACAGTGCATTTTCCTGGTTTCTTCATCAATCCCCTTTATTGCTTTCTACCATTTTCCCCCTCCCCTCTCTCTACTGCACTGTAGACATTAAGCCATATTTTGTTATGAAAGCTATTTTTTTCTTTTTTCCAATTTCCAGGAAAGAAAAACAAGTTTTAACATTTCACAAAGAAGTTTTTCAGAAAATCATTTTGTTGGGGGGGACCTTCTCCTTTCCTGACATCACCTGGAGTACTCTCTTTTCAGTTTTCCCTCCCTATTCAACACAAAGAGGGTGCACTTTTCCAGAGTTCATGGTCCTTGCTTGTTGATTGTTCAGATTTCTGAGAACATAACAAGCAAATTTGTAGTTAATGTGGTCATGCCAACAATAGTGTCTTAAAACAAACAGCATGGTTGGTTGATATTTGAACAGCAATCAAGTTCACTGAAGCACAAATATTTCTCTACATATGCTTGCAGACACTTGTTGCAACCATTTGGAGTGAAACTCAAGAGCCACCGGAGAGTGTAGCAATCTACAGCACAGAAGTGGTGAAAAATTCTGGGAAATATATGAAGAGGAACAGAGCAGACAAGAATACTGTCTAGATGAAGTTTGCATAATACCTCTGGGAAAAGAAAAAAAAAAAAAAAGGAAAATGCCCACTGCATTTTAATCTAAGTAATATGAAGAGAAATCAATAAATCTTACATTTTAAATAAACCTCATCAAAAAAATTAAGAGGGAAGGCAGGAAAGGATTTCATTACACTTGTATAATTTGTCTACGTAGGCACAGAGTTTTGTTTGGAGAGCTCTTCATCAAGTGCCAGGGCTAATACAAACAAGTAGTGTGCCAAAGCTTCTGCTTTTTAAGTCACAGGTCAAAGACTGTCAATGGTAGGGCAATTTTTCAACAAGAAGGAAATATTATTGGCCCAAAATAAAGTCACAATGAGTTACAGCTGGTGGGAGGGATTTGGAGACATGCCAGATAGATTTTTGTCACTCTTTGTTAAATTGCTGTTAGCTTTAGCCCTTGGAAAAAGAGATCTATTGTGACAGAAACAAATAATACACAGTAAAGGCACCCACGCAGCCCCAGTGCACACTCACCCATATTGTAACTCACCGATCTGTGAGCCAGTGCTAGCAACTGCAGAAGGCAAGCATTCGGAGGTGCAAGCCAAAGCGAGTCTTGTTGCTCAATACAGTTTGATCTCCCAGTGCAAACTTCCATTTCTCCACTGTTTATTTGGAAGCTGCTAGAGAATTGTCCTTCTCAATATCCATCAGTCAAAGAGCACATCCCACCCAGGTGCTGAGAGTGTGCAACTCCCCGTTGATTAAAACATCTACGCCCAGCATACCAGTAGGTTTAGTTTCTTCTCATGACATTAGCAATACTATAGTGATTACTCCTGTGGCAACCAGGCATTGCCCCTCTTTTCCCTTATTTTCCAAGCCTGTCAGCTCTGGTGGTCTTTGACATCATACAATTAAAGCTTGTCACCCCTCCTGCCCCAAAGAAAGCCAGTCTGGGACTTGCTCTTGTTTCTACATTAGCAAAACACATTCCTGATTTTTGATAACTTGCATTGCGCTGGGCTAATCCCTATCCAGCAGTCCCATAGCAGCAGAAATACCTCCACTGTTTTAAGTACCTGGGCTTAGCCAGCACAGTAGCTTAATATTTTTGTGCAGCCTTTTTTAGTACTTTGACTTCAGCTTTCAATTCATGAGGACCCAAATGCCATGTAGAGGTAGATGGTGATGCTATAGCAATCTGAGACTGTCACATTTCTAATAGCCTCGAGATGAAGATGGTTGTGCTTCATGGGCTCAAGACCTTCCACCCAGCTGAAGGCAGACCACAGCTTTGCTCAGCTTGCTCTGCACATCTCGCTCTCCTTCCCCATGACAAATAACAGGGAAGGGGACCCTGGTATTTCCTACCAGGGTCAGTTTGTCACTGCTTTATGACACAAAAGAGGTTTGGTTCTTCTGATGGCATAGGGAAAAGTGTTATTGCTTCATAAGCACATGTTTTACTTGCTTGTTCTTCTTATTATTAGTATCATTACCCATTCTTCAGTTTCTCAGGAATTACTTTTCTTGCTCTCTGCAAGGAAAACATCATGAGTTTGCCATTCCCTTGGCTTTATCTGACCTCCCGTGAGAGAAGCTCCATACCCGGGCAGTGATGCTCCTCTTCACATGCACATGTCCTGTCTTCAGAGTGGTGGCAGTGGCAGAGCCCAGTGCAGGCATCCATGGGGTGGTAGGACCATCTCCCAGTGGACATGCCCGAGTGGTAAAGCTGTGATTTCAGTGGGCAAAGCAGCTAGCTGACGGGTACACAGATATGAGAAAGACACAGATCATCATGAGAAGCTGAGTTTGCACAGATTTTAGAGACTCCAGGAAAGGAGTGGCTAAAGTTCCCAGCACAGGTAGAGGCATGCTGGAGTGACAAACAGAAGGCTGTGACTGCCATGACAACAGTCAGACACAGACTATTTCTACGTACCAGGAAAGTCAGGCCTTATCTAACTGGTTCAGCTACAGCATTTGTGTCAGTTGTAGCTTAGGAGATTGAAACTAGGTGTCAGATACCAATCGTCACCTACCTTCAGGAGCTCTGAATTGGCTCCCTTATTGCCAGTCTTATGTCACAGAAAGTATTTTCAAGAGCACAATACTTTCAAAAGTTGAGTTGCAGCTCAACTTTCTGTTGGCCAACAAGGCCAACATTTATGACACACAGCTATATCCATATCCACAGTTATCAGCATTCAGTTGATTCAACTCACTGTCAACAGCTTCGATTCCTCCTAGCTGGTAATTACAGCACATGTGATAAGATCCTGGATGCACTTCAGTATACTGATTAGCAGTTAGACTCGCTTTGGACTCATCCACACCAAGCTTACCCTGTTTGCAGTGACTAACACACCAAGACTACTTAGTAATTGCAGTAGTGGAGGCTGCAGCAACTCTGTTACAGCTTGGTATGTTGTCTGCATCTTTTGCAGTGTCACCACAGACCACATTCAAAGTTTACTGAAGCAATCTCTAAGGAAATCTCCCAGTCAACCATCTGCGGTCAGAAAAACAGCTATATTCTGTATCTACAAAAATGTGCACAGCTCCTTTTCTGCACACACAATGCAGAAATAAATGTGGACAAATGCAACACAAATTGCAACTTGGAGAGAAGTGAGCTAAATAACATGCATGCTAAAATGATATGGAAGTAGGGACCCTTGCAAAGAAGTTTGATGCAGCACAAAACCAGATGCACATTGATAGAAGGGCTCACTGTTCATCCTCACTAAAGAGGACAAAAATAAAGACTAGAAGAATCATAAGGAAAAGAAGAAATGTGGCATAAGTACAAAATTTCTGCAGCCCAATCCAAAGGGATCAAGGAAGACAAGAATGTCTTACAGCTCCTGAAAGCAAAAGGCAACATTAGCTGCTTGTCCTCATGGTTTCTTACACTGAAAGGCACAATGTACATGGCATGGTGAAAAGCAAAGAGGATGACTGCAGCAAAGTCAGGCAAAGAAAACTCTTTAATGGGGGGGCAGGGAGGAAGAGAGGGAAAAAAAAAATAAAACCATGTCTGTCTCCCTGGACTGTGTAGCCTATGACACCATCTGCTGTGTTGAGCTAGGATGCAAGATGCATCAATATGGCATCAACATGGATCTGTGAGAATATTTTCAGGGGACACTGGTCCACAAAATGAGCATCCGGGAATTCCAGAATAGCAGACTCCCACCAGCCCTAGTGCTCCCACTTGCTTGGTTTCACACTTTATTTCACAACGACCTACAGACCATCCTTTCCAAACAGCTTGTGTATGCTGAGCACATCTGTCCAAATCCAGGACCCCAAGCTTCCAACTCTATTGGGAGAGTCTTAACAGTGACTTGAGTATCTCGCATCTTTGTTGCAAGAAACGGGACTGAAGCCAAGTATAAGGCACTTGTCAATATGCTCCCATTCATATCACACACACAAGTAATCTGGGCTTCCAATCTTTTTGAAAGGCATTGATCAGTCACACCAACCATAGCGATTACACTTAGGAGTCACAGTCTTCCCCACATTAGCTCACCAGGCTAATTCTGAAGGTGTAGGGACAATCTTTTAAATTGGGCTGGTAAGATTCAAGAGGAGGATCTAGTGAGTACGCATGAGCCTGTTTGAGGTTTGCTTTTTAATTCCTGGGAGATATACTGTTTCATATGTTGTAAGGTTGAGCACATAGTGAAGTGCATGCTCTTTACCCAGGAGAGGACCAGCAGCTTGCTGACAAGGGGAACAGCAGAGTTCCCCTGCCATAGTCAATTACCACTAGACCAAACAAACATCTAGCTGGATTGCCATGACCTTCAGCTCATCACGGGAGGCAAACCTGGGACATGCCTCGGAGCAGTTCATCTTCTGCTGATATCAGGAGAGATGTTGAATGCCTTCTGGATTGGCTTATCCTCCTATTCTAGACTCCCTCCAGCTTTACTAAAGCTAAACACTGCTAAATAAGAGGTCCCTGGCAGGACCAGGGTCATTTAGTTATTAATTCATGCTTCTGTGCTTATCTTGCTTATTTTTTATGGGTGGCATTTAGTTTTCATCTTTCCCACACAGTCTTACTAAGAGTTGCAAAATTCTGCCCATTCTCTTCATTCCTCCAGAGGAGAGAGAGTGTAATTTTCTTCCCTCTTCCCTGCCATTATTTCCTTTTTTCTGTGGGATCTGCAGATGCTCACAGTCTCTCTGGAGCAGGTAATTAAGGAGATAAGTGTGTGGAGCAGAACTCCTGCAGATAGCAAAAGTTGGTAGGAAAGGCTACTTTCTTTTCATGAAACAGAAAAGCTATATCTTAATTTTGATTGTTTCTGCTTATCTTCAGTCAAACACCGTTGCCTGATGAGAAAATAGCCTCTCTTCCCCCTGCCCAGCTTGATTTGGAGTGATGGCAGATTGGGGAAGCAATCAATTCTTCCCTCAGAGTAATTGCCACTAAGCCCTAGATAGCTCTGCTCTGGCTAATTCACAGGGTCCTAGGAAAAGCATGAACTAGGCAACAGCGACAGAGGCAGGATGTTTCATATCACTGAAGATCTGCAGCAGTAGCTTAACACTCTTTCAAGGGAAAAGCAGCAGCAAGAGGGGATTGGAACAGGGGGCGGAGAGAGCCCTCTGAAACCCCAGGGAACTGAGATAAACAAACCCAACCGCAAGCCACTGCTTTCTATTAAAGGACTGATTTCTTGTGTATCTCTTCCCTCATCTGCCTCTGAATCATTTTAATAGGTCTATCTGAAAAATAAGGCAAGCGGCACCAGATGAAGTGGGATACATGCCTGGCATCCTTAGAAGAGTTGCTTATCGGTGCTGCAATCTCTCTACCGCACCTGCAGGACCTTGGCAGCAGTGGAATTCTGCAGTAGGGTTTCCAGGCTTAAAACTGTTTGTACGAGTTTGTCCTGAGGATTGAAGGCAGGCAACGCAAGTTGTCATTCTTATCTGACTGACATAACTTTTTTGGTTGGTTTGTTGTTTTGCGTTGTTTTTTTTTTTAACTGGGATGTAGAATATCTCCAGGGAAAGGCTTCTTTGTATTCAAAAGAGTATAAATAAAACTAACTCATCCAAACTCAGTTTTCTGTTCTTACTCTTTTTATTGATTCTTCATTTGCATTTATTTTCTTCTGCATTTGATCTGTGCTATCCATCTCTACACTGCTCTTTCCTGTACTCATGGCCTTTCTCAGGG
Organism: Nyctibius grandis; assembly: GCF_013368605.1. Lineage (NCBI taxonomy): Eukaryota > Metazoa > Chordata > Aves > Nyctibiiformes > Nyctibiidae > Nyctibius > Nyctibius grandis. The sequence continues at coordinate 116,356,544 of NC_090658.1, read as the reverse complement.
TTATTTATCAGCTCTTTCCTGTTTTTAAAAGGCAATCTTTCTCTTTTTCTCATTTTAGCATTCACACCCACACTTTCTCTTCCATCCCCTAACTGTCACCAATGTCTCTTCATCATTTCGTTAGCTCTGTTCCTTTTATTACTTGGATTGATTTCTATAACCCTACCGAAAAATAAGGGGGCAACTGATGCGCAAAACAGCCAGTGAGGCAAGAGTGAGTGGGTAGGGAGGTCTGGTGGCGTGCTGACAGCCCAGGATGGGGAGAGGAAGTTATTTTTCTGCTGTTAACAACCATGCTTTCCCTTTTCGTTCTCTGATCACTGTTGTTCTCTTCTGCCTTTCATCTTCTCCTAAAGGACATGCTACAGAATTAGCACTGTAGCACAGCAAAATCATTTGTTCCTTAGATGTGAAATGTAACCAAAGAGAGAATGAAAGTCAAGTCTAAATGAACTCAATGTGATGTTTAGGTACCTAAGTGAGGATTGCAGTTGCTGTAGGCTCACAACAGAGACAACGGAGAGACAAGTAACTTCAGGAGGAGAACCAAGTCTTTTCTTACTCCAGTAACTATGCAGGAAGATTAGGAAATCCACTTCTTACTAGACAGCACCTACAGAGGGGCAGAAAAATATCAAAACTCAAAGATACTGACTAAAGTCAAAGATGATCCAGTAGGAATCCAAGATCAAATGGCTCTTAAACTCAGCTTTTTGCCTTAGACTGTGCTGCCACAGACATTCAGAGACAGCAGAGGGCTTGATCTAATAAACATGTGTGTAGACATCAGGGGCTGGGCACAATGTTTGATCCTCACACTATACAGCTCAGTTGACTGAAGTCAAAGTCATTGAGATGAAGCTTGTGCTCGTGATGACCAAACAGATCCCTCCATAGAAGCTTTCCTCACCAAGATTTGGTAATGGAGCAAGTACATATTGTAAGAAAAATTTCTGTTTCTGTGATGCACCTGAAATCCTCTTCATCAGTATGCTAAACCTGTGCAACATATTCGAGAGTGGATTATTTAAATTACATTTTTAAGAGACTACAATACATCTGCAGCTGTAGCAGAGAAGGTGATTAGGTACATGACAATAAAGGTACTTGGAAGGGATATTGTTACACATACTAGTTGCACATATTTTGCTATTGTGTTTTCCATAGCTTAAGTGCTCCATTTCCCCTAGTAGAGGGTTCCTGTTACAGTCCTGGAGTACTCGCAAATCAGGAGGTCAGAGGCACAGAAGGATTGTTTGCTACTGAGGTTGGGTAGAGATCTTAAGATGGCTTAAATAGGTATCAAGCTATATTGAACCTGATCATTTTTTAATGCCATCAAAAACCCTCCCTGGCAGAAGAACTACTTGCATCATGTTTCTGTGAGCTTAAGAAAATAAAGCCAAACTAGTGCCTCCACCAGATGCAAGCTTTAGCGGAAGCTTTGAAGCTCCTCTTCGGTATGGCATTTGCTAAGCATTCAGCATGTGCATGCTGCTTAACCAAACCACGCATGCAGCTCTAAAATAGCCAGGCTATGCGCTGCCTCTGTCCCCAACACAGCCAGGGTATGCTCTACCTCTGGCTCGACCTGTGGCTGGGGTTGAGGAAAGGAGAGAAGATCACTGCAGAGAGAAACTGGTGTTCCTGTAGCAAGAACAGGAGGGATTGTAAGGATTTGGGGAGCAGAGGGAGCATTTTGGAAAAGGATAGATGTATAGGCTTCAAATCTGTATGAATCTTGGCTTCATTAACTGCACAGCTCACAGAACGACTCATTTGTCTTTATTCTAGCAGCTCTTGGGTGACAGTCTCCTAGTAGTTGTATGAACAGAGCATACCAGAGAGAGGCCCTTAATGGCTTTGTGAACCTGAAGTCACTATTACTATACAAATAACCATTAAGGCTGTACGCTTAGAGACGGTTTAGAGCAGCAGCAATGATCACTTTTCAATCTAAGCGAACCTGCACAGGCAGCTCTGTTGTACTCCAGCAGCTGACCCAGGACGGATGCCAGGGCTGTGGCTGAAGACTGTCCTGACCAATGTGTCCCACAGGGCAAAGCCTTGCCAAGAGGTTTGCTGCTCATAAAAATTATCCCAATGGCTCTGGTGGGGATCTTCCCAAGCACCAGTGAGCACTGGACTAATACTGTGTTTTCATCACCTGCATCCCATGTGCTTTTAGGGAACCTGGGCAAGATCGTCCTCTGGTGCAAGAAAAACTCCATTATAATCAGCAGAGCTGCTTTGGCTGATGCTGGCTGATCACCTGTTGCAGAAGTACTTTGTTCACCCACTACTGAAACTCAGCCAACTCAGAAGGAAAGAGCTACCAGAAAGAAAAAGTCTATGAAGTGGCAAATTTTGAGAAGGAATGGAAGAGAATTTATTTATTTGAAAGCACCAAGGGCGTTGTCTGGGTTGTAATTTGGCCAAGAAACCAGAGATGGTACAACCTGTTCATGAGGAGAGTGTCTGCTAAAGAATGAGCAAAGGCAGCAGCCAGATTTGCAGTGATGTCTGAACAGGACAGCAATGCTCAGGGTGCAGGAGCGGCCAGGGGACAGACTGAGCAGTGACACTCAGAGCCATCTACTCAGCTACCCTGGCTGCTTGTGTGCCATGCCACAGATCATCGCCCAGACTGTCAGCCAAAAGCCCCACCGTGTCTCCTGACCAAACCTTCATCTGTCAGTTGTCAGCTGAGCTGAGGTCCCACACCTGAAAACCTATACATGTAATCTGAGCAGAGTTATCCCATCAAACAGGTCACTAACATTGCATTTTTGTGGCTGATCTCCTTTCCAGTTGTTTGTTACAGACTATTCAATGTACATTCACAGAAAACTACTGGGAGACAAACCTTCCATGAAAAATTTGGCTCAGCTCTCAGACTGCCTATTTTGAGTATGCCTGAGCAGATGGGGATGGGCTGTTCTTGCTGTCCAGGATGTTAGCAGGCATCCTTCCTCCAGGGTTGTGGGACAGACTGGGAGGTCACGGCCCTTTTTCTAGAGCAGAAGGAAAGTGAGAAACAGGATCAAAATCCCTAAAACCAATTGGTCCCTTGTACCACAGAGAGCGCCCACAAAGTCCTGTGACACCTCTTTCAGCCAAACACCCCCAAAATTTCACCAATATTCTTAGATGCTATTCTAGAGACTTAGTTAACCATTACCACAGTTTTCATTCTCACCACTCCATCCGCCTCTGAATTCTGCTACCACTGCTGAGGAAGCCTGAGCCTGCTCTGTGGGCTGCCCCCACTCCCACCCCGCTGGAGGAATCGTGGAGCTGTGATCCACATCCAGGCTCCATATTGCACCAATGCCAACTCCAGTAAAGTGAGGAGACACAAGGCAAGATGGTCATCTTTTCCAAATTAAACAATCAGAAAAGTGAGGTGGTTTTGGACTGATATATATGTGGCATCAACTCAGTATCCATTTCAGTATTTTTCAGTTACAAAAACCCCACACAATTAAAAAAAAACAAAAAAACCCTATATTTGTCTTCCACAATTTTCAATCCTGGTACCATAATGTTGAAAAAAAATTGTCTACCACTCACAAAAAAACTGGAAGGGAGTGGGGGAAAGACATTATTTAATTCATAGGATAGATATGGTTAGGAACAGTTATCACAGAATCACAGAATTCTGGGACAGTCTTCCTCCTTTCCTCCCCAAACCAAATTTCCCAAATTTTCCTGTGGTACTTCAGTGATTTAGTCAACATTTTCCAGAAAGTCCAAGATATTCAGGAATCTGTCATCTAGATATGACCAAACATGGATCTCTATGTCACAGTTATCTGCAGGAAGACTATAATCAGCAATAGAAATCAGAGATCTTGGGTGATTTCTCTCAGAAGGTAATGCCCTCAAATAGGTCAGATGATTCTCATATTAAAAAAGGCTTTTCTTCTTCATGGCAGTGGAGGGAACTCAGAATGATTGAGTAAGTGTCCAGCTATGAACATTTACACTGTACATGTCTCCAATTACAGTGGCTGCAGTCTTAGAGACTAATTCTTATCAACAGCCAGTGAAACTCATATTTCTAGATCACACTTACACGTGTGAATAAGTTACCCTGCGATCGCCTGTGTATTTTTGCTCTACTGTGTTGGTCAGTGAGCGCCATGTAACAAACTATGAACAACAGCTTTGAGTAACATGAAGCAACGTCCCCTCGCACACCTCTCTCACAGTTTTGTGTAGAAAACCCCAGGTAATTTCACCTGACTGAGCTCAGTACAGGCCCTGCCTGACTCCTGCTCTGCTGCCAGGGAGAGTCAGGAACATCTCTTCTACATATCTGTTCAGCTTATGGGCTGAGATGTCAAATAAATAAAATCAGTGCAAAAAAAATATGCTTATAGTTATACTGAAGACACTAAGAGTTGAGCCAGGTGGTCATCATTTATAATAGAGTTTCAGATTTTAGATGTTTGGAGTTTTGGGGGTTTTGGTGGTTTGGTGGGTTTTTCTTTTTTGAGGGAAGGGTCCTTAACAGCAAGCTAATCTAATGATATGGGTAAGAACAAACATGGAAAACTTTTCTTCCTTCTTCCCTAGCAAATTCAGACATTAGTTCCCTCCAGTATTTTCTCTGTTTAATTTTATGCTTCCCAGACAAAGAGCAATCAACCTCATCAAGACAGAGGAGCCCAATAAGGCAAATAACCATGTGGGGAAGGTCTTAATATCAGTGGAACTGGGGATTAATTTCTTGAGAGGAAATACTGCTCTCTGCTTTATGTCTGAAATAATGATTTAAACCCAGATTAAAAAAAAAAACACAAACCATAAAACCTGTAGATCCATATGGCTCTGATTGGAGATCAGTGAATTTTCAAAAGCAGTTCTGTATGTTCTTCGATTTCAAAGGAGCACAGGCTTTTAACCTGCTTAGGCAGCCGTAAGGATCCCCCAGGCATGGTCTTTAGGGGTTAGATTTGTTTTGAAGATCTGGCCCCAGCTGGTGAAAGCAGGACTCCTCTCAGCCACTACCATCCAGGTGCCTGGTCCGAGATGGCCCTCTACAGTCAGTGGGAGGACGTGCACTTCCATGGGGCATTCAGTCCCCACTGCAGGGAGACATCTCAGGCAGAGCCTGGGGACCCACCCAGACCAGGCACCACGCTTTTGGACAACTGATGTTAGGGAAGATGCCATCTCACCATAAAGATGAAGCCATTGGGAGGACTCTCATTTCCTCCATCTAGTCTAGAACTTGCCCTAGAGTTTTCCAAGTACTTCTTACCGCTATTCTTCCAGGAAAATGGGGGAACACAAACCCTGTAAATACAGTCTCACTGACCAGTAGTGATGGCATTTTTATTTTGCTTTGAACATACAAGTTGCACACAATAGTATTCAGAGCACTTACGAACCTTCAAAACTCACAATTACTAGTTTCCTCACAGTCCTTCCAGTACTATCTCTCCTCTCCAACAGCTCCAGGTGAATGCAGATCCTAAACATGTTTGCTATCTCACAAGGCTGACCTCGGGGCACCTAAGCTGAATGCCATTCATAAACAAATGGTCTTGAAAGATAATGCTCTAAAAAACTCTACAGAACTGGCCTCATGCTACTCCTTATTATTTAAACAAACCTTTTCCTGGTACTTGGATAGGTAAAAGTCTCCACTGCATTGCCAGGCATGAAATGCCATTATCATTAAGGGTACAAGCTGGAACACAGGAGGTTCCACATAAATATGAGGAAAAACTTCTTTACAGTGAGAGTAACTGAACACTGGAACAGGCTGCCCGGAGATGTTGTGGAGTCTCCTTCTCTGGAGACATTCAAAACCCGCCTGGACGCGTTCCTATGTGATATGACCTAGGTAATCCTTCTCCGGCAGGGGGATTGGACTAGATGATCTTTCGAGGTCCCTTCCAATCCCTAACATTCTGTGATTCTGTGATCCTATCAATGTACATGAATGCATTTAAATCTCTCACAGAGCTAAGAAAATATCTCTACGGCTCACTTATTTTAAAAAAGCATGGGTAAATTTCATAGGTAAATTCTTGGTGCAGCCTTTCCACACCAACAATTGCAGTGACCGGTCAGAAGAAAGTCCCCTATGTTAGAAGACTGTGAGCAGGTGCACTGTGTGATGAGGTGATGGTAGCTACAACCCTCTTAAGCAGAATTTTGAGACCTGTGTTCTTTGAAAAGAGAGGTAGAGAAATGCTGTGCAGCTGTCTAGGGAATGATAATTTTGTTGCTGTCATGACTAGTGAAGATTCACAGAAGAAACATTTTTTTCCAGAGGGTTAAAAAAATCTCACCTCACTAAATGACCAAAGCCAAGGCCACATCAAACACATCAGAGATCTATTTGCATGGCAATTTAGAACTGCCCATGAAGCAGGTCAGGAAAAAAAATTTGCTTAACACCAAGTCCTGTGATATAATCTGGTCACATGGTGTTTACAGGCACAAAATTCACAAACACAAAGTCATATCAAGATAAAGGCTTTGAAATCTGAATTATGTCACTCAATGTTTCCCATGAACCACGGCAAGGATCATCTTGTCTTCACAAAACCCCATGTCCATTCTCCCCACAGGATGTCAAAAAAATGAAACTGGAGCAAAAAAGAGGAAAGACTAATGCTGCTTCTGGAATATTATTTGTCCACTGTTGTGACCCACAGGGAAGCAAATATTACAAGCCATCATTTCATGCAGCAGATAATGTCCTGATTAGTCACAGCAAGCCCAAGGCAGAACACCAGAAACAGGAATTAGAAGTGTGAAAAATATAAGTCGTAGAGCTAAGGTTTAGAGCTCTTGACAAGTTTGTACACCGGATGGATACTCCGCAATGAGGATTTGGAGGCAGAGAACCAATGGAGAATTGGAGTGTGAGGCATGAAGCAAATATGGTTCTCTCTTAATAAGATCCAAGTCAGATCTTATTTTTGTTGACAGGATACAGTGATTTCAAGCAAGTTTTTCCTATTTACACCATTATCAGCAAGATCAAAATCCAGACCCAAAGAAGCCAGGACACAATATAATCTACTCTTTGAAGTTCAGGGAACAAAACACAGGCTGACTGCAAACAAGAGAAGGAGCACTCTAATCAGTATACCTTTTCAGATTAAGACGTATTCAAAGATTTCCAAAGAAGTGGAGTCATCAGGTGACTAGAAAATAATATATTCAAACCTGGATAAAAATAAAATCCTAATTTCCCTACTCCTTGGTAGAAAAAGCTTTATTTAGCATAAGCAAGAAAGATCAAGCGAAGTCAGAGACACAGGATAGGAAGGAATTATTTTCTTTATTGTTTGGTGTGTTTCTTTTTGTATTTTCTTTCAGAAAGAAACAGCAGGCTTTGAAGATTTCACTATGTACGTAAACATAACACTCAATCTATCATAAAAAAAACACTGACAGAACTGAAAACATTTTAGAGTAAAGAATTTGCTGGAATCTGTCTGCCAGTATAACTCACTCTTAAAAATTAGCAGATAAGAAGGAAAGGATTTGCAAAGAGCAATTATAATTTACTATGAAAAGCAGAGATTAGCAGGCAGTAACTAGAAAGGGCTAAATAGGGGAGAAGTAGTGACACTATCTTTAAATTGTAAAAACGGAAATTACATTTTTAAGTTCATTCTCTACCAGTCAGAATAACAGCAATCATGTAATTTTAGTTCAGATTCTGACCCAAACACGATCTTGCACAGTAAAAGAAGGGATGATTACCTAATATCTTCTCAGCAAATAGACTTTAAATGCACTCCCATGCCTGCTATAGAAGTTTGCTGCGATAGTACTTGGCTCATATTTATGTGGATTGACTGAAAGTCCCTGAATGCTGCATTGCTGTCTCCTCAATGCTGCAAAGAGACGAGCATTCAGACAGCAGTTAATAATAACTCTTTGCATCAAGGAGAAGAGAGATTATCTAAGAAGGCTGGCATTGTTATGGAAATTTAATGTTATATTTGGTAAGAAGTTTCTAAACAGACCATAAGGTCTCAGGTGCTTTAAAGCACATTTGCTTAAATGCCTGTTCCTTTTTTTTTCTTTGCTTTGTTGTAGTCCTTTTAGTCTGTAGGTTTGGTTCATTCAGAATTTCATTGGCACTGTGTTGCTTCCCTGGAGAGACATCTCTGGGCAGCTTTCATTGTACATCCTCTCTCCACCCAAACAGATGACAATGACTTGCTAAGGTTTCTTGCTTGGTAGGACAGAGGAGGGATGGAGGTCATTTTTGCCTAAGAAGGAAAAGGGGAAGACAATTTGGGCAGTGTATCTCACTGAGAATCCTAAGGAACTGAAAAGCATGCAAATAATGCAAAACATTAGTCATTACAATAGCTTATATGAAGATTGGTATTAATAAAATCTGTTGTTTAAATGCAGTTTGCTTTTAGAGACCGGGGTTTCATCTCTGCTCCTTTTGATGGGCTTTTGCTGAGCATAGGAGTATGGGGAAAGTTAACTTTCCAGATAGTCTGCTTCTTAGTTTACCAGTTTGAATCTCTTGTATATATTTTTATAATGAAAAACAACAACTAAAAATTAAATCCCTGGGAACTTCTCCCTGGGATTTTGCTATTGTTATCCATTTACCTCTCAGAAATTTCACTCTTCTCCCATTCACTCTCTCTTACATCCCTGGGCTTGAGTTATTCCTTTCTTTCTTCTCAAGACAAACCTCAGTGAAATTCTGGGACCACTGAAGTCACCAAGGTGTTTTGCCATTATTTTCCCTCTTGAAATTTCAGCCTCTATCAGTGCATTGAGCTGTAATGTTCTAGTTTGGATCATGAGTGTGCTTTTGAAAGGAGTCTCCCAGTCATCTCCACTTACTGTACTGTGGTTCATATCACAGTGTGGTCTTGAGTGCCCAAACTGGATCAGTTTGGTACAAAACTAAATGGGAAGCAGCACTGCAGCTTCTGAGAATTGTTCAGTGCACAGGACCAGGACAGGGTAAGCCTCATAATCACACACTGAAATGCATTTATTGTGGACCTTGGGTCACCAGCACCATTTAGGTGCTGGTGACCCGAGGCTAGAACTTAAGGAAAAGTTTCTTTCCTTAGGCTAGAACTTAAGGAAAAAAAGAGAACCTCCTTGCTCTGGAAGAAGGGTCGGGTAACTTGGGAGGTCTATAGGGACGTGGCCAGGTCGTGTAGGGAGAGGATTAGAAGGGCCAAAGCTCAATTAGAGCTCGATTTGGCTGCTACGGTCAAAGATAACAAAAAAAGCTTTTACAAATACATCAACAGCAAAAGGAGGGTCAAGGAGAGCCTCCACCACTTGCTGAATGAGGAGGGTAGTGTAGTGGCAGGGGATGAGGAAAAGGCAGAGGTGCTCAATGCCTTCTTTGCTTCGGTCTTTAATGTCAAGACCGGTTGTCCTCAGGAGACTCGGCCCCCAGAGCCTGAAGTTAGGGACGGGGGGCTGTGTGAACCTCCCATGATCCAGGAGGAGAAGGTTAGTGACCTGCTGTGCCAGTTGGACACCCACAAGGCTATGGGCCCGGATGGGATTCACCCCAGAGTAATGAAGGAACTGGCAAATGAACTAGCCAAACCACTCTCGATTATCTACCGGCAGTCCTGGTTAACTGGAGAAGTTCCAGCTGACTGGAAATTAGCAAATGTAACGCCCATCTACAAGAAGGGTCAGAAGGATGATCCAGGGAACTATAGGCCTGTCAGCCTGACCTCGGTGCCAGGTAAGGTGATGGAACAGATCATCCTGAGTGCCATTACACAGCACATGCAGGAAAATCGGGGCATCGGGGCCAGCCAACATGGATTCATGAAAGGCAGGTCCTGCTCGACCAACCTGGTCTCCTTCTATGACAAAGTGACCCACTTAGTAGATGAGGGCAGGGCTGTGGATGTAGTCTATCTAGACTTCAGTAAGGCATTCGACACTGTCTCCCACAGCATCCTCCTAGACAAACTGGCTGCCCGGGGCTTGGATGGGTGGACTCTTGGATGGGTTAAAAACTGGCTGGATGGCCGAGCCCAGAGAGTGGTGGTGAATGGGGCAAAGTCCAACTGGCGGCTGGTCACTAGCGGTGTTCCCCAGGGCTCAGTTCTGGGGCCGGTGCTGTTCAATATCTTTATAGATGATCTAGACGTAGGGATTGAGTGCACCCTCAGCAAATTTACAGATGACACCAAGCTGGGTGGGAGTGTCGATCTGCTGGAGGGTAGGAAGGCCCTACAGAGGGATCTGGACAGGTTAGATAGATGGGCCGATACCAACGGCATGAGGTTCAACAAGAACAAGTGCCGGGTCTTACACTTGGGCCACAACAACCCCATGCAGCGCTACAGGCTGGGGGAAGAGTGGTTAGAAAGCGGCCCGGCGGAAAGAGACCTGGGGGTGCTGATCGACAGCCGTCGAAACATGAGCCAGCAGTGTGCCCAGGTGGCCAAGAAGGCCATGGCATCCTGGCCTCTATTAGGAATAGTGTAGCCAGCCGGTCTAGGGAAGTGATCGTCCCTCTGTACTCGGCACTGGTGAGGCCACATCTTGAATACTGTGTCCAGTTCTGGGCCCCGTACTTCAAGAAAGATGTTGAGGTGTTGGAGCGAGTCCAGAGGAGGGCGACCAAGCTGGTGAAGGGTCTGGAGGGTCTGACCTATGAGGAATGGCTGAGGGAGCTGGGGTTGTTTAGCCTGGAGAAGAGGAGGCTCAGAGGTGACCTTATTGCAGTCTACAACTACCTGAAGGGAGGTTGTAGTGAAGTGGGAGTTGGCCTCTTCTCCCGGGCAACTAGCGATAGGACAAGAGGACACAGCATCAAGCTCCGCCAGGGGAGGTTCAGGTTGGACATTAGGAAGAATTTCTTTACAGAAAGGGTTATTAGACATTGGAATGGGCTGCCCAGGAAGGTGGTGGAGTCACCATCTCTGGATGTGTTTAAGAAAAGTCTGGACATGGCACTTAGTGCCATGGTCTAGTTGACAGGGTGGTATCAGGGCAACGGTTGGACTCGATGATCCCTGAGGTCTCTTCCAACCTGGTTGATTCTGTGATTCTGTGATTTGCAGTATAGCTCACTCGTATCTGTTCAAACCACTTCTCAGCACAGATATAAATGGCGTGAAATCAAGGCATACCAGTACTGAATGCGTCTGTTGGATTCTAGCCGGGCAGGTGCAGTGTAAGATGCACAGGCAGTATGCAGTCCTGGGGTGTCAAAGCTCAGTGGATATCTGGGCAGTGATCAGTTGCATCTTGTCTCCTGAGAGCTCCTACTGCAGCCCTACCAGCCTGATTAGCCTTCAGTTTGGAAAACATTGTCTGGCATGCCGCATTTGGAGACTGCTCAGAGATTGCTCTGAACATTGATGTAACAAGCTCAATAGAAGCATCATTGCAAAAATCAACTCCCATTTTCCTTATGTAATTGGATGCAAACATTTGTTTCTTGATTGAAATTTGGCATAGGAGATAGGAACATCAGAACAAGTCTACTAACTACAGCACTTTGGGAAGCTATTATCACTGGTGCAAACTGGCAGAGGAAAAAAAACCTCTCCCATGTAGATCCAGCAGCGTTTTATACATATTTTTGCATAGGTTTAAAGGGTTAAGTTGCAAAGCACTGGAGGAAGAGCTCCTGTCTTTTCGTTCTTGAAAAAGCATTTAGATCTAGCTTTTCAAGGTCCAAAAAGTGGGCTCATAAAGGATTTTAAAACGCTCGTACAGGCTCATCTCTCTAAAAATATACAGGATCTTTTGTCTGTTTTCTTTAATAAGCAAGACTGACTATCAGTTTCATGCACCGCAAGTGTATTTTGATGAATCAACAGGATTTCTACCAAAGCTGAGGTAGAAGGTTACCAGGTTATATGAGGTTTTCAAACTGGTGTAAGCCATGGCAGGGCCAGTGAAGCCTATGTAGGTACTTCTGTCTGTACACCTCAGGACCATGCCTCAAGTACTTTCATGCTCTACTCAATGCAGTGACACATAGAAGAATTTTGTATGAAATCATGTCACAAATGTGTAACCTCCTTAATCCTGTGCAAACTGAATAAATAAATAAATAAAGCCTTAAAAACAAGAAGAAAAAAATCAACCTAATCAAGAAATGGGCTGGTGGTACTGTAAAGAAAAAAATCTTTTCCTGCTTTCAAATTTTGCTACTAAACCCCAAAATGCTGTATTTCTTACTAATATGGTTTAAAAAATAATACTCTGTTACTAAATAAAGTGGTTGTTATATAATAAGAATATGTTTAAATAACCAATATTTTCCATTTTCTCTTGTACTGTAAAGCAATTATTCAATCATGATGCATATTTTCCAAGAAGGATTGTGACCCAAAATTAATGTTTCTGCAGCAATGTTCTATTGATCAGTTCAGCAAATTTTAAATAAAAGGCATGTATTATATTTTCAGAGCAGTAGGTCACACAGAGCTTCACAAAAAGCCCAAGACAGTGTCTTCTGTCTGTCTTGGCCACAGTCCTGCTGGATGACTGTAGGAAATTCAATCTTTCACTCAGTACTTGGAGCCACCTTCATGCAAAAATAAAGTTACTACACTTCAAGTATGTCTCTCACATAAATAGAGTGAAGCTTAATAATTCATGTTTATGATGAGTTGCAGGTTCAGGATGAAGGGTACCACTGAACCAAACATTAATTGACTACCATGCTGTATGAAAATAAGCAAGAGCTATCCTGCTTTTAAATAGAGCACATCTAGGAAGGAAAGGGTATAAAAGTTATTAAATGTCAGGCTGGCAGTGTTCAGAGGAGTCTGCTCTACATTTTATACTCAAAATATTTGAGAACTATGGGTTTGATGAAGAATGAAAACAGTATGGTTACTTTTATGTAAGTATTACAGTGTCTTAAAGTGGAGACAGGCAATCGAGCTAGCAAGGCCATGCTATTGGGACAAAACAACAATACTCATGGTAGAAAACAGGACAAGGCTAGTGTAATTATCCAGTAGTAGGGTACAGATACTGGTTGCGTTAGATAATATGAGGCTCAGTGTAACAACCACTTGAACCTTACGTGAGCCATTTGGCATTATAGGAGAGTCTGTGCAGGATATGGAGGTCCTGGTTTCTGACTCAGTACCTTCACCAAAAGGCCATACTTTCCTTCAGTGATGTGCTGAACCTTAGAGCACCTCAGGGAGCAACTATTTCATCCTCACAACACTAAGAGATGAATTTGTTACAGATTCATTTCCATTTTTACTTTGGGATGATAAAAGCAGAATGGCTAAGTGACTTGCCCAGGCAATTCATGCCAGAGACATAGCAAACCTATTTTATCTCTGCAGACCCAACAGTAAGATGTCTAATTTTTTAATTTTTTTTTTAATCTAGGCATCTGAGATCTGAGGTAGGTGTATGAAGCGTGGCAAGAAGGGCTACACAATAGCTAATTGTTCCAAGGAGCAGCATATGTCCATAATCCACCAAAGAACTAATACAAGTTGACAGAAGACATTTGCTATACTGCTTAGGCAGGACATACTGATCAAAATTGTCACAGGATACATAGAATCATAGAATCATTTTGGTTGGAAAGGACCTTTAAGATCATCGAGTCTGACCATTAACTTAGCACTGCCAAGTCCGCCACTAAACCATGTCCCTAAGTGCCACATCTACACGTCTTTTAAATACCTCCAGGGATGGTGACTCCACCACTTCTCTGGGCAGCCTGTTCCAGTGCTTGATAACCCTTTCCGTGAAGAAATTTTTCCTGATATCCAATCTAAACCTCCCCTGGCACAACTTGAGGCCATTTCCTCTCGTCCTATCACTTGTTACTTGGGAGAAGAGACCAACACCCACCTCTCTACAACCTCCTTTCAGGTAGTTGTAGAGAACGGTAAGGTCTCCTCTCAGCCTCGTTTCTCCAGGCTAAACAACCCCAGTTCCCTCAGCTGCTCTTCATGAGATCCTTCACCAGCTTCGTTGCCCTTCTTTGGAGTCGCTCCAGCACCTCAACGTTTTTCTTGTAGTGAGGGGCCCAAAACTGAACACAGTATTCGAGGTGCGACCTCACCAGTGCTTAAATATACTGAACTGAACACACTATGCTGCTCATGGCCGTGTGCTTCAGCTGTTCAATACACTATAAATAAAAAATGCCCGTGAAATGATAATCACCCCCTTACACATAGCTCCCTGCTTTCTCTTACTGGTGCATGGGCCAAGAGCAGACCACGAGTCCTGGTCGTTCAAGGGCCCAGGGGCACATTAAGCAGTCAGCATTATTCTTGTTGTTTACTATAGCACCTTGTGCTGCTGAGACCAGCTGATCTTCTGCCTGTGGCTAAGGCAGCTGAGGGGTCCTGCGAAGGATCCTGGAAGGGAGTGGTCAGAGCTCTCCCAGCCTGGGGGCACCCCAGAGGGAATAAATGCTCCATCATCTGCACAAACTGAGAAGGACAGCAGGATTAAGCGTTTCTGGACCTGCAGCCAAGCCCTAAACTAAACCTTTCCTGATTTTTGAGTGCTACCAAGCGATCCTCCATCTGCCTCTGTCTCCCTGCAGCTGAGCTGCCTGGCAAAGATTCAAGGCACCAATAAAACTGTTTCAGGTCAGGCCCCACAGAGCATCACGATGCAGAAGTGGGATCATTTGCTCGCTGCAGCTATAGCAACGAGCGCTGCAGGGTGCAGGTGTTGCAGCACAGGGACAGGCTCACGGCCCTGCGGTGGGGTCCCAGGGAGGTGAAGACCTCCTCTTCCTCACACTCTCAGCACTTCACGGGACCTCCCTGTCCCCAGGAGTTGCTGAGCCGTTTGCACATGGAGAATTTTTCTCAATGGCTGTATTTTGTCTGAAGCTATCAGCTGCTGTAACTTCTAGGTGGAGGTCAAATTTGCCTTAAAAGAGGCTCCCTGCCCATGAACTCCTGAAACACAAGGTCAGCCAGCAGTCCTTTATTTTCAGAGTAAGATGAGCCATTGTAGGGGTGAATAAACCTGACTAGTTGATACATAGGTCATTATGATGTCCATATCTGTTTTTGTTCAGGAAAGTAAACCTGATCTGTTGGAAACAATATCTAGGGCTTTTATACAGTAATTATAGCCAACTAAGATCAGTTTTTTAAAATAAAAGTGATGACAATGTTTTAAGGAATGAGTAGCAGCAGAGCTGATTTAGATCCTTTATACTGCTAATGAAATGTGAATAAGTAGGAGTCTCATTATCTGCACTTTAGTGTGTGCTTTAGATTGCTCATTATCCTACCCCGTTGTGAATCGGCACTTGTGCATGCGTGTGATCCTAATGGTTTCTACACAAAAAGCTTCAAGCTTTGTTTGGTAAGTGGTGTTTTAATCATTATATTTTGGTTGTAAGCATAACATCTGACTATGCACTATCCACATACAGTACCTAATGGTTTGCAGCTTCAAAGAAAAAAAAAGATTTCAACAAAAGTTAGATTTTTTCTGGAAGGAAAAAAAAATATCACATAACTTATACAAATCCTTTTTATTATGCAATAATTAGCATTTTCCAAGCATTCACAGTGTGGCACTTGGAAAATGAGACTTTTAAATATTCATATTGCAGGGAAAGGAGAACAGAGACAGTAACCTCATGACCACATATGGTTGCAGCAAAAGGACAGGAAAAGAAGAAAGAAAATCAGCAGAGGATGAAGTCTAAACCATGGGTCATTGCAGAAGGCATTGTCCTATCCTGTACACTACAGTTTAGCATCTTGCTTCTCCTGCTTCCTGTACTCTTCACATTGGTTCCTTCTGAAATCCTACTAGCTGCTACTGGCAACAAAACTTTCCCATTCTGGAAGAGGAGAAAATCATGGATGAGCGTACATGGGAGTGGCTAACCCCCTCATCAATACACCTGAGAAGACCCAGAACTTATTAAAATAAATAATAAATCACCACATTTTTACCAAAGCTCCAAGCAACCCTGACAGAACAACTTCCAAGTGTGACAGGGCTGGACTTAAATATATTTCCTTCGTAGTTATTGTGATGCCTCATGGTTTAGTTAGATCTGCTGGATGTCTCTCTGCCATCTGCTCCCTTCCAAAAGCCAGCACCTGTCAGCATAAACTCCAACACTGACTCTCCAATGACTGGCAGAATATATTTCCTCCTTCCTAAGAGGAAATATATTTTTGTTTCCTAAAAAAAAAGCACCTGGGGGGGTTCTTCCATTGCAGAAAACAGAGCACCGTTAACTTTGACATTTCAGCTGGATTCTTCTTGCTCTACAATATCAGACAGGTCTTAACTTTGACATTTCAGCTGGATTCTTCTTGCTCTACAATATCAGACAGGTCTCACAGCAAAACTGGGGAAAATGAGAGGAGAGAGTATATAATATTTTAAGGTGCAAGGAAGATGTTAAAAATGAAAATAAACACCCTGAAGAATAAAACGCAACCCTGGTTTATGTTTAATAGGGCTTAATTTCTTTAAATGCTTTGCTCACACCCTAGACATGCAGATTCAAGAGCCAGCATGCACAGTGTCACTCTACCTCCCAGGTGACTTCTCCGCTTGGAGACACTCTCTTTGGCCACCTTTCTCTCATGATTAGGATTTGGCTAGCAGTGCTGTTGGGGCATGTATCTGGAATCTGTCACTGTGGGCTCTGACCACATCAGATCACATGACACAGGTCCCTGTTGAGGGCCTTTCCTACCATTCATGCCTCCAAAGCCTGAGGGCATTTTCCATTTCACACCTACTGGCGAACAGACCTTTCCAGCCTGGCTTTCTCACGCTGAAGTCCCTAGGCAAGCTGGGCTCACCTGTGCGTTTCTATTAGACCTCGTATGGGACAGCAGCCACTCATCTTCTGCTAAGCCAGCGGTGCAGTGCACTATCGAAATCGCACATGGCACATTAGCTGAGATGACAGTCAGCCAGCTACCATACACATACATGTATAAACAGGACACCTTTCCTTTCCTCCTGCCTTTGTTTTTTTACCATGGTTTCTATGTCTTGGATATATATCCCTCTGAGCTTCCAGACGTAAGGAGAGCTTATTGCTTGAAGGATTGTACCAAGGGAGGATGTTTTTCTAATACCAAAGGCTCATTTGGAACCAGGAGGTAATAAAGGCTCATTTTAAGAGGACAGATGACTTCCAGTTTGTATTTGTTTACTGGAAACAAACCATTAATCTAAAATGGACTGGGGCCAGAACTTCTTGGGTGAAATCCTGGCCCCATCAAAGTCAGCGGGCATTTTGCCACTGCCTACACATTCACCACATCATTTCTTCTATAGAGGAACTGGAAACTACAAATGTTTTCACACGCAACACATCAAGCTCTAGGAAAAGCTCTAGAACAAAGGAGAAAGCAAATGCAAGTTCTACCACAACATGCTTTGTCTGTAGATGAAACTAGGAAAGGCTTGGTTAACATTTGGACATCATGGTGAGATCTGCTATGTTAATTAATTATCACCTTGGAGATTCTCTCTCACAGTCAAAAAAAGCCAACAGTTCCCAGTTTCTCAGACACCTGGTACTTAGATGAAACTCTGAAGAAAATCTGAAGGATGAACAACATAACCTAGGAATTTCACCCATGATTACAGGTACCTCAAGAGAATTTACTATTCCCTCCTCATATAGCAT
Organism: Nyctibius grandis; assembly: GCF_013368605.1. Taxonomy (NCBI): domain Eukaryota; kingdom Metazoa; phylum Chordata; class Aves; order Nyctibiiformes; family Nyctibiidae; genus Nyctibius; species Nyctibius grandis. The sequence goes on along the minus strand of NC_090658.1, from coordinate 116,338,915 downwards.
GAAACCACTTCATCTTTTGCTCCTTTAAAAAAAAAAAGAGCATTATTGTGCCTCTACTTTTTTTTTATCAGTTCAGCTTTACGCGGCTTTTGCTCTTTCTTAAACATTTCACTGTTTTTACTAAACAGTTGTTTGTCCCACATTTTTGAATTTTTATAGCAAGAGCATACTGATCAGCCACTTCATCTCTGTTCATCATCTGGTAGATTACTGCTATGTGAGGGGGCTGTAAGTTGAAAAGTTAAATTTTCTAGCTTTTCTAAAAATGAAATAAACTAAACAAGCAGATTATTTTTTTTTTCAAAATCTGTCCTTTCTTGGAAAAGTAACTAAAACCACACAGCTATATCTTGGTGAATGTATTTGCATTCTCAAGTAACAGAGCTGAATTCAGGTGTTGCTACATGTCACTGCATCATAGGGTACTTATCCATCCTTGGAGGTGTACTGGAACCAAACCAAAACTCTGATCTTTCCAGAATGCTTAAAGCAATGTTCTAATTTTATGAAAGGTACTAGGAAATGTGCCTTTGGCTTCAGCAAGCACTGAGATATATCAACAGTAAAGGTCAAAGTTTGAATATACATAAGTGCCCAAAGGTACCTAGGTACCTAGAAGATTTTCAAAGGATCTAGGATTCTAGACACCCCTGAAGTTGGTGTTCGAATAGGATCTGGGCATTTCTTAAAAATCACAGTAGACACCTGAAAGCAGCTAGCTGTCCAAACACTCAGATGGGCAATCTAAGTTTTGTGGTTTTGGAAACTTCTCCTACAGGATTATGAGCTCCAGCTCTTGCTGAAGCTGTTGGACATATGAGCTTCAGGATTCCTGCTCCATCATGTCACAACTAGAGCCCCACAGCACAGACCTTGTGTGTATGGAAGCCACCATCTTTTGAAATCCAAATTAATGACTTAAAATTTCAGTCAATTCTCTGATCAGCATATATTTTTCGTTGTTTTATTCTTATCAAATACAGTTTGAGCACATATTCAGACATATTTTTGCTCAATGTTCCATTATACATTTAAACTGAGGTTAAGTTATCCTCTATTAGTCCATTAGTGTCCTGTAGACAGCATAGCATTGGAAACAGCAAATATTAAGCGGAGAGGAAATAATTATATCTAATTCTGTAAAATTTACACTTGCAGGTCACACATGTAAAGACTAAATATACAGAGATGTCATATCCAGTCTGAGTGTATCTATCTATGAACACAGTTCGCATTGCAGTTCTGTTTTGATTCAGTGGTAAGGTAAGTTACTAGTAGATCATGTGCTGTGAGAATAAGTAACGTTTTAGCTTGCCTTGAGAGATCAGATACATTATTTGGCAAAAGTCTAACTGCAGCCATATCAAAAGTAACAAAAATTCATATTGTTGTTAAATATCCAAAAGCTCAAGAAAATTTTAATAACATAAAGGCTCCTGCTTCACCAATATAATAAAATATTCCCTGCTTTTCAGGTTTCCACTCCATCAAATTCCCTTGCTACTTTAGTTTCAGTGGCATTTCTAATTTACTTTCTCATCCTACTTTTGTAAGACGAGATGACTTCTGATAATTAGCTCATCCTTGTCTGGTAGACTAATTAGGACTGGTTGAAGGAAAAAAACCCCAACTTTTCAAAAAAAATTATTTCCATTGTAATAGAATTGGTTGCAAAAACCCTACTCATTTTATATGTTAGTTTATAGTTTTCATTAGAAAAACTAGCCCAAGAACCCCAAACTTGAAAATACTGTGTTTGTTTTCTTTAATGAAAATTTCAAGTTTTTCTAGACACTCAGACCATTGCCAAATATCTCTAGCAATATTTGGCAGCAAAATGAGCTACATTATGAATAAATAGACAAACATTTAGAATTAATTCCAGAGCATTTTACCAACATTAATTGGCTAGCTAATTGGGAGGCAAGTAGGTAACTCTTTAGTCACTGGACCAGAGAAACATTTCTTTTGGGTTAAATCCACAGAGCTGAAATTTGGTGCTTAACACTTTTCTACCGCATCAGGAACTGGAGCTCCTGTGTGCCCCAGAGAGCTGGGAGGCAGAAAACAAGAGTACAGAAGCTGCCAGATGTAGTGGGGAACTGCCTAAACTAGCAGTAGAAGAGGTGAAGGGGAGACCCAAGTTCCCCTCCCACTGGCCAGGCATCTCCATTTGACTCACACTCAGAGCAAAAATCTTGCTTTTGGAGTTTATTGCTTGGGTCAGGTTAGTTCCTCTCAGAAACTTGGAAGATCTTCCCTTGACCAACTATGTATCTTGCTGAGCATTTACTAGGCCATTTACCAGGGATATGTGAAACTTAGTCTCAAGTTTCTCCTTCACCTGTCTTGCTTACATCAACTCTAACCTTAATTTATATGTATTTTGGGATGGGACTTTCAAATGCTTCTCTTGCACAAGATACTTCCATTTAAGTTGGAGGTGGGTTTCCACCTCTCCCATGTAAATACACTGCCCATCAGATCATGCTTGTTGATGCAATATACTGGTTCCCCCAGCTCTATCTTGCCCTTCTGTAGAAATACACTATTGATCTTGAAACTGATGGTTTACATGCTGTCAGGAAGGCATGGTGGTCATGTGTCTTTCATGTCTTGGTTGAGAACGGCGATCAGTGAACTGTTTGGTAAGGAGCCTGACTCCCACCCATGCTCTGCAGCTGATTTAAGTGCCTCACTTGGAGTTAAGCAAAATACAAATAATTCAGATAAAAAATTATTAGTTCCCCACTATTATGGCAGCACATAATCACTGCTCTTTTTTGGACCGTTTTTCTGTCTGGCTCAAGTGGCTGGTTTCTGCATATCACACTTGTAGGAATTTCACTCTCCCTAAACCTAGGGAGAAGCTAGGACCTGTACACTCCTCAAGTTACTGCAAGTTAGGCACAGCTTCTTTTGCAATAACTGTCTTGCAAGACATTTATCCACCTTTGGGGTTCAAATATACATTTTGACTTGTGACCATGGAATTCTTAATTAGACACCTAAATCTCTCTGGGCTTGCCCTTCCGCTATCAGCATTTTTTACCATTTGCATTAAGCACATAGGAAAAGAGGGAGAAAAAGATGTTACATGTCAGTAGGCTGATGGGAAATAGGTATCCACCTCACTCCACAAATATTAGCCCACAAACACAGATAATTTCCATGAAGGATCAAACCTCCAGTTAGTTTCTGGAGTTTACTGTCAGTACTCAGATCCTGAAAGGAGATGCTGCAGTAATTAAGTCTGAATTTATTTTTCTTCCTTATCTCCATTCCTGAAGTGTTATTTTATATCACAAAGTCTCACCTCCTAAAGCCACAGAGTTGTTTGGGTCTCCATAAGACTTAACTTGGGCTTGTAACTGTGTTTTATTATTCACAGACATTCAATGTTTTCACTCCATTTAAGCCCAGCCACAGAGGCAGCAGATTCCACAGGACACCCCATCTGTGAGAAAGAGCATTTTAAAGCCCATTTTACAATTTCTTCTACTTTAAGTCTTAAGATAAACATTATTTGATGCTTTCATCTATAATAATTTTATATATATCCCAGCGTGACGGATCTCCCTCAATAAAAAAAAAAGAAGTCAGATCCCAGGGCATTTAGCTCCAATCAAAATTATCTTGCCCTAAAACACTCCATGGGACTCTTGGGCTCTGACCCTCAGGTAGCTACTGCTCTCATCTTTCTCAGTCAGGCACAGGAGTGCCTCCTCCTTTGGTGCACTCCAGCCTTTTCCTGTTCTGCTGTTACTATAGAAGGGTGGGTGCTGGAAACCTGCCCCCGCTCCATCCCCCTGGAAAGTCCCTGCAAGGGGAAGTGTTTGGGGCTGCTACTCACCAATGGAAATGGTCCTACAGGCATTTGCTTTTCTTTCAATGGAGACTTCTGTGGAAAAAAAACATTTATCTTAGTGTCTCTGAGTCATGGACCAGTTTTCATTAGCTGAGAGTTTTGATGGAAAATTTTCAACCAGCCTTAATCATACCTACCAGTAGGTCTGTAAGGATCTCCCTGAGAGTTTGTGCCAGACCATCATTTTAATACCAGGAAACTGACTGAAATGCTAACTAAGAACAGAATAATAAAATGTTCAAGTACAAATGCCATAAGGACTGAGCAGAAAGGCTTTTGCAAAGCAAATCATGGCTTTGCAATCTATCTAAAATTCCATCAGCATATTAATAAAATCAGGGATGAAGCAGAACAAGGTGATGTCATTTGATTGGACATCCGAAAACCATTTGACAAAAGCCTTCATGATTTTACAATTAAAATAACAGGCAATTAAAATAACAACAACAGAAATTTGAATAGCCAGAGTGAGAGGTTGAGTGCTCTTGTGCAACAGCAGAAAAACAGTAAATGGTAAGTAAAGAATGTATCACAGGCAGTGACATGCTCCTGGAAAAATAAATATTATCCAAGTAGCCATAGTATCCCCAGGCCATAAAGTTCTGGAGATATAGATGCAGATACAGGGATACAGAGGCAGCCTGATGACCCTATAGCCACTGCACCTTGCATTATTCCTCTCCTGGTCCCTCTGTAGCATTCCCCTTGTACCACACTGCAGGTGTTCAAAGCGAAAGGAAAAGAAAGCCACAGTGGCCAAGAGCAGATTTGTTCTTTAAAGGAAAAGATTAAGATGGAAAATGGAAAATTTGCCTTCCTTTGAAACCTGGCACAAAAGAACCAGGTATTAAAGATTAAGAGTTTGTCTATCTTTAGCAATGTTCCTCCAAGATATCAGGGCCTGTAGTGCCAGGGTTGCCGTGGTTCTATTACTATTGATTAGTAAATGGTGTTATTAAGTCCCTTGTAAACAGCTAATGACTGACAGCTCTGAAATAAGTGTGGGCCTTTTAGGTAAACAGGCTTTTAATTTTTATTTTTATTTTTCTTTCTTAATTAATAGGAGCTAGTTTAACATTTGAAATTCAGCTTAAATTTTCTCCCCTACTTCGCTTCTATTTCTTTGTGTTTTGTTAAGCAAGTACATCCCAATGGCTGCTGTGTGCAAGGAAAGAGAGAAGGTCAAATAAAACATAAATTAAAACTGGGACTGGTCCAGAGTCCAGGCTTATCTGGTCAAGAGACAAAGGGAGAAGGGGATAGCTGGTAAACAGTAAGAGAAATACTAGATTATTTAAGAAAAAAATACTTCTAAAGATACCAGGTCCAGGTGTCTCTCCAGCTTAGTCACAATAGCAGTTACAAGTTTCACTGTTAAACATAATCAGGTAAAAGCTCTGAAGATGTTCTTGAGACATGAATTGAGCAGCATATTTTTGTGAGATGGTAGAGAATTGGGCTTGTCACCTCATCAGGGGAAGCTGAATATTAAATTTGCCTGATACCACAGCATGTCTGCAGGAGAAGGGATGTCAGAGCCCAGGCACTTCCCCCTTCACAAAAGCGATATCAGTAGGTTACAAAAAGAAACCAGTGGTGGGCTCTGAGATCTTGAGGACATCAGGTGATTGGAGTGACTTGGATATGCCCTGGCATGGTGCATGTCGTAATGCTTCCCTGGCTTCTACACGCAAACAAATGTGATGGGGCTTTCCGATGTAGTGACCGGGTGTGAATGTAGGGATCCCGACTGATTTTCTGTAATATTTGTCTGTTTTTCCATAAAAACTATTGCAAGTGGGATGGTGTTGTCTTGAAAGTTATCTAATGGTTACCAACACTCAGGCTGAAATATGCATACTTGTACATGCAAAAAAATGTGCATATATCACAACTTACAGCAGAGGTGTCAGCCCTGTATTTACATAGCTGCAGACATTCAGTCAGGAGCAGAAACAATGCTGTGTGATTTAGGTGACCATCCACAAGCGCCATGAACAAATAAGGAACAGTCACAGCTCAAAATCAGTCATGGAAAGAGTAGAACCTAACCAGCTAATAGGTACAAATATTTGCTTTGGTGAATAGTGAACTTTTCTAGGTAATTCACATATTAGTGAAAGACACAATGTCTAGTCTAGATGAGATAAATCTGTATAGCTACAGCAGCAGCAGAATAATAGCAGTTCAGGTCAGCTGAGAAGCACATTCAAGCCTGTAAAAAAAGGAATCTGAAAACAGAAAAAAAAAGAACTAAATTAAATGGATGAATTTTCTACTGATAATAGTTTGCTCAGCTCTGTTTGGGAACAAAATGCTAAAGAATAAAAACAAATTATCAGCAGTCAATTCTGGGTTGCTCAAGGTAACAAATGTTCTGCTCAGCTTGTTACTTAAGCATATAAGGCAAAGTTAAGCACAGACTAAACTAATCCAAATGAAAAGAGTTTTAGTAATACCACATGAAGAGCCTGACAAAGAAAATTCTCAGGCAAAGTCATTATGTTAGAAATTAGGTTTCATTTATTGGGATAAAGGAAAAAAAGGACATGGGCCATCTTCCACTTTGTGTGCCAACTGGGGTCTTTAAGAAGACTTACAGGAACATGGAGGTGAAAGTAAAATAAAGCATCAAGCACAGGATGATGGTGACTTCTTTTTGCACTCTCTTCTGTCATCAGGGGATTCTTTTCTGGCATTTCATTGCCCAGTCATGAGAAGTCTGGGGCAGAGAGGGGCTTCATCATGCCCCTTTGGTGTGCTCCCCCATGCTCTTATACCATACTCACCTCCAGGATGCTGAAATACTAGATCTGTAGCGTCTTTCTTTTTTTAAGGTGAAGCTTGTGGAAGATTTGGGTGAGTGGAAAGAGTTCAAAAGCAGAACTCCCTATGAATCCAGCAATGAACTCCCTCTTCCTCCCACAAAATGATTTCATCTCCTGTCTAGATGTTGTCACCTCTTGTCTCCCAAGCATCCACTGACTGGTTCAGCTTTGCATGACAATAGTTCTTTTCCTAAGGAATTACATTGCTCCTACATTTGTACTTCAAAAAGGATGCATTTTTTACATCAGTAGCTATCTTCAATGTACCATCCTATATCCACATATAATCCCAGCAGAAACAAGATCCTGTTGGCTTTACCTTACTGTAACTAGACAAGATAAGCCTTCAGCTGCTGATTTAAGACTGGTCTTCACTAATTGCATGATGATAGCTATCTCAGTATCTCAACTTTTCTCGTTGTGGAGGAAATACGGCAGAAGACTGGGTTTCAGTGGTAGAGAATCAATCTCCAAAGCAGATCCTTTTTGAAGGCTCTGCTTGTACAGCACATACTGTAAAAATTCCCAGCCCCTGCCAGGACTACTGGTGCTATGGTGACATAAATACAGAGAGCTGCCTGGAATTTTTTACATTATTGGCATATCAGACATGCAATTATTTTGGTTATAAAAAGAAATCAACAAGATTTTGGTTTCCAAAAACTGCAAAGAGAAACATTCTTCACTGCACAGGAAAAGATGAGGGGCTTTGGACAAGAAAAAAGACACAAACATTTTCAAGAGGCATCTGGATATTTTCCATTAAAGCCCTTCTTTACTTCAAATTGAATTGTCTTTGAAATAACATCAAGGGAACATTTTTTAATCTATCCTGTATACAGAATAATCATATACTAAAGAACTGACTCTTTGAATAGGGCCTGAGCTGCAGATGCATGGTCCTATCAGACAGGGTTGTTTTTCGTATTTCTTTGGAAGAGTTCTGCAAGTGAGAAAACCTTGAAACATGTGGATATAGTTCTAAAAGAAGGTTTTTACTGACCAGGAGGCTCATTTGTACTGCTCTGTGGTTGCAAACAGGTCACAGGAGAGTGAAAGCCAAGCAAATGTAGCAGGGCTGCAGTGTAAATATAAACTGGGCTCTTGGCCAGGTCCAGCTTACAGCTCCTTGCAAGAGCAGGCAAAACTGAACTCTGCTGCCCTAGGGAAGAGACAGTAAGCAGGAATGCAGTAGTCCCTCTGTAGGAAGAGGAACATAGAGGGGCCAGCAAAGGTGGATGTGGAGTAGGAGAAGAGTCCTGGAGAGTTAGAATCTGGCTCATGCTGCAAAGAGCAATGGTACAGCTGGGGGTCGATCACAGGGAGGACAACCTTGACCCATATCTGCTGCGCCACCTGTGTAGTCTCCAGCTCTCAGCTTTCTTTTCCAGGGTTCTACCATAGTAGGTGGAAAGTCCACAGGTTTTGGTGCCTACCTCTCCTGTGCCAAAAGCTGACAATACCTCTGGGATTTAGAAATATTCGGAGAAAGGATGGCAAAACATTTTGATATTCCCCTCACTGCCTGCAGCAGTAGCATGCAGTATTACTACAGCAACTTGACAAAAAATAAATGTCGCACATTAATGAGCTAGAACAATTTTAGGATGCATCAAATACCTTTATCCCTAAAAGCTCAATAAACACACCAACAAAAGCTTCCCACTTGACTTATTTGCTAGAGAAGACCACCATTGTGCATTTGTTGCAGTTGAACTCCACCATTCAGCTGGGCATTTCAGCTTTACCTTGCAGGAGAACAAAGTTAAACAGGAGGTTGTTGATGGAATTATGAGTTTAAGATTTGAAGATGAATTTAACCCAGGTCTCCAGCCTTGCTAGCTCATTTGTGCAGTCATGATCTTCAGCAGCCATGGCGCAATGCTCAGAGCCTCCGTGGCTGAGGTTCGTAGATTTATAGCGTTCAGCTCATTAAGAATTCTCATTTCTTGCCTGAGCTCCATCAAGGGTATGTCATTTCACTCTAATGAATTCTTTGCACATGATACCATGGTGTTTTTATGAATATGGATGTATCTTCTGATTACTGTAGCAGCTAGAGAAAGGAAGACAGGGAAGACAGGGACTTTTAAAGGTGCCACCATGCTGTTCTACACCTTCTGCAAAGGTCATTTCTTGCTTTTCTCTCAGCTATTTCACAACGGTTTGTTTACTCACAGTTGATGTTCTTTCCAATGCAAGCATTCCCCTGCTCAAATATTTTTCAAGGTACGGTTTATTAATAATCGCATTATGAAGGAGGCATAAGGACAACAGGGAAATCATTGACTTCTACATGAGACTCTAAAAGAAGGAAGGAAAGAAGGTGGGCCAGTTATAACATGGCGTTCAGCTATGGGTGCCCAGTGTAAGCACCATCTTACCTTCTCTCCATTGACCATGTAAGGGTCTGACAGTCCTGCATCTAAAATGGTCTGAATGACTCATTGAACCTACCAAATGCGGCTGCTCAGCCAGGCTCTCACAGGACTTGAATGTGACTCTGGATTTCTCTGAGTAGCAAGGGAAATGATACAAAAGTACATGTAATGCTGGTGCTCAGAGACAAGAATGATACCCTCTGCCTTTGTATATGGACACAAATGCTGTTAGAAAGCTCTCAGTGTGGCCAGAAGCCATCTCTGGCTTGAAGACTCAGTGGGATCTCGAGGAAGAGCTGGTCACCTGCTGCTTCCCACTATTCTTTGTGCATCTAAGGAAAAGGCAGAACACTTTAGCTTCTTAACAAATAAATAAACACCAAATTAAGCTTGGACTACTGAATAAATTGATAGTATTTTACTAAACCATAGGCTTCCTTTTTCTCAGAGCACCAGTATTATGGATCTTCCTTATATTTGCACTAGACAAACACTTAAAATATCTCAGCAATTATTTCATGTTGGCACAATAATAGCTTGACTAGAATGGACCTTCTTATACATGAGAATAAAGCGAATGATTGTCTTACTAAGAAGAGCCTAACCCTTAAGAGGGCTCGTGTTCTTCTTCTAATGACTCACTTTAGGAGAGGTAAATAGGCAGGAAGTATGATTCATCGTGGGACACCTACTGTACACTATTCTGGAATATATTTTTCTTCATCTCTCTCCCACTCTACCTATCAGAAAGAGAAAAATAAGACCATAAGGGCTTGGGGATTCAAAAAGAAGGGGAAATGGGCTAAAAGTCAATGCTGCCAGTGGGGTGTCTTTACAATTGAGTAAAAAAGTGGTGACGACAGCACAGTAACTATTGGCCTCGCAGGTCAGGTTTGCCTTAGCAGATGTAACCAATAAATCTGTAAGCCCCAGGATGCAATATTGAGTCAAAAGTTCAGCAACATTCTCAGGCTTTGCCTCCAAGCTTTTGTCTTTGCAAACTGCAACTTCTATTCCTAGCACTGTTTCCCCAAAGAGCCCAGGAATAAGATATCAGGGAAAACAAAAGCAACAGATAAAAGCAACACAATTCAGTCAAAGGCTCAATGTGGCAAAAGGAAAATTACACAGTCACAGTGTCATGCTTTTCCGTAACATATCTTTGAAAAGAGGTCAAGAAAAACAACTCAATAATATACTTCGGTGACACAGAATATTTGTTGGAGGTTCAGCCATGCATTAATTTTTCATTCCAGCATGTTATGTTCCGTCCAAAAGGTCACACAGAAAAATAAATTTTAGGGTGTTGTCCACATGCCCAGGCCACAGATGCTCAACTCATTTTCATGAATTGCTAGAAAAGAAAAAAATCATCTTGTAAAAGCCCAGGACATTAGTAAAGATGAGTGCTGAAGCCTGTGCACGGATTATGCAGCTGCAGTTGGCTTGAATGTGCACTTAGAAACATTAAGTGGTGATTTAACACGACTAATAACCCTACATGGCAAGTGAAAGCAGCGACTGAATAATCTCTACACCTGCAATTGCAAGTGCTGAAGATGGCAGAATAGGTTCCATGGGCTGGAACTTGAGCAGAAAGCTGCATTAACAGAGGGCATTTGTAGAAATGCCATGGGATATTTATGACCACATTTAGTGACAATTTAGTTCTCCAGCTCATCAGAAATGCAAAGACTGCAGCAAAACATTCCACCCTATTAAAGCACAACGTCTGTGTTGGAAGATTTGCCAGCTGAAAAAATGTTGCTACATCCTACAACACTCTGGGTTTGCTCCTGTCCTCTGAACTCAGGCCCATCACAGATATGTATCCTATGGCAACTAACCTGCAGTGACAGATAGAGGTTAAAATAAATAGAAGTCAAGGGAGAATAATATATATAAAATATAAATGTAACTGTCTGCTGGAAGTTTACGTGCCCTTGGTTAGGTGTAGCAATTTAACTCAGCCAGTCTGGATCCCTGATTATTGCAGGTGGCTTTAAGTCAGCAGGAGTTTGTAGGAACAAATTCTCTTAGAAATGTGATAGCTGTTCCATTGCTTCACTTGGAGGCCTTGCTATCCAGGGATGTAATAATAATTCTAACAACGTAATGGCCTTGTGTCATTTAAGTAAAGGAGCCCATCTGGAATTTAAAACCTCTTTAGATGGATAAATAATCAGTTTGGGGTTCTTAAAGAATCAACTCCTTGAAGAGTGGAGCTGGCTGACAAATACAAACATTAGCTGAAAAATTTTCATGCAAACAAGTTAGCCATTACTGAACAACTTCAGAAGACAGAACTCTGTAGCTTGCTTTACTGAAAATGTTCTTCCAGATCTGGTGGTGCCACTGAGGATATGGACCAAATCCCCATCCTCAACTTGGAGTATTCTTGTATTAAGGATAATAAGACAGAGCACATTTTCATGCTTATGTATCTACAATACTCTGGGGTAGTTTTTCAAAGGAGCGTTTGTTTGGTGAACACAGAAACTGCTTTCACCTGCTCAGTAGTGGCTGCAATGAGAACATAAATACCTGCAAGAAACATATCTGTGGCTTCTGAACTATGACAGATTTGCCAGGCAATTCCAGTTGCTCATCCTAGGACCTTTCGCAGCCGGACACGTGCCCGGCAGGAAATAGGTACATTCAGCACAAGATAAATTTCCCTTTTGTTACTCATCCATGAGAAGTGCCTACACAAGCTCTGTCCCCACACCAATTTCCAAGTTAGGTACCTATGACTGGGGCACCCAAAAAGGGCAATGCTTTAAGAAGGGCTGCCATAAATCAGGTTTTTGAGATGGATTCAGGCTTTAAATTCACACAGGCAGCTTCTATACCAATAAATCAAGCAACACAGACAGACAGGGGAAATCAATAGTCTGTACTCTCAAACTGTTGTAAGAGCCCTGGCATGGCTGCAGCCTGTGCAAACACTACAGCACTCACCAAAACCCTTCGCAAGTGCAGAGCAGTTCGTTGTTAGCACAGGCCAGAGGCTGCTCCCAGCAGGCACTCTGGATAAGCCTTCCTATTGCGGAGGCTGAATTTTGACAGTGTGTGTGTGCCAGTTGATCTCAATACCTGAATACAGCTTAATACATGTTTAATTTCCTAGTGGAAATCTATAATAGATGCTTCTGAAAATTTCATTCTGCATCTGTCAAGAGTGGAAGCCCAGAGCATCACTGAGATATTTAGTGCCTGTGAGAGACCACCAGAACAACAGCGAGCACTGCGCTCTGATTCAGAAAGCGATCCTGAAGGGTGGTGTTTAGTACAACACTACCAGTTGGGCCAGGGTTTTTCTTGCCTCAGTATTACCAAGAGTCTCAGGTTGCCAAAGGCTCAGAGCCTGGGACTGGTGCTGGACCTGCAGATGCCCCAATCGCAATGAATGCTTTAGTCTATCTCTGACTGCCCAGGAATGGGAGGCTCCTCCTTCTCGCTCGTAAATCCATGCGGGAGCTGGGCTCTGGCCGGTCCGGTGGCACACCTGAGAGCCAAGGCAGGCAATGACGGGAGCAGGCACAGCACACTGCCACACACCCTCCTGTCACCAGCAAAGGAAACCCAAATACACCAACCTCAGCGCCAGCGCTGGCTCTGCAGTACAGAAATGAGAGTCACTGCTGATCGACAGCCCCCTCGGCAGACCGAGGCCCGACGAGCAAAGCAAGGCAGGCTTTCCAGCAATCCTTGCCAAGCCGCAGGGCACCTTGCTAGGAAATATATGGCAGAGCATAAAGCATGACTGTTGAAAGCTGCCCTGGGCTCTCATTCAGGTTCTCCGCTCTAGGGACTGGCTTGTGTTAGCAGGATGATTTAAAAGGTTGAACAATCCTACCCTGTGCCGGACCAGGCATTTGTGTCCTCCTTGACTGCCATGCAACCTGTCCTGTGCCAGGAAGGAGCTGCTGTGCTTCTTCTCCATCTGCCCAGTGGCGGGCTTCCCGCTGTCAGGGGATGATGCCATTGGGAAGCGTTCACCCTCTGCACTGCCCATGGGTGGATTCAATGGATTTGGGCCAGAGACACACGTGTTTTTTGGGCTCTATCACCATGAAAGACTGCAAATAAAAAGAATGAAGCTGTTGTGAATGGAAAAGGTTGTAAAAGTGGTTGTGTCATCCTACTCTCCCCTGAAAGACAACAGTGAGGTGTCGGCAATTTGCAATCAGTTGTGGGAGTAGGTTTGATCTGAGAACTTTGTATTCGTGACATTTCTATAAGTGTCGTTCTACTAAGGTATGTACTCTGCAATTGAGTCGGGCACTTTCCTTCTTATATCTGAAGTGTTATTTATTAATCCTTAAAACACAATTACTGGAACAGTCCTCCCAGAGGAGATGATAGAGGTTTGGCTTACAGTTGTACCCTCCAACATTACAAATCCTTACACATTCTTTTCTTTAACAACAATCCCATTTGATGAAAGACGCAAGCGTGGCTGCACGTGTGTGTGTACATATGCATATAATTTATGGGATTTGATTAACTGCAGGTCCACAGGCTATATATAAACCTCCATTGTATCAGAATAAACAGTCATTTTCCAGGGCTGGCTCCAAGCTATCTTTCTTTGTTCTGTATCTGCTGTAGGATAACAGGCTCTTAACACTGATCAGAGCTACTGGTCTCCCCTGTAAAAAATAACTCATGCACTCCAAAGTATTTAGTATCGCCATGAACTCCCACCCTAACTTCCTTGTGCTCTGTATACAGATTCCTGTTAATACTAGGTCCCCTTTTTAAAAGGAAAAGCCCCCTAATTCTGTTCCACAAAAGCAGATTGTCATCAGCATTATTTTTTTCTCACTTAACACTGGTTTTCTTGCTAGAGACTGTACTCCTGCACAACCAAAAGATGCTTGCAATGACACCGGGCAGACTTCTGAAACAAGGCAGCTTTCAAGTGGAATGGAGAGGTTTGGGGTTCTTGTGTTAGAACAGCAAAGCAAAATATGCACACAAGCTCATGCCAGCAGTGTCCTTCATGTCTCTTAGGTTTCCAGCAGAACTGCAGTCATCTCAGCAGCACATAGCTGAGTTCATATCACTCTCTCTGTTCGCCTCGGCTGCCCATCATTAAAAGCCCATATCTGACCACAGGTCTTCCATCATTTCTCCAAGATAACTCTGTTCAGCTGTTGACAGCTTTTGCTATTTCATCCATGCCCACTGGGAATAACATCTAGCTCTTATTTCCCTGTTCCAGAAACGAGATTAATCTTCCTGTCCTAAAAAGATCATAGCACTGAAATCAGTAAGGAAATGTTCATGCTTTTCATAAAAATAAATTTCCCATAACCTCCTCAGTTGTATTTTAAGTTTGGCTGAACTTGTCTTCTTGGAAGTCCCCTCCTCAGGATGACAGTGAAGCCCATTTCAGGCTGTCAGCTCAGATTTACCACAGTGATAAAGGTGATGTCCTCAGGTGAGCTGACAGTCCCGCATAAGGCAGTATTTTCATACACTGCCTGTTCTCTGAAAAATCTCAAACCACTCCACAGCAAGAAATAATATAATGGGGATATGAGTCTCTTTGGAGGCCAAGGCAGAGCAATGTACAGAAAGGTCCTGGCCAAGGTCAAAGGAACGTATTCCGGATGTTGGCATACACATGGCTGCAGATTAAACAGGGAAGGCAGAAGCATTTTCTTCCACCACTCCCTTCCTGAGTCCCACAGCAGAGTCAACACTGCGCACAAAAATAAACTGAGGCGGGTGCGGGGTTAATTCAGGTTGCCATAGGCTGCAGTCATCGCACCCAGGTGTCCTTGTGATGACCTCCAGGGCACAAGTGGGACCCACTCCCGTTTTCCCTGTTTAATCTGCTGCCACATATGAGCCAACGCTGCCATTTTGCTGTGCTATGCCAGATGCAACAGCTTGAACATAAAAGACATAACACTAATTGCAAACAATGATCCTATACGGTGAGGTGTGCACATGCTGCTACGTGTTCTGAGACGGTATCAGCATAAGGATGCTGGAAAGCGGAAGAGACAGGACTGCGTGTTACAGAAAGTAACAGTGAAGGGTGATGATGGTAAGAGTTTCTGGAAATATGAAGGTCTGAGATTTTAGTGATTTCTTGTAAAAAAAACAGTTCTGTTTGCAAATAGAAAACTATAATCCAAACTTAAAAAAATCACACTGGGATGAACCTTGTGGCTTAATTCCTGGTCTTACTGAAGTTTAATACCCAAGTGAAACAGTAGCTGTCTATCACCTTAACCCTTACTATGGAGAGGCAGGATATTCTTAGGAAGTATTTTAAGCAAACCCTTGATCTATCAATATCCCTGAAGCTATTCATGTCCTTTGATATATGGCCTTGGTCTGCAAAGGCAGCTAGGTCTTACTGTGTTCAATAAAGAAATACTGCAACCAGTTTAGCTACTCCCCTGCCCAGGTAGCCTTGCAAATGCTTATCCTTCAGTGCAGGTTCTGATTTCTTTTTGAAACATTGCTCCAAGCATATGTCTTGGGTGTCCATCTCCATCCATTCTCATTTTCAGAAGAGATTTCTGCCCTTTGGAGCTGACATCCCTTTGACTCTTGACAACAGGCCATTACAGGCAGCCTGAAAACCGCAGTGCTGTGTGGAGGTATCGACAAGACCTGAACAAACTTGTCGCAGTACTGAAGGTTGCCCAAACCCAGCCACGTGGAGCTGATGCCAGCTTCTCTGTCTTGCTCCTTCACAACACACCACTGTGCATCCTCCGGGCCAAGTCCCTAGCTGATACAACTGGCAATGCTTCACTGACCCCAGCAGATGTGCTGCCCTTCACTCACCACAGGCTGTCCCCTGCAAGAAGCGTTGCCCTTCTCTTGTGGCTGTATTTAACCAACTTGTGAATCTGCCCCCAGCTCCTCCTGCTCAGAAGAGTCCTGCCACTCCACTGGGGAGGTGGCACGGGTTGTCCCCCACAAAGTGCCAATGAAGCAAACCCCAGCCAGCACTGGGCTGGTCCCTGGGCATTGCCATGCTCTGAACAAGAGACCTCTGGTAGTCCCTGGAGAGCTGGGGACCACAACCTGCTGTGCACTGTCCAGAGCTCAGGGCTGACCCAAACAAGTTGAGAGGCTTGGTTAGGGTCCAACATGGTGTCCGATGAAATCAGTGCTGGATGTAACAGCAGAGAGAGAGAAGAGAGGATAAGAGACAGTGAGAGGAATATGCATTTCCATAGGCCAGGTCTCCACAAAGACATCAGGGGCTCATTGTAAGAGCTATAAAAATAAATGTCAGATGGCCCTTTCTTGGTTAATCAGGCTTGGCTTTGCTGCGGTGACGTCTCCTTCAAATAGCACTTTTCCATTCTGAAAAAGCTGCCGAGTATCTGACTTCTGAACAAGCAATACTGAAAGCCATTCACTCCTATTTCTGTGGACATGCTTCCCCCGTTATTTTAGCACAGCTGTGTAATCCCTGAGTAATTAAAATGGCTCCTCAAAGCTGCCACTCTCTTCTGCCTTCTGATCCGTGTCAGTGCCGATCTGTTCAGCTCTGTAGGAATATTAAGAGTGCCTAATATAGCTAAGTCTCCTCAGCTTTTATCCAAATGATCTCTTCAGCGTCAGCTGAAGAAAAGGACAAATTCGGCTTTTATTGTAATCTTAGATTAACTGTTGCTTTAAATTCAGTTTTAGTCTATTTACACCAGTCTGATAGGTATCAGCATTATACAGCAGCAAAGTTGTTTCAAGAGGACATGAAGAAGGTTTTAAATATATCAAGGGAGCAGAGGTAGTAGATTAAGAAAACCATTAAGAACTGGAGTGAATATGAAATTGCCAGTCACTTATAGCAGATGAGACCTTTGGAACTTTAAAAATACTGCAACATTTTCAACAAGAAAAAACTGAGTACAGAAGTGTGGAAATGAAAAACCCTGCACGAAAGCCACAGAAGATCATGAAAGGTGGCCAAGAAGGCCATGGCATCCTGGCCTCTATTAGGAACAGTGTAGCCAGCCGGTCTAGGGAAGTGATCGTCCCTCGCTACTTGGCACTGGTGGGGCCGCACCTTGAATACTGTGTCCAGTTCTGGGCCCCGCACTTCAAGAAAGATGTTGAGGTGTTGGAGCGAGTCCAGAGGAGGGCGACCAAGCTGGTGAAGGGTCTGGAGGGTCTGACCTACGAGGAACGGCTGACGGAGCTGGGGTTGTTCAGCCTGGAGAAGAGAAGGCTCCAAGGTGACCTTATTGCAGTCTACAACTACCTGAAGGGAGGTTGTAGTGAAGTGGGAGTTGGCCTCTTCTGCCGGGCAACTAGCGATAGGACAAGAGGACATAGCCTCAAGCTTTGCCAGGGGAGGTTCAGGTTGGACATCAGGAAGCAATTCTTTTCAGAAAGGGTTATTGGACATTGGAATGGGCTGCCCAGGGAGGTGGTGGAGTCACCATCTCTGGATGTGTTTAAGAAAAGACTGGACCTGGCACTTAGTGCCATGGTCTAGTTGACAGAGTGGTGTCAGGGCAACGGTTGGACTCAATGATCCCAGAGGTCTCTTCCAACCTGGTTGATTCTGTGATTCTGTGAAAGGTCAAATAAGAAGTTTTTGGACCATTTGCCTTTTGTGCGGTATTCACTGCTCTGCAGAGAGACAGGCTGCACTAATAGCTGGCTGCTGTGACAATACCGAGACCAAGGGAGACCTTGAACAGGGTGGCTGTGGGGAGACATGAGTTAGGACCATGTGGAAGGGAGAAAAATAAATACAAACACAGATGCTTGATTAGGAGGAAACACCCAAAAAAGCATCAGGGCAGAAAAAAGGAGAAACAGAAGCAATGGGGATGGATGGGCAATGTCACAGGACTTCGTGGAGCCAAATGGCAGCAATAAAAGCTCCCTCTGCAACTCCCTGATGCTTGGGTTAAGCTCTCAGGAGACACTGGTGCCATCCTCTCCCTATACAGCCATGTTAGAGACTCCTCTATACAGAGCACCATGTTTGCTGCTCAGCAGTTTGGTCCTGGGTACAGGAGAGAGGCCAGAGAAAAGCATCAGCAATGGA
Source organism: Nyctibius grandis (assembly GCF_013368605.1). Taxonomy (NCBI): domain Eukaryota; kingdom Metazoa; phylum Chordata; class Aves; order Nyctibiiformes; family Nyctibiidae; genus Nyctibius; species Nyctibius grandis. The sequence continues at coordinate 116,320,795 of NC_090658.1, read as the reverse complement.
CTGAGGAACGCTTGCAGAGCAGTGAGCGTAAAAGCGGGATAATGGGATGACAAGTCATGCTAGAAAAATGGCAAAATGCAAGTATATGTAGGATATATACATGCAGGACAGAAAGAGAATTATTTAGAGTAATGCTGAGATAATGACATGATTTTTTATTTTCTTTTTAAAGAAAACCAAGGCAAAATTTCAGGCCATGTTCCTGGCAGGATGATCTGCTGTGCTGAGCAAGGCAGCTGAGAGAAGGGCACCTTGCTGGCGGCACACAGAATAAAGCTTGATGTGATGCCTGAGTTTTAGGAACACAGTTGCTCCAGACTGAGCAACTCAGAGATGTCTCAAAACGTCAGGCCGCCAGTCCTCCCAAATCAGAGATACCTCCTATACCTTCCCCCAGTTTTATCTGCTGGTTCTTGATGGAGGCCAGGAGGATTAAGCTAGCAGTATGTCACTGCAGTATCTCTGGCACAGAGAAGGAGTGATGTGGGACCCCATACCATGGCTGCACTGTTCTGCAGAAGAGGAATCCCAAGAGGCCCCTGGCCATGTCTTGCGCACAGACCATTGATTCTACCTGCTCATAGGCATTCCCAGCAAGCCTCATTGCTTTAGCAGACATGTCTGGACTTATAGGCGATGTGATCATCCCCCTTCACTCGGCGCTGGTGAAGCCGCACCTCGAATACTGTGTTCAGTTTTGGGCCCCTCACTACAAGAAAGACATTGAGGTGCTGGAGCGAGTCCAGAGAAGGGCAACAAAGCTGGTGAAGGGTCTGGAGAACAAGTCTTATGAGGAGCGGCTGAGGGAACTGGAGTTGTTTAGTCTGGAGAAAAGGAGGCTCAGGGGAGACCTTATCGCTCTCTACAACTACCTGAAAGGAGGTTGTAGTGAGGATGGTGCTAGTCTCTTCTCCCAGGTAACAAGTGATAGGACAAGAGGAAATGGCCTCAAGTTGTGCCAGGGGAGGTTTAGATTGGATATCAGGAAAAATTTCTTCACCAAAAGGGTTGTCAGGCATTGGAACAGGCTGCCCAGGGAAGTGGTGAAGTCATCATCCCTGGAGGTATCTAAAAGACGAGTAGATGTGGTGCTTAGGGACACGGTTTAGTGGTGGACTTGATAGCATTAGGTTAATGGTTGGACTCAATGATCTTAATGGTCCTTTCCAACCAAGATGATTCTGTGACACTGGGGCACTCTAAAACAAATCTGCATGAGTAGGAGATCTGGGCCACGGGACTTTCCTACCTTTTTCCCACAGCCACACTCCTTGACTTCTCATCATGCTGGTTTTACATGCCATAGGATGTGGAGCCAATTCTTGTTGAGTCTTGTGGCCGTCATGAAGTGAAAAGACAGCGCAGTGGAGTTAGCACACAGACTTGCAGCAGCAATGACTGATGACTAGGCTCTATTCACAAAGCCACGGGCCTGTCTTGGTAGATTTCTTTCAGATGTCTCAGATCCATCTCTCTCTTGCATTATTAATCACAGCATCCACAACCACATTAAGCCTCATCTTCAGCTCCTTTCAGTAGCTTATTCTCAATCATTTCCCTTGGAAATTAGTCTCTGGCCTGTTAACCCTCTCATTGCTTGTGAAATATAGCAGCTACTCCAGAGGCAGTGGCACATCCTTTAGGCATGTGTAGTTTCCCACCTCAGAAAATCATGGGATGTGCACCTGTATGTCCCTGATACCCAGGAGATGCTTCAAAGAGTGAGCAAGGAGTGGCCGCTCCTCTGAGACACTGAGGTCTGAGCTTTTCTGCTGGCTTTCCTCACACACATCCACCACTGAGTACTGTGGCCATCCAACAGACTGGCTAAGGGATGCAGGATCAGCCCATCTGCATGCTCAGGAGAGCTCTTGTGCACAGCACTGACTCTGGAGAGTAGAGACACTCATGCCATGCTCTGAATAAGAGACTTGGTGTCAGTGCTGTGTTAATCATGCAATTACTCCCAGGTGCCCTAATTAAGAGGATGCCATTGATCCTGGGCTGTTCTTGTTCTTCAGGACCCTCTGGATCCGCCATCCTTCACTTGTACAGCAGGGGGTTTTAGATATGACAAAGGCCATATATATATTAAAATATACCTCCCTTTAAAAAAAAAAAAGGGACATACAACTATTCACATAAAATTTAAATAAGACAAAACAACGAAGACCTTTTCCCATCACACAAAACACTGGTCTCCTCACCATGGACAGACTGCCATGGTGATTCCTGCCATTTACAGGTTATACGGTGGAGCAGGTGGGTGGGACAGCAGAGCAGGTGACATGTCTGCAGGTGGAAGGGGAAGGACACCCAGGGATCCTGCAGGGCCAGTGAATGCCCGTTTGTGGCCAGAGATCCCGTAGGAGGGACAACACGGCTGCAAACTCCTGCAGCAGCATGCCTTGATGCCCTTGACTGCAGCACAAGCTGCGGTGTGTCCTTGGATTCACACTGGCTCTGGGAAGGAGGACGTGCACCAAGCACCAGTACACCAGTGCTCGGGTTGGGTTGTGTGTCTAGCCTCGTCCGTACCAGGGGGAATGAGACAGAAAAACACAATTAGCACAAGCTCTAAGCACGGATGCTTTCAGCTCCAGCAGCCCCTGATTCAGTTCCTGGCATCCACCCAGGCAGCAGCTGTCACCTACCTTCCCCTCCAGTGAGTTCGGAGAGGTTTGTACGAGGAATCAGGAGTAGCAATTTTCATTGACAGAAAAGGTCTGGAAAACAAAGGGTTTTGTATCAGGTAGGGAGGGGTGCTCTGTTCCCAGGTCTTGCTTTCTAGGGCACTGTTCTGCATTCGGTTTGCTTTCCAGACCTCCACCAGGTATACTTTTCCCTTCAAGCCCTTAACAGCCTCTTTACACCTCCCCTCTTTTCTTACCCATGATCTTCTGGGGCTTCTCCTTCTAAAGGAAAGGCCAGGGAAGCTGCACACATCCTGTCTTCTCTCTTGAGCTAAATGTTTAATAGCTTCCCTACCAGGGAAAACACTTCTCTGTCTTGCCTCCTCCTCTACTTTCCTGGCATTTGCATTATCCCTTGCTAAATATATTATGACTCACTGTTAACTTGGGACCACTGGCTGCCTCACCCTCCCCCCTGCCCAGGAACTCCTTACATAAATCATTGGGATTGTTGAACAAAAAAAAAAAAACCAAACAAACAAAAACTCAAACATGTGCAGATTTATTGCTGCTTTTGTTTCCTCAATGCACAGACAAATTAATATTATGGAGATTAGATCCCTCTGCTCAGCTCTCTTGAGCACAGTGCAATATGACAAGAAAATCCCTCTTATGTGTTGAAAAAAAAAGGACTGGATAAACTCAGCTATTGTACAATCAGAAGATCCTGAAGAAAGAGGATTATTAAAGTAGAACACAATGTGAAATATAATCAATACCAACCACAATCTAAGATGACACTGAGTTGCAGAGGGATATCATCTCCCCTGTATGTAGGTAAGCCAGTGAAGGTCTGCTGCAAACCTCTTGAGTGTAGAGCAATTATGGGAGTTTTCCTGGACTCTGAGCATTTCACAACGTCCATTTCACAAGGAGGGAGAGAGAAAGTTGAAGACGACTGTAAGGGTCATATTATTGGCTACATCTTCTCGAATCAACTCAAAGCAGAGTCTCTGTCAGGCTGACAGGGTTTTATTGCTAGTTAGAATCAGTGAGAGTCACAAAAAATATTTTTAACCAGCATCCTCCATAAAAACCATGGTCATAAAGAGCATCTGAACTACTCCACAGACCAGCAGTAGGGAGGTCAAAATACTTTTATGTTTCTCTGTCGTGTGCAAAGGTAAAGCAGGAGAGGAGATTTAAAAACTGTTTTTCAGGAACCTAGAAATGTCACTGAGAGTGAGGGGTCTGTCCCCTGGATAGCTGCGTACCTTCAGCCTCCACCACACAACCCTTTCTGGGTAACCAAAGGACCTTTGGCAGCTTTTTCAAATTAGGAAGCCCATGAGAACTGTGTAAAAATAGCACCTGCAATCCAAAACCTTTTTTTTCTCCCAAACATTTTTTCTTTTGTGAATAAATGCTATAGAAGCTTTTACAAATGGAAAGACAAGTTATACAATAAAAGTCCCCCTACAGAAGGTCGAAGAAGACCTTTAAACCAGCTGCAGTCTTCTGTGGTCCACTGAACCCAAGTTTCAATGATTAACATAAATCTAAGTGAAAGATTAATCAGTGGGCCATTAATGTACGTGAAGATAGTCTGAGAGTACTGGAAAAGTTCTTAAACTTGTTGAGGACTCTTCATCTACCTCCTATCCACCTGAACAGACAGACTCAGGGTCAGGCATTTCAGGAGACTCATCTCAGCTAGTTCTGGACTAAAAAGTCCCTTATTTGGCCTAAAATAATAATCTAGGCTCCTTCTGCAACAGTGGAGAGAAAATCAGGCAATATAGTCAGCTGCCTGAGACACTTCTCTTAGTATAGGACGAATTACTCTCAGGTCATTCCTATCTTTCTTAACATACATTTAGTATTCAAGGGAGTCATGCCACGGTGACGAAGGTTAGGACAGCTTGCTTTACCCCTGCAGGGCTGCGAGGGAACCAGGGTTGTGTGCTGAACAATACAGACAGACACCCAGACAATGCAAACCAGCCCAGGGCTCAGTGCAGAAGAAAGCAGTGTCACCAGGCTGCCCGGGAGGAGCTCCGAAAACATCTCTCCTTGGCTCCTGCGCTGCAGTAACCAAAGGACAGCTCTTGATTAAGTCCCTCTTCTTCCTTTAGAGCACAGACGTTCACATCTAAGGCCCATTGCAGTCACCAACGAGCCCCAGGTACTTTAGGCTCAGCTGTTAAGGGTCTGATTTTTGGGATGTGGCACTTCTGCCATGACCTACATTTGTGGTTGCCCCCAACTCTGAAAGTCAGGCCCTAAATGCGTGTCCATTGGCTGACAGACAGGAGTCAAAGGAGAGGTGCCCTATTGGGTTGTACTGTCATGTGAGAATGAGCTTCGTCACTGACCCATGCAATCATGCCTGTTGGGGCAAGGCCACCCCTTAGATTCCACTCATGTTGCCACAGAGGAGCTGAGAGGCTTCACCAAAAGGTGCTTCTCAAGATATATGTTCATCTTGAATTTCCAGGCTTCTGTCTCGTCACTTTGTTTTGCTTCTCAGAGCATTACAGCAACTTCCCAAGTCATTCATACGCTTGATCCTCAAAGATTTTGACAGAGAATTAACGAAACACGGCAATTTTCACCTTGAAAATGCTTTAATCCTTTAAATATCTTCAAAGCCATTTAATCACAACGAGCCTGGGAGATAGATGAGTAGAAATCTCAATTTAGTTGCAAAGAAACTGAGCCCAAGAAGTTCAAGCTCAGGTGCCATGCCCAACCTGGACACTCTGATACCCCATGCATCAGCCCCTCTATGGACCTAGAGACCCAGCCTATGCACATGGCCAGCTGAGCAGGCTCACCCTTGTGTTTGGGCACTCAGACAGGAATTGCCTCCTTTGCTTACCTAAAATGCCACTGATGTGGACACAAGGCACAATCTCTGAAGCTTTATTCCTGGTTCTGCTAGTGCAAATCCTGCTCCCATTAAGCGTTATCACCAGGACCAGCTAGCTGATGAGATATCACCCAGGAACTGAGGAAACCAATTTCAACCCTGTTGCACTTAACTAAATGGCAGGTCCACCCACACACACCAAAGTGGAATTTTCCTGGAGGTAAAAATCAAGCTGTGCCTCCCTCCTCCGCCCCCCTCCCCGTATCATGCAGTTTAACATGACAGTTCAGCGTATGGAAGTTATTATGGGATGCCTATGCATCACGGTCTCTGGTCTGGACCACTGCTATTCTTCTCCTACACACACAACGCACCCATGCACACGCAGAAAAGCTGCCGAATGCTTATATAATCTGATGTGTCAACAAAGTAAGGTCCCTGCCAACTCTCCCACGTATGGGGACTTTGAGTGGTTTCAGCTTATCCCAGACAGAGGGTTTCAAACATGTGAAAAGTTTCCCTTCAAGTCTACCCAAACCCAGCCTATCGAAAACCACACCGATTCTTACTTTGTAAGTGACAAAACAACTTCAGTTGTTGTTAAACAAGTACTTGAGAAAGTGAAGGCTGGCAGCACTGCTTTCTGCTAGACCCTCATCCTCCCATCACCGTGCAGTGCATCTGAGAAGCTGTGTCTGTGTCAAAGTAATCGTGTGGCATCCATCTGTTGAGTATTTAAGCACTTCTTTTGAGAGACTGAGGATTACATGAGCCAGGCGGAGCAGACAAGCCACCATCGCTAGCATCTCTGAGTAACATCCCTTTGGTACAATGCTCACATGCAAGTCAAGGGTGGAGAGTGTCTATCATTTTTAACATAAAAAGTTGTGGCCAGGTGACAACAAAAAAAAATTCTGCATGTAAGTTAGTTTGGTTTTGTCTTCCCAGCTCTATGAGAAGCAAAAGCTTTACAGGAGGGCTGGAGTCCCTTGGGACTTCTGAGGTGTTAGGTGTGTCCTTAAGTCTAATGCTGGCGGGTGCCGTATGCCAGCGCCAGCTGACTGAGCTGCAGCTGCCAGTGTGGTTATCGGAGCGGACAAGGAGATTTGCCATGAGGTCCTGCTAAAGCAGGAGGATGTGATTATACAGGAGACCTTCGTCCTAGGAGATGTGTCTTTGTATGTTCAGTCATGGAATATCCTGACACTTAATTGTTTACTGAGGCAAAGTGATGCAAAGTTACCTTTCTATTAAAGCTCTTTCTAAAATTTGTTTTAAATACACCATAGTCAAGTGTATTTTAGCACACAGCTTTAGCAAAGGTTAACTTCAACGGGATTGTTTGCTTAATTGCTTTGCTGAACTGTGACTTTACGAAATTCCAGACTGAAGAGCTCCAAGATAGTAGGCACTAAAATTGTCCAGTAAATAAAGTTCCAGTTTCTAAAGAAAATGATCAGCATTCAGGTCTCATCCACACTGAGACAAACCTGAGACGTTTTGTTTTTATTCTTTTAATAAGTACACCTCTGCAAGACACAAAGAAGGATGACATCTCACTAGCCACACAGTTCAGCTGATCAGCTAAGATATAAAAGATCTAGATTCAAATCACGAAGGCAAAGAAGGCAAAGAAATTTGGGTCCACAGAGATCCCTAACTACTGGGCTGCAGAAATCCTGCACTAGACTCTACAAGTTTGCATCAAGGTTTGCACAGTTCTGCAAAATGGCTGTATTTTGACCAGATGGAAAAATTCCCATTGAACCCTTGGGGGTCTTTAAAAAAAGAAACCCTAAAGACAAGAAAAATCTGTTTTGAGCAAGGAGCCCAGCCATCACACTCCTCCATGTACTAGTCTTAAGTGCTTGGAAAGGTGCAAGCTCTTCGGGTAATGGTAAAGCCTTCTCCACCCGCAGTGCACTTGCAGGAGGACCTCCTTACACACTGGTCCCTGGTCTTTGATTAACCCAGAAATACATATATATGTTATTATTTATCTATATTATATATTTATATATATATATGTTATATATCATATATATTAAATATACAATACAGGGAGCCACCTACAGAGGCTCCCTGGCCACCTCTGTCCTAGGTCTGTGCCATTGTAGGAGCCTGAGGCAGGTGAATGACTTAAGTCAAGCGGAGACCTCAGGCAGGTTGACAGAAAAACTATGACTCCTGACATAATTTAACATTGGAAAAAGTCCATGTGCTAGCAAGATAATGAAGCTATTAATGAAGTGAAACACCGTGCCGAGGCAGAAAGCCCATGTGTGATGTGTTTCATACATTTGAAAGGTCTAGAGAGCAGAATTTCAGTAGGATAAGCACAGCTTCTGCGTTCAGACTAAAGGGACTAGCATCGCTTCCTAAAATGTAAGAAAAAATTTCATGTTTTTGTTAAGTGATTTTGCAGCCCACTGAGCACATGCTCCAGAGTTCCTGCAGAGAGGCAAAAATACACCCTGTGTATACGCCGTCTCTGTGAACCCCCCCTCTCCCTCGCTCCACACCCTGCACTTCAGAGCTTGCTACGGAGACAATGGTTTCAAAAATCGTTCTACAAAGATGAATCCCAGTGCATGTCTTTTTACTGCTGGCTTGTGCACCCAATTATCATGCAAGAATGTGCTAAATTATTTCATGTGGAAGAACGAATGCTCCTGTTTCATGTTTACATTTCAATATGTGAATATTTATTTTCTCATGTCAATAATTACTCTGATGTTTCAGATCACTCCATTTAAAAATGGCTTTCATTCACAAAAAGAGCTATTTTTGAATGAAAATGAGGCAATCAATGCTTTTAAAAGATCCTATTTTTCAAGTGAAAATAAGCACAATTTCACAATTTCTCCTCAAAATACAGGCTAATTTTCAAGAAGCTTAAAGGAAATATCAATGCCATTGTAAGCATATAATATAATTTTCTAAGCTTTTATTTTACATAATATTTTCAAGACTAATTAATGATCTGGATATCTCAAAATACTTAATTTGAATCTAACAAGAAGGAGATTTAAATTCAGGCTGTTGCCAGTGTCTTTACCAATGCAGCATCTTTATCATTCTCCTTTCACTTTATCTGAGCTGTGCTGTCATTGTGAGATCTAGCAGGGAGGATAAAATTCTTGACGTTTTATGCTTGAAATCTTCAAAGCCAACCTTGCTGACTGCAGAAAAGATTTGCTTCTGTTAGAAATATGATAAAAATATGCTGTAGCATGCATGGGCTAACCTTCACAGTCCAGCTCTCTTTTTAAATCTGGTGTGCCATGCAGATGGAGTCAGGCAGTCACTTACAGGTGAAATGGATACAGATTTGTCCCTCTGTATGACTTGGAGACTGATGGGAGCATTCAGAGACTACTGACATGAGGTGCTGGTCAACAATCTTGGAGTATCAAAAGTACTGACTTCCCCCCTGTAACCCTTGAGAGGTGAATCCATTGTGCTTCCCCATTCACCCTCATCTGGCATCATTGCTCCAGATGATAGCTGACGGCAGAGAAACTCTCCACGAGTCAAATGACAATAAGCAATGAAAATATAACTTGTGACAGCAGATCCTGGTAGGACTGTGGCCTTCCTCACACACACACATGCTCACTCACAAGGTTGGATGTTGCAATGCCACAGTAGCTGTGGAAAGCAAACATGGAAAAGACAGAACATAAGGATAAAGATCTAACGATACCTTCAGGAATAATATTATCTGCTTTGTTGGTCTCATTTGAAACTCATTCAACAGAGCAGAGAGAGAGAATAAGGTGATGATCCACTATAAGGCTTCCTCTTTGGAGGGAGGGGAAGCAGCAGAAGATCAGCAAGAGACCCTGAGAATAGCTTGTGTTGTGAATGGAGTTTGGTACCCAGCCAGGAATCTAGTCGTCTTATGCTGAAAGCAGCAAAGAAGCCATTTTCTGTATATTTAATGAAAATACAAAACAAACTCCATGATGAGAGCGGGGTTTTGGCTTAACCACTCCTCACTGGATGATCCTCAGTGTTTTAACGTGCTGTGGTACTTGGACACGAGCACTGAACTGACTAAATATTTGCACTTTCTTGTCACCTTATTATAAAGCTTGCAACCAAGGAGGACTTAAAATGGTTCTAGTCAATATTTTTGTACTTCCCTCCTACCCATTTGTCAAAATTTAAAGGAAGGCTCCCTTACTTGTAAAGGTGCAGTGGAATATGTTACTCATCACATGTAAAAGACAGCTTGTAATGCAAGATGATTCCAGAGGTACTGCTGGAAATGCTGGAGTCCCTGTCACAACGTACGTCCCTACAGTAATGCACACCTCTGTACTCGGCAGGGTTCTGCAAACTAGATTAGCTTTGAATGGCAGCAAATATTAAAGCAAAAGTAAATGGGTACCACATCTGTGCTCTCCTCTAGTCGGACAGTTTGCACGTTTGTTCAGGGGTAATGCAACTATTTGTGCACTGGAACTGATTGCAATAATGCCTCTGTGCACTGACAGGTAACCTGCTGAGGGGCTGGTAGAATCTTAATGTCTTAATTTTAAATTCTCACATAAATTCAATAGGACAATTGCTTGAGGACACTTAGTTGAGAACATACTAAGAGGACTAAGTCTACAAGTACTGTTAGTGGTAGCAAAACTGGAGAAAAGAATGAAAACATTGGAAAAAGAAGAAAGAGAAGAGAAGCCATCAGCAGTGTCCTGCTCATGTCTGCTATTGCCACAGTGTCATGATCCTTGGACACCAATTCTGGACACTGCCAGTCCACTCCAGCAATTCAGATTTGCCCCTGATCAGGAGAGGACTCAGAAAGGCACCTTCATCAAACCAGTCAGATTACAGGATGGGGTTCGTGCTGACATCACGCTTATACCCTGACTTCATGGTAGGGTCAAAAGGGCAGAAGATGATACCCAATCCAGCACACATTCTGCTTGTGTAAACATCAGCTTGTCAGTGTTTCTTGAACAACTTTGAACCAGCACAGCACGTTTGCACTGGATCACCACTTCGCATCACAGGGCACAGCATTTTCAGTGCACTGTGAGGAGCCTTTCAGACAGACTTACTTACCGTGGCTTCTCTCCCAGCAATGCTATTAATACTGCTGCATGGACAGGCTTAAATCACAATAAAAATGAAGGTGTGGACACAAATTACAGCAGTTGCTGACAGACAAATAAAGAACATAATCTCACGATCTGAAAGTCCACTCAGCAGAGGCACAGCCAGCATTAAATACTCTTTGCTCAAGAAGTTCCCTTTTGTATTAGAAGATCTGGGTGCAATTCAGTTTTCCTGAAGTCAGCAGGAACCTTGCCAAGGTTGTCAGTGAGGCCTTAATTTCGCAGTCTGGCTTTGGAAATCTTGTTCCCTTTGTTAACGCTGACATTTTGGCTACAGAAAAGTCTCACTGACTCTAGGCAGTCAATTTCTTTTCCTTACAGCTCCTTCTTAGCAAATGTGCATCAGCCATTTTCCTGATCACACAGTCCCATTATAAACAGAGAAAAATTGATGAGCGGGACAAGTAAAGTTGCTGCTCCCAGAAGATTTCAAGTCCAGCCCCATGAGAGCTAATTATTCTCCCCCCACCCCTGCTCATACCCTATATAAAGAAGAGATGCATTGTGCTAGGGACACTGTATGCCACCCGTGCACCACACACAGAGCAGCTCTGCTCTTGTGCACTCTGCTTTTGTAATTAGGTTTCTTTATTCACCATTCATTCAACAGGACATAAGCATGGGACAAAGTAAGCAATACCAAGGAGATACATGAAATGTTACATTTTTCTTTCCTCAGGGATCTATTATATCATATATATGTACCTAGCATATCATATCTAGATACAACATGCTAAAATACTCAAAAATGTATCAATGGAATTTGGTTTGCTTTCTTTTGCCCAAATATTCACTGTCAGAAACATGGCTAAAACCCAGACTTCCTGACCTCAGCTCCAAGCTACCCAAACTAAATGAGCTTTCTGCATCCTATTAACTCACCAGAGCTTTGGTTTCCATATTGATTAAACAGCATTTACCCAGGAAACACACTCTAATTTCATTTGTGTACTTTGTGGTTTAAGCTCTGTTCAGGCAAATTCACTATATCAGCTGGTTCAGCGTAGCTGCTGGCATGACACCCATGCTCTGGCAGGAATGACACTGGCACTCTCTGAGTGCGGACTTGCTTGCTGGTGATCCCTCAGCAAGATCAAAGGCATGGGACAAACTGTGCTTCCAATAACCAGCCATTAGTTGAGGGGAAACTGTTGTATTTCACAGTGATTTCATTATGTCTGACTTGCCTTTCATCCTCAAAGCCTGAGCTTGCTCTTATGGAGTTGACACTACGGGACACTGAGGCTGTGTCCATTAGCAAACATTGCAAACGCAGGAGCAGCAGATTCGTGTTTGGGGTGTTTTCTTCAGCTCAGCTTTATTCTGGTCCTGAGGACTGAACAGCCAGCAGCAGCAGGAACATACACTCCTGGTTCGGTCTACGTGAAAGGAGTATAGTCTGTGCAATCCAACACAATCCCTTGAGGGCAACCAAGTCCCTGGAGGTGGGGACGAGCAGGAGATTCACTCAGAAGTGTACTTCTGAGCTGAACTAACATGCTAATGTAGATGCATTAATGATCCTTAGTCGATACAACCTTCAATTCTAGGATTTACATCTGCTTTCTCCATGACCTTTGTTAAATCACTGGGTCTTTTTGTCCCAGTTCACCATCTGCAACAGATGATTAGAGTGCTTCTTTGAGGATATATTCACTAATACTTCAGACACTTGGACATTGTAATGATAAGGGCTCAAAAGAAGAAGAAAGATGTTTCAGCCTCACATTGATGCAAAAGTTAACACACAAATTTTTTCTGATAGCCAGTTCGTTAGCCCTGCCAGTCTATCTATGAATAACATTAAAGATGGGGCATCTTTTGTATTTTTCCAATGTTGATCAGGATTTCTGAATCCTGAAAAACACAGCATGCTGGTTGAAGTTGTCAGTCTTCTGAAGCATTTCTGAAAAGCTCGGAAGCATTTTAAAGAGCCCTGCACAGCTACTGAGCTTCAGTCCTTGCATTAGGGCCTTTGATGTTCTCCCGTTCTACTTACCACTTGTGATCGCTATTACTGACTGTGCCGTGGAGGTTTTGTACCCACAGCTATTTCTCCAGCTTCCTCTGAGACAGATAATTGGAGTGTGTACTTAACTACTACTGAGAGCAGCTTTGGAGTTGGAAGTATAGCAATTTCGGGTCAACATTTATCAATTCCAGCAGAACAAAGACTGTGAGGACCCACACATAAGCTGCAGATATCTGAGGATTTTGAGAAGCTTTTCATAATAACGTATTTCTATCCTTCCCACCTGTATACTCACTGCCAGAAAACCAGGTAGCTGCTCTGGAAGCTACTCCTGGCGCTTAACAGCAATAGTTAGAAAGGTGTGAGACATGAACCACTTTCAGCCAAATCTGTGCTTCAGCAAAAAGGGTGATTTGGCACCTCATTCTCAACTCTGTCTTCGTCAGCTATGAATCACACCAACTTCACTGTAGTTTTCAGAAGTATTTTGACTGATATTATCTGATCTCACCTGAACTGTCTCATCCATTGTTCAAATCCCTGCCTGACTGTGCATCTGTCTTCCTTTCAACTTGGACCTCTCTCCCTCCCACAGGTAACATTAGTCAATTCACAAGGCAAACTATGTGTTGGAATTGCTACATGTAATTATCCATTTACTTATTTAGCTATGAACTCCCTCTTCATTTAAAACCTTTGTCTTGATGTTTGTATTTCAGCTTTTTGTTTTCCCTTAAAGGCAAGAACTAGTAAAGGAAAAAGAAGAAACTAGACCACCCATATCAGTGAAAACCAATGAGAGCCAATGCCAAGACACGAACAGAGACAAAAATGGAAAATGAGTTATTCTTTCACTTGCAGAGCAACTCTCTTAGCAAAGTAGTGAACATCAGGAGAAGGGGAATAGTCCAAAACTCACCAAAGGACACTAACAAAATTTGCACCGACTTCCTGATGGAGCACACAGCATCTCAGCTGTGGCAGGACAAAGAATAAAGCTGCTGCTTGCATCTGTTCACTCTCCCAACTACACCAGTTAGTTTGTTGTGAGGCAAGAAAGCAGAGACACCCACACTGTTGTTCATACTGAGTTTCTGCTGCAAGCTGTATAAACACAGAGTGCTTGGACCTCCACCTCTGAAGACAAAAAGGAGAAAAGCCTTCCCACAACATCTGAGCAGTGACCCTGCTGCCTGTCCCTGCCATCACATGTGCCACTGCCATGTTGGGGAAGAGGCTGGGCAGCCCAGCACTTTGCTTTCTCAGGATGCAGGTTTGGAAGATGTGCATCACTAGATGCTCTGTTCCTGAGCAGGAAGGGAGGGAAAGTTGTTTACCAGGGCAACGACTGGAGCTGTTTAAGACACGAGGAGCCTGTGTGCATTTCATGATGCCCAGGAGCAGAGATCTTGCCAGCAGTGTCTCTCAAGGCTATTCTCACACACCAAACTGACTGCACATGGAGCAATCAGGATCCAGACTTCCCCTCCACGCAGCGAAACATGCTGCAGGACACAGCTCCAGCACAGATGGGAAGGGGGAGTAACAAATTACACGTATGCATCCCAAAGGTGGGATTCAGGATACCAAAGGATACCAAAACAGGTTCTTACACACAACAGGTGTTTAAAGTCTCACCATAGCCTGTAGAGAGCCAGCCCCTGGGGCCAGTATATCCTAAAACAGACAAGATCCTGCCTAGGTGGATCGCTCTCCAGGCTCCACCATGCACATCAGCTGGACTCCCACTGACCGTACCAGGACCTAGCTGCCCCTGCACACGTAGGCTCCTACACTACTGTCAGTCCCAGACCGAAACCCAGCCCAGGTGTCAGGGTGCCCATACTCAGACTGCAAATGACTTTAGTCAGCTGGTCTCACCCTATCATGTGTCCATGGCTGTTGATGGATGAGACTGGCAGAGCCTCCAGGCTGAGGTTCACTAGCTAATGCCTCATCCCTCAGTAAAATGAATATGAGGGCAAAGACTTGGCACAGACAATCAAAGGGTAATATTCCTTTACATGGACCTGATTTCTGGAGTAAAAGCACCTTTTAGCCTTCTTCATTTTATGGTAGCAATTTATTTTTCTCTAGGTAACTCACATGAGTGGTAGGCTCTTCAAAACTATTATCAGCAAAGTGCCTTTCTCTTAACACATTAAAATCCTTCCATTTCTAAACCTTTTCTCTTTTATAATTTAATACTGTCCACATCAGTGCTTGCAAACAGAAGCAGAACAGAAACACAAGCTGACAGTCACCACACAGAAACATTTAACTAATGCTTCACCTTAAAAAAGGTGACAGGAGAAATCACCACCATGATCCAGGCAAAGCCCGAAGCAGAACAGTCACGCAAACACCACCATTAGTTTGGAGTCTAGCTGCGGACATCTGCGCTGATGGACCAAGTGCCTAAGCCCAGCCATTCCCACACACGTCTCCAGGGAAAGGAGACGCTCACCCCCACAAACAGCAGTCACACCAAGAGGAGAGTGAAGCTCCGTAAATCACAGCTGGCTGGTACGGGTTTACTGCAGAAACAGTGTTATCTAATGGACTTGGTGATGTCAAATGAGAACAGCAGTGTGTACTTACACGCATGTGTTGCCCTCCTATAGGCAAGCCCTTGGCATCAGTACTTGAACATGGCTATGTGGTCAGAGGCTGTTCAGGAGAAAATCCAAAAATGGGGATGTGGCCAGTATGGGCTACAGAGCTCAGTGTAACTTTTCATCCCGCAATGGAAAGTAACACAAATAATTGTTTTTTTTTTTCTTCTCACTCGTATCTCATTGCCTTTTTCTTTCACCTCAGTATCTGGGTTTCTTGGTAAAAATTCATCCACCTGCAACAAAAGCCCTGGCACCCACCTCCACCCCTATAGCCCATCAAAAAGCACCAGCCATCTTTATTTTCCTTCTTTTCCTCTGCCTTCTCAGTCTTCACCTCTCATGGGACTTCTAATTGTCAGGGGGAAACCATTAAATGAGCCAGGCTGCACTCCTGAGTGCAGGCTAGGTTTGTGGTGGGGCATGGACATTTCAGACCTGGAAGTTGCCACTTGGGCAACTTGAGTGAGAGCAGGATGCTACTGCAAGCCAGAACGCGGGATGTTTTCTAAGACTTGAGGACCATCCAGTTTTGGAAGCCCCTCCAATACTCTGTCCTTGAGAAGCTTTCAATACCCACGTGTCACAACCAGTAGTCACCTTTGAAATTCTTCCAGATTATTCCCACGACTATTTGGTAGCTTCCAGGAGGGCAAACTTTAGTATCTCATCACAAAAGCTGAAGTTGTAAAAAGCTGCTGAGCTGCCTTACCCTTGAACAAATCCAGGAAAATTTATAATAACCATTTATTATAATACTCATGCGAGGGCCAATGCATCTGTGGCATCGTAACCTCATTTACTGACTCAGTGCATGAATAATTCAGCCCTTTCATGCAAAATTTGTAAGTTTGAATCCTTGAGCTTCCTACATACAGTATGCCCAGAGACTTTAACTTAAGCTATACTCATCTGCATTTTTATTTACCACTTTCACTTTTAAACTAGGATGGTCTTCAAGAATTGAACAGCCTTGCAAAGTTATCGTGGCTGGTAATCTCAAAATAAATCTGTTGAACAGTAAGAGACATTGCTACCATTGGTCCCTGAGTATCTGTCCTAGGGGAAATTTGCTTTCATGTTGCAGCAGTAGCATAATCCAGTCTCTCTCCATTTAAAAAATGAAAAAAAAAAAAAGGTTTTGCAAGTGTTCTTATAGCTGAAGACTGGCAAGTAAAGCTAAACACAATTCCCCCTCTCGCTGGGGATCTAAGCAGCACCAGCAGCAAAGTCCTTCTCCCATTCAAGTCAAAGAGCCCATTGCCTTAAATGAGGGTAAGAAAGATTTCACCCCACATTTTTTAAACAGCTTTTAAACTGTCAGATGTTCTCTTACACACAGATAGTCTCTCTCTCTCTTTGCATCTACACATCCACAAATAAACACATTTGTTTATGCTCTCTCACAGCAACCTTTAAACTTCTTTTTTTCAGTGTAAGAGGGTGAAGTCTTAGCAAATTTTTTCAGCTCTTGCACTGTAGTACTTCCTATCAGAAGATCCTACCCTGAGGAATTAAATATTATATTATATATAATGTAAGAAGGTGGTTTGTGCTGCCAAGAGTTTAAAAACACAGTTGTTTTAATCTAAATGGTCATTTTGGAGGTGCCAAGTTCATTATTTCCCCTGCATCTCACTTTGCATCTATAATTCTTTCATGTATATATGGGAAAACCTGGGAAGTGTGAGAGGGGTTTTAAACACCTCCTTTCCTCAGCAGCCGTCTCTACTCTAAATGTCATCTACAACATATGTTTACAACCTAATAACACCTCTGTTCCCAGTGGAAACTCCAGATGTTGAGGTAAACCCCCTTCAGGTTTCACAGCAGATGTGTTGCTGCCCGCTCAGATCTGTTTCTCAGCCAACAGCCGTAGGAAGAGGAAGGAGAGGGCACTGCCAGCAGTCTTCCCAGGAGATGCATCTTCTGGGGTCTCCAGAGCATGCAGGGTTGAGGCAGCATGTGGTACCATTTCTACCCAAACCTTAGGAGCAGTCTCAAGCTGCTGAGCTCCCTTCAGACTTTACACCTCCCAAGGTGTGGTGTAAAGAGGACAAAATAGAGCTCAGAGGGACACTGGGAGGCTGCTTAGTCCTTCCAGCTGCATACAGGAGCTGGGACTAATACATAATAAAAATAAGCCTTATTGAAAAAAATCACATTTAGGTTTGGACAAAGGCTGTCTCAAGATCAGGAAGGTGGTCCTCAGGCTTTGCGTTTCAGTATGCTTGCTCACAGAGCAGAAACCAAATCTTACAGCGCAAAGAAAACCAGAGGCAGAATCGAGTAAAGTGCTGTTGCTCTGTCAGTCAGACACACACTGTCGTGCCAGGCACCTGCTGGGGTTGGATCAGTGCTAGGCGTTAGCGGCCCTGAGGGAAAAAGCAAAATGACTATCGCTGCACCTACTTGTTCTTCATCTTTCTTCCCAGAAGAAGCATTACTGAAATTGTCTGGCATGTGCCGTGGGGCTATCGCTTCCAGCCATTCGCTTAAGAGACTCTGACAGTGTATTTCGACAGAAAGCTGTAGTCAGCGTGGCCAGCACTGAACGGTCTTAGACACCTGCCTTTGCAAGTGCAGCACAGTCGTCTGCTTAATTTTGATGTGAGCGAGCTGTGTACTCGGTAACATCGTCAGGGGCAGTGTGCCATCTGAACAGGCTGGGAAATAATCTCTCTGCCTTCCAAAAAACACGCTTTGATATTAGTTTGGTTTCCTTCAGGATCGTAATAATGGGCAGGGAACAAAAAATACTGCAGGGAGATTTCTTTTCAGTCGGTGAGCAATCCCAGAGTTGTCACCAAGGCAAGCTTCTGATGCAGAGTCCAATTCCCCAGGTCACCCTCTTACATGTTGTTACATCCAGGCACATAATCTGACTTTATACATGTAATCCTGTCCACCCCTCAGACAGGAAATGCAGAGAGACAGCCTTTATATTGCACTCTTGTTAAAGTGTGTGTGAGACCGGGCAAAGTGGGATCAGTCCCTGGTCTTTTGTTTGTGATGCTGCTCCAGCTGAGCCTTCACTGGGGTGGAGCAGGGGGACACGCTCGGTGAGACAGAGCCTTCCTTCACCCTGGAACCGTGTGAAAAGAACATGTGGCTTGGTATCGTTTAGAAATGGGCTGGTCAGGTTTGGCCACCAGCTGCCCTTTGCATTGTTTAACCTTTTTTTTTCACTGAGATACCAAAGTGATATTACTGATCGCTTGGTACTTAAACATGGACTGCATAAAACACCTCCTTTAAGTCTTCCACTGGCAACTAAACACTCTAAGAAGGAATACATGAGGAAAAAAAAAAAAGATGTAGGTTAAAATATAATTAGTAGCTATATTTATCACCAGGCTAATTCTGAGTGGAAGGAAATGAGGTGCCAGACTACAGGCAGACATGGCCACTTTCTGGGTGGCCCAAAGCAGGTCCCAATCTGCTTCTCCAGACTGTTTTGCCACTGAGCACTACAGTGAGACATGGAAAGAGACACACAGTTAAGCAATTGGAATCTGAAAAATTTGTTAAAAAGGTACACAATTTCTTGACACACAATTGTTCCTGGAAAAGAAAAAATCAATGGGACTTTTTACTCCCACTTCTTTGGTCTCTGTTGAAAAACTCAGTCTACATATGTTAAAATGAAAACAAAAAAAATTATTTTTGCCCATATTTTCTATCAGATATTCATTAACAAGTATATAAATCTGCTTTTAAACAGATCATTTGAGTTTTAGAAACCAAACCCTTTTTTTTCTGTACAGCAGAAAGCATTTTGGGGAAGGGTTTCCACTGAACTGTATTTGCATCCTTTTTGCTGAAAGCCAAAACTTTGCAGTGAGAAACAAGTTTAGTTGCAAATATCTTAGTTACCTCTAGTAAATCTATTGTCCCATAACAGAGTTTGGCCCATGGGGAGCCAGGTCTGATAGGGTGTTTGAGACAACCACCTATATCCCTAAGCATGAAAAGGTGGTATCAGAAAAAACAATGTATTTAGAGGACTAAAAACGAAATCCCAGGTACTAAATCGACTGCCACTGGCTTTTTCACCAGGTTTTTTTCTTAAATTTTTTTATGTTACGTGTTTTAGGAGGAACAGGATCACAAGGGTTAGCCTGCAGAAAGCCTCAGCCTGGCAGCAGGTGGGAAGGAAAAACTGGGGTTTGGGGCACACACAGTTTGCAGGACTGCAATGAGGGAAAGGATACATTTTCTTTCCTTCACCAATGAGAGGCACTTATCTGAAAGCCACTGAGGTACAAAGATGGAAACTTGCAGCTCTCCTCTCTCCCAGCTTACTTTTCAGGTGAAACTGTACTTTCCCTGACTGTCATGAATGCTGCACTGAAAAAAGCTATTAATAAATAATAGCTTGAGTATGTATACAAGATCATTATTTAATCTTTCAGTAATCTTTTGCCATGCATAATTTATTAAATGTTTTATTTATTGCTCATATTTATTAAAAATTGATTCTATTTCTTCTGCCTAATGTCAATTTCCAGATGCAATAAATTATTAATATTTAATAAATTAAAAGATGCAAGCAAAGAAATATAAAAGAAGTGCTCGCTCCACGTCTTTCTTGCATGCCTCTCACTACATGTTAAGCGATCCCATCCTTCTGGGCAGGCTGGGGTTGCACTTTAATTTACAATCTGTGGAGTACTGACAATAAAAATTATGAAACGCCAGAGTCAACCTTCATCGCCCT
The DNA here is from genome assembly GCF_013368605.1 of Nyctibius grandis. NCBI lineage: Eukaryota > Metazoa > Chordata > Aves > Nyctibiiformes > Nyctibiidae > Nyctibius > Nyctibius grandis. The sequence goes on along the minus strand of NC_090658.1, from coordinate 116,300,851 downwards.
CTTGCCCCAGGAAGCCTGTGAGGTTGTCTTCAAACCGAGGAGAGGCTCTGAAACTGAGCACTCATCTCAGAGCCATCAGACTCTGCTTTCAAGATGTTTGCTACAACCCCAAGAGTTAGAAATGATAAATAAAAAATAAACCCAGAACAAATAATATGTCTCTGGGATTGAAAGCTTCAAAAAACCCTGAAGATACGATGCAACATGTCATAAGATGATTCAAAACTTTTATTCCAAACACTTCCTGGCATCTGCACACGGAGGAACAGCAGCCTTAGGTTTGATCCCAACATCACTGGGAGCTGGGGACACCCAGCAGATCTCAAGGAACATCCTGCGTTGAGGCAGTCTCCCCTGTATAACCATTTTAGCTCCAGCCCAAACCCCTCCTTAGCTTTTACCTGTTCACCCAGCCGTAAGGTGACAGCATGTCAATCCTTGCTCTTCACCACCTGGAGCAGCTGGGCTTGAGGGTAATCTTTTGGTGCACCCTGTGCCTGGGGTAACCAAGAAGTCCAGTTGCAAGATCAGAAAAGTCTTCACCAGCTCTGAGGTCTCTGGACACACCTGCAGCACAAACCAAAGCTAGAACATTGTCAAATTGGAAGCAATTAAAAACAAAAACCCAAACAATAATGATATGAGTGTCTGGAAGGAGCCGAGGAATGATTAAAGCAATTAAATCTGGATAACTTGGCTAAGAGATTACTGTGGAGAACAGAAGCACTTCCATAAACTTGGAAGGCTTAATCACCATCTGGGGGGCATGGGCACATGCAACGATGCTGGGACACGCAGGGGGACTGTAAACCCCAGACGAGGCTGGGAAACCCAAATCTCTCAGCACAGAAATTGAACTGGAGGTGGGACTATCTGAGCAGGGGAAAATGGATGAAACAGCAGCTCTACCCTCATCTGGCAAAGCAGATGGAACAAAATAGCAGGTCACGTCTCAGAAAAGGAAGCAAGGCAGAGAAGGGGACCACACCATAACCAGAGAGCGCTGGTTCTCGTGTTAACAGTCAGCTGGTGTTTTTCACCACACTGCTCTGTTATCGTTTCAGCCCCAAGAGTTTAAATTATGTTTAAATTGACAGTGTCTCTTTCCGAGTCTGATGCTTCCCCCCATCCCTCCCTGCTTTCCACACACCCCATGCAGATGTAGAAATTAGGTTACAGGCATTGAGAGCTGGGAAATTAAATGTGACTGTTGGATAAAGCTCTGCAAGTGACAAATCCAATGAGTTCATTTCAATCTTCTTGAGCTGCTAAACGTATTGACTGCATGGGCCGGTGCACGGCTCTGCCTTTCTGACAGAGCCAGGGAGGGCCCTTCTATGGGACACCTACTCCTGGCTTTGATAGGCACTTTGTTCTTGTGGTCTGTAAACTGACCTAGCTAAAAAGCAGTGTTTACAGTTAACAAAACACATACAAACCCTTTTATAGTGGTATGGATGTACCTAGATTATGGACCGAGTAGGTTTTATGCCAGTTTCTGACTGCCAAGGGTTATAGCGGTTGAGAATCGTCTGCATGGAGTGCTGACGCGGTGCTCCTCCACATTGGCTCTCCTCCCGGCCACGCCAGCGTTGCAGCCCAAATGTGTTCCTCCTTTTAGCCGAGCCATAGGCAGGTACCTGCTTGTTCCCTGTTGTTTTGGTTTTGTCCACACACTCAGCACAGCCCTGCTGCCCCTTGCTCCTCACCTCTATGGTGGAGATGCTATCCCATACCCTAAAGATGCCCAAAGTTTTATTCACAATTTAGCACTTTTTCCAAGACTCTGGGCTGAAGGTTTTTATCAATCCTCCCTCGACATTAGAAAAAAGCTTCTGCACACGTGCCCACCAGCATTGTAAAAAGCCAACGGTCTAAACAAGGATGCACCGCATTTAATGTTGCACTGACTGAATCTGCTCAGCATCCTGCCCCAGGGATTCAGGATATGAGATAACACATTTCCGAGCTCAGAGACGGTTTCGTATCCTGTAATGTCTTTAGGAAGGGGGCATTGTAGCTAATTAAGATGCTGAAAGAAATAAACATGCCTCATTTATCCTGGTTATAAATTCCTGCTAATAGTTGATGGTAAAGACTTGTGCTCTAGCGCAAGGGAAATGAGCTAATTTAGAAGAACACCATACCCTGTTCCTTGTCCATCGGTGCTGCTCCTCACAGCTTCATTACAATCTTACAGTAGCTGGTTTGAAAAGCTTCAGTTTCTAGAGTCAGGAGATTGTGGTTTTGTTGTTGCTTTCTCTTTTATGTCCCCTTAAAACAAAAGTTTCTTTTTTATCTAAAAAAACCCCTCCTAACTGAAAAACATCATCCAAGTTTATTATAAAGGGTGAGAAGACAAGACAGACAACACACATTTTTAGTTTCATTTTTTCCAAACAAAATCTTGCTGTTTTGGTGACCAGTCTTGATCAATTACCTTCTCAGCTGACTAGAGTTTACAGAAGACCAGTTTTATTTTATTTTCTAACAATCATAGGAAACTTCTCAATTAATCAGATGTCTGAGAACCTTTTTCCACCACTCTCTAACTTTTAAGGCTCCCTGCATGCCCTGGGCAGGCAATTTTCTCTCTAAAATAGTAACTCAGTCCACAAAAAAAACAGTAAGTCCAAACTGCACCCTGGCCACCTTCTTTGGAGCCTATGAACTCGTTCTTTTCACTGTTTCAGTATGAACAATCTCTCACGATCCCACCTTATCGCTGCCTGGTGTCCATCACCCACAAAGAACCTCCAGCTCTCAGGGCCGAATTCTCCAGTATTTCCTAAGACATGGACTCTCAAAGTGGGAGTTTTCCTTTGGAAAGCATATTAAAACCAGCTCCCCCACATAGTATTCCTTGATGCAATATGCAGCCTTTTCCAGGGCTATATGTGACATCTGTTCCACTGCAGTCAAAATCCTTCCAGATTAAGGCAATAATGCAGAAAGGTGCCAAGTGGGAGATCCATACTCTGTTATAATTTTGAAAATCTCTACCTCACTTATCAGTTTAAGCAAAGTATTTGATTTTTAAGATGGATATTTGGAATTACACCACACATGTCAGGGTCTTGAGTGTGCTTCCCCCTGCTCCTGGGGTTTTAGCAGCCTGGGCTTGGGGTCAGCTGAGCTGGTGGCCTTGGTAAAATAGCTGTTGAAGCCTGGGCCAGGGTCACACCTCTTCTCCAGAGCTGCCCTTGAGCTGAGCTCCTGCCCTCGATCTGAGCTCCTGCCCTCAGTCTCTGCCTGATCTATGCCACAGCTTTGCTGCAGCTATGCCCATGCCTGATCCTGCCCTCACCCACTGGCTGATGTCCTGCCCGGCCTCAGCCTGTCCCCATCTCCACAGAGGTGCCTGGTGCCCCAGGCTGGGGCTGCCAGAAAAGGTATGAGTTGAAATCTGTTGGTATTAGTTGAAAACCTTTGGCAGAAAATGAGAACGATGTTTTCTGTAGAAAGGAGACAATTTCACTAAATAATTTAATTTGATCTGGATTCCTACATTCCATGAATAAATGATTTTGACAGAAAATTTTGTTCCAGTTGTCATTACAAGCAATATCTAAGTGCATCTACAGTAGCATTTTGGTTCAAATCAAGAGCCTGCTTTTGAAGTAAAATCTCCTGGTGACCCCTAATTAGCCATGCTTTGATTTCCATCACTGGGTAATAGTGGACCATGCAAACAGGTCTCCTTCTGGATGAAGCTAAACCAGAAGGTGGGCTTCAACTGCTAGTGGCTTTCCAATCCATGAGAACAGACTAGAGCTAGCCTGAAGTAAATCTCCTTGAAATATCCATAGTGTGAACATTGGGCCCTCAGCATTGGTTCCATCCAAAATCACTCAGTTAATGGAACCTTGAAACTACTTTTTAAACAACGTATAAGCTACCCAGACATACTGTTTTAAACTGAAAGACGGTAGATTAGATATTAGGAAGAAATTCTTTACTGTGAGGGTGGTGACACACTGGCACAGGTTGCCCAGAGAAGTTGTGGATGCCCCCTCCCTGGCAGTGTTTAAGGCCAGGCTGGATGGGGCTTTGAGCAACCTGGTCTAGTGGAAGGTGTCCCTGCCCATGGTAGGGGGCTTGGAACTAGATGATCTTTAAGGTCCCTTCCAACCCAAACCGTTCTATGATTCTATGATATTAGTCTGGTATCTCATTTTGATAAGTAAATACTACTTATAGAGAACTTGCACCATCTGAATTCTCAGTTGCCTGATACAAAGAGCAAAGATTCTCTGAAGCTAGTCATTTTTGCAAGTCATTGAGTCATTTTTTTCAGAACATTTTATCTCAGCATGTTGAGGTTGCCTGTATCTTGTTAGTTTTGACCCAGTGTTGACTTCTTGCATCACATATTTCACATTTGTGGTGTGTGCGTGAATAGAATCACAGAACGAAAATTTCCTGAGATAATAGAAACGCAGATGGCACCATACCAAAAGGTCTGTAAAAACTGAGTCATTTACTTTGCATCAGAAGAAATAATTTGTGTAAGAAAACTTGATATAAATGGGACTGTAAATAATTAGATAAATCAAACAATTTAGGCTTTCTTAAAAAATGCAACACAAGGGAGTCAATCTGATGATTAATGCAGACATTAGCATCTTGAAGCTAATAGCTATCTATACATGTGTGTTCCACGACCACCTACAGACTGCTTCCCAGATGGTGCATCTGAGCCTTGTGTAGAGGTGCACAGGATGCCTGGGGGAAGGTATGATGTGAAGAAAATGTAGTAAAGCTTGCCACAAAATTAAAATGTTTGAAGAAAATTGGAGTTCGACATCTCATACAAAGCATAGAGCATAAGTGCCCTTCCAACAGGAATGGGAATGTAACAGAAAGTCAGCACCGTCTCTGTAACAGCGGATCACAAAACTTCTTCTCATTGCAGCAAAGGGAACGTTTGATAAAGTGTCTTGTCTCCTGTCCTGTGTTGGTAACTGCTTAAGGGCTGACCTCTTGAGATCCTGAAGGAGCACAGGGTTTGACGTTTCACATCTACTGTCCAGCACACCCTCAACAAGTCCAGTAATTATAAGGCAAAAGCACTCTAACATCTAATACTTGGTCCTATTCCTGAATTCTAAGCAGCCACACAGTAGAGATTATGATTGAAAAAAGATACAACGTCAGGAAGAAAGGCATGAAGAGCAGACAGATACTAAAGACAAAAACACAGCATCACTTCCCTCACATTTCCAGACAGAGAAGCATTTCATCTCAGAAGAGATTTGATTCTGCATCGCGTTGGTTTGTGGTTTGATATCCTTATTTTTTGACTAGTCCAATTTCAGCCCTGGCAAAATATAATTGGTCAGAGCTCTGCTTCTGTGCTTGAAACTTCAATTCAATAACCTCTCTCCTATTGTATTCCGCAGAGATCCAGAACTAATGTGTGCCCAGGATATGAGAAGAATGATTCTCTGGGAGAGCTGAAGTTCAATTCCTTTCTTTCATTTCAATAAACTGAGGTCGACTTTTAAACTGGCAGGCCTGTCAAAGGAGATTTTTTATCACAATTAGAAGATGAGACATGTAGTGGCCTTATTGAAAGAATAGAATGGATTTTTCCTGCATTTCTGTGCAAGTATCAGTCAGAAAAGGCAGAGCAGAGGGAACACAATCAAAAATTTTTTCACAAATACTCATGCTGATTAAAAAAACGAATTTGTTCCAGCTGTGTTTGCTTCTCTCAAGTAGGCAAATAATCCAGTTCTCATCACACAGATTCTCATGGAAAGCAAACTTTGGAAACTCGTGAGGATTCATGGAAAGCAAAGTTTACACAGAGGAGGAAATCAGCCAGACACGAATCAGACTGCACTGATTGCAACCGGCACTGCAAACACGTACAACTATTTATGGGAATATTGGAGAGAATTACAGTAGTGCCTTGTGCAAGGCTTCAAACATGTCAGTGCACTGCTGCTCAAAGGAATGCTGCCTTGGACAAACTCTTGGTCAAACCCAACAAGTATGAAGTAATATCAGTTTTTGTAATGATTTAAACCTGTATTTCTCTTACTTGAAGGACTCCCAGCCCAAGAGGGTTCTAATTGTTTCATTTATATGTGACTTTAATCTTTATATTTATCCATATCTTCTGACATAGTCTTTATATTCATATTTATCCAAATGAGGAACAACCACCTTCTGACCTAAGCAAGCCATCTCCCTAGACACCATAGCCAGGAATACTGAGCATTTAATGCAGCTGCTGCATGGGAAAAAAAAGATCCCAGACAGACAGTGACTACAGATCCAAGAGCAGACAGCAGTGGCCTTGTGCCCATATAGCACAGCTCTAATTTCAGTTTCTTCATGACCTGCAGCCCAGCCTGCCCTAACGCAAGCAAGTTTGATACTCACTAATGCTGCAGCTGTGGCAGAGCAAAATGGAGATGGCAAAGCCTGGTGGTAAATACCCCAAGAGTGGTGTCACAGCAAGTCAGGTCAGCCTGCAAGCCATTTTTAAGGCTAGTTTAGGGATGGTTTTTAAGGCTAGTTTTGAGCCAGTCCACTAGCCTGTCCCACTCAGCAGCCGCACAGATACCCCTGACACCAATGACCAAGAGAGGACAGGCTCAAGCCTTCCAGCAGCAGCGCAGAGCTGGTTTACCCTGAGCTAGCCATCAAGGTCTTGCGGCTAGCATGGCGCACCTTGCACGGGTTTCATGAAAACGGTACCCAACTGCCTGGATAAAAACAAATATGGGTAGGTCTATGCAAGTGCTGTGAATATTAGGACAGCACAGCCTTACAGCAGTGACACAGTGCCACGAAAACTTCGAGTACAAGGGGAAGGCAGGCTGGGAGGTGGACGGGGACTACATCTACACAGCGGCGGGAGCCTCCGATAACGACTTCATGATCCTCACGCTGGTGGTTCCCGGCTTCAGCCCTCCGAGCCCAGCGCTGGAGGATGCAGAGAGCAAGGAGGTGGCCAGCATCACCTTCGTCTTCGAGACCGTCTGCAGTGTCAGCTGCGAGCTCTCCTTCATGGTGGGCATCAACTCATGGACCAACACGCTGGTGGAGACGTGGATGGGCACCAAGGGGAAGTAGTCCTACACCTATGTCATGGAGAAAAATGCCACCATGAGTTTCACGTGGGCGTTCCAGAGCACCCCGTACCGCGAGGCAGGCCGGCAATACACCAGTGATGTGGCCAAGCTCTACTCCATCAATGTCACCAATGTGCTGGGAGGGGTGGCCTCCTTCTGCTGGCGCTGCGCCCCCAAGACGGCCGGGTCCTGCGCCCCGTGTCCCCCCGGGAGCGCGGCTCGGGCGCCTGCCACCCCGGCCCACCTGGCACCTACCTGCGGGGTCATCTCTCCAACGGGACCCCCGCCTGCCACCCCTGCAGCCCCGGCACCCACAGCAACCAGCTCCGCTCCCTCTGCTACAACAACTGCACCTTCTCCCTGGCGCTGCCGGGCCACATCCTGCACTACGACTTCCCAGTGCTGGCGGCTAGTGTGGCCTTGGACAGCGGCCCCAGCTTCACCGCCAAGGGCCTCAAGAACTTCCACCACTTCAACATCAGCCTCTGCGGCCTCCAGGGCAGGAAGGCGGCTTCCTGCACTGACAATATGACGGACGCACAGCTGCCGGCGGGCTGGGGGACCCTTGCCCGCGTGGTGACATCCTACGTGTGCCAGGCCATTGTGGTGCCACCCACATCGTGGGCTACAAGACGCCCGTGTCCTTGCAGCCTGTCAGCCTGGCCGACTGCCTCGTGGGTGTCACCGCCAGCTCCACGCTGGACGGCATCGTCTCCCCCCGCAAATATTTCCTCCCCGGCCACCCCGACCTGCCCAACATCATCTTCTTCTTCAGGTCCAACAACGTGTCACAGCCCTGCAGCAGGGGCCGAGCCACCACCATCCGCCTGCACTGTGACCCGCTGTTCCCCTGGCACCGGCACCCTGGCTGTGCCCAGTAAATGCCCCAAGGGGACATGTGATGGCTGCACCTTCCAATTTCTCTGGCTGACGGGCAACACTTGCCCCCGCTGCTCCGCCGGCCACTATCACCCCATCGACGGCGCTTGCCTCAGCGGTGTCGAGAGAACCACATACATGTGGCAGGAGCCCTGGCTGTGCCGTGGCAGGCAGAGGTTGCTGGCGCACGAGGTGAGGGCTTTTGGTTGAAGCCCCAAGTTTTGGTTGAAGGTGGGGATCGCCGCCGGCACATGCGTTGCCGTCCTCCTCGCCGCCCTGGCCGCCTACTTCTGGAAAAAGAACCGAAAGTTGGAGTATAAATACTCGAAGCTGGTGGTGACCGCGGTGGTGAAGGAGAGCGAGCTGCTGGTGCCGGACAGCTGTGCCATCGTGGAGGGGGAGGATGCCGAGGACAGCCTCATCTTTACCACTAAAAAGTCGCTTTTTGGCAAAATTAAATCCTTCAAGTCCAAGGACGTCAGACGGTTTCGACTCGGTGCCTTTGAAGCCATCGTCTGGCAGCACCACAGCGGAGCCGTGACGGAGCTGGGGGAAGTCACCCCGCACCCACCCACGCCCCCCCAACGTGGCCTTAGGGACCCGCTTTGGACTGGATTTCGTTACAGCTTTTGTATGTGTCCCCCCCCACACCTCCTCTGTGTCCCCTTCAACCGAGCGCCGAAACATGCCAAATACAGGAGTGGCGTTTGTAAAAAAAATAAAAATTTAAAAAAAAAAAAGCTCGGCCTTTTATATGCAGCCACTGTTGGAAGATGCCTTGAGTACCAAGGAAGCAGTGGTGGGAAAGAGCAAGAGTAATATTTTGAGTCCATGTAAAAGGGTTCAATTCCACACGGACAGTTTTCTCTCAATAACATTTTTTTTCCCACTGATAGCAGCTCAGAACCACGCAACTGGGGGATCCCTGTGCCATCTGGAGCATTTCTGAATAGGAGTTCCATAAACCATTCAGCAACACTTTTACCCCTGCGTGTATATTCCCAAGAGGGGATTGCAGTGGTCTAGGCAATGTGTGTTTGAAACCCTGGCAATTAAAACTTGATCAGGTCCACCGTGCATTTCACCATCATCTGCAAGATGACTCTGCTTGACAGACTTTGGCCGTCTCACAGCAGTATTTCAAAGGGTCATTGAGGAACCTCCCTGTACCTCTGCACAAACATGGATTTCTGTTTCCCTGCACCAGTTAGTCATGTCATGAGTCATAACCCAGAGCACGCAGCAGCCCTACCAGGTTCACCACTCTTCAGAGATGCGGGTAGAGTGGAGCTGGCACTACGTGCACCCACCTGGTGCTGTTCAGTCAACCTGGAGGTGTACAAAAGCCATCCCAAGAGGAGAACCAATGCAGGTTCCCCTTCCCTGCAGACTCCACCAGGAAAAAGGCAGGTTTCAGAGTTGTCCTTACCCCACCACCAAGGCTAGCACAATTACTCGCTGCCTTCAGCCCAGAGTGGCAATCCATCTAGCTGGAAATAGGGCTGGCTGCTCCTTGTGAAAACTGCCCTATCCCCATCCTGTTGTTTCTGGCTATTTTTGGCCACCTGAGTAAAGCGAAGAAGGGGTGCCCACAGAGACTTGGTGGGACACCTCGCATGACTGGAACGTGGTCATGGATGGCTATGTCCTGTTCAGGAAAGACAGGCCACTAAGGAGAGGTGGTGGAGTTGCTCTTTATGTGAGTGAGCAGCTAGAATGTATTGAGTTCTGTCCAGGGGCGGATCAGGAGCGAGTTGAGGGTTTGTGGGTGCAAATTAAGGGGCAGGCTGGCAGGGGTGATACTGTTGTGGGTGTCTATTACAGGCCACCGGATCAGGATGAGGAGGGTGATGAGGCCTTCTACAGGCAGCTGAGAGCAGTCTCGCAATTACAGGGTCTGGTTGTCATGGGGGATTTCAACTACCCTGATATTTGCTGGGAGGCCTACTCAGCCAGCCATCCTCAGTCCAGGAGGTTCCTCCAGTGCATTGATGATAACTTTCTGATGCAAATGGTGGATGAGCCAACTAGGAGAGGAGTGCTGCTGGATCTTATCCTTACTAACAAGGAGGGTCTGGTTGAAGAAGTGAAGGTTGAGGGCAGCCTTGGTTGTAGTGACCATGAGATGGTAGAGTTCAGGATCTCATGTGGCAGGAACAGAATAGCTAGCAGAATCACAACCCTGAACTTCAGGAGGGCCAACTTTGGCCTTTTCAAGCAATTGCTAGGGGAAATCCCATGGGACAGGGTACGAGAAGGTAAGGGGGCCCAAGATAGTTGGTTAGCGTTCAAGGACTGCTTCTTCCGAGCTCAAGATCAGAGCATCCCAGCAGGTAGGAAGTCAAGGAAGGGTACCAGGAGACCTGCATGGTTAAACAGGGAACTGCTGGGCAAACTCAAGTGGAAGAAGAGGGTGTACAGATCATGGAAGGAGGGGCTGGCCACTTGGGAGGAATATAAGTCTGTTGTCAGAGGATGTAGGGAGGCAACTAGGAAAGCTAAGGCCTCCTTGGAATTAAACCTTGCAAGAGAGGTCAAGGACAACAGAAAGGGCTTCTTCAAATACATTGCAGGTAAAACCAACACTAGAGGCAATGTAGGCCCACTGATGAATGAGGTGGGGGCCCTGGAGACAGAGGATAAAAAGAAGGCGGAGTTACTGAATGCCTTCTTTACCTCTGTCTATACTGCTGGAGGCTGTCCTGAAGAGCCCCGGACCCCTGAGGCCCCAGAAGAAGTCAGGATAGAGGAGGAATCTGTCTTGGTAGATGAGGGCTGGGTCAGGGACCAATTAAGCAATCTGGACATCCATAAATCCATGGGCCCTGATGGGATGCACCCGCGGGTGCTGAGGGAGCTGACGGAAGTCATTGCTAGGCCACTCTCCATCATCTTTGCTAAGTCGTGGGCAACAGGAGAGGTGCCTGAGGACTGGAGGAAAGCGAATGTCACTCCAGTCTTCAAAAAGGGCAAGAAGGAGGACCCGGGTAACTATAGACCGGTCAGCCTCACCTCCATCCCCGGAAAGGTGATGGAACAACTTGTCCTTGGTGCTGTCTCTAGGCACATCAAGGATAAGGGGATCATTAGGGGCACTCAGCACGGCTTCACCAAGGGGAAGTCATGCTTAACCAACTTGATAGCCTTTTATGAGGACATAATCCGGTGGATAGATGATGGTAAAGCTGTGGATGTGGTCTATCTCGATTTCAGTAAAGCGTTTGACACGGTCTCCCACAGCATCCTCGCAGCTAAACTGAGGAAGTGTGGTCTGGATGATTGGGTAGTGAGGTGGATTGTGAACTGGCTGAAGGAAAGAAGCCAGAGAGTGGTGCTCAATGGGACAGAGTCCAGTTGGAGGCCTGTGTCTAGCGGAGTCCCTCAAGGGTCGGTTCTGGGACCAGTACTATTCAATATATTCATTAATGACTTGGATGAGGGAATAGAGTGCACTGTCAGCAAGTTCGCTGATGACACAAAACTGGGAGGAGTGGCTGACACACCAGAAGGCTGTGCTGCCGTTCAGAGAGACCTAGACAGGCTGGAGAGTTGGGCGGGTAGAAATTTAATGAAATATAACAAGGGCAAGTGTAGAGTCCTGCATCTGGGCAAGAACAACCCCATGTATGAGTACAAGTTGGGAACAGACCTGTTGGAGACCAGCGTAGGGGAAAGGGACCTGGGGGTCCTAATGGACAGCGGGATGACCATGAGCCAGCAGTGTGCCCTTGTGGCCAAGAAGGCCAATGGCATCCTGGGGTGTATTAGAAGGGGTGTGGTTAGCAGGTCAAGAGAGGTTCTCCTCCCCCTCTACTCTGCCCTGGTGAGGCCGCATCTGGAGTATTGTGTCCAGTTCTGGGCCCCTCAGTTCAAGAAGGACAGGGAACTGCTAGAGAGAGTCCAGCGCAGGGCCACAAAGATGATTAAGGGAGTGGAACATCTCCCTTATGAGGAGAGGCTGAGGGAGCTGGGTCTCTTTAGTTTAGAGAAGAGGAGACTGAGGGGTGACCTCATTAATGTCTATAAATATGTAAAGGGCAAGTGTCAAGAGGATGGAGCCAGGCTCTTCTCAGTGACATCCCTTGACAGGACAAGGGGCAATGGGTGCAAGCTGGAACACAGGAGGTTCCACTTAAATATGAGGAAAAACTTCTTTACGGTGAGGGTGACCGAACACTGGAACAGGCTGCCCAGAGAGGTTGTGGAGTCTCCTTCTCTGGAGACATTCAAAACCCGCCTGGACGCGTTCCTGTGTGATATGGTCTAGGCAATCCTGCTGCGGCAGGGGGATTGGACTAGATGATCTTTCGAGGTCCCTTCCAATCCCTAACATTCTGTGATTCTGTGATTCTGTGATTCTGTGCCTACCCCTCTCCTGTAAAGACCTTCGTGGTACCCTTGAAGGAAAAATTGTAAGTTGATAATTAATAGAGCATGTAATAGTTTGTGGCCTCCAAAAAAGACATAGCCTTGCACACTGTTTGTTAACAGTTTCACTGCAAATAAAGAACTTTCTTGTTATTATATATAAATCTGTTCTACTTTTCCAACTGATTATTCTAAGTGTTTTGTGAGTAAAATTCATCCATCTCTTCACTGAGCAGCAGGATTAACAAATCCTGGCTTTCTACAGAGAAGTGTCCTGACTCTCAATGGTCTCCAGCCAGCACAACTTCTAGAAGAAGAAAGGACAGCAAGTGCTGAGCTGGTTCCAAGTTACAAATATACTTGAGCTCACCCTGTAACCTGTCACTGTGCAGGGACATTAATTGGTGTCTCTCCTCTATCCAAAGAGCGGATAGAGTTCAAGTGTCATGATATCCAGATAAATACATCATCTTTGAGATCTCTCCATCAGAACTGAACTTTCTTGATATTTGCTGGGGAGGAGACACTGACAGACAGAAAGATAGATGGAAGCAAAGACCAATGGACAGTGAAACTGTGTGGTCTCACTGCTTCTGAAAACCAGACTGATGTGGAATAAAACACGTGACCACCCTGAAACACCAGGTGCCTGAAGTTGTCAGATTGTTATTTCTGCACCCTGGGTTGGAGGAAGGCACAGAAGTCGGACACTTTTATTAGAGAAGTTCTCCTCAAAAACCAAAAAAGAGGAAAAGCATCTTCATATATGGCCTGTAACAGCCTTATTGTGAGCTCTTACAGAGTCAGCACAGGAGAGGACATCAGTCTGATAATGGCAGTGCAACTCACAGCATCTCAGTCAGCCCCACTGCTTCATCCCAGTGGGACTGCTAACTATGAAGCTCCCTGCAGCTGTTCTTCCAAGGTGGATACCATCCTGGGCTGCAGGCCCCCCTCCAGACCCAGAAGCACACTGAAGGCACCCCATCGCTACTGAAGCACGGTTTGTTTTTTTTTTAATCTCTCCATTGATTTATAATTGCTCCAGGCAATAATGATCCTATGTTAACTGCACACTCTTGCTTTCATTAGCCAGTCTTCTCTTTGTCCTCGCAGGTTGTGAGACCTTCTTGTGTCTGTGTGTCTGCCTCAAAGCAGGTTTACAATTTTCAGAGCAGGAATTGTTCTACTGATTTTTTTTTGCTGCAGCACATGGCAAACCATCCTGACTGGGTTGCATCGGGCATCAAGGCTTCCTCTCCAGCAAAGCGCTCTGTGCCACAGCAAGGTGAAGGCTGGCCTGAGCAGAGCAGGAAGCCCAGCCTTGTGGAGGTAAGTCAGGGTGAAGAGGACCATCTCAGGGCAGGAGACTCTGCAAGGCTCTGTGGTGGCTCAGCAAATCTTTCTTACTCTTCTTTTAAAAGTACATTTCTAAATGTGCTGCCTTGAGGCCAAAGAAATACCCAGAACAAACATGAATTTTTCAGGAGGATGGAATGTGTCTACTGCTGTTCTCTAAGACACAAAGGAGACAAAAAGGACAATTTTCTGACTTCAAAGAAGAAGTCTATATTTTTAGTATAAACTTCCAGCAACATATCCATGCACACACACACAAATATACTACATATAAATACATAAACATGTATATGTGATTCCCACCACCATGGTTTTGACAGAGCCTGCCCCATTGTTAATCATCACAGAAGCCTGCCCTGGTAAGCCATCTTCATGTTCCTCTGCTATTAATCATTAACGTTAACCACTTGAGCTGGAAGTAAAGCACTTTCTCTCCCAAGAACATCCTAACTGAAAAAGGGGAGAGGAAAAAGCCAAGCAAAACTTGTTTTGCTTGTTAGTGAAAGCCCCGGTAATGCAATGGCCTTGATCCCTTTTTGTGTTCACTACCTGGAACGGCTGCAGAGTCATTAGCAGGCTGTTGGGCAGGGCTGGGGAGTGGAAAATGATGTATGGCACCCTCGGGGCTAGTTGCATGTGCCACCATTCAGGTGAACAGAAAACCCATGCACTTGTCCTGCATGTAAAATGACAGCCTTATCCCCCGTGACACATAAACATGATTTAAAAAATAAATATACTGTTTCCTCAGTGACTGAGCATTAAATCTTAACCAACATCCTGCTGAACCAATAGAAACGCTTTTCAGCTCAACCAGCTGTGGATCAGGCCCTCTCTGATGACACAGGCTCCTGATTTTCTGCCCTTGCAAACCACCTTCACTCTCTGCCCAGGACGTCCAGCCAGCTCAGCCGTGAGCGCTCACGATAGCAGCCAGCAGCATGCAGAAAATTCAGCCCCCGCGGTTTATGGGAGGCACAGGAGTGAGGTCAGGATGGGACAGAGTGTTCTGAAGTAGCTGCAGACTGACATAGTCATTGTCTCTGTATGCTTGTCTATGTGCCTATGTACGTATACCCAGAATATTTGCACTTTGATATGAAAGTCTGCTGAATGGGACCCATGCATTTCATCAGCCATTCCCAAAGCTTAAAGGCTTAGCAAGCTGCCTACTTCTAAATGACATTGAGACTTTAGCAATTTTTTGTGAAAATATGGAAAACGTAATCCTCTGTTACGTGGCTTTCTGGCAAAGAAGTCTGATCTCTGCTTCTTCCAAATACTTCCATTTTGTATTGCTGCACAAGAGATGATCCAGCCATTTGGAAGTGGATATGACCAAATAAAATAACTGAGGCACTAATCTTATTACTGACATACATTACTAACATTTCCCTTCCACCACACACATCCAGGGAATGATGCAGGTTTTTAGCTAATTTAATACTAAGCAATAAAAATACCAAAACAAGAAGTATCAATCCACTTGAGCCAATTCATTCTCGCATCTGGACAGAAAGTATTTGAGTAACATGGACAAACCTGTTCTCAGCTTTTCAGAAAAACAGTCTGGAAAGGGATTCAGGGGATCCTCTACCCCATCCCAGTGCTCTAAACTCTACCACTGGCCAAAGTTAGGAAACTGCCACGGTTGGGGGTCAAACTAGTTTTCATGCATCAACAAAATGGTCCAAACAACTGGGACTGACTAAGATTTTATCTGACAATTTTTTTTCTGATTGGATGTTTTCAGCTGTCAGCACGAATGTAAATTCTCCTCACTTCAGGCAGGTAAATATTTCCTTGCAACAGGGCCATGAAAAACAGGTCCGCTGTGAGTCATTTTATCTCAGGCAATTTTTCATAATTGGACTGCATGGAACAGACTCCTCTGTTCATTGGTGTGATATCAGATAATAAAATAAATAATTTGCCACTATTGTAAGCAGAAGGGAAACAAAACAGATTTATAGCACTGGGATTTGGAAATGCTTGTTACTTGCTTGTTTTCCATTTTGTGTCTTCTCCAGAGGTTAAACAAAAAAATTACTAGGTATCTGTCTGCAAAGAGGTACAGGGGAAACAACAGTGTGTATAAAATCGAGACTTCAGAAGGGAATTTCAATCAGCATATTATCAGGATATTCTGACAAAGTTTAAAATCTCCAGAGATAAAAACAGTCACTGGAACTCATACAGCTTTTGATGCTGATTTGTAATTGCTGTTACCAGACAAAAAGAAAGAAAGGGAAAAAAACAGATAAACAATTTTAGAAGAAATTAAGGAACATGAAAGAGGGAAAGGAAAGAAGAGGAAGGTGCAACAAGCAGAGAAAAATGTAATAAGCACCAGTGGTGGGAAGCTAAAAGAAAATGCCTTAAAATAAGAAAGAAGACACGTGCTTTTCATACTGAGTGATGAAACCTGAGAGCGCATTACTGTAAATTCTCCATTTTGTGATGTCCTTTCTAAAACAGTGTGTCTTAGTCAAACACAGGTGTGATTTGGGTTCAGAATGGGAGTAATGGATTCAATTTCAGCATGCACTCAAAAAATATATAGAAATAAAAGCAAGTAAATAAGCATAGGCTTGAGCATACAGAGTCCGCTCCATCTGCAGAGCCTCAACAAGGCAGAGTCCCTGAAGGAAAAGGACAAAGTGCCAAGGGAGAGGAAAGCAGAGCTGGTTGTAGGGTGGATAATGTGTTGGGCATGGCAATGCCAGATGCCCATGAAGGGGCCTGCCCCACGAGCCTATGCCAAATCAGGGTGAACCCAACCTCAGGCTTGGGGAGATCCATCTCCTCCCAGCTGTGAACCTATTGGGAGCACCCCAAATGTTGCAAGGCACACGGCAGAGAGCAGGAAAGTCTCTCTGCAGAAAATAAGGATGGTCACGAAGAGCCTGAAAGGAGGAAAGCCTTCCAAGCTATGGTGTTAACGAGGGAAGCAGCCTCCTCAGCTGCTCGAGCCTCGCACTGGAGGTCTGAGGCCACCCATACCTCCACTGATGCCCCACAGACACGGGCGTCCACATCTAAGCACAGACCAACCCTAGGCGCTTCAGGGAACTCCCTGCCCCTTGCAAGCTCTGCTCTCTCCTCTGGCATCTTCTGTGCTGCAAGGAGAGCACATGGCAGGGCAGAAGCTCATCCCCTATTTTTTGTCACACCCTGGAGGAGGTTTTTTCTTTCCGTGTGCTGTTTAGGATGCATAGGTAAAATCATATGCCTTCCCCAGGCATCAGCAGTTGGATGTTCAAGGTAAATGGTGCAATACCCCTCAGATTGTCGCTTGCCTGCTCTGCTGCTTTCCCAACAGGCCACTCAAGATATATTAAAGTCACTAACTCAGTGGATTTGCTCTGTACAAATTCGATTTAGAAGTTTCTCATTAGTTCAGAGACATGAAATGACGGACGGAAGGTTTCAAAACTGTTAAGTACAACTGAGGGAAAGATACTTTGCTTGTGCCTCACTCTGACTTCAAGTCATCTCCCATGCTACTTGACACCTATTTCTGAGTAGTATATACTGGTATAGAATTAAATGCTAAAATTTTATGAAATGGGAAAAAATCTTCTGTGAATTCCTTGAGCACCAAGTAAACCATGGAAAGAACAAAAATACTGTATTGAATAACCCCAATATTAAACACACTGAAAAAAAAAAGGCAAGATATCTTACCCAGGAAAAGCAATTTTAGAACATCTTGGGTTTTAGAAAGCCTCCTAAAATGCACATTACATTTTAAATGCAAGAAAGAATTATTACCAAAGAAATCATCACTCAAATATATCCGAAATGTTATAAACTCCAGGAGGAAATCAGAAAAGAAGAACAATCAGGAAAAAGAAAATCAGTAACTGAAGTTGAATTTTTAAAACAGATGACAGCTTCAGCCTTTTCATTGAGTCTGGATTTAAGAACTTTATACATGAATTAAGAAAAAATACTAAGATCACAGTCTACTTGGAAGCTACACACAAAACAGAAACCTGTTTGAGAAAATTTGGCATTCAAAGGCATTAAAATTATTCAGTTACTGCCATCACTCACTGAGAAACATGACGTTCCATCACATGAGTCATCTCTGCAAGGAAATGGGCACAAAATGTATCATGAAGCACACTGAGAAGCCACAAATACAAGACCCAAAGAGAGAGGGAGGGGTTTTGATGTGTGACAACAGCGTGATGTTGGCTAATATCAACTGCGATAGTGCCTTTAGCTTGGTGTATGGGCCAGGCTACAGCGAGGAGGTGGAAGTGCTGCTAACACCTCCCTGGAGGACACCCACTCCAGGTGGGAAGGAGGAGACATGGGGACATTTTGCTAGCTGCTCTGTGGCTTTTTTTTAGCACCCCTTGTATAAACGCACCCAGTAAACCCAATTGCTGCAGCAACCAGACCTTTACAGTGTATCTCAGCTTATATAAAGCAAGGGAATTTTGTAGACCCACTCTGCTCTTCCTAGAGCTCACCAATCCATGGCAGAGAGCAGCACTCATGTATCTCGTTTAAGCACATTTTAGATCCCCCTGCAAAGCTGTAACTGTCTGCAGAGGATGTTGGGTGAGGACATACCAAGTCCTCACCATCAAAGCAAAGGCAGGTCGACAGTCTGGATAAAATTGTTGCTGAGCACATTGACACCTGGAGACCAGGCAAGGCAGCTCACATCAACGTCATTGTTTCTTCATGGAGGTGTTCCCCAGTCTGGCTGTCCAGGTGGGCATCAATCCTTCCTCTCCTCAGGTGGGTGTAAATCTTGTGTTATTGTTTCTACCCGGTCTGGAGCCCCCAACCCTCCAGGCAAGCCATCCACTGCACATAAGGACCTTCTAGCCTCACTCACTGCCAAGATGGCAACGTGAAACTTCTCCATCTGAAACTCTTATTTATGGACCTGCCTAGAAGCAGCGCACCCAAAGCTGCACATACTGGCCCCAAACAACAGTTGATGCTCCTTCACAGCGGCTCCTTTTTCCTCGTCCCAGCTGATCCCTGTAACCCCTCACACCCCAGTGGCCCCAAATGCAGAACCCCTCTAAGAGAACAACAGGCCAGAGACATCCTACAGCACCGAGTACACACAGCTGGTCCTACTCCATCTTTCGTCGCTGGTGCAGCTACATCCACTGTGGTGTAGCTACGTGACGCAATTCAGTGCAATTCATGACCCTTTCCTGTCACTGTGCACCACATGCTCTTTGTTGCAGACAGCTATGATTTATTCTAACACTGTCTTGAAGTCTTCCTCAGAAAAATCCTCCACAATTTCAAAAGCTGTGATTTTATCTTTTTTTTTTTTTTTATAATCAGACTGGGAAATTGCTGGGGCTTTTTTTTCCCCTCCACTTTTAGAAGTCAGGATCATGTTTTGCTTGCAAACAGAGCAGCTGAATAATCTTACAGTCAACCTCTTCACTTAAGGAAACATTTTTAACTCGTTCACTTTAAGGGCTTTTGTCCTGGTTTGGAGGATTAAGAGAGAGCATCTGTCATCGGTTTAATAGCCAGCCCAGCTTTAAACCGTGAGAGCTTTGCAACGAAAGTCCTTGATTAGCTAAAGAACATGTGCTAATTACTATTTCATTATGAACTTCCTGTGATGATCTTTCCTTTGGAAGCATTAAAAAACTTAGCCTGCCTCTTACTATCTTTGTGGTCGTTTGAAAAAATTGCCCTGCTTCATGATGACACCAGGAAGAGCAGTGCAAAATTTGATTGCAAATCTTATCCAGAGACAACTCAGCCGGTGTTCAAACAGCATCCATACGAAAAGCATTCAGGCAAAAGCTGTTTGGTTTCATTTGGCATCTTCAATTTAAACAAGCCTTGAACAAACAATTTGTACAAGAGTCTAGAATACAGCAAAACTGGAGGAAAGGAACAAGCTCCATCTGAGCAGCTTGTTACAGTGGAAAACGACCACATCTGGTCCTGCAGGTGGAAGTTTACCTACATCAACCCACTACTCTCACAACAAACCCCCAAAGAGCAAAAGTGATATACTGACTGTGATCATGGTGGCTTTTGATCCTCCAGAGTGAAAGGACCATATAAATTTACAACAGAAAGTCAAGGAGTAGCCAGTTAAGGGGGTTTGTCTCAAATTTACCTATAGGCGTGTTCACAAGCCTAAAGACACCGAAGAGAAGAGACCATGTGCCTTGTCAGAGGAGGGGAACAGCCAGCCTAGCCATAGAAACAGCTTGAGGAAGCATGGAGAGATAGACCATATCAAACTCCTTCTTGACCTCAGTGGGTTCCCTCAAAAGTCAGACACAACTTGGCAGGAGGGGTGCATTTACATACCCGCTCCTGTAATCTGCCAGCAGCTGAGCACAGGGGAAAGCTATGGATTTCTTAACCACAAAGGAAACATGTCTGGAATCAGATTCCTTGTGGGTGACAATGGTAAGATCGAGAGCTAAGCTCTTTTTTGAGTCATTCATCATCTTAGGTACGAGTTGTCAGCATTTGAAGGTTTTCCACAAAAGCTGCCACACAGTCTGTGCTCTTTATCAGTTCTCCAGCTATAGTAGTAGAGATGTGTCAGACCCACTATTTTCAGTTATTAAAACTTTCTGCCTAATTTGACAAACTGGAGGAAAGTTCTAGTTATAACTGAACATTAATTAATCTTGCATTCTCCTAAACCTCCAGTTCAAAGTAGTACATATTGTAAAACATAACATTACTCTCTATCCTTTAAGATACCACTGAGACCTTAGAATCATAGAATCATAAAATCATTTTGGTTGGAAAGGACCTTTAAGAATGAGTCCAACTGTTAACCTAATACTGCCAAGTCTGCCACTAAACCATGTCCCTAAACACCACACCTACTTGTCTTTTAAATACCTCCAGGGATGATGACTCCACCACTTCCCTGGGCAACGTAGACCCCTGTCTTCCCCTGAACTCAAACCTAGGCCACTTCCCTGGTCTCTGAAGTGCCAGAGACCTTTAAAGCTTCTGTCCAGAGCATCAGTTATACATCCGCCAATTTAAAATCTAAACAATTAGCCGGAACATAGTCAGGGAATGAAGAAGGCTTTTAGGAAAGGTCCAGGTCCTCACCATTTGTAGGTATCTTATTCTGGGATCAGGGGCATGTAGGTTACTTTTCTTTATACAGGTATGTTTGATCAGCTAAACTGCAGCATTGAGTCCACTGCAGGCTCCACTCTCTTCATTAGAATCACTGAATCATAAAATGCCCTATTCTGGAAGGGACCTCTGGAGGTCACCTACTCCAGCCTCCTGCTCAGAGCAGGAACAGCCAGAGCAAGTTGACCGGGACCTTGTCAGCTGACTGTTGAGTACCTCCAAGGACGCAGACCTGCAACCTCCCTGGGCAGCTATTGTCTGTCATTATAAGGCATTGGCTTCTAGAGGTGGCAGATCTGACTCAGGACCTATGGAAGACCCATGCCCATCGGAAAGGCAGCTGGAAGCCAGGTAGGATGGGTACCCAGGGCATCTCAGCTACCAGTATGTTCAGGTGGCTGAGTACAACTGCAAGTGTCCAAACATGGAGCCAATTTCTCATGTGGTGTGAAAAGGTATTAGAAGCTGGCCCCGTGGTGGGGTTAAGTGATCCCACCAGCACTGGTCTTCCACACATTCTCCTGTACCTGTCAGACTCTCTCTGCATAGCTCTGCTGAGTTCAGTATTCAGTTTTGCCAAGCAAGGCTCTGTGAATCCAGCATAACTGTGGCTCCTACAAGATAATCAGATGCTAGCAGTAAAAGACGAGTAAAATAATTACAGGCTTATAAAAATAAAGATATGTTCTCTACTTCATTCTCCAGCTACCTGCTTGTTGTCTCAGACCAGGAAGAGATTAAAGACTGTAAAACACATACAACCCTAAAATCACCATGCTGTAGACAGCTAATGAGCTGTGCCACTTCCCTTATCTTGAGGCTTGAAACTGCTACGCTGTCATTTTATGCAGTTCCACCAAACATTTTTTTTGCTAGGAAAGAGCCAGAGTGCTTTCAGACCTCTATGCAAGTGGAACTGCATTTCAAAATGGTTCACAAGACCACGTTAAAAGCTTCACTGGTGCCATAAGACCAGGTCTACCCTCCTGTGCAGAAATATATAACTGAAGTGAAATTCGCACATGGTTATTTAGGCCAGTATGAGAGAAAGCCTATTCTTGGCCATCAAAATGGGACAATCAACTGAAATCAGTGGGAATTGTGCTCTTGTACCGCAGTGCGGGGATGAAAAATTATAGGCATGGTAGAAATCTGTAATGTATTTACTGTGAGGAAGCTGAAGGCACAACTCTAATCCTACTCACCATTCTTTTTTATAAAAGTGCATCAGTACTTGCTTTTCACAAACCTGTTAAGCAAAGAGTACTAAAGAGATCTTCAAGTCATGTGAGGCAAGTCCAGCTCCTCTAGGACCACTGGCAACTTAGATACTTGTATAACATTAAACAAACAGCAATGCATAGCTAAAGAGGGAAAGGAATACCAGGTGTTAATGGGTGTATCTCCACTAATTTCACTACACTAGTTCCGCTAACTCCAGCTCTCAATTCAACACACACCATTTTTTAGTGAAGTGGATGCAGAAAATAAGCCTTTTTTATAGCTGTTAGGAAGATTAACTATTCAGATTCCAGCTTTCCAAAGCAATTTATTCCGAGACAAAAGGCAGGGAGTGAAAATGAGAAACTGCAGTCTAAGAAAACAGCAGCAAACTGAAAAGGGAGTTCAGAATGGAAACACTTGGACAACCTTCTTTGTCCAACAACTTGTGCCCTAGGTATAATATCCTGGCCCTGAAACTAAAGCTGAAGGAGATTTTATTACAAATGCAGCTGTATTTATAATTAGACAGTGAAAAGTAGTAGGAAAAAATAGCATAGGAACAATTTTGTATGGGGACTGTGTGACCTAATAGCTGCTTTTCAACTCTAATATCAGTGATTTTGTGCTCTAGTTTCCTTCATCAACTGACTGGGGACTGTTTTTAAAGTCATTAGGAAACTGGGAACATACCAATTTTATTCCAGAATCACAGAGAAATGGCACAGATGAGAAAAAAGATGTAGGTTTTACTCTTACCTAAACTGATTTTGCATAGTTTAAACCTGACTGATGCAGTGGCCATGCCTGTTTTGCTACTGCTAGATGGGAGAGAAAGGATTCAGACCCCGTATGACATTTCCAGACAGTAAGTTACAGACGAAACTTGTAGAAGTGGCAGTTCTTTTTGTTTCCATAGCAACCCAAGCTGCAGTTGTCAGTAATTAAAATTAACTCCACAGTTTTATTAGAATGCTAGGAGTTGCCTTAGACGATGGAGATGAAACAGAAGCCACAATATCTGCAAAAACCAGTAGATTTCTGTATGCAGCTCAGTCATCCCTACAGCAGCATTCAGCTACATCGCGTCCTAGCCCTTGCCACTCGCAGCACTGTTTCAGCATCCTTTTGAACAGTAGTGGGAAATACTAGCTAGAAGATTTTAACCCAACTCCCACAGCAAGCCCAGAGCTTTGCAGATGCGTCCTGCTGCTGACACACAGTTCTCTTGCCTGGACTGTCCCAGGTATATTCTCCTCCCTCCACACCCTGCTGCCTGCTGCAGGTGAGAAAGGTAAGAAAACAACAGTCTTTCTCCAGAGCAGGTTGACCTGGAGCCCATCAGCCACTGAGGTCAGGGACCTTCCTGATGAGAAGGTGCATCCTATGAGTCCTAACAGCTGGACAGAAAAGTCTGTTGAGATGGTCTTGCCAGGTTCTGACATGGATTTAGGGTGGCTCCTTTCATTCCCAGCGAACTGGCACCCCTGAGCTGCAATCCCCAAAGCAATCGTCTCCACCGCAGGTCACATAGCATGGGCAGGGTGTGCAGACTGCAGCAAGCGGTGCTTGTGTTGGTGGGGGGAAAGTTACAGTCCTCTAACCCTCCCCAGCCGTTCCCTCCTACAAAAAGCTCTACAAAGTGCTTGTCATAGAGAATAAATACATCTACATCCTAAGTAAAGAGGACAGGGAAGAAAGTTCAGCACTAAGCCCCTGAGCAACCAACGCTGCTTCAGCCAGCTCATTTCTGGCTCTGTCCTGGACCTTCCCCACCAGCTGTCTGCAAAACAGAGTTTGGGCAAGCATGCTGAGAGGGTTCATTGCAGGACTGCTCCCTAATGTGACTATTACACTGATTCAACTAGACCACACGGCGTTTGGCTCCCTGCGTCCCACAAGTTCTCCAGCACTATCCCAGGTGGCTTTGCAACCTCACATGCCCCCGTGCTAAATATCAGCTAAACATACTACCAGGATCATGTGAAAAAACGCTGCTGTGGTGGGCTACAGCACTTTACTCATTTTCCTTCAGACAAGTGGAACTGGAAAAGCACAGTAAAAATAATAACTATGTTTTTATGGCCAATGTCCCCCTCGTGGGGCCCGGTGGAGAGCCAGGGCCAAGCGCTGTTTAGTGCAGATGCAGCCAGTCTGCTCTGGAGGGAGCAGAACAGACACGAACCAGTCTGTGCTCCTTGGCCTCCCTCCCGAAGATCAGTCCTTGGCTCTCTTTTATTTAGTAGTAGGGATGTATCCATAGAGAGTACCCAAAACCAGTCCTGCCTCCAAAAACTCCTTAAGTTATTTTGCTTCTTGGAGACAGATTATATTTTCCAACAGGCTAAGCGTAAATTGAAATTCATCTCTTAGGACCGTAGCCTACCAGCAGCTAGTATGTTCAGCAAAACCGATTCTCATTAGTTGCTCTTAAAGTTCTTAGGAAAGCCAAAACAAAGTGTTCTATTAATAAAAGAACTTTTCCTAATATCTACCCCGGAAAGATAGCTGGTAACAGCAAAAGAAGCACCTGCATTTCATTGTAGTAAATCAAATAAGACAGGAAATTGTAACACTGATGATTTATATCTTTAGAATGAATGGGAATTCAAAATACATACACACACACGTGTATCATAAACTCAGTAACAGCATCAAAACTGTATGCAGAGAGGCATACACTGTTCCTTGGTAGTAAAGGTAAAAGCCATGATTAGCATGATGCCTCTTACCAAAAATATCAGTGACAAAACTATACCTTCTGCGATGAAGGCTGGAGGGGGCTTCTATGGAAACCATTGACTTCAATAAAAAAGGCTCACCTGTAAGTGTCTGGGTTTTAAATCTTTTTTAAACAGACTTTGAAGAAAAATTTTGTTTCCTTTTTGAGTTTGGAATTCAGATTTCATTTTCTGTTTGCTCATTTCCTCTTATTTAGACAACAAATTCCTGGGAAGTTTTGCTCTTCCTAATTTTTACCCCAGAAAACCTCAAACCACCAGTTCAAGAATGGCTCAGAGAGCAGTGCAGAAGTGCCCCAGAGCTGTGATTCAGTAACCCCATCCTGCAGACTGAACAGCCCAGTCGCACTAGTATTATTGTTCACCACTTCCAGCTCTGGTTTCATGCTGAAACAAAACTCTGGTACAGGCACAAACCACATTTGCCAGGAATGTCTGTACAGCAGCGCTATGCGGTGATGAGCATTCAGGGCATGTGAACAAGAAGGGTCCTGATCCTTTGGAAGCAAAGTCGCATTTAGAAATCTCCACGATAATTTCTCGCAGCTCATTATACAAAGTTATCAATAGTCAAAATCCTGCCAGGAGTCAGGATACTTTTCAAAATGAGGTTGTAGTTCTCTGGCGTTGTGTCGGGGTTGTACTGAGGTGCTGCTGCCTCTGACTGCTTCCTTTCCCTCCCGCTTGAAACCTGATAAGATCACCGTGGGAAATGGAGCATAAGATGGATAAACAATGGTGCTACTCGGTGAGAAATGCACACAGGAATAGAGGAAATCCTACATTTCCTTATGAAGATAACTTTTCAAATAAGACTTCAAGCAAACACACAGGTCCTAGTCATGAGGGGAGCCTGACATGAGCCAGACACGGGCCCCTGTGTTTGTTTGAGTTGTAAAGGGGCATTTAAGCCTCTATTTAAGATGTGTCTAACAAGTGCCAAAGCAGAAATCTGCATTCAGACTTTGGGTGCAAAGGGCTTAATGATGACAAGCATGAAACTACGACCGCGACGGACTGGTGCAGGCTGCCCAGGAACCTTGCTGGCTGCTTCACCGCAGCATCGTGCCTCTGGGGGTGGGCACGTCTTTGGGGAGTCCCCCCCTGACAGATAAACACACCCCCCACACACAGGAGGGACCTCTGCAACCTCCAATACCAGGGTGACACTGTGCCCCTCAAGCAATGTACAGTGTGTGTACTGCACCTGGGGACTTGTTGCAAGGATGGGGTGGGCTGCAGAGCCAGAAATCTGTGCAAACGCGGCACCACCTCGAAACCCGCCCCACGGGCAAAATTTCCACATGAGGAAAGAGGGTATATGCAGGAAAGAAGGATGCGACAGCACACCCACCCAGGCCCGTCTGGCCAAAGGATCATCAGGACAGCTCGCAGTTTTAAAATGAAGCACATGCTCCAGTGTTTTGTTAGAAACCCTATGCCACTCACCATGTGAGCAGCAGCAGAGCTTTCCCAAAGCAAGCTGTCTGGAAAGATGCCCAGCTCTCTGTGCGTAGGATCCAAACTGTTTTTAAGGGACATACTCCAGGGACTTTTCACACGTATGAACATCCATCCTGCCATTTCACTGGTTCCTTGCTGTTATTATTACGATCACTCACTCTTCGTAAGAGGCACAGCCTCCCAAGCTGCTGAAAGACAAAGCCACAACAGGGAGTGAAAGGCACGTCTGACGTAGGCTGCCCTCGAGGACTTTCTCCGTTCCAGAAAGATCCCAGAACCATGGTGGTGCCTGGGGGGACCAAGGATTGTGCATGGGTGGGATTCAGCTGGGCAAATGCAGACATCATCTCCTGCAGTAGGCACCACGAACTCCCTTTATAGTCAATGGAGAGAAACTCATCTCATCGCATGTGCAAACTGGAGAGCTTTTGAATGAATCAAATCAATCTGTGAAGTCAGGATCAGCAGAGATAGAGAAATCTAGGTCTTCATTCAACTGCCTGTGGACAGATGTCTTGGTGAAGTAGGACACAAGGATACGTGAACTGAGCACCTTAAGTTAGGCGAGACCAAGCTCATCTCACTCAACCTTGGGTTTAATATTACAGATTTCAACAAAACAGAGTGTGATTCAGATTCAAACACCTTCATGAAGGTACCCATGTGCTCAACATGCTTTTCTTTCACCTGGGGGAGAGTTACAAGTTGCAGAGCCAGGTATTACCATGCCAATATTCTCTAACCAGGTAAAATTCAGGCCAGCAAAAGCCTGCCCAGAGATTGGAAAGCAGCCATCTCTGCATAGCGTGATGGAGGTGGGAAGGAGAGGGGAACCCCAACTCTCAACACCGCCACTCAGAGACCCCAGCACTGCGAATACCTTCTCCACTCGTCCAACACAGCAGGATGCACTCAGCAGCAGTGAGCATGAACAGTGATGGCAGAGGCAGCCAAGTGCTCCCAAACTCTGGCAACACAACTGTGCTGCCTGGTGGAAGTGGAGAGTTAACAGCAACAAAACTTTAAAGATACATTTCAAAACCTCAGCATCTGCTCTGAAGGAGTTAAACCTGTTCTCTGTGTCTCTCTGACCTGTCAATAGTGATAAAATTGCTTCCTTTCCTCCTGCATTTTCTATACAGTGCTACACAGCGGGATTCCAACATGCAGACATGGCTTCTCTAGGGCTTTATAAGTTTTGTCATGGTTGGCTACATTTTTCAGAGCTCTTCCTTTTACCTTCATTAAACTTGAATAAAAAAGGGTCTATTAAAAAATGCAAAGGACTCATTTTTTCAAAATCAACCCTAGCCTTCACTTCTTCAAGGTTAAAGAACTGTGTCTTTCATTTGGTTTAATCCCAACTGCAAAGGAAAGGAAGAAACCCTGTTGCAGAGTAACCAAGAACATAGATGCCTCAGGAGCAAGAAGGACAGCCCACCAGAACCACCTGCCCAATTAGCCAAGCTGGACTCTCCGTTGTTAGGGGTGGGAGGAAGATACCTCCCCACAGAGCCACTCAGAACAGGAGCCAAACTCCTGTGCTCCAGCACACCTTCTGCAAAGCCCTTTCTTTCCCTGACTGGCATTAGGTGCCCAAGGTTAAATCCTTCAGTCAGCTGTATAAATACCCCCTCATGTGCACTAAACTTTTTCCCAGCTATGATCAGCTTTTAAAAGAGCATTTGGTAGGATTTTCAGGAATTAGGGCCAGAGCAATCAGATATCTTCCAACCAGATAAGATGGAAATTTTGGGTTAGGTTTGGTTTCACAACTAAATACCCATTTTCAAGGTGGACTTTGTCTCTCGGGCTTCTAAGTCACTTAAGCTATTTTTAAAAGGTTACCAAAGAATAAAAGCCTCATATTTTAAAGATCTCAGTGCATGGGGATGGACATAGACTGTTGCAAATTCTTCATGCTCTCCTCACGTCAATGGGGCAGGCAATGACATTTGGCTTGGGCAGCCAGCCAGGAGGTGCACAAAAGCCCAGGCTTTCTCAAACAAAGCTTTGAGAAACTTGTATAGGCACCTGAAATGACAGCTTGGGTTTCTGGGGAAGGTGTCCAAGGAGCACAGACAAACAGACAGTGAGGGTACTCTGCCAGGAAACTGCAACGTCTCCAAAGTTGAAAAGACCATTGTCAATAAGCTTGGGGGATGCACTTGAACTTACCACTTTTAAAAAAAATGCTTTTCCACAAGGCTTATGAATCCCTGTTGCTGCAAACAAAAATATGATGAGAGAGTGAGTGTAAGATGTCAAACTAGTCAACGCAATGTTTTTAAACTCATGGTAAAAGCCACCAGAACAGCTGCTTTGTCTAATATTTTACTTCAAGCAGAGAAGACCATAGCAGCATTCCTGTCTTGGTATATCATGTAACACAGCAAAAGCCTTTGACAGCTTTTAAGAATTTTTTTGCTATGAAGCATTCAAAGCAAAGTGATCAAAGAGCAGGAAATATATGACACCTGCTCATTCCCTATAGCTGATGGAAACTGGGGGTTGGTTTGTGTTGTCATTGGCTTCTGCTCATTTCCTGCTCCAGCCCAGAAAAGCAAGTTTTTTTATGACTGCTTAGGAGAAGGAATCAGTTGAGATGCTTCAGACCTAAAATCAGCTCTGCAGCTGACCCTCCCTGAATGAAAGCGAATATCCCTCATTACTGGAAACATCAGCCAATGCCCTAAAAACTGTCTGTCATCTAAACCATGTTCTCTCTGTCTAAGCCCTCTGCATATGCTTTAATTCTCATGGCAGAATTGCACAGCCAATATCTTTTGTAAAGCCGACTTTTTAAGGCAGAGGAATGGAGGCAGGAAAGCAAAACAGCTTCCCCCAAGCCCACAGGGATGGCTGGGCCCAAACTCATCCCACCTGTATCAGGGGACTCGTCACCTTCTCTAACAAGTGGAGGGAAACCGAGAGCTCCACAGCACAATTCAGCTCTCTCAAGACATGGACTGCCTTGGGAAGTGCCCGTCTCTTTCCATCACCATACAGATAGCCAGAAGCAGGTGAGGTGCTTAACCAAGGGCCCCTGTTAACCACTTGAAACTGGGATCACTGGAGAATTGTGGCAGACCTGAATACAGCCTGAAGTGGCTTTTAAAATGCCACATTATTTAGCTGGACTGTTCACTTTGCTTTCTGTGACCATTAAATTGGAAGCCAGTATTAAAATATTCTATTCCAAATGCCAGGGGTTTGTTATTTGGAGGTTTTCCTTCATCTCGCATAAACTCTAACTGTCCTGCAGACCTTGATGAGCCCAAGTGGGTACACTTTCTGTTGATCATGCCTCCTGGTCCCCTCACCAACCTATTCTTTGTGCATACAAAATTGCCCTTGCTCGTAGTAATGACCGCAGAAGCTTCTCTTCTTCTTGTGGCGTCTGGGAATGCTTCCCTTTAGCTTCCTTATGAAAGCTGAATTATGTTGGAGTAACATTTGTAAAGCATTTTGTTAGACCCCATCTAATGAAGCACACTATCAAACAGTCTTTTTAACTTAAAAAGACCAATGGCAGACTTTTCCTGAGCACCAAACTCACCATAGTGCATTCGATGGGCTCCTACTGTGGGTCACACACTAGAAATACATTTCCAAATCTGGGGTGGGGGGGCAAAGGGAGAAAAAAAAGAAGTTTTCTTATACATGAGCAATGGAAGTTATAAAATTTCTCCCTGTTTGAAGGAAAATTAGAGCTTAGATCTTCCAGCTGCCACTAATTCACTCGTAACAAAGCATGATCAATTATTGCTATAAACAAAGCACATTCCAAAACAATTGTAGCTGAGGCAATAAAACCACCCGTTACAACAGACACGTTGGACAGGCTCCAGTCAATCTCATTTACGTGAGTAATTTACGCAAAGCACCACTGCAATTTCAGGCATCTGGCCCAGGAGAGGAGGGGGAAGAAGACAGTTCAGGCAGCCTGATACACCCCTCTGGAGTCTTCTGGAGCCAGTGGCGCAGGGTATGTGCCGCTGAAGATGTGAGGGGGATGCAGAAAGCCTTGAACCAGTGCCTCTCTCGGCTGCATGGGACAGTGTACCTCTCTCGGCTGCACGGGACGGGGGGACACGGTCCTGCCACACCATGGCCCAGCAGATCAAGAAACCACCTGGGAGACGCCACAACGAGGAGGGTGGGCAGCACGCAGCCTCAACAGGACTCAGCTCCACGTTGCCTCCTGTAGGCTAGAGGTGGGCAGCTGGGGAGCTGGGGCCACCTTCCTTCGCAGAGCCCACACAGGAGAGGTCTCTAAGGGCAGCTGACTATCCCTGCACACTACACGTAGCCAGAGCACGTCCCACCAGTGAATTCTCGCTGTGGTTCCCCTGGCACATCTTCGGCTCAAGGCAGCTAACACTTTCTCAGACAGCACCTGGGCATGGCTTGGGGCTGGCATGGGCCACGGCGGGGTGCAGTCACCATGTTTTGGAGGGTAACGGAATACAGCTGCATGGATGCAAGCTGTGCTGTGCCAGTTGTCCTCAACACAAAAGAATGGTCCCTGGCCCATTTATTTGTTTGTTCAGACATAGTCACAACCAAAGCAGGGTCTAGCAGCCAAGCTCCTTTCCTCCTAGAAAGGTGCCTAACCCAAAGGCTCAAGTGAGGTGTCTTCTAATCTGCTCCTCACCTGAACTCGTGACGCTTGTCTACATGGCTACAAAGTGGCTCGGTTTTGGCAGGAGCAGTGGCAAGTGCAATCACCCAGGATACCCCATGGCCTAGCAGTTAGGACAGTTATAAAGTATTGATGTAGGTACAATGTCACATAACTTTGCCACAAGTGAAGTCCCTGCAGGAATGCCTCAAGCGCTAGACCATAACGTTAAGACAGGTAGTTATCACCACCCCAAAACACAGTCTAACTACACAATCTCATCTAACTATTTAGGTTTCTCTGCAGTCACTTCTTTGCCCAGCCCTGGACCACCACCTTTGAGGTGACCTGCTCCTGAGAACAGACACACCTATATGCACATGAGCAAATAATGTTAGTCACCCAAGGAGCTTCTAGTCTGAGCATGGACATATGTCCAGGAAGTTCTGGAAAGCAAATGGACAGGTTTTTCGGAGGCTTGGATGGGGTTCAAAGTGGTGGGAGGCCTGCCAAGATGGCAGGAGGAGCTTTTCCTTGGATGGTACTCAAAATATAGTTAAAGACAGATATTATTATTAAACGCAGAGTGGCCATCTACATCTCTGATACTGACCATCAATAAGTGGCAACGAGAAGGTGTAAGAAATGCAGAAAGCGTGCACTGTTCCCACCCTTCCAGCTCCTCCAACAATCATCAGTTTGGAGACGTCTTGGCCTGGGGGTACACCTGACTTTCGTGCTTGATTGACACAACTGACTGTATCTTCCAGCTTCTCTTTGCTTTTGACCACTACAATATTTTTTTCACAACTTCAATGATTTCATGGGTATGTATGAAAAGTTCTTCCTTTTTCTTGTTTGAAATTTTCTGCTAATAATGTCTTATATTCTGATATCTGTATTATAAAAAAAAGGTGAATAATTATCTTTTATTCACCTCCTCTGACCACCTGACATCATCCCTCAGTCATCTCTTCTTGGTG
This sequence comes from Nyctibius grandis, assembly GCF_013368605.1. Classification (NCBI taxonomy): domain Eukaryota; kingdom Metazoa; phylum Chordata; class Aves; order Nyctibiiformes; family Nyctibiidae; genus Nyctibius; species Nyctibius grandis. The sequence continues at coordinate 116,269,005 of NC_090658.1, read as the reverse complement.
TTGAAAGACTAGTCTATTAAGTATTTCCTGCTATAGAAGCTGTTTCATATTTCTGGTTAACACCTTTCTCTGCAACTTTTCATGTTCTGCTGTATCTTTGTTCAACATGGAGTGACCAGGATGTACACAGCATCCCATGGATTGATAATGTAGAATGATGGTTTTGGCTGTTGTCTTTTCCTTTCTTATTGTATAAACTATAAAACCCAGTGTATTAAAGAATGTCTGAGTACAGCTGAATTCTCAAATGAGTTCAAAACGGGGCGCACGCTCCAAGTATTAACGGGAGGCCGTTGTGTGTGGGTACATTTTTCCACAGGCATAATTTAGAAACCAGTTTTGAAAGCTTGACTCAAAACCATTGTTATGATGAATCAAATACATATTTGAGATAGATTTTTGAGAAGAATCCTTTATCAGGTATTCCTGCACGTAATTTACCAAAAAGGAGCCATATCACTTTTGAGAAGATTAGTTTGCTTAACAGCAGGAGTTACTCTGTAAAAATAAATGTCTTCTTGTTTCATGATTCTCCTCCCTGGATGCGTTCCAGCTTGCAGCTGCTGACTTCAAAGGCAAAAATAAATGTTGGCTGTTAGGCTGGGTACTCCTGTGGGTCTAGGACACAAGGCACTCGTCTCTGCTGTGGGTTGATGCTCAGTCCCAGCCCAGCCTGAGGTCTGGCCTGTCCCATGTCCCTGTAAATCCAAGCTAACTGGCAAAATTTGCACAGAGTCTTGAACTCTGTGGGGAGGAAACACTGCAGGGCTCAAACTCAGTCAGTGAGGAGCTGGGGCCGCAGAAGCAAAACCGACCTTGGCTTTGCTGAACTTTTCTTTTTTTGATTCAGTGTGGGCACTGTGCACCCAAGCCACGTGTATCCACACATGCTCACAGCATGGGCAGAAAGCATGAGGGACATGGGGCTCATTACATTCAAACCTGGCAGTAGACCCCTATTTCATCTACCAGTACAACCACAGTGAGCGGAAACTTCTTGGGCTTCACACGAAGCTTGTTCAACTTAACAGAAAGTCTCTTTTGCATTTGAACAACTCATGCTTGTGACTGACTGCAAAACTGGTAACTGAAGCCCAAACCATCACGCTTGTGGAGACCTGCCGCAGAGGGTGAGTTGCATCCACACCAACTGGGGTCCATTATCCCTGGCACAAACAGAAACAGTCCTGGCTCCCTAAACAGGTGAGGTTCAGTTTGCAGGGCTGGAAGATGAAGGGAGGGAAAGGAGGAACCCCTGTCTTTATCAATGAGCATACACAATCAAAGACCTTCTGAAATCCGTTAAGCACTGAGTATCACAGTGGTCTTTTCTGGTGGTAGGCCTCCCTTTGGAAACACAATTTATTTCTCTCACAGTTAGGTGTTACATAAATGCTGATTACATTGACCTAAATTTGCTTGCTCCTTGCTTTTATGCAGCATCCACCAGCTAGCTGCAGACACAGGTTTAGATTCGTCTTTTAGCTCGTACTCTTCAGCTCCACCAGTTCTTAAATAGCAGCGGTATTGCAGGTTCTGCTACAGCAGGTCAAAGTTTCGGGATGTTGTTTTATTGCTATCCAGGCTATTTCAAAAAAATTATACTTGGAGAACAGGAAGTATCTGATTTGTGAAAGTCAAATTAACCTAGGACCCACACCCTGTTCTTTTGGGACAAAAAAATAGGATAAATCAACAGAACCTTTTAGTTCAGATGCCATTTACTAAAACGCAACATTCACATTGTCTGCAAATAGCAGCCCGCTGAAACTTGTTGGAAGATTAAGTTTCAATTACAGCTGACATTTCCAAAGCACCATGTGATAGAAAAGCCATTCATATCCCCAAACCCAGATAGTCATCTCACATCTCCTGGTTTGGGGCATCATCTGTTCAAAGGGTCATCGCTGGCAAAAGCCACTGAAGAGATACAGTTGCTGACATTTTTGTGCTCTGGCAATCATGGGACTCATCAACACCAGGGTCAAATAAGGAGAGCAATCATGCAGCACTCTCAGCAGTTTGCAGGATGCTTTAGTGTTAAGCACACATTGAAGTTAGTGTGATTTCAAGGGAGATACTTGTATTGTAAGGGCAAGAGAGCTATATTTACATTCTTCTCCATTACTTACTGTAGAAGAAATGGGGAGAGAAGAGAAAGGAGCTAACCAACAGGTACTAGTGGTTTGGGGAAGAAAGGTCTGCCTGGATGTTTGAGTGTTGGTTTTTTGTCTCTCACAGACCTCCTATGAGTCTCTAGCAAGCTGTTTATGTCAAGTTTAACAGAGGACTACAGGAAGGCTTAGATAGGGATGAGTGGCTCTCGTTCTTGTCCTTCCGGGCTTCTCAGGCTCTTGTGAGCAGGATCCACCAGTGACCTACATTGGTATTGAGAGCTTGCTCCCAGGGTAACTTCTTCTTAGGGGTCTTTCTTTGAAACCACTTTCCAGTGAAATACCTGCAAGCCTCAGCCACTCAACCAAAAAAAAACAAAAGGGGGGGGATTGGGCTGCGCACTTAAAACGGAGATCAGGCTGGTAAACTGAGAGGCCAGCAAGTCTCTAGACATGTCCTGAGCTTGGACAGGCTGTCTGAGCATCATCATCCCTGAATTCCCCTGCTGTCTCCCCACAGAGTCTGGGGAGAAATACCTGGGTGGGTTTCATGGCTCATGCCTGCCCTACCACCACATGCAGCTGAGCTGGTTAGGTGACAGCATATTTGGATACACCTATACCAGCTGCAGAGTAAATGGGCCCTTGAATTGTGCGCTTGTGGCTGGGATTGTCTATTGATTATAGCCAATATAACCACTAGCTTCTTGCACAAGAGGGTCTTGGCCTGTCACTAGGGCTGTAAGATGCTACCAAAATATCCATTTGAAATAACTCTGGTTACGAGAACACGGTATCCCTGAAGCTGTATTCTGAGTATTTCTTGTATCTGCATGCCCTTTGGGACATGGGACCCTTCGAAGGAATGGAGTCCTTCCTCCACCTGAGTGTGGTCATATGAGTTGCAAAAACATTATCTAAAACTGCCTATAGTGGAGCAGATTTCTGCTATCCAGAGTATAACTAAAAATAAAGGAAAAAATAATAGAGAAAGCTGCCAGGAATTTTCTTGTAATGTGCCCTCAGCTGGACTAAGTAGCTTCTAATTCCGCTGATTAAATGGCTTTGAGGGACGAGCTCTAGGGTTAGGTAAAGGACTCTTCTTAATCTGACTTTTCATGGCACACATCTGTCTTACAGCTGCAACAAAATGTTTATCTTCATCTTTGTGATAGGAGAATTATAAGATCAATCAAAAAAACCCACACATACAAGTGTAATGCCCATCTCATCTTTCAAATACCTGACAATGCTTGGCATTATTAAGATTCATTTCCCAGCTATGTGAAGTCCCTCAATCCATCTTAAAATGTATGTATTGCATTAATCGTTGCACTGATGAGTATTGCCTACCGTTTTCTTTCTCTTCCCAATTTCCTCTTTGATAGCATTTAGCACTATTCAGATTACTTTGTACAGAAACATTAAGTGCTGATAATGTACACAGCAGGGCAATTACCACCAGCTCTTTCCTCCAAGACAGAGACTGATCTACAACCACAGCTGTCAGCTCTCCCTCTGGCACACCCTTTCTGAACACAGTAAAGTGCCTTTCATCCCGGCATGCTTTTAAAATAAGACTCCTGACCCAAACACCATCAGAGTCGTTGGGCAGCTTTGCATGCTGTGAATGGCAAGACCCAGAAGCCCCCTCTAATCTGCATCCAATGTCAGGATGAAATACAGATGGGCTACGAATCACCCTCTGTCATGGTTTGGCCTAAACCAGGCCAATTTTCTTTTCAGTGATTTTTACTTTCAGCTAAGTCTCTTCTAAGTAACTGCACTTTCTGAAACTAACTGCATGTTTCGCAGACAGTGTCTGCTTCCAGGACTGATAACGCTCGAAGTTTGTAGTTATCACTGAGGCACCGGTAGGGATATTATGGAGAAAGGCTCTTGCTGTACTTAGTCTTAGAGAAACCAAGGTCACTGCTAAATTCCTCGCTGCTTATGAGCGAAGAGCCGAAGGGGGGTCACACCTGCAGGGAGGAGTGGACAGGGCAGGTGACACAAAATTGACCAACGAAGGTATTCCATCCCATACACGTCATTCTCAGTATAAAACGGGGGGATCACAAGGGTCTTGGCCTGCTGTTTTTGGGGGTCTCTGCCTGCTTGGGCTGCTTCTGCTGCTTCGGGCTGCTTCTGCAGCTTGAGCTGTTGGCCAGTGTCCAAGGAGGACTCTGTCCGTTTTCCTGCTGCCCCCGATCCCGATCCGTGCATCCCTGAATCCAGCTCTCGACTGTCGCTGGGCCCAGCCTGGGCCTTCCTGGAGCCTGCCCTGCAGTGCCGGTGGTGGCATGGCCGACATCGGGAGAGCTCGATCTTGGTTTTGTGTATATTTGTATATATTATTGTTATACTCTTTTTCATTATTACAGTTTATTAAAACTGTTTTAACTTTCCAACCCGTAAGTCTCTCTCCCTTTTCCCTTTCCCTTCGAGTGGGGTGGGAGGGTTAAAAGAGAGCATCTGCCACAGGTTTAATAGCCGGCCCAGCTTTAAACCGTGACACCCTCCCTTCAGCAGGCTTCAATGGGAGGAAAATCAGATTGCGTGAATGTGTTTTAGCTCACCTACTGATAGAAATGATCAAGAGATCAGCACCTCAGGGCTTGCTATGGCCTGGACTGCTTTATATTCTGCACACAGCTGTTGCTTTCCATGAACTTTGAATGCAGCGCTGCATGCCAGGAGAAGTACTAACGTGCATCCGTGGGGCTTTGGTCACCCACTCCGGAGGGAGAGGGAAGGTGGTGGGCTAGATCTTGGAGATGAGCTGAAAGCCCAAGCAGATATTTAATGCCCAAGTATGACAGATAAAAGTCAAAAGACAAAATCAACTTCCATTTGCGTTTTATTCTCGTGGAGGGTCTTGAAAAGCTAAAGCGGTCCTGCTGGGACTCTGGTCTGGGCTCAATCAGCTTCAGTTAGATCCAATGTGATGCTTAAGGCCACTAAACTACCCCACTTACTTGTGCTGTTTCTTCTGTAAAACCACAGTGCTTCCTTTAAATACCTCATTATTGGCAAGGAAGCTCATTTACTGGAATATCTAAGATTAGTGGTAGCTTGGGCCTTTTCCTCTGATAATTTAAGTGAGTAACAAGAACACCCACTTGTTTTTCTTTATAATAAATCATTAGCAAGTATTTGGAAACAAAAAGGTAAAGCCATTTCCTTCCTTAGGCTGACCCTTTTTCTGATACCAAATGCATAGCCCAGTGCTTTCCACTAATACAATAATTCCTTTTATTGTAGAGCTATATGAAGCTCATTGTGATACCATTAAGAAAGGACTTCATCAAAAAACACAATGCAATCATTGCCAAGGGACAAGAGATGTGCGACCTCAAACAAGGTGCTCAACTTCTCTCCAATTAGGAGCCCAGTGGGTGTATTTACAATACACAGCAAAAGAAATGAATTTCAAATACAACCCATGGCTAACTGAATAATATTGAAAAAGCTACTGCTAGACACTGTATTCATGTGATACAAATAGCAGGAACCCACTCCAATAGCTGAATGTCAAGCAGTATATCTATTCTTACAGTCATATTTTTAACTATTTTTTAAAAACATTTACCCCTTCTCTGCTAAGAAAAGGATCATTTTTAGCATGATCCGCATGTATGTCCTAAAACTACTTACATGTCTTCTTGACCCATGAAACCAATATTTTCCAAACTTTTCAAAGTGGAGTCATCATTGGTTTATACAGCACCTTAATTTATATATTTCTGCACTCTTCTAACCAGTATCTCACACCTCTCTTTCCCCATTCTGCCTTAAATCAAGAAAAATAGACAATTTCTTTCCAGCTGGAGGAATTCAGTGCATTATCAGGAAAATAAATCTACATGATTTCACTGGACCCTTCCATTAAAGCCTGCAGCCCTTTCTCCAGAGATGTCAGCATACATACCAACCAAATGATATCAGCTAAAAATCCCTTATCAGCATGCTCAGATTTACTAGTCTAGCCTTCGAACTGCTGCAAACACAGTAATAGATTAAATGTCAGGAAGAAGTTCATCCTTACTGTTTCCCCTCTCAGATAAGAAAACCAAGCATTGTAGGCTTATAAATTTGTCATTAGCCATAGTTAAAGGCGAGCCGTGTGAGTTCCTCGCCCAGCACTGCGTGCCTGCCTGAACGGTAAATGAGCAGAAGCAGCTGTTGATGGCATACGGCTTGCAAGCAAGTGGCATTTCTTTAACGAGTCTCTGTCAGAAACACACAGCACTATACAAACACAAGCATTTCAGATACCTCACACTCCTGCTTTGTGCATCCAGCAAAAGCTGTGCAGATCTATAATTTATTGTCTGTCCATCTGTGGCACCAAGGACCCCTATTCATCACCCAGGAGGGCACTATGCCTGCATTCCTCCCACCCCACAGTCCTCCACCTTGCTCTTCACTCCAATATTTCTGAGTTAACTTCATTCTTATTTCTCTGATTATGGCGCTTAAGGTTCCTAACAAACATCCTGCTCCTCTACAAGATGCAATGCCCCAGGACTGAACCTCAGCCAGTGAATGAGACCACCATCTCTCAAACTTGGCAACATCTCCAGCTTAGGAGATGCAGGCACAGCCTTGATCTCCACCATACTCTCTCCCTAATCAAGAGGTCCCCACCTCAGTAGCTGAAAAGGTGTTCAAAAGCCCAGGTAGACCCAGGGATGCTGCAAGGCCATATTTCCAGTGTGTTTGCCTCGAGGCAGTGCATAGGAACAAAAGAGGGGCCATGCTGGGTAGGACAAATGACCCCAACAGGACATGCTGTTTAGGGAGAGCGTGCAAATCTGGCTGTTTTCGCTGCTCCATTCTCCTCATACAACTCCTAGCATCCACAAATGTTAATTAGGGATTTTACACAGCAAAGCCCTGCCCTACTGAATAACCCCTATTTGCTGATGGATCTGGTGCATGGTAGTTCTGTCTTCACTTTGTCCACTGCCTTCGCCACTCTTCTCCATCCTGGAAAGTGACCACTAAACCCTGCCCTCTCTTTCCCATTTGTTAACAAGCTTTCAGCCTGTAACAGAACTTTCCTCTAGTCCTGTGGCAACTTACTTCCTTGAGCAACATTTGGTGTTCATCCAAGTAGCCACTCAACCAAATACATGATATCCACTGGATCCCCTCTATCCACATGCTTCCTGACACCTTTCCAAAACTGCAGCAGGGTGGTGGGGCAGGATTCCCTTCCCAGAAAGCATGACAACTCCTTCCCAGCTCAGAAGGAGTGCTCAGAAAACTTATTCTTTATTATGAAGTCCACTGTCTTACAAGGGGTAGAAGTAAGGCTCGCTGGTTCATCATCCCCATGAGCTCCTCTACAGTCTCTTGGGTTGTTGGGAATTACACTGTCAGTGTAACCCAACAACCAAGTGATTCACCAGTTATCTGACGTGACGGCAGTTTGTAAAGAGAGGCTACAAACTTTGTCCAGCAGTACCTAATTCATCTATTTGATCTAATACTTCCCACGTATTTACTTCACATTGATTGCACTCGTCTGACCCATGGGCCCTGAGGTATGTATACAGTGTGGGAATGTCTCCAACAACTTCAGCAATGAGTTCATCAAGAATTCACTGAGCTGTTCTGCTATGCCTTGCTATGCCTTACTATCCCTGAAGTCCCACTTATCAGTGAGGTCCCTTTGTATTTTCCCATTAATTCCTTACCTTTCTTTAGATGTAATTAACTTTTTACTCTTGGCTGGAGCATCTTTTGTGAGGTGTTTCCTAAATTGTTTTTTCAGCCCTCTGATTTTCCTGTTTATATTTGATCTCACATATTTTATGGGTTTTGCGATTACCCTTATTTGGAAAATAGTTCTGTTCTTCTTGGGCAGTCATCTTTTTCTTCTGAGAGTCACCCTGACTTTTTATTGACCATGCTGTGCTTCATTGGACTACTTTGTTTTCTTTTTGATTTGTGGCACACATTTCACCTGGGGCTTCTAGCTTTTCAGACTGTCTTTTAGGCTTGTTTTGTGTGTATTTTTTTGAATAATTACTGCCTTTTAATGTTGTTCCCTGTTTCTGAATTTAATATTTGCATGCTGGCTTAATTTGGCCTACTCTCTCCCACCACAATGTTAAAACTATTTGTGTTATTGTTGCTGCTATAATTAGTTCTCCTGCTAATGACTCCCAGATAAGACCCTGTGCACCACTCTAGATCAAATCAAGGCTGATGGTTTTCCTTGTACATCCCATCCTAGGACTAGCTGTTGCAGGAAGCTGCTGTTTTACACCCAAAGGTTTTATCTCTGCACCTTGCTCCTGTGGGGCACTGATCCTGTCCACTTGTGAATAGTCAAATTCTCCTACTTTTACTACCTGTGCTAAATTTGCAGCATATCTTATCTCACTTAGCACTGACTGATCATTGTTGTCGTCTTGCCCATGGCAGTACAATGACAGGATTGTGCATTTACTGTTGTAGTGTGGGATTTCCACAAACAATCCTATTGTACTTCTCTTTTCCAATAACCATTTTATGCCATTTCACTTTATGTAATCCTTCACATAGCATGCCACTCCCCCACCTGTACATCTAACACTAACATTCCTATGAACCTTATGGCCTGGGAAGCTCTGTCTCACTGTTTGTCTCCCTTCCATCCTGTCCCTGAGATCCTGCTCTGTCAGGGCTGCCAGGCATCTTAGTTCCTTCGTCTTGTTTTTTAAGGCTTCCTGCACTGATGTAAAAACACTTGCATTGTGTCCTCACTCTGTCATTTAATATTGCACACATTTAATATTGCACACACCGCTTCCCTTATTGATAAACAATTGTGCTGTTTATGTATGTCAGTAGTGGTTCTTCTGTGTCTCCTGGATTTTCCACAGCTTCCAGAGCAAACGCTTCTCTTTCAGTTTTCAGTTCCCTGTTTCCCTCCTTTCCACATCACAGTTTCATTCACACAATGAGATGTTAGACCTCTGCCTGTCTCTCAGCAAACACTACTTTAAGGTCTTGGATTTCAGTCTCCTGACCAGCACTTGAATTTAACCTGTAGAGCATACCTCCCATTCTTCCACATGTGACTGGTACCAATACAGACCATGACTGCTGACTCTCCGCAGGTAACCCATCTAGCCATCCTAAAAGGTCCCTTGTACACAAAAGGCAAGTTACTGCACATCACAAGCCCCCTGTGCATCTGACGTGTGACTGATGCGCCTAAAAGTTGAATCTTCGATCACCAGCACCTGTTTCTTTCTCTCTTTTAAGACACCCGCTGCTGCAGCAGTGAAAGAGGACACTGTGATACCACCTGGATGGTGGTCAAAGCCAAGTGGTGAGATCCTTCCCTCCCTGCAGACACCCTCCTTCCCTGAGACTGGTACCAGTTCACAACTGCTCCTCAGAGACACCGACCTCTCTATCAGCTCTTCAGGGAGAACTGCAGAGGTGAGGGAGGGAGAAGAAAAAGAGATATTAATCCAAATCGACATGTGCAACCTGATTTCACCAGCACAGTTGGATGAATGGTTCTGCTAAATTCCTCTTGGTGGTCACTGGGAAGAGGTGGGCCTTGTAGAGGGAGGCAGGGGCAACAGCTTAGCTTGGGTATCACTCCCCAAAGAAGTCACCTCCCCATCACCACCCTGAGAGGAAGCCAGCCCAGCCTCCTTCGGTGCCTTTCTGGGGTGATGTGAACCCATCACTCATCACCGTTGCCTCATGTATGTAGTCCACAGGTCTCACATTAGCAGAAACAACAGAGTTCATTAACATGAAATAGGAAGCACACCAATTATTCCCTTCTTTGGTTTTACTGATGCACCATGTCTTCCTTTTTTGACTGTTAGATTACAGGACTACACATTGCAGAGTAATTTCAGTGTATAGATAAAAATAAAAATAATAGCAAATATTCCCTCCTACATGTCCAAAAATCTATACATGCTCATCTGAGCATGCACCAGATGTGTTTACACCAGAATCCTGTCTCATTCAGCTGAATATATTGTTTACATCTAGAGCTTCCTTGTTAATGATGAGTGCCCTTGAAAATTTTCTGTTAATGTTTTCCAGTGAAAAATAATTAATTGACTACATATAAATTTCCGCTAAAGAAAAGTCTCAGACAGAAATTTCATGATGGGGGAAAAATCTTTTCCCAGCCAGCTCTAATGTTTACTACGTCACAGGCAGAGCCATCATTTAAAATTTCTCCCTGAGGCATTATAAAGAATGTCATCATGGACTGCTCCATTTTTTAGCTCCAAAAATTCAAGGCACATAAATGGCAGAGGCAGTGGCCTTTGTGAATGCTAAGATTTGCTTCCCTATAAAAATTAGTTATCACCAAGTATTTTCAGAGAGGTGCTATCACTGTATCATGCAATTATATGACTTTATGGTGACGGCAGACTGGTTTACAAGAAGAGCATATGGAAAATATGGCAGCAGATCAATTAACTTGAAGATGTTTTTGATTAAAACTCTGAGGCTGGCATGACAGTTCTTGAGCCTTTGAGATTATCATGTTTCATAAATATCACAGCACAAACATTTTCTGACAGATTCTGTTTTGGCTTGGTAATACCCTCCATAAATCTGTGCCTGAACTCCAGCGTGCACCAAGGTCTTGAAATCTGACAGCAAGGACTGGGAAAACCACAAGAGTTTAGGCAGAAGAGAAGAACTGTCAAATTACAGGAAGATCTCCAAACACTGCATATCTCATGCTCCAAACAGTACCACATAGTTCTACAGCATCTTTTGCCCTCATGTGCCTTATTAATGCTGTGGCAACATTTTTAGTTCTCACTTAGGCTAACCTGATTTCTGTCGTCTTAGATCCCTGCTCCAATAGAAAACACACAAATAACATGGTTGGGAGAAAATACTGTTAAGAATATTATTAAATAAATGAAAATGCATTATTTAGTTTTAAATAATGTCATTTAATGTCTTAAGTAGCTATTTGGTAGAGATGAAGCTACACTGCACAAAGAATAAATGCATTTTTTGCCTCCTGATATATCTCTAATATGTGGAGGGCAAATCAAAATTCTGGAAGTAAAAGACATTTAAGCAAAAGGAAGGTTATGGTTATAGAGACTATAATTAACTAATATAAGAAATTGTGAAATACTTATTAGCAACAGGAAAAAAAAGTGAAATCCTTTCTTTGTTAATTCATGGAAAAAATTTCACATAAAAGTTTCTCTCAGAATTTCAGATCTTTCCATAGCAAGGAAAAGTAAAGACAAAAATGCTCAGTTTCTTTTTAAAGTTCCTGTTTTTCTCTCTACCACCTGAATTCAGACCAGTGCAGCTGGGTAAAGGCGGAGATGGAGGGAACCAGAACAACACTTCACGGTTTTGGAAAATGTAGCTTTTTTTGCCTTTTTTTTCCCCCAGCATTTGCAATAGCTGTGAGGACTTCTGGTCTCATGCCTGGTCTAAAACCCTTGCCTGCAGAATTTTGCTTCCATATCCATGGCCTCGGGAGCTACCTTGGGAGGAGAAGCTGAGCTGCCTCCAGCCAGAGCCATCCCTGCCACTCTGGGCATACAGAGACGTCCCCTCTCCTGGAGCTGGTGAGGACGAAGAGAGAGATCAGGGAGGAAAGAGTTATGTGCACCTTGTGCTCAGCTGTGGGAGCCTGGCAGAGGCGAGGAGCCGGCCGGCAGCTGGCTGAGGCTGCAGGTTGCTCCAGTTCCCATTCTCCCACTCCCTGCGCAGCACTTCTAATTAGTTAAATCTGAGCATTTCAAGGTTAGTATTGGCCCTAAACCAGGGAAAATAAACAAAGAAATTTGATCAGATGCTTTAACCTTCAGTTTATGGTGGGTTTATGCCAGAGAGAGCAGTTGCTGTGACTTTCAAGAGGAAACATGAACAACAAATTAAGCAAGCTTCTGTCTCACTACCTAGCTGTTGACTGGCATTTATTAATAAAAGACAAGTTTGTTGTCTTATGTGGTTTTTCCCAGGGGTCTGGCCAGCTGGTCGGTAGCAGTTCCAGTTGCAGAAGTGTCTTTCACTTGCCACCTAGGTTAGCTCCTTCCCAGCATTTCTGGGCAACCACACAAGTTTATCTGACTGAGACCTTGACTACACCAATGCAGATATCAGCGTTAGTCAGTGACATGGTCAGACAGCCCCACTGAGCACTCAAGCCCTAGGCAGCTGGCAGGACCTTGCTGGGGCCAGCGAAGTTCCTTACCTGCCAGCCATGGGGCAAGACGGTGTTTCATAACCATTCTTCTCCAGAAGATGCCACCCAAAGCAGAGCAGCAATGTGTGTATGCAGAGTGGTGGAAACAGTCAGGCAGCACTATCACGTGAAACCTCACCATGAGGTGTTGTATCTACAGGGGTAGGCAGTTTCAGGCTGTGGGGCACTAAGAGGGGTTGCCAAGGTACCAGTTTTCCAAACTAACAAATCGCACAGCTTTCTGGGGTGAGAGACAGAAGCTGCTTCTTCACGAGGATTGATGTCCTGGAAACTGCCCTGTCCCAGCCAGGCCATGAGAAATTCACTGTTGAGATTCTCCCCTTGTGATACAGATGTGTCAACAGTAACATTCAGTTTTATCAAGTGATGAAAAGCCTGATATGCACAACAATACAATCCATCTATTTCTGATTCCTTTGGCATCACCAAGATGTAAAATTGAGGATCTCTATGGAAACAGTGGGATTCATCACATGAGATTCACTGGATGGGTCAGTCCTTTCAGGTGACTTGATATTAGAGAGATACCAGGTATTTGCTTGTCTGCTTTTATTTGGAACAGAGGTGCAAGCACCCCAGGAAGAGTGACCACCTCGCTGTACAACCTGCTGCTCCCTGGTGGCCCACAAGCCCCCAAAGAGCAGGTGAAGACAGTCGATGTCATCAGCCACTCCAAGTCAGAGCCCTCTCCCTGTCTCGCATTCATATCCTGTCATACACTGCAAGGACGCAGCAGCAGGGTCTTCCCCATACAGACCAAGGGCTTCTCCTCTCATGGCCACCAGCAGGTCATTCCATGGAGCAGGGGGACAGATGCAAATCCTACATGCCTATTTGGATGGAGGCACAAGTGGCTTTACCCATCAGACATTTACTGATGCAACCTGTTTGCTGTCAGGGAGGCAAACAGATGTAATGCACAGAGGACCACGTGGAGTAACTCAACTGCCGAGACAGAAACACCTGAGAAGTCAGGGGTCCAGGTCTCATCATGTCTCACTAAATAGCCTTCTGAAAATATTCACATGAGCAAGGTCCAGTGGAGCCAGGATAGCTTTTTGGCACAGGGAGTCATGATCAGAGGGTTTGCAGAGAAAGTCAGTCCTCAACTCTCATTCAACCTGATTCAGACAAGTGAATGTCCTTCACACTGTCTGAAAGTCTCCCTTTTCCAGTATACTTAACAAATAACAGTTATTTAGTTTTGCTGAACTGTTCAGAGTTGATCATGCCCTCTTATCAATAACAGAGAAATAAGTTGTGCATATTTTTATGTATACATGTTACAAAATATCGTCAAACTGATGTAGGTGTATAGATGCTATTTGTGAGATGTACCAGCTGGCTCTGCTGCCCCTCAAATGCAAGGTACCTTGCAGTCTTCATAAAGGTTATGTGTGTAACAGTTTGAAAGCAGAAATGTGATGTTTAAAGGTGAAAGCAGGCATGAAATAGTGAGACGGATTTTGAAACAGCATCTGAATTAGATTTTTTTGAGACATGAGAAGGAAGGTTAATTAGCTTAAAATATAGTTTGTTTTTTTAAAAGGAGAAATATATTGAGAGACTTCTCATATTATGATGAGTTGGGACAAATTCTGAAAGCCAGAGATGCCTGAGTTTCATCTTCAGAACATATCTATGGATACTATTAAGAAAATTCATTTGCACTGGAGCAGTAAGAAAAACAGAACTGAATCTGCTTTCCTGCAAAGGTATTTACATGTGCACTGACTTGGTTGACTTGCACCTTTGCAGGTAAATATAGGGGGTCTCTTCTTTAAACACTGAAGGCAATATTTTCAACAACATATCTGTTATTTCAGTGCCTCAGGTCCTTTTTCAAAGGTGATCCAAACATCTCCAAGACTAACTGAGGCTGAGTGATAATGAGAGTTGAATGCTGAACAGTCATCTCTGAAAGCAGGACTTGGGCACTTCCAAATATCCTGCCCTGAATCTCCGTTGACTTGCATTGTTTCTGCTGCTCCACTCTGGGCAGTACAAGGCTTTTGTAGATAACTGAGTTAGTCCTGCAGAACTGAAAACGTGAGACTCTTCTGCAACTTAGTAAACAGAAGGGTTGTCTTATGCCCACACATCACGCCCCAGATTTCAATGGAAACAACAGGAGGGTGCCAATGTTCCTCCAATAATTACTCTAGCAAGAGTAGGGCTTAAGAATTAGTGCCTTGATTGTCACTATAGTTGGTGCATAATCCTTACCCCTTCTGTATGGCTGTGTAAATAACTGCAGGGGGAAAAAAAAACAAGCAAACAAAGAACAACTGCTTCAGTGCCTCCGTGGCTGGGTGATGGAAGAACTGATACTGAGAAATAAAAGATGTGACTGCTGATGATTCAAGGCAGATTATAAATTTAGAGTGCAATAAGGGGGGAAAAATGAAAAGACCACATCTTGTATAAGTAAGTGGAAACTATAAAGTCAATCTATAAACTAACTACTGTGTTTATATAGCTATATATCTCTCATATGCAAGCTAGAGTGAGAGAAAAAATGTGGCATCCAACTCCGAGCTTAACGCTGCAGTGCACGGAGGAGCCGTCCAGGAGGGATCTGAGCACTGCACGCCGCAGACAAACAAGAAACCTTTAGCAAGGGCGGGTCAGATCTGTGAAGCAAGGGTTGCCAGTAATAAGTTCCCAGGAACTTCAACCAATTTATCTCAGCTTGGTGACAGGTTTATTCATTTATAATGTGTTAGAAACAAGGTGGTGCTTGAGAAATAATCAGAAAAATTCCTTTGTCTCTTGAGCTTTGCATATACATATCTGCCCTGTGCTGCTTTCAGAAAATAACCAAGACAGACATTTTATCTGTGGAATAATGCATTTTCTTGCATGTGGAGGTATGTCAGGCTTCCATTTATCATAGTGTAAACAACACAGAAAACCTATTTGAAAGCCATTGCTTTCAGATGAGGATCTCTGCTATCTGCTAGGTGGCAATTTAAAAAATATTAAAAACTGTCAGGTCTCATCACTGGTGAATATTGGGCCAATATATTGGGGTTACTTTAAGGGTTTCTTTCTTATTTGTATTTCAAGTTTTTCACTTAAAGTAATAATTTCCCTGGAAGCATTTTTTATTTATCAGATGCAAGGAAATGTTCATAACTAAAATATCACAGAATCACTGAACAGTTGAGGTTGGCAGGGACCTCTTGAGATCACCTAGTCAATCCCCCCAACTCAAGCAGGGTCAGCTAGAGCAGGTTTCCCAGGACTGTGTCCACTTAGGTTTTGGATATCTCCAAGAATGGAGACTCCACAACCTCTCTGGGAAACCTTGTGCCAATCTTTAAACACCCTCACAGGAAATAAGTGTTTTCATGTGTTCAGATTGAATTTTCTTTTTTGCTTTTTCATTTGTGCCCAGTGCCTCTTGTCCTGCCAGTGGACACTAGTGAGAAGAGTCTGGCTCCCTCTTCTTCACTCCCTCCCATCAGGTATTTATGCAGACTGATGAGATCCCTCCTTGAGCCTTCTCTTCTCTAGACTGAGCAGTCCCAGCTTTCTCAGCCTTTCCTCATAGAAGAGATGCTCCAGTCTCTTCAACATCTTCATGGCCCTGTGCTGGACTCGCTCCAGTATGTCCATGTCTCCTTTCTACTGGGGAGCCCAGAACTGGACCTAGCACTCCTGATGTGTCCTCATCAATGCTGAGCAGAGGGGAAGGATCCCTTCCCTCGACCTTCTGGCAACGCTCCGCCTAACGCAGCCTAGGAGGCTGTTGGTCTTTGCCGCAGTGGAGCATTGCTGGGTCATGGTCAGCTTGCTGTTTACCAAGACCCCCAGGTCCTTCTCTGAGGAGCTGCTTTCCAGCTGGTCAGCCCCCAGCATGTGCTGGTGCATGGGATTGTTCCTCCCCAGGTGCAAGACTTGGCATTTCCCCTTGTTAAACTTCACAAGGTTCCTCTCTACACAGTTCTTCAGCCTGTTGATGTCCCTCTGGATGGCACCACAACATTCTGGTTTATCCCCCCAGGTTTGTATTGTCTGCAAAGTTGCTGAGGGTGCACTCCATTCCATCTGCCAGGTCATTAATAAACATGTTAAACAGTACTTGCCCCAGTATTGAGCCCTGGGGTCTACCACTAGTGACTGGCCTCCAACTGAACTTTGTGTGGCTGATCACTACTCTCTGGGCACAGTCTTTCAGCCAGATTTCAATCCATCTCACTGCCCATCTGTCTAATCTGCACTTTGTCAGCTTGTCTATGAGGATGTTATGGGAGACACTGCCAAAAGCCTTACCAAAGTCAAGGTAAACAATATCCACTGCTCTCTCCTCATCCACCACATTAGTCATCTCATCATAGAAGGTTGGTCATGCATGATTTCCCCTTTGTAAACTCATGATGACTACTCGTGATAACCTTCTTGTCCTTCATGTGTTTGGAAATAGTTTCCAGGAGCATTTTCTCCTTCACTTTTGCAAGGACTGAGGTGAGGCTGACTGGCCTGTAGTTCCCTGGACCTTTCTTCTTGCCCTTCCTGAAGGTAGCAGTGGCATTTGCTCTCTTCCAGTCTTCAGGAACCTCTCCCAATCACTGTGGTGGGATTGTTTTGCCATATAGAAGTTAAAATCTGGACCTGTTCCAATCCTGATACCCCTGGATACACCACACATCTCCCCAGGAAAGGAAGAGAAAGGGCTGCCTTTTCAGAAAACGCTGTCTATCCCATTCCTTAGACAGGGACTGGAGTTTATCACCCTGGCTTGCTGGTTGTAGAAATGTACCATTTTGATTTGAAATATTTCAGGTTTTGATATTTCTCCTCAAAGCTGCAATTTTCTGTAGCAACAAAATCTTTTTTCCAAACCAACTGTATCACAAATGTTAATCTGATAACAGAGAAATTCCACACTGCAGGGACACTCTGAAATCAGGAGAAAAATACATCAACACCAGTGAGACCACCAGCAATGCCTAAAGTGCATTCATTGTTTTACTATTCACTCCCTCAATACCAACAACATGTTGGTAGCAGCAGGGCCGAGTGAAAGGCTGTTTTCTTCTCCTGTGCTGTGTGCAGTCAAAATATTGAAAGCCCATCCGTTCCCTCCAACACTCCCACCTGTCCCCCATGAGAGGCCCTTTGAGACTGGTGGCAGCCAAGCAGGCAGCCTTCTTCCCCACGTCCATCAGTCTTTGAGGGCCGGGAGAAGCATGGAAAGCACAGGCAATTCTCTGCCATGGGACAAAAAGATCTACAAGAGAAGGCATAAATTATGTTTGTCATCACTTTTCTACTGCATTGAAAAGACATGCAGACCTTAGAAAAAGCACTTTTAATGTATGCATTATTAATAGAAAGCTAGCACACAGTAATAGCACTTTCTGCTACAACTGTTGTCTACAGATGGATGAAGGAAGGCCACCAGAGAAGCACTAGCTCTAGATGAAAGGCATGAGTGATTATTATAAACTTATGAATAATTCTGGTTTTCATTTGAAAATTACACTTGTACACTCTCCTCTCCCAACACAAACATTTTTAAAATGCACAAACTCACTGAGAATCCATGTTCAGATGCTTTTTCCCATTGAAAACCAAAGTGGAAATGGTAACTTTTCCATACAGCAGCCCGCCTAAACCTTCTGCATATACAAACAGTATCACATGAACAGCTTCTCTCCTGAATTTTAGTGCTTCCAGATGGGACCAAGAAGAGCAGAGCACAGATGAACTAAAAGGGTAAGGGAATTTCTTTTGCATTATTATCTACTTTTTATTTCAATGAGTTTGATCCATGGGGACTTAAAGAACAAATTTCATCCTACCCCAGCAAATTCCCCCATCCCAACATGAGCATTCAAGTGAAATTATAGTTTTACTTAAGCGGTGTGTTTCACAGAGGAGAAGCTGATATAAGACAGGTATGACAGCAGTAAGTGAAGAGCTACACAAGCTGATCAGCCACCTCAGCAAGCACAGTCCATGCTGGGAAGCTGAGGCACAGAGAGGGGCTGAGACCTGCCCCATACAAAGCTGGGAATAGCTCCTGGTTTAGGTTTACGCACTGACATACTAGCCACTGACGCTTCTTCCAGGCCAGGATTTTTCTGTACAGACTCACCTGGCACCACAGCTTTCAGCCCTTTTGTTTGTTCTGCATCACCTGTTGTTTCTGCCTGTAGACAGGGAACCATAAAGGTTGTTGTAACGTGCAGCTGTGTCACTGGTTTTGGGTGTGATTCACCAGAAACCAGTACATTCCCTCTCCCTCACGCGCCACCTAATTCGTGTCTCCACCATCTAGCCGCAAGGGCAGGGTACTGCAGGATGAAAGCTGGATTTAAGCTGTGATGAACACTTCTTGGAAGTATCCTCCAGAGAAACTCTGGCTGAATCAGGCCAGAAGAGCAAAGATTTTTTCCTCACCAAGATCAAGGCTGTCCGAGGGAGCTCATAGCGTGAGTCATTTGACTCAAATAGTCATTTGGCTATTTTTGGTTTTGGTCATTAACTAAAAGAGCTGAAAAAGCAGCCAGTTCCCAAACCAACAGCTGTGCATCAGCCTTTCAGTCAAAGTGAATAGGCAAAAAACTATTTTGATTTTAATTTTTAGGTCAGGCTGTACCAGGACTTCATAAACTGCTCACAGGTGCTGAATTTTTTATAGTGGTGTTTTCAAGAGAATGGTCATTAGGTTGCACAGTGTTTGTTCTGGCAGATACTACTGTTTCCATGGCATGCAAAAGAGGAGGAGCTCATTGGAAACATTTTTTTTTTTAAGTATAAGGGAGATAGGGCCATTGTAATAACAATCCCCCATCTGCTCATCACAGGGCCCCTTCCTCCCCTTCTTGCGTGTATTCAGAGCATCCCCTGCCGTATTAGCAATTCTTGATGTCGGGAAGTTATTTTCTTTGCAGAGGAATATTTATTTATCTATGGACACATTCAAAGCTTTAGGCATTTACACAGCTTAATCTCTTAACATCTTGTCAAATGCAAGTGGAGGAAAAAAATTCCAGGAGTTAGTTATAATGATGCCAAACTCTGCCCTCATAGGGTGCACTTTGCCGCTCATGACAGCGATGGGAAGCGCTCCTGCTCGTCTGATGGCAGAACAAGACTCTCACGGACTTTGATGCTCTGTCAACAGGGAGAGCAGCTGGCAACCTGCATGCCTTTCTGAGGAAAGAAAGAGCAAACATCCCTCCTCGAGCCCGTCTCGTGGAGAGGCACGTAGTGCAACAATGTGCTGCATTTTGTTTGTTTGTTTTCTGGTTTTCATTCGCGCTTTGAGTCTCAATTTGTGTAACAACTGTTCAGGCTCGGATCTGTTTTGCAAATTGTTGTGAAGTGAGCAGCAGCAGCAGATTTGCCTCAGCTGTTTTTGTTGGGCGTTGCTGAATGCAAAACAGAGGGCTTTGGAAAGAGAAGACAAAGCGGGAGGGCCGTTTCAAGCTGCAAGTCCCTAGGCAGCGCTGCCAAACACTGTGCAAAGAGTAACTCTCGTGGAAGTGCCTGATTTATTGCTGCACCCATCTAAAAAGGTTGAGAAACCAACTGTAGTGGTGGTATAAAACACTTCCTGCAAATATGGTCATTACCAATCAAACCCACTGACAGCATGTTATTAGCATCCAGAGCAGGAGATGCTCCCAGAACCCAAAGCCAGGGCTCCTGTGGGACCTGAGCATCACTCAGCATGGAGGGACAGGATGGTTCCCCTCACCCCCCTGGGCACAACATCATGAAACACACGCACCACAACACAAAACGTGTTTCTCTTTCCCTTTTTGTTCTTAATGCCTTTTTTGAGGCTTCCTGCTTGTAAAATCATGATCCAAGTCTGATGCCCTCCCCCAGATACAACAGTGACTCTTTCATGATACCACAGCTGCAGGATACAGGGACCGGCAGACGCAACCCATCCGAAGCAATGACCTCAGGACAAATAGCAGAGACTTGTTCTCCAAAGTCTTCTGGCTGGAGCTAGGATTTCTTTGGGTTCAATTCCCAGAACAGTGAAAATCTCTCTCCCAAAATACAGCCAACAGAAACTGAGAAAGGCCACTTTTCCAATAAAAACACCTTAAAGATCATGCAATTGTTAAGCAGGTAGCTATTCAAATGCCCCCACGCTAATCTGGGCACTGAATTGTGGTGCCTGAATGTTCCCTTACTCCTCCGAGGTGAGTGGATGAGAAAAATGTACAGAAAATTCCTGCTACAGAAAAATCAGGAAATAAAGGGCCTTCCCAAGGACAGCAGGCGTGCAACGCCATTACAGCCCTCGCAATAACAGAGCTCTTGAATCCTTTCCCTTGCATTTCATTCACTGCTTCAAGCGCCGGTAAACACCACCAAAACAAAATGATGAGAACAGCCTCGTATCCTCCAGCTTCTGTGGGGAGGGCACCCTCTTTGAAGCCACGGTGTCTGCAGTCACTGCTTGACTTGCATTATTGAACAGCCTCGCAAATGACTGCCAGCCAATGCACGACCCCGCTGCGGTATTCATCTGTTTCATCTGCACAGAGCGTACGCGTATTTACATAATAAATGAGACATACCAAAGCATAATATATTTATGCTATATCTCAAGCCACCTGCGCATTATCATTGCAGTAACCTCTCCAGCAGGAAATGAATTCCACATCTCCACAGAGGGAAAATATGAAAATTAATTGATAAGCTACAAATGGATCATTGGGAACCTGAATGTGTGGAGAATTGTTCAGCCAAAACTAAACCTCACATCTCTGGAGAAAAGAGATTTATCATTTTAGAATCTTTCAGACAGGTTTGGGGTTTTGTTAGTGATCACTCCTTCATCAAGTAACTGATAGACAGACGTATTCCTCTGTGTGTGAGCATAGAATTGCAAGTCAACCACGACACTGTCCTGAGCTATAGCAGTATATATGCATATATATAAATCTATATGTTTGTGTGTATGTGTGTGTGTGTAGATACATAGAACAATGCCTAGAAATCACCTGGAGTGATAAAAAGGGTAAATCAGAAATACCCTTATTGAAATGTTGAACTTGACGAAGAAAGCTATTCTGTCTTCATCTCTTGTTCTCTTTGAAATGCTGGAACTGGCCTACCTTGACCTCTGTATATTATATATTCACTTTTCTTGAATGTCAAGAACACAAGAGAAGTAAATGCTGCATTAATATTAATATCCTCCTTCTCGAGCCAGCCCAGGTAGCGAAGGAGCACGGTGCTGGTGTAGGGCACATACTAACCCCCCAGCTTGTTAATTCGGGAGCTCAGGGTCAAAACCAAAGCCAAAGGCTACGCTACACCATGCATCGCGCTCTGGCTGATCCCCTCCAGTGATGACCCTGCTCCAGCAGCGCCCTAAGCCCATCCCTGGTATGGGGGCATATGTCTGACAGGCACGTGTGACCTGGCCAAGCCCATCTGTGTCCAGCTCGGCAGCTGGGCAGCACCGCAGCAGCATCGCTGGCATCTCTCCATCTCTGCCTTATGATCCCGCTGCCTCGCTCAGCTGGAGGGTTGTCAAAAAGCCAGGGAAGGTGACAGGGTTTGCCACGCTTTTGATCAGAGTTTTTAAAACATCTGTCAATGGAGTCCATCCCCTGCCAAGCAAACAGCTCTTGAAAGAATAAAAAATAGGTCTTCACCCTCAGTGCAGAAAAATTATCCCCATTATTACTTCTGAATTTGAGATTAAAGCATAATGATATCATAACAGCCAAGCAAGCCACTGACACTGCAGTCTCTCCTTCTGATCAGGTCTTCCTTTATTTTTTAAATGATCACATTTGGTAAGCTAATCCTGTGTATAGCCAAAATGTTTTTTCCCCTCCATCACCAGCATCTGGGCTTTCAGGAAGATTGATAAACAGCAGTTCTGTACAGTCAAATCAATGAAATACAATTATTTTCTGCAATTCCTGTCACTAATAAGTGTTCCACCCTGCTGCAGCCCTGTAAACCCCTCACGGAGAGGAAAGCTGCACTGGAGTTGACAAGAGCAAGGATTGTAGCCGTACAGCCCCCATCCAGCCCCTGTGCTTCCCATTTGTTCCACTACCACCAAAGCACAAGATGGAGACTTAGAGTGTGAGGAGCATGCATTGGACCCAAATACTTGATAAAAATCACAGTATGAGTGAGAACAGGATGATTTCTACTCCTCCTCCCAAAACAGCCACATCAGAAGTCCCAGGGGCCCTCCTGTCCCACTAAAAGGATCCCCACCTCAACCGCATTTAAATGTTCAGCTAACTAGAATTGACTAAGTCTACAAAAAAACCCTCTTTGTCCTTGTCTATGGACTGAAGCTTCAACTCCCCTCCCCAGCCTCCGTCCCCAGCCTGCTTTTGGGAGGCCACCACTCCCAGCATGGCCTTTGCCTCAGTAGATATCCATGCCCAGTCTTCAAGCTCTGTGCTGCACAGCACCAAGCACGCTCTTGGTGCTTAACGAGTGCTAATTAACGGGACGTGTAGAATGGCACAGTGATTAAAATGAGGTATTTTCTCTCAATCAAGAATAATTAATATCTTGGACAGATGCGAGTGTTGTGCTTTGTTAGTGGTACGGTGCGTGGCAGATAGATAGGCACATATACAAACATCACCCCGTCAGAATACTAATTAGTCCTTTTGAATGCAATTCATTAAAAAGACAATGTTCCAAATTCCATATTAAAATACTTGAATAGCTCTCATTGTTAATTCCGTAGCCAAGTGCTCGTCCATGCCTACCGACTCAGACAAAACAGAGCTGGAGATAAATCCACTTAAGATCTTTTAGATCTTTAGCTGAGAAGAACCAAAGTGGGAGAATGAATGGAGGATCCACCTCCAAAGCCAGGAACATGCTGTGCCCAGTGGGAGTCTGTGTTGATTGCATCGACTGTGTTTTCATGTTTTTCATATTTGGCACCCAAAGGTGCAGGGCAGCAGCTGGTAGGATTTTTCCAGTATCACATCGAGGTTAACTCCAATTAGTGTCTAAGTCATGCACTGAAGCACATACAGGAATCCCACCAGGTCCTGTTTGCTCCCTGTACAACTTTAAAATCTAGTTCTCAGTGAAAAACTTACTGCCTTCCCCACTGTAGCTGTGGTGGCTGATGAGACTACCACAAGGAGATGCTGGTCACTGCTGTCACTGGAGCTTTTTCACTTACTAGACCTACTGCTCAAGTGACCGTCTTATTTTGTTGGCCACAGGCTGAAGGACAACCCCACAAGCTGCTCTGGCAGCCTGTCCAAAGCTGCAGAAATATCCAGAAGAAGAGATGTGAAATCTCCAGGCTGCCTAACGCCAGTCCAAAGAGGACACAGACATAGCTATCACCTCCATGAGAGAGAGAGACATCCCTCCCGAAACAGTCCACCCCCAAAGCGGGCGTGCAGCAGAAAGCAACAATCCCAGGACACACGGATCTTCCCTTTCAAAGACGTATCATCCAGCCGTATTTAACCAGGTTCACAAGATGGGTTAACACAGAGTCCTCAGTTCTATTTAGGCTGTGAACATTTTGGGTAGAAAAATCCCCCATTTGTTTAAAGGATCTGCCTGCCCGGCACAGCAGTGCCACGTCCTGGTGGGGCCATCCCAGCAGAGCCTCAACACAGCTCCAGCAACTGATGACAGGAGCAGCTGCGGACCTCGGCCGCAGGACAAGTCAATGTCACAGGGCAGGAGGAGAGATGAGGACAACGAAGTGCTGGTGGGGATAAGCTGGCCAGGAAGACGCAAAGTATTTTATCTGCCGTTGTTAAACTACGTGGGGGATGGCGCTGTATAAAGAAGCACTGTTTCCCAGGAAGAGTTCCCATTTGATATTTTCCATGGAAAAAAGGTTCTGAATAATTCAAAATCAAAATTTGTTGTCTTGTTTCATCTCCAGCCACCCTTTTCTCTTCCGATTGCACTGACAATAGAACAGAGCAGGACAAGGTGGAATATATTTTTCACCTTATTAGATGAAATTGCCTGACATTCATGGCACAGTTTGACACCACTGAAATGCTGCATTTCAGGAAATCTGTCTGATGTTTCCCACCAGAAATATTTCAGCTTTTCTGCTCCACAAAACATTTCAAAATTCCAACTTTTCACCCTAATTAAGGACAGAGACAAATTTCACGATGCTGGAATGTCTCGCAATACTTACTGTTTCACTGGGCTGCAGTTAAGCTGAAGGGTTTGCATAGTACAATGCCCAACCTCTAACTCTGTCATTCTTGTAATTAAATGGAGAATTTCAACAATATGTTTAAATACAAAAATCAAAATTGGCTGCTGGCAAATCTGAGTAGGTTTTTTTCTCTGGGGGTGTGAATTTCATGTGATGCTTCTAGTAATAAAACACATATCATAAATCAAATTTATAAAACCACAAAAAAAACAACCAACAAAACAAGGGCTATGCATTCAGTATTCACCTTGCTCTAGTCATCGCAAGCTATTTCCAAACACATCAGCCACATGCCTTTCTCTACCCTATTTAAAGGCATACTGCTTTATCAATGCTAGTTTTACGTTAATAGATACTAATGGCTTTTTCTCTCATTTTTAAATTGACCCAAGAACTTCGATATCTTGACAGGTTACTTGAAATGACCGTTCAAGTGAGCTCGCATTTGTCATACATTTAAGTCACAGGTATTGGACTTGTTTGTTAGCTGAATTTTTCACTGTGCTATCAGAGAAAACCAAATTGCTATTGACACAGCATGGGAAAAGTCCTGCTCCCAGGATAGAAAATGCCAAAGGTTACTACAGGGGGCACCTGGGGAACTAGAGGGATAAAAAAGTGAAAAATGGGTTGTCATGAAGGCTGCAGGCATTCCTGAGAAAAAGGAAAAAAATCTGCTGCTGCTTTTTGATGCTCATACCAAGTATTTCCTTGGCTGAACCTTTGTTAGTCAAGCACGATCAGGCTGCAGGTTTTCTTTGTTCCCACTACGTTTTCTAATGCACATGGAAGACTTAATTCTGGGCTCAGGTCTGTACACCTCAGACATGCTTAGTTTGGCATCTGTTTGGCCTGTTTGTTGGAATAGAATAGAATAGAATAGAATAGAATAGAATAGAATAGAATAGAATAGAATAGAATAGAATATTTCAGTTGAAAGGGACCTGCAACAATCATCGAGTCCAACTACCTGACCAATTCAGGGCTGACCAAAAGTTAAAACATTATTAAGACCATTGTCCAAATGCCTCTTAAACACTGACAGGCTTGGGGAATAGACCACCTCTCTAGGAAGGCTGTTCCAGCATTTGACAACTCTCTCTTGGAGATGCAAGACGGTTGACAGATGTAATTTAATTATAGTCAAAGTCTCTAAAAAAAACAGAATAAATATTTAACATTAATCTCATCAGTAAAGCACACATTATAGTCATTACTGTACATTTAAAAAACAACAGAGCCTGCAGCGGGAAAAAATGGGAGTTGAGCTTGATGCAGTTTTTTAAATAAAATTATTGGGTGTAAGACCTGTGTATGCTCTTGTATTCAGCTGCGCATTCATTTATTGAGCTGCCTCTTTGATGGACAGATGGCCACACAGAAGATGTGCAAAGCAATGTCAGAGTCTGTGCAAAAATTTTTAAATCACATCTTGTCACAGGGAATCATCTCTAATAACAAAGGCTCCGTGCGGGATTATGACAGTCCTGAAGAGGATACAATAATACTGGGCCTGTCATGAGCAATGTAGCTTCAGATTTCTTCCTATCCTTTTTTCCTGACAGTCACTTAACTGAAAGCACCAACCGACGAAGACTGGCAGCAGTGTCCTAGGGAGAGCAGGATGATGACATAAGTTTAATAACCAGGGATTGTCTCCCAGAGATCAAATGAAAGCCTGAAAGAGTTTCACACACACCGTTGGTTGGGTCAGGATTAGTCATTAGGGTTTCTTGTTGTCTTGGACTTTGAAGATAATACCCTTACTGCTCTCCCTGCACAGTCAGTCAAAAGAAAATAGCTCCCACACTGTGGCAAATCTTTAGATTGCTCCAGGTATGACCCCCCTCTGTGCGACCTTCACCAAGACCCTTATGGTGCTCCATTCCAGCTCCATCAGTGGGGCTGTAACTCCACAGAAGTCAATAAATTCATCTGGAATACAATGGCTGAATCAGATGTGTACATTTCTTCATTGATATTGACTGCAGGATACCTAAAGATAATGAGTAATAAATTCCAGGATCCCCTGGCAGCCATGGCTCGAGTAGCTGCCAGCCCCTGCTCTCCACAAGGCCATCTCCATGCTGAGCCAGCCCTGAACTGCACCTGCTCAACCTGAGCAACTCAGGAACGATTTGAAGCTTTACCACTATGTATATGGTGCTCTCCTACTCTCTCCTGCTACCTGGCAGTGGAGACAGGGGAAAACCAGCTTGGGGGTAATCCCTGCTGCTCCCCAGGTTTCAGTGGTGACTTGGGCATGAGAGCTAATGGTCACTGTTAAAAGGCAGAGTGTGAAGGGTAAGTGCTTCAGCTGCCACCAAAAACCCAGCCCTCGCTCCTCCACTTCTGAGCTAAAGACTCAGTAGCTTATTATTGTAAATACTTTTCCAGGGGATTTAGTTTCGTGGTACCCCGACACATAGCAGTATGGCAGGATGCCATGGAGGGAGCCCATGGGTGCATGGCTGGATTGAATTCCCTCAAGGAGGGGTTACGGCCAGCATCTTTGATGAGGAGATTTATTCATGCATGGGATGCAGCCGGTCTCCTCAGCTTCTATCTATTTTCTTGTAATTACAGGGACATATGGTTCTGTTTTGTAATTAATTTCCACAAATTAGGGGCGTTCGGAGTTGGCTGCTTGGAATGAAACAATCAGAGTCTTATGTGAGTTTGCATTTCCACTCACTTATTTACAAATATTTGTAAGTTGGTTGTTCCGATAGCAACAAGAAGACTTTATACCTTCAAAACCCATTGTCACTGGGGACCCCATGGCCCTCAGCGAATCTAAACAAAATTGATTTCCCAGCACCGTTCCCTGGCCAGAGCATAATTTTTCTACAGCTGGGGATACTGAGACACAAAAAGTGAGTGTTTTGATTCAGCCTTGTAACAGGAACTCCAGTAGGGAAAATTTAGGTCAAAATGTTTTTGCCAAAAGAGGAGAAGATCAGGTTTGAGACCATCTAAGGAACCTGAAGGTGCACAAGCCCATGGGACCTGATGAGGTGCATCCACGGGTCCTGAGGTAACTGGCGGATGAAGTTGCTAAGCCACTATCCATTATTTTTGAGAAGCTGTGGCAGTCTGGTGAAGTTCCCACTGACTGGAAAAGGGGAAACATAACCCCCATTTCTAAAAACCGATAAAAAGAAGACCCAGGGCAATAAAGGCCAGCCAGTCTCTCCTCTGTGCCCAGCAAATCATGGAGCAGATCCTCCTGGAAACTATGTAAGGCACGTGGAAATCAAGGAGGTGGTTGGTGACCGCCAACATGGCTTCACTAAGGGCAAATCATGCCTGACAGATTTGGTGGCTTTCTAAGACGGGGTTACAGCACTGGTGGATAGGGGAAGAGTGACTGATGTCATCTACCTGGACTTGTGCAAAGCAGTTGACACTGTCCCGCACAACATCTTTGTCTCTAAATTGGAGAGACATGAACTTGATGGGTGGACCACTCGGTGGATAAGGAATTGGCTGGATGGTCACACTCAAAGAATTACGGTCAACAGCTCAATGTCCAGGTGGACACCAGTGATGAGTGGCGTTTCTCAGAGGTCGGTATTGGGACTGATCCTGTTTAACATCTTTGTTGGCAACATGGACAGTGGGATTGAGTGAGCCCTCAGCAAGTTTGCTGACGACACCAAGCTGTGTGCTGTGGTCAACACACTGGAGGTAAGGGATGCCATCCAGAGGGGCCTTGACAGGCTTGACAGCTGGGCCCGTGAGAACCACATGAAGTTCCACAAGGCCAAGTGCAAGGTCCTGCATGTGGGTCGGGGCAATCCCAAGCACAAATACAGGCTGGCCAGAGACTGGATTGTGAGCAGCCCTGAGGAGAAGGACTTGGGGGTGATGGCTGACAAGAAGCTCAACATGAGCCGGCACTGTGCGCTCACAGCCCAGAAGGCCAACCGTATCCTGGGCTGCATCAAAAACAGCATGGCCAGCAGGTCGAGGGAGGTGATTCTGCCCCTCTACTCCGCTCTCGTGAGACCCCACCTGGAGTACTGCGTCAAGCTCTGGGGCCCCCAACATAAGAAGGACATGGAGCTGTTGGAACAAGTCCAGAGGAGGGCCACGAAGATGAAGAGAGAGCTGGAGCACCTCTCCTATGAAGACAGGCTGAGAGAGTTGGGACTGTTCAGCCTGGAGAAGAGAAGGCTCCGGGGAGACCTTCTAGCAGTCTTCCAGTACCTGAAGGGGGCCTATAGGAAAGCTTTTTACAAGGGCATGTAGTGATAGGATGAGGGGGAAAGTTTTTAAACTGAAAGAAGGTAGGTTTAGGTTAGATATTAGGAAGAAATTCTTGACTGTGAAGGTGGTGAGACAATGGAACAGGTTACCCAGAGAAGCTGTGGATGCCCCCTCCCTGGCACCTGGAGAGGTATCCGTGCCCGTGGCAGGGGGGTTGGAACTAGATGATCTTTAAGGTCCCTTCCAACCCAAACCATTCTATAATTCTATCATTCTGTGAAGAATCCACAAGACCGATAAAAATAAGATCAATACTTCAATTAAAATTTTTAGAATTCCCCTTTCTAAATGGCAAAGATACTTTTCCTGCTAACATATTACCTAAACATAACAACATTGGACTTTTTACTACAAAGAGGTACTGTATGCATAGTTGTAAGTACTTGGATTTATGGAGGATCAGTGATTAGACCTTCCCAAGCAACAGAAATCCTGGAAAAGCTTACAGATGTCTTCGGCCATGAAGATTTGCTTTGGTTTTGGTTTGTTTTTTTCTTCAAGTATATGTCGTTTATGGATATTAATGATTTAGTATGTGATATGTAGAAATCTGGAAATAACAGGAAGGAATTAAGAGGTTCTGAAATTTCCCTGAATATCCAGAAGAATTCCTGGAGAATGAAGCAGTGGAAGAATTCCTCAGGTAAGCAGTCTCCCATTACCTTCTAAATTTAATTACTGCCTTGGATGTAGCACTGGAAAAACAAACAGTGGTGAAAAAACCCTGCCCTGTCAATAAATTGTTTCTATTTCTGCCTTGCAGGATTATTAGACGAGTTTTTGGTTTTGATATAGAGACTGAGTAAAAGAGCTCTACACATTGCTACTTTTCAGTGGGTCCCCACAAATCCCTTCAGTTTCAAATGGAATATTCTGCTTTCATGCCTCAGTATTCAAATACATTCTCTACTGACATTAAATGAAATAGTGCTGCACAAAAAGAAAAAAAAAAAAAAAGATCTGCTACAGGAAACTAACAAAACCTTGGTTTAATTACTGTAGAACCCAAACAAAATTCCAGATTTTTTAAAGATGTGGCTTTTTCCCCTCTCCATACAGCCAATTTTTCAGTACAGTTAGCAGCCAAATGAATTATTCAGGAAAAACAAAACAACAATACTCTAGAAAGGTGTTTAAATAAATATGTAAAGCAGATTGTCTTATTCTGTTCATTTATTTAGAGGGAAAATTCAATGGAATGCATTTGGCATTTCCTGATGATTGTCTTGCTAATACAAATATGAAAGGGATAATTGCACTTAATATTCTCTGTCTGCAGAATCATGGAAAAACTCAAGCTGGAAAGGACTCCCAGAGGTCCTCAGTCCAACCTCCCGCTCAAAGCAGGACTAGCCTCAAAGTCCTTCATATTTAAGGTTTTCACACAGAATCACAGAATCACAGAATCACAGAATCACAGAATCACAGAATCACAGAATCACAGAATCACAGAATCACAGAATCACAGAATCACAGAATCACAGAATCACAGAATCACAGAATGTTAGGGATTGGAAGGGACCCCGAAAGATCATCCAGTCCAATCCCCCTGCCGGGGCAGGATTGCCTAGACCATATCACACAGGAACGCGTCCAGGCGGGTTTTGAATGTCTCCAGAGAAGGAGACTCCACAACCTCTCTGGGCAGCCTGTTCCAGTGTTCAGTCACCCTTACAGTAAAGAAGTTTTTCCTCAAATTTAAGTGGAACCTCCTGTGCTCCAGCTTGCACCCATTGCCCCTTGTCCTGTCAAGGGATGTCACTGAGAAGAGCCTGGCTCCATCCTCTTGACACTTGCCCTTTACATATTTATAAACATTAATGAGGTCACCCCTCAGTCTCCTCTTCTCTAAGCTAAAGAGACCCAGCTCCCTCAGCCTCTCCTCATAAGGGAGATGTTCCACTCCCTTAATCATCTTCGTGGCTCTGCGCTGGACTCTCTCTAGCAGTTCCCTGTCCTTCTTGAACTGAGGGGCCCAGAACTGGACACAATACTCCAGATGCGGCCTCACCAGGGCAGAGTAGAGGGGGAGGAGAACCTCTCTCGACCTGCTGACCACACCCCTTCTAATACACCCCAGGATGCCATTGGCCTTCTTGGCCACAAGGGCACACTGCTGGCTCATGGTCATCCTGTTGTCCATTAGGACCCCCAGGTCCCTTTCCCCTACGCTGCTCTCCAACAGCTCTGTCCCCAACTTGTACTGGTACATGGGGTTGTTCTTGCCCAGATGCAGGACTCTACACTTGCCCTTGTTATATTTCATTAAATTTCTCCCCGCCCAACTCTCCAGCCTGTCCAGGTCTCTCTGAATGGCTCCGCAGCCTTCCGGCATCTCAGCCACTCCTCCCAGTTTTGTGTCATCAGCGAACTTGCTGACAGCGCACTCTAATCCCTCATCCAAGTCATTAATGAATATATTGAATAGAACTGGTCCCAGAACCGACCCTTGCGGAACTCCGCTAGACACAGACCTCCAACTGGACTCTGTCCCGCTGACCACCACTCTCTGGCTTCTTTCCTTCAGCCAGTTTACAATCCACCTCACTACCCGATCATCCAGACCACACTTCCTCAGTTTAGCTGCGAGGATGCTGTGGGAGACCGTGTCAAACGCTTTACTGAAATCGAGATAGACCACATCCACAGCTTTACCATCATCTATCCACCAGGTAACATCCTCATAAAAGGCTATCAAGTTGGTTGAGCAAGACTTCCCGTTGGTGAAGCCATGCTGAGTGCCCCTAATGATCCCCTTATCCTTGATGTGCCTAGAGACAGCACCAAGAACAAGTTGTTCCATCACCTTTCCAGGGATGGAGGTGAGGCTGACCGGTCTATAGTTACCCGGGTCCTCCTTCCTGCCCTTTTTGAAGACTGGAGTGACATTCGCTTTCCTCCAGTCCTCAGGCACCTCTCCCGTTGCCCACGACTTAGCAAAGATGATGGAGAGTGGCCTAACAATGACTTCCGCCAGCTCCCTCAGCACCCGCGGGTGCATCCCATCAGGGCCCATGGATTTATGGATGTCCAGATTGCTTAATTGGTCCCTGACCCAGCCCTCATCAACCAAGACAGATTCCTCCTCTATCCTGACTTCTTCTGAGGCCGCAGGGGTCCAGGGCTCCTCAGGACAGCCTCCAACAGTATAGACAGAGGCAAAGAAGGCATTCAGTAACTCCGCCTTCTTTTTATCCTCTGTCTCCAGGACCCCCACCTCATTCATCAGTGGGCCTACATTGCCTCTAGTGTTGGCTTTACCTGCAATGTATTTGAAGAAGCCCTTTCTGTTGTCCTTGACCTCTCTTGCAAGGTTTAATTCCAAGGAGGCCTTAGCTTTCCTAGTTGCCTCCCTACATCCTCTGACAACAGACTTATATTCCTCCCAAGTGGCCAGCCCCTCCTTCCACGATCTGTACACCTTCTTCTTCCACTTGAGTTTGCCCAGCAGTTCCCTGTTCAACCATGCAGGTCTCCTGCTACCCTTCCTTGACTTCCTACCTGTTGGGATGCTCTGATCTTGAGCTCGGAAGAAGCAGTCCTTGAACGCTAACCAACTATCTTGGGCCCCCTTACCTTCTAGTACCCTGTCCCATGGGATTTCCCCTAGCAATTGCTTGAAAAGGCCAAAGTTGGCCCTCCTGAAGTTCAGGGTTGTGATTCTGCTAGCTATTCTGTTCCTGCCACATGAGATCCTGAACTCTACCATCTCATGGTCGCTACAACCAAGGCTGCCCTCAACCTTCACCTCTTCAACCAGACCCTCCTTGTTAGTGAGGATCAGATCCAGCAGCGCTCCTCTCCTAGTTGGCTCATCCACCATTTGCATCAGAAAGTTATCATCAATGCACTGGAGGAACCTCCTGGACTGAGGATGGCTGGCTGAGTAGGCCTCCCAGCAAATATCAGGGCAGTTGAAATCCCCCACAACAACCAGGCCCTGTAATTGCGAGACTGCTCTCAGCTGCCTGTAGAAGGCCTCATCACCCTCCTCATCCTGATCTGGTGGCCTGTAATAGACACCCACAACAGTATCACCCCTGCCAGCCTGCCCCTTAATTCACACCCACAAACTCTCAACTCGCTCCTGATCTGCCTCTGGACAGAACTCAATACATTCTAGCTGCTCACTCACATAAAGAGCAACTCCACCACCTCTCCTTAGCGGCCTGTCTTTCCTGAACAGGACATAGCCATCCATGACCACATTCCAGTCATGCGAGGCGTCCCACCAAGTCTCTGTAATTGCCACTAGATCATAGCCCCCCGACCGAACACGGATTTCTAACTCCTCCTGTTTATTCCCCATGCTGCGTGCATTGGTGTACAGGCATTTCAGGGAGCGAGCTGGGCACACCGATTTCATCCCAGATTCACCCCCTGATTTCACCCCAGGGGGATGGGGGGCCTCCTGGTCTACCTCAACACTAGAGCATTGCCCCAGTGGTGCAAGCCCAGCTACCACCCCATCCCCCTTCGAATCTAGTTTAAAGCTCTCCGAATGAGCCCTGCTAATTCCTGTCCCAGAACCCTTTTGCCCCTACGACATAAACCTTTCCCATGTATCACTGTCACGCCTGGTGTCTTATAAAACCAGCCATTATCAAAGAACCCAAAGCCCTGCCTGTAGCACCAGTCTCGTAGCCAGGCATTTATAGAGAGAATCTTACTATTCCATCCCACGTCATCACCTGAAAATGGAAGGAGGGAGGAGAAAACAACTTGTGCCCCAGACTCTTTCACCAACCGTCCTAGGGCCTTGTAGTCTTTCTTCATCCCCCTCAGACTACGGGATGCAGCTTCTTCCCCACCTGTCTGGAAGATCAGCAGGGGGTAGTAGTCTGTGGCCTTCACCAGGTTGGGGAGTTGCCTGGTGATATCCCTGATTCGGGCTCCAGGCAGGCTGCAGACCTCCCTGTGATGGGGGTCAGCTCTGCATATTGGGCCCTCAGATCCCTTTAGGAAGGAGTCTCCAACCACTAAAACTCTTCTCTTCTTCCTTGTGGAGGAGGTAGCTATACGCCCGTCAGGTTTTTCTGACTGTGGTGGGACCTCTGATATAGGTTGCCTCTCCACCACATCCCCATTGGACCGGCTGTATTCCACTAGGTCTTCATATCTATTGCTCAGAGGCACCTGTGGAGGCAAGGTAGGCAAGGAGGGCACTCGCCTTTTGCCACGGCCATAGACTTGTCTCCACTCACTCTTCTCCTCTAGGTTATTGTTTTCCACCTGAGAGGGGCAGAGTACAGGGGTCCCTCGATCCTGGGAGCTCTCCGGCAGGTGCTCCCATTTTTGTTGCAGGGAGGGCAGAGCCTGGCTCCACCAGTCTATCTCCATTTCAGCCTCCCGAATGCTCCTAAGCCTTTCTACTTCAGCTTGAAGCCTTTCAACCTGGCTTTGCAGCTGTGCCGCTCGGCCAAGCAGATCATCTACTTGCTCACAGCGCACGCAGCCCCCTGACACCACAGAGACTCTGTAGCATTCCCTGCAGCCGGCAACCTGCACCATCGCCTCCTTCCGTGGGAGCTCTCTCTGGGTTCCCACATCCATTTTGGTCTTCTTCCACCGGGTAGATACCATTGTTCTTTCACTGAACTGGGAAATACCTGTTGGTGGCACCCCTGGTTCACAGCTCCTTAGCACCTTCCTCGCCTTGTGCACTGGGAGGGAGTCAGTGCCCTCCCCAACGAGTTGCAAACAACTGCAGCCTCTCCTGCCCTGGGACACACCCAGTCACTGCTGACTCACACAGTCACAGCTGAGTCTCCCACTCCCTTCTGGCCAGGGACTAGTCCCTGCCCTCCAGGAGGCTCTTTATCAACGATAACAGGGGGTGGAGCGTTTAAATCGCCCGCGGTGCCTCCGGCTACGCCCCCTCCTCTCCTGATTCGTTGCCGGGAACCTCCGGGTCCGGGTCCGGGGTCAGAGGGAAGCAGCTCGGGGCTGATGCTCGCGGGGGGCTCAGGGGGGGCCCAGAGTACGAAAAACCGCCCGGTTAAGCCCGATGTCGCCCTCGCCCCCGCACTAACCTCAAGTCGCTGCCGCCGCTTTCGCTGCTGCCGCCGCTTTTCGCTGCTGCCGCCGCTGTCCAATTGCCTTATATAGGCAATTGTTTTATTGCCGCTGTTTTATTGCCTTATATATCACCTCTGGACCAGTAACAGATAACTATCCAGTGTTTAACCTGTAATACTTTGAGCAGAACCAGAGTGGCCAAAGATGCCATTTTGGGGCAGTCTTCTCCATTGCAATCTGAAGGTAGATTGAATAAATCCATCCTAAGCATGAATTTTGCTCTTCCCTGGACCCCGGTCCTGCTCCAGTGGGACCCTCAGGCAATGCTCTCAGTGGGTGCAGTCTGACCCTGCCCACATGCTCTGGAGACCCACGTTGACACTGTTGGATGGCCATGGGGGACATGAAGTCCAGCCCATGCCAGCCCAAGCCACCACTAGCCCAAGACGCCACCAGCTATCCTGAAACCAACTAAGCCAAGGATGCGTCAAACCCAACATACAGCCAAGATAACAGGCAGCAGCGAGCCAGGGGACGCAGCGTGCTCCCGGACCTGCTCTTCACCCTCAATGGGAGCACAGACGTGGGACATGGAACAGTGCTCCTCAAGGCAGAACTTCACCTTCACTGGCTGCCTGAATTACACCCAGGCCTATTAAATCCAAATTATTGTTCTTAATACTGCGGAGGAGTGAAATGATGCAGGCAGTACTACAGAGGCAAGACTAACAGTGTTAGTCTCCAGGGGGATTTATTATGGCCATTTACTCCAGTCTCTTTGAGCCCAGCTCTAATTCTCTCCTTTCTGCAGCTGAACAAACTGCACTCCCCCAGCACGCACAGAAAGACATTTTCACAAACTGCAATTACCACATAAGCCAAGCAATTCCAGCACTAGCAGCAGAACGGGATTATGTCGCTATACAGAAGACAGCGTAACAGAAATTTAATTCTGCTGTTTTAAGGATTAGCAAAGATCATTTGTCCGCGGACAAAAACAACAGCAGAGAGTAAAAGCACGAGTGACTGTGTGCGATGGCTGATGCAGGTAAGCAAACACAGAGGAAATAATGACAAGATGGAAAAGTAAACGAGGGAGGGAGGATCCCACGTTATGTAACATTACATTTAGAGGATTAATTGGGACAGGCTGATAAGGAAGATTTGAATGTGTGAGAGCTACAGTTGTTTTAATTGAGCAGCTTTTCTCCAGGGAAGAGAGATAAGTTTAAACCATCTGTCCAATTTCAGTGTCATTTGCCAAGGAAATGATTAAATATTTTAAGATTAAATCAAAACTCTGGGAATCAAGGCAGAAGCCTAGAAATAAATGATTTAGGGGTTTGCTTTACATGCAGTAATAGGAAGTTGAAGATTGGTGAATTTTAAATACCATTTATCCCTCCCGCATGCATATACACACACACATGCTTGTCCACAGCAGCTGAGTGAAAAATTGAGACACGAGGCACTTGGCAACACCTGAGTGAGCCAAAGGCCAGTGTGCAGCAAGGAACCGGGAAAAAAATCCAGTGAGAAAGGCTGGGACAGCATCTGCCATGCAGGGAGAACCCAAAAAGTCATCTGGGGTGAGGGGTCCTCTCACGGGTACTTTAATGACAGCCTCAGTGGGAGAACGAACATGGCAGCATTGATCCCACAAAGTCATTTTCTAGGAGGCTAAGAGCATTTCCAAAGCCTAATAAAGCATCTGAGTTACAGCTACTAATCACAAAGCTAGTTTGTGGGAAAAAAAAACAAGATTTGTTGCCCCAAGGCAAGAGGAAATAAGGGATTTCAGATGATGGCTCATACACAAAGCAACTCTTTCGCTGCCCCCACATGTTGTACTTGCCCTGCAGTGTCCATCCACCCCTCGTATCAAGCTGTGAGGTGTTGGCCAAGGCAAGGGGGAGGTGAGGGCACAGCAGAACAGAGCTACTGTGCCTGCAAGTCCCCTAGCATCTGCTGGGGTAAGCAAGGCGGCCAGAGTTCATGTTTCCCTGCCTGTTCAGGGCATGGTAGAAAGAATTCCCCTTGGCTACCTCACATCTGAAAAGCATCCAGCATTGGGGACTGGAGGTAGGCTGGTTGAAAGGATTGGCTGCTCAGAGTGGAGAAGGATTTGTCTGGAAAGTCACTCAGCGACCCTGACAAATACAGCACATTTCATTTAAACACAGCAGTCATACTGTGCCCATCACTGAACGATGCTGGTGAGAGCTTGGTTATGATTCAATTTCAGATTAAGAAGCCTAAATTTTAGATGTCTACATTTACGCTGAGTGTAAAAACTCCCATCATAGTCAGTGGAGTTTTAGGGATTATTTTGGTTCTCTCATCAGAGTTGCTGAGTGCCATTTGAGGGACCTCAGGGTGTCTGCAGAGGGCTGGTGGATACGCCACTATGTCTGCAGAGACCTGTGTTCTTCTAGAGATCCCCTGGGACCTCCTAGGACTTCTGAAATGGTGAAAGGCACCTGTGTTTAGGTCACTGCATCCCACCCCTAGCCAATGTAGTCTACGTGGCCTAAGGAGTGATTCAGCTGAGCAGCCAGTTTACCTAACCACTTTAGGGTGAGCAGCATCATTCTCCAGGATCCATTGGCCTGATCTCCATTGACTATAGTGTGAGTTCAGATGCCAAGTGTACATGTAGGCATCTACATGTAGGCACCTAAATTTAGCGGTCTTGCTCTTGACCTGAATCCCACATCTTATATCCAGTTTCTAGAGATCCTCCTTTTCAGTTTCAAAATACCTGTTGTATGACCCAAAAATCACTCCCAGCCCTCTGGTCCTAAATGCAGCTCCCTAACAATGGCCATGAGGAAAGCAGCTTGTCTCCCTATGTACTTGTCTTTGATGTTCTGGACAGTTTTAGAGAAGGGAAAGGAGCAGACTTCCCTGGTACACCTCTGAGCACTGGAGCAGGGCTTGGCTAGTGCTTTTGCTTGGCTCAGCAGATGATGCAGGCAGCAGTGTCCCAGCACCTTAACACCATCGCTGGCAGCAGAACACCAGCTCATGGTGTCACCTTTTCCATAGAGGACTTCATCCTACTCCTGAACCATTCCATCTTCAATATGTAAAGCCCTGTGCTCTCCCTTGCCTCACCAGGATAGACATTACAGCTAACAGAGACTGTTTCTCCTTAACTCAGGCATGCTTAGGACACACTCGCTGTAGGTGAACAGAAAAGCATCATGGTTGCGTCGCAATTTAATCAGGGGTCATGTGATGGTAGAGATTTTCCCATAAAGCCTCAAGTTGCATCTCCAAGTGTTGAAGGGAGAATCCTTGCTTTTTTTCTTGTTATTATAAAGGATGTTTCTATCCTTTCTGCCTGTGGAAGAAACCTGGACATCATGAGCAAAGCAAAACAAACCAACGAACCTAAGGTGAGCATCATTATTATTTTCCCCTAAAATCTGATGGCTTTTAACCCAAACTCATAACAGACCAAGAATTCTTGTTCCTGGCAATGCCGTAGGAGAGGGACTAATCTCAGCTTTATCTGGCATTTGTCTAGCCTGTCATTGAGAGCTCCTTCCACCGGCAATGAAGAGAAACAGGCACCTTCAGAGAGGAACTCACCTTAGACAGGTGTCTGAGACATCATGTTCATGGATACAAAACTTGACTAACTCTAGGCCAAGAACAAACCATATCTTTGCCGATCACTGCTGCAAACTGATAATATATATATATTTTAATGTGTCATTTAATCAGGTTTTAAGACATAAATGTTATTTGGGTAGGGCAGTCAACTCTTTAACCTCATTAGTTACAGATTTTTTTAATTTCTGTTTTTATCATCCCTCAACAACTGTCTGTATCTCCTAATGTCCAACTAATTACTTCCATCAGCTTCCCTTTCACCCTTACTAAATACTGATTTGCTTACAGAAGTTTTCACACCACCTCTTAATCAGAACTACTTTGTTACCAAACTCATTTTTATCAATAAGCAAAATACTGTTTTTCTTTAACCATCCAAATAATATTTTCACTTTATTATTTTTGCTTCTTTGAAAAACAGCCACTTACCAAGTACCCAGAATATGCAACTACTTGTTGGACTTTCCTCTTGCTTACACAAATGTGTCTAACCACTGGGGCATGATCACTTGCACCCAGGAAAAACATCAGTATCTGTTCAGTGATGAGTTTCTCTACCCTTAAAACAACTCTGTATTGACCTTCTCCATAGAACAAATACAAAAGGCTGTCCTTCCTCTATGGATGGAGTGTTTTTAACCTATAAAAGTATACTGTAAAATTTATAACATATTGTCATTTTCAGGACTGCCAAGGCTACTTTATCACTAGCAGCATGAGTTCTTGAGCATCTTGACTGGAATGGTGAGGCATGAGAGAGTACAGCCAAGATAGATAACCAAATTCTTAGAACAGCCAACCTGGTGAAGAAAATACATTTGCGAAAATACATTTGCAAAAGTACATCTGCAACTATAGGAATTTTTAATGTGAGAGTAGCTAATATATTACCTTTCTTATAAAAAGAAAAGTAGATATTTTGTATGCTGGAAAACATTCTCCCTGACAGAGAAGTCCTTTAACCATTGAATTTTTCTTCACTTCTGACAATATTATTTATTTTTAGCCCAGACTTTCAATTTAATGAAGGAAACAAAGGTTGTATCTCTTCCTGGTAAATTTAAAATAAACGAGAAATGTTCTGATGAAAACAATAGTCGTAGAATTATAGATCATATTTTCTTCTGCCATTGCAAAATGTGTTGAAAAATAGTCTAAAATAACCTAGGCACAACGAGTCTGTGTGTCTATTTTAAAAAAGGATTATTGGATATTTTTTCCTCTCTGTTGGGTTATACTTTCTACTCAAAACAGTAGCTTGCGCAGGCTAAGATTAAATTTTTGCTAGAGCTATTTCAGGGGAAAACTATAGAAAAAGGAAGAAAGATATAACTGAACTAGATTTTACGCTTCTTTTTTTACATTAGTTTCTGTTTTATCTTTAGAGAACTTTGTTGTTGGAAGACAACAGAACAAGATAAACTCTATGGCTGTGGGCAGAACTCTCCTAACTGTTGGTCACTGGGAGCACCGAAGTGAAAACACAAACCCCGGTGCAGTCAATGAGGACTGAGAAGATGTCTTCAAGCTTTCTGTCAGAGTGAGGAACTGGAGTGTGTCCTTGGTGGTGCGGTCTAGGGGGAACAGGCACCTCTTCCCGGTGCTTCCTCGTTGGCCACAACCTTAACTTTTTGTACCAGTTTTGCTTAAATAATTACAGCCTGTTCCAGGCTGGACCGCTACTGATGTGGGACTGGGGTAAGAGGGTGTAGGATGGCTACAACAAGGGAAAATAAAAGACAACTGAAAGTCCAGGACTCACATCACAAAACCACCTTGACAACCATTAAAAAGCTCCATTTTACATAGTTGGCTTGACTGACTGTTTTAATTCACTTTTCCAGCTGCAACTGCAAATAACTTCAGGGCATAGTTGGAAAACTTCTCAACCCTGCCAGACCTCCCTGGGACATTGTGCCAGGCAGCCACACAGAGAAAATGGGGCTGTAGCTGGGGTTTGACAATACACCACACATTGTCTGCTGCATGAGATGCTGCCAAGAAAAATCCAAGGCCCTTTCATTTCTCAATGGTAGAAGAGATGCTGCCGGTCAGTAGAAACGAGACTGGGAAGCATGGGCTCTGGGCCCCAGCACAACAATAGCCCTGCACTGTAAGCTGAGTTCACTCATCCCATGGCACAGGGATTTTATCAAAATAGCCTTTTTGGATGATTAACAGCACTAAGTAGGGGAAGGAGTAACATTATCTCCTAGCAGCTCAATCAGAGAGCAGCTCCCCTGGCTCCTGCTGCAGCAGATGGAGACCATGTGGCTGGGGGGACCTTCGGTGCGGCCACAGGCTGCGGACCCTGGGCCAGGCTCCACCAGCACCTCCAAGAAGGGTTTGGCCATGAGTCTCTGGGTGTAGCTTTCTGCTAAGCTCCATCTCCTTGGACTAACCCTCTGTCAACAAAAAAACCATGCATGTCCTACAACATCCTCTCATTGCTTGTCAGGTTATGCTATACAAGCCCACAGATGAATCAGTCCTGGCGTGGAAGGATCACAGACAGAACAGGCCACGTAAATAAAGCTGATGCACTGCCTGCTTTCACTAGCTAAAGTAGGTTAAGCATCTCTCCTCCGAAGGTGAGAGGGGATTCATGAGTATGAAATCCATGGTGTTGGTGGTGTTACTGTCCCTTGTCATATGTATGTGTGTCAAATAGGCAAAACTCCTCAGATCTTATTCTTCCGTAGTGCAAATGGGTGGTTTTGTAACTCGTGCTCGTCATCGTAGAACTGCAGGTTAGACAACAGAAGCGAATTCAAACTGAGGAGATCTGAAACCATGCTGCAGAAGCATCTGCACCAGATGAGACACCGCACTGCACTCTGCAAGCTCACACCTCTGCTGGCACAAGCCTGCAGAGATCGCACTGCAGCTCACCAATGTACCTACCCACCTCCCCCCTGCTGGTACATGCCTCTGCATCACTGAACTATCATCACTTTTGACCTGAGAATGCCATGCTCTATCCATTTCTATAAACCTTCCTATTCACTTCAACAGCAGCAGGACATTCTTTCAGCTCTTTAAGTCCCAACTGAACATCATGAAAAGCTTTGCTAACCTGAGAAGTGGCAGAGGAAGGGATATGGAAAAGGGAAATTAATTTTAGTACAGGGAAGTTCTATGTGACTTGAAGACAAAAAATGGCCAGGGAAATACATAAAACTGAAAAAGAGACACAATCAATGCAACAGTCTTGAAAGAAAAGCAGAAATGGAGGCAAAAACTTAGCATGAGTTGGGGAAGGTGTACATCTCAGAATTAGCAACTGTAGTGGAATCTCAACACTGAAAGACACTTTTGCTGGAGCAACTGAGACAGAAATAAGTACTGTGACTTAATTTCCGTGCCTCAGAAAGCCAGTGGCAGAATCAGGACTCCCTCGTCCAAATCCACTGCCTTTTACAGTGAGCCTGCTACACTTGAAAGGTGAACCCTGCCTCCTCATAGTCCTGACCAAAACAGAGAGAGATAAAACTGCCTTCCTTGAAATCAGGGAATATTTTATCACTGCCTTCAGTAGGGACTCAACTCCATCCCTAACACCTGCCTGGATGACAATAGATCCCCACTTGATCAGCTCATCATATCAAACTGTTGTGCCTGAGCAGAACATGTTATCAGAAGAGGACCCGCAAAATCCACGTGGTGCAAGAACTGGTGTCTGATGCCTCCCTCAAGTAGTTAACACATCCACTTTGGGGGATGTTTGAAAGGAAGGAGGTCTTCCTCCTCCAGGAAAGAGGTGATACGACTGAAGTGCCTTGCTAAAGGTACAAAACGCACCCAAGGTCGTACCACAACGACAATCTCACCCATGTCTTCCAAAGACCTGCAAATGAAATGGCTTTCAAAGGGATCTGAAAATGATCTCCTCTTCCCCCAGTATTAGGGAGGAACATTACTGCTGAGAACAACCTTCAGCAATCGTACTTTAAATAAAAGAGATCAGGCAAATGAAAATAATAATGAAAAAATAATCAGCTCCCTTTTATATACTTTTTTTTTGAGTAAAGTTTTAGGTGATGGGTTTGAAACTAAATCTAGAGTGTCTCTCATGCATCAGACAGGCTAACTATAAGATATCAAGACACTTGAAAGTCAGAAATGTAGGTGATGTTGGTAACATCTTCGTATAGTGCAATAATAGTGTTCAGTCACTCAAGGTCTTTCATTTTTGGAACTGCCCCATATGAGCATGACATTCATTAGTTCAAACCTGTATTGTGCTACAGCAGTTTGAAAAAAAAGAAGTCACTAGGAAGAGTATTAAAAATTGCATGAAGGAGTCTTTCCCTCAGGCATTTCTTTTCAAGGTCAGAGAGCCTTGCTCTTTTTTTTTCTGCTGACATGAAAACATTCAGAGGGATGGTGTGACATGAAGACCCACACCTAATCCAGCTCTTTAATTCTGAAAAACCTTTATCTTCACACAGTGTTTCAAATGTGACTTTGTTTGATCTCCATGAAATTAAAAAAAATATGTACCGTGTTCCGTGACATGCCTGCTCTAGGATGTACACATAGAAAACTGCACAGGGATCGGCAGAACCTCATGAATAAAAACTGCTCCAAATCCTCCTTCACCTAAACCAGAAGAAAACATTTATGACAGTTGAAAGGCATGATGAGGGTTGCACCTCTCAGCTTTTCTCTTACCGCCGTCCTCGCTTCCAGCAAAGCAAAGTTCACTCAGTCTGCAGTGAGGGACCCTGTCCCCTCTGGAGGCTCCCACGCAGGACCAGATCCAGGGGAACAAACGCTGCCTGGAGCAGGCGCTCTGCTCTCCACCCCAAATCCCCAGCCCCTGCTTCCCCCATCACCCAGCCCTTGGAGGCCCCAACCCAGCATTTCACAACATCCATTCCCGAAGATCACTGGCAACACCAAGAGGAGAAACACGCCCATTTGGGTTCCTCTGTCAGATAAAGCATGGTTATTCCCAATGTGCCACAAGACTTTCAAAAGTCGAGACTTTCAAAATTCTGTGAAAATATGCTTTATAGAGCTGTGTAGGGGCAACTGTATCAGCATTAAAAACAGAGCTTGTCAATATTTCTTGACTTTCCCTTCCTCTTGCCTCCAGCCTTTTTTTTCAGGAAAAAAAAAGGGCCTTTTTTATAGTTCAGACGTATTTTTCATAAAAAGTTCAGTTTTCCGATGACTGAGTTTATCAAAATCACACAGTAACAAGGAATAAGATTTTGAAAGTATCAGAGTGATTAGGTACTTAAATCCTCTTCTGTAATAATGATGAAGACCCTGCTCTGCCAATTCAGTTCATCTGGCTTTAGGGCTCCTATACGAACACAGAAGCCCCAGGAGCAAAATAACCCGATGCATTTGGCACAAATTCACAAGTTTTAAGTTACTCAAAATTTTTTTTGAGAACTTTATATCTGCAGTTATTAGATTGAAGTCGGGTACCACCTGCCCAAACCACCCTAAGTTTAGACCAGGAGAGGTCTTTCCCAAAGCCAG
Organism: Nyctibius grandis; assembly: GCF_013368605.1. Taxonomy (NCBI): domain Eukaryota; kingdom Metazoa; phylum Chordata; class Aves; order Nyctibiiformes; family Nyctibiidae; genus Nyctibius; species Nyctibius grandis. The sequence goes on along the minus strand of NC_090658.1, from coordinate 116,225,084 downwards.
CATAAAAGCATGAAGCTGGTGTAGCCTCTGTGTCACGTGCTCTGGTTAGTTTGAGAGCGTGATTGCATTCCCACCATGCTCTGCTGGGTGACCTGCAATGCCCAGTGCCCTCTCCCCTTTGCTGTCCCCAGCTTCTCGTGTTTGTATTTTGATGTCCCCTTGTGTTGTGCAGATGCACGTCTTCACAAGGCTATGATGGAGTCAGGATCATGGAAATGATGTGGGCTTTGCAAAAGAGAAAAGCTAAGGTTCTCCAAGAAGAAAAAGGGATATTTACTCTGGCTCATTAGAGTTGATGACATAGTCCTGCAAATAACAAGAGCAGCAAGGAGAGAGAAGCAAATGACAGGATACTTTTGGGGTGGGGGGAATTTAAAAAAAAATTTTAAAATTGTACATGTCAATCCAGCCTGAGCTTACTGAAGATCAGGAGGACCTATGCTCCCCTCTCAGATTTCTGGCACCTCCATCAGGTGCACACACGTCATTACCCCTGCTGCTGCCTGTGCCCAGAGCTCCAGCCCCACCATCCCTCCAAGGCAGAGCCAGCTCTTGCCTGCGGGCTGCCCCCAGCACAGGCAGCCTGAGCTCAGCCAGCGTTCAGCACGCACCGTCACTGGCGTTTTGGCTTATCTCATGTAGAGAAGTAAAAAAAAAACCAAAGCAAAGCCCCCAAAACAGTGGAGTTTTGTTTCTGTGCTATGGCAGGATTCCCTCATGGCTTCATAACATGCAAGTTCAAACTGAAGCTTTCTACAAGGTTGGGAAATTTGTGCATGGACGCTCGGGTATCTGATAGGGCTGAGCTCTCAACGCAGTCTTGCCCTCATGGAAGCATATCAGAGTGACTCTCCCATACCTCCCACTGCCAGAACATTACATCTTTGAGACCATTGCCTCTCTGTAAAATTTTGCTGGAATTGGTTTTTCTGTGCATGCAGGTCTTCTTCTTTCCAAGCAGGAAGACAGATGCCCTCACATGAACTGCAACTCTAAGGTTCATTTCCATAGGAAGCCAGCCTAAAATCTTGTGTAGAACAGTCCAACCTTGGACTGTAGAACAGTCCAAGGAGATATACAGCCACAGTTAGTGCAGTGGAAAGATGGGCAGCCGGGATCAGCCGAAGGAACTCCTCCCCATCTTCCCATAAAGTTCACCCAGAAGGACCCTGACACTTCAGAGTCCTTTGCCAAATCACAGCTGCATCCAGGCTAAGCAGTCCCCAAGGACCATGAACAAGACCAAAAGGAGCTTCCTCTAAAGTGAGATCAATTGCCATGGCTGAGTCAGACAATGGACGTGAACACGTGCCCCAGGTTGCTGCACACAAGCCACATGGACCCTGGGCAGCTCGGAGCCCATGAGGACTCGGGCAAGTCCCCGTACGTGCTGCACAGGAGAAGAAAGGATATGCAGGGGTGGCAGATGAAGAGCAGCCCAACAGCACACAATGCTGTGCCCCAGGATAGCTTGGCACTGCTCAGACACAAGTCTCAGCTTTACTGTTTTACTGAGTGCAGTCCAGCAAATCCATTTACTCCCACGCTAATGCTTGTTTTTTCACCCTTTAATTTTACAAGAGCTTTCTAACACAGATAGCCTCTGTACTCTGTATACAGAAGGCTTCAGTGTTGACTTTTAAAGCTAATGTCTCTGTCTACATTTGAGATGTTTGCACTTATGCACTTAAAGTCAGATCTTGGGCTGATAAGCACTGTTAGCAAAATTGCTGGCACTCCTGGCAGGCCAGCCCGAGCTCCAGAGTCATACATGTGCAATGGGTCTGGCGTGGGGATGGATCCAAGGGAGCAGTCCTGCCCTGGGATCAGGATGCTTCTCACAGCTCAGCAGAGCAAGATCCTGCTGCTAGTTTTTGGGCAGCAGCAGCATCTTTCTGGCTACAGTGACAACATCTGGAAGGCAAAAATACCAAAGGATCTGCACTGGCTCAGTGCTCACAGCCAGTTTGATTTCCTTCCTCAAAACACCCTGGCAAGATGCTGAAGTAAACAGCTCAGCTGTCCAAGTGAAACTTTCCTGTCAAGATTATATGTCAGTGACGCAAAGCCTTCTTGGGATAAGATACCATAACACTGAGGTTACTGCCATTGACCCTATCAGCCTAATCTCCAGTGGCAGTTCATCATATGCTCTCACCTGTTGTGTTTTCGTGTCCCAGTCGAGTCTAGAAGCACTGTGAGCACTGCCTGATGAATGCAAGAAACTGGTGGTCCAGGGAACTTTCAAGCTAGAAAGAACACACAAGAGAGGAAAAGAACATTAAATGGCTGTCCTGTCCACAGTCAGCCTGGCTTCTGAGCATGGTGCGCCTGGCAGAATAGCACAGTCTTACAAAAGCCAATGTATTAGATTTCTTCATACTTTACTAATCTTACTAGTAAGATATAGCAGGAGAGGGACTTTTTACAATGGCATGTAGTGACAGGATGAGGGGGAACTCTCATCCTGAGAAGAGCCAGGCTCTTCTCAGTGACATCCATTGACAGGACAAGGGGCAATGAGTGCAAGCTGGAACACAGGATGTTCCACATAAATATGAGGAAGAACTTCTTTACGGTGAGGGTAACCAAACACTGGAACAGGCTGCCCAGAGAGGTTGTGGAGTCTCCTTCTCTGGAGACATTCAAAACCCGCCTGGACGCATTCCTGTGTGATATGGTCTAGGTAATCCTGCTCCGGCAGGGGGATTGGACTAGATGATCTTTCGAGGTCCCTTCCAATCCCTAACATTCTGTGATTCTGTGATTCTGTGAACGGTTTTAAACTGAAAGAGGGGAGATTTAGGTTAGATATTAGGAAGAAATTCTTTACTGTGAGGGTGGTGAGACACTGGAACGGGTTGCCCAGAGAAGCTGTGGATGCCCCTTCAGTGGAAGTGTTCAAGGCCAGGTTGGATGGGGCTTTGAGCAACCTGGTCTAGTGGAAGGTGTCCCTTCCCCTGGCAGAGGGGTTGGAACTAGATGATCTTTAAGGGCCCCCAACCCAAACTATTCTATGATTCTGATTCTATGATATGATGATATGATATGATTGATATGATATGATATGATATGATATGATTGATATGATATGAGTGCTAATACCCTCTGTTAGACCAACACAACCTTGGGCATTAGGTGACTACATACTTGAAGGTAAATGGGAACTTTCATTACCTGAAAGGAAGGAGACTAATGTTCCTGATGCAGAAATATTTATTTCAAAGTCCTGAGATGACAAAAGCAGAATTTTGGCATTACAATTACATATTTTTCACCAGACCTTCATGTAGATGGAAGTCTTCATATAGCATAAAACTGTGTTAGAGACCGGTACAGAACAGAAAGCACTTTAGAACTGCACAGGAAGACTTAGAAGAAACAAATACCTGGTCAAATATAAAAAAAAAAAAAAAAAAAGGCATTTTCCCTCACCTCTGACTAGAACTGCTAGGATCCCAAAAAAATTTTCAAGTAATTTCATGGAAATTTTTGTTGCCTCCAGTAAAGTATTTCCAGATGGTGCAACCTGGAATGGCTAATATGCACTTGTCCATGATCTGCATCTAAGGATTGCCTATTATTAGTTAATGAGTAGACAGCGATTAAGAATTCTTATTTTAGTGCCAAAACATGCCAGCAACTGGAAACAAAAAGTAGCAAAGAGAAACAGGCCAGGGCTGAATGAAAAAAGGAGATTCTGTTGCCTTTCCAGCGGTTGTAGAAACCGGCCCACCCATCACACCTCTAACACCAGTTTGGCTTCCAGACTGTGGCAGTCATACTGTGGTGTGGTATAGAAATGTAGACATTGCAGCTACCCCAGAGATCAACTAGTTGGTATCTCTCTCCCTCCTCAAGGCAGGCTCAGGTCTTCTCTGGCAGGTCCTGATCCATCTCTAAGCTGTGCAAAAGCAGTGCTGCTAGTGGAGGTTCCTCAGAGCTGGAGCCATGCCTTTAAGCATCTCTTCCTCTGCTAGACTAGGACATCCTCCAAGAGCAAAAGATTTCACTGGCAAGCAGGGAAGACCCAACAATGCAGTCCTACTGAGATGTACAGGACCGCTGTGAAGAAGTGGTGAGGGTGGTCTTAAACACTGAATCAGAATAGCACAGCTTTGGCTCCTCAACGAGCTTAGCAAACATCCACCCATCTTCAGCTTCATAGCTCCTCATCAAACACGGGCAGGCCCTTAACTGGGTGTCCAGAGCAACTGTCCCTTGTGCAAATTAAAGCTGAGCATGGCACTGTGACATTGCAACTTTTCACTTAGCAGGCAGGCAATTATTCCTCTTGTTTAATTGTATCTGATGAGTGACACACACAGGCCCCATGCTGTTTAAAATTTGACGTACCGTTTTATTTATCATAGCAGCTTCTACACTTCTACAAATGGATGACACACAATCCATTATCATTTTGGAAGCATTATTATTCATGCAAACACGTCCCAGAACCTTAAACTTCTTTTTAATTCCTCTTTTTTTTCATTCCTCTTTTTTTTTCCACATACCTTTTACATTCAGATTGCAAACTCCCTATCTTGCCAAAGAGATTTCCTCCTCCTCACCAACCCAAAATAAATTAGAGAACAAGCTGCTATCTCTAAAAGCTTTATAAATAAAACATACAGCACATACACATACAAAGGCTACAATTTTAGAGTACTTTTGTATCCTGGACGGATTTAGAGATGTCATTGCAAATGCACAGATGCTGCCAGTCATGGGAGCTTAACAAGTGCTATGCAGTTTGACATCCCATCAGATTGCAGCCCTTTGTGGTAGCTGAGGCTTCCCAGGGCAGAAAGTAACACGTCAATTGCTTCTATCAAGGAGAGAAAATAATGGTAACCACACCGGCAGATTCATCAAGGGACAGAACTAAAATTACTCTTTCCTGGCTCAACTAAATAAAAATTATGACAGTTCAAAAGCATACTAAAAGTTTTCTGGAAGTGGCTAAATCACATCATTCAAAGTAGTTCGTGGAAACATTTTCTTTTTTCTTTACTTCAAAAAGAAATATCTTTCCTTAAAAAAAAAATTGAGGTTTGTTTTATTTCCTTCTCTTTTCCAACAGAAACATGCAAATTATGAAGAAAGGACAAGGAAAAAAAAAAAAAAGTAGATCCAGAGCTAAGAAAGCCTGTTTTTTTCTACAAAATTGTGCTGATTGTTAACTCAATTAACCCAAAGCTGCTGTTCAGACATGACCCATCTGTCGGAGACACCTCAGGGGACAGCTGCCGGAGGTGTCCTGGCAGAGGGACAGGCTGTGGCAAGGTTTCCTTCCTGCAGCTTCTAACACAGCCTGAACACCGACTCAAAGCTTTCTGTGGCTTCCAGCCCTCCACACGCTCGGAGACTAAAAAGGCAGAATAGATTAAGGAAAAGAAAGAAAACTGGAGCCGGAGAAAAAGACTCTGTTCCAAACAATAACCTGAAACTTTTTATGTTAACTCACATTTTGAAAAACAAGATTTCATCTGTCAAGAGCAGTGACGTACCCGCCTATGCCACCAGCACGTACTGCGGGCGAAGAGGAGGCCAGCTCGCTCCCTGCCTGCCCAAGGATCTCAGGGACCAGCCAGAGGATGCTCTGTCTGATCCCAGCACGGAGCAGGGGCCATTCCTCCAACTGACCCTGAGCACCTCTGGAAGGGAGGTCCCCCTGCACCGAGTGTCAAGCAAGGGGTCCAGGGCTGCAGAAACCTCTGTCTGCCCATCTAGCTCACAAAATAAGCATCCAAATAATTGCATTGCTTTTTTAAGTGCTTAAGAGGCCCTGAGGGGTCAAACAGCCAGGTTCAATAGCCAAAACAGGTTCTGTGGACCAGTGCCCATCACAAAAGCTGTCGTCCTGAGCCAGGTTGCAGATGTGGTTAGCTTCAGGTGCCAGGGTGGGCACTGAAAAGGGAAAAAGAGCCTTGCTGGAAGTTTTAAAAGGAGTAATGCATTTTAAACATTTTTGAGGTCGGGTTCACCCTGCAGGACTCCAGTGGCTCTGCACCTACAGAAAGCTCTCTGTTACACTTTCAGCTAACGAGGTAACACACCCTAATGCATTAACCTGACTCTTAGCAGTGAAGCAAATGCAGAAACCCTGCGTGTCTCTGCGCACCCAGGGTGCTGTCTGGCCCCCACAGCAGCTTGCTGAGCTGGGATGTGCTGAGAGGCTGTTTGAACAGCCCCAGCCCTGACTAACCCTCTGCAGAGAGAAGCATCTGGCCTCACTGGCATTTCCTATGAACCAGGATACTCACAAATTTCATATCATCTTTGTCTGCCCTAAAACAGGGGATTTCATCACCCATGTGGGTGTCTGGGCTTTTGGACAACGCTAAGCTCCTGGCCTCAGTGAAGGCCCACAGCAAACAGAGCTAATAAACACCTCCTTCCACTCCTGTTAGATTCATTAACCTCTGTTTTCACTGCATTTCCCCTCTTCTTGGGTTAGGAGGAACAGTGAAGGACTCTGAGCTGAGCTTTGGCGTCACCACGCAGTATCTCCACACCATTCTCCCAGCCTGTTTTGCTCAGCTCCTTTGCAAACTAGACACCCCCAGCTTCCCTTCACACGAACCCTCCTGTGGTGTCAGCCGCGGGGGCTTATCCCACCCTATGTCTGCCATGCTTTTGGTAATGGGGGCCTGAATCTGCCCCAGCTGACTCCAGGCACCTACCTGGGACACCTGCTTTAAGAGCCTGACCTTGACTAGATGGGCAGTCTCATGCTTGTACTCCCACCCCACAGAGACAGCCCATGCAGATATCCATTTAGATTGGATATCAGGAAAAATTTCTTCACCAAAAGGCTTATCAAGCACTGGAACAGGTTTCCCAGGGAAGTGGTGGAGTCACCATCCCTGGAGGGATTTAAAAGACATGTGTACATGGTGCTCAGGGACATGGTTTAGTGGTGAACTTGACAATGCTGGGTTAATGGTTGGACTTGATGATCTTAAAGGTTCTTTCCAACCAAGACGATTCTATGATTCTATGCACAGTCTCATCCTGCACCTCCAACTCCGGTGCATGAGCTGAGCCCATGCCCAAGCTCCCCACAGCACATAGTGTGGCACTGCCACCAAGCCCTCCTCCCCGAGCAAGCCCCAGCATCCATCCAAGGCAGCCATGAGGAGGTGGGAGGCTCAGACGGAGGCAGCAGCAGCAAGACGAGTCCCTGTACAGGAGAGAGTGCTCATACTGTTGCTACTAGGTGGTTTAAGGAGCTGCCTCTCCAAAGCCACTTTTTCCTACCTGTTATTCACTGCTGCTCAGCAGAGTCTCGCCAGGACACAGCTGTGGCTCACATCAAACGGGCAAGTCTGTCATGCACATGCAGACAGCTACAGCGCTACTGCTTAAAGTCAGAGTCCAAGGGAAGGTGGCAACAGGCAAGGGACAAAGGAGAAAATCAAGCTGCCATTTTAAATGTGATTTCAGCCCTTCAAAGGAGTCATTTTAGTCAATCCACTGGTTAATGAGTTAGCAGCACTGGCACAAAGTCAAATCACAAATGAATAAGAGCATTTCTCCTATGCAATCATTTATTTTTCCATTTCCAGTCCTCCATTTCAACTTGAAGAGCAGCACTAAAAAGGAGAAAGAGATGAACTTTCCATCTTTATCAGAGAAAAAGACTTGTAAGGAACCACAGATGCCAGGCATAGCTCCTCTCCATCTTTGTCTCTTCATATCAGCCCAGTTCCCTAGTCTGCTACAGCTGCCAGCCCTTCAGTGGAGAGAAATATTTGTAATAGGCATTGCTGAATGTTACAGAAACACTGAAGAGCAACTGGAGATCAATTAAACAGCTGTATCCCTAAGCAGCAACACATTGAAATGCAGGAAAGGCGAGCAATAACCAGCAATGGGTCAATGCAATGCATCAGCTTCATTAAAATTGATCTACCCATAAAAATAAATCCTGCTGAAGTACAGCTAGGGTTTCATCTTATTTGCATGTGATCTTCAGCATCAGCTGATGGTAACAAGATGACTAGGTGAAGGCAACAGAAAAACACAGTATTAATTTAGTACCTAGATCTGAGGAGTTTACATAAGTACATCAAAATCTTCACACCTTCAGAGTTCAGGAGAATTCAAAGTAAGATTTTGGCTCATGTCTCTCCCTCCCTTTCTTTCAGAGGACAGGAGACAGCAACTGAAGCAGTACTCTGTGTTCATTCCCTCTGGTCCTCTGACCATGCTGCCTTAGAGGGGTCATCCTTTGCTTCGAAATCACCTTTAGCCACCTCTCTTCCTTCAGACATAATTTAGTTTATTTAAAGACATAGCAGAGGGAGACTGGAATGACCATAAGATGGGAAGAAAGTGTGGAGGAGCCCAGATATTAATCTTAGCTTTGACAGGTCTGTGGAGACATCTCTAGGTAGGACTCTGCAGAAGACAAGGCAGCAGATGGTGGTGGCAGTAGATGAGAGACTTCCCCTCATCACTGCCCTCTCCACGTTTGGAGGAGGCATTTAGTGAGCACCCATCCCAGCCATCCTGGATGTTATTTCTACATGTCCTCCCAGCTGTTTCCATCAAAACATCCCTCAACAGTTGAACATCCCTCAAGTATTTTGTATACTTTGCTGAGACTGGGGCAGCTGCTTTCAAAAGCAAACAGGACTGAGACTGTATCCTTTGTCAAAACCATCTCACTGATGGTGTTACAGCCATCCTAATTTACCGATCTTCACTCCCCTAAGAAGAGTTGGGACCAGAAATAGGACTACATCTGTAATGAGCTGAGACAACACTATACATCTGAGGGTTTTTTTGACCCTGGGGGATTGTTTTGATCCAGGACAGAATTTCACAGATTTGCATTCCCACACAACCTTTTCCAGTTTCTGAGAGAAACACTTCTCTTTCATGCTGCCTTCTGTTATAATTTTTTGGTGTAATGAAACTGAACAAACCTGAGTGATTGGGATATATGACATGACAAGAAAATAAAGACCATTTCAGATGACCATTTTTCATTTACACTGCTCTGTCTTATTACACTCAGACCGTTGATCTATTAAGAATATCAGCTTAACAGCCCACTTCAGAAAGATCTACCTATGCACCTGAGTGTTAAATTGAGTGCTTTAAAGACATATTAAACCAAATAAAGATTGACAGCTTGCTGTTTCTATCCTACCAGTCAAGCACTCCTTACTTCAGCATCTACGTGAAATATAGAAGACCGACAAGGGTCTATCTCCCAACCTCTGTATCTCTCCAAAGTACACCTATCTTTACATTGATACCTTTGTTGTAAGGCCTTCTTTTTATTCTTGGCTTACACAACATCTAGCACAAAGATGCTCTAGCTTACAATAGAGCTCCAAAGCACTGTCACAAAGAAAAAAACCACACAGTAATAGGCATACAAATGGTCTTTAACACATATAAGGATCTTACTAACATCCATTAACTGATTCTTAGAAATCTTGGAATTTGTTTCCAGTCTAAAAGCTGTGGCAACATGACTTGTGGATCATCTACTGTGAGCCAGAAGCAAACCTGGGCTTGAACTCAGTCCTTCCTACTTGACAGAGGTTACAACACTCAAATCAGACCCACCACTTTGCCTAGGAACCAAAGCTGAAAGAGGAGCCAGGACCTGAGAGGTAGAAGTGCTGGACTAGGCACTTATCAAGGACAATCTGGATTTATTTTCCATAACATGCCCAGGACAATCTGGATTTATTTTCCATAACATGCCCAGTCACAGCCCACTTAGAGGGTGTATGTGTGAGATTCCCCCAGAAATCCCTTCCCACCATGCCACCTGGTCTGCAACTCCATGGAAGTGAAAGGAGCCTAAAGACACTCCACTCTTCCACCTCTGTGCATGCCTGGTGAACCAGGGGCAATGGCTTGGAGCAGGCTTTATGAAGACAGACATACATTTTACTGCATCAGTAGTCAAAAGATTGCCTAAACCTCAGCTCAAAGCCTTCCTCCTTAACCTAGCCACATCCTGTGGGTAGGGACCATCACCCCTTGTGGTTCTCCTTGTCAACATCTTAAGTGGCAGAAATTAACTCAGGGCAACAAAAGGGTTGCCTTGTTTGAGGTTGTCTTCCTGGATCTCTCATGACTAATGATTTAGTTTCCTGATTACAGGAAGAAAGAATATATTCATTACAGCTTACTCTTTTAGTGGTTGAATCAGTCACTGAAAAAGTCCTCAAAAAATCATCTAAGTGATCCCACCAAGACAGAGAAGCAAAGGATCCTAGCCTGTCCCTGGAACACGTTCATGTAGCTTGTTCTTTTTGTAACCTTCCCAGGTGATCTATCAGTGCTTTCCTCCCTTTCTAGTTAAAATGCTTTTCCTTCATCCACTGTAAAAATTACCACCCAAGTTGAGGTGCTCACACACAACACCTGAAGCAGCTGCTAAGGGAAGCAGTAGTTTCACAATGACCTGGTGACTGCTGGCTTCAGTAATACTATCTTGCCCTCATTCACTCCAGAAACTTTCCGAATGCCTTACTATGGCAGCCTCATTCTCCACCTGGCACCTACCTGATGGATCCTTTCTTCCAACATGTTATATCAAAAGCATAAATTATTTGTTTTCCCTTTTTTAAGCTCTTCTTTGCCTGTTCTGCTTCTCCCATACTACCTCTTAGACATGGACAGAGTTTCTATTAAAACTTTTAAGACCCCACATTACCCTCTCCTTGAAAGTCTCCTGTGTCCCAGGGCAAAGGGATTGTCCTGGCAAGGGTCTAGCAACTGGTGTTAATTAAATACTCTTGCCTTGCACCCTTCTCTTGTTACACTGACCTCCCATATCTCATCTCAAAGCAGGAAGTAGGGTCATGATTCAATTGCTGTGCTTAACGAGTCTCCTCCAGGCCCCAGCAATGGCCTGTGTGTGCACTCCAAGCCTCTGGGACATGTGAGGCAATTAGACTTCACATGCCCCTCTAAACTAAGCTGAATTAGTCCATGTTTGCCATGGCTAAAAGCAAATATGTGGGCAGGCACCAGAGGACAAGGAGCAGCAACTTGTTATGCAGTAGTCACTTGAGTCTGAGCCCTTGATCATGGACAAAAGAGGTCACAAGCTCTTTCTCCCATGCTTATGTAGCACCTCACAAATGGGGTCCAGCTCCCTCGAGGCAACTGCAATTAAGCAGTACTCTTAGGAGAAGCAGATTTCCTCTGACAAAGTATTTCTTTGTTCCTCTGTATTACCTTCTTATCCATGAATAAATGCAGCAGGCTTATCTCTGCTACCCTGTGTTTGCTTTAATAACTAGCATGAAGCCTGCATTTATTACCCAAATCCTGTTTTTAAATCTCACTCCTAGATAAAGCAGTAATGACATGGCTGCTCTGCTCAGATAACCCTGCAGCTCTTCTTCCTTTCATGAGGGAAAAAAACTACCTCCGCCATGCCCCGATGGACCTGCTGCCATTCTGCTGTCTCACGTTGTGGCGAGAAACATCCTGGGTTGTCCCGAGTTTCCATCCTTCCTGGGAAAGCAACAAAAGATCGCAGCGATTTTCCAAAGCAGATGCACATAGGGTATGTCTAGATTCAAAAGCGGTAAAGACTGCAGCTCATCCCATAAAAATGGCAAAGCAGCATCTGGATTCTCACCAAGAGAGACACTCAAAAGTAACAGAAAGCAGTCTCACAGTAGGCATGTACAGGAGGGTGTAATTAAAAGAAATTATCAGGTTTGCATATGCTCTTAAGTAGAATAAGGAGTCTGATAATCACAGCAGAATGAGCTCAAGAGTTTCCTTTGCTGGGAAACTACTTGGCTCAGGGAGCAATGCTCTGCTAGCGACGCTGCTGAGCTTCCTCCCAAACTGCAGAAGAGAAGTGCCGTCTATAAACAAGAGAGACGTATTGCTCAAGGAAAGACATAGGAAAGTTATTGAAGTGAGGAAGGAAAGCTTAGGAAGTGAAAAATACATAAAAGGGGAAAGCATCAGGGAGGTTTTCAACAGGTAGAGCCTCAACTAGCTATTAAGGCAGTTCAAACTTGTAATCTTCTGGCTCTAAAGGCCCTGGCAGCAGAGACTACAGTTCCCAGCTGCTCACCAGATTTCTTCTACTCCTCAGCAAGCAGAGCAGTCCAAAGGCAGGTCAAAATCTATTCCAGACAGCAACCACCTGGTTATGTCAGATCGGGGGACCTGGTCGCCCTCAGCAGCCACATACAGCTGCCGGAGCAGCAGAGCCGTCCCCAGTGCTCATCTGCCCGCAGACACAGACTGCTGCAGCAGCAGTGCCAGTGGGTGCAAACCTCAACGGGAGATGGGCTGTAGGCTGGCCCAGGGACAGCATCTTGCCAGGTCCTCAGCGCCACGCTCAGCCTCTCAGTCTGGCCACAGACACCTTCGGTGAACATCACCCTCCACTCAACCCCATCCCTTATCCCCCCTGAAGATGACTGCTCCCTCCAATCCACTAGCATAAGAGCTCAGGCAACCAGTCCCTAAACCTGGTTTAGTCAAGTGATCTGGATTAGCTTTTAAAAAAAAAAAAAATGTTCTGGCTTGGTTTGTGGTTTTTTCCCCCTAACCCAGTTCATTTTGACCACCCAAAGCTGCTGGACAATCATGCGTGCAATGAGATGGGTAGGTCTGGGATAGCTGGGAATGTCTGGGAGGAAACCAGGGATGCAAAAGGAACCCAGTGACAGCTGGAAGCACATCAGCTCCCCCCCGAGCAAGGCCCAGGGCCACAGGGGTCTCAGATGCAACACACCAAAGCGGCTGTGTTGGAAGCTGTTAATTAAACACAGTTTACTTTGGCTTTCGTTGATTTACACTAAAACAGATTTAAAGCCAGACTGGATTACAGCAGTGGGATTGCACTTTGCAAGAGCTGTGCCATCCATGTCGCTGTGTTTAATTACAAGCAACACCAAAGAAGTTCTTTCCCCTATCTATTTTCTCATCAGTGTTACTTTGAGTAAGAATATTTGATGAAAAACAACTGCATTATGAGAAAGAGCTTTTGTGGGGATTTTCAGACCAAATACTCGGATGCTTCTAGAAGCCCAGCTTGGTACCAATTATAAAAACTGGGCAGTGTGACCTAGAGACTGCAAGGGAATGACATCCCCTACTGTGAGCTCCTGGACAGCAGCTCCATGTGCTAAAATTAGAGGAGCAGGAATCTTTGTTTTTAAATATGCCAGCTTATCATCTTTTAAGTAAATGCTCAGATGTTCCAACCTAGTTCATACTGTATTAGGAAAACCTAACAATTTTTGCGTAGGTGGTTCTGACAGAACCTGGCACATGCTGAATTTTCCAGATAAAGTATTTTGTTGAATAAGTGATGAAAACAATTTTTAAGAAGTCAAACACTGGGACTTGCAAGTTGAAAACTTTACTGAAACCAGGTCACTCTCTCTGTGGACAGAAACTTGCACTCTGCGTTCTCATACTAGCCACTATTCGTTTGGTGCCATGAACAAAACAGGCACTGTCTGAGACAACAAAAAGACAATCTCTCCCCCAAGGAAACCTAAAACCCAAGACATGATGTGTTCTGGATGCCTTTTAGGTGTTCAGCTTTGTGCATTAGTAGAGTCACTAGTGTTCACAAGAAATAAACTGAAGTATTGGAAAGGGAGAGGAAGTGAAAGCTTTGATCTCTTGGATAATTTTGTATCAGCCCAGATTAAATCTTCAAACTAGGAGTTGTTGTACAGCAAATCCCTGCAGGCTGTGGAGGCATCAGCTTCTGCTCCAAGCTCCCACGATCCTGCAGGAGAGCTACCATCTGCCTTCAGCAAAGTATGCCCATGGACGCTACACGTCGCATCTAATGCATAATACTTCGTAGATTTTAACTGAGAACGTTTTTCTTTAGGATGATCTAGAAACCACATTCAAAGGACAAAATTGCTGCAGAATTTAGATAATATCATTTAGTTTCACTGTTACTTTCATCCCTATTGAACTCAGCCAGACTTTTTCATGAAGGATCTAAAACCCTGGAGTTCATTTATTCAGCTAACATCCCCTTACCTGTGAACTTTCCTCTCATACTGCAAAGTCATTTGCGAAGGGCATCACTTCATAGCACACGCTTTCATATCCATGTGACAGTCCATGGACAGTTACACAAAAAGACGCAGGGACAATTTATAGGTCTAATCCTACCAGATGACTGATTGTTGTGTTGTAAGCAAAATTCAATTAGGAGAGCTTGCAAGATCAGCCTCTGTGCTTGTTAGCATCCAGCACAGGGCAGCTATGTTTTGGCTGCCTATTGACTGAGCAATCAAAAGACAGTTGCTGCATCCAGCCAGGGAAACCTCCAAAGAGCTGTACAGTTCAGCAACGGGGGAGGTTTCCAAATAAAATCAGCCTGAAGGGGCCTGACCCACAAGATGATGACGAGGTTCCAAGTTTGCCAACAAACCTTCAGCATCACCCTTATAAGAAATCTTTCATACATGACATTTTGTTTGCCTGCCTCTAATAATAAACAACTTAACAATCAATTTTTGCAGCTCTCGCAGCTGTAGACTCTGCAGATCAGGATCTAGCTTGTATGATTATGTCTAAGTAAAGAGCTCCTGATACAACCCATCTATACCAAAATGTCCAGGGGAGGCCTCAGAAGTACCTCACACAAGTCACCAAAATACCTCATGGACTTATGCATAAGTCCTTTGCTCCCCAAACAATCAGCTCTTTCCCCAAAAGTTCCTCACTTTACAAGGGAGGGGTCTAATAATCGAAGGCTCTTCCAGAGGGGGATTTATTAGAGGCATCTAAGAGGGGTGGATGAACCTGGAGGTGTGTCTCTTGCTCTGACTCCCCACTGTCTGCAGCAAGTGTTTAAATTAAATTTGATTTTTAGGTTGATTGGAGTTGGGTAATTTCCTTCCAAGTAACTAGGACCTGTCACAACTCCTAAATGACTTAACACCATATACGCAAAATTATTCAGCACGGAGGTTTAATATGTACAGTCCTTACTTACACCAACCTTCCCACCAATTGCATGGAGGGTTTTATTAAAGTCATTGAGATCTGACATAGCTCAGATGCACAAGTTTACAGTAAATCTTGGTGCCACATTGCCAGATAACTTCAAAACATAAATAAATATTGAAATGGTCCCAAACTGGTTTGTGACTGTTGTGAAGGGACTGATGGGTTACAGGGAGAGAAGCAGAAAGTACAAATCAGAAAATTGAAGCATGATAGCTAGAAACTTCCTGGAGTCTTCTCCAGCCCGAGGTTTTGCTGCTCACAGCCCTTGGTTTCTCTGCATGCAGGAGCCAGCAAATTAAGACTTAAGCCATTATAAAAATTTGCATCACGTCAGAAGCATTTGGTACTCTGAGGATGATGTATTCAGCACAGTCTGACAGCCAGCGCTAAATGATGGCAGCAAGTTCCAGTGGGACCAGAGTCTGGACACAGCGTAAGATACAAAGGCACCACCAAGAAGACAGCCCCAGCGTGAGCCACTTTGGAGTCCTGCATTTTGGTCAGCAAATGTAAAGTTTCCTTGGCACTTGCAAGAGAAAATCAGCAGGAGAAGTAATCAAACTAAACAGGCACTGTCCAACCACTGCAGCTAATACATAGAATCATAGAATGGTTTGGGTTGGAAGGGACCTTAAAGATCATCTAGTTCCAACCCCCCTGCCATGGGCAGCGACACCTTTCCACTAGACCAGGTTGCTCAAAGCCTCATCCAACCTGGCCTTAAACACTTCCAGGGAGGGGGCAGCCACAACTTCTCTGGGTAACCTGTGCCAGTGTCTCACTACCCTCATAGTAAAGAATTTCTTCCTAATATATGATCTAAATCTGCCCTCTTTCAGTTTAAAACCATTCCCCACCATCCTGTCACTACATGCCTTTGTAAAAAGTCCCTCTCCCACTTTCCTGTAGTCACCTTCAGGTACTGGAAGGCTGCTAGAAGGTCTCCCTGGAGCCTTCTCTTCTCCAGGCTGAACAGCCCCAACTCAGCCTGTCTTCATAGGAGAGGTGCTCCAGCCCTCTCATCATCTTTGTGGCCTCCTCTGGACTTGTTCCAAGATCTCCATGTCCTTCTTATGCTGGGGACCCCAGAGCTGGACGCAGTACTGCAGGTGGGGTCTCACAAGAGCAGAGCAGAGGGGCAGAATCACCTCCCTCGACCTGCTGGCCATGCTGCTTTTGATGCAGCCCAGGGTATGGACGGCCTTCTGGGTTGCAAGCGCACATTGCCACACATTGCACACATTATAGCTGCGCTTTGGGCTGACACTGCATGGCTACTTTTCTTAGACTGTTAAAGGATTTAAATGTTTACAGAGTCTTGCAGCTTCCAAATAGTTAAGCCATTGCCACTGTTTTCATCTTCTGCAAGGGGGAACTGAGGAAGGATTCCCGGTCACAGAGGTGCTGGACAAGCAATGATGCACCCACAAATCCCAGCTCCATGTCCACAGGAGAAAGTTTATCCTTCCCTGGTCTTCTGACTGGCCTAACAAAACCAAATAAACATCAGCTGCTCACAACTGTCTCCAGATAATGGAGTTATTTACTGACTAGACTGCTTCATGAACAATATTCAAGCACTTCTTTCTCACCATCTGCTTCACTGTTTTATCCAACGCGATGAACAGGTGAGGTTGCTTCCTCATTTTTTTGTTCATTTCCTTCTTATAATTAACCATATCAGCTTTTTCCAGCAGCATGAGAAACACCTCGTTCCCAGTTGAAACTGTCAGTAGATTCAAGAACACAAATCACCGTATCCTGCTGGAATTATACCAGCTCTAGAGAGATGATCTGGATAAAACATCTTTCTCTGATACCCTCTGTTACAGATTAACTTTTTGGAAGGGGAGGGGTTGATGAAAATATACAGCATCTTTTTCACCTTCTATCCATCAAAAAAAAAAAGAAAAGAAAGAATACAATCAGCAAACACAAAGTACTTCTCTGTGGGTCGATAGCTGGTGAAACAATCTGCAAAGAGTCCCTGACCTCAATTGAACAACTCTGAAATGTCGCATGGTCCTAAGATCTGCCATTTGCCCGGTTGTGCAGTTGAGAGCGCACCCACCCCCCAAAAAAAGAGCCATCACTAGCAACCGCAACCAGAATTGGATTTGAATTCAGAGGCAACGAACTTGACTTTATTGATCTTCTTATCTGGAATTCGATGACTCACTGGGGAGCCCAGAAACCTGAAATTATGGGCTGACTATAAAATTCCCCTCTCCTGTTATTTCCAGGCAGTGTCCCTTACAAAAAGCCAACCCACTACTTTTGATTTGGTGTCTGGCTCTGAGGTTTTCTTTAGCAAGATTCACATGAATGATTAACTGGTAAATATACAATTAAATTTGAATCGTTACTGTTCCAATTATTGAAATAACCTGCGTTTGTTAGAATTTTATTCTTTTACTCACGCTCATTAATGGTATCTAAATGTCAAGCAAAAAGTATCTCTCTGTGTATGTTCATCTTACTGCCCAAATTTATTCACCGAGCAAAGGTCAGGCATCTGCTGAATTATAAATGCAATTGTTTAGAGCAACTCAGTACAACTTAGTGAGAGCTTCACTCAATTTGCTCAGCCCAGCACCCTGGAAGTTCCCACGGAAATATATTGTGCCAGACGTATTAAGTGCAAATTGCATTATAAATTCATTTATAATTAAAACTGCCATTTCTGTGCCTCCTGCCAGACCCCACATTCTGCTGAATAGACACATCACTCTAACCCTTGCTGTTTCTGAGCCTGTTTTAATCTTCATAACAGTTAAGTCTCTCCACACCCCTGGGAAATGCACGTGCTCAAGAAACTGAGGCAGGAGTTAAGCAGCATTTCCACGACCCTGAAATGATTGGAGCGGGACCATGGGAGCTGCCACCTCTCCATCCGCCACATCTCTCACCCTCTCCGAGGTTGTGTTAAGCACACGAGTCTCAAAAGCAAAGTGGGGTGTTGCTCAGAAGACTCTGCCTGTCTCACTCCAGTGATAATATAGGAGACACCAGGGATTTGGCCCCTTCCACTAAATGCCTAGAGACACCAAAAAAGGAGCCACCAAGGACACCCAGCTACTTGCACTGCTCAGTGCCCATCTCTTCATGTGCTTCTGCTGCTGTCCTCTCCTGCAAGAGATGTCCATACCTGCCTTAGTGCCCTCCCTGGGACAACGAGGCCCCAGTCAGCATGGTTTCATCTCCAAAAACACCCAGCAGCTTGTCTGCTACCCCCTTACCTTGCCAGCAGTGGTACCGCAGCCCCTTGGCAAGCCTGCACCCTGCGCAGGGTGAACACCAGCCTATGGGCTGGGCAGCCCACTAGTCCATACCTTTCTCTGCCCCCACGTGTTTATGTGGCAAACAGCTCATTATGGGCTGCGGTAGCCCAAATCACTGCATCAGCACATGTACTCAAGTAAATCATTTGAAAAAAGCCAAAGAGTATCTACAAAGGAAGAAAAGCAGGAAGATATGGCATGTGCTATAAACCACTGCGTCCCTGGGAAGACACCTCTGAAGCCAAGCTCACCTCCTAGTGAAACAGGTATTTATCCCCGCAGGAATTCAAGCACAGACCCAGGAGTCCACAGAGCCAACGCTTCTCCCTCTGGAGTGATACACAGCCCAAGTTTGATCCATCTACACTGAGCATCCCTTTAGTTATCTCCCCCACCAGAGCAGTATTTATGGCACATGCCCACCGGACGGCGCTGGTCCCAGTATCACTACATCACAGCAGCACCTCGCCTGGGATCCTGCTGGGCCAGGACACAGGTATAAGCTTTCCTTGTGTATTTTTAGTTTAAAGCAAGGTTATGGTACCCTTGGTTAAAAGGGTAATAGAAGTGCAACTTAATTACCCAGTATTATAACGCAGCTATTCTGAGAGGCTGCAGAAGGAAATTGGCACCATTCTGATGGAATATTCCATGTGGTTAACAGCAATTTCATGCAGCCTCAGAGAAGACAGGCAGTTATCTAGATCTGCTGAAAGGTAAGAGTGACACGCAAAGTGTTATTCTTTCCTTACATAAAGTATAACCATATATTTTCAGGCTACATAACTTATATTTTTAGATGAGAAGAAAGCAAAGCAAGAAAAATACTGAAGTCAAGCTAAAAACAAATTGGGTGTAATTTAAGAGGACAGTGGAAAAATACAGGATGAGAAGGAGATGGTAAAGCAACAAGTTAATAGAAAAGGGTCAGGGTATCACCACAAATCACAAGTCAGCAGTGCCCCACAAGTGCTGTGTGCATCCACACCATGTAGAATGAACAAACATCCTACAACACCTGGGAGGGCTGGGGGTAAGTACCACCCAGGAACCAACAGCTCTATGATCTCACCAGAAAAAACACGTGTAGCCTTAGGTATGTGTTTCATATGTGTATCAACTGAAGAGTCACCCCAGGAGACCAACAGGCACGATCAGCAACCACAAAAACATGGCCTTAGAGGAAAGGCTGGATTAACTTGTGGTTAGATGGATAAGGGGAAGGCGGCTGAGAAGAGGCTTGATAATTCCCTTGAAAGACGCAAAAAGTAGCCACCAAGTAGAAAAGACTAGTCATCCTCTCTGGCAGCGAAACCAAAAGATTTAAATCAGCAGGAGACATGGGGTAGATGAGAGGAAGGACTTTTTAACACTAAGGATAGTGAAGATCTGGAGCAGGTTGCCTGGGTAAGGTGCAAAGTCTTTGGTGAACGGGAGTAAAGGTAAGGTACTGCTGGCATAGTCCATCCTGTCTTTGGGACAAGGGATGGCCCCTGACTTCTGCGGGTCCCTTTGGAGGCCTGGTCTCTGTGGCTGCACCCATGTGCAGGATGGGGCCCTGGAGGAAAACAAACCAATGCCTGCTTTGAACCACCCTCTCCATTAGGATATGCAAAGACTGAGCAACTCTCATCATGCTCTGAAATGTACTCAGGACCACATGAGGATGGGCTTTGGCCTGCTGACCAGGACTATGAGGTAGGCGCTTGGGAAGGAGCTTCCAAGGGACCTGGAAGAGATGCTCCTTTTGCATGTTGGGCTGCAGGTTGGTAAGGAGAGCCACTGGCTCGTTTCTCAACACCAGCAGTAACCAAACAAACCTGACCTCGCCAGCATGCTCATTCATTGGAAAGAAATTAAACAACCTTCACAGGGAGTATGAGCAGAAAGAAGCCAACAGCACTGGAGGGGAAGCTCAGCTTGGCTAAGTGTCATCACAGCAGCACGTGAAGCTCTGAGCTGCAGAGGCCCTGGAGGGTGGGCAGCAGGTAGTTTCCATGGGAGGCACCAGCTACTTGTGCTGTGCTTGGTCCACAAACCTCCCTTTTATCTCTCGTTGAACACTAAAAAAGTCTCCAGTCTCCCTCTAACAGCTCCTGTCAATATTAATTCTCCCCCAAGTGGCTTGCTATTCACAGCAAGGTAACTAAAGCAACGGTCATTACTTTAATTAGTGCAGGAGACAAAAAAATACAACAGAGATTGCAAAACAGTCAGTTATTTTATTTAAAATGCCTACCATGGGCCTAAACAAAAAATGCCTAACCTCTGCCCATAAAATTTGTAAGCACTCTTCTACATGTGTTGTCTACATGACAGAATTTCTTTCCTGCTGAGGAGAGTTGCACCAAAGCAGAAAATACAATTCTAAAATTTTCCAGGACAGATATACCCAGAAAGACATTTTATAACTGGTGCTATGAAACCCAAGGCCTCACTAAAGCAAATGATACAGGTGCAATGTCTCTAAAGAGACCAAGAACCAGACAGCCCACCAGTTCCTTTAGCACTCTACTGTACCAGGAGCTTATGCCTGGAGTTAAATTCAAAATTATGGTTTAGCACCAAGAAAATATGCTTTCCTGGGCTTTTTCTTTGCAGTTAGTCATTCAACATCCCCTTGCCAGTAATGAAAAGTGGTCACACACTTAACCTCTTTCTTTAATA
This sequence comes from Nyctibius grandis, assembly GCF_013368605.1. Lineage (NCBI taxonomy): Eukaryota > Metazoa > Chordata > Aves > Nyctibiiformes > Nyctibiidae > Nyctibius > Nyctibius grandis. The sequence goes on along the minus strand of NC_090658.1, from coordinate 116,204,139 downwards.
AGTCCAGCTCCAAGAAGGAAAGCGGAAGGTAGACGTGGTGGATTACACCCCAGCAACTCTGAAACCCTGGGAGAACGCCTGTCTGTGCAAGGTTCTGCTGCAGCAGTGAAAGACCCAGTTACGCTCGTCATTTTTTAATTAGGAAATGACTTGTGATTCACAAGCCTTAGTGCAATGTGGTACTTGAACAGTCAGCAGTGACATTTCAGAGCGGCATTAGAGTAACTTTTTCTTCCCCTGCCCCCTGAAGACATTCAAGCAAGTCATTCAGACAAAGAACAAAAACCCTTTGTCTGGGTTTTAATCCAAACCAGTGGAGTCATGTATGTGTTCTTTTCATTCTTTTTTCATCTTTTTTATCCTCTTTTTATTTAATAAGGATACAGTTTCTTCCCTGCAGCCAGCAGCAAGAACTGTGAGTGTACCTGTCTGAAATCCAGCATATATAATCAGGATCTAAGTTTCTCTTGAAAGAAAGAAAAGGAAGTTCACAAAGCCTGGAAGAAGAGAATTATGCACCCACCAGTCCAGCCATGTCAGAGACCTTGGCTGCATGAAGGGCTGTGGCCAGCATGGACCCAGCATTCCCCATCAAGCAGCATGATCCTGCAGCCTACTCCTCAGCCACATCCACCACTCACTGCTGGTCAGAGCCATGTCCAACATGTGAGGTCTCAGAGTGATAGGGAGGTGAGAAGGGCACCGATGTACAGTGAGCGAAAAACCTCCCAGAGAACATGTGTGGAAGGAGCTCACTCTCAGCACACAAAACTTGATGGGTCTGAAGAGGAAGAAGCTTTGCTCATATCTCCTGCTGTTGCAGAAACCACAGCACTTCAGTTACACAGCAGCTTACAGGCAAATATTTGACCACCTGGTGTGTGCCCTGACCAGAGCTGCAACAAAGAGAGGCACCTGGTCTCCTCAGATCTGGTAAGACACTTAATTTAAGACATCAACCTGGAAAGGCCTGGAAGAAGGTCATGGCATCTTTAGGAACTCACTCTCCAGATACCCAACTAGGCTATGGGGGATCACAACTCCATGGTGCACACATCCCAGTGGCAGCTCAGAAGACTGTAAGGTACACACTCAGCACTGGTGGTGGGTACTCTGAAAGCAATCTAGAGCATGCAAAACAAAGTGAAGTTCAACAAAGGCAAGTGTAGTGTCCTACACCTAGAGAGGAATAACCCCATGCACCAGTACAGGCTGGGGGTTGACCTGCTGGAAATTAGCTCTGCAGAGATGGACCTGGGAGTTCTGGTGGACAAGTTCACCATGAGCCAACAATGTGCCCTTGTGGCCAGGAAGGCCAATGGTGTCCTGGGGTGCATTAGGAGGGGTGTGGCCAGCAGGTCAAGGGAGGTTATCCTCCCCCTCTACACAGCCCTAGTGAGGCCACACCTGGAGTACTGTGTCCAGTTCTGGGCCCCTCACTTCAAGAAAGACAAGGAACTACTGGAGAGAGTCCAGCAGAGGGCTACAAAGATGATCAGAGGACTGGAGCATCTGCCTTATGAGGAGAGGCTGAGGGAGCTGGGTCTGTTTAGCCTGGAGAAGAACTGAGGGAGGATCTTACCAATACTTACAAATACCTTACGGGCAGGCATCAAGAGTATGGGGCCAGGCTCTTCTCAGTGGTGCCCAGTAACAGGACAAGGGGCAATGAGCACAAACTGAAACACGGTAAATTCCATCTGAATATGAGGACAAACTTTACTTTGAGGGTGACAGAGCACTGGAACAGGCTGCCCAGGGAGGTTGTGGAGTCTCCTTCTCTGGAGATATTCAAAACCCTCCTGGACACAACCCTGTGCAACATGCTCGAGGTGAACCTGCTTTGGCAGGGGTTGGACTAGATGATCTCCAGAGGTCCCTTCCAACCATTAACCATTCTGTGATTCTGTGAAAACTAAAGCTATGAAATAGCTGGCTGTTTGGGACGTAGCTGTGACCTGCCACTTCATATAGACCTGTTATTATGAAAGTAAACCATAAACCCCACCCATGCAGACAAGTCCTGAGCATAATTCAGACTCTCCAATAGAAACACATCTTCTGGTACACACATGCATGAGAGCTTTAAGGAAGACAGCAAGAAAGAGTAACAGAAGCCACTGAGACCACAGGTGGAAACTTTGCTAGTGAGAGCTGCACAGTCTCAAAAACAAGAAGACAGAAAGATTAATTCTACCCTTGCCTGCTGGGAGGAATTATGGGAGGAGAAGGGCTGGCACACAGTGTTTTGGACTGAGGCATGAGTCAAAGCATGAATTCAGACAGATGGTAGAGACGTTTCTTCATCAGCAAAGTCGTAAGTGGATACAGCCAGGCCATGAACCAAAAGAGCAATTCTAGCCACACTACACCATTAGGCATGAAATACGTCATGTGTCTGAATAGGCCAGGAAGAGCTTGGCCACGGTTTCAGGTGGAACGCAATCACTTCCTCCAGCACACCTCCTCCATATGAAGAGGTGAGTATAAACCTAAGAGTGATGTGTGGACATGAACCTTGCTACTGTGATCCTTGATGAAATGCAACCTGAGGAACCCCCTGGATCATCACAAAGCCTCAATTAATTTAACAAGCCCTGGGAGGGTTACACGGGGAAGTGAGCATCCGAAGGGAAAATACCCAGCAATCTACCTACTGGAATGAAAAGCAACCATTAAGAGGTAGCTGTTAAAATTGAAATTTCTTTGCTAGAAACCATACTTCAACATAATCATCATATTTATATACTTAAAAAACATTTCTTACTGTTAAGGTTTTATCAGACCACTCACACTCGAAAACTGCTAAACCTTACACATTAAAAAACAGATTTTTTTTTTTTCTATATACTTCTTTCTATGATGACCAAAATATTAAGGTTTCCCTGCCTTGGGATTTGACCTTATCTTGATGAAGATGACTTGGATAATCTGAATTAAATCACCCCTGCAACACAACTAAATACTGCCTGTGGACTGCAAGCACTTAAATATCATTAAATGACAATATAGCATTAAAATTATGCCATCCTTGGAACCTGCAGCTCCCAGGTTCAGATTCAGAATCCAAGTCTCTCCTTAAATTGAATAAAACATGACCTGTGTTTATGTTCTGCATATTTCATTCACTGTAGCTCTCTTCCATGCAAGTCTCAAAGGCAAACTCAGTAAAATATAGAGGAAGATCATGAAATATTTGTCTTCCAGGCTGACTTGGTCTTTCACCTCTTTTAATTAATTTCACTGTTAATCTCATTACTAAAGCACTCCAGAACAACTCAGTATTTTTAGTAATTCTTCAATTTTGTTTGGTTTTATCCGTTACTCCACCTAATTGCAGGTGCTTCTGTGCATTTCAATAACCACAACAGAATTGCCATGGTCCTATAATTACTTCTACTTTTGTTTTCTCTCCCACTGCAGTATCAGATGGGCTTTGCAAGGGGGTCACCTGCTGCGGTGAGGATGAGGCAGGACGAGCAGCGAGACTCAGCTACAAGAGAGCTGGGAAGACTTGCTGTAATGTAAAATACGTTTTATGTCCTACCTGAGCATGGTTTTCCAAAGGTAACACCACAAGTGGTATAATGAAGCACTGACTGAACGCACATGGAAGACTCTAAATAAGACAGGCACCAGGCGAGAAGACACATGCCTTAAATACCCCCCAACTTCCCCAGCCAGAGGTGAGGGAAGAAGAGTCTTATGCAGCAGTAGCTGGAAGCTTTATTGGGAACACAGGAGAGTCTGGTCCAGTTCCTTCAGCTGCCTCAGGGACTTGAGCTGGCATCTGAATTTGGTTGCTTAAATTAACTCCAGGCTCCAGGGTCCCTCAGGGCTGGGCTTACTTGGTCACTTCCCTGCTCTGGTCACCCATTTCCCAGGTGGGAATGGGTGATCCCCACCAGGCTCTTAACAACTCACCAGGGGCAGTTGGCTTCCCCCACCCTAAAAAACTTCTGCTTCCAGGTAGCCAAGCTACAAAATACACATCTCATGCCCTAGAAAGCCAAAGAGCAGGGGTGAGACGGGGCACCAGCTCCCAAAGGCCACGGCACTCAGTTGCTGGAAGCAGCTGAGCAAGGCCAGGGTGCCTTCAAGGGATTCATCAGCTCCAGCATCAGCAGCCCCAACCCTCCCCACACACTCAAATCTGTCACAAGCTGCAAGCCTGCCACATCACACTAAAGTATGGATGCACATTCAGAGGCTCTTCCCTGGCCCAGCAAACACACAGTTATTGAACCTAAGAGGGAGCAAGTTTGACAGGCAGAGGACAAAATCCCTGGAGAGCACATCACCTGCACCCCGTGATGAGAGCTGGCAGGGGGAGCAAGAGTGGGACACCTCAAACAGGGACCAGCAGAGCCAGGTACCAGCTACTTCCTGCTGTTGCAACCAGCCCTGCAAGCCTAAAGGAAATGTGTTTAGTAGGAAAGATGGATTCCCTGGGGTTTTAGGCTCAGGCTGAGGGCCAGCTCCATCAGGGGTTAGCCTCTGGCTGCTTCGTAGCAGGTGGACAAAACATGGGTGGTGGGGAGTCATTTCTAGCCCCTTTTGCTGACTGCAAACAGCTTTTTCAGCAGACTGAACTAAACAGGAGCGGTTTTTCCCCTAAACCCGGGCACTCTGGTGTTGCCAAGCAGCTATAGCAGAGCAGAGCCAGGCCAGCTTGGTCCTTTAATCTATGAGGGAGGCACATTAATTTTGCAAGACAGAAAAGATGTGCTTGATTGGTTTTCTAACTCCCACCCTAGGGAAGGCTGTGTATCACCATTCTGTTTCTTCACAGGTCCAATCATCTGCTTCATCTCTTCACCCTGCAAAAAGTTGTTGCAAGGAACAGCCTGCTGATAAATTTGCTGCATCTTACATTTTAGATCCTCAACATTGTCAGCATATTGCTGCTCCCTCTGCACATCAGGCTGCCCAGAACAACACTTCCTGAACAGCCCAGGCTCCACCTGCAACACTCCTTGGAAGATGCTGTCCCACAGTCCCAGGCAAGCCTGGGCATCTCTGCAAACACAGAACTTGCTAAGAAATGGTCCCCAGTTGTCTCAGGTCTAACTCTAGAGTGAGGTGTAGCAGAAAGGAAGCCCAGTTTTAGAAGTGGGTGCGTCTCTGAGCAGCAGATGGGATCAGAGGGGCAGTCTTTGTCCTCATCACTGGTCCTATCAGCAAAAGGAAAAAAAATATCACAAGTTCCAGAGTTTCTTTCCCCCAAGGACCTGTCAAATACGTCAGCAGCCAAGGAACAAAGGGAATTCTCCGTTTCAGGTCTTGTCATAAAAGTGAGTGAAGAATAAAAAAAAAAAAAACAAACAGCAAAAGCAGAGAATGATAGACAGTACAACACTGTTAGAGCAGGAAAGCACAGAAAACAGTTTTCTGGAAGCAGCAGGCCACTGTTAGACTGCAGAAATGTTTATGTGAAGGTTCTGTTCAGTCTTCACATAAAGGGTTAATAACAATCACAAAATAGATGTTTACATATGTTAGTAAATACATAAGCTAACATGTAAAAATTGTTTATGTCCATCCATAATACCTACTACTTTCATCTAATTTTATCACAAGCTACTCACATCCATGACACACTTACAAAGACACATTCAACAAGTTAATCTTTGGTACAGATTAAGCATGACTTAAATTTTGGTCTGCCTCTCTCATACGCTCTTGCAGAAGGATGGTTTTGTTCAGAGAGCTATAGTTCCTGCAGGTGGTCTCTGTGCCCAAAGGGGCTGCTGCACAGCTCAGGTACCAGCCTGCACGAATACAGACACAGCTCGAGGATCCGCTCCATGCGAGCTCAGGATTGCCTGCACCCACCTGGGCAGAGATGCTCCAACATCCCTTTCTTCTCCTCGTTCAGCCACGTTTTGCAGACGCAAGCATCAAACAGAAAAAATTCAACAGGAACACCACACCGCTTGTACTCTTCATTTCAGCTGCCTTGACACCACGTCAAGACACCACCATCAGGGCAAGGTGGGAAGGAGCAAGTGCAGGGGAAAGACAGAAGGAAAACAGGTCATGAAAAGAAATAAAAACACAAAACAAAAAGCATAACAGATGAGATCAGCAACAGAAGAGACAAATTCAGGAGACAGGCACTCATGAAGTTGACAGGTGAAGCGATGTGAGGAGCCCATATATGACTGTGGGTTTCAGTAGATATGATGTTCTCGTTCCTATCCAAATGGCTGTCACATGAATGCCTTCTCTATGCCTCTCTATTCACCTTTGCTGAAACCAGGCTGCAGCAGCTTCCAGCCCAGGACAACAGGCAGCTGTTCAAAGCCCAACGATAGCCTTCGAGCCTATGGAGAGCAGCTCTGACAGATGGGCAGGGCTGGATTTGGCTGTAGGGACTTGCACCATCCCTGCCTGCTGCTCACAGTCTAGTGTATTAGTGTAAGCTGCCCTCCTCAGGTTCACCACTCTTTAGCAATAATATAACCCTGGGGATTAAGCAGCAAACAGTGTGCCCACTCAGCAAAGGTCTGGAAACAGTTGCATGAGGCACAAAAAGAGGGAACCAGAGGACAACAGGCTGGACCCCAGCATGATGCAAGGGACCAGCAGCCAGGCAGCACTGAGAATCCCATTTATGAAGCCCACAAGCTTCAGACACATCAGTGAGATGATGTGATTCCAGCTCTGTAAAGCTGGAATTCATCTGACCAGATGTAAATGTCAAAACAGGAGTTAATCAACCATGATTTCCTGTACCATCCACGGAAAGAAACAAGCACTTGTCAGGCACCTTCTGTCCCTCTGGAAGTTGGTGTCTGACACTGGTCAGATGAGTTCCCCCTTCCCCTTCATCAGCTCTAATGGAAGCCTGTGGTTACCAGCCCAGATACAAGTTTCTCTGCCATAGGCATGGAAACCTAGGTGAAACTAATCCCAGGACAACTCACATGTGGCACTTGCTGGTCATGCTGCCACACGCCTGCTCCATGCCAGCAGCTCTTTGCCTAAGATGAATAAATATCCCTTTGACAGTTTGATATTTAAAAATACGCATCTTCTGTATCACGTCAATGAAGACTGAGGGCAGTGGCTTTATGTGATAATTAACAACCATTTGGGGAAATTATTCATTAAGTTTTAAGGGCAACATTATTTGTCATACACTTGTCCTAATTAAGATCAACACCAAGGAAATGTGGCTGCCTTGTGGGAAACCACTCTTCTTGCAGACAGTAAAAGAAGCCTCTTGAAAAGTGAAGACTTAGCAACAAGTGCCTGATTTTGAGAAAAGGTCTAGAAGATACCAGGGGGCTGGGGGGGTTTCTTATGGGCTTCCAAGAAAGAACAATCCACCCTTTCAGGAATCTGTACCCAAAGTATCATGCAGAGAGGCTGTACCCACACTGAAACCCCAGCTAAGGACACGTATCATCGTGCTTCAGTGCTGACCTGCTGCTTCCACGCCTCAGGTCCTATTCCAAGGCATCAGCACCACAAGCAGAGCTAATGAGAAAACCAAGCGTTAGCAACCTTCAGCTCTGTGGTGGGAGCCACAGCCCTGCAATGCAAGATGAGGCTAATAATATCTTTCGGACACATGGGTCTGGGTAACACAAATGACATGATGGTGATTCAGCTTAATTATCAACTTCCTGTTAGAAATATCAAGGTTCCTCTGATGGCACTGGCAATTGTTCTTCTGACTCAGCCAGCTGTTGCCATAGCCAGGCAAAACAAGACCTTCTTTGATCCTTAAGGTATAAATAATTAAAGAAACCATTATTTTGAAAGAGTACCTGGCATTTCACTGTTACTGAAACACTATCAAAATAAACAGCGACACACAGAGAGAAATAGGGCATTCTGCTCAGGGCCAGTGGTTTTTATTGCAATCTCCACTCCCTGAAGGACAGCAATAAAACATCCATCCATCCCTCATGTGGAATAGGCAGATTAACTCCCCACCCATACATGCTTCCAGCAAGGTTATGCTACATGGCCAGATGGATTATCGCTAATCAAGTGTGAATCAGAAGTCCATACCCTCCAGGCCGCTCTTACAAGGTCAGTAGTTCAGAAAGTCCTGCCCGTTTGATACATAGGCTTGAATTTTGCTGCAGGTTAGTACTATCCTAAAGCATAGATCTAGACGACCAGACCTCAGGAGCAAAGGAGCTCCCAGAGTCAGTGCTAAGGTTGCAAAACATCCCACAAAACACACTATTTACTGTCTTGCACAGTGAATCCCACGACCCAGAGCACTCCTGTCCCTGTTCCCCCCAGCTATCTGGGAAGAGCCTCCTGCAGATCAGGTGGATGATCTCCAGCCCCACACAGGTGCAGAGCAGCCCATGTAATGTGCCTGGCCAGGTGGCACATGCATCTGAAAATGGAGCAACTCTACACACCTCCTGCCCAGCACATAGAACCAGCTGCTGGTGCACACTCCTGCATCTCCCAAACCTGCAGGTGCCCTCAAGCCTTAATTGCCTGAAGCTCACTCACCACTGGCTTGGCTCCTGGCTCTGAGGAACTGAAGTTTTCACCCTCACTAGAAAAATTTAAGGGCACTACACCCCTTTCCATCTCAAAGCCTGACCCTTCCCCATGAGAACAGGGCCCTTGTCCCCAGGCACAGGAGTAAAAGATACTAATGGTAAACAGATGGACAGGTGGACAAATTGGCCCATGCCAGCCCACAGCAAAATGATGCTGAGCCTCTCCTCTGCCTCAGCAGAGCCTCCAGCACAAAGTGAGAACAGCCTCCTTACCACAAAACTCTCAGGTCTTCCAAAGCAAAAAAAAGGTGCTTTTTTCCTTTTTTTTTAAAGTAGCATTTTTAACTCACCTCTCAGGAGGTCTTGAACAGGATTTGCAAAGCCTCTGGACCAAGTGGGCTCCCACATCACAAAACAGAGCATCACCCCGAGCTCCCAAGAAACATTAGGGCAGGGTTTGCAAGAGCCTCACAGCCTGCTCTCACCCTCATTACAGACAATACCGAGTTGTGCTATTCACTTCAGCAAGGGCAGGATCAAGTAATTTGTGGTTCACAGTAGCCCACTTGTTCCTCTTAACGAGTCTCTTGTCTGTCTTTGGCACAAACAACTTGAAAAGCCCAAGAACCTGGTTCCCGAGTCCTACACAAAGGTGAGACATCCTTTCCAATCTCCCTCCAGTGAACTCTAAGATGAAGCATGGGGCATAACAGCCCCCATAATAGCACCCTGGCTAGTATGACGTCAAGGTCTATTTTTTTTCCATCACTCTGTCTTCTATTTTATTTAAGAACTTGATTTTGGGAGGCACAAAAGGCCTGATTTGCAAAGATGCTGTGATTGAATTGGGGGTTGGGGGGAACACAGATGTACAGCTCTTCTGAAAAATCACATCTCACACTGTGAAAACAAAGACTGAAAAATTACCAGTGAGAGCTCTATTTTTAGCTATCCTGTGTCATAATATTCACCATTTCTGAGCAAACTTTCTGGCAAATATAGAACGAGATTCACAACCCCATGCTTTGTCAACAAAGCACAGTGATTACCTGGGGCAGCTGTGAGCACACCACCTGCAGCACCACAGACTATCATTTCAGCCCATTACCATGGCACTGTTGGTTGGATTTTGCCCATTTGCATGGGCAGGACACAAGATAAACCTTTTATGTTTTTAATATGTGATGCGCAGGGCACAACTGACCTCAAATAAAATTGTTTAAAGGGTTCACCTAAGCCAGATGAAACTTTTTCTGAGTTTTCACAGCCAGGCATTTGTGGCAGCTCTGAACAACACTTGTTGGCTGCTGGAGAGCTTTTCCTGGGTGGATGTAGGTACAAGCCACATTCAGAGGCAAATGCTGCTGTGCCCAGGTGTGGTGGGGCTGCAGCAGGAAGAGCTGAGGTTGAGCACCACACTGCAGCTGGCTCCATCCCAGCAGCCACATCTCCAGCATTACCCCGTGCTGGCACCTGTATGAACACAGGCTTGTTCCTCAAAGCCACCCAGGTAACCACACCATAGGGAACCCCCTGCGGTTGTTCAGAAGATATGACATCTCAGTTTATAGCACAGTCCATTTTAAATGCACTACCAATGCAGCAATACATGGTTTTCTCAGCAAGTCAGATGCACCCTTCAGGTAAAGCCACTGGAAATGAGAACTGCCTTCTACCTGGGTTAAATATCACCTAGTGCTTTGTTCAGCAGCAGAGGGAGGGCATGCCCCAATGTTCAGACCTACTAAACCCACCTTTAACACCTCATCCTCAATTCACTGTCTGATTGCACCTGATATAAATTACTCCTGGACTGACACTACCCTGAGCTGAGAACCAACCCCAGTTAGAGGATTTGCAGGACAAAATGAAGAGCCCCTCTCTGCTCTCTTCTTGACACACCCTCCCATCCACCCCATTAAATCCACCTTTCTGCTTGGGTTGTTTTTATCTGCTGAATGCTGGAGAGACATGACCCTGATTCCTGAGGGGAGAAGTCAAAATCAACAGATATTAGGATCTCTCCCTGCTGAGGGCACTTGTAGTTGCATCCTGAGAAGTCCTTCTCTACAGGAGCTAAACTACTTGTTTGCTATGGCCCCAGCATCCCAAAAAAGAGCTCAGCACAGCCCAGAAAGGGCACCCAGAGCAGTGGGTGCAAGAGAGCACTAACAGAGTTCTGGCATTCACTAAAACACATGGCACCGTTCCCATCCTCAGCTGTCATGTCACACGGTGAGTTAAGCACATATGATACACTTCCACATAGTCCCATGTCTGTGAGGCTACAAAAGAAGCACCCATGCTGCAGAACAGGCAGCTCCCCCGAAAAACCCAGCAGCCTGTACCACATTGAAGGAGAAAGTCTGCTACGAAATCTTGTGCAGAGCAGGATTTGCACATGTAATCTCTTGCCCTGCACTCAGTAAGCAAACCAATACGGATCAGACATATTCACATAGGGAGGGAAAGCCCCAGCAGCCCAGCTTTCCCCCCCAGATGTGACAGTCACCTGGCACTTAATAAACAGCCCATGCTTGGCACCATCACCTGAACTTCTGGAGCAGCTGTTGCTTTCTTTACCAAGGAGCCCCCCTGGTGACAGCTCGATGTAGTGCCTGCAATAGGTAACATGCAATACGGCACAAGTTACTCCAAAATAAGCTTTTAGATTAACTGCTGTGGCAGGGGCCTAACTCAAAGAGAAACAACATCTGAGCTAGCAGAGAAATGGTACGTGCACAGGCAAGAGGAGGGGATGGCTGGTCACGGGAGCACCCTTCTGCCTGGAGATCTCCTCCAGAACCAGCTGTGCCACCCCAAGGGGCACAGCAGCACCCTGTCAACCAGCCCCTGCCTGCTCACCTCAACACGACCACCAGGACCAGTCGCATGATGATCGTTTTTGGAAAGCCCATTCCTAAAAGCCTCATTTAAGCAAATTTACTCCATTGTGGTGAACAACTTTCCCTAAGCCACACAGATTTCACTCCCCCCGGGGAGCTTGAAAAGCTACGCTTGAGTGTATAGGCATATTTAAATGTGCTTCAGTCTGGTTTTGCATGTGTTATTTGGGGATATAAGTGGTGAAATCACATCTGCTTCTTGAATATCTACACAGAAAATATTTAACATTTATTTGAAACATTTTTGTTGTAATTTAAATGCAACACAGCCATTCTACTATTTCATATTTAATCCCAGGGATTTAGTAGTGGGAAAAGCAGTATCACAGCTAAATAATGGAAAGGTGGCAAGATTAAAAACTTATCATAAAATTAGCCTACTTATCATAGTGAATAGGCTTTTCAATTTGACAAGGGATAAACATTTTATGGAAATGTGTATTAAAAAATAATCCTGTTAGATTGCCCAATATTTGCCAGTCTTGGTTCACACACGGCAATAAAACCAGATCAGTGTAACTTTTCCAAAGTCTGCATATTTGTATGTATTTACAGTATTATCAACAGCAACTGTAATAGTTGTATCAATGGAACGAGATACAATTTTCAGAAGCAGTAATTGAAACAGAAAAGTTATTGCTAAGCCTTCAATAAACTTACAGTGTGTTCTGCTTAAAGTTATTACAGAATCCAATATACAATTAATATTTCTATTCCTTTTAGGAGTGAATTACTTTTTAGTCCTCCTTATAGCTGAGATTGCATTTCAGTGACATCACAGAAATTTACAGCCAGAACAGACACTGAACGCTTGGCCCAGCTGGTATTTCTCTATTGTGAAATGCTCATTTCTAACACACTCCCTGCCTCAAAACCTTGCTTCTCATGTTCATCTACTGACTGCTCATTGCTCCACAGCTTCTGCTGAACGTTAACTTTTAAAGCAGAGAAACATAGGGCTTCGTTTTTCTTTTGGGGGGCTCATGTTAGCATCCCTGAAAATGAATTCAAATAGATAATTAAATTAAATTCCAAGGAGAGAAAGAGGTGTATGGAAATCCAACTGTCAGAATATTCTCTACTACTTACAGAACCGAGATTAAACTAAAGCAGGTGGCAACTTGAGACTGCTATTTATTTGTGTCCTGAATTGGGAAAACACATTTCAATGTCTCCCAGAGCAGAGATCCATCCTGAAGCACTGACACAAACATGAGCTTGCAATGAGCTACCCTCTGAGCTAGATCATTGGAGTAACACCTTGGAGACTATCTAGGAGCAGGATTCTGACAGCTAAGAGGACAAGCAAGGTAGGCAGCTCCCTACCTAGGAGAAAGATAGAAAAAACACCTGGCAGTGTGGCTAAAAGTGTCAGAGAAGGCCAGCCAAATATGAAATAAAATGCTGTGTAAGTAGTCAAAGATGCAGATGAACATCAAGTGGGACTTTGAAATAAATGGAAGAGAGTCACTCCACTGTCCTCCCCTGGTGCTCTAGCCCAAGCAGCACCTTTGGAGCCAGGGATCTGGAGGTACACTTTCTCCAGGAACATATCAAGGACATACACTGCAAGAACTGGTTTGCCTAACTATTAGTCTATCTGCAAAAAATACCTGCAAGCACCTCCCTCTGGGGCCAAACACCTCAGTCTTTAAAGGACTGATTTAGCAGACTGGCTTAGTTACCCCACAATTCATTTGGATGCCATGAACTGGCTTAGTTACCTGACAATCCATTTGCTAGATCCTCATTAAAATGAGAATCTAGTAAAAAATAAACTCTACCACACTGTTAGGCCTGGTCCCCAGGGGGACCAAAGACCACCCAAGCCATCCTGGATTATATCAGCAGCACTTTACAGTATGAGAGGCTGCAACAGGAGTAGCAGCACCCCCTAACCCCAAAGAGAACAGAAACACACAGCTCAACTTTTTTGGAAGCTCAGCACTCCCAAGATTTGGACACCTAAGAACTGAAAACTCCTCCCTACTTTAAGCTAAATTCTGCAAAACCTGGAAAATACAAATTACTCACCAGTAACTGGTAGCACAAACTGGCCTGGGATGCTTTTCTCCCCAGTCTGTATCTCAGAAGCACCCGTGTGTATCCAGCACCGCTGTCTTCACCCTTAGGTCAAAAGAAAAACCTCAATGCACAAGTGTTCAGCATCAGGCCGATACTCCCGAGTGCTGTCTGGCTTAAGCATCCCCTTGTAATTCACTGTCATCTTCATCTGATGAACAAAGCAGCATTACTTGTGGCACAAACACACTGTGTTATAACCGGGGAAAAAGCAGAAGAGGGATTTGGTTATTGGAAAGAATCGCAAAGCCATTCCACTAAGGTATTTTTCTCTATATATTTGAAGTTTAAAAAAATTACTAATAGCAGGGGAAGAAAAGGTATTCATTTTAAATTCCTTCACCCCTGACGCATCTCAGAATTTGTACTTACAGAAAGAGGATAAGCATCCACAGCAGGGAGGGCTTTAAGACAACCCATTCTTCTGGGGCATGAAGTACTCGCCTTCAAACTCTTTTCTCCAGCAGATTCAAAAGCACAATGTGGTGTGGGAGAAACCTAAAGTCAGGAGCCAAAGCCACAGCTCTGGTGGCCAGTCAATGCCCTGTGATTTGCTGTTCGCTTGGCCCTACTTCTGGATCATGATAGCAACACAGGTTTCTCAGTTGATACCCAGCAGAGCACCAGTAACACCCAGATGTGGGAATGAAAACTGGTATTCCTTCTTCATCCCACCCAGTGTCCCACAACTATCTCTAAGAGCAGATGTCCAAACACCACCATTTTTCTGCTGATCGACTATGTCAGTAAGATCTCATCATTGAAGTCCACAATATACTCTAAAGGGATAAAAAGTTCCCCCCCATTTCTCTGCAGGCTCAGGAAGTAGCAATACCGTCATTGCTTCGAAGATAAATTGGGCATAACTTCAAAAGTAAAACCACTGTCTGACACAAGGATCTGGCACGTATCAGACCTTTTTTTCCTGTTAGCTTAATCTTTCAGCCATTCTTCATGTAAAGACTGTTTTACCACAGAAACCAAACGACTGTCTGCGCTGTGCGGATCATAGGATCTCAGTAACACTCCCAAGGGATGAATTCCTCACAAAAAAATAGCTGTCCATCAGCAAACAGGACACTGAGAGCTCTCCGTAACTCTCAAATCCTTCCTGATGAAAGCATTTACTTCTTATAATTCATTAGGCAGAAAGAGAGGCCCAGAGCACCAAGAGGTAATCAACAGCTTAAAATAAAATCAGCCGTGGGCAGCTGTGAAAAGTAGGCTCGCAATGAGCACAACTCCATTCATTTACCGCTTTCTGCCAGACAGTTTCTGACTATTGACTGGTGCGGAGGAAGCACTTACCCTTTGGGGATTGCACCAGACTCTTAATATGCCTTCAGATTCGAAGGCTGGCTGTGCCCTGCTGCAGGCATGAGCAGCAGCAACTGTTCTCTGACCTCTTCTGGGCACAAATTGCTGTAATCACTCCAGGAAATTTGAGAAATCTGGGGATTTTCTTTTTGTCATTACACTCTAACATTGCAGTTGCTTCCTGAGGACAAGCCTGACATTAGGTTGCTGCTCTTACTCCTCCACATCGCCTAAGGTCTTTGATGTCTGACATGCAACTTGAAGTGAAATTGTGTCAATTAAAGAGTTATGGAAGCTTTCTTTCCTGAACCCAAGCAATTTTTTTTAAACAAATTACAGTAGGAAATATAACAAGAGAAACTATGCATGAGGTTATTGTCCTTCCATTTTATCTGCTATTAAAAGCAGTTAATTTTACCAGCAATAAAAAACATGGGGGATAGATAGTGATCAGTTCTGCGTAAATTAACAGACATCAGAGTACTGCACCACCAAATATTATCTGGTTTTACTTATCCCTCAGTATTTTTTCCTCTGCTTTTCACTTGTGGCAATTACTGTGCCAGAACCCCTACCAGACAGCTGTTCTGATTCATACACAGATAAAAAAATATCAACACTTTCATCACTCTGCTTCAAATCTCCCCTGGTTCTCCAAACTCCATTCCAAAACATACTCTTGAAGGGTCAGCTAAATTTTTACTGCAACTTATTTTTCTGAGTATTACTTTATTTTTGGGGAAGAAATAAACAGATTGTCTCCTCAATGCTTAAGAGGATCAAGTGACAAAACAACTGGCATCTCAGTCGAATTGGAAAGTAATCAGTTTTCAGTAAATAAGTATTTTATCAAGGCTAGGACATGATCTATGCAAACTATGCAACAGCAAGGCATTTAAATCTTTGTGAAAACTGAGAATTAAAATAGGCAGGACCAGATGCATAGCTTTTCTCCAGGCTACACAGTTAAAAACCAACTTGCATTACAGCAAGTACATAAACCAAAACCAAGCAGGCATTTAGACATCAGGGGCACCAGGATAAGATTAATAGCAGCCACAGCAAGTCCTATTCTCTCGTTGAATCACTTCTAATTCCCATCTAATCCGTCTCTAATGCATCCAACCTCTACAGTACCCATTACCCTGTGAGAGCAACGCTCGGCTAACAGGGACATTCTTCCTACCTGCCATCACAAATGATTACTTGGCCATCACACATCCATCCATTCCAAGCAATCCTTTTATATTATGTTGAAAATACAGTTCCAGTTCATATCTCCCAGAATTAAGGATAACAAATTAAAGCTTTCCACCCTCATCATTTCCACGTATTGATCCGTGGCACATACTAAGAATCAAGTGGGAAAAGATAGCTGTAATATAGCTAGACCCTACACAGATTAGAGAAGTCTTACCCTTTTTCTACATTACTACAGCATATAAATTAACAGATTTGAATATAAATTGAATGCTGCTAAATTATACTGGTCTCAGTAGGTTATTATTCGTTTATGCTCTAAACAACATAGCCCTACACCATGAGTTCTGATACATTGTATCAGGTCTAATTTGATCAAAGCTTTTGTTACTAAAAAAAGGGCCAAGAAAAAGCACAAAGCCCAATTTGCTGAAAAAAATGCTGATATTTAGCCAGAAACCTGCCTAACTTTAAAAACAAGCATTAAGTTTCAGTGCTTCAAATTTACATGTCTGGCTGTCCAACTTAACATGTCCTTATTCCAGTTTCTAATATATTCTTCTCAGACCACTGCAATCACTGACCTGTTACCAACATCAGCTCTGCAGGGCCATTAGAGATCCATTAACAGTCTTGTATGTTTCACTTTGAATTCCAGTCTTTGTGCCTTGGGATTTTTTAATTATTTATGGTTTTTTCTCCCTAGGATAGTCTTGGAAACATGCACAACCTGCTAGCTTCACAGACCCAGGGGAAGAACAGTCAAACACCATCACCTGCAGTGCAATCAAAAAGCAAAGGAGCAAAGATCAGCAAGTCAGTTAATTGTATACCAAGGTGGCATCTCTCAAAGACACACCATATCTATTGTACTTCAAAAGAGGAAGCACTTCAGCAGAAAGAAGCAAACTCCAGCATTCTTTCCTTTCAAGGAAGTGCTTTAAATTCTGTAAAAATCGTTTTCCACATCAACTACACTTGAAGAAAGGCAGACTTACAGGACAGCCCTTGTTAGTTAGGTATTAGATTATATCATAGAATAAACTTGTACATCAAGGTAGTAGCTAATTTCAGTCTATCCCATTGTTATTTAATCTCACTGCAGATCCTTTGCAGGAACTGAGACCACAGAGAACCCCTTCATAGACCACATGCCCTTAAGGTTGTATTAAGCATATTCATCCCTGTTGCTCCCTGTTTAGTATGGAGTAAGTTGTAGCACATACTTCATTTTCACCATTATGTATTAAAACCAAAACTGAACTGTATGATGCAGAAGTTAAGAATACTGCTCCAGCCTGAATTAGCTGGACTTACCCTGGAACACCACCCATTTTAGTGCAGTTGATCTGAAAGTCAGAGCTAAGCGCAACAATTTCACTCAACATCTACCAACTACATGACTAAGCAGCTATTTCCTGCAGAACTTGCATTTCCTCAGAAAGTCTGCAATTCAGAAGGAAATTGACACATAGCTGTGCCCATTGAAGCTCTGAAGCTGGTACAACACTGAATCCAACCAGCTCTTTATTGCAATTAAATGAAATACTGTTCCCAAATATTAAGGAAAAAGCAATTAGGTCCAGAAGCCAGCTACATGTTGTTTTTCAGTACCCAGAATATCCAGTTTATTAAGTTCTTCACCTTTCATACCAAGTTTCTTCCTGTTCTTCGACAGATTTCAAAAATCGATATAGTTTGATTCACAGCACCAGTTTTAAGTTACATACCCGGAAAGAAGCACAAGTCATGAAAGGTTAGGTTGCAAAAGTCTAAAGATTTAGACTTGCATTTTACCATTGTCGAGTACTACAAGGCAGTTCTTTATTTTAAACATTAAAGTGCCAGGTTTATGTACAAACTATTAAAACAATAGTAAAAAAGTAAACTTAAAACCTGCTAAGAAAGCAGTGAGGTCATGTAGTTGCCTCCAGAGTTTTCTGCAGAGTATTCAGCAAATTGTGGACTAGAATTTCTCAACTGCTCCTTTGTTTGTTGGGAGAACAGCAGAAGCTAGTGGTCACCGCCCATACCCTCCCATCCTGCAGAAGGAAGGTGCCTGCATCTTTCACAAAATGGAGTAGCATATGTTGTAAGAGATACATCTAAACATTCTATGAAATAACACCATCGGCAAAGTCTAATAAAAAGGGATTTTACTGCTGGAGCTACACTAGCCTCCTGAAAAGTACCAATATCACCACACTTTTCAAGAGTGGGATTTTAGTACAGGAATCAAGTCACACTGTGACTCAATATACTTAAGGATTCCCTGTAAACAGGGGAGCATACACTAACTCATATGGTCTCAGTCCATTTAAAATTCCGCATCCAGGGTGAACGAGTTGTCTGTGGGCTTTGACATGACTCCCATCCTCTGGTATTCACCTACTCGCTTCTCAAAGAAATTGGTCTTTCCTTCCAGAGAGATGTTTTCCATGAAGTCAAAAGGATTCTCCGCTTTGTATATCTGAAATGCAAAGGCAATTCTATAGTCACTGCAGGTGCTCACACCTTGAATACCTGAGAGCATTAGAGATCAGCTGGAAGGAGTCTAATGAGAACATCAGCAGGCTTACTGTAGTGAACAAAAATCTCATCCCCAAGCCTTTTTTACTGTCTTTGTTCCTGTCTACTAGCTGCAGTAGACAGAAGCACAGCAACTCTCATATAGCTGTTTTTCCATAGCATCCTTTTGCTTTTCCTCCTGTGTCTCCAAACAGGATCTAGCAGCAGGACTGCTAAATGGTTTTACAAGTTTTATCAATATTGCTGCAGCCATTTTAGGATTTGGGTTTCTGGAGGAAATTAAATTTAATATTATCTTTTCCCCTATGAAAGATTCAGTGTATTAGAGCCTTACCTTGTTAAATCCCAGTTCCAACATAAGCCGGTCTGCTACAAACTCTATGTACTGTTTCATTAAAGTGCAGTTCATGCCAATCAGCTTTACAGGCAGTGCCTCCGTCAAGAATTCCTGCAGATAATAGAAGCACTTCATGTACAGAAACTGGTATTCACTCTGTACCATCTAGGTTAATTTTATACCCAACAGCTCCCCAGCTTTATGCTTAATTGCGATCAAGTTCCTAAGCAAGGAACAGAGAATTACCTGTTCTATGAGAACAGCATTCATGATGATTTCCTTTACTCTCTCCTCTGATGGTTTGCGTATCAAGTGCTTGAACATGAGGCAGGCAAAATCACAGTGCAAGCCCTGGAAAGAAGTTTCAGAAAATTGTTTCAGGAACACTGATTTAAAAGAGCCATTCAAATCAGTACCACAGAATAAACAGCCCAATGTCTAGGCACCATCTTTGCACTTGCCACATTTAGTGTTATCCACAGACAACTTTCTGCCTAACCAGAAGCAGCCATAAGCAAGTTCAGCCAGTACCAGCTGCACTTGCTCCAAATGGCAAGTTATACCAAGTGCAAGAGTTGGTGAGAACCCTTAAACTACTTTAGAGGAAGTAAAATGCCAAGTTCATTCATTCTCTGCTGCAAGATCCACGATGACACACGTTTACACACTTTTGTGAGCTTTATGGACTGCCTGCTTCTAAACGTACTCCTGTTTTAAAATACAGGCTCCAAACAAATATTGTTCCTTTGAGCTACTGTGGCACATTACCATCTTAACTGCTAGAATTTCATTCATACCTCATCTCTGCTGATGAGCTCATTAGAAAACGTGAGTCCAGGCATTAATCCTCTTTTCTTCAGCCAAAAAATTGATGCAAAAGAGCCAGAAAAGAAGATTCCTTCCACTGCTGCAAAAGCTACTACACGTTCTCCTGTTAAGAAGAGATTGACAGTAATATCACACAGAAAACTTAACAGGATTAATACCCAGAAGTTGCAAATAGACCAGTGAACTGCATCCTCCAAGGAGAATGAAGAAATTTCTGCTCAAGTGTGCTGTAGCCTGTCCTTAAAAACTATTACAGTAAATGCTTCTGGTCACTAAGCAAAACTTTTAAACATGAGACAAAGTAAAAAACAATTAGAATAGCTACTAAGTAGCTGAAGCCAAGGCTCCTTCCCCCAGGTTAACCATCAATACCATCCTTCTTCAAAGACTGCACACTGAAAAAGAACAGTCATTTTAGCAGCTGATTTAAGTCAGTGTCTGCTCATCTTTGATTAAGGAACTTTGGCCATGAAGAATGCTTTAATACTAGCAAAGCAGTGATCTATACCATCTCATCTTGCCTTTGAAGGGAGACATCAAGAATCAGTAAGGCAGAAGAGCTATAGCCTCCAACTGTACATGTCTGCTGGAGACAGATGGCCAGTAGTTCTGGACACATGACAGCAATTCACAGTTTGATCATATAGCCAGGCAGAGCTACCCTTATTCAAAAGGCAGCAATTTTACAAAGATTCATGTCAGTAGTTGATTTGCAAGATGAAAATTATTTTCCTCATCTCCAGAATTATACCGGTATCTTATACCAGAGAGCATGTACTCTCCCTGGGACAACAATAACCCTTGTGAACTGTGAAGTCTGAAGAAATGATGGCTCCTCCATCTTTTTTAGGGAAGGAATTTTACTTTGCTTCCAATAGATGTACTCACCATATGTTGCTTTCTTGTCCCCAATCCAGCGCATGGCCCAGTCAGCCTTCTTTTTAACACATGGTAGCGTTTCAATAGCATTAAAAAGAAATTCCCTGAGAAGGATAAAACTCATTAGAATTGGTCATCAGCACAATTAGTACAATAAATATTCATAACCATAGATGGTCCTGTTCACTTACAAGTGCTCTGCACCTTCACCCTGATAATTAAGCTCCTTCCCCATTTTATTGTGTACCGATCTAGCTGTATTTGTGCCCATCAACTACCTTTTCATCACCTTCCCATCACATCAGCAGCAGTTCACATGAATTCCCCTGGCAATATCGAGGGGAATACTGTTTTATCAAGTATTACATTTGAACAAGGCTTTCAAAACTAACCAGCCTCCACTTCCCAGTGGCAAGGCACCAAAGCTGTCATGTAAGCAATTCTTCCTCAAACGCTTACTGGAATTAAGCATCTCAGAGTATAGATGACACTGTCAGCTTTCTACAAAGTAGCAGCGATTCAATATCTCTAGACTGCAAATAGCATTGCAATACCACATGGCATTTCTCTCAACAGGATGTTGGTCTGACAAGAAAGTGTTGGTTACACGAGAGTGTAACTCAAAGTCTGGACTGCTAATAGCCCTGCATTTAGTTTTAAGATACCATTCTTGAACTGATTCATCTTGTTATGAAAATTTTACACTTCGGTTATATTTTTTTATCAAGACCACAAGCCACTTTTTGGCAAATGTGACATGCTTTTTGCCTCCAAGCAAAACAGTCAAGCAAGTAAGAACAGCACATGCTATGTAAAAGCGCTAGCTGTTAACTAAATGCAGTTTTAGAGATGACATTTTAATAGAAGTGATACTATCAGAGAAACTTTCCCAACATAGCTTTCTACTAGGTGCAGGGATTTTCCATATGAGCACTTACTGTAATTGAATATACTCCCCTTATTTGACTGGTCCATGTTTTACATAGTTTCATTCCTTTATTTCAGTATTAAGTAGTTTCAGTTTCACTCTTAATCTAAGCAGGTTCTTGCTCACACACTTCAGAGGAGAAAGATACTCTGAAGTAAAGCTGCTCTTAAGCAGCAGTGGTATTTTATATAAATCTAGTTTAAATCCTAAAATTAGCCTTAAAGTCAGACAGTAACTGATATGCATCAGTTAAATCTCAACATTTAAAGAGTTTCAAACCTTTCATCAAGCAATACAAACCTCTCTTTAGAATCTTTAATGTAGGTGTCAATAAGAAGACTGTACATTTCTGAATGTATGTTTTCCATGGCAATCTGGAAGCCATAGAAACAACGAGCTTCTGTGATCTGTACTTCTTGACTGAACCGCTCCACCTAGAGGAAATAAATGAGTGTTCGCAAAAGCATTTATAACTAAGTTGCAGATTAGAGGCATTGATACTGTAACAGCTCTTGCTTGGCCCACAGAGTTCTCTTCTGATTAGTTCCAGACCTGTGGATTATTAACAGCAATATAAAGAACAGTAGCCTCTCATAGCTCCAAGTCACAAATTGTTCTTTGGTCCCAAGAAAAATGGGAAAATTCTTAATTTTTCTTAGCCCTATTAAGGAAAAGAGCACTGAGAGGGCAGAAGCAGAACAAGGGCTCTAAAGCAGCCAAGTGTTACCATAAGGCAATGAATGCTCAGTGCCCTGTGGGGGAATGGGCTAACTTGTAGATTATAAAAGCAACCCCAATTTGCTAATTCGCATAAAACAGCATTACATAATATAGGACTACCTGATCTAGCAACAAGCCAGATCAGCCATCAAGTGTGTCATCAAACGTGTAGATATTTCTTAGCTTCACTTCACAAAGTGACATTTCTGTCAGGACTGTTTTTACTCACCAAGTTTTCGTTGACGATGCCATCGCTGGCAGCAAAGAAGGCGAGGACGTGAGAAATGAAGTACTTCTCCTCGGGCTTCAGGGACTCCCAGTGCTGGATGTCTTTGGAAAGGTCCACCTAAAACATTGCCAAAAGAATCGATGAGATAATTGCTGAGACGGAGTGGGGCGGGGGGGGCTTCAGGTACGAGGAGGCCCGTACCCGAGCCCCGGGGCTGCCCCCAGGAGCAGCCGGTGGGGAAGGCCCTGCCCGGGCGGGCGCTGCCGGGGCAGCCGGGGCCCGCCCGCCCCCTCACCTCCTCCGCCGTCCAGAAGGAGGCCTCGGCCTTCTTGTACATCTGCCAGATGTCGTGGTACTGGATGGGGAAGATGACGAAGCGGCGGGGGTTGTCCCGCAGCAGCGGCTCCTCCTCCTTCTCCGCTCCCCGCGGCACCTGGAGCGGCGGAGAGCGGCTCGGGCCCGGCTCGCCTCAGCGCCGGGGCGGGGGCGGGGGGGTGCTGAGGCGACGCCGGGCTTTGGCGGGAAGGAGAGGGAGAGCCCCATGAGGGAGAGGGGAGCGGGGGCGGCAGCCGGCGGGGACGAGTGGCTCCCGCGGGGGAGAGGACGGCGGGGTCGGGGGGGAACATGAGCCGCCCGGAACGGGAGAGGGGAGAATGGCGGGCGCGGTGCCCCCGGGTGTTCCGCACTCACCGGCTTCCCGTCGCCCTCCTGGAAGATCTTGCGGGCCGCCTTGCTGGCCAGGACGCGGGCGCTGCTGAGCGTGGGGGGCTGCGGGGAGAGAGGGCCCGAGTGAGAGCGCTGCGGCGCGCCCGGGCGGGGAGCGGCAGGGAGGGCGGCCGGGCGCTCACCGTGTTCTCCTTGTCGCTCAGCGCCATGTTCTTCATGGGTGACAGGCCCTTCATGGGCGACACGCGGGGCTGGTCGTGGCGGGCGGCGAGCGGGGCGCGGGCAGACAGCATGGCGGCAGCGACAGGAGGACGAGCGGCGCTGGGCAACAGAGGCGCGCAGCCCCCGCGCCGCCCCTTTATATCCCCTTCGAACTTGGCGCCAGAACGCCCGGCTGACCACTCACAGCCCGCGCCGCGCCCGCCACTGCCCGCCCCCGCGCTCCCATTGGCTGGTGCGCCGGCCGGGGCCCCGCCTCCCATTGTGGCGGCGGCGGCGGGAGGGAAAGACCTGCCCGTCGCTTTGGCGCGGGAGCGGGGAGGGGGGGAAAGGCGGGAGAGGGCGGAGGCCCCGCCCCGCGCCGAGGCCACGCCCCCGGCGGCCACCGCCCGCCGCGGGCTGGCGCGGAATTCAGTGCGGTGCGGGAGAGGTGCGGGAAAGAGCGCTGCCGCAGCCGGGGTCGCCTGCGGCAGGCGCGGCTCCTTGTGAGGAGCGGTTGAGCTGCGCGTCCTGCCTACTGTGTCTGTGTTAAAAAGATTTGGGATACAAGAGGAAAGTAGAAAACTTGTTTGCAGATACGGGAACGGCCGTAGCCTGGGTTTAAGGCGGAGATCTGGTAATGCCGTGTTGCCCTCGTCCCTGTCTTACTCTCTTCTGGTCCCTCCTACCTACTGATTCATTTTCACTTTCAACACTGGTTCCTCGATTTGGAGACAGAAACCGACTCCACGTGCCACCTGGTTCCACACATTTTGAATAAATAGCGCAAGAAAAGGAGTACACAGGTATGAAGAAGAACAGGTGAATATTTATCTTCTTTTAAAAGTCAGCATTTATTTTATATTCATTAAATTGCCTTTATTTGAACGTTGTTTTCCTCCTCCAACTCTGCAGATCTGCGCCCTTCAACCAAAGTGTTTTCCCTGAAGCAGTTTTAATGAATGCAGGAGTTTAATGAGTCTTGGAGGCTCTTCTGCCATGTGGGATGCACAATGTCCTTGAATGACACCAAATGGTCACTGTCATCTGAGCACATGCCCCCAGGAACCGGGACGATGACTTACGAGGCCCGGCACTGCACTGTGCTTGCCTGGATGAGGAGCAGGTAGCGCAGGAGGGCAGCAGAAGACCAAGCCCTCAAGGGAGTCAGTACAGTCCTTTCAACTGTATAATGGTACTGTGTTAAATTTACTGCTATAATGAGTAGATTTGGAAGAAAAACAAAGAGACTCCCCTCTGGCATCACCTCTGACACTCTAAATCCAAGTTGTTCAATTTAGCACATCAGTGTCAAGGTCACAAATTTGGGTCTGAGCTCTCCTCAGCTGGGACATATCAGAAATGGCCAGCAGACAGGTTAGGCTTGTGGTATTTACTAGTCCTATTTAGGACACAGGACTGATGCAGGCCCCCACCCAGGAGATGTTCTGTGGGACCTTCTGTGCTAAATAGACATCTCCACCCCAGGAGAGCGAGCACCACAAAACCCCATCCTAGTAGGCAGCCTGGATGGACATGGACATGCTCCTGCTCTGCCCCAGGAAAGTGACTCCCAAGGGCAGGAGTGCCAGGTAGCTCCCAAAAGACTTGCCAGCACCCACGTAGCACCCTATTATCTCCTGCCACCTCTACAGCTGCGGGGGGAGCTGGCAGAAAGCTACGGCAGCACCCTCCCTGCCCCAGCTAAACTCATTTACCCTCCTACCCCAATAAAGGACCCCAAAGCCACCAGTCCACAAGCCCTGGGCTGCTGCCAAGGGCTGTCATGGTGCAACGGCCTTGCTATCGCTGCAGCTCACCCACTCTTCTCGGAAGCCTATGGCAGGGGATCAAAGCCCTGCCCCGGGGATGACGGCTCTGCAGGGAGAAAAAACACCCTGAAGAGCACAGAGAGGGCCTGCGAGGAAGCACGTGGCACCTCTGTGCTGCTCTAGCTGCAGCAAAATGGTATTTGGGAATGAGAGTCCCCACTGAATTTTCCTATTACAGCAGTTTAGCCCAATTACATTTGTTCCTCAAGGCACATCCCCGAGGTTTACACGGTGTGTGCAGTACTTAGCCATGTACCTACGAGCGGTGTCGTGGAGGAAAGCAAGCATGAGGAGTCCTCTCCTCTTCACATACATCCTCCTCCATGACGCAAGTGCATTTTGGGACCAGCATTTTCAAGCTGGCTCCTTTGCCAGAGCTGGGTTCAAGGCAGCAGGCTGCTGCCCTGCTTTGAGGTGTCAGGGCTCAGCATCACACAGGGGATGTCAGCTGGCTCCTACCCTCTCTTTGGGTGTGTGAAAGGATGCTCTGCTCTTCTGATTATTAGTTTCACGCCTTCTTTGTTTACAGGAATTTAGGCACTCAGAAAGGTGGAAGTAAGAGCAGCCCGGGGCAGCTGGGCGAGGCGGGTGCGGGGTGTTGTGTAACCATGCTGTTTGCACAGGTCCCCCTCCAGACTGTCCACCCTGGTGTCCCAGCACCCACCTCCACCCAGGCCCTGGCATGTCTCATCAGGTGGAGCTCAGCAGCAGCCTCTGCCCCAGCCACTGCTGTTATGGTACCCCCAGCGCCAGCACAGCAAAGCCCCTTCCCACCAGGCACATCTTACAGCCCCCAAACCTCCTGTCCCCATCATCACGATGGGTACTGCTCTCAGCTGACCTACCTCGTGGCACTGGGTAACGCTCAGGGCAGGGTCTTCCTTGATCAGAGCATTGGTTTTCTTCCATTTTAATGCAGATTGCCTACGGGACAGATGGACAGTGACTCCAGGTTGCTGACTGCTTCCCACCACTGCAGTGACTGGTCTAACTGATGCAAGTTAGTAAGGATAACTTCATGGGAGACACAGGCTGGCTCATCACTAGCTGAGGACACAGTGTTTGCTGACGGTTTTCCCCTGATTTCAGGAAGGTGATTTGTTTGCGTGGCCTCATCAGCCACGTTCATCTGTGCCAAACCCTGAAATGCTCACCCACTGCTCAGTCTGGCAGGGTTGGTATTTGTATAGAGCATCATGCTGAAGGGTCCCCGCTTAGGCCTGAGAATGCCAAAGCCTGACTTCCACAAGCAGCAAAAAGAAATCTAAATACTCTAAATATAAGCTGAAACAGGGTGGGTGAGCAGGAGAAGGCCATCAGACAACACTGCCAAGGTGACAAGCAGTGGTCTCAATGGCCATCACTTTCTCCAACAGGTTTGGAGGTAGTCCTCAACATTTCCTCACACGCTCACTCAGCTGTGCTGGGGAGAAGGATGCTCCACATCTCCCCAGAACCGATCCGAGCCATAAGGACTTAGACCAAAACTTCAATGGTGTGAACAAATAATTTGCCCAAATAGCTTGCCTCCCTGTTTAGAGGTGGTTGCCTCTCGCTGGGGGGTTTATAACTCAAGGGAGGGCTGTAGAAACTGAGCTGCAGGGCTCTGCCTGTGGAGCCAAGGCACTTCAGCAGGCTGTTTCACTGAGGAATCTAGAGCAGAACAAAACAAGTCTTTATTAGCTTGATTCTAGCTGGATACCACATTTGCTGATGCAGCCCATTAATTTGCGGGTCTGAAAGCACCATCATTAGCTGCCTACTTACCTGATGACCAGCTTCTCCGGAGGTAATGAGCAGCTGTTGAAAAGCAAAGCCCTCCCATGCTTAGCATCCCCACTGTCTTTAATTTTTTAAAACCGTATTTCTTGCCTATTCAAGGTCCTTACCCACCATTTACAACTCTCAGGACAAAGTCTGCAGGTAATATATGACCACATATGGGGTTACAATGGTGTAACTGGACATGTTGTTTCTTTGCTGTTTGTGAAGCTGGGCACAGTGCTCCAGACACAGTCCCACAAGTGCCGGGTAGAGGAATGAGTGTTAAAAGACTTTCAAGAGCTGGAAAAATCAAGCTTTCAGCGGCGGTCAGTAATACGCCAGAGCACCGCTGACTTTGGTGCCTTCCTCAGGATCGATGAGCATGTTGTGGAGCTGGAGTAGTGAGACCCGGCCCTGCATTTGTACATGTGCTCAAGAAGGTTGTCACTCTTCCTCTCTGGTAGCACCACCTTCTTGTTTCCTGCGGCAGAAGAAAGCAATGGCATCAGCAGAAGACTTTTGGCCCACCATTGACTTGCCTCGAGCAGGTTTTGGTCTCAGCTCCTGCGCTCTGATCATGGAGACGGTGGATGATCTCTTGCCACACATGGAAAATTACAGGTCATTCCTGCTCCAGCAGCCTGTCAATCACAGCGGACGAATAGTTCAGTGAACTTTCCTCGGGGTTACGTTCCTCAGCACTTACTCATACGAAACTGCATATAGGAGGAAGGCAGCCCCAGGTCCCTCATTTCTGGGCAGGCTCATGTTGTTTATGTTGAGCAGGGCTCTTGCACAACGGCATTTCTGATGCATCTCACTCATTGCTACCACACGCACCAAGTGATCTGAGCTACCCTTTCCCTCTTGCTCCACAAAACAAGCTTGCCATCTTAGCAAAGCAGCCAGGAGCCCCCCCGTACTTCTGAATGGTTTCAAAGAAAACCAGCCTCAAGCCATGAAAGTCAATAACTGAGGAGACAAAGGCAGGACTGCAAATCATTTTTCTTAACTGGGTCAGTGGCAGGCAGCTTGGTTATCACCCAAACTTTACTCATCTGCAGGGAAGTCCTGGGTTCTAGGTACCCCCCATCCCTGCTCTATCTGCTCCCAATGACCTTTTCTCCCCCAGCAGAGATTTTTTTCCCTGGAAGATGCAGATTATCTTCAACAAAGTGAACACCTCCTACCACCAGACTTTCTGGTGTATGCTGGGATCCCTACTCCAAAAATCACCTAGTCAAGATTGGCATGAAAGGACTGAGAAAGCATTCTGCCTCTTGGCTTTGGGATAGTACAACATTTTGGCCCTTTTCTGCTCCAGATGCCCATGACATCTGCACTCTTCCAGCAAGGCAGAGAAAACAGGGGGACTTATTGCACATTTTTCTGGTGGCATCTGCCAGACACTTCCTTGCAGAGCTTGAGAAGGTTCAGTATTTGTCAGGGTTCAACTGCAATTATGCCAAAAAAGGGACTGGGAAAAGCACGCTCCTTCCGTGCCTGTTGCTCTGCCAGGGCAAATTTCATTGTGGGGTCTAGCAGTGACCCCATGGTGATAGGACAAGGTGCAAGGGACTGTTTAGTTGGTCAGTCCCTGCACACAAACAGGCAGCAGTAGGAAAGATCCTGAATACATTCAAGTAAGTAAAAGACAAGATAGGCATAAGCCTGTGTGTGAAGGCAGTAATTGACCCTAGGAATTGTAACGGGGTGAAAAAACAGGTAAAATGGAAATTAGAAAGATAGAGGCAAGTGCCCGCAGTGTTCAGGGGTCCATGAAAACACAGAAAAGTGGTTTTATATTGCACTTGCATTCAAAGGAATAACCACAGGTGGATAAATTGATGGAGGTCTGATAATAAATGACACAGAGGCCTGTATGGGGATACAGGAGACAAAAAAAAAGATTGGTATCCATTATCCTTTCGGCAGTACAGTCATGCTGATCAAACAAAATCTCTTGTTTTATAAGGGCACATTTGATCTACTGCTCTGTGACACTGAGAGGATTAAAACTGGTTAACTGATAGACTTTAGAAAGTCATCGTAGGGGCATATCATCACCGGCTCAGTGTCCTGAGATTGTCTGCAAAGTTTTCACGTGGTAGATGTGGTGGGTGGTGAATAACGAGTGTAGAAGCAGCCTGTCTCACTCTGTCCTTGATGTTAATGAGCCTAAACGCGAGATCACATGCTAGGGAAGAAAACTGAAGGTCACTCCTACAAAATGCTGGACTGCTCCTGCAGAGAGGGGCTCCTGGGTGATGATACGTAGCAGCTCCATCAGCAGCCTCCCAGGCTAACATGTGGTCAGAAGGCAAACCAGGTCCTCCACTGTATACGCAGAGGGATCGCAGCTGGAGGCAGAACCGCTTCCCTCCTGCATGGAGTTGGGAGAGCATCCACGGGGCAGCTCCAGGGGCGCTCAGTTCAAGATTCAGCCACCCAAAGGCAGATGTCTATCCATGGGTGGGGTGTGTAGGCCCTGAGGGTACCTGAGACGTCCTAGAGCATCCTGCCTGCCCTCGCTGGTCCCTAAAGGTCTCTCATACCTCCCATGTCACCCCTGCGAGCCACACATCTCCTGGAGCCTCTCAAATGGCACCAATGTCCATATTTAGGCAACTGAGTCAAGCCATCGAATATGAGAGAGACAGACCTGCATCTGGATATCTAAATGCATCATCATTATCTCAAACTGAACCTACTCACTGTGCCCAGTCCCAGCAGCAAAGGGATGAAAGGGTGTTGACAAAGGTAGGACCAGTTCAGAAGACAGCCCCAGGGCAGACTGGAGGCTTCCAAAGCCTGCCCTGAAGCAAGACGCTGGAGAAAGCTGCCCTATTCAGTGCTACTTCGAGAAAGCTGAGGAGCGGCTTGATAACCACCCTGACCAAGCACTGCTGTAATCAACCCATGGGGGGAAAAAAGGCATTAAGTTCTTACAGCTTTGAGCAGTAACCAGAAAGTGAGTTTCAGAAAGGAAATATTTCTCATCAAAGGTAATTATGCGTTGAACCAGCTTTCCTGGGGACGCAGTAGTTTCCTCAATTCCCAGTCATGATTTCTAGAACACACATGACAGTTTTATTCAGTCACATTATGATTTGTTCAGCAGTTACTGGCAAGTTTTGCCGAGGGTAAAAGGATTAGGATAGATTATTTTATTAGTCCTTTTGTCTGACATCCATCAAGATGGTCTTTCATTGCACAGCAAGCTCAAGGGCACACCAGGAGCCCAGTTCCCCCCAGCTGTCCCTGTTGGCACACAGAGCTGAAGAAAGGTGGGGGAGAATCTTCAAGATAAAGTTTTAACAATGAAAACATCAATAAATAAATCACTGATATTTTGTTTCAGCAGAACAAGCTGGTCTCATGTAACTTTAGTAGGAAAAAATATAAAACAGGAGACAACTCTTAGGCAACAGAGAGCCACTGTACCTGCTCCAGCACATATTGCCACATCTCCTGTTTGGGGGTTCAGAGACCTCTAGCATTTTCAGTGAAGCTGAGACACAAATAATTTGTTTAAAGGATACAGCATTTCCCATACTCCCTTCCTTCTAAAACCCTTAAAGAGATCCACTCCTTTCCCACACCAGCCCTTGGGGAAGAAGAGGGATTATTTTGTTTTGTTAACAGATATATTTCTGGAGCTGAATTACTACTGGTGTTTCCTTCCTAGCAGGATTTGGGAAAGCTTCCACTATGTAAGCATCCTAGATCAATCACAGATGGATACAGCAAGGCATTACAGGACCATTCTTTGCCTGCACTGCCTTACAGAATTGCATCTCCTCTACAGTTTCGTGCAATAGTTGCCTTCCCTGTGGCTGTCCCCACTACTTCTCTATTTTTTTCTGATATTTTTCAGTGTTAGTTTTAAGTTCCCATCTATTCCCTTTTCTCCAGTGCTGTCACATTAATTCCTCATGACAAGGCAATTTGCACCCTCTTTCCCCTGGGATCCTGCCCCCTCCCCACCTTGGCCCTGGGGCTCACGTCTGAGCTGCTCCCACTGAGCACCAGGCTCCCTCAGCCACTTCCAGCCTCGTTTTCCCCAAGTTGCCCCAAATCTGGAGCCCAGTGCCTGAGCTCCCACCCTGGCACAGATCCCAGCTCAAAAGCACCTTTGAAAAGCAGCACATGCTCCACGTGTGACACCATGCCTTCCCTGGCAACAGTCCTGCCATCCCAGGAACACATCTGTTACCGTAAGACCCAATGTCTTCAGCTCCATGCAGTGAGGACACAGGTATGTGACAGCCTGGACTTGAAGTGGTTTCTGAAGGTCACAGTCAAAAAAAGGGATGAGACTGCTCCACAACTACTACCCCATCTATCCTGTCTTCTCTGCAGAGGTCATAAATGTCTGGCTGCAAAGCTAATGAGCACAGACACAGACCTCAGAGCAGCAAAGCTGCACGGGGGAGAGGAGAGAGGGTGCAGAGGATCTGCGCTGTTTGGACTTTGTAATCCAGTCTAATAAAGCCACAGTGCTTCTTGGCAATCTCTGGGCACTGCCTGGCAGGGGAACAAGACTTCATATGGGTTAGCAAACCAGACATGCATGGGGTGGGGAGCGGGAGCAGAAGTGACCAGAGCACGGGGATCAGACACTTTGCCAGAAGGCAGCAAGGACAGGCAGCAATCACAGCCCTGGGCCTCAGCTCAGGTCTCTGAGGAGCCCAGGGCATTTCTTGGGGGATGCACGGATGAAGGCGTTTTGGTCTCCCAGGTCCTGGACACCACATGCAGTAAGGGCGCTTTTAAGAAGCAAAACGACCCAGAGACGTTTCTCCTGGTTCAGATCATCCATTTTTAAGCTCAGCCACCTGGACACAGTATGAAAAAAACAGAGATGAAAGAGCAGTGATAAGACAGAGGTTTGGAGCACCTCTCCTATGAGGAAAGGCTGAGCGAGTTGAGGTTGTTCAGCCTGGAGAAGAGAAGGTTCCGGGGAGACCTCCTAGCAGCCTTCCAGTACCTGAAGGGGGCTTATAAGAAAGATGGAGAGAAGTTTTTTACCAGCGCCTGTAGTGACAGGACAAGAGGAAATGGTTTTAAACTGAACGAGGGTAGATTTAGGTTGGACAAAAGGAAGAAATTCTTTATGATGAGGGCGGTGAGACACTGGAACAGGTTGCCCAGAGAAGCTGTGGATGCCTCATCCCTAGAAGGCCAGGTTGGACAGGGCTCTGAGCAGGTCCCTGCACATGACAGGGGTTGGATTAGATGGTCTTTAGAGGTCCCTTCCAACTCAAACCATTCTGCAATTCTATGACAGAGACAAGTTTTCCCCAGGAGGTTTCCAGCGCTCCTGCAGGGATGTGTGCGTGGGAAAGGCGTTCTCCCCATCCCTGTCCCCACTGGGCAGTGACGGGAGAGGGAGCTCGCAGTCCTCCCACCACCTCTGCCGCGGGGAAGGCGCCCAGGGAGGCTGTCACCCCTCGGGGAGGCTGCCACTCCTCGCCCCTCCGCAGCTCCTCCGTGTCTGGGACAGGCTGCCCACCCAGGATGGGGTGGATGGCCCTGCGAGGAGATGGATAAACACTCCCTGCGCAGTGCCACGTGGCCCAGGAGAGGACGCTGCAGACCCCACAGAGTCCTTGCAAACACCGGCAGCATCAACATCAGCATCACCAACATCAGCATCAGGCTTGAATATCTCCGCTGGAGCCCCTCTTCTGAGGATGCAGAGTCTCAAGAACCAGAGATGGTATTTTTGCTTATTGCTCAAGCCCCTCTCAGGCAGCACTTGTCCCAGAAAGCTCTCCAGAGCTCAGTGTCAGGGGCTTTGCAGGCTGCTTGCAGCTGCCTCAGACCACTGCTGGTGGATGAACACACGCATGCACACACAGAGTCAGCCCCAGTGAAGATTTACACAGCCTATGGCGGGGTTTTGTAAGGGCTGTGTCCAGTTACGTAGCACAGAGAACAAGGAAAAACAAATAATTAAAAATCCTTCATTCCCTAGAGACAAAAAAAAAAAAGCATTTTGCCCAGGGTTATAAAAGCTCCTCTCCTTCTTTCTTCTGGTCTCCCTGAAATTCATGTGCCCTGGTGCCTTTTTTTAGAAATAATACTAAAATGGCCCAAGCTCCTGCCAGCAGCTGCCCTGGCCCTGAGCAGAATGCACTCTCCCCATCTCGTGCTGGCAATTATCAAAACACTTTGCAAAGGAAATACCTGAGATGGAGATAAGCACTGGGTTAAATTCACACACCTCTACACTCAGGTTTCCGTTCTCCATATCGCCTTCTCCCCTTTCCCCAGCTGATGGGCCAAAAGGGGTGCAAGCTGCAGCCTTGCTAGCCGAGTTAAGTTGACTTCAGCCACATCAGCTGCAAATAGGCACTACACAGCCACTCCTGTTGCAGCCCTTCCCTCCCCTCTGGAACATCAGAATCCTAATATTTATTACAACATGGTGGTTTGGAGCTTCTCAGCTGTTTCCTTCACAGGTAACAACATTTTCAGCTACTGAGGGAGAAGGAAATACTTCAGATCACAGTAAGACACCTCCTGCAAGACCAGTCTGTCTCCTGTATCTTCACACAGGACCACTGCTAGGGTTTTTCTCTTTCTGACCATGTTTTAAGAGTCTTTTCTTGCAGTCCTAACCCTTATTTTCCTCAACCAAATCATGGTCTGCAATACGAGTGCTTGCCAGGGCACCTAGGAGAGCATCTGCCAGCAGGTCCTGGAAGAGGCTATGGGACAGGGTGACATGTGGGAGCAGTGCTGGGGATTGGTAGCTTTGCTTCCAAGTGATTCCTTGTTATCACACTTATTGCTATATGGGAGATAATAAGACGGTGAAGGAAAGCAAGAAACTGGTAATATAGCTAAAATATTCCAGGAGCCAGAGCTCAGCCAGTTCCCTTGTGGGGCTGAACCAGCAGGGAGAAGGGTCCTGCATCAGCGAGGCCAGAGCTGGGGATGCACACCCTTCACAGCTCCTGGAAGTCAGACAGGATGTCAGGGCATGGGACTGCTGAGGGTGAAGTTCCCTCCATCCCACCCCTGCCCTGGGCCTGCCGTGATGCTGTATCTCAGCACAAGCACTCGCCACCTTCCCTGAGCTTGGTCATACCTTGTCTATTCAAAGTCATTTGCTTGGCACATGTGGAAAACAAGGCACTGGTCATGCCCCGTGTGTCCCATCACACTGCTTCTACAAAACACCTCCTGATACAGCACTGGAACAGGCTGCCCAGGGAAGTGGTGGAGTCACCATCCCTGGAGGTGTTTAAAAGATGAGTAGATGTGGTGCTTAGGGACATGGTTTAGTGGTGGACTTGGCAGTGCTGGGTTAACAGTTGGACGCGATAATCTTAAAGGTCCTTTCCAATCAAAATGATTCTATGATTCTACAGTTCTATGACACCCTGTAAATGATCTATAGCAATAATTGCAAAGTCCTGGGAAAGATGTTCCACAGGAAGAAAGCAGAAGGAATTAAGGCCATCACCTGTTTCCCAGGTCCCTGCCATCACAAGGTTAACCACCAAAAATTCATATTCACACAGGCATTGAAATACTGAGAGGAATGGTCCTTGCCAGGTGAGAGCCAAGAGCAGGCCCTTATAATGCTAGTGAATAGGGAAAATATACATTAACTTCTGTCCGAGCATTTGCTGCTCTCACCGCTGCCGGGAGGAAAACGTGCCTTTTCCTAATGTGCTCATGCTGCTATCATATGGAAGCACTAATAAAAACACAGCATGGGTCCAGAGTGTCCTTTCCTGCAACGCTAGAGGAGAATCAGCCTGTCTCATCCAGATATTTGGTGACTCAGAGGTCTCCACTCTGCTCCTGGAAGCAGAGCTTAGGGTTGTGCTGGCGGCAGCATCTCTCTGACAATGTACATCTGCATGGCAGCACACACCGGTGGGCTTCGGGAGGTGGCTCACGTCAGCTGGCAGGAGTCTGCTGCTGAGCCTCTCCTCAGCCTCTGTTTGTCAAGTGGCTCAACATTAAAAAAAGACATCTTCAATTTGCACCACCCAAAAATGCATCAAGCCAGCATCTTCCCCAGTGCCTTACCTCCAGGGGAAGTCAGGGATCGTGAGCAACATAGTCCATGACTTTGGAGGCCCCACAACTGCTTCATTTTTCAAGTCAGTCACAGTTGACTGCAGCCACAAATCATGCAAAGTTTTGTTAAATTGGGAAGAAAGCTGTATTGACCTTGCCTGGCAAGCACCGGAGGAACAACCATGGCTCAGGAGAAGTTTATTACCTCTCTCAGTGGTGCTAAGCTGGCCTTCCTCCCATTTACTGCAGAGAGAGGTGAACAGCTATCATCTGCTCTGATGAGGCAGAACAGAAATACAGGAAACCCAGATATATTTAGCAGCTGGGCATTTATACAAGTACCTGATGATGTAAAGAGTAACCACCATCCTGCTGTCACACCAAAACCAGCATTTGGTTGCCTGCTTCGACCGTGGTCCAGGCCTTGAGGAGCACAGCGCAGCCACCAACACCTCCCTCCACCAGCTCTTACTCAGCCTCCAGAGTCAGCTGTGGCTTTTGATCCTAATCTCATGGGGTGAGCCCAGATTTCAGAGGGCAACTTGCAGTCCCCCTGCAAGCTACAGCTCAGTGAGTTGAGGTGAGAGCTGGGAACCAAGCATCGCTGACTTCTAGAGGCGATGAGGTGAATGTGGTCATCTCTAGAAGATGCTGTGAAGTGTTTTCAGGGCTCTTTGAAAAGCCTCCCACAATGGCAGAACCTTGAACCAACAGGGGAAAAAAACCCCTTGGTACATCACAGCAAGGACAGGAGAGCAAAGAAACCTCTCCCATCAGGTATTCCTGAGATAGTTTTTACTCTTTGTCCCCTTCTCCCTTCGTGAAGTGGCAGGGGTGCCATAAGCCCACTAAGGACTTCACTGCCACCGTTGCTGCTACGCTGGAGTGTTATATCCAGACCAGTGGGAGCCTGGAGAGCCAACACCTCCTAGCAGGTATCTCAGTCCCTTATCCTCATCCCCATTCCTCATTAGACCTCCTGCAGGCTCACCTATGTGCTTGCAGAGACGTGAGGGACATCACATCCCTGCAAAAGCCAGGCAGCACTGGTGCAAGTGCTTGGCCAAATGATGGACTCCCTCCTTTGGTTTCATGGAGATGGCTTTATTTGAACAGTGACTGCAGGACCTGGCTGGAGCCTGCTTGCAACCCCTGGAAAGCCTTTCACAGCCATCATGAGATGTGGGTACATCAGCCCTCTGGCTGTTAATTACTCTAAGTCAGCTAAATTTAGGGCAGGGGCTAAAACCAGGCATGGCTGTTGCTGCTGAGGCAGAAGGAGGTACGTCCCCACTGTGTTGGGTGTACAGTGATGCTCTGCTTGCACACAGCGTGTGTGTGCACACAACAAAATCCACGTTGGGAGCAGGGCTGCAGCCACAGCATCCTTGAGGGGTTACAAGAAGCACAGGGTGGGGACAGCCTTCAAAACTGGGTGGCCACAGCCAAACCACCCAACAAAAGCAGTCAGCAGTAGTGTTAACTCCCAGGGAACCAGGACCTGGCAGGGAGGGCAGAGCCATGCAAAAGGAGTGCCACGGAGCTGGGCATCCCTCTCCATCCCTTCTTTTTTGCTCCTTGGTCTGATACAGACTCTGTGTCAGAGCCAGTGCTGGGCAACAGCCACCCTGGGTACCACTGGTGACATGTTCTGGTGGTAAATACGGGGTTCCCCAGACACGCACCACTGTTACAGTCAGGCTTTCACCCTCCCTCGGTGCCTGACGTTGGCAGAAGCCGTAGCCAGTTTCCATGTACGTCTGTGTTTTGAACTGTGTAGTGTCAGAGATGAAAGTACTGATGGCTGCACCCCTGGGGTCTACTCCTGACTCCAAAAGGTAACACACTTTAGATGTTCACTGTTTGAGAGGTGCTCGTAAAAATCACCATATACTGAGGTGACAGGAAACAGTGACTTCTGTCACCAAACTGGACAAATGTTTCCCTGTTCTGTGTTATCTTCTTTCCACAGGCTTCCAGCGGTGACATTTTATGAGCATATTTTTAGATAGCTTCTTGCTGTTTGCTCAAGCCAGTTCAATCTGTTAGAACATTGTACAACGAGTTATGGTTGATTTACATTTAGCATTGTGGAAAAAAAAAGACTCCTGTCAGTTTGGGTTTAGAGAGAGAAAAGCCATGGTGAAGTTGGGTTTTTTTTGTTGGGTTTTTTTTTGGACCTAAAGCCAAATTAGCCTCTAGGCAGTGAGCTAGAAAAAACAAGTTTCTAATCCAGAAAAGCTCACTGGTCTCTATGAAGCATTAAATGGCTGTGGTTTATTCACCAGGGGGAGGGTGGAGGGTCTTCCACTCACAATCCTTTCAAGATTACTATTATTCTACTTAAAATGCGTTCAAAATTTTGCTTTTGAGTCTAATCTGTGTTAAACAAGAGCTGGGGGGAAGCTTTGTCTGGTGAGCTAAGAGAAGCCTCATTTCAAACTTAAATAACCTCTTTATGGGAAGTTCTTCTGGAACCAGTGTAAAAACAAACCTTAAAAAAAAAACAAACCCAAGAAAGAGAAGAAGAAATCGTATCCTCCTCCTTCCCAAAGCAGACCTCTGCTGCCACAGTTACGCTCCGTGTTGTGAAGAGTCCTCCTCTGGAATCCCCCTTAGCTCAAAGCACGTGCAAATCCCAAGCCCATGTGCATTTATTAGCAGACTCAGGTCTCTAAGGGTTAAAAGGTTCATTTATGATAACACGAAAATTGAGTACACTCAGACTCGAAGAGAGCAAGAACTTTCTTACAGATGCTCGTACACAATATGCAAAACTAACATGAATAAACCATCATACAACTGTTTTAAAAGACTAGATTTTTCCTTTTCCCGTTTTTTAAATAAAGCTGGATGAAAAGCAATAGAAATTACAGGTTGCCCAGGGAGGTTGTGGAGTCTCCTTCTCTGGAGATATTCAAAACCTGCCTGGACGCGACCCTGTGCAATGTGCTCTAGGGGAACCTGCTTTGGCAGGGGGTTGGACTAGATGATCTCCAGAGGTCCCTCCC
Source organism: Nyctibius grandis (assembly GCF_013368605.1). Lineage (NCBI taxonomy): Eukaryota > Metazoa > Chordata > Aves > Nyctibiiformes > Nyctibiidae > Nyctibius > Nyctibius grandis. The sequence continues at coordinate 116,166,190 of NC_090658.1, read as the reverse complement.
AACCCCAACCATTCTGTAATTCTGTGAAATCTCCAGTAAGATGCCTGTCAATACCAGCCTGTGTTTGTAGCACAATGTACATTCCTATGACACTGTTTCAGTACGATTAAAAATGTTTAAAATAAAGACTACTAAATAGCCATGTCTGAAATTCAGATAGAAATCTGAATACTCAAAAAAAGCTAAAGACAGCAATGTAGTTAAGTGACCAATCAAAGCGCTGAGAAGTTCTCATGTCCTTCCAGATGATTTACATTTGCTGCTTTATAAAAAGTTACTGAATCCAACTTAAAAATGGGCTTTGTTCCCCTGATGCCTGAAAATGACAATTTAAGGATACAGCTGTAACCGTGGTGCACTCTAAAAGTCATTGCATCATTCTTATAGCTAATAAAATCAAAGTAACTTTGGTACAATATTAAAGCAGTCAGTGTTAATGGATTACAGGATTTGTAAGCAATCCTGCTGCAGAGGCATCCAAAGCACTTCAGGAATGCGGTGGTGGTCCCCAACATGGACCTGCAGTCTCAGTCTAGGACTTCTCTGTCTCAGGAGGTGGTAGATCATTCAGAATGTGGCCTCATTTGGTTTACTCTTGCAATGGAGAGCTAGAAACACTGCAAAAAGCACACAGAGACAGTGGCTGAGGCTATAAGCATATCCCTTAGCCCAAGCATCCAGCTGCCAAGCTGGGGCAGGGCACTTCATGACAGTCACACCACAGAGTGACCCAGGGAGGAGAAAGTTACTCTCAGATGGGTGGAGGAGGCGTCACCACTTGGACACGTAGGGATGGACACAAGCATGCAGCAGAGCCCAGTGCTTGGCATATTCTGCCTGTACTTTGGGCAGCGTGATCTAGCACATGCGCATCCCCCAGCCACCAATGCCAGGGTGTGGACATTTCTCAGATCGCTGCATGACCAAGAGCTGCACAGCTCAAACCACATCTTCAGTGGGCACAGCAGGACCCACTCTGACAGGTGCTGTACACGGAGTGTGTTCCTGAAAGAAAGAAAGATAAATTCAGTCACAGAGCAGACCAACAGCAGAATCAAGAATAAAACCCAGCCTTCTCACACCAAGGCCAAGGACCCACCACCAGTGGTTTTCACTGCATTTTTTCCATAAACTCCAAGAGCCTTCATACTATTTCAATAGGTCTGCAAAAGTCAACCAAACCTACTGCCTCAACAGGCTGAGGCTCACACCTCTAAGATAAACATCCTTTGGGGACCCCTTAGATCAAAAGGGAGCATGAAGATCTGCTGTGTTCAACCAAACAGCTTCTGAAACGCTGCCAGCTGTTGAGCAAAGGCTTTTGCTGGTGCTGTGGACTGACTCAGCTAAAAGCAGCGCGGCATTAGACTGCCCTGTGGGAAACGCGCCACTGTCAGCACAAAGTGAGTCCATGCACACGATTTTATAGCACACAATTTATTGTTTCCATCCTTATTACACCGAGGTGTCAAATGAGATCCTGAGGATGAAGCAGCAACAGTTAGCATGTTAATAGCTATACCCATTTTCAACCCCGCACCCTACTCCACAGCATACAAGCCACTCTGACTTGGAAAAAATTGCAGCCTGCCTGGGTGTTAGCACTTTGCAATTAAATCCTCACCTTTGTATCTCTTGCTCAGAGCCCTGTGTTGCCAGGAATAGTGCAGCCCTGCCCTGGCTGCCCATTTTTCTCACACTTTTACTCTTCCAGCAGACTGAGACCACTTGGTTTGTGAGGGCCATAATAAATCCTTGCCTTGCCCTATGGGAAGCCATATCATGATAGCACAAGTGCCACATTGAAACTGCTCTGTTATACACAGGCTTTGGAAGCTTTGCAGTTAAATCCATTAACCACGTGCATTGAGAGGAGACACAATTACTCTGCCTGTAACTACACATCGGTGAGAGATCCTGCAGAAACGCTGTGGACATTCACTAACAATCACCGATCTAAAGCTCCGTAAAGCAAGAACTTGCTATCTATGCAGTCATTAAGGTGTGCAGCACATTGTCAGCTGAGGGAAGTGTAGGCAGCCTCTTCTGCAGCCTTTGTAACTGCTGTTTTAAAGAAGAAAAAAAGCACAAAACTTTTAATTAAATAAGTCTATGCTTACTTCAAAACCATAACCTACCCACATTATTAGGATATTTAGCACTAAGTCCTTCTGGGGATGTGGGAAGCGTTTGTACCAGCCAACGAGCCACCTCTGCGCTCTCTGGTTTGCCCTTTGCAGAGTAGAGGTAACCACATCCACCCCAACAGCGGCAGGGAAGCTTAATTAACTGACGGTTACACAAGGCTTTCACGGGGAAACCACGTGTTTGCAGTTTCATTTTGTAATAATTAGTGTCACATGCTACAGCAATGTCTCCAGGACTTTAATATCCAGTCTGTATAAGGGGCATTTCACAAAGCTCAGCAAAATAATCCTTGTTATTAAGCAATGTATTATTACCACGTAAGTATGCTCTGCTCTTATAGATGCCCTGACATGTCTCAGAAGAAGCAGGTAGGAGGCAAAAGTTTGACTTGCTCATGACTCAGTGACATTAAATCAACTTGCTTTAACTAACTGTCTCTGATGCAGTGAGTGTTATTTACCCCACTATTAAAAAAAAAAAAAAGAAAAAAAGATGTTCTACCTTCGTTGAAAACAAGTCTGGTTCAGGTGGCTATCCGAACACAGGAGGGGAGGAAAGACAAATGATTTGGTGCATCTTGGGATACAACCAATACATTGTAGTGATAGGACAAGGGGTAACGGTTTTAAACTGAAAGAGGGTAGATTTAGATTAGATATTAGGAAGAAATTCTTGACTGTGAGGGTGGTGAGACACTGGAACAGGTTGCCCAGAGAAGTTGTGGATGCCCCCTCCCTGGCAGTGTTTAAGGCCAGGTTGGATGGGGCTTTGAGCAACCTGGTCTAGTGGAAAGGTGTCCCTGCCCATGGCAGGGGGGTTGGAACTAGATGATCCTTAACATCCCTTCCAACCCAAAGAATTCTATGATACTATGATTTTTCAGGACTGGTCAACAGAGTTATCCAAAGCCATGTTGTTCGTTGTGAGACCTAAGTTACAATGCAGTTCTCTTCCACTGCAATACTTCACTGACCCCAGGTCTAGGCACTGGTCTCTCTTGGGGTCAAGGCAACTGATCAAAAGAGCAGATGTGACAACAAGCTTCCATATGGTCTGATAATGAAGATCACTAAAGGCCTTCAGCAGATATAACTTTTGATATCTCCTGGGCAAAACCATGCTTCCTTTTGAGTGCTGTCAGATGTCATTTGAGCACCAGTCCCTAGAAATACCTGAGGCACTCGACCTCCTTCTTCTGGGAAGCTCTCCCAGTGTTTTGAAACACAGACTTGTCTGCAAGCACTACTGATGTGTTGCTGAAAACTGATACGGACATTTCATGCCGTCCTGGAGCTGGCTAAACAGGGACAAGAGCCCTAGAGGAAGAAAAGGAAAGATTTTTGCAGAGATGATGTCCAGGTGGTATTGTACACAGATTTTTTTAAATCAAGGCCATAGAAGTTAATTTAAGGGTATGCTTGGCATCATGGTAATAAACCGTTCAGGCCTATAGAAAAGCAGAGTAACGGTAGAAGAAAATCAAGTGAGATTAAAGGTAACGGGTAAATAATGTCACAGATCCCTTAGTTTTGTTTGAAATTACTTTTCTATGTGGAGCATCTGTGCTCTCCGGGGTCTGCCCTCTAAGGTACCCCATCTCCCTGATTCTTCTGCTCAGGTTTTCAATCTTCAGCCACACACAGGTGACAAATCCATAAGATCATCATTTCACACATCCATATCTACCTCCAGCTTTCCATTGGCTCCAGAGCAGACTTTTCCCTCCAGTGCACCACCCTTTGATGCTTAAAACTTCATACAAACATGGGCATTGAACTCAAGTCCACCAGCCAGCCCTGGCTTCACTGCGCAGGCCAGATCTCCTGTCCAGGATCAGCCACTTGAGTGGTGATTTGTTCTGCTGAGCTGCCTCATTCCTGTCCCTGTTAATTGATGCCAGCATGGGGAGAGAGGGAGCATTTCCAGCTCATGCTCCCACTGGAGCCGGTGTGATGCTGGCCGTTCATTTGGGACCCAGCCAGCAGTGTCTCCTGGAAAAATGGACTATGGCCTGCCTTGCAAACCAATGCTCCTCATGCAGTGGTAGATGACCTGGAGGATCCTCTCCACACTTTTCTCTGCATTCCTGCACTTACCACCAAGTTTGGAGCTCGGGATTTGCCACATTTTCCTGCAGCAGCTGTTAGAAATGAACCTGACCCCCAGCATAGCATTAAGCTCCTCTGAACTGGAAGAGAGCTGAGGTTCAAGACACACTCCTGTCCCAGTCCCCTTGGCCAGGCTGATGGACCTGCATGGGGCTGGTCCAGGCCACAAGTGGGCACCACAGGGGCCAGGGATGCACAGCAGTTGTGTCCTTCTCTTCCCAGTGGGAAGGTCTTTGCCACCAGGACCAGCAGCTTTGTGTCCTACAGCTGATACAACACTTTGGCAAACCTGGTACAGGGTCACAGGAAAATTTGGGTGGGAAGGGTCTCATGGTTGTTACATGCTCCAGGCCCATGGTTACCACTGTGCAAGAAACCAGGCTTTGGTGCTCTCCTCCTATTGCCGCCTCACTCCCACTCCAGCCATTTATTTGCCACCCCAACCTACTTGCCCAGTCTTAGATGCAGCTCAGACATCCCAGCAGGCAGCCTGGGAGTGAGGTTCTCTGCTCCTCAGGTATACGTTTGCCCAGCCATCTTTGGGGCTGGGGGTCACAGCCTGCCTCTCTCCATTCTTCAGAAACACTGATAAGTCATGGCTTCAGCATGTCCATGGACATTTTGAGAGGACCATTTTGAGATGGACATTTTGAGGTGATCTTGCAAATAAGTATTGGGCAAGAATCTGAGCAAAGAATCTGAGGTTTTCAGTAGCCCACTTGTGGGAAAGGTAAAAGAGCAAGCGTTATCACTGAGTTCAGTTGTTTCCACAGGTCAGAAGTTGGGCCATGTGCTGTTTTTTTTCCCCTGTGGAGACAGGCTGCATGCATGTTAGCAAAAATAACTCCTCTGGGGTGGAATTTGATTGCCTAAATATAGGCCAGTGTCAGTGCTCTACTCAGTCACGACATCCATGACTCTTCTCAGAGGAGCTCAGCAACAGAACAAGAAGCAATGGCCACGTGCTGGAACAAGGGAAATTCTGATTAGGTGTATGGAAAAAAAGTTTTTACCATGAAGATGGTCAAGCAATGGAGCAAGTTTCTCAGAGAGGATGTGGAGCCTCCATCCTTGGAGATACTCAAAACTGGACAAGACCCTGAGCAGCCTGATCTAGCTGGCCCTGCACCGAGCGGAGGGTTAGACTAGAGACCCTTCCAGGTGGGACACCTCTAGAGCATCTAAAATGGCTCTATGTTTCCATGCGGACGTTCAGTTGAACCATAGTTTGCTGGAGTCTCTGCTCCTCCGTGAGCTGGAAAAGCAAAAATATTCCTTGCCAGAAGTACCAATTTGCCCGTCTCTGTTCCCGGTCAAGCTAATCTGTGTTTCCAGATTTGCCTCTCAGAGAAGATTCAGTCACTGATTTCACAATAGTCAAAGCTTTGGATCTGTGGCCCATATTTTTGGGGAGGTGAAGGGAGCAATCCTGGCTCTCCTCCTTCCCTTTTGTAATTTCCCAGCAGCACAGAGCTGAAGGCAACACCAATCCCTGTGCTCCCAAACCTCAGGCCCGCTTTCTGGAATAGCACAGCTTGACATTGTTAACCACATGCTGAAAGGTATATTGTACATTAGCTACATGCTGTATGGGTCGACTTTTTTATAAAGGAAATGCTTTTATAAACTTCCCTGCCATTAGTCTCTTCAAATGTGGAATACCCAAAATTGTATAAGTTCTTTCAACTAGAAGAATGCAAAGGCTTCCCCTCGAGGTAAAAGCACATGATTTTGCACTTTAAAGCCAGGGTAGATGAAAGGAAGGTCTTTTCACAACTGTTAGTGCCAACACAAGGGATCCCATCCCATTCACACCACCCTTTTCAGATAAAGCCTTGGAAAGTCCTGCCTGGCCTCTCCCTCAGGCCACCCAGCTCACTGGTACCCCCCACCCGGGAGCTGGATATGCTCTATCACAGGCCAGTTTCAGAGATCTGTGTTACAAACCTGTCTCATCTCTGGGGCTTGTTAGGAGACACAGGTTTGCCAGCAGCAGGATAGGTCATGCATACCATGAAGGGACCAGGCAGGATCCCCTTACAGACACTCAGCAAGCTATTCCATGCTCTGAGCCATAAAACCTGACATTACCCAAGTGCGTGCTTTCAACCCGGCTCATCTGTGAGACACGGACTTGGCTCAAGCCTGAAGTGAGCTAAGGGCCCAGAGGGAGTTAGCACAGCCCTGCTGCCACGGGATAACCCTGTCAGCTCTCATAACTCAGCTGTGTATCTGAACACCAGGTCAGTTTCATTGCTTCCTGGTAAGGCATTAACCTCCACTATTTCCCACCCCGCCTCGTGCAAGATGAACCAGTTCGATTGCATCTATATTTGGTGGTCTCTCTCTATCAGGCTGCCCTGCACAAACAGGGCTTGACCCTGGCTCTGTAAAGCTGAATAGCAGAATATTTATTTAATAACAGGAGTCCCAGTTTGGTGGTGACAAAGGGCACAGGGCTGGAGGCCAGCAAACCTAACAGTGTCTCCAGTCACAGTAGTTTACATTTCTCCTTTGCTCAGAGAAGCTGTGGCTGCCCCCTCCCTGGCAGTGTTCAAGGCCAGGTTGGATGGGGCTTTGAGCAACCTGGTCTAGTGGAAAGGTGTCCCTGCCCATGGCAGGGGGGTTGGAACTAGATGATCTTTAAGGTCCCTTCCAACCCAAGCCATTCTATGATTCTATGATTGATCCCCCACCGCCTCATTTGCAGGCTGGAACAGAAAGCAGAGGTGAAGGTCTAAGAGAAGAGATGTGCCTGGTCAGAGGCATTTGGATAGCTCAGCTTGGTGAAGGGAACCACCAGCAATCCCTGACGTGATGCTGCCTTTTGCTCTCTGGACACAGATCATCTCTGGGCTGTGTCACGTCTGCGCTGAGGGGCAGCCAGCGAAGCGCTCCTGCAGCCCAGAGCCTTCTCGCAGGTTGGGACAGGGCAAAAGCCACTGGAGAATCAGATGCTGCCCAGGCAGCAAAGAGGTTTCTGCCGTCAGAAGCCAGACCTGGTGTCACCTCCCTGCTTACCTACACCCTTCCTCATGTCACCCCAGGCTTGTGCAAGTCTGCTGAGGTCCAAGTCCAGCAACCCCACAGCACATTTGACTCTGTGGAAGTCTGAGACATAGAACCTTGCTTAGCTGAAACCCTGTAGCCTGCCAGGTGTTGGGGATGTTAGGTTTTCTGAGGTCAGCCAGCCTTCATAGACTTCAACCTTGTCCACACTGAGGATGAGAAACAATCTCCCAAAACTGGAACAAGAACAAAGTTTCTGCTGGGAAGGGAAGGTTCATCTCTTGCTTTGTACACCCACAAGATTTCTGCAGAGCTCTTCTGCTTCCCTACACCCTTGTATTTACCCAACAGAGTTAAAAGCAGCCATCTCTAAAGGCCACCCACAAAGTCCTACCTCAAGCACTAGGACAAAGAGAGGAGGACACAGCCGGGAAGTCGCAGCAGGAATCCCAGCAGGGCTCTGCAGAAGGGCAGCCCATCTGGGATGGGGCAGGGGTGCAAGGTCCACAGGGCATCCCTGTTTGGAGAGACGGCAGGGTTGGGAGTGACATTGGGAAGGGCTTGAAACAAGGAAGCTGGACCAAACTCGAAGGAGCCGAGTGGGGCCAGGCGGGTATTCATGCTACCAATGAGGCATGAACACCGCGCAGACAGCTTCAGTCACCCCCCCACCTTGGTAACTACATCCATGCTGTGGCCACTGGCCTGAAGTAATAGTTTGAGTTATAAGTCACTTCTGGGAACAGAGCACTACCAGGTGGACACCAGCTTGTGTGCGTGGTGCTGTGCCTCAGCTGCAGGATGCCCGAGAGAATCCCTCCCCTACTGCGGGTGACAGTGGGGTTTTGGCCTTTTTCATCATCTGGCCGTATTTTGAGCCTCGCACAGGGACTCGACAGAAAGGGTTTGTCTTGACGGCACACAAGCTGCTCATATGGGACATACCATCACACTCCAGCTGTGTCCCAGCTGCCTCCCTGGTGTGCAGGGTGCTCTGGCAGGAGCCGGCTGCAGCTGCCGCTGGTGGAAGGGCTCCCACGGCACGAGCCCTCCACGCTCCCGAAGGAAAGACCGCAGAAAGACAGCGTGGAGAAACACACGCAGTGTAACTCCTCGCTGGGCTGGGTCTTTGTTCTCGTGTTCTTGAACAAAGCAGAGCCCTTCCCTTAAAATGTGGGAAGTGGTGAGGCAAAAAAGTGTTTACTGACAATGCTTAGGGTGCAGTAAAATCCAAAATGTGTTGAAAGGACACTCCTCAAAAAAGATGCTTTTATATTTAAACTCTGTTCTCAGAAGGTTTTTTTGCAATTAGATGAGTCAAACTCCAGCCCTGGGCCAAAGCCCAGCTCTGCTAATTACACAGGGGCAACCTCCATCCCTCCTCTAGCTGTGGTTTCCCCCCTGCGTTCTGGCCCTGTCCTGCTGTAGGATGGCTCCTCAGCAGGGGAACTGGTCTCCCCCGCTGCGAAACACCCACCTTTCCAGCTCATGTCAGACAGTGAAAGGGACGCTCAGCACATGGCAGCACCTTGAGCAGCAACGGAGATGGAGCAGGCTTAGGAACATTAACTCCTAACCACCACCTTCCACCTCAGCCTCTTCAACCTTTCTTCTCTGTGTCTCACTGGCCTCTCTCTTGCAGTTATTTTTTTCTGGACAGCTTGTGGCAGCAAATCCAATTCCCTCCTCCTACTCCCCTGCTGGGTCCCCAAGCAGACAATGCTGGCTCTGTGCTCTGTTCTCAAGCTCAACTTTTTCCATGTGCTGTATTTCACAGCACATCAGGTCAGGACGTGGCTCAGACTCACAAGACATGAGGTCTCTGCATCAAAGCAAAGGCCTGAAGAACTGTCAAAATTAGAGATAAATTTTACAGGAGGTTTTGGGTCAGAACTATAGAAAATCTCAAGTGAAGATGATATCTGGGAAAAGGTTTGGAAAGGCGGGTGATAGAGGCTGGCTCTGCTTTGAGCAATGTACACGTTGCCTTTGCTACACACGAGTTAATGCTAGAAAGGCAGATTAATAAATAAACCTGTTCACTGAAGGGTAACACCAGTCCAGCAGTTTGCAGCGGGAAAGATGAAGGTTTTCCCGCTTGCTCCTTGGGGACCAAATCTTATTATTTTCTTCTTAGAGCATGGCAAAAGCTGCCTAAACTAGTTTGAAATCTAAACGAACTTCTAATGGTCATTCACTGGGCTGCTTCTAACAAATCCACAGTAAAAATCTGTGCCAAGATCTCCAGGCTCGCTCCAAACTTGCCAGCATGTCCTCATGGTGCAAGGCAGGAGTGTCCAGGTCCCGGCAGCAGTCGGCCAGCGACAATGCCGTGGTGGGGGACAGCTGGGGAGATGCAGCATCTCTCCATGCAGCATCCCAGGGAAGCAGGTACTCCATGGGGGGACGTCGGGATGCCCGGACAGCAGAGGAAAAAACACCCTTTTAGTCAGGGAGCAAGAGGGAGAGATTCAGTCTGACATGATGTATTTTAACTTTGAATTTTAGTCCTTTTTGTGGTTAATATAGATGACCACAAAAAAACCCCATAGTTTTCCAGACCTCTTGTGCCAAGCGACTGTATCTATCTCTACTGAAGACTTGCTGAAAATACAGCGAGTATTAGGAAAGAAGACAAAACCTAAACACATGTGGTGTGATATTTATTGTTACAAGATCAGCTCTTCCAATGAACTAACTGCAAATAGCCTAGAAAATTTCTGGTGGGAACAAAAACCTGAAAAAACAGAGCTCCCCAGGTTCTGTTTTTGTTATTATATCAGAGGGAGCCTTTACCCAGCAAGCAAACTCCTCCTATGCTTGCTCTCTGGTGCTCCCATAATGACTACTGGTAGCGCCGCAGCTGCCCATCATGTCTTGCTGGGGTGAACAGCAATACAGGCTGGACACAACACCCCCTCACAAATGATGGTGCTGGGACCCTCTCAGGGTGTTGCTCCTGCCAGGGGAGCCTGTCTGTGGGGCAGAGGGTGTGTTGGTACCTGTCCTCCATCCTTCCCGTCCCCTCCTCACACTAACACTGCTGAGTGTGAGGGATGGGCTGTGCTGGTCCTTGCACCAACTAAAGCCATGAAATCCATCCTGTGGCCAGAGGGTTGCTTCAGGGGCTGGAGCCAGAGAGAAAAGACCTGAGGAAGCAAAAAGTTCAGATTCTGGATCGCAGAGGAACAACAAGCCCTTGGCTTCAATAGAGAGAATGCCTGGGACTATGGGGTCTCATTTTGAGGTTGAGATAAGGTGTGGGATAAGGTCTGTGAGACCATCCTGCAGTGACAAAGGGCTGGGGACAAGGGAGGGAACAAGCAGCTTGACTGGAGCTGGCTGCAATTTTTCATGTGCCCTGTCCCTTCACAGATGAAAGACTGTCAGGAGAGAGAAGAGTGACAGCTAACAGTCCTACCTGTACACTGGGGATAGGATGAGACATGGGATGAGACCGAGTTGGTCTGGTTTGCCATCCAGAGGGGCCTTGACAAGCTTGAGAGCTGGGCCTGTGCGAACCGCATGAAGTTCAACAAGGCCAAGTGCAAGGTCCTGCATGTGGGTCAGGGCAATCCCAAGCACAAATACAGGCTGGGTGGAGAATGGATTGAGAGCAGCCCCAAGGAGAAGGACTTGGGGATGGTTGACAAGAAGCTCAACATGAGCCGGCAATATGCGCTCGTAGCCCAGAAGGCCAATCATGTCCTGGGCTGCATCAAAAGCAGCGTGGCCAGCAGGTCGAGGGAGGTGATTCTGCCCCTCTACTCCACTCTCATGAGACCCCACCTGCAGTACTGCGTCCAGCTCTGGGGCCCCCAACATAAGAAGGACATGGAGCTGTTGGAGCGAGTCCAGAGGAGGGCACAAAGATGATGAGAGGGCTGGAGCACCTCTCCTATGAAGACAGGCTGAGAGAGTTGGGGCTGTTCAGCCTGGAGAAGAGAAGGCTCCGGGGAGACCTTCTAGCAGCCTTCCAGTACCTGAAGGGGGCCTACAGGAAAGCAGGAGAGGGACTTTTTACAAGGGCAGGTAGTGATGGGATGAGGGGGAACGGTTTTAAACTGAAAGTTGGCAGATTTAGAACATATATTAGGAAGAAATTCTTGACTATGAGGGTGGTGAGACACTGGAACAGGTCGCCCAGAGATGCTGTGGATGCCCCCTCCCTGGCAGTGTTTAAGGCCAGGTTGGATAGGACTTTGAGCAACCTGGTCTAGTGGAAAGGTGTCCCTGCCCATGGCAGGGGGGTTGGAACTAGATGATCTTTAAGGTCCCTTCCAACCCAAACCATTCTATGATTCTATGGTTTATTCTCATACTCAGGGGAACGAGCGATCTGAAAATAAGATCTGAAAGTCACATATTGTCCAAGCAATCGCATGTCTCGACTCCACTTTGGCCATTGGGCTTGGAAGTCTGGTCAAATAACACAGCAGGACAAGTCAGTGCTAGTGGCTTCAACAGTTAACAGCAATCTTAAAATAATCCCATGTTCCTCAAATAAATGTGATGGTTTGGGCAAGACTTGGGTGTCAATATGTGTAAGTATAGGTGTGTGTGTATGCATGCATGTGTGTGTGTATATATATATCCACAATTAATTCTTTTATTAGAATAAGTGATTGCCAGGTTTGAAGAGTGCTGTCTGACAGAGGTAGGCAGCCTTTCACAGACAGCATATGTCCTCTTCTTTCCCAGAGCAGAGGCTGAGGGTGCCAGCACAGCAGGAGTCAAAAGAGGCCACCTACCATGCAACTCCAGCATCGTCCTCCAGAAGAGCTCCTGGGCTCCCACAGGACTCGGGAGAAGGCAGGAGCTGTAGCCGCTGGCTCTCTCAATGCTGTGCTTTGGATGCGAAGGCTCCTGGCTCCCTGCTGGCCTGGCTGGGTGCCATCCAAAATTGGTCCATATGCCATACTTGGCACTTGCACTACACACTTCCAACCCTTGCCCTTGAAGATCAGCCAAAATATTATCCACTAGCCTTGCTGGGAAATGGTGTTAAAAGCCAGCAGTCCATCGTAAAGAGGAATCTGATAGCCGACTTCCATTGATTTTCCGGAGAAGTCATGTGCTTATCAGGACTTTAGCTTTTGGAAAATCTTTTTGTTAATTCACAGCAGTCCTAAAGTCTTTGCAGCAGGGAAATATCACCGAACGGCCTCAGAGTCCTTCAGTGTCACTGCTAAACCACAGCAGCATTCGGGGTCACCGCTGCTCAAACACTTTCCTGGCTCCAGCAACGAGCTGCTTCAAAACGCAAGGTGTTTGGCTTGTTTTGATCACAATTTTATGGAGCCAGCATCGCTTCCAAGTGAATCTGAGGGACTGCCCTGGAATGAACTGTTTCCATGGGGGCAGCCAGGAAACTTTCCAGGAAGCTCTAGTCCTTCAGAGACAGCCTGCAGGGATGGAGGAGGAGGAGGAGGAATTTGCTTCCTTCTTGTTGGGAATGCTCTTGTCCCTGATGCCTGCAGAGCCTTTCCCCTTGGGGAGGGATGTGCCACACATGGTGAACCTCAACCCACAGCCCCCCAGGAGCCCAAGCACCGCTCACGCTGGGGAGAGCTCAGAAACACCACCTCTCGCAGACTGAGAAAACAGGTCAGGAAAAGGCAGCAGAGCCTCGAGTCCCAGCGAGCCCTGAGGAGCAGCCCCACCACAGCCCATGCAGACTAACGACACTTCTGGTCCCGCCCAGCCCAAAGCTCCAGCTGCCTCCTCTGCTTTCAGAGATGCCTAAGTCTTATCCAAAAAGCAATACAACTACAGGAATGTTCTTTCCTGGGATGAAACAACATAGGTTGAGTTAATTCAAGGAAGCATCTTGAGTTAAAGCTTGGGACTGAACTCCCTTGGTGTAGCTAGCAGGGCCAAGGTCAAAAGTCCTCCTCTGTCCCTCCTCTCTCCCCCAGCTGGAACATCGCATCGCACTAATGCACGTAAGATGTGCCACTGCCTGGAGCCATGCAGCGCATGGGGAGAGACAGGGCTGCCTTTAACTGCCCAGTAAATACGACCACGTGACCACTGAGCTTGCCTTGATCTACCTGCCAAGAGGAAGATCTCCATGAAGTGAGTGCTGCAAGGTCAGAGCAGAATGGTGGCAGTTTCTTGCCTTGCATCCTTCAGCCGTTTCATATGTTGCGCATTTTGTTTGGGGCTACCTAATTTCACATTCAGCTCTCCCATCTCCTTCTCAGTATCCAGTCCCCATCACCCCTACTTTCTCCAAGACCTGCCTCAGATCCAAAGCATCTTCTCTGTCACCTCCCCTTTCACACAGCCAAGCCCTGAGTGTGACACTGCACCCCCACTCCCAGGTGATCTCGTCTTCCTGCAGAACATCCTTCTGGCAATGATCTGACCGCTCATCACCTTCCTTCCTCTAGCCCCTCCGTTACAAACTCTTGGGCTTTAGCTTGGTGGTTTAGGAAGAACCATCAGAATGAATGACTGGTAGATACAATCATTGCAATCGATGATGAGGAGCAGCAAGAGGAGTCACACCTCTGCCCCTCCTGTTTTTATCAGCCTCTGGTCTGGCAGGAGGGGAGCAGGAGCCCCACAGGAGCTGCTCTCCCTTCCGCTCACCCGCCTGCTGCAGATAGGGGCTGGGAACCAAACAGCTGCTTTATCCCCCTGCTCTTGTCCCCAGGGGGGAGATGACAACCTTGCCTTTAACAGGTACCTTTTAATTAGAGCGATACCTCCCAGAGTGTCCAACAATTGCGCAACTATTTTACTGTCGGAAGCAAAGACAGAAAGAAGCAGTCAACAGGCGGCTGGGAAGCAGACAGTGACTCCGGCCATGGGTTCAGGCTGAGGAGATGTTCAGCTGTCCCCTCCTTTGCATGGGGACTACCCTGAAACTCTGCTCCTTTTTATTCTGGTTAGTCCCAAGGCGGAAAAGTTCCCCAGCGCAGGAACACTGCCAGAACCTGCACTCTGACTAAAACCTACCCTCAAATGACATCCTTTGGGCTGTGTTATTCTCCAAAGGTCTGCAAAGACCCATCTGAGTGAGGTGTGCTTGAATTTAGCCCAGGATTGCCATTCCTGCTGCGTGGTCCCTGAAAATGACAATCATAGAATCATAGAATTGTTTTGGTTGGAAAGGACCTTTAAGATCATCAAGTCCAACCGTTAACCCAGCGCTGCCAAGTCCACCACTAAACCATGTCCCTAAGCAACACATCTACACATCTTTTAAATACCTCCAGGAATGGTGACTCCACCACTTCCCTGGGCAGCCTGTTCCAATGTTTGATAAGCCTTTCAGTGAAGAAATTTTTCCTGATATCCAATCTAAACCTCCCCTGGCACAACTTGAGGCCATTTCCTCTCATCCTATCACTTGTTACTTGGGAGAAGAGACTGACACCCACCTGGCTACAACCTCCTTTCAGGTAGTTGTAGAGAGCGATAAGGTCTCCCCTCAGCCTCCTTTTCTCCAGGCTAAACAACCCCAGTTCCCCCAGCTGCTCCTCATGAGACTTGTGCTCTAGCATGTTCTAGACAACGTTCCCCCCCAGCTCCGGGAGATGTGTGTAGGGGCATGACGCTCCGGAGGCCTAAGACAACAGGATGATTCGAAGGTTTGGAAGGACAAGCGGAGCGAGGCCGCCTGCCCGCGCTCGGGGCTCAGAAAGCGCAGTCAGAAATGTCCGTGCATCCCCCGCCGCGTCACCCGTTCCTTCCCTTGGCCTTTGCGGCTCTGCTGGGTGGGATCCTCCCCCCCTCCGAAAGCTTTTGGGAGACCCAGGCTCCGGGGAGCGGCCAGGAACCGCGCCCGCGTCCGCCCCGGCCGGGAGCGCCGGCGGGGCCGGGAGCAGCGGCGGGGCCCGAGAGCGCTCCCCGCCGCCCCCCCGCCGGCACAGCCCCGTGGCTCCGGAACCGGCGGCCATGGGCAGCGGCAGCAGCCGGCGGCGGGGCGCGGCGGCGGCGGCGGGGGGCGAAGCGGTGCCCGCGGGACGGGCGGCGGCGGCGAACCGGGAGCTGCTGGAGACGGTGCTGGCCGAGTGCGAGGAGGCGGCGGCGCCGCCCGCCCCCGGCCGCCGAGCCCCGGCCGCCGGCGGCACCCCCCCGCCCCGGGACGGCGGGCGCTGCGGGTGGGCGGCGGCGGGAGGCGGCGGAGGGGCCCCCCCCCAGCAGGCGGTAAGTGCCCGCCACGGCCCCGGCCGGGACCCCGCGGCTTCCTTAAAGCTTCTTCACTGAAAAATTTCTTCACGGAAAGGGTTGTCAGGCAGTGGCACAGGCTGCCCAGGGCAGTGGTGGAGTCACCATCCCTGGAGGGATTTAAAAGACGAGTAGATGTGGTGCTCAGGGACATGGTTTAGTGGTGGACTTGGCAGCGCTGGGTTAATGGTTGGACTTAATGATCTTAAAGGTCCTTTCCAACCAAAACGATTCTGTGATTCTGTGAAATACAAATGGCTTTAAATTCTTTTCAGCTTCGCTGCTGCTCTTTGCTTTTCCTCTCTCGGGTTCATCGTCCCGAAAAGGGTCGTCCCATTCTCCAGTTCTCCTGCGCTACTGAAAGTTTCTGTTCCAGCCGTATGGAAACAGCTCGGCTTTATAAAGAGCGGCTCACGCTTTTCCCTTGGTCAGGCTTGTCCACAGAAGTTTTAAAATGTGGCCGTAAAGCTGCCATTTACCGTTTGCCGATCAGCTGCAACTGCAGTCTGGCTCTTCCTAGAGAAGCATTTGAGTCCCTTTCTGTTTAACAAATAGTGGGTTTGCCTCTGAGGGAGATCAGATTTATCTTTTTTTTTTTTTTTCCTATCCAAAAATAACAGCAGCATCTATATCATCCGGTGACGAGGCCAAAAATCACCAGCTTCTTTCATCTTAGCTCGGCTTTGGAAGTTGCGTGCTGTTTGTTAGGTAAACGCTGCTCCACGCAGACGCACAGAAGTCGTCAGACTAAAGTAATAGATTTAAAAATAAAAAGGAATATTTAGGACCCAGGACTTTCTGGCTTGCGTGCCTCAGTTTTGCTCTTTAGAAGTGTATCGTTTCCATTGCCAAACTGCATGTCCATGAGATACAGATAACTTCAACACAAGATAATTTTGCTATTAGGAAACTTGGCAGAGTTCAGTATGAGAATCCTTTTTTTAGACAAGTTTTAAAGAAAACCCTCAAAGAAAGTAAGATTTGGAAATGGAAAAAACATAGAGAGATCTTGTCTTGTCATATTTTTGCCTTGCTCTTTTAACTCCAAACCCTCCTGCAGTATGAACGGGAGCTCAGTCAAGCACTGCTTTCCCCTCTGAGTGTCTCGCTGATAAGCAGTCCTCCTGCCTTCCCCCATTTAATAATTATGGGAATAGAGGCTGCTGGTGTCCATTTTCCCTCTGTCTCCACGTGTGAATATTGTGGATGGATCTTTAAAAATAATAATTATATTGATCATGAATTTTCCTGTGGTATTCCTAAAGTGGTATTTTAATTCTGTTCTGAAGTGATGTATATTCTGAGTAATTATGTATCAGAAAGGCAATGGAGCTGCCCTCATCTACAAAAATCAGTAGAGAGACAGTATGCCATGGCAGTAGATACTAGTGAACTAATGACAAGGGGCAAACCAGAAAGGATGAAGAATTTAAAAGATGTGACCCCTGGGGTGGCATGGGGGGTCACCGTGCCTAGCTCCGTGCTGCAGACCTCCTCCTCTGGCAGAAATGATGGTGAGGAACCCACAGCATTGCCTTGGCCGCCCTGGATTGCGGTCACACCCAGTGCAAACCCAGGGTGGGAACACCATCAAGCCTTGCGGCACAGAGGTGTCCATGAGGGCCCTCAAAATTCAGCCTGAAGCAGGCGTGTGGGGCCTCTGTCACCCAGTACGGCCAAGTGGGTGCAGCACGCAGCTATGCCACCTGTGAGGTGACGGTGATGCCCAAGCATCTTGTGTGTTTCCTCGTCCAGCTGCTGCTGGTGCCTCTCGTTTGGGAAGGAAGTTCACATCTCTGGTTGCACCCAGACAGGTTGTTTGAAAGACAGCAAAGAATTACCAGTGTATTTCAAAGATATAAAAGACACACAAGAGAAGTCTTAGATATTTTCAGGGGAAACCTGAAGGTCTTCTTGGTAGCACTTTCTTTACTTGAACCTGAGGTGGCCATAATCCTGATGAGACAGCAGTCATGGGCTTACCCTTCTGACTCCTCAAGGCCTAAAAAGTCACTAGCCTGAGAGAAGGAAGGAGGAAAGTATTTGCAGCACCGAATTTTGCTTGTTTACTGGATGCAATTTAGTCTTTTAGGTCGTTGTACACACTGCAGTGCCACCCTTCCTTCCAAAGACACTGGTGTAAGAGGTTTCTGGAAAGGGATAACAGCTTCATTGCATCATAGTTCCTTGCTAGAAATTTTGATGGCAATTTTTCTCGGTCTTGCCAGCTTCTCAGACAGGCATTTGTAATTTCTGTCTTATGGTGGGAAATTCCTTGCTTTGCCCTGCAAGTGCGGTGGCAGCTCTCCGTGGAAACCAGGGGAGAGGCCACAGCCTCAGGCATTTCCCAACTGGTTTCCTGAAATGGAAAAATCAGGCCGACATGTTAGTGTCTTGCTTTTAACAGCTTCTTCCACGGCGCCATCACTCCTCCTGACTGGAGCTGGGGTGTGATTACAATCAGCCCATCACCCCAGCCGCAGCACAGGAATAACACAGGTAGCGGGTGTACTAGCTGTCTTCTAGAGGGACAATCATGTACTTTCAAAGTCTTCAAAGCTCTGCCTGTTTTTTTTTAGCCAGATAAATGTGCTTTCTGCAGATTGATGTGGCGCAGCATCGGCTCAGGGGTGGCTGGTCCCAGCTGCAAACATGTAGGGGTCCTGTGGGGACATTTAGTGTCACACCCCATTAGTTTCTTCTAGGAACTCAAGTTTATTTTCCTACTCTTGTTAAAATATGCTTCCCCCAACAGAAATTTAATCTTTCTAATGCAGTGCTGTTAGCAATTTGTTTCAGCATTTTCTTCCTGTTTGTATTAACAGTCAAAAATGCCCTCGAGTCAAGACGTTCTCCCACGGTTGTGCAGGTAGCCGTGCTCCATTGGCCAGGGCGCTTCAGAAAAGGTCTTTTCCAGATGAACATCTGGGACTCCTTGAACTCCAAGCAGCTAAGGGAAGCAGCTAAGGGAAAAGTCCAAAGTCAGATTATTTCAGATTCTGCAGTTCATGTCCAGGTGTGGTTCTGGAGGTTGCTGAGCGAAAGTTTTCCCTCTTTTTCACTTTATCTTGTATTTTTAAAAGCACCTGAAGTGTCCGCAGAGCCCAGCGAGCAGCGAGCTGTGCTGTCCCCTCAGACAGTGTCACCCTCACAGCAGAGCTGTGTTGCAGCTGGACTCAGAAAACTGCTCACTAGGTATTTTTTTCCTCAACATCACTCAGCGGAGCACGGGTCCCTTTTACCCTGAAACCGTTCCTGATCTAAAAACTGAGCATGGGGCATGTGCAGAATAGCTGGGAGCTGGTGTTTTAGTTGGCAGGAGAGGAGAAGCGTGGAAACTCTCCACATCCCTGCCCACTTCCCATCCACCGCCTGTTCCCAATTCCTTCACTGGCCAGAGGATGTTGCTGCAGACCGGAGCAAGGCTGGGAGTGCTTTGCCTGGGGTGCAGCTGAGGCTTTATGTCCTGTTTAGGTTATACATCACAGTACACATTAGGTAAACTAGATTTTTTTTTGCCAGTGATAATTCTGGCTGTGGGTTTATGAGAGGCTGTTTTCAGCAGTGGTGACTGGCTTAGCCACCCACATCTTTTGCTGGCGTCGCTGGAGGGTGCTGCCCTTCTGCTGTACCAGCTCAGCCATCCGCAGCTGTGCTGCAAACAGCATCTGCGCCACGCTCTGGCTGACATGGCCTCCCTCCCTGCCAAGGGTGGGGAATTTTCATTTCCCCTGGTCCAGTTCACAGGGTGTTTGTGAGGAGGGATTTGGGAGCAGCAGAGGCAGGGAAGGAGGCACTGGCTTACATCCTGCAGAAAAGCTGCGCTGTGAAACCACAGCCCAGCAGAGCAGCACTGGCAGGGGACCACACTGCTCCCATGTCAATGTTTTAGGTGACTCAGTCGCTCTCTAGGCTCCCTTGTACGTGACGGGACCAGTCAGGGTCTGTATCTCTGCCATATCTCAGGGCTATATCTGTGCTGGTAAACTATACCATAGCAGCTGCCATTGGACCGTGATGGTCTGCCCCGCTGAGCTGCTAGGATGGTCCCTGGCATGATTTTGGCCTGGGCCAACTTGCAGTCTCCCAAATAACGCTTGGGCATGGTTCAGGGGCGAGCACAGGGACTATCCCCAAGAGGCAGCTTGAATTCGACCACCTGGTTTTGGAGACGATGAGGTTGAGACTATAGTTGAGACTGTAGTTGGGCTGTTTCAACGCAGCTCGGGGACAGCTCAGAGCCCCCGAAGATGCACGGCTCCAGGTCACCCCACGGGTCCCAGGGGAGGGTGTTCGCACCCAGCTCACCCACAGCTGCTAGAGCTGGCAGAGGGAGAAGGCAGGGAGCCAAGGGGGTAAGGGCTGTCAGGATGGGTGAGGAACACCAGCCACAGCTCACATTGGGCTGGGAGGAGTGGGAAGCTGCACCCCGAGAGTGCTGGTTTATCCATGCAGGGGAGAGAAACAGCTCCTGCTCCCAGCTCTCTGCTCCGCCTTGCTCCCAGGAGCCGCTGCCCTAACATAAAGGACGACTGAACTGTGCGTGCAACGGCTGTAAAACCACTCCACATCTCGTTACGTTAAATTAAACCCGAGTACATGCTGAGTGAGCTTAATATCCAAGCCTTTACACCTGGGAAGGTGGCGTGTGGGGCAACGCGGGGCTTTGTAGCACAACAGACCCCAGGATGAGATGCCTACACTGGGAACAGGGTGGAAAACAAGGAGACACGCTGCAGTCTGGATGAGTAATAAAAAGACGACTGCAAGCTGCAGAAAGGAGAAGCTGACTTCATTTATCTCTTAGCAGGGCACAGGCCAACCAGGCCAGCAATTACCCACTTAGCTGCAGGATAGGAACCCATAATATTAAAGTGTCACGACGTGCGCATCATCTTAACCCACATTAAGGGCTAATACTAATTATCGGCTGAATTTGCAACACACACGTTACAGCAACGCCGAGGGGGCTGGGCGGGGTCAGTTTTTGTGATGTCTCACTGCCTGCGCCAGCTCCTGCTCCGCGTCCTGCCCGGCGCATGGTGTCACTCGGGCATCGCGAAGCCACGCACCGCTCGCCCGGATGGATCGGGAGCGGCTCCCAAAGCACCGAGGCTCTGACAGAGGTGGAAAGGCAGAGGCTGGAGGTGTTTTCACTCCCACCCCCCCCAGTTTTTCCTGATGCATCACATTAAGTGTTGGTAGAGATCTACCTGTGCCAATGCCGAATGCTCTTGGGAAATCAGCGTTGCTGCTGACAGATCCCTTGGAGAAGGTGGGAGATGATTTTGCACAGAGAAGCAGATTTTGCTAACCAGAGCTGCTCTGTCCTGATGACTAATTAATTCTGTCTTCCACCCACACAACACGTATAGCTCGTAACATGGAGGAGTCAGCCACAAGGGAAGAAAGAGACAACCTACTATACAAGTCAAACCCCTCCCTAAACTGATCCAAACCCACCCTTTGCCCAGAAGTGTTGTAAGCCGGATTCTCACTGTGGGAAGAGCAGCATCAAAGCACTCCTGGGGAACTGTATTCCCCTTGGTGCCGAGGATGTAGGATGTTCTTCGCCTGGTGGAAGGGAACCAGGGTGGCAGCAGTAGCCTGGTGGGTGATGGCAATTGCGAGGACGAGGGGCTGCGAGTGGGGTGTGCTCTCAGGAGGCATCAGCCCTCGGAGGTCAGCATGGCACCCTCCTGGCACTGCCACTTGCTCTTGTCTCCTGTGGGACATTGCCAAGAAACGATGCTAAATAACCAGGCGGGAACTCTCTTCTTCACTGTCAGCTTTCTCACATAGCCTCATCTCCACTTGGACCCAGGAACTGTTTCTAGAACAGTTCAGGCTCTTCCAGAGGAAACAAAGTGTTGCCAAAGAGCAGGGGCTTTTCTGCAAGGAGGTGGACTGCCTTTGGAAAGGTGTCAAAGATGTTACAGGTCTTTCGTAGAGATTTAGTTTGTAATTTTAAGCAAGCAGCTAGGACATGAAAGACTGTGGATAGCAGACACCTTTCCCTGCTCCAGAAATGGAAGCTACTTAGGGCTCAACTGGAAGAGGTGTTGACCCAGGGCTGTGAGAGAGGTGTCTTTGCTGCAGCCCCCCTTACCTGCTCAAGCACAGGAGCCATAGGTGACCACGGCAGCACAAAGCCCACCCAAGAAGCAAGGAAGAGCCCAACCGTTTGCTGACAAGCACCTACCTGCCGAGCAGTGTCTGAGACTGCTGTGTTCAAACCTGAGCTCCTCTCCTTCTGCATGAAAAGCAGCTAAGGAACAAGCATAATGAAAACATCGCCTCTCAAATTAAAATCAGGTGCCACACAATAATGGCAGACACACAGGTGGACATTTCTATCCAGCAGACAGCACATACAAGCCTGACTGATACCAATTGATTTAAATCAGTGCAAAACTTTGCATAAAGCCATCATTCCTGTACCAGCGTTGCCTGCGTAGGGATATCTCCCCTCCATAGCTCCCACACTTACCAGCACAAGTCCCATGCACTGCTGGGCCTTGAGGCAGCACAGGTTTAAGCTAGCTAAAGACTAGATACATGATCTTACTGAGGAATCACTCGATCCCATCCAGCCCTGCAGAAACACGGCACAGCTGGCGTAGAGGCAATGGCTCCGAACTGCAAGCTGTTCCCCTACACTGCTCCCTGCTGCCTTTGCTTGCCTTTTTTTTTTGTACAGAAAAATCTTTTCCTCTTTCCCACACTGATGAAACAACTTTTAATTTCTACTGTCTGGGTAGCCAAGTCCTCATTTTGGTTCCGCCCATTTAACATCTGTTAATGTCATTGTGAGATTCAGGATAACTTGTATGAATCAGGCCCACCAGCTTCAGGACTGCAGCTCAGAAAAAATAATGGTAAGTCAAAAGGGGTCTAGTTTTGTGCAAAGGGACAGCCCTTGTCCCTGTCCCCCTCCTTGTCCCCATGAAGTACGGTAAAGAAATGGAAAAAAGATCAAAGTTATATTCTTCTTAGTAGCACCCGGCTGCAGAGGGTTAATTTTATTAAACAGACACAGGATCCCATCATCTTCCCATTTTAAACGCCATTAGGTTTGGCTTCGGTTGCCCCCCAGTGTCTCTTCGGAAACCAGTGGGCTTCCAGGGTGGGGAAGGTGGATGTTTCACTCCAGATGGATCATTTCAGGGAAACAGCTTTGTCAGGTGAAAAGAATTGGGTCCGTGTTGCTGTAACTTCCTTCCTTAGCAGGTATTTTCATACTGCTACCTGTCAGCTGGCAGGGCAGTGCGTATTCATGGGAAACTGGGAGGTTTAATGAGTTAATGTTCAGTGATATCAGTTCCGTAACCTGCAGCCACCCAGTTGCCCTGAACACTGAAAAGAGCTAGCAGGACAGTGGTTAGTAAAGGGAACTCTCTTGTACCTGTATTGTCCCCACAGAGGTTGTTTGGGGGTTTAAAGCAGGGCAGACGTGGCCCACTACAGACAGAGACAGGTTTCATAGAAATAAGAAATGGTTTGGGTTGGAAGGGACTTTTGAAGATCATCTAGTCCAAACCCCTTGCCATGGACAGGGACATCTTTCACTAGATGATGCTGCTCAGAGCCCCATCCAGCCTGGCCTTGAACACCTTCAGGCATCCACAACCTCTCTGGGCAACCAGCATCTCACCACCCTCATCATAAAAAACTTCTTCCTTGTGTTCACTCATTCAGTTTAAAACCATTGCCCCTTGTCCTGTCACTACAGGCCTTGGTAAAAAGTCTCTCTCCAGCTTTCTCATATGCCCCCTTTATATACTGAAAGGTTGCAATAAAGTCTCCCTGGCACCTTCTCTTCTCCAGGCTGAACAACCCCAGCTCTCTCAGCCTTTCTCCATAGGAGAGGTGCTCTAGCCCTCTGATCAATTCCATGGTCCCCCTCCAACAGGTCCATCACTTCCCTTGACTTTAAAGTGTTGTAACTGAAATGCATTCCTTTTCTTCTTTCCCAGGCTCTGTCAACCAGAAGCCCACCAAGCCCAGAGGATGACACTGCCAACCATCAGTGAGTACCCTCTCCTTTTATTTTATCTTCAGGGGGGAAAAGCAGCTGGAAGGAAGGGACCATAAAGGGGTAAGCTATTCCTGCATGCCTCCTGTGGTGCGAAAGAGAGATGGGAGTGGTGTCAAATGGTTTACAGCCCTAAATATTCTGCCCTCTACCTATTTGCCAATTAAAAAAATCCAGGACCTGTGCTGAAAAGATCCAGGCTCCAGCTCAGGTACGGTATAGAGATTTGTTCCTGGTCATGAGCAATACAGAATTTAGGATGTCCACATGTCACAGAGGCATCTTGAAGGAGCTTGCGAAAAGCTGGGGAGGAGTGCTCCAACAAGTAGCTCAGGCCCTGGCTCACCCACAGGTCATCTGTGGGCTCTGCAGCATGTAGAAAAGGAGGATAACTCTTGGCTCCCCAGGAATCATAAGAGAAAACCCATGAGACACTCCCATGCTACACCAGTTAGAGACATGAGCGTCCCTCAGGGACAGGGGAATGGTGGGGACCTAGTGCACTGTGTGTCAAACAAAAGAAATCTGAAATCTTCCTTCCACAAGCAAAAGCTACCAGGCTGACTGTGCCTCTGAGCCTGCCTGCACCAAGAGCGATGGGAACAGTTTGATGTACATGTTAAAGAAACCCAGATTAAATGAAAAGGCTTGAAAAAACATCTTAAAATATCATCTCCTTACGCTAAAGAGTGACTCTCTTCAACGTTAAGCTCTGACAGTCATCCAGTCCCTCTGCTCCTGCAGCACTCGAGAGCAGACTAAGCTGCAGAACCTGGCCGTTGAGCTGTGTGACCTATTAATGCCAAGCAGCGCTGGTGGATGCGACACGAGAGCCCAGGCGCCAGCCACCATCCTCCCTCCTCCTTTCCCTCCCAGCTGGCAGGGAGCTCGCCTGGAGAGGTTGCTGGTTTCAGGAGTGCTCGGGAAACACAGAATCACAGAATGGTTGGGGTTGGAAGGGACTTCTGGAGATCATCTAGTCCAACCCCCTGCCAAAGCAGGTTCACCTACAGCAGGTTGCACAGGGTCGCGTCCAGGCGGGTTTTGAATATCTCCAGAGGAGGAGACTCCACAACCTCCCTGGGCAGCTTGTTCCCAGCTTTCCCAACAGCAAGGCTCGTATGGGTGCTCACGGGGACCGTAACCTCTCTTGGGCTCTCCAGCATCCTTGATGGGCCTTGGGCTACGATGGCAACTGAGCAGTTTCCTCTGGGGGTGCACACCCAGCCCTGCCACAGTCCCCCACCGAGCTCCCCAGCCCCAGGCTCTCACTGGTCCCTCTTATAGAATCATAGAATGGCTTGGGTTGGAAGGGACCTTAAAGATCATCTAGTTCCAACCCCCCTGCCATGGGCAGGGACACTCTTGTCCCCTGCCAGTGCTTTCCTTCTCCCTCCCTCTTTGAAACACAAAGGGAAGACTTGAGACAGCAGAAACTAGTTTCTGATCTGGGATGACGGAGCAGGAGCTTCTTTTCATTTAGATAACATTTACTTTACAGCCGCTGCAGAGCCCCTTAGCGCAGCTCGTGTGTGAAGTGCCTGTACTGCCCGTGAAAAGCAGGGCTGCAATTTCTGCTGGCAAGAGCTGCATGCAAACATTTTTTTTTAAATTGTCCAGCACCCAGCAAAACTGCATTCTGAAGAAATCAAATCAAATCAAATCAGGCCCCAGAAACAGCAGCTGATGTGCGTAGGTGTCTCATCCTTCACCTTTCTGCGGCTAGAATTATTCTAGATAAACACTCACGTTACAAGCAGCAAAAATCAGCCTCGTTGCTGACTGAAGAAATTCCCATAAAGCCAGTTAAAGAAGAAATAAATGTCAAGCAAGGAGAAAAAAAAACTAGATATGGAGACGTAACACTATCTGCCAAGAGAGCAGGCACGTGAGAGAGATGCTGTAGGTGTGCACCTCCTGTGCTGCAAATATTCCTTATGTGTGACACCACGTAAGTGTCTAAACCAGGCCCTAATAAATACCTTCGATGCGCATGTGAACACAGCTGGATGAATTCCTGATCGTGCTGTGTTACCTCTCTTTCCCCCCGCAATTCTTTTGTGAACCGCTCTTCAGCATCAGGTCAGGTACGGGCGGGGTGGCACAGCCCGGGAACGCCGCGATGACCGTGTAATTGCTGCCCAGGCTCCTGTCACTGGCGGAGTTACCGGGGTGTTGTTTTGACCCATTTTTCAGCTGCAAAGTCTTGCAGAAGGCATGTTAATGATTAACCCTGGACTTTCCCATCCTGAGCAAAACGACAATAAACAGTGGCCTAGATTCACCCCAACCTAATTTTCAGCCACTGAACTCAGGTTTCTACCTCGGAGCTTGTCACCCTCGTCACTCATCAGGGGCATCATTGTCACCAGAGCCTGCAGGCAGCTCTCCCCCACACCAGGCAGCTGCCTGACCCCAGGGACATGGCACTGCCAGCCATCCCCACTGCTGGGATCTTGCTCAAAGGTGCTTTTGCTCGCTTTTGGTCTAATTATGCCCTTTGCATTCCCTTCTCCTCACTGCATAGTTCATTGTCTTCCCATTTAAAAGAAAAATAAATTCTTCCTTCCCTTAATAATCTGTAAACACAGAGAGGCCTTTAGCTGAATTGGAGCACAGTTCTTGCTTTCCTCTTTCCTAAATTGCTTTGCTTTAGCCCCTTAAATCACTTTTATTGCTGCCTTCTAAACTCCCTCCAAGCTGTTAATAACTTTTTAGCAATGAGATCCCCAGAAATCCGCACAGAAATCTTGATGGAGTTGCATTGGCCTTTTTTACTTTGCTGTCATGCCATGCTGTAAATTCCCCTCTTCAGCTAGCTCTTTCCCTCTCAGCATTGCTCCTTTCCAGGTTTCTCTCTTCCCCAGAACATCTGGGGTCTGCAAAATTTCCCCCTCAGCGTATTGACATGTTATTTTCAGAACTGGAAAGTCTAACAGCCCTCAACTGGATTTGACATGATTGCAAGCCCTGACCTGCAGCCCTGGCTGTGTGTGGACAAGAGCAGCAAGGGGCCTCCTCTCCTGCTGGAGCAGCCAGAGGGGCAGAGGAGTAGGCTTGTGGTCCACCAGCTCTGTCCTGCCCACCTCCTGCGCTTGGGATTTCCCTGCCACAGCCACTCACTGAATTCTGGGACCAGCAAAAATGGGACCAGCCAGTGGAGCTGCATCACTGAGATCAAGGTTCAGGCTGGGAGGGCCTCAGGAGGTCTCTAGTCCAGTCTCCTGCTCCAAGGTGGATCAGGTCAGACCGCTCAGGGCTTTGTCCCATCAGTTCTTGAAAGCCTCCAAGAATGGAGCCTGTTCCTCTGCTTGCTGTCCTCAGGGTGAAGTTTCTCCTTTTATCCACATGGAACCTCTCATTTTTTAATTTATTTCTGTTTTTCCGTATTAAATGATGCGGAACTTTGCCGCAACAACAGAGAGAAGGAACACGAGCAGCAACTTGCTCTTCCTTTGCTCTTGAAACAAACCCTCTCGATTCCTCTCAGTTCTGGGATGTGCGTGGCAGGTGAGGTTTGCTTTTGTCTTTTTAAACGCACATCAATGTTTCAATGAGTACCAGTTTTACCTGGAGATTTTCTCCCATGCTTGGAGGTCACAGTGCAAGGCAAAGAATCAGGAATAATTAACAGCGGGGAATTATGTAACCGCTAAGAGAAACAATGACTCTTCTGTGGGCCTGCAAGGGAGCTGCCAAGAGCTCTGCCTCTAATTCATCACGTAATATAAAATTAGTTTAAGGATTGTCACAGTGCAGAGTTTAAATCAATAAATCGTGTGTTTAAGTCAGATTTCTGCATTTCCTTCTCCCAGTTCTTGCTTTGTAGTTGCTGGCAGATGGTTCAAGCTCTCAGACTTGTAGCTTTCTTCCCAGCTCTCATTTACTGCGGTGGAAACTGGATTGCTCGCAGACCATCAGCAGAAGGGAAATGAATGTAAGGAATAAGCAGAAGAGTCCACTTGCTAAATCCCATTTGCTGCCAGTAGAACTGGCCATCAAGGGCATGGGGAAGCATAAACAAGTGTAGGACACCCACATGGCCCAGCCGCCATGCCAGCTGGTCAATCAGGTGGCTCCAGGAAAAACATCAAACTATTTCTGACGCGCAGGGGGCATGGTGTTAGAACAGCTAGGTCAGAGCAGCTGGGCTGGGCAGAGGCCTTTCTGACCTGGACAGATAAGAACAGAGGAGGGGTTGCATTGGTGCCGTTTGCTCCACAGCGACAGTGGCAGGACGCTGGCTGCTGCCTGTTTGAGGAACGTTGCGGGTGCTCCCTTGCCCAAGGAGAACAGTCCTTGACTGTCAAAGACAGCTGAGGGTTTATGAAAGCACCTCCCCTAGAAGGCAAAGTTTCCTTAGAAAAGCATTTCAGGGCTCTTTTCTTCCATTCTGGTTCTGCATTCATTTACCTGCTTTGGGGCAGCTCCTGAGATCTCATCTAATAAATAGGTCCTCAGTTTTTTTCACTAAAGGATGCTAATGACCAAATTCATCCCAGCTGCAAGACCAAGGATGAGAGAGATCTCATCCTTAGAGAAATTGTAAGTCAACAGATGCTAAATAACGAGTCTGGGACAGAGTTAAGAGCCATGGTGTTGGATATGAAAATATCTCCTCTTTGGCAGGCAGCCAACCACCACAGAAAACGATTTATTTCTTGCTTGTTTGTTTTACATCAGTGGATTGCCACAAAGTAAGCTCACCAATCTCAGTTGACATGGCATGACAGAGCACTTTACAGTTTGGATTTACCAACTCGAGTCTCCACTTAGCTCTGCACCTCACCATTACCTCCATTTCATGGAGCCATGTGCCCCAGCTTCCAGAGATGACTAACCTGATGGCCTGGGTCACCTGCCTCCTGGTTCCCTACAAGGTTAAGGAGGAGCGCTCGCTTGTGAGCTGCTGTCTCCTCTCTTGAGTCCTGGAGGGAAAGGTCAAGTAGACCTATTTGGTAGTGTGAGCTACAGTGGTCAAAGCTTGCACAGAAGACTTTTCACTGTTTTCCCTCAGGCAAGTAGGGACAGATTTCCCTTGTACCCAACATAAACCACCTCCGATAATACCAATAAAACCCATACAACTTCCCTTTGAATCGTACATCGGCTCCCACTCGTGGGAGAGTTGTGCTGATGTGAAAATAAATAAAAGCCATAAGAGCAGTTTGAGGTAGGTGCGTTCATATTTTGGTTGAAACTCAAATCCCTTACAGATACAAAAGAAAAACTCTTTCTGCACAGAACCTTAAAACTAGTAACTAGGGTAAAGGTTATGCAGTGCCTTAACCAGGCCTTGAACCTAACTCACCAAAAGGTTATGGGAGTTTGATCTGGAACATTGTAAAGACTGTACTGTAATGAACTCACAGTCTAAAATAGATGCCAAGTGGTAGCAAATGTCAGCAAGCGATGCCCCTGTGGGGTATGGAAACTAGACGTGACAGAGTATCTGTGTCTCAGAAAGCCACACGCAGCTCCATCTTTCCATTCACAAAAAAAATGAAGTAAAGGTTGTCTTCTGTCTTCAGAGCTTGATTCTCTCTCGTAACACCAATAACTCGTTCCCTTCCCTAGCAGGTGCCCACAAAGGAACAGCAAGAAGCCGGTGGGGCAGTCCACAATTTCATATGATTACTCGGAGGAGGAGCTCATGGCAAGCATCGAGAGGGAGTACTGCCGCTGAACCCAACCCCACGCCACGAGAACTTCAAGCACATTACTGGAAGCCCAGCTGGAGCAAAACTGCTGCTGACAAAATAACCCCTTGCACAGCGAGACGGCATGGGAGAGGTGGGTGGCAAAGGGAGGTGGAGCATGAGAGGCAGGGTGGCTGCTTAGGAAGCATGGAGGAGAAAGCCCTCCTGACCACTTCTGAGTGACAGCGTGAAGATCATCACCAACTGCTGATTTCTGATCGGTGCCGCTGGAAGAGGGACCAATTCATCTTGTGAATCAATATCTAGAAGCTCATTTCTAAATGGTATTTACAAATGAAGATGTACTAGAATTGAAGTGTCATACTAGAAGTGTTGAGACATGGTGCTTTGAAAGAAGATCTTGTTTTATCTTAGCAGGGAAAAAAAATGAAGCAAAATCATTTGGTTCAGATCTCACTTAAGGGGGTGTTACATGAAATTCCTGTTCCTGCCACTTAAAACAGGCCAAATTCAGTCTTTGCACTGTGCAAGCCTCTGGTCCAGGTCTGAATTTGGCACTGTCTCTTCGAACGTGGTCTTCTCCCCAGCATGGGATGTAAGGTGAAAAGACGAGTGAGCCCACCATCCAGTATGTACGCAACATCATTCCAGAGTTGAAATCCCATCGCTTAGGCAGACGAGGCTCCTGGGAGCCATCAGGGAGCACAGGATCTGTGCAATCCCTTCGGGGTGGGATTGGTGTGGTACCTGGAGCTCCTTGGTGTGGATCCTCCAGCAAAAGCAGGAGGCATGTCCCCAGTGCTGCCTCGCTGCGGCCAGCCATCATCCATCTTGAGAGGGACTTGCACGCTATTGTAGAGCAGCTGTTTGCGATCAGTTTTCAGAATTGTCCTGGCCTTCCTCTTTATTTCTTGTACGTAACCCAGAAGAAAAATCACTACATTTTACCATTAGCTGACTACAAAGTAAAAGAGAAAGTCAGCTCTCCAAAGAAAACCATATATTTTCAGTGCTCCCTGACAGGGAAGCCTGGTATTTTAGAGTTTCTGCCTTTATTTTATCTGCATCTTATTGTGTTATGAGTAGCTGCTTATTATCAGAAGTAGAAAAATACCTTATTTCTGTCTTCAGCTGAAGCATAAAAGATATCAGATGACATCTTCACATAGGCTGTATAAATGCAAGAGGAAACAGCAGGACACATCTTAAGATACTGTATTTTAACTTCTTTGTAATTCCTGGTATCTGTGAAACAGAAATAAATGCATCGGTACTCTGTGTAGCTCTCAGTAAAGGCATCAAATGTTGTTTTGAAAAAGGCTCTCCAGCTTACGTGGCAAATCGTCTTACGGTACCTGCAGAGACTAAGCGAAACGCATCCTTGGAGTATGGCAGGAGGGATGCCATGAGGCAGACACTAGATTACACACCTGGCACACATAGTCATGCTCCAGTTGTCTTTCGTACAGCAGCCGTCAGGAAGGCTGGCCATCATGCTCTGCCTGAAGGCTCAGGAGCTGCCAGGCAGCCCGCAGAGTTGGGCAGCAGAACGGGGGACAATCTCCCGCAAAGCTACACGAGCTTGGAGGCAAGAGCTCGCAGCACGCCAGCCGGTGCGCTTTGACAGGATGAGAGGTAATGGTCTTAAACTGAAAGAGGGTGGATTTAGATTGGGCATAAGGAAGAAATCCTTTACTGTGAGGGTGGTGAGAGACCGGGACAGGTTGCCCAGAGAGGTGGTAGATGCCCCATGCCTGGAAGTGTTCAATGCCAGGTAGGATGAGGCTTTGAGCAATTGATCTAATGGATGATGTCCCTGCCCATGGTCATCTTTAAGGTCCCTTCCAACCCAAGGTGTCCCTGCCAAGGTCATCTTTAAGGTCCCTTCCAACCCAAATATTTTTTTGATTCTATGATTTTATGATACCTTGGTGGCCTAGAAGTAGAGAGCAGATGTCCTTGTGTAGCTTGGGGGAAGTTGGGTGGGCCCTCTGGAGCAAGGGCTCTCCAACCCTCCTGAAGAAAATCCAATTTTGAATGATAGCACATTATTTTTTGGCAGGAACAGTCATTTTTAGACCTACTAATGCTGCTGAGCTGTGGCAGGAACACAGTGTCAAGTGTCAGCAGGCAGATTTCCCAGAGGTTGTATTAGTTTTCAGTAGCTTTCAAAGATCTACTGGGGCGAGCAGAACATGCCTGTGGAGAGCAGGAAAAACACAGGAGACCTGCTGACTCCAGCACCATGGGTGACCATGGTACACCATACCCTGACTTGCTTTAATCAATGCACTGTTTTAGATTTCCCTTGAATTTGGATTTCATTCTTTTGGCCAGGAAACTCCTTGTGCTGATGTCCCCAGAGTCTCTGGCACATGTGGGGAGATGCTTCAAGGAGCTTGGTTGCAGCTCCTCCGTCACGTATTGCCATCCTTTTGGGTGGCCTCCAGTGACACAGCAAACCAGAAGGAAAGCCACGCTGCCGTCAGACCACGCTGCAACACCAGCAGACAGGGCACCATGGCAGCTGCCCCCGCACCAGGCAGAGCAGGCAGCTCAGGCAGGGACCGGGACTCTGCCTCCCCCCAGGGTCCCTCCACCTGTGCCCAGCCTCCACTCTGAGAGTTTCTCTCTCTGAGGCTGCATTTGATGACTGGTCCAGGTAACAGCTCTACAACACGTTTCAGGCTCTCCTAAAGGAAAACCTGAGTATTAATAATTTTACAGAAAGTGACTAATAAAAAAAAAATGTAAACTGAACATATTCTCGTTAGATTGCAAGAAATCTCTGTTGAGTGAACACAGCAAACCACTAAGCTTCTTTACAAAATTAGCTTATCAAATAGCCAAGGGACAGGCAGGTTTCTGCACCTGGACTAAAGGTGCAGTGGGTTTCACAGGTAACCTTTTCAGCACCACTAAGAGAAAAGGAGGAGCCGCAGGAACATGGGAAGGTGCAGAAGGGAGTGATGCAGCTGGGACAGTCACTGCATCAGGGAAAAGCTGGGAAAAAGATGTTTTGGGATGCAAAGAGAGGCCTCAGACTGTGCCATGGTCTTGCAGGCTTTCTCTGTGCTGTGAGACGATGCGTGCTCAGTGCTGTGCTCTGACCATAGAGCCAGCCGGCACAGAACCACTCGATCTTATTCTCACACCATCCAGAATGGGGTGGTGGTACCCACCCAGCTCCCCAGTCTGCCCAGGAATCGTCAGGGACTGCGCTTCTCCACCTGCGTCAAACTGCAGCCAGCAGTGTGCCAAAACCTGGGGGGTGGCCGTGGGGTTTGTGGCTAGGAAGGCACGATTGCACAGTTCAACTGCCTGGTCTCAGTGTAGGGATGCTAGATCCTTTGCAGGTAAAGTATTGAAGAAGTACCTGAGCCCAGACTAATTTCAAAAGAAACTTCTTGAATTAACTGCTCTTTAAAAAAAAAAAAAAAAAAAAAAAAGGACAGTTGCACAATGGAGACCACGCTGGCACACCTCAGGCAGTGAATGCTGACATCCCACCAGCTGAATTATTGGAAAGTTTATTTTCTTTTTGTTGTATTCCTCTATATCCATCATCAAATCACAACTGCTTGTAAGATGAAAAATTATTTGGCTCGCCAGTACTTCCTCCTGCCCCTAAAACAGTTCTGCTGGAGTTAAACAGGGTTCTGGGGAGTCTCTAGTTCATCATTTTAGAAACTATCCCCCTGTCCAATGCACACAGCATAAGCCAGAGCAGCTGAGCACAGCTTCTGAGCTAACGCTATGAATCCCCATTAATAAAACAGCAATAGGCCATGCGTATTAACCACATTACTACGTTATTCACTTAACAAAGACAAACGCTACACACCATGTTTTGCACCAGTCCAAAAGGAGTACAGGACCCTGGCTGGCCAGCTGGCTGTCCATACACACCTCCTATTACTACTATTTTTTAAGTGAGGCAAAACTGCAGTTGCTGAGAGGACTGAAGAGGGTCATATTTTCAGCTAATCATGAAAAATTACTCCTTAGTGCATGAACAGATATCGCCACTTCTGAGCTTAGTGACTTCCACAAGTTCTGGAGGTTTCTTACCTGGCCATGCAACAAGATTTTTTTAAATTACTCAACTCAAGATCTGAAAAAATGAAACTAATGAACTTGAAACTACAGAACCAGTTTGCACACTTACTCAGACTCTCGATTTCACACAAATATGGGTTTTTCATGTGCAAACAAAAGCTTTGAAATCTTTTTTTCCCTTTCTTTGTAGATGCCTTTTCTTTCTGGCAGCACTGCGATGGATGCTGCTTCTCTTCGCAGAGCTCTGCCTTTGGAGTAGCCCAGTTAGTGGGCAGAACTCTTTCCCAAAGAGCAGCTAAGAAAACAGATCAGTGAGGGAGTAGTTTTAGGAAGTCTTTTACCTGGTGTATAGCCATCCAGCGAAATCTCCTACAAGCTTCAAGAATTTGATCAAGAGCTGTAGGTAGACTTGAGTGAGGAAAAAGCTGTGACTTGATCCATGCTTTGGTGAGATGGCTGGAAAGAACGATGAAGAACAGCTAGTCACCATAACCATAGCTCCTCGGGACAGGAGGTCTTCATAGTCCACCTCCATCTCCGGGACCCTGAATGCTGGCCCTTTTGCCTAGTGTATGTGGGGGTGGCCCCTGTACGCATGTATCTACCAGCATCCCATTGCCAAGACCACAGCAGTTAACTTGGCAATAGTTTCCTGAAGTGTCACATCTAGCGCTTTGCTGTCATCTGCTCTTCTTCCCACCCTACATGCTTTTCTTCAGCCTCCTTTCTCTGAGGATCAAACCCCCACAAGCTTTCAGCCAAACTATTTCCACACGCTCACCCTAGAAGCTGAAACAGAGCTGCTGCCCCAGATGAGGTGCAGCCCTGGAGCTGTGCCACAGGAGCGTGGTGGAGCTCCCCACCACTCTTGGCAGGGGAGGTGCCAAGAGCTGCCTGGCACAGACTGCATCCACAACAGGTTGGATTTTTTTCCCCCACTCTGGACGCAGGACATGGCAATTATTTGCATAGGATGAAGTGGGTTTATCTGAACAACGATAAACAACAGAAGAGAAATTGAACTCTGAACTTGAGAGAGACTACAAGGGAGAAAGTCAGATCTAAAGTATTCTTCCCATGTAGGAAAAACTCTCTCAGGAAAAGGTATGCCCCAGCTTCCTCAAGTTTTCTGCACTGCAAGATGTGCCCATGGCCTTCTGCACACATCAGGATGTCAATGCCACCTGATTTCCTCCTCCTGCACTCAAGGACTGAAGCAGAGATTGGGGAAGACTGAATCTGACAGAGGACAAAACTAGTTTGGAAAGAAAATGCCTCAGTGCTAACATACTCGCTGCAAGGAAGGTAATCCCGTGGACCGCGTGGACTGCAAGCAGACACGGCTGAGGCTTTGAAGCATCCTCCTGAACCATCTTGCCATTTCCTTCGCCTGTAGGTTGCCAGGTTTTGAGTCACTATTTACTTTCTGCACACATGGAAGGAGTTTGCCTTTTCGTGGCCATAGCCTGCCTGCCTCAAGCTGCCTTGCCAGACATGAACGGAAGGTAAACAGGCAGATGGGCTCAGATTAAGCTTCCAAACCGGTTAGAAGATTTACCCCAGCAAATGAACTCAAGTCAGATGCAACCCTGAGGCAGGATTTAGCTCACAAGAGATAGCAGATGAAGTGCCACCTTCATCATTCACAGGATGCTGAGTGCAGCTTTCACAGCTGGAAGCGGCAAGTTAGTCAGAGCTGTAGCCTAAGGAGCGCATCGGGCATGCAACCACTCGGCAGCACAGGCCACCTCTGCCCACCCAGCACCGCAGCTGTGGAACGGATTCACGCTTCCAGTACCCTAACTGCAAGCAGATCGGTGCTCATTGTTTTGCGAGCAAGACGAGGCAAGCTGCCACTAGGCTGGATTTGGCTGTATAACCACATGCAGGAGAGCAATGCTGGTCTAACTGCAAAATGTAGCATTAAACCAACGGACATTTGAGCGCACATGCGTTTCTCTTTAGAAAAGTATTACTTTTCATGGATACAGAACGGCTGCAAGATAGAAAGACTTTTGCCCACGATGCCTGTGTTAGCCCAGCAGCTGGGAAGCCTTCCTCACGTGCGAGCTGTTTTCTCTCACAGGATGAAGCTGTTCCAGGCTCCAGCCCCATGGACATGTACCGAGTGCACCTCTGGGCTGCTCTAACAGCTCAGACCACAGCTCGGTTCTAAGGAAAAGCAGAAAGACAAGGACAGAACTGTGAAATCCATAGTCGCGTTTCATGTAAGCAAACCGAGGGAGACAATATAAAAATTGGCAAAAAAAATTACAGGTATTGTTTAGGATATGACCTGATGCTCAGAAAAATCTTCCTAAAAAACAGTAGTAGGAACAGACAGGCAGGACATCTTCCCCTGGGAGTCAAAAGCGTTCCGGAGACCTGCAGAGCCCAGGAGCTGAAGGGTTTGTCCTACTCTGCCAGAGCATTGATCCCTCAGTAAAGCCTTCCCTTCCAGTTGTTCTCCTGAGGGAGGAGCAGAATCATCCATGGGATCTTCTCTTTTCATCTTCTGCACACTTGCAAGAGCAGTGGGCTCTTCTGCAGACAAAGCCTTGAGTCACCCAGTTCACTCTCTGAGGGCTCTGACTGCAGAGATTGAGTCACCTCGCAGTGAAAAGCTGTGACAGAAAGCTGGTGGCACTACACCCTCTCCCCTCCTTCTCTTCCATTAAAACATGACCTGCTAGAAATAAACATTGCTGCAATTTGGGAACCGGTCAGAGGGAAAGAAACAGCAGAGATACTTAAAAATTTAAAGCAGTTGCTGCTGCTGTGACCATGGCTGGGACACCTCTTTCCCAGCTGAGACCCGGAGGCCTGCCAGAGCCACCTCCCCTCCAGAGCGCAGGTACACGGGAACGGGAAGAACTAGGGCAAATGCAGCCATCTTTTGAGTTCAGTTCTCATCTCTTCTTTATTTCCAGCACTCATGCCATGCACAGCTTGTGATGCTAACAGAGCAGCACTCAGACCGTCACCTTTTGTCAATAGCTTCTGGAGGCCATGCTAGAACAGTTATGAACCCCAAGACTCGTGTTTTCAGACAGCATGCAAAAACCCCAGACCCTGGCGGTGGTGTACGTGCTCTAGCAAATACATAAGCAGCATTGTGTAAAATTATAAATGGACAAGCACTGGTCAGTTTACAACAGGACCCAAAAAGTCCTGCCTTCACAAGTGAACTAGCAAGTCCCAAAGTCTTCACTGGCCTAGATATATAACCTAATCGAGATGGATTTACATAGTTCTGGAACGGACGTGTATGAAACCTGAAAATTCACAATTTTTTTGATGATTTAAAACCAGTCACATTACATACTTTTTATTTAATAAAAGTTAAAAACAGGTACAAAAATGTGATTCCATTTCTTTAAAATATAGGCTCAAAATAAGAAGACTGAACAATAGAGTTCAGGCAGTAAAGTGCAAAGAGAGCAGTTACCCCAGTCATGCTTAATCCATAAATAACCCTTACACAGCAGGAAGGAATAGAAACAGCAAACAGCGCAGAGGCAGCCACGCTGCAGCTCAGCTATTCACACACATCCCCAAGAGAAAGAGCTGCACGTCCCGGGGAGGGGTGGCAGAAGGCAGCGCACACCTCGCAGGAGCGGGCTGCGAGGAATCGCAGGGCAGGTAAAGCTAACGAAGAGGGAGCCGTCACTATTCCACATCGTAACACACATACGCACCACGCTTTTTGAAATGCCGTATTCTCCAGTCCATCATTTCCCCCCCATGATGCAACAAACCAACATGACAACTTATTAAATTATGAGCTGAGTTTCCAAACTGTTTTGCTCAGGTGATCACCATAAATGTCTGTAAAAAAAATTAAATTACTACGTTGGCTACTGGACTGAGACAGGACGCACTTTCCAGTTATAAGCATGCTAAAATGGCATCCAAAAGTCAAACTTCTTGTGCTAAGGGACCCCTGAGCAAAAAAAAAAAAAAAAAAAAAAAAAAAAAAAAGAGCAGCAATGTCTTTCCTCACCACACAAATTTGGAAAACTGGGTATCGACGCAGAACAGCAACACAAGCACCCACGTTACCAGGCAGAGGGGTTTCAGCACGAGGTTTGCATACGCACACGCTCAGCAGCACGTACGCTGCGGTCAGTGGGGTTACAGCGCCTGTCGAGTGAACGGGACGTGGACACTTCAAAGGTCAGGCACAAAAACTTCAGTACACTTAGCACAATACTCTAGTTTAGTACAGTCTGAAAACTTACTACTGTTAAATATAACTATAGACTTAAGTGTAAAAAATTATGATATATTCTGCTTTCAACTGCAATAGGTCTCTGCCGATTTCATGGAAGTGCTGGCTGAGATCAGCAAGTCTGCACTTCCATAGAACCGTGCTTTGCCCCCACCGAGAAGCAAGACCAGGATTTTAGAACAATAAAGTAGTACAAGAGAGAGAGCATTCCTAATTACCCACATTTTACACAACCAGGGAAAAAAGTCCTCCTCAGTGCTCAACTAAGCTTCAGCACAGGAGTGGCTGAAGGAAGAAGAGTCCAGAAGGAATAAACCCTACAGAAATATTTCACCCAGCAGGTGAGCTGTCTCCCAGCAAAACAACCTCGTGCTTCACAGCACAGCAGCTCTGCTACAATACGTACGCAGGTCCTTCCACACCACGGAAACTGAGCAGGCCGATTGTGCTACGGCATTTCGTTTTATTACTCATACCATGCCGTTACAACACAGCACTCCTGCAGCCAGTGATTCCACTTCTTCGCCATATTTACACTTGGTGTAAAAGAAAATCCATTCAACAGAGAGAATATCTCATTTAATAGAAAAGGGTGATTTCATACAAAGTACTGTGGAGAAGTATAAGGCCACATGAAGAGCATCATCAAGTTGACACGGTGGCTATTTCTTAAGTCAAGACATGATTAGTACTTCCTCTGGTGCTTTGATACAGGTAAATGAAAGCCTCCAACAATTTCCTATAAGGTGCACAAGCATTCATGATACATAAAAAACCCTTAATTTTCTATTTCTCCTGTACTCAAAAAAAAAAAAATAGAGACCCAGCTAATTATTCACGGGTTACCTTGCCATTTTTGCATTTTTCTGTAATTTTGATATGCTGGTTTAGTAGGACTGAAAGTAAAGCGTGGTTTTTAGTGTCAAAGCTTCTAAACAGTGTTTGTGCTTCTACCTCCATCAGAGCAGTCTGGCTCCTCCAAATTTTGCTCCGGTGGAGTGTGGACTCAGGAATGCCCAGTACGTCAAACTTCTACCGGAAGTTACAACGACTTCCACTTGCAAAGGATATGAATTTATAAAATGTTGAGGATTTCAACACTTCTTTTCTGAAAGAGTCATTCTGGTTTGGTTTGTTTTAAAAATGATGACACAGTTGGATCTCAAACCTCCAATGTCACCTGCGTAAGGAGGGTGTAACAGCACCAGCCCATTGCAGGATCACGATCTACAAGTGTGAAAATCCCAAGCACTACGAGTTATCAAATATAATGTGTTTACAAAACACATAATACTCTGAATGCAATTCTTTAGGTTTACTGAAAAAGAGTTTCCAAAACTCTGGGTCTCATCCTGCACAACCCTACTAATGCAGGTCAAGTAATTTGCCTGCATATCAAGACCAAAATGAATAAATACAAAATATATTTGGTATAGAAAATACCAGTATAAAAATTAAAAATCACCCTGTTTTA
The DNA here is from genome assembly GCF_013368605.1 of Nyctibius grandis. Taxonomy (NCBI): domain Eukaryota; kingdom Metazoa; phylum Chordata; class Aves; order Nyctibiiformes; family Nyctibiidae; genus Nyctibius; species Nyctibius grandis. The sequence goes on along the minus strand of NC_090658.1, from coordinate 116,127,285 downwards.
CTGTCCATCAAAATATTAACAGCAAGCATTACAAGTGACTTTTTTTAACCTATTGCCAAAATCATTTCCAAAGAGTTCTGCTTTCCTGAAGTGCTGGTGATTGCATTTGCCCAAGTATTGAAAAAAAACGAACAGGGAAGGGACGAGGAAAGATAGGATGGATTTCTCGCATAGCATTATTAACAGAGGACCTAAAGGAAACTAAAGTATGCACAATCACGGGGGAAAAAAAGCCACTGTCAGTTCTGTTGTAGCTGTCAGAGCTCTTCCTGATTTTCAGAAAGTTTGTAGAGAAGCTTTCTCTCGCTAGCCCTGACAGACAGACGATGGCATGGGGATGAGCATACTCAGAGCATTGCTGCTTTTCGGTTTCTCTGCCATGGCAATTCTGTTGAGTTTGCCAACCTCTGTCTGCCAGCTGGGGATCTTCTTTGTGGTCATATGGCGGCGGGTGTGCTTGGTCAAGTGATCGCTGCGCATGAAGCGACGCTCACACACAGGACAAGCAAACTTCTTCTCTCCCGTGTGAGTTCTCCGGTGGCGTGACAGTTCATCTGAGCGGGCAAACTTCTTGTCACAGCCTTCCCAGCTGCAGCTGAAAGGCTTTTCTCCTGCAGAATATAAAGAAGCATAACTTACTTTTGAGCAGCTGCGTTACAGCTTTATCAAAGAACCAACTTACATCCTGCCTTTCAAAAACTGATGAATTCCACAGAACTGCTCATGTGCACAGTCAGCATTAGCTTAAGCTCAAGTTGTGTTCCAGAGAAAAATCATAGATATCGTTTCTACTTTTTCTCTCATATCTCTTTAAATGTTCTTTAATCAAGACTATTTTTTTAATTGTCCAAAACCTTAGTTTAAAGAAGAAGATTCTTCATAAAGCTACCTTATCCACTGACTGAACTAGAAGCAGCCCCCTTCCCCAACCCCTGCATGACCACAGCTCCACGGCCCCTGCATGCCATCAGCAAACGCCGTGGGCAAACAGGAAGCCTGGAATCGAGCCTCAGAGTCCTGCCGCTCGAGAGATCCAGTCCTACGCACAAACACACCGCCCCAGCGGGTGCTGCTGAGGAAGGCCTGTCCTGCCGTCCCCACACAGCCGGAGGTCCGACAGACAGCTGGGGGAGTTCTGCATACCCAGGAAGGACAGCAGTCAGGAACACTGTCCACATCAGCTTCTGCTCATCCTGCTTAACATCAGACCTATCCTAAACAACGTGATCTACTGTCTGCAAACCCCGTAAAGCTCAAGATAAACATCTACCACATGACCCAGATTTATGGCAACACTCTGGAGCAGAACAAAAGTGTCCAGCAGAAAGGAAGCCCCACAGAAGCGCTGCTCTTCTTTCAGATATTGAGAGGAAAGTTCTATGTCTGGTATGCATGATTCCACCTAGCTACTCAGTGAACAGGACAAAAGTAGGAAGAGAAAGGTGAACTACTCTGCCCCTCGACCCTGTAACACAGACTGGCCAGTGAGGGGTCAGCGTGCTTCGCCTCCCGTAGATGTCCTAGTCTTAATCACGACACAGGGACACACACAGCCTCCCTACGGAGCAGCAGCAGCATGCGCTTCAAGCGAGACACTTGCTGCTGGTCTATGTTTATCCTGTAGTGCCAGGTTGATTCAGCAGCCTGCAGCGCTTACTCTCAAGCCAGAAGTAGAAGCATTATTCTATCTCTGAGCTCTTATTTACAGGGATTATCAGCTTCGTACAGGGTTTAAGCTCTTTCCTTAAAGAAACTGTAAAGACAAGCTGGCAAACTAATGCAAATCCTGTCATGAAAGCTGTCATCCAAAACTACAGTGTCTGTGGGGCAAGGGAGGGTGGGGCAAAAAGCCAAGGAAAAACACAATTAGACAAACTTTTGAATGAGCTATTCTGTACCAATCTCCTGCTATGCCTGTCCCTCAACATCAGAAATAGTCCTTGAGAACTCAAAGTTAGTTTTAACTTAACAGGATCTTGGAGCCAGAAAAAGGATAAGTAAAACACATGCATACTATCTCCACACTGACCAGATTTTATGGAGCAAATCAGCACATATTAACTACAATTAATTTTCATTTACCTTTAAAATTCCCTTTCTGTAACTGAATAAACTGCTACGTTCCCGCAGTAGCTCTACTTCCTAACACAGTCGCCCAAAATCTCAATGCATTCCCACATAGCCTAGACAAAACTCTGGAAAAATGTGCAGATTCTGACTTTCTCTCTTTTCTTTTATTCATATAACAATTAAGACCAACTACGCGTACTACGGTTTGCTTACACCAGACCTCTCCATGCCCCAAAAAAAGGGAGTTGCACAATTCATTTCGATCTAGTCCAGATGGCAGGATTCCACTCAAATCTAAACACACACACACAGACGGCAAAGCTTTGCTCCAACTAAAGCACGTGAAATTCTACTAACACTATGGGGTCAGCTGAGGTCTCAGAACAAAGTCTGTCTTGTTTTGCTTGCCCACAGAAAATGAACATTCCTCCCTTCTCCGAGATGAGTACAAGTTTCCTGATCCCCTGCCTCTTCACTTTCCCACACCCTCCCCTCAAAAAATGTGCATTTCAGCACCCCAACGCAAGCCAATGCCGGAGCGACAAAGGACCCGCCCTGTCATACACACCAGTGTGGGTGCGAAGGTGGGCTTTGAGGTGGGAACTTTTGAAATAGGTTTTCTTGCACCCCGGGAAGTTGCAAACATAATTCCTCCGTCTAGAAAAGTCCATCTGGGGGGCGCAGCTTTGACCAGAAGCAATGAACACGGGAGCAGGAGCGAGTGGCAGTAACTTGGTGTTCCCAACAGTCATTACTGTTTGCGGGCACTGCGGTGTCTGTGTGACAGCAGTCTGTGGAAGAACCAACATGACAGTCCCCTGAGGCACAGAAGGTCCCATGAGTACAGGCTGAGAGAGCGGGGCTGTCTGCGGTAAAATAGGTTTCATGGGAGTTGAGACTGTTGGAGTTGAAGGCTTGACATAGGCATTGATCATACTGCTTTGTCCATTTAAAGGGATCATTTGACAGAGAACCTGGGGGCTTGAAACAGGGGCAGGTGTCACTGGGGTAGCTCTTTTTTGCAAGTCATTCTCACAATTCTTTGGTAAGTGGGTCTGTGGCAAAACAGGATGGACTGGTAGTTGTCCTTTACTGGTCACAATATCACTGGAGTCACATGCATAAGGTTGATGAACTGGAGAGGTTTTGTTAATTAAATCATCCGCAGCACACATGTCCTGTGGCAGTCTGGAATGTCTTCGGTCATCTCCACACCAGTCTCTGGAAGTGCTGCAGCCTGAAGTTACTTTTGTTTTCTCTTGCACAGCAGGAACGTGATGGTAAGCAGAACTATCACCTGTGTGACGTATCACACTTGTTGCCATGGCCCTGCGAGGCTGAGGGGCAAAGGATTCAGATATCACTGGCTTCTGGCTGCACTGTCGCTCCAGGTTGATAACAGATGGCTTGGTTATGGGAGAGGCACCGGTCGCTGATGTGACTGAGCAGGCAGCTGTATTTGCCATGACAGTCCTTGGTTTGGAGTAAGTGACTTGTGAGGAGAGAAGCATAGCAGCTGATAGCTCAACAAAGTCAGGGCTGTGCGGAGGGGTCATGCACTGCAAAAAAAAAGAAAACACCACTATACAGCAGTGTAATTTCATAGCACAATTTTTCACTGTCTTCACTGTGAAGAATAAAATTACACCACCTCCCCAGAATCTCAGAACCTGCCTCTTGGGACAAACTGATTAAAATATACATTGTATCTTCTGATAGCCATTCTGAATATGCTCAAAAGCATATTAATAAAAGCAAGGTAATGAGGCAGATGTAAACCTGCATGAAACATTGCATGTCTGCGCACTGCGCTACCAAAAACTCTCTCATTCCTTTCTCCTCAGCAGCTGTAAGAGCCTACGGGCACTCTGCTGTTCACACAAAACAGACTAGCAACAGATACCAGTACTGTACCATTTCAATGTCCAGCTTCCAGCAAGCCCTAGATCTTTTATCAATGATCACCCCACCAGCTGGTGGCCACTTCTGAGACACAGGCAAATGGAACTGCTCTGTCCCTTCTTATTCATCCATTTCTCTCTATGCTTTCTTGCTGCCACCACCTCTCCTTCCTCCTTTACCACTGAAATCTCATACCTGTCTCCTGTACTGCTCAAGAGACAGTGCCAACACCAAGCAGGAGAAGTATAAGAGAAATCCTCCAACCAGCTGCCATACTATCTCAGCCTCTTTCTTCTATTATTCCCCTTTTTCCTGGCATTACTGCATACTAGAAGCCTACTGGTTGAAATGCACCTTAACTGTCTGAAACCTGAATGGCATCAAGCCCTTTTTTAATACCTACTTTTGTTGCAACATAAAATGCAACAAAAAAAACTGTAAGTCAACTGACATTAGTCAGCCAGAGTAGATCAATGCTGTGGAGAAATAACACAATACACGTACAAACACATAGCATGAAAACTAATTAAATTGTCTATTTCATAATGGTAACCTGTGCTTTCTCTTATAATGACCAGAGTGAAGCCAAATGTCATCAAGAGCCTTTTTCGTATAGTGCTTGCAGATAAGTCGGTGTGAATCACCGAGGCTCACTCTGCCATTCGTACTCAAAGTGCTCCAAGAAACCTACAACAACCATCCAGACAGCATCCTCAGCGCACCTGTCAAATTAAATAACCTGTCAGCAAGGGCTTTCACATCCAGATTTAATAAGGGATCAAATCCCTACAGCTGCCATTCCAGAGACAGCAGAAAAACCCAAACTCAACATGCCCACCTCACTATTCTATGCATATACACACAGCGCTTGCTCTACTACAGCTGTTCCACACAGGGACACATGAGCAAAGTATCTTTCCCAGCCAAGTTAAAACGCTGCAGAGGTATAACTCCCAGATGTCAGGCATATTTGTTTTGCATTCATGTTTTTCTTACCAGAGTAGATAAATAGTCCTTTGGTAATTCAGGCGTAGCCTCAGCGTGCATTGTGAAATCACCAGAATCCGAGAAGGGCGTAAGTGGCCTTATCTTTAACATGTCACCTTTCTGCGATCTTTGACCCCAGGAGCTCATACAAACAAGCGCTTCAACGGCTTCGATGTCGTTCTGCTCCAAGGTGCTGCAGGTAGACCTTTCGCTGTCATGACGCTGCCTTTCACGGATAGACTCATAGATGTCCACAATGTCAACCTAAATGTAATCGGATTACTGGCTATTAGAACAAGTCAGAATACAAAGCTGACACCACCCACATACTGTCTGCTCACGATGAAGGTCATCTGAAACAGAGCCCATGCCCGCGGCAAGACTTATCAACCAGCTCAACTCTTACCCTCCCCCACCAGCTCATCTGCTTACCCCTGTTACGCTTTAAAAAAAAAAAAAAAAAAAAAAGGGTATTTGCGTAGCTCACCTTTCTAGAGTTACTTTCCTGGATTACACTGCTCTGAATAAACACAACCCATGCCTGCATACAAGCAAAAAGAGGAAAAAAATCCTGACTTCCAACCTTGTTTAGATACGGTTGTTTTCTGGACCCAAAAGACAACTGCTATTCAGCACTAATCTCATTCTGGTAACATTTAGAAGATAAATTTCAGCTGACAGTAAGATGCTTTAAGGTATGATCAATGATTCAGGGTGCCACACCTTGCAAAAGCATTTTAATCTTATTTTTACCAATAGGGAAGCCAAGGTCTGGGGGAAGGAAGGAATATAGCCTTCAAAGTGCAGTGGGAATTGTTTGTGTTGTACTTTAGAAAGGCATGATACTACATAGGTGCTAGGTATCCCAAAATGCACTACGAGTAAGGTGAAGACAAATATAATTATACTGATTTGTTCCAACTGCAAGCATCACAGAAAATTTGTGTGTGTGCATGCATTCACATGTACACAAAACACTTGACTTCTCTGCGAAAGGATAGACAAACTTCATAAAGCTCTTGCAGTGCTTGGCAGTGACTCCAAAAGCTACACGGCGCTGCTGGGTTATTGCTCACGTGCCAGCTCAGTCTCAAGCGTTCAAACTCTTCCAGTCTTCAGGTACATCAACTAACTGTTAAGGCTGGGATTAAGAAGCATGGACCAAGAATCTTGAGCCTAATGCTGTTACATAGAGGGCTTATATACTGTAGCAAAAGGGTTTTAACTAAAAAAGCAACAGCAAGCACCACCACACCGTTACTGTGGCCTGAAGCCCTAGAGGGAACTATACGTGTCGGGTGACATCACACACCGAAGTCAATGAGTTTTGTTACTGAGTTTTGTTAACTAAGGTGGAATGATCCTGGCTCAACAGCGTCACAAAGATGCAAAGCTGTGAGACATTGTCTCCACTATAGGGACATATATAGCAAACATGCTAAACTTAATGGATCCAAAATGCCAGTACTGCCTCACATAGGACTTTGGCTTGAAACAAGAGGTACCACACATGGAGATGTCAAGACTGGGGGGCAGGAAGGGGTTAAAGCACTCTAAAGCGATTAACTGCTCTGAGAGAGACTTCTAAGAATTTCCACTGAAAACAATGCGAACGGCAATGAGGGAAAAAACGGTGTTGCCTGCAAGCCTGGACCTGGACCGCCTGTCCAACGGGAGCCACACCAGGCGGGGCTCTGCACTGAGCAGCCCGAAAGCTGCGAGTGTTCCTCAAAGCGTGATCGCAGGCAACCAAGCCAGCAGACACATTTTTCCCAACCCTACGTTTCAGGAGAGCAGTTTTCCCTAAAGAAACATGAAAAAATCCTCACTTCAAAAAAAAACCCCAACCTAAAAAAGCCATTTTTCCAGGCGAGCGCTGCAGCCGGGCTCTCCCGCTGCCAGCGCATGGCTAACCGCGCCTGGCCGCCTGTCCTCACATCACCTCGCCGGCTGCCGGGCCCTACGTGCGCGGGCAGCTGGCAGGGCCGGTGCGGGCCCCCCACCCACCGCCGGGCAGCGCCTCTCCCGGCCCGCGGGGGCCGCGCCACGCCCGCCCGCTCCCCCCGCTCACGGCGAGTGCCCCCGGCCGGGCGGCGCCGCTGAGGGGCGGATGGCGGGAAGGGAAGGAGGAGGGGGGGGGGTGTAGGGCAGCTCCCGCCCTGCCGCCGCCCCCAGACGGCCGCCGCCCGACCCCCGGCAGGTGAGCGGGGCAACACCCGCCCCTGAGGGAACGGCACCGGCCCACCACCCCCCGCGGCGGGTAACGGTCCCACCGACGACCCCTCCCCGGGGTAAGTAACGGTCCCCAGGGGCCGCCGCCCCCGCTGAGGCGGTAACGGTCCCCGCGCCCCTGAGCACGTGCCCGCGCCGGACGGGCGCCCGCTCGCCTCCTCCTCCTGCCACCCACCACCATCCCTTCCCCCCTCCCCCCCCCTGCCCGGTGCTTACCGCGGGGGCATCTCCCATCTCCGAGCAGGGCGAGCCGTGCATGGCGCGGCGGCGGTGTGACCGGGGAGCAGCAGCAGCACCAGCAGCCGGAGCAGCAGCAGCGCGCACACACACAGCGGCAGCCGGCGCCGCCCCCGCCTCCTCCCCTTCCCCCGCCCGCCGGCAGCCGCGCGGCTCCGGGGAAAGCGCCGCGGAACGCTCCCCGCGCCAGACAGCGCGGGCGGGGCGGGGGGAGCGGCAGGGAGGGGAGGGGGGGGGGTTGCCGGCTACTAGCCAATCACCGCCCGCCGCGGCCAGAGCCCAGCCAATGAGCGGCGGTCGGCCGGCGTGATCGCGGCGTGCCGCGGGGCTGCCGGCAGGAAGGGCGGCGCGTGGGCACGGGCCCAGCCGGCGGCGGGCGGGAAGGCGGGGAGGGAGGGGGCGGGGCCGAGCGCGCGCTGGAAACTAGGGGAAAGGTCGGGCGGGGGCGGGGCGGCGGCGGCGGCGGCGGGGAATGCCCGTGCGCGCGGGGGTGTGGCGGGGCGGGGCGCAGGGGCGCGGCTCCCCCCCCCCCCGCGGTGCGTGCGGCACGGCACGCAGGCACCCCTACCCCCCCGCCCGCGTTCTCTCGGTCCGGCCCGGCCGCGACCGGGCGGGGTTGTGGGGTAACGGCCCGCAGGGCCCCCGCGCTCTCAGCTGCTCCCCCCTGGTCGCCGAGGTCCCGCCGGCGGCGTTGGGCGGGGAAGGGGCCCGGGAGCCCGCCTGGCCGCCTCAGGGCTCTGCGAGGTGGGGCGGGCAGAGGAGCCGGCACTGAAAATAACCCGGCCACCCCCAAAAACGTGTTAAGACTCGTTAGTCGGTTTTTTTTTTGATCCCCGGGGCCGTGGCCCCGGCCCTTGCTGAGCTGTGAGCCGGCAGGGGCTGCGCGCGGCCGGGCAGGGCCTCCCCTGCGCCAGCCTGGCAGGCGGCTCTCGGGAAGTCTTCAAACCATCACATATGTTTTTTCTTTTTAAAAGCGTGTTCTTTGCTACTTCACCTTCCAGGCCCCAGCCCCTTGTTTTCCTCTTTTTAATGGAAGCTGACACGTGTCGGCCATGGGGTTCCCAGCAGTGGGTGGGAACCCAGTTTCTGGTTTTACCAGATGGCACCGAACGCTGGTGGTGATGGCGGCGGCACCGACCCGGTGCCCGCGGTCTCGCCGTGGCCAGCTCGGCTCCCGCAGGGCCTGGGAAGGGTCAGGCCTGGGCGCCCTGGGCCACCCACGGCCGTTCGCCCTTCGAGCGCTCTCCCGGCCGGCGCCCGTGGGATGCCTCGCCGCCGGCTGAAGCAAAATGCAGACAGCAACAAGCATTTTTTCCTGCTGGTTTATCTCTGCTTTTTCCTTCCTCGGTTTCTCAAGACAGGACATCCTGCTTATCAATGTGGAGGACATGGGAGGGATTATCTTGACTCTTTCATCTCCTTTTGCTGCTACCTTCACTTGACCACTGCGGCTCATTTTTTCCATTACAGCTCTTCTGAATCCTGGTCCTTCCCTGCTGTGCACGTAGCTTCTAAAGCTTCACTGGACTGCGCTCGTCTCTGGTCTCCATTACTGCACATTTCACGTACTTCAGCTTCCCCAGAGCTACCACTGCCCAGCCCATCGGACACCAAATTATAATGATCTCCTTGGCCCGTCCATCTGGGTGTTCCCCTTACCTCTTTGCACCTCTCCCCAGTGCCTGCCGTATTTAACCTAATGGAGCTGTTGGAGCGAGTCCAGAGGAGGCCACGAAGATGATCGGAGGGCTGGAGCACCTCTCCTATGACGACAGGCTGAGAGTTGGGGCTCTTCAGCCTGGAGAAGAGAAGGCTCTGGGGAGACCTTATAGCAGCCTTCCAGTACCTGAAGGGGGCCTCCAGGAAAGCAGGAGAGGGACTTTTTACAAGGGCATGTAGTGATAGGACTAGGGGGAATGGTTTTAAACTGAAAGAAGGTAGATTTAGATTAGGTATTAGGAGGAAATTCTTTACTGTGAGTGTGGTGAGACACTGGCACAGGTTGCCCAGAGAAGTTGTGGATGCCCCCTCCCTGGCAGTGTTCAAGGCCAGGTTGGATGGGGCTTTGAGCAACCTGGTCTAGTGGAAAGGTGTCCCTGCCTGTGGCAGGGGGGTTGGAACTAGATGATCTTAAAGGTCCCTTGCAACCCAAACCGTTCTATGATTCTATGATACTGATCTCTCTTTTTTCCCCCATTGCCAGGCCTCCTGCCACCATCTCCCCTGTGGGGGATCCCACAGGGGCTGCAGCAGCTGGTGCAGCTACAAGCCCTTCACTCCAGAAGGTCCCTCGGGGTTTCCTGCATGCCATCGTTCCTGCCCGCGGTTTGCAACCTACAAGCTCGTGCCTCTGCCCAGCAATTCGTGCTGTGCTTAGGTTGCAAGCAGCTTTCTGTTTGTAGTACCTACCATGCTGGAGCCATAGCCTGTGTGACAGCGCCCTGTGCCTTATGATAGTGAGAAAAATGCTGATGATTCAAACTGCAAAGCCAGCTCTAACATTAAAGAGCTATGTTCGCAAAGGGAAATCAGTTGTGTGACAGGGAATGAAACAAACTCGGGGAAAATGCTGTCAGTGACAAAAAGCACAATGAGGGGTGGCACAGTGGGGGTACAGGGTATGAGCCTGTTCGATAAATCACTAGCTGTTCCTTGTAAGACCACAGCCACTTGCACAGTCCCATCTCGAGGGAAACCTTTAGGGAATTGTAAAACTAGGAAAATACTGTGCCTTTTTGTTTTGCGTTCTCTCCAGTTCTGCTGTAGTCGAGAAACGATTGCATTTGTGTCTTCGCTGCTTGTTGAAACACATGCAGTTTCTGCTTACAGCGCTTACACGCACAGCCTTAGTCATTTACAGCACAGATTTTTAATTGAGTAATAGCATCTGAAGGCAGCACAGCAGCCTCGCTAGTGAAGAGGCAGGCGCAGGGCAGCTGAGTGGATCACTTCTCCCAGCTCCCAGCAGGATGTTTTCCCATGTCACGCACCACAGACTCTGCCTACGTGTTCTGAGTCCCCAGGTGGAAACTGCTGGACCGGGGGTCCTTGCTACAGCGCACGGGTGCAAGACCAGTTGAAAGAAGTAATGTTACACATCTGTACTCCGACTGGCACCAGAGGGAAAATGTGTTTGATTGTGTTCCCTTTGCTGAGCTAAAAATGGCAACTAAGGTCTTTAATATAATCCTCAGAGCTCTTACCAAAATCACCAGGTCTGCCTTGTTCTGCCGCTGCCAGCTGAGGCAGTGTTAGATGAGGAAGGAGCATCTTCTTCATCCTCGCATCGGATGTCAGCAGCAGAGCACAGGTCTAAACCCCACAGAGCCCAAGCCCCCAGCCCTAACAGCCTAGAGCTTCTCTTCCTCTCCCCGCTCTTACTCCTCCCCTCTTTCTGTTTCCTAAGGTGAATATTAATACAATTAATATTACTTTGCTTCTTTGTACTTCTGCCTACACCCACCGACTTCCCTCCCTGTGAGTTTCAACCAGCAGCACAGCTTCCTTGGCAATGTACCAGTGCGCTCATCGGGATGATCCACGCTGGCTGCGGTTTCCCTCCTGGAGCGAGTAACCTGGAACAGGGCCCAAATATCCCCAACGCTCCTTTCCGAAGAGCTCGGAGGAGCCTACCCGTGGGGGTGGCTGCAGGATGCCGGTGCCCCCACCCCGCATGGCAGTGGCCGTGCAGCCCCCGGCCCAGCAAAGCCACCCTCGGCCAGCCTGCCCCTGCAGTGCTGCTGCTCCGGTGTCCTCCGGATCTGGCTCTCCGAGTACCATTTGGTTTTATAAAGGCATATTTAACTCAGACTGTTGGCAAACACTTCAGAGAAAAGCTTTCTCTGTCAAAGATAGACAATGTCTTTGTTCCGATGTAGGAACGAGCAGATGTAAGTCGCTTCAGCGGAGGGCTGAGAGGGCTCCGCTCGGGTTATCTTATCCTTTCGGCTGGGAAGACAAGAAAAGAATCAAACACTGCGTGTGAGTAGGAGGGAAATATTTAATACTGTAGACTGAAAGCCACAAAAGGACACACAGGCAGCTCTCCCCCATTCCGTTTTTGCAGATAATTATACAGTAAGCAATTCAAAAGAGACTAGAGGAAGAATATTCTGGGCTCAGACAGTTTTCCTAATGTTTACCAGCAGTTAAAAATAGACCAAAGCAGTTGTCTGGGGTGCAGCTTTGGAGTTAGTGCAATTTGGCAGTGGCATCTGGTCTGGCTGAATCCAGCAGCAGGCTACTGTAGCAAACACAGATAGCCCAGCAAATGGGGCGGGATTAAATAAATATAGACAATTACAGTCAGAGCTATCGTACAGGAGACGTGAGAAGAAAGGAAAGACTGCTATGCATGCCCAGGATGCATTCCTCCATCACCTCTCCCTACTCTGTTGTGTGCTTGAAGGGTGGAGCAGCCGGAGCTGCTGCAGCCCCGGATTGCCCCAAAACACACGTGCTGGGCCGACAGCAGCAGCCAGAGGAGAAAGACCCCACCACGGGGCAAATGAAGCAGCTCTGCCCGGGGGTCCCTGACACCAGCTGATGGAAACGTCTGCAGCAGCCCCCGGCTGAGGGCAGGAGCGGGACCGGGGGGATTCACCCAGGGGTGAATGCACTGACCTCAGTGGGAATAGCAGAGATATAGAAGGGATTTATAGTCATCTATAGTTTATAGATGATTTATAGAGTCATGTACGGGATATCCATGAAGAATAGAGGGGGGAAGGAAGAAACAGAGAAGGGGAAAAAAAGCAAACAGACCAACAAGGAATATTTCTCACTAGAATAATTTCTGAATGCAAAAGCGACGATAAATTCAGGGGCTTTTACACAGCCTTTGGCCCCAGTTGACAGCGAGGGTCTGTGTGAACGATGTTTTGTTGGATTGCCTCTTTCTTTTATGGTGTGTCCGTATAGACCGCTCAGTCACCTCCTGCTCCTTCGCTGCTCCCACTCTCATGCCTGTCACCCTGCACGGCAGTGTCGTGGAGCTGAAGGGACCCGCTCCCAACGTGCCGACAGCAGCGAGCGCAGTGCTCGACAGCGCGTAGGAGGGAAGGGGAGTGTGAACGTGCGGCCCCTCCACCTCGTCACGCTGTGTGTGGGCCAGCTGCCAAAGGGGAGGTCTCATTTATGGCTGCGGGCTATCGAATAGCACAGCAAATCCCCCCATAGCACAGCAAATCCCCCACTGACACTGGGCGAGGAGCCCCAGCCCTCCCCGGCAAACTGCGTACGTGTCTGCTAGCAGGGACAGGCTGTGACACAGCAGCCTTTGCTCAAAGGGAGGATGAAAAACACGGCCCTTGCGTGCCATCCCCAACTGGTGTGAGTCGAAAGTCGACTTCTTCCTCGCCTGCATCTTTCGTATTCACTTTCAGAAACAGATTGAGCTTTCAGTACATGGAGAAGCGTCCAAGGAGCGGGTAAGCAGCCAGCACATCATAAGGAAACACAGCCAGGCTACGGCAAAAGGGAGGGGTTTAAGGGAAGAGTCAAGCAGACTGTTTCCCATTTTATTTTGGACCCTGGGTGCTTATAGAATAAACGCACACTGCCAGTTTTTTTTTTCTCCACTCCCAAAACCAGGTTTCTACCTGAAAAAATACCAACCGCATCAAACGCTTCCTGAGACTTGGCAGTGCTACAGAGAGAAATCACCACTCAACCAGATTTTTCTCTGGGTATGTGAAACATAATGTTTGCTAAATTAAAAAAATCTGATCCACAAATATTGATTACAGGTGAGGACCGTCCAGAGATCCCCCGTAACAGAAATAATAAAGTGACAGCAATAAGCATGACACACTCGTGCACTGTCTGCTCGCTCGAGTGCACCAGCAGTTTTTTCGACTGCTGCTCTTCGTGCCCTGATCTGATTTTAGTGGCACCAGGAGAAGGATTCAAATGCCAGCAAAAATAAAAATGACGTTTATTTATTGTTCTGCCTAAGTGGCTATCTTCATTGTTTTCACTGTTCTCTTGACCTCAGTGTTACTGTTACCTAAAACCACGCGTGTTATGGAAATCACACACGCCAGCCACCGTAACAGGGTTCCACTCCAGGGTTCTGCTGAACTCATAAGCCGAATGATAGATTTCTCTATAAAAGTGCTTCTTATTAGTAGCGCTACAGCTTGAGCCAGCTGCCTCCGAAGAGGGACCCTGAGCAAAGAAACCGCATGGCAATTATACCCTTACAATCTCAGTTCCCCACCCCTCACGTGAGAGTTCAGACCAATAGTAATATTAGGGTCTGGGGTCTTCCCGTTCTTCATTGGGTCCCATCATTGTCTCTAGGTGGGCCGTTTCTTATCTCTAAAGTTGCAGTTTCTGTTAATGAGTGTACCTTCCTTATCTTCCAGCCTGAACAGGCTCTGGGGCCTTCTTTTACTTAGCTGGGTAAAAGTTCAACATATCTAGGTGAAAGTTCACCGCTTGCAGCCTAAGGCTTCAGCAAATTTAGCTGCTAATGCTAAGCAGGTTATGCTAAACAAGTTCTGTATAAGTAGTACCCCAAATGGCACAACACGCGTGTTTTCTGACACACAGTATATTAAAGCACTAGCAATGCTGACCAATGTTCCGCTCTTCTGGTCATCTCTGGACTTGCTTGGGCAGGTCTCAAGCCTATGGGCCAACACATGTTTCATCCTGAATCATCTTTAACATTTTATGGACTCCGAAGTGTTTTCATGCAGCACTTGCTTCTGGGAAGATGTCCCATGTGACCAGAGACCGACTTCTGGACCATGGGACATGGTTCACACTCCCAGCTGGGGGTGACTGGTACCACAGACTTCTACTGCGCAGGAGTGGCCTCGCACACGGAGTCTGCAAGGGTGTTCTCGCAGGCAGAGAGAAGGTCCTCCAGTACCAACACTGCTACCTCCTCTAGGACGTTGTCCACATTGACCTGTACAGCACCAAGCACAGCACGGTGCCAAGCCCAGGGGAGATCTGGGGGAGCAGGATTTGCTGATCGCAGGTGTCCAGCTGTCTCATCAATGTCTTTAATTATCTTTTTGCCGACTCTCAGCCAAGGTCCGTGTGTGGTCAGAAGAGATGGTCAATGCAGTCTTCCCACACGGCTGCAGCAGCCTGTTCGCCAAAGGTGTTTTGACACCAGGTGGAGTTTGTTTAAGATCCTGGCACTTTTTCCCATTCCTCACACCTCCTCTGGATTACCAGGCTGACATCAGAGGGGCTTTCTGCATGGCTCAGATCCCCCATCATGTCTGATAACGTGAGACAACGCTACTGAGCATCTTCAAAGGCTTCCCCCAACACCTCTTACTGGGAACGGGGCCCTTCTTACATGCCTGGGAAGGGCCATGATATCCCCCATCTGTTTGCCCAATGAGAAGTTACTGCCTCTTGGATCACATCTCTAAGCAGATCTTAAAATGATTGTCCATTTTGCTTCTGGGCTAGTGCCTCATCTGTATTTTTTCTCCTCCCACCCCATGGTGACTCCTGACCCTGCGCTTCCCAGAAAATTAGTCACTCACAAATCCCTGGTGCACATCCTCCATCCTGCAACCTCCCCTGCTCTTCCCTGGAGCTGTGTCTCCCACCCTTCCCTTCCCCAGCCCCACAGAAAGAGCCTCTCCCTCTACCTTCTTGGCCCTCTCCTGGCAAAATGTTAAGAGTAAGGAAGATCCATGTAAGAAAATAACCATCTTGGGTTGCAATTAATGACCGTCACTGAAAACAAGACAGATGAGGGGGCTGAGGAGGGACAGGAGACCAGCCAGGGCATGCTTGGACAGAAGTAAGCACAAGAGCTTGTGTGGAGGAGAAGGGGACAGATGAGACAGCTGCCTTCAAGTGACCAACCTTGGCACCAAACATGAAGTCACGCCTCTGCCACCACCCTCCTGCACATGGATGTCCTGTCAGACACCGAGGCTCAGCCCTGCTTGCCTCCAGACATTTCCCAGCCAGGGCTGAAGAACCTGGCTGTGGGGTCACCAGCGCAGCAGGAGCACGATCCTCTCCACCTCGCTGCTCGCAGGCACACGGGGTCTGCAGGAGCAGACAAGCAAGAGGCAAAAGCTGATGTACCCGTGCTCTGCACACTCAGCGTCGCTTGCTGCTTCCTATGACATAACATAAATGCCCGAATTAAGGTCTGAGTGAGTGCCACCGTGCATTTTACTGTATAAAATCCTCCCCATGACAGCTAGCTGTCACACCACACTGACATCCGAACCGAGATGCGATCGCTAACCCATTATATTTATAAATAAACTCCTCACCAGTGTGGTTTCTGGCTGCGGCATCACCTTCTTGCAGTTTCCTTGGACTGTGCTGTGCCACTCCTGTCGCTGCTCCTTGTCGCAAGGTCTCCATCTGAGCTCACCTCGCACCTCCCTTGGCCTCCCCACACACTGCTTGGTCAGCAAAACAAAGGTGCTCTTAAAATCACATTGTCTCCAGCTGAGTCAGCCCACGCTCCCTCACAGGTGACGGGCTTTCTGTGTCCCTCTCCAATGCCACCTTCCTGTTGGGGAGGGCCGAGAAGAGCTGCACGCTGCAGGACGGACGGCAAACCCAGGCAAAAGGACACGTCCCTAAGGCAGGAGCTGGGGATGGGAAGCTTGCAAGGGTAATATCCCCCTAACGCTTACACTCAAACTATACAACTAATAATTACGTTCCCTGGGTGTCCTCTGTATATATAATGGGAATTAACACTGCTTTACAATTAACTGTATATATTAAACAGACACAATCAAGTATAGGACTTTTCTACTGACAAATACATTTTCCATTAACAGCTGAACAAATAAAAGCCACCTATGTTCTTCTGAGCCTTTGGGGTTTTTAGGGGAAAAGGCAGTGGCCATTGAGTCACTTAACAGTTTAAGTCCCTGTCCTGGTGTCTAAGGGGGGTGTCTCACCCCAGCGATGTCTGTATCCCATTCCTGCCCCAGCTAAGGAGCTGGAAAACCAAAATTCCTGCTCATGTGATACTTCTCCAGCAGCATTGCTGGTCACAGCTGACTCAGTCTCCTCCACCCACTTGCTCAGAAGCAGAACATACCCCACTTGCTACTTGGATAAAGTATCCTGCCAGGCTGGGCTGCTGAATGTGACTGTATATGACTTGCTTTTGCTCAGAACTGGTGCTTGCTTGGACTCAGAACTGGTGCTTGCTGTTACTCCCATTGCACAGTGGAGATCCTAATGCCTCCCATCAAGGGCACTTTCCCTCTTAGTTTTACACTGTTCACATAAAAAAGACAAGGAATCCCCATTTTTTTCATGGCATGGGTAAATCATAGAATCTCAGAATCATAGAATGGTTTGGGTTGGAATGGGCCTTAAAGATCATCTAGTTCCAACCCCCCTGCCACAGGCAGGGACACCTTCCACTAGTCCATGTTGCTCAAAGCCTCATCCAACCCGGTCTTAAACACTGCCAGGGAGGGGAACTACAGGCCAGTCAGTCTCACCTCTGTGCCTGGCAAGATCATGGAGCAGATCCTCCTGGAAACTATACTGAGGCACACGGAAATCAAGGTGATTGGTGACAGCCAACATGGCTTCACTAAGGACAAATCATGCCTGACAAATTTGGTGGCCTTCTACGATGGGTTACAGTGCTGGTGGATAGGGGAAGAGCAACTGATGTCATCTACCTGGACTTGTACAAAGCATTTGACAGAATTTGTGGCTGCCCCCTCCCTGGCAGTGTTTAAGGCCAGATTGGACAAGGCTTTGAGCAACCTGGTCTAGTGGAAAGGTGTCCCTGCCTGTGGCAGGGGGGTTGGAACTAGATGATCTTTAAGGTCCCTTCCAACCCAAACCATTCTATGATTCTATTCTATGACATCCGCAACTTCTCTGGGCAGCCTGTTGCAGTGTCTCACCACCCTCACTGTAAAGAATTTCTTCCTGATATCTAATCTAAATCTACCCTCTTTCAGTTTAAAACCATTCTGCCTTGTCCTGTCACTACTTGCCCTTGTAAAAAGCCGCTCTCCACCTTTCCTGTAGGCCCCCTTCAGGTACTGGAAGGCTGCTAGAAGGTCTCCCTGGAGCCTTCTCTGCTCCAGGCTGAAGAGCCCCAACTGTCTCAGCCTGTCTTCACAGGAGAGGTGCTCCAGTCCTCTGATCATCTTCGTGGCCCTCCTCTGGACTCGCTCCAACAGGTAATCCTTATGTCAGCTTTGGGCGTGCACTCCTCCTCTACTACTGCAGTGCTTCAGGACGTTAAGAAGATGCGAGACAACTAACGTGAAATAAACTCAGGCTCTAATTCTGGGCCGTGGCTCTTCTGGTTTGTAGCTGGGCTATTTCCCCTGCCCGAGTATGGGCGACACTGTTTACATTGAATTTCTTTCCCCTTGGACATCCTTCCATGGTGCCAACAGAGCAGAGAAACAAGCTGGTGCCACACATTGCAGAGCTTTTCCAGGGCATGAATGTTGTCCAGGGGTGCCCCCATCTGCACGCCCCGCGTGTGCTGTGGGTACCAGGCTACAAACCAGCGGAGCCGGCGCAGGTGCTGCCTCCTCCAGGCTGCGTCACTTCACCCAGGTCTTACGGCCAGGATCCACAACTGACCCTCGAGCATCATTCAGGCTCTTTAGGTCCCTCCAACACACCTGATGGGGGGAGAGGCAGGAGACTGGCTAGTGCGAAAAATCCACATTTCATACACCAGTTGTCATCCCCAATATCCCCAAGGGTCTGACTTTCCTCCTCTGCTGAGTAGGTGAAATACCTGATTCTTTCCTGTCCTTCTGGACTATTGCAGGGCTTTGCTAGTTAACGTTTTCCCAGGTCTTTCAAGCTGAAGGAGCTCTGTCCAGCTTCTTCCCACTACAGATTTTCTGTCGCCTCAGCTTTCACAGAATCACAGAATGGTTGGGGTTGGAAGGAACCTCTGGAGATCATCTAGTCCAAGCCCCTGCCAAAGCATGTTCACCTCGAGCACGCTGCGCAGAGTTGCATCCAGGCAGGTTTTGAACATCTCCAGAGAAGAAGACTTCACAACCTCCCTGGGCAGCCTGTTCCAGTGCTCTGTCACCCTCAAAGTAAACAAGTTTTTTCTCATATTCAGGTGGA
The DNA here is from genome assembly GCF_013368605.1 of Nyctibius grandis. Classification (NCBI taxonomy): domain Eukaryota; kingdom Metazoa; phylum Chordata; class Aves; order Nyctibiiformes; family Nyctibiidae; genus Nyctibius; species Nyctibius grandis. The sequence continues at coordinate 116,108,775 of NC_090658.1, read as the reverse complement.
ACTTCTCGTGTTTCAGTTTGTGCCCATTGCCCCTTGTCCTGTTGCTGGGTGCCACAGAGAAGAGTCTGGCCACATCCTCTTGACATCCACCCCATAGTATCTGTCCTTCTCTGTAAAATTTGATTTCACTTTCCTGTAGAAATAACGTACTGCTCCCGGGCACAGCAAGACCTCCTCGCTGCCCAGTGGGCATCCCGTGCTGCTGAGCTGCTGCCCAGGAGGAAGCATGCTGGCTTTGATTGAGTTCCCGGTAATGAAATAAGCCATTTAACATCTGATGGCTTACTCCACTCAAAAGAGTTGCTTGGGCTGTTTTGATTCCAGGATTGCTTTTTTCCTTTTCCAGCTTTGTTGGTTTTAGCTCAATTTGTGACTAAAAGCCATTTACATCGTATTCAATAGCAAGCTCAAGCTCTTTCCTCAGCACTCAGTCTTTCAGCCTAGGAAATGGAAAGCTGGAAAGGGGAGAGGAAAGTAGCATAAGAGGCTTGCCCAGAGCAAAGCCCTGAGATCCAGGATTTTCTCACCTCCAGGAGAGCTCGATCTTGTGATCTCTGTGATGCCTGTGACGTGGATCCCATTTCTAGTTAAAATCCACAGTGGCCGGAGCAGGAAAATATTGGGTGTACTAGGAGATGGCCAAGCTCCAGGGTGTCAGCCAGGGGTTGCCTGGCACTCGGCTGTGGCCCAGCATGGTTGTGGAGTCTCCATCCTTGGAGATACTCAGAAGCCATCTGGACACAGCCCTGAGCAACTGGCTCTGGGTGGCCCTGCTTGAGCAGGGGGGTTGGACCAGATGATCTCTGAAGGTCCCTTCCAACCTCAACCACGTGGTGACTCTGTGAAGAGCAGCCTGAGGATGAACATTCACAGTTCATCTGGATGGGAAAGGCCACGGACTGGATAGAAATGCTGCTTTCACCCCAAAACTTTCCCCACACATCCAGCAATTCCCAACCTCATGGTCAAGCTGAGCCCTTGCTCGCAGCTCCTTCTGCTCCACAAGCACCACCCTTCCTTTCCTTCCAAGCTGAGTGATGGACCGAAGTAACTGAGCTGTGAATACCCTGTCCTTAACCTGAAGGTTTGTGCTGCCATTTCAGAGCCAAAGAGAGACTCAGCTGGCTCAGAGCTTATTTTTTCCCCAGTCTCAGGCCACATCCTCCTTCTCCCTTCACCTGGGTATGAAAACCCAGCACCGCTGCAGGCAGCCAGGTCGCCGCCGGCCAGATTTTCACCTGCTATCTCGGCACTTTATGGCATACACAGGGTCTGTCACGCTGTATTACATCTGCCCGAGCGCTGTCGTCAGGGAGCTCGAATGTGCTTCGTAAAAGCCTTGAGATGTACCTTTGGAGCAAATAACAGCGGGGTAATGGATGTGTGTAATGCAGCGTGTAGAAAACCTTGAGGATCAGAGAGAGAAGGTTTTCAAAGCAGGGAGATGGGGGGAGATTCTGCCAAGAAATTAAATATTGATAAATTTGATGGCATTGAACAGCATCATTAACCCCAAGCATTTAGGAATTGGAAGGTGGACCTGAAGGAAAAAAAAAAGCAAAAGAGTGATTTAGGGTCATAATTATCTTCTTTAGAATCATAGAATCATTTTGGTTGGAAAGGACCTTTAAGATCATTGAGTCCAACTGTTAACCCAGCACTGCCAAGTCCACCACTAAACCATGTCCCTGAGCACCACATCTACATGTCTTTTAAATACCTCCAGGGGTGGTGACTCCACCACTGCCCTGGGCAGCCTGTTCCAATGTTTGACAACCCTTTCAGTGAAGAATGAACCCTTTCGGTGATGAAATTTATTTATCTTCCTTTTGAGGCATCTTCAAAATTTCCTCTGCAGTCCCAGAGGAGAGCTCCATGTTTCCCTTTGACAAAGCATCAGAATCAGCATGGGGTCCCGAGGGAGCTGCCAGCCACAGATGGGGCAGCGCCGCCGTCCCAGCCCCGCAGCACATCCAGACGGGCAGGGACAAGCTGTGCCTCCATCGACATCGCGTGTGTTTGGGCCCCTCTCTCACTGACACCATCGCCCCTGCTGAGCTCCGGGAAGCCCACAGGCACGCAGCATCCCGCCGGGCACGGCTCAGCCCCTGCCGAGGCCGGGCTGGGGGTTGCTCGCAGGCGAAGCTCCAACAGGACAGCCACGAGGTGCCAGCTCACTTGTAAATGGCCACGTGGCACGGCAAGGGGGGATTTAAGTCACAAAAGATTTTTTCTTTTTTAGCTTGCCATCGCTGCTTTTATAACTGTCTCCGTTCGTCTCACGCGTTATCCTGACCTGGGGCTTCGCACGTGGCCAGTCTTGCCCGGCCTCTCCCCTGCAGCCTGGGCTCTTTTTTAAGCACACAGAGCAGAAGCCAGCGGGAACCAGCGGGAGAGCGAGGGCTGGTGTAGGGCCCTGACATGCACAAGGTGGGGGACTTGGCGCTGCCACCCCCTGAAAGCCCTTGGCCAGCTGACAGGCTCAAAGCAAAGTATTTCAAGCGAGCAGAGTCCCAGAGCAGAGACTGTGGAGACACGACCCGCAGAGCTGACCACCGAGCAATCAGTTTTACTTTATTTACTTATTAATGTTTGCAAAGCTCATGTAATTATTTACTTTATGAAAAAAAAATCAAGCAAACCTTATAAAGACAGAATTAAAAGAGGCATCAAACCAAGCGCTGGCACCAAGCCCGGTGCCGCTGGCACAGCTGCCCAGCAGAGCTGGTGCCGATCCCTGCGCCCTTGTCCCCATGCACCCGTCACCCCTCCGAGCAGGCCAGAGCATCGCCCCACAGCGCGGTCCCTACTGACGGCAGCCGCTCCAGGCAGGGGACCGGGCTCCGCCCAGGCACGTGCCAACGGCTGGGGCGGGCGAGTTGGTTCAAGCCGGGCTGCCTGGCAGCGGGGGCAGGACTGCGCCCTCTTCGCCCCAAGCCATCGAGCCCAGAAACTGTGGGTGCAGACGCAGGTTGGCAGGGCCAGCGCCGCCCAGCCAGGGCTCCATCCAGCTCCCGTCGCCCGCTGGGCACTGGGGAACCCCAGGCCTTGATTTCCCTGGCACTGTGGAACCCCGGGACTCGATTTTCCTGGTGTTGGGGAACCACAGGACTCAGTTCACCTGCCTTTCCCCGCGTCACTTCGCCCCCGCTCCAGATTTCACTCCAATTTACACCGTCTTTTCCAGCCTGGTGGCAGCAGCCACCCACACACCATGCTCCATTGCCCCTCGCTGCCATTGATCCCTGAGCCCAGGACTGTTCCCACCTCCAAGCATCAAACCACCAAGAGGTACAAACACTTTTCCACCAGTTGGGCAGAGAGGAAGCTCATGAAGTTCAACAAAGGCAAGTGTAGGGTCCTGCACCTAGAGGGGAATAACCCCATGCACCAATACAGGCTGGGGGTTGACCTGCTGGAAAGCAGCTCTGCAGAGATGGACCTGAGAGTTCTGCTGGACAACTAGTTCCCCATGAGCCAGCAATGTGCCCTTGTGGCCAAGGCCAATGGTATCCTGGGGTGCATTAGGAAGAGTGTGGCCAGCAGGCCAAGGGAGGTTATCCTGCCCCTCTACATGGCCTTGGTGAGGCCACACCTGGAGTACTGTGTCCAGTTCTGGGCCCCTCAGTTCAAGAAAGACAAGGAACTACTGGAGAGAGTCCAGTGACGGGCTACAAAGATGATCAGAGGACTGGAGCATCTGCCTTATGAGGAGAGGGTGAGGGAGCTGGGTCTGTTTAGTCTGGATAAGACTGAGGGGGGATCTTATCAACACTTACAAATACCTTAGAGGCGGGTGTCAAGAGGATGGGGCCAGACTCTTCTCTGTGGTGCCCAGCGACAGGACAAGGAGCCTGAGGTTGCCTGAGATGACCAGCCCTGCAGCGTGGAGCACGCAAGTTCAACGCCATTGACACTGGTCACCAGGTGGTATTTGCACACACGCCTGCAGGATGGCTGTGCTGGAGAGATGGCAAAATAAATAACGCTTAAGGCAGCAGGCACGCCATCCATCCAGCATCTGTGTGCTCAGGCAAACAGATCGATGGGGTAATGGAGCGTTGCCCTGTGCAAACAAGAAACCGCGAGATGCACCAAAAACCCCACAACCACCCAAGCCACTGAAACTAGGCAAGAAGAAAAGAAAAGCCAAAATAACCCCTCTGCAGCGTTGTGAACTATGCAGAGGTACCCAACAAAAAGCACTGGTGGTGTAGTAGGGTATTCCAAGGACAAACAGGAAAACAAGTTATAAGAGCTCATATTTTTTTATTAGAGCAATTCGTCTAGCTGAGGGGTCAGCTAAATATCCTCTAATATTTAATTTAATCATAATAACAAATCAAATAATCTAAAATAACAAACCAAATAGAGGAGCATGTAAGCTCCATGCCCTTGCAAAGCCTTAAGAAAAAGCTCCTGCAATTAATTTGTATGGACAAAAGATCCTTAAAGAAGCTGCAGAATTCAGCTTTCCCATACAAAAAAAGATCAGATCTGAAAAGCTTAACTGAACGTTTGTGATATTAGAGCCCTGAGCCACGCCCCGGGGAAGGAGCACGGATCTCCCTGTAAGGCTGCTGGGCTTGGGAGTTCAAAGCTGCACCTTTAGGAGTTCACCTTCCGTCCACTGATGCTTGCTGCAGGTAACAGCTGCTTAAAACCACACTTTCTTTAAATTCACTAGATGAACAGAAAAGGGCTGCCGGGGTGGCAGGAGGAGGAAGGAGGGACAGCGTAGGTGCACACACACACATACACACACTGCGTAAAGGCTTGGGAAGACAAAGCTATCACAGCCCCGAAGAGGCAGCAGCGCTGCGGCCATTCCGCAGCCGGCCCTGCAGCTGGTCCTTCCTCACGCTGAGGTTTACTGTGAGATGGCCGCCACGCCACAAACCGACTGCACAGGGGGTAAACCCTGCTCAGACTCTCCCTGGGCACCAGCTTGGGTGGACATGACACTCGGCATCACACCCAGGGCACCCCAGGACTTGCTGGGCAATGTCCTGCAGCATCTTCCTACATCTGGGACACAAACTTTGCGAGCACAGCCCACATCAGAACTAGAAATGAATAAGTAAGTATATAGTGTTACCTGCCTTTTACTAGCCCAGAAATCTTCTGCCTCCCACGCTGCTCCCCACCGAGCCCCGGGCATGCCGATGCAAGCTCAGTGAGTGGGAAGGTGCCAGCGCAGAAGCTGCCCCAGGGCAGCACCCTGGAACTGCTGCAGGGGCTGGGGAGCTGCTAAAGCAGAGGCTTGTCGAGACATTGTCTAACCGTGCAGAAGAGGAGGTGAGCACCTCTCCAGGCACCAGAGCAACAGTGACGTTAGGATTAGTCTGGAGAATTAGCACAGACTTCAACTGAAATGTTTTCATCTCAGGAAAGTCAACATCTGCAGCTTCACTGGTGGTCTCCTGTGCCACCCCCGAAGGGCCAGTTATGACCAGCTCCTCCTGGAAAGGCACACGCTGCTCCCTGTGGCAATGGCGGGCGATTATGTGAAGACCTCTCAGACCTGGGACAGCTGCTGGCCCCGCTGCGAGCCCACAGCTCCCCTCCGTGCCACAGGAGAACCCATCTACCACTGCACAGTGCACATGAGGTGACAATGTCCCCAACACTCTCATTCAAGCTCCAGCAGAGACCATCAGGCATCACTGACCCACCACGCGTCTGAGCTTACCAATGGCTTTTGGGTTTTGTTTTACTGCCAAAGGAAGGCGTCCTACTAAAACACAACACTACCAGCTTCTCCATGCTCAACAATGAAAGAGGTTGGCTGAAATCAAGCAGGGAATGAGAACGGAACTAACCATTTCTCATGTGGGAATAACAACCAGGCTGGCACTGGGATTATTTTCTTCCGTAAAGAGGAGGAACTACTAACCGATCACAGAGCTTTTGTGTTATAGATCCCCTGTCAAAGGAAAAATAAAGGGGGAGGGCAGATGCGCTTTTCTAGATAAAAGACTCATCATTAGAAATGAACATATAAAATTTAATAGCTTGGTTTAAAATACATTTTCAATTAAAAAACAGCAGGCAAAACCAAAAAAAAAAATCAGTTCCATAAAACATACATGACATTGCTGCTACTGTTATAAGACCCGTGTCCCAGAGTATCTTATAGTGGAAAACAATTGTCAGATTTAGTTCACATACTTCATTAAGCAGTAAAAAGAGATAACGTTCATGTCAATCCTACCCCTATGGAGACTCTAAATCTACTTCCCTGACCCTAGACTCAGTTTCTGTAATAAAACTTCCATTTTCAATAAAAATGTGTAAATATATATATGTATTCTATATATCAGGTTTAAAAAAAAAATTCCCTTGCCATAGTAACATGATTCCCTGTGACCAATGAAGGGAAGCCCAAGCAGCGGGTTGGTGTCGGCTGGGCATGAGTCCCGTGGCTGCTCTGCTCTGCAGGCGGTGGATTCCTGTACGGGTGGTGTGTGTTGGCCAAGTCTCCTCAGTGCTGGGCTGCAGGCCGGCTCCTCTCCTTCAGCTTCCAGCCCACGGGCTCCATCCACGTGCCCACAGTCACAGATGCACCCACGTGGAGTTTGCTTGACTCCAGCCGCAGAGCGAAGAGGGGAGCAGGCGGTGCCAGAGCACTGGCAAGCCTCAGTGGGGCCCATCAATGGAGGAGGAGGAGAAGGAGGGAAGGGGGGAATGGAGCGGTCCATGAACAAGCTCAGGATTGGTCTGAATGCAAATCCCAAAATACTAGATTTCGTGTAAATCATTACAAAAATAGGGTGGTGAGGGACTTCAAGTAGTCACCTAGTCTCAGCACCAAGGGAGAATCAAATATACCTGCGACAGTCCAGAGCTATGTCCACCCAGCCCGGCTCTAAAGACCTTCGAAGCCAACTCCACCGCCTCCCCGGGCAACCTGCTCTTCTCTGGAGGGAAAACCGCCTCGACACCTAACCCGAATTTCTGCAGTTTACACCCACTACTGCTAATTGCGCTTGTGGCAGACCGGGAGAACACCTCCACGTGTCTGGAGGCTGCTCCCCTCAACCTTCCCTTCTGAAGATGACCCTTCACCAGGCAACTCACCCAACCCTTCCTCCTCACAGCCGTAAGCTCTGCCTGGAAGGTCGGGTGGTCTGGCCTCTCTGGGACACGGGATGGGACCAGGCTCTGCTGGAAGGGCCGGGCTCAGCACAGGGCACAGCGCTCCAGCAGAGACCTCGGCGGTGCCAAGTAGAGCAAAAGGCAGGTCTCCTATTTCCTGCAGGCCATGATCCTGTTTATCCATTCAATGTGGCATTTGCCTCCCTCTTCCAAACAGCAGCATGACACAGCTGAACAACATTGGGTTACGATTCGTTAACCCTTAAATAGAATCGTTAACCATTAAGCAGAATCATATCCTATTTTTCCTGACTATTTCTCCAGCCTATCCAGACTGACCTTCACATCCTACGTGAGGCACATGCAGCTTTGTGCTGTCTGAAAACGTTATAAACCTCTCTTTCCTTATCCAGATCCCTAACAAAAGCACTGATGCTGGACCTGGTACTCACGCTCAGCTGCTCACCCTGTAATGCAGGTTTTTGCCTTAGAGCCAAGTGTTGCTGTTTAAACGTTCCTCTCTCGCTTCTAACCAAGAGGGTGCCTTTCCTTCATAAGCACACGCACACGATGAGTAAATACTGTACAACCTACTGCAGAGCAGTATTGTTTGGAGGCATTTGGGACTCCCAGCTGGGGCTGGGCTCAGGATGCCTGCTACCAGCTGCCCTGTTTGGTCTCTCCACCTCAGCAGTGGGTCGATGTGATGTGCATACACCAGGAACACTTAACCTGCTTGCAGCCCCTAGTCCCCACTGACGCCTGGCCTGCTGAGCTGGGATGCCACCTTCCTCCCTCAAAAGCCTTGCCTGTGCGCTTCCAGTTGTCGACACCCTGGGACCTTGCAAGCTGGCTGCAACCCATGGGTTCATCCAGCCTGAGCTGCTGTTGCGGGCAGCATCCAGCTGAGCCTGAAGTACACTGCTACACAGAAAAAATCCACCCTCCAGGAGACCTTCTTCCTGACCCTCAGAGGGAGATTTCAAGGAAACTGCATCTGCTCAGCTCCTCTTGGGGCCCAGCTCTCAGACCTGGCCCAAATTACCTCCCAGGGCAGCAGTACGCAGCCGTTCCAGGGCTCAAACTGGCAATTCATCAGAGAAGCCAGGACTGCCTTCGCCTTGCTGTGCAGGAGGGTTTACGAGAGAGCCGGTACCTTTTGCCTTCCACATAGGAAGATCCATTCTGAACAAGCAGGTCTCTCATGCCTCCTATGAACGTACAAACGTGTGCTCACCTTTGGTGCATGTTAAGGGTTTGTCCGTTTTTTAAATAGCTACGTTAAATATCTGTTTTCTCTGTATATGGCATCCTTTTAGATGGGCTTTGTTGCATATATTCATGGTATATACAGAACACCATATTTTATATATATTATATATCACTTGTATGTACACATTTACAAACCTTCAAAAATATATTGCACTTATATACAATATAGCTTCATCTGATGAGAGTTCACACAGTTACTAAGGCGAGTTCTTCATAAGCAAGGCAGTTTTACATTCCCCCCCACAAATGACACAAGTGATTTCAACAGTCTGCCCTGTTCAAGAGTAAACATTATAAAGACCTTTCTCCAACCTGCACACAATTCCTACTAGTATCCATTAGTAGTTTGGCAGCTCTACATAGCAGAAAACAGTCCAAAAAAAATGGTATTAGCTGATAACGGGCTCAAACATGGTTACTGAATAGATAAATAAGAGATCACCACTCTAAAAGGCCACCTTCCAGGAGTTTTCCCCTCCCGTATTTACTAGTGTTTTATACATGCTCTCTATTAAATCACCGATCTTTGCTCACTCATTTCAAGTGCAAATAACGTCATGAGCATTACAGTGTTCTTTGGAAAGAACAGAAACACAAATGTATTAAGCTAAAACACTGCTCTGCTCCCCAGAACAAGTCAACACCTGGCTTTCTTCTGGAGAAGGCGATTAGTGTTTTGCCCAACATCCTAAATTATGGGAAAATGTTCACTTGAGACCTCTGTTTAAAATCCACAGAGGATCCATGATCTCAGATCTCAGTGAGAGTGAGCTTGTAAGATCCTCCAATTTCTTCAATCTGCAACTGGAAGGTATCTTCGTTAGAATAGTGTTTCACAATATTATCGTCCATGTTGACCAGAATTCTGGAAAAAAACAAAATAAATCAGGGAAATTATTACAGTTCTAAATGCCAAAGACTGCAAATGCCTTCAAATCTCAGAGAGCCTGGACTGTCCAGAGGTAACGCAAGATCCCTGCTCGCCTGTCTCTGACCCATGGCTTCCTATAGCAGATCTAGCTGTCCTTACCCAAACCTGCCATCAAGGCCAGCAGCCTCACTTCTAGGATCTGAACAAAAGGGTTAACTCTGGCTCCTGGACCCGCGAGGGAGATCTCGGAACTGGCAGAAATCCTTCTAAAGCTGCAGACAGTGGGCAACCCTGGAGCTCTGAACTGGTTTGTTTGGCAGCTATAAACAATCAGCACAAAACCCCACAGAGCTTGCAGGGAAGAAACTACTGATGCCTGGCTGCTTTCAGTCCACGCCTGTGTGTTTGTGGGTGTATACACACATACATGTGAGTGTGCATGTGCGCACACACACACACACACAAAAAAACCTGTCCTTAGCGATGGTTTAGCTACCATCAATTCGAAACTTCTGCAGTTATTCTGCTGCGGTAATTCCTGCCATGAAAGCACAACCCTTGAAACTACATTCCAAAGGTGATTAAAGGACATATTTTTCTGGCCAGAGTGGTTTTGGGTGAGGAGTTAAGACACTGAAGTGACTTTAGAGAAAAAAAACAAGATATTTACTGAGAGATTAAAAGGAAAAAAAAAAGTGGACACGTTCAGGAACTCTACTATTTATGTTACAAAATAAAAGGACTGCGGAGCATGGCCTCTGTGAGGAACAGGTACTTCATAAGTAAAGTTCTCTTCAATTTAGCCCACAAAAAGACAACCAGGTTTAGTAACTGTAGCCAATCGCAGGCACAGGGAGTACAGTCAGCCACTGGAACAATTTAACAGGGGTTGAAGTAGGTTCTTTATCACTGGGAGTCTTCAAACAAACTGAACCCTTCTTCCTCTGACATGATCAACTCTGGTTCAAACAGCAATTAACTCAGAGAGGTCCCGTGACTTGTATTCACCCAGGAAGTCAGACTACATATTTCTGTAGGACCCTCCCAGTCTTCTCCTCTATGAATGACACTGGAATAGCATTAGTACATTGCGTGCACATGCACACATCCGCAAGTGGCATTTGCATATGTGCAGTGCATGGGGGAATCATAAAGCAGATTTGCCTACAGGGTTGGAAAAAGGGGTTCATATTCTCAGACAGTTGCTGCACAGGTACATACTCACCCTTTTTTACATTTTTTGAAGATTTTTCCTATTTTATCAAAAGGAACATCATACTTGTCAGATATCTAGAACAAAAGAAAGCAAGTGTCAGTGAAGCAAGGAGACTGCTGGCATTGTCTCATGCTTACTCTTTTACAGAAAGCAACAAAAAAGGTCTGCAGATGAAACCAACTGCTCTGTCCTATAAAGGCAATACTAAATCTTGAACTATAGCATAAGCCTAAGATGAGAACCCCTCCTCTGCAGTTTGCCAACTTCTGTGCAAAAAATGTAATCGTGTTCTAAACCTGGCCACTGACTTCTCATACAACAATGCCCTGCCCCCACACCAAAAAGTCCACGCATCAAAAAACCACCCCACACCCAGGTCCTCATCCTCTCTTGGCTCTCTGTTCTCTTAGCATATTAAAAACCATTTTTAAATTCAGTGTCAGAGGGATCAGGTGAAAACCAGTCATCACAGCGGCTGGTGCAGGAAGAAAATAACAACAGAGCAAAGACCTCTGCTGCTAAGGACACAAGCTGATCAGAAATGTCCCCCTTACCCAGCAGGGTGACCTCAGTGTGAAATCACAGCCACTAACCATGGCACTTCATTGTACAAACCTCCAGAAAGTCATGAGGTCAGTAGCCTAAGCCTGGTTAACTTTGGCAGATTGCTCTATCACACCGCCAGCGAGTACCAAACCAATACACCGTCTCAGGATGCAAAAGCACAGAGGGTTTCCTCCAAGCTACAGTTGTTTCCTTGCTTTAAGAACTCCAAGCAAAACAAAGGCGCAGCTTCACTACAGGAACCCAGGGTAAGAGAGGACTTCCTAGCCCTCACTCCCCCTCCTGCCAGCCTGCCTGTGCTGGCAAAGATCCACAGCCAGGAAGAGAGAGCTTCAGGTTACAGAACCGTCTCTGGGTCTCAAAGCTAATGGCAAGAGCTGGCTGTACAGCCCCAAAGCCTCCATCCTCTGAGCATTGACAAGGCATTAGTCACAGAAAGAGGCAGCCAGAAACGTCAGTTTTGAGCTCGCGCCAAACATTACACCATTCCTCGGAGTTAAGCTCTGTATTTCCTTTCCAGCACTGCAGCAGCAGGGGTAGTGGAACGCTATTTTGGAAGTCAAGTACCAGAGCGCAATTTCACGCACGTGTGCACAGATATATAAAAGTCTTCAAGCACACTCAGAAGCTGGGACTTGGAGCTCTTCATAAGCAGGTTATGAAAGGGGAGGGGAGGCCCCGAAACAAGGCTTTGAAAGACTGAAATAAACCCAAGCAACTGAACACATTCTGGAAATCACTCCATCTTCTAATTAAAATACCCTCTCTGATGTGAGGGACATCCACAGTGGGAGTCTGTTGACCATTTTTTGATGCAGCTAGGAAAAGCCCTACACAGCTGCTTCTGCAGCTTGGCCAAAGCAGAGCCTGCATAAGAAGCAAGGCTAGAAGGCTCTCTCTCCAGCAGTGCGTGTCATCTTGGGACTATCTCAGGTATCCAGTCATCAAACTTGACATACCTGGATTTTCAGGAAGGCTGAGAAACACCTTCTTACACCCAGACCCCACAGGTGTGGGGTAAGACACTTAAAAGGGAAGCTTCCTGAAGTCCCTCATAATAAATTAAAGCATTATTTACATTAATTGCCGTGTTATTGAAAGGAAATCAGCCTTACAGTTCTTATCCAGAAGAGCAGGAATATGTGGACACAAGCTGTGACAGAGAGTCTTGGCTCCTGTGATTGTCCAGTGCATAAGGACTAGATAACAAGGGACGACACTTGCTTTTTCTCAAACTGGAGGCAAGGACTATAAAACAGCCTTATTACTTACCGCTTCCATTAGACCTTTCAGAGACGGTGTCTTTAACATTAGTGCATCAAAGACTTCCTCTGACTCTTTTCGGACATACAGCAACACTGAAAAGCAGATCGGGAGAGAAGAATTTATTGCATAATTGCTCCTCAAAAACGATCTGTATATGATAGTGGCTAAATACGAAGTAATATACGTTGAGGGTCTCGTGAAGAGATACACATATGTACATTCAATATACATTGAAGACTGCATCAAAAACATGCATAGCTGGGTTAGCTCAAGACATACTTTTTGGATGCAGAAATACAGCATGCTCAAACATCTTTATTGTCAAAATACTTTTAATTTTTTCTCTATTTGCTATTTTCTCTATTATTTGGAAAACAAAAAGGTTACATTTGAAACACAGAAAGGTGGAACACAAAACACACAGCTTTGAGACTCTTGGGTATCCATATCTCATAAGTCATCTACCATAAGAGTTTGCACAATAAGATGATTTGACAGATGCTACCACAGCAGGTGAAGCCATCCTGGCCACCTCCTCATTTTTAAATAATTTATTTATACAGTCATCTGCTCCTCCTACGCTGTCTCATCTTTCTTCCTATCCCTTGCCACATTTCAGTAATACTCATACCACCCCAGCTGACACAAAATGCAGACTTCGTCTCCTGATAGGAGGGGAAAGAAAGAATAAGAAACCCATTTAGGTAAGCACCCCTAGCATTCTCAAGCTAGCAGAGAGTCACTGTATGTAACATCAGCCTCATTAAAAACTGCAGTAAGGCTGAGGAATAAGCCAGAAAGCTGGGACTTGAACAGCTTTGCTGTCTTTAATCCATCTTCTAATGACTAGGTATTGCAGCCTGAATTGTTTACAAGGGTTCATCAGCCACAGCTTTGACACACCTGCAACATGGAACAATTACTGGCATATCTAAATTGAATGAGATGAACTCAGGACAGCACAGCACCTTGATGGATTTCCTCTGCTAAGGGCAGGACTGTAGATTTAAAAAACAAAGGCAGCACACACACTCTCAGTTACAGCACAGGGCGGATGATACACCAGCCAAAGGAGAGAGAATCCCATGGGTCTCATTTCATGGCATACAGCAACAAGAAAAACCAAGAAGTCTAATTTGCTTTTATAAAATCCATCCCTCCTTACTATTTTATCCAGACTACAGAAGTGCAGCCCCACTCAGGTCAGACTTGCCAGACTTAACCTTTGCTGCATCACAAGTTTAATCTTACTCTTTTAATCCTTTAAGCTTTGTCATGGTCCTTCAACACACAACTATCATCAGGCAGGTAATCCCTTACACCATCTCCAAAGGGACTTCTTATCTCCTCCCAGAACATCACAGCAGCAGCCAATCCCCACATCAAATTGGAAAGGTTCACAACAGCACCATGAAAGATGCAACAATTTTATACCCAGAACGAGTTCTTGGCATTCATTGCTTAAAGTCCTAGAGAAGACTTCCCAAGTATTTTGTAGTGGATTACATGATGAATTCTCTCCCCTAATCCACCAAGGAGATTGGTAAAATGCTCACCTCTGAGCCTCTTTCCTTACAAGTTCAGAGCAAATTAGTGTCTGAGTTGGCAGAAAACCACAGAAATTCTGACACTGTAAAAGACTTGCGGAGCTGAACTACATTCTGATACACAAACTCTTTCTATTACTACTCAAAGCCAGAAAAATCAGGCTAAAGTATACTCCAGAATAAATTAAAACACCTCTTTAACCTCACATGCATCTTGCTGTCATGATGGACAAATACTCCAATAATTCAGTCTCTGAAAGAAGAAAATAATACCTCTTTTTGGTTCTTCTATTCTGGCCATCTTATTCGGAGTAGCAATAAAGTCCTCTTCACCTATATAGGCTCCTCTCTTCAGGTTGGAGCTGTCATTGACAGGGCAAAAAGTTAGCAGTGGCACAATCACAGGGACTTACCCCTCTGTCTGAGGGCAAGACTTCAGTATGCTGAAGTAGCACAGCTCTTACCTTTCACCCTCCAGTTCTTCTGAAGCAACGGGAAGGACCTTTTAAAACAAAGGGGAGATTTTCTTGGCATACACAGAAAAACACATGCTGAATTAGCTAGCTAGTGAGAACCTTATGCGGTACTCAGTCCTCTGAAAATGCTACAAAGGGCTCTGAACACCACAAAACAAAGTTGCACAAGGACAGACCCATTAGCTGGTGTGACACAGTCTTGTCAGCAATGCTCTCCCCACCCCTCTCAGTGCTATCTGTTAACAGTGACTTAGCAATAGCTTTGTTTGCGTTAAAGAGTCACTGGCACGGAACAACAATCCTGCTGTATGCGGCATGAGCAGAGGTCCCACAGCAGCAAGCTGAAGGAGTGGGAACCCTGAGCCCACAGCAGGAGCTGCAAGGGACAGGCAGATGGCTCACCCACCCAACTCGCTCGTGAGCGCACCAGTACAGGACATAGGGGAAACCAAGGCTGTCAAGTAGGGAGCCAGTCACGACTACACTACTAGAAGTAAGATGCTTTGGTCCAAGCAATAAACTTTGTCCGTCATTTCAATACACAACTAATACTTGTGCTTGGGGTTGTGAAAATTTTATCCAGAACTAGAATTCATTTTCTCTTATTATCTTTCAACCTTGTAACAAACAACACTTTGGCTCAATCTGCCAAACGCCAGTAAGCATCATCTTTACCTCTTTTCATAAAGAGAAATTAAAGGATCTCAAATGAGAAGAGACAGGAATATACAAGAGCTAATCAGCTTATCTGGACTGGCACAGTGTCTTCTGAGAGAGCTCAGCACTAGAGCCTTCACAGGAAAACGTGGAAAAGTCAGCCTTACAGATATAAGTTTATTCTCCACCCCTGCTAGGAGTAGTTTAGGCAACACTCTTAAAAAGTAAGGTTTTGGTTCTCTTAGAGCACGCCAGAACTCCCGGCACAGGCAAGCTGAAGATTTTGAAACTTGGTTGCACTCTAATTTTCTCCCTTCCAGTTTCCTGTCAGCTGGGACTTTCCAGGAATGCTGAGGCAGGGTGCTCTGGCAGCGGACCACAGAGCTGGCACGCTTGCCAGTTCCACAGAACGGCTTTTCACCCTGCAGCAGCAGGCTGGAGGAGCCTAAGGTCTACGGCAGCGCACCAGGAACCCAACGGACTTTACAACAGAAAACCAGTCTGCAGTTCATTCGATGAACTCTCGGCTGGAGGTGCTGTGGAAAACATACTTTCAGGTTCATGAAAACAGGAGTTCATAGGAAAATAGTTTAATCAGAAAACATCCCCAGTTAACTCCAGCCAATGCATCTAAGAGCAACATCTCTTGCTCACATGAGACTCAGCCTGTATTTGTTCACAGCATCAGTGCAGGTAAGTCTGGCATTTCATACGTATATACACACGCAGCATCCCAGGCTTTTTACAAATACATCCCATACCCTTCTCATCCCCCCATCCACGAGCTTTACTTACATGAGCACCACGCTGAAGATTTGCAAAGTGGACATCAGGGATGAAAAGGACCGGCTGAGTGTCTAGATCCATGAAGGGCTTGAAGATGGTGATGTCTGTACGTTTGTGTGAGGGAAGCATTGGCACTTTGACATCAGAAACTGCAGAGAGACCAAAGGTTGGAATACAAGATAGAGAAGACGCTGATGGGGCTGTAGCTTTCCTACATCATTTAAGGGGCACATATGCTGTTGAACAAGGGTAATCTGAAGTCAGGGTCAAAGGGAGAAGCTCCTGTGGTAGAAGAGTGTGAACCTGGGCTGTCAGATGAGGGCCTAGACCTGAAAAGACAGCTTGTTTCACAGAGGAGTAGAAGTTTGCTCTATTTCTCCAAGTTTGCTGCTTGACTTTGTTCAGATACTAAACTGGGCTGGAGAATGGTCTGGCCACTCACCCCAACAGAGGAACCTAGGTCTTCCATGTACCAAGCAAACCATCCAAACAGAGGGCAAAAGCTAGTCCAAGTCCCCCATTCTCTCTACCTGTTCCCTCAAAAGGTTGCTGGATTTCCCATACCAGGAAGGCAGAAAGAAGACAAAGACACAACCTACAACCCACGTGGTTCCAGTTGGGAGCCCCTCAAAGAGACAGCACCACAGAAGCACTATCACACTGTAGAGGTGATACAAATACCGTTTCTTGCAAGATGTGACATTTAGAGTTACATTTTGACTCCACACTTTAAAGTTTTACTTTTTTTTTTTCATCTCATTGTTCATCCTGGTCACCCCAAGCTGCCAGACCCCAGTTCATTCCCCATCAGGACCAGCACTGTCTCCCACAGAGCACTTCAGCTCTTATGACGCACCAGTTGACGTTACACAAGGCACCAAGTGGACAGATTTCACCCACAAAGACCCATTTGGGAGCGAGAGGCAGGAGGTGCCTCAAACTGCACTTCAGGCACATTCATATCAAACTGACCCCACCTGAAGTCTTCCACTCATTTTACCAAGTGGAAACATTTTGATTTTGGGTCAAACCAACTGCAAGCAAAACACTTCACTTCTCACATCCCCAGTGCAAAGTATACTACTTTATTTTTTGCTTGGAAAACTTTTTTTTTTCCTAAAGATTGCTTAATGCCTGTAAAAATAACTTTGTCCAGAAGTCACAAACTATTTCTGCTGTTGATGAGTCCATGCGCACGTGGCATTTGTGATCCTGGAGGTGGGTGTTACAGCTTATGGCTTAAAGCAATCAAAAACTTCCCACACAAGAACTAAACAGCAACGGATTGTACTTTCCAGGAAAATAAAGGTCACATCAGGCTAATCCCAAGCCTAGGAAATTCACCCTGGAAAGCAGCTTTTGTAAATTTGTAAGATCCTGGAAATCAGTATTGAAACTGTTTGCGCTTTCCAGCCATTATACAACGTGCTGCATGCAGTAATCTTTGGGGAGCCGCTGGGGCTGCTACGTTTATGAAACGCTAACAGTGTGATAAACCTACCTTTCATGATGTGCTTTGGGAAAAACCCAAAAACCCAGCCCTTTCTGCAACTGCCCTTGAGCAAACGGGTTCCCTCATGACATTATCTTCTTCTGAAGCTGCTCCAGCAGCCTGTACCTGCTGCGTCAGGAAAATCCTGCCCAGCAAGCCGTGAGGTACATGCTTGTTGAACCAGTTGGACTGTTAATAGCACGGCTCTGACAAGCACACCGAGCAGAGCAAGGGAGAGCATGCTTCTGCCCCGTGCACAGGAAGAACAGGGAGACACATTTTCCTCTAAGCAGCTCTGCTGGTGAATAGTCATCCAAACACAGGATCTGTTGCAGTCATCTGCAGCAGTCAAAGGAAATATGCACAGCAGGAAGAAGCTCCACAGCCCTTATATACTACAAGCACTGAGGCCTTCACATGCACAGAAACAACTTCTATTGAAATTACTTAGTAAGGATCACTTTGCTCCAGAAGAGTGAGCGTAGGGCTGGGAGGCTGGAGGCTCAGTCCCAAGGCTGCCACCACCTTGCTGCACAGTTGTAAACACATTTTTAACATAAGTTAGAGATTAAGTTTAGGATCAAGCTGGAAATATTTGGAACAGCTCCAGTTCTCGCTGCCACCTGTAGAGCGGGGGCTCCAGCAGTGCCCAGAAATCACACCCTCACCCTACCATTTCAGTCCCTAAAAACCACACCTCGCTGAATGCACAGCAGGAGCCTGTCTCAGACAGGAAGAACTATGTAGAAGTAAAGTCCTAAGTGACTCAGCGTGTTGCAAAACACAATTAATGACTCCATAAGCAACTGCGTAAAATAAACACTATTCCATAGAGGATTAAAAATTGACTTAGGAGAGTTCTACTACACAAGTTATTTGTAACCCAAATAAGATCTAATATTTAAAACACTGATGGAATAATTTCTACTTACAGGCATTCAACTGAGAGCTGGGGTCAGTGCACTTGCCTTTTCTTTTGCTTTGCTTTCGCTCTTCATCCCTGATCTTCCTCTCTGCTCCCTGCCAGACAAGAGATTAAGGGAAGGGGGAGAGAGAAAAGGTCTTTTTAGTTTTTTGGGTTTTTTCAGTTGCAGAGGCAGGAACACCAGATTCTTCTAGAGCTGTGTTTGTGGAGGTCAGCTCCACGGTACCCAAGCTGCAGGCTCGCCACAGTGTGCCAACTTTGAGATCTGTTTACTTTTGAGTCCTGTCACCTAATGAAATCCAACAATCACAACCAAGATGCAACCACTTGCTTTTCTTTCAAGTCAGACAGGGATACGATGACAAAAGATACCCATAGCTATAACGACTGTATAAAGTGAGATAAAATATATGTGAAGTGCTTAAAACAAAAACTTGCAAGTTCTCTCCATTTAAGAGTTCACTAATTCATCATTAAATCCTGATCTATAAAAGTCACGCCACACTTGGATCACCAAGCGCAAGACACTTGCCCCCACGTTGCGCATAGCCAGCAGCAGTTATACCAGCCACTGCCGATCTCAAGCTGAAGACATGCATCATTTTAAGGCAGGCATTACTACTTCTCTTTTCATCAGGGCCAGGCTGTGGTGAAATCCACAGATACCTAACTGGGTTCACACCTACACAGTTCCTGGCCCTCCAAACCAAGGAGCAGTGGGGATAGAGCTATATTTTCTGCAAGGTGCAGGCAGCTGTGATGGAGAGAGAGAAGGAAGGAAGAGGGTTTGTATTGGAGTTGTGTTCATTCTCCAGCTCTACCCAGACCTCCCACATGGCTGTGGGTTAAGGCAGGGATGTCACGTTGCTGGTTGCATGAGGCGGTAAGCCCACAGTAGATCCTCAACACTCAATCCTGGTGCTACCACCAGATCACTGCCCAAACTGGTATACACAAGCTCTGTCTCCCAACACCCTCCTCCAAAGAAGGGTAAAAGGTACCAGCTATCTGACCACAGGAAGCCATTATTTCTCATTCACACCCCTGCAAAGCTGCCAAAACACACCAGCATCCTTGCACGGTGCTGGGGGAAGAGTAGATTAGCTATGGCAAAGGAGATGTCAAAAGGCACATGGGAATGGGGTAGGAAACAGTGTCTAATGGTGCACAGCAAGGGAGAAGGGCAACAGCCCTCCTAACCTCCCAGTAAATCAATATGCTATAGGTGACAGGATGCCTATGCCTGCTAGCTAGCAGTGGGCACATCTGCACTAGTAATAAAAAGGAAAAATAATGTAGATGTGCACTAACGTATATCACTTTTTCTCCCACCTACCAGCAGGGGCACAAGCAGCTTCAGGCAGCTGCTGTGAAAAGGAGAAAAATTTACTAATGAAGACACAGGCGTTGCCAGCTTTGCTTGACTCCATAAAGCTGATACAGCCCACTACAGCAAAGACATCCCACCTAAACCTCAGCACAGCTGGACCCACACCCCTCTGCGATTTCCCTTACCAGAACAGTCACAACATCTCAGCTTGACAGCAGAAAGATCAGATTTGGCTCCAGCCCCGTTTTTTACCTTTCACATGGAAATAGTAAAAGTTCTGCTACTCAAACACTGTGCTACAGAACAGCAACTGCTTCCTCGTGGAGAACGTGCTAATCCATCAAGAGCACATATTTTGAGAAAACCTCTGCTCTCCCATACCTACAGCCAGAGTCCTGCTTGAAAGTCAACTTGTTCCAGGCGACAAGGGCCCAGGTAAACACATTTCAAATCCCACATAAAAAGAAATAAAGTTGTGTCTTGATAAGAGGCTTTTCTGCCTTGCCAGCAGAGCTCAGTGACAGCCAGGATCAGATGCTTTTGAAGAAAAGATGCTGGCAATCCTGTATTGCACAATTATGGAACAAATAATTTTGTAAGAAAGAGGTTTTCCCAACTTCATCACCTAGAGAAGAGCCTCCAGTCTGAAAAGCAAGATTTCACACTCTTGGCTATGTGTTAAAGGCTGCAGCATTTTATTTTATTGTTGTTCTTTCCCTCAAAGTCTTCAGTAATGGACTCTTGGGCTGAGAAAGGGAAGCGGCATTTTGGGGAGAGCTGCCATCCCTCACCACAGAGAAATGTGATGTATTTGACAAGCAACAGAGATGCAGGGAGAGGATGTGATGCTGAGTCACGACACCCTGGGATTGGGCCTCTTCATGACACCACAGGACTCCCCATGTCCACGCACGGGCTGCGCCAGTCAGGTGTGCTCTGAAGACAAAGGGCTGCTCCCTGCCCCTTCTCTGCACGCCCTCTCGTGCTGGGTGCAGCTCTGGTGCACAGCCCATGAGCTGTTCAAGCTTTTCCTCTGCCCTGTGGCCCCAGCGGCTGAGCTGCCAGGGGATACTGATGGACAAAAAATTGGACACAAGAAAGCAGTGTGCGCTTGCAGCCCAGAAAGCCAACTGTGTCCTGGGTTGCATCAAAAGAAGCGTGGCCAGCAGGTCGAGGGAGGTGATTCTTCCCCTCTACTCCACTCTTGTGAGGCTCCACCTGCAGTACTGCATCCAGCTCTGGGATCCCCAGCACAAGAAAGACATGGAGCTGTTGAAGTAAGTCCAGAGGAGGGCCACAAAGATGATCAGAGGGCTGGAGCACCTCTCCTGTGAAGACAGGCTGAGTTGGGGTTGTTCAGCCTGGAGAAGAGAAGGCTCCAGGAAGACCTTATCGCAGCCTTTCAGTACTTAAAGGGGGCCTGTAAAAAAGATGGGGACAGACTTTTTACCAGCTCCTGTAGTAACAGGACAAGGGGTAACAGTTTTAAACTGAAAGAGGGTAGGTTTAAATTAGACATAAGGAAGAAGGTTTTTGGTTTTTTTTTTTATGATGAGGGTGGTGAGACACTGGAACAAGTTACCCAGAGAGCTGGTAGATGCTCCGTCTCTGGAAACGTTCAAGGCCAGGTTGGATGGGGCTCTGAGCAACCTCATCTAGTTGAAGATGTCCCTGCTCATTGCAGGGGGATTGAACTAGATGACCTTTAAAAGGTCCTTTCCAGCCCAAACCATTTTATGATTCTGTGATTATGCAACAGAAGGAACAGTCTCTGTGTTGCTGCCCATCCACATCAGCGATGCCTCCACCTGCCTCGCATCATCTCTCTCCTTCCAACAGCATCTCACTCGCTTGTTCTTACCATCCCATAAAAACCTGCCCACAGTACTGCCCACCACTACAAGAGTAACAGCAGGTCCCAGAGGACAACACTAGCTATTGCCTGTGAAATCCTGTATTTAATCTTCCCATGTGGGTGCTTAGCTGAGGCACTATTTACAGCAGAGAAGGTGGTCTTCCTCTGGGACAGGTCACCCCAATCCATGCACAGCCCAAAAATTGCTGGGCCAAGCCTGAATGAAGCTTGTGCTGTAACATGCTATGGGATGACACTGTTATGCCCATAATGCTTTACTCAGGTCTTGAATCCACATAGAATTAGATGAAAACCAAGTGTCCTGGGCACGTGTGGACTCCCTCTCCACAGAGGGCATGTGAAGGGGAAGACAGAAACACATGAAGAAACTTGGTCTTGAGAGGCAGCAGCCAAAAGCTAGAAATAAGCATCAGCAGCTTTCCCTTCCACCCCAAGCATTGTAACCCTCCTCCGTCACTCCTTTCCCGTGCAAAGGCCACCACACAACACTAACTAAGCTGTTTGACCTTTCACAGGATATCTATCACTTTGTACACAGAAAAAAAAAGAGACAGCAGAGGACTGCCATGCCAGTGTCTGAGTTCAAAGTCAGTTCAGGCATGCAATGCAAGCTCAGCCTTAACAGACAAAGGAATAGAAGGGACCTACACAGAGCTGTCCCTGTTAGGTGGCCACAGCATCATGATTTTGTGCTAGTTTTTTTCCAACAGACCTCCACAATATAGACTTGGCTCTCCACAAAGAAAACACGGATAATAGCACTTCTAGAGGTAAGAGCGGCCACACGAGGACCAACACATGAAGGACTGCAATACATGTGGATTCTATAGTAACGATGGTCCTGTAAACATTCAAGACCAGCTGACTGACTACCTAAGATTCAAAGCATGGCAGAAAACAGGTGCTCTTTCTGAAATGCCAATGCTCTTACAGAAGCCTGTGGAAGGTGGCCAGCCTTGGGGTCTATGAGTGTATTGGGTTTGCCTGGCAAGGTTTTGGTAGCAGTTGGGCTACAGGGGTGGCTTCCACAAGAAGACGCCAGAAGCTTCCCTTGTGTCTGACAGAGCCAATGCCAGCCAGCTCCAAGACAGACCCACCGCTGGCCAAGGTCAAGCCCATCAGCAATGGTCATAGCGCCTCTGTGATAACATAGTTGTTAAGAAGGGGAAAAAAATCACTGTGCAAGAGCAACTGGGAGAGAGGAGTGAGAATGTGAAAGAAACAACCCTGCAGACACCAAGGTCAGTGAAGGAGGGGGAGGAGGTGCTCCAGGCGCCGGAGCAGAGATTCCCCAGGTGGTGAAGACCATGGTGAGGCAGGCTGTGCCCCTGCAGCCCATGGAGGGTAATGGTGAGCAGATATCCACCTGCAGCCCATGGAGGACCCCATGCCGGAGCAGGTGGATGCCCAAAAGAGGCTGTGAAACCCATGGGAAGCCCACGATGGAGTAGGCTCCTGGCAGGACCTGTGGACCCATGGAAAGAGGAACCCATGCTGGAGCAGGTTTGCTGGCAGGACTTGTGACCTCATGGGGGACACACGCTGGAGCAGTCTGTTCCTGAAGGACTGCACCCCATGGAAGGGACCCACACTGGAGCACTTTCTGAAGAACTGCAGCCTGTGGGAAGGACTCATGTTGGAGAAGTTCATGGAGGACTGTCTCCTGTGGGAGGGACCCCACACTGGAGCAGGGGAAGAGTGTGAGGAGTCCTCCCGCTGAGAAGGAAGGAGTGGCAGAGACAACGTGTGATGAACTGACCACAACCCCCATTCCCCATCTCCCTGCGCTGCTGGGGGGAAGGAGGCAGAGAAATCGGGAGTCAAGTTGAGCCCAGGAAGAAGGGAGGGGTGGGGGGAAAGTGTTTTAAAATCTAGTTTTATTTCTCATTATCCTACTCCGATTTTGATTTGCAATAAACTAAATTAATTTCCCCAAGTTGAGTCTGTTTTGCCCGTGACAGTCATTGGTGAGTGATCTCTCCCTGCCCTTATTTCAACCCTCGAGACTTTCATTGTATTTTCTCTCCCCTGTCCAGCTGAGGGGGGGAGTGATAGAGCAGCTTTGGTGGGCACCTGGCGTCCAGCCAAGTTCAACCCACCGCAATGAGTCAGTACCTGCAGCTGTAAGAACACAGGTCTGCTCACAGGAGCACTTGCCTAGCACCTCAAACAAGCATTTGAGCCCAGAGTTTGATTCAATGCAGTGACAAACTATTCAGCTTGCTGGCCTCTGTCCACAGCTCTCATTGCCTTACCCAGACCAGGTCTGAAAGGCAGCAAACTTCAACGCCATTTCTATAAACGCAAACTGCAGCATCTTCAGGCACCAACCTCACATTAGCTGCATGTTCATAGAACGAACAACAGTCAGATTAAATACAGAAAAGTAATCTTTTCTCCTTCCCGCCCTCCCCTTTTAATTAAGGTACAATTTGCAAAGTATCTGGAGGAACAAAGCAGGAGAAAACATCAAAATCCCAAAGGAAAAAAAAAAGATAAACTGGCATTACCATGCTACTAGATTTGCTGACATTTATGGTATAGACTCAAATGGTTTCCTTTAAGCCATGTACTGACTACACACCTGCCCTTTTATTAATCGATTTGTCTTATTAGCAGTGGCACAAGCTTGTCAGTAATTTTAGGACAGTGTCAGTAATCAACTGGACAACTTATGAGTAAAAGATCCCGCCCTTCCCTGCAGCAAGTCTGTACTCACTGGTATTGTAGAGAATCCAGGCTGATAACACACAAGGCTCCCAGATAACAAAAGAACTTTAGATGACACACTTGCCTCAGACTCATTTTAGAGAAGGAAAAGAAAAAAAGGAAAAAAAAAGGGACCTGAATAAAGCCCATGAGACCCAAGCCTCTTCAGCTTACTGGCAAGTCTTTAAGATAGCTCTGGAGAGCATTCGTTAACTCCCTGGTAAATCCTTTGCAGAAATCATCACAACAGGAGCCATCTCAGGATGCGCTTGAAGGACGATGACTAGGTAGCTTTACACTGGTAGGCAGCTTCTCCCAACCATGCAGGAAAGCACAGGGGTCTATTTAGAAGCATATAGATGGACAATAAAACGTGGCAGGATGGGTCAGTGGGATGCTACAGCAGACGCTGACTGTAGAGGGCTCCATATATTTTGGGGGGTAAATGGAGGCAGAGCAATGGCACAGGAGATTCATCTTTGCGACAGCGTCCTGATGGATGACAAGGTAAGACCACACAGCATGTGACCGGTGCAAAGCTAGCACAGGACTCAAGAGTGGGGGTCACGAGCCCATCTCAGACCTGCAGCTGCACAGAGAGGTATTTCACACGTCACTCACAAAGAGTCCATGCTATGAAGACAGAGCCCGGATGCAAAGAACGAGAGGCCCTAATCAAGTCGGATGCCAGCAAAATAGGAAGTCGGTGTGGTTCACGGCAATCAAAAGAAGGACTGGGGAAGTCCAGGCAGCATACATCGCAGCCTAGAAAGATCTTGATCACTCTGGAAATAGCAACATTGCACATTACTTGCTCTGGTCCTTCAAAAGACTATTCAGGCATGAACAGGTTACAAAGATTGGGAAATGTCCTTTCTTCGCAAACTCAGTTAAGCTTTTACAACTGCTCTCAGCTCAGTTCCTGCTGTGTTTCTTTCACAGCTTCTGGTGAACAGTGGCTTTGGGAAAGGTGTTAATTCTCTGTGTGCTAAATGCATTAGGCAGAGCAGTCAAATTACAGCACCCATCCAGCGTGTAAATGGGCTTCCTTACACTGTTGTGTCTCATAGCAGCACAATGAAAACAGCATTTTCTGTTCACAAGATATGCAAGTTGTTGGGTTTTTTTTTTTAATAACAAATGCAGTAAGAACGCATGAAGAAATTTAAAAAGACCAACACAACATAGCTTGGGCAAAAAGACAAGCCTGCACTTGCTCCAATCAATTGCAATGATTTCTCCTACTGAAGGCACCCTGCAGGACTTTCCAGTGTCTGGAGTCTTCTGCCACTGACTGACCTTTCTCCAAAGTCAATGCTCAGGAACACTTCTCAGCACTCCAGCATTTTGAGAGCAGCAAATTTATCTGAGGGCATCATAACATCTATGAGCCAAGTAGAAGGGGTTGAAATTTTTTCCTTGCAAAGGTTGAACATAGATGGGAGTTTTCAGTGAGCCAAAATAGCAAGTGGCAGAATTAGGAAGGAAAAAAAAAAAAAAAAAAAAGAGAAATAAAACTGCTAAGCTGTGGAACAGCCTTTCCCAAAGGGCACGTTGACCCAACCTTACCTTGTCACAAAAGACTTTAATCTGGCAGTAGGCTCTGTGGACAGGTTTGTTACTCCTGTTATTGTAGCTGTAGGTGTCGATCTGAAGATTCAGGGGCAGGCCTTTAACTCCCTTCTGAGAGGAGAAATCTGTGCTGAGGCAGTTGACAGAAATGAAAACCTGCAGAAGAGGAAAGCAGCACCTGTCAGTAGTGACACACAGACTCCTGGCTGGCCGCTGAGCAAGGGACTACTCGGGGAGTGCTGAGATCTAAATGCTGGTCCCTGCCACTACAAGCAGGACCTTCTTTCTTCTGAGAGATCAGGCAAAATCCTCAAGCAGCAGTATGACATTCTTAATTCTTTATATAAGCCATTACAGGGGACAAAGCCACTTCGTCCAGAATGAATTTCAACAAACTCTCCAAACTTCATGAAGACTCCACCCATCTTTCCCAGATATTTCTGCCCAAGAGATCTCAAACATCGTTATCAAATGTTTAGCAACAGGAATCCTCCTACACCCAACCTTCACTGGCCAATGCTTTACCATCTTGGTAAGAGCACAACCACACTTCGAAAAATTTACGTTACTTTGGGCAAGTTAAAACAAAGCTTTCCATCAGTTTTACGTAAGCTGCTGTGAGCACAG
This sequence comes from Nyctibius grandis, assembly GCF_013368605.1. Taxonomy (NCBI): domain Eukaryota; kingdom Metazoa; phylum Chordata; class Aves; order Nyctibiiformes; family Nyctibiidae; genus Nyctibius; species Nyctibius grandis. The sequence goes on along the minus strand of NC_090658.1, from coordinate 116,082,491 downwards.
CTTATGCTTGAAACTACTTGCGATTTCTTGTTGTAGTTTTTTTGTAAATTATATTAAAAGCTTTTAAAAATATTAGGCAACATGTTATCTTTAAACACACGAATAACGCCATCATTTCAGTGAAAGAGTTTCTGGGCTTCACGCTTAAAAAGATGAACACTATGTTGAATATTCCCCAGGAAGACCTACAATACCCTGTTAATGTTCAGATCAAAAGGGAAAGAGTAATATTTTCACTATTCTAATAAAAAAATTGAATTATGGAAAAAATGAATTAAGAGTGATTTTCAACATATCTAATTTCATTTTCATAATTGCCTTAAAAAACCACACACACAAACCCACAACCAGAGAACAAGTCCAATGCTGCTTAACAGAAGGAATAAATGTCCTTGTGCAGATATGAACAGATAGACCAGAGTACTTTGTATCCAGAACGTGGGCTTGCTGTGTGCCAGGCTTTTCTCCAGACACAATGCTCATTATTAGCATGTCTCAGAAGCAGCTGCAATGATTAATTATGAGCTACCAAGACCTGCAGTGGCTATTCTCCTCTCTGCCCCAAGAACAAATCTGGGAACCCACTGCTAAAAAACCCCAATAAATAAAATAAATCAAAGCCTTGGGAGCCAGAAGCACCTTGCCAGAGATTTTGCAGGAATACCGTCCCACCCTATCGCTCACTCATCGTGCTGCAGCCACGAAGCACCGTTTGACAGCCTCTGCAGGGAGTTAGTGCCACCTCCCGGAGCCGTCCCGGTGTTGCAAAGTCTCAGTGTAGGTTTTGCAAAGCTTAGGGGTTTGGGTTGGATTTGTGATTTTGCAAAGTGCTTATCACAGGGTTCTTCGCACAGGTCCTGCAACTAGTTTACTAGTTTTAACAAAAGAGGAGAAATGGAAATGTAACAACTATCACCACATTAGCGATATAAGCTCTTTTTTTTCCCCCATATGTAACACCAGTATAAAAAGCCTGGGGGTGGTGGTGAAGAATAGTATAGACAAGTGTCTCTGCTCGCAATAACTCGTCTGGATGTTCAAGATTCACATGCAATTTCTTGCAGCCCCCGTGAGTACCAGCTGCTGGCACACCAGCTCGACAAACACCAGCTCGAACAACCCCTTCCCTTGTGCACACACACTGTCCCACAGAGCTGGCAACGCTCCCGCCGAGTCCTCCTTGTGCAAAGGGACGCTGAGACGTGTGAAACAACACCTACCTCAGGCCAGCGTGGCATGCTGGCAAAGCCCCATCCCCAGCCACCCCGCTGCTCGTCCTGCGGTGGTCCAAGCCAGGAGGACATGCAGGGACAGCAGCAAAGCTGAGCCAGCGCTTAACGCCTGCTCGCCCTCCAGCCTTTGTCTCAGCATCCCAAACCTGTGTTGTTCCAAGACGACTTTTTTTGAAAGCATTAAATACATCCCAAATCGCAGTCAGGAAAATTATTTTAAAATAAGCTCTTCTCAGTCTTCCCCAGAGTAACCCAAGTGATGGTTTTGCTAGCTTTTATCCACCTCCCCCCCCCCCCCCCCCTTCCTTTTTTGCTACCTTTGACTTTACAAGGGCATTTTGCTTGCAGTGCTGGCACACCCCAGGGGAAAGCTTCAAGGAGTTTGAAGTGTTGCTTTCATCCACTTTGGAGCTAGGTAATCAGATGCATGCACAGCCTGAATAACTGCGGTCCCTGAGCAGGGATTTTGTTTTTTTAAAAGAGCCTCAACTCTGGTGTTTGCATATTTCTACATTTTAAATTTAAATTTTAAATTTATTTACCCATACTGAATATTCACACACGGTTCTCATTTCTGTATGAAGAAATGACCGCATTCTTGAAGAAAACACGCCCGAGCAGCCATGCCAGCAGGTCCACCACAGCCTCAAAATTCCTGTGAAATCCCTTGCTTGAGTTTGAGTCCGCTGGTGTCCAGCGGTGTGAACATGCAGCATCTGCTACCAGTTCCCTAGCAAATGGTGTCAATTCTCTTCTGAGAATTCATGTCTACGCTTTCAGTTTTCATGGCTCACCATCCACGCAAAGCCCACACAGCACGCTGGGCTGAAGGCAGAAGGGTTGGCCTCAGCGTGACAGACACACGCTACTACAGCGGAGCTGCACAGGTATCCCATGGGAATTTGGGACTGCCTGCTAGATGACAAAGATTATCCTCCTACTTTAGAGTCTCCTCATTTGATTAGCTCTGTCTTTAAGCAACTGACTTCATTTTCATGCCATTTAAGTCTTCAGGACTCGGGGCAGGAGATGACAACTAAAACCTAATCACCCCTCTGAAGCTACAGAGCGCCAGCCCATCTCCTCCTGTTCGTACAAAGCCATTTCAGTTCAAAAGGATCACCTACTTCTCCCTACCCACCCTGTAACTCCTATTTATGAGCAACTTCAGGTTGCCTCGAGTTCTACAAAAACAGTTTTAGTGAACAGCTTTTCCAGTTTGGGCCAAAAGAGTTTCAACCAGGCGCTTTTTGTTCAGGAAGATTTGACTCATGTTCGAAAAGAAACGTAAGGCCAAGTGACTGCGCCAGCTACATCCCCACCCCAAAATTGCCAGAAGAAAGAAAAACGTAACCGCAGAAGTTGCTCTGCGTCTTCAGCCTGCTGAGCAAGATTCCTTTTCATGTGTCCAACCTATTTTTCTAAGGGCAGTTCCGCATTCTCGGCTATATTAAGATTTGCTGTTACTTTTAAAAAAAACATTTTCATCTCACCTCCCAAGATTCAACACAGACAGCACTTAAAAATAGAGCATTGTCAAGCCCAAGCACTTACAAACATGAGTCAAGCCCTCAAAAGTTACACAGGTTTTCTTTAAAACTTAGATTTCTAAAAGGATTAGAAACCTGTTCATGAGTTATTTTGCTTGCTTGGCAGTTAAGCCTTTAGTCTATATTTGAATCATATTTCCAGGCTTTTCTCTCTAACCAAAGCCAAGCTTTATTTTCCTTTTCTTTTTTGTTGATCTTTCCATGCTTTTTTTATTATTGTTAATGGAAGCTGAGATTCGCATCAAGACAAAATGGCTCCACAATGGCAGGGTTTCAGATAAAACACCAAACAGTATGAAACCGTGAGGTGGTATGAACTGTTAACCCCCCTCATCTGACATTCACCCCAACATGCTACAGACCCTCCTCCATCCAGCACCAGGCTGGGTTTCCTGCAGCCTTTGGGGCAGACGAGCAGCAGCCCAGACGCACAGAATGAAAGACCAAAGGCAGAAGGACTGAAGAACCTCCTCCAGGACCACACTGGAAGTCAGCGTGGGAAGAAGCCAGACCTCATGACTCCCTGGTCTGCTTTAGCCACCTGACCACTCGTGCCCCTCCTCACCTAACTCAGGAGAAACACACCATGCCTGCGTCCAAATCTACAAGAAACAATCCTCCATTTTAATAATGCAGAAAAAAAAATTAATCCGGCAGCTCTGCTGTGTGCCCTCAAGGAAGGGCAGCAGAGACAGCCAAGTTCTTTCCACACAGCACCTTTTTCTAACAAGATCTGCCTTTCAAACAAACCAGGAAAAACAGGCATAATTAAAGGGCAATCAAAGCGCTGCAGGAACCTCGCTGTCAGCGAGATGAAAGATGCCTTTTTTAAATGAAGGCTTGCATACCCAGATCTCTTCTGCTCAGTTTATCTTGGACGCCGTGCTCTTTTGTCACACAAAAAGCACCAGCAATTTTGATTAGTCCAAAGGCTACATATGCAGCAGCTCTAGATGAAATGTCACCTTGTGTAGCCTCTTCTGACTCACTGCAAAGCAAAGTTGAAAAGGAGCGGTATGTAGGTACACATCAACAACGTCTGGGGTTGCTATAGGTAATGGCAAGCAACTCGGATGGGTATTAGCACACCGTAAGCTCTGGCCAGTCCCCAGCAAACACAGGCATCATAATGGCCACGTAACCCATCTCCCTGTCGTGCAGTCTTGTACGTGCTTCTGGATAAGACCCCACACACTTGGGACTATTCCAGTCTGATCACCTTGCTCCACATGACTGTCATTTCAATAGAAGACAAGTAAATTGAATCCACCTCCTCCTATTTATCCTCCATTATATTTTTGTACCCAGAGGATGAAGACATCACTCAGTAATCCAAGTCCATTGGATACTTCTTTCTCTATTGAGAATTCAGATAAAAACTTCAGCTCTTTTCTAGCACTAGTAGGCAAAAGCCCCTCATTTTAATGTTATAATCATCTTAAAATTGTCAGGATGCTTTTGATTTTGGATTACTGCGTTTGTATAGAATACAGAGTTTGGAGCCTACAACACTACAACCAGGGACAGGTTAAACTGCAATGATTTTCTTTCCAGGGAATGCAGTGGATACTGTTTTTCTTGGCCTTGGCTAAATAATTTCAATGTTCTGCCCAAGACACAGCAGGCAAAGGGATTCCAGTGTGTCCTGGGACCATTTCCCCAGCACAAAGACAATGTCTCACCTGCGGACCGATCACCACGCATCCTGCTCACAGATAGGCCTGGGGCCACGTGCAGCCCTTGCACAATGAGACCCACTGGACCTACACTGCGTCTCACTTTGCTTTGCTTCAGAGCAGCAAGGCCAGTCCTGTGGTCTCTGGCTGGGGAGGGCAGCAGTCGCTGCAGAGATGACGTGATCTATGTATTATTTTCATTTTTGCAGGACAAAGGGTCATAGAAATCCTCAGCCAAACTGACATGAAGAGAAGCCTTTGAGGCTACAACAGCAGATTAAAAACTAAAGGAACGAGTAAGGTAAAGGATCCATCAGACCTAAATAAAAGGACTTTGGTATGGACCAGAGGACACAAACCAACTCTCTCCTCCTCCACCTGCACCGACTCCCTCTGAGACCAAGACATACACCATCCAACACCAGGCAGCAGGAAGCTATGCAGCCATCGTCATCGCCAGGACACAGCCGCTCCCCATGCCGGCTGCCAGCAGGAATTCTGGGAATGTCAACGCACAGCCCAGCAGCTACCAAGTTGCTTGGTCTCCCACAGATGTGTGTGCAGTTCAGGGGTATGCAGCCATGTGGCCACAGCACTCCTTGCTGGCTAGCTGAAGGAGCAGCCCTAGGCCCAAATTCCACAAACAACTCATTTATCAGCCCTCCACTAAAGAAAAATTACCCGGAAGCTCAAAGGTTGTTATTTAAGTGCTGGTGGCTGAAAGCACATGGTTTCTCTAAAGGCTTGGACAAATACACACATAACAGGGAAAAACAAAGGGTCTTTTCTAAAGATTTGTCCACATAGTTGTGTACTAGATAGGCCTTCACGTGCTTCATCTGTGCTGTGAGCTGGCTGGACGCAAATCACCTCGAGCCCAAAAGCCTTACAAATTAGACCAGCGCAGCTCCAAGCCCTTCTGAGAGGCAGAGCTGTCAGCCTGGGCACCGCGCTGGGCTAACGTAGCTGCGTGGCTTCCAGGATCGGCACTGGGTCACGGGCAGGCAGGGCAAGCACAGGTCTGCCTGCACACATCCACGAAGGCCTGTCCTAAGAAAGCAGCGCTGGAAAGACTGCTCTGACTTTAAAAGAAAGCAAAAAAAAAAAAACCCAGCTTGGTACAGATCACCTGAGAGGTGGCTAATCTTACTGCTCTCACATTCGTTTCTTCACCTCCCACATGCACCACAGGTTTTGCATCAGCAGGAGGCAAGCCAGGAAAGAGAGAGAAAAAAAATTGGGCAACTCATGCACCTGTGGGCTCCCCAGCCACCTCCTGCCTTTGGGATCGGATGCTCCAAATAAGGCTTGTCTGGCAGATGTGCGATAGGGCCGCATCCGTTCCAGCTCCACTCAGCCAGACCCAGCACCGTCCTGCTCGCAGCCTGGGGAAGTTAGTTTGCATTCAAACTTACCAAGCCCAATTTGGGTGACTGACACAAAACACATGGCGGGTCCCACACCACGCCAAGGAATGCAGAGTGGGAAATACGACCCAGCCCCGGATAAGAGAACATCCTCCTAGCAAGTTCATTCCATCAACAAAACAAAAATTAATGGTAATGAAAGGAAAATACATATTCCTGCTCACAAAGAGCAACACTGATTGTTATTCCAACCTGTTCTGAGGCAAGGAAATACAAAGTGTCAGCTTGCAACACGTGGGAAACCCAGGGATGGAAGTTCCCAGTCCTACCAATGCTTCCTCCCACCCCACACTCTGATAAGAAAAAGGCGTGGGGCCAGGTGTTAGGTTTTGTTGGGTTGGTTGGAAAGAAAGTAAAAACAGCAGTTTGGCAAAAAAGTTGCAATATGTAAAAAACACAAACCCAAAAAGCCACCCCCAAAAAAAACAACCCACCCCCCAAAATGAACAACAAACCAAATTCCCCATACAAACAAACAAAACAACACAAAACTGAAATAATTAAGTCTACAAAGGCATAAAAATGGCTGAAAAGGAAGTGTTGCCATCAGGTACAAAATGAATGGAGAAAAGGAAAAAAAAAACACCACCTCCCAGTTTTCTCTATAGAAAAGCTAACATCAGGAAGATTTTCTTTTCAGCTTTAGGCAACACACTGTGAGCACCATAGTTAGTTGGAAGACCAGATGGATGCTGGAGTTTGGGACACCACGTTCTGAAGAAAAACCGTGATTTGAAAACATGCTTCTAATTTGCAACGCTTAAAATCAAGGGCAACACATGCTTGTTTTTAAGAAAACCCAGGACAGAGTAGGGAGAGGTCTGCATTAAGAGGCAGGTAAGCAGTACTTGCTATGACTTTCCTATGTCACTGCTCCAAAGGCTGTGTGTACTTGTGCCTCAAAGTACTTGTGGACTGCAGCCTTGGCTTGAAACCAATCTCTTTCCTTTAAGTATGTTTGACTCATCACATTTCATAGTTTCATTTCCAACTAGCCAAACCTGTACCTCCTCAATGCTGCTGAAGGTGGCAACACCTTCTTTAATGAGGCATATGATTGCTGTTTCATTACAATGGCATCCATATAAATGCATGTAATATTCATCAATCAAAAAAGTTGAAGTTCTTCCTACAGTGAACACCAAGTGAGGATTATGCTAGAACAAACTCTTAAAATAAATCAGTGGTGTACACCCCAGCCTTATTTCAAGTTGTAGCAAGAGATCCACCCTCTCCAAAAATTGAGCTCATCTGAACAAAACATCCTGCCCAAGAACTTCAGTCAACACACAAGAGGATCTGCCAGAAGACCACCCTTGTTGCCCAATCTGCTATTGCAAAAGGAGAACTCAAATTAGCCACAAATTACCTTAATACAGGACCATTACACCTTTCTTGGACAAAAAAAAAAAAAAAAGCATTGTTTAATTGCTCTGTCATTCAGGGTGTCACTTAAGATACCACAGCACCTTCCCTTTGGTGGAAGGACAGCAAAAAGCCCTACCGTGATATTCCCCAGCTCAAAATGCCTGTTACACCCTCACCATGTATCCCTCTTTAGTAGAATGGGTCTTTTCACACAGAGCATCCAGCTTACAAAGCTTTTTTTTTTTTTTTGAGGGAAGGAGTGGGAGGACAATAGAGGCCTTAATGTGCATGACATCATTTTTGGCTACAGTCCCACCATCTAACCTAAAGCAAGCCAGACAGAAGACCTCCATGGGGGCCCTTCTCTGGGAGCTTCTGGAAGCAACACTACGTTTCAGAAGGGACCCGCTGGCAAGCGTAGAAGGGGTGCCCCAGCGCAACAGCAGGGTCCTTGCACTGTTAGGACTACACAAATGGGCTCTTGCGATCACCGTGCAGAGAACTCGCCCTGTTCAGACATGATGCCCCAACCTTCCTGTTCCACCAGGCACGAGCTCAGATGGAATTTGAGCAAAGCGGGATCCAGCAAAGCCAGTTATCCCTGGGGAAAACAATCTGTCCAGATTGTTCAGCTGCCACTGACCTGAGAGCAGGCCATGTCCCCAAGCCAGAGTTAAGGGACAGAGAATTTGCTTCACAGCCTAATGGGTAACACAACAGAGGTAACAGGACAATGGCCAACATTATGAATAGAGTAGCAGGAAACACTCGAAAGACATGTGCATTTAACCATGCATGCGGTGGTAATTTTCATTAGAAAACCTCTAACGGGTATCAACCAAGAGAACGAGAACTGGGCGTGCTGTACAGACCTGGGAAGAGATAGTTCCCAGCCTCAAAAACTCATGACAAAAAGTTTCATGACCTGAACCTACAAATGCTGCTTCTGATTGACATACAAACACGTAAAAAGGACAGCAAGGACAGGATTTCTCTTATTTACCTTTAAAATCCCCTGATTTTAAAGATAGCCAAGCCTGCTCAGTCAATGAGGAGGGGCAGGCACCTCCAGAGAAAGCTCCATCCCAGCTCTAGACATCCTGTCCTAATGAAGTCATAGAAGCAAAAGATGACGAGCTTGTGTTCAGACATCTAAAAGCTGTTTGCAGGAGAAGAACCCCACCTTGACTGTCTGCCCAACACAGCAGACGTCCGGGACAGGGTGGGAAACTGTTTGAAGTCTCCACAAGCCTCAGGGTAACTCCAGCATTACCTGTTGCATGCAAGTGAGTATCAGCTACACATCTTTGTCAGACTCATCAGACCATGCTTCCACCCAACCAGGATGGGCTCCTGACTGAGTAGGTGCGCTGGCTTTCCTAAATATCCAATTCAACAGTTTATCAACTAATTTCCCAGCTCACCATGTCCCTCTGTCTCCTCACAAAGCATGATTGCCTCCTCATCCAATTCTTCCCCTCCCCTGATCTGTCAGGTGGTGGAGTCAGACCTCACCTCTAACACGGATGCCTGGAAGCCCATCAGAATCAACACTTTCCCAGTCCACAGTGTCTCCTGTCAATCTTTCTACCCTGTCCTTTCAGCCTCAGGAGCACCACTTCGGGGCAAGTCTGTCTCTTCCTCCCCACACTCAGCTCCCTTCACTGTCTCAAAGCAAGGAGGCTTTGGACCCTAGGTCCTTTTCCAGCTTGAACACACTCAGAGAATACTTAACCCACCACTATTCCATAGTGGCTTGCTTCTAGCAGCTCCTGTCATGTCCCAAAGCAACAGAAGAGGGCAGAAAGGAGCTGCCAGAAAAAAACGTGCAGCATTTGCTCCGAAACCCATGGACACCGCCTGGTCCCAGAGTGGGAAGTGTCTGTCACGCATGAGATACTCCTCGTTTCTACACACACGGGCTCAAAACAGCACGCCCATGCAGTCAGTGTGACAACTCCATCCGTGCAGAGCCAGACCTGCCTGCTGCACCCAACGTCCAAAGCCCTGGCATTACCCTCAGCTCTCCCAGCACAACATGACTGGGAAATACTGGTTGCTGACGGCATCTCAAACATCCTTTCCACCCCCCAAACTCTGCAGCTGCAAAATACACACATTTTCCTTGCTACAGAGTGAGCACATGACTCGCATTGCCTGAAAACAGCGTTTCTTCACCAGAAAGCTGTATTTTACAAAATCCCAAAGTGCTCCAAGGGAACTGGCAAAGCACTCTCAGGCAGGTGACACCCTCCTGCACAAACAAAGCAGCAGAGGTCTGATATTTCTGTACATCCCCCCAACGAGGGCTAGCACAAGAAGGGCAAGTACCTGGTCCCAGAGCTGCTAGGGACAACTTCTTGTGATAATACACTATTTCTCCCTTAAATCTGACACACACACAGAGCTCTGGGTGCCTAAATGAGTAATCACATCAAAAAACCCAGACGCAGAGCCTCATCACCTCCTGTTTGACACCTCTGCATGGGACCAAATCATTCCCACAGCAAACTGGGAGCAAGAGTAAGAGGGAAAGTGGGAGAAGCAGTAACCCTAGAAGAATCACCTGGCTCTGGTCCAGGTAACTCCAGGGCTCAGGAAGCAAGTTTCTAATAATCAAGGCTTGCTGGCTGGTTAAACATATCATCTATGCAACACTGCTGCTGTTATTAAACATAAGACACTGTATTTATTACTGTGGAGGACTTTCTGTAGCATCAGAAACTCATCTCTCTTTATTCCCTGCTCTCTTCATATACCTCAAGAGTATTAGGAGGGTAGGAGTGGGGGGAGAAAAGAAAAATAAAAGACAGAGAGAGAGAGCATGCAAGGTAAATGAACCATGCAATAAAAATTGTTGAAATTGGCTCAGACATCTCCTGATAAGATCACAGGAGTTGAGAAAGAACTGCAGCTCTACTGGTGAGAAATCCAACCATTGACAAATGGAGAAATCCAACCATTGACACATGCGAAGGGATGGCTTTCCTTGGGGCAGCCACAGATGACCTGAGTTCCTTGAATGGGACTATGTCAGACTGGCTATGGCAGCAGGATACCATTCTGGGAATACTTCCTGCCTCCTTTTGACAGCCCTTCTGAAGCTTCATCTGTTTGTTCACACAGCAAAGTGCTTCATGCTTCAAAAATCACATCAGCCTTTTAGCATCCGCCAGCAAGTAAGGTCCTCCCTGCCATCCCTCTCAACCTGACTGAAGCCAAAGCAAGCAGCCGAATCTGGTGAACAGGGAAGCCTGGCACCCAACACCAGCCTCAAAAGTAGTGTCATGCATGCTGCAAGGCAGCACTTTCTCTCCTCAGCAGCACACACAGCTCCTTACTGCTGCCTGCCAAGTGCCCCAAACCTCCCACAGAGCTGAAACCCAACCACAGCCCCCACACAACCTCTCCCTGTCTCTTTTGTCTGAAGCCCCTGTGCAGCACAGAGCAAAGCTCATGGTGACAGCAAGGTCTGTGGAGTGACACCATCCCTTGTGCCTCCTGCAGAGCACAGTGGCACACACAGCTCCAGAGAAGGACCTTTATATTCTCTGCTGAGAGCTCTTATGTCCCTCAAGCTAGGCTCTCCCTAGACATGGCACTCTGCAGCAACCAGTGGTTTTCCCCATGACAGTGGTGACTAGCACATGACATACTAGCAAGGGAACAGCCAGCCTCCAAGAACTGAAGGAAACCGTTCCCAGTTTTTAATAAAAGCCAGGCAGTAAAAAACACTCTCCGACGAAAACTCCTGTACTTTGACTCCAACAACAAACTGGTGGGAAATGCCTTTGGAATGGACGAGACTCCACTCTCCGACCTGCTGTCCTGGCACCGAGAAGATACACAGGCCTTTTTCAAAAGCTGGAGCGGCTTCAAATAGCTGCAGTTAGCTACTAGCTAGGGAAGCTGCCCATACTTACGTGCCTACCATGGTGCCTACAGTTCTGAAAAAAGATCAAACCAGAGTTCACCAGGAGGCTGTTCTAACTTGAAATAGGTCGCTGGCTGTTGGGATCCACCGTTTCAGCAATTCATGTTTTGGGAGCAAAACGGCAGCATCTACTCTCTCTTCTGCTAAAGGCAAGCCCATTGCCACAGCCTTAACTCCCTCAGAAGCTGCCCCCACCTCCCACCAGGATCCTCCAAGAGACTGTGCTCCCTGCCAAGCCCAGCTATGCTCCATCACACCTCCCGCGCCACTTCATCTGCTCTGGAAACGCTCGGCACTTCCTTTTGTCAGTACTTGTCTGTCAGGTAGGCAGTTCTGCCAAGAACCTTAAAGCAGCTGCAAAGCTCTCCGCGGTTGCACATGCAAACCCTCTTAAGAAATAGCCAGAAGGTTTTGCCTAATGTAAGAGCGTAAACAAACTTGTTACACGCTAATCACCAGGTAGGCCACACACCCTTCCCCTCCCCCAGCCCCCGAATCTGCTAAAAGGACAGGAAATATAATCATGGTCACAAACCTTTGCTTCCTCGTTGATGTCCCAAGTGAAGGATATGGCATTATATGCGATCTCCTCAATGTTACTGATGGTGTTGAAGCTCTCCTTGTAGTCAGCTGTTAGAAAGAAGGATGCATGACAGAGAGGAAGAGGGGTACCATCTGGAGTCCTTAATCACACAAGAAGCCAGAAACTGCAACTCCCCAGCAACCCCCTGGGGGCAAAGGAAGCTGAACCGTACTTAAGACTAGATCGTTAAGGAGGCTGGAAATGGTTCTCATACAAAAACAGAAAAACAACAAACAGGAGGAAGGAGAAAAATGAGGGACTCAGCAGAAATTCCAAACTAGAAACTCCAATGAGAAAAGCAGACATCCCAAATATCGCATGTCCTGCACCATAGCCTGCAATGTGCAGGAAACTCTACCCCATACGGCAAGGGCATAAGCTCTCAATAAAACTCCTTCAATAACAAACAAAGATTTGCATGCGCGTCTGCTTTAAGTGCCAAGTGATTAATCCTTGCTTTTATTCACAGAAGGAAGGGACTAGGAGTACAACCCAGCCTTCAGCCAGAGAAGGCTGGAAGCCAGCCAGCCCCAGCCTTGACTGGAGGCAAGTGGAAATTCGCCGTGTTTTCTTTTTTTACATGTACCAAAGACCAGTTGTGAGCAAAGCTACAGGAAGGAGGATCACTAGTGTCGAGGTATTTCTACGAGGATCTTGTGCTTTGGAGAAACACAGTATTTAGTACAGCCACAGAGCCTAAAAGCTGCGATTTAGCTACAAGCACCAGGATATGCCAAAGCAACTGTAGTTTGAAGGTGGGTGTTAGATCCCCCAATGCAAAACCCCAAACCCAGCCTGCTCACCAACCAAACAAACCCTCCAGAAATCAGCCCCTTTAATGAGCCCTACAAACTACAGCACTAGCTCTAAGCAATCAAAAGCTCTCTCTGGGCTTTCAGCAAAGCTGTGGATAGCAGAGAGCGTGATTCAAAGGTTCCTTAAAATAACAAAGCTTTAGCAGAAAAACCAGACCTTGCCAAGGAATTAGGTTTGGAGTTTGACATCAGCAATGAGAGTGTTCCTTACCTATGTCAATGCATCTTTGTTTGGCCGTGTGCTGTCTTGAGTGCCAGTATTTCCAGTGCCTGAGCTGATCTTCTCTTGTTTTGTCTTCAGCAAACACGACCATGATGACACTCTGAAAGGTGAGGAGGAGGTAAGATTAAAAAAAAAAAAAAATAAAATGCAAACACCTGAGAGAGAAAAGGCCTCAGAGTACATTTGTTTTGGAAGTTCTCCCTGGTATCAGGTTTTCTGCTTTAGGCTTTCCAACTTGAGGCACTGCAGTACACCTGGCACACCACTGCCAAACAGGAAGGCAGACAGCAGCACTTCCTGGGTCATAAACAGAGATGAGCAGAACTGCTCTCCTCACTGGAGTTCAAGGATCTCATTCCAGGTGTTGCATCACCTTTACACAAGTGCTGACACCACTTCTTAACAGACTGAGCCAGGATGGGTTGGTCTGGAAGTAGGTGGACAGCAGAGGAACACTGACGTAAGAGAGCAGGTAAGCTGGCCTTAGTGCTGATGCTCTGGTTTAGATTACTGCACTTTGGGAGAGTTTACCTTTGGACACACCCTCTTTCCCAAGAAACCACAAGAGCTGCCACTCACTCGGACTTTACTGATGGGGTGATGGATTCCTTCACTGCTGCTGACTTCTTTCAGTGTGATCGGGTAAAATTGTCCCTTATTCAGGTAAGTCATCGTGCTGTCCCCAGGTTTCTGTCGGAGGGACTTGGAGGCTTCCAGAGTGTATTCAAAGTTATTCCTACAGAGCAAAGAGGGCAGTGATTGCTAAGGCATTTTCCTGGAAAGCTGATTAAACATTCTACACAATCTGGAGAAATTCCAAAGTTGTTAGTTGACTCACTAAGCCACCAACAGGCAAGGAAGTTGGAAAACAGGATAAGCCCCTTTTTCAACCATTTCCTTCATGAATGAACATTTAAGAGAAGTTCTTGGCAAGCTAAATCCCAAGACGCATCAGCAGGCAAGACTGGAAGCTCCCTATTCAGGCTGAGAGCAGCAAGCTGCTCCCATGGAACAGAAAAGTTATCTATTAGCAATTAAATTAAAATTCACAAGCTAATAAGTCAATCAGTGGCCACAGTCTTCTCCTCTTCCCTCTTGGTCAACTGCAGCTAACCAAACAACTAGTTTATGCTCCTCCCTTGGAGTTCAGATGAGTTTCATGCTTCCTATTTCAGCTGTAGATTTCCAACAGGGAGAGTGCAAGGCAAGCAGGCCAGGGATGGGGACACAGCAGCAAGCCAGCTCTGATACCACTGCAGAGCTGACAGACAACATCTGCACATCTGCATCTTCACATGGGACAGGGAGTCGGCACAAGGACAACGACTGAAAGTGGGTGGTATTTCCAACCTGCAGGCAGTTTTCCTTAAAGTAGTTTTCCTTAAAGGTACAGGTAGGATTTTCAACTGTGAAATTCAAATGAGCAGACACTGTTGTGGTTTTGAGATCCACAGGCCCCCCCAGTGCCTGACAGAGACTTGGCACAGAAGGGCACGCGCTGTCCTGTTTGCTCGTGGACAACTGTAAGAGAACGGGAGCATATGGGCAAACGGGGGCCTTAAAGCATTACCCAGAAATGCTGTCAAAAACATAATCTTCTGAATTCATGTTGGCCATCCGGAGATTCAGTTCGGTAGGAAAGAAAACCTAGGGTAGACACAAAACAAAACAACATAACAATTAACACAGCAGCAACAAGAAAAGTCAAGATTAAACAGATACTCTTTACCACAGAATTTCTGGCAGGCAAATTTATCATCAGATAACAACTGATTTTTGGTCTGTATAAACAGGACACTTGAGCAGGGATTTAATCCAAAACTTTTGGGTGTCAACTAAGCACAACATCTCACAAGACTTCTGAGTCAGCTTAGAGCAACATTTTAAACCTTTCCCAAATCTCAAAGAAAGGGTATAGCTACACAGTTCCTTGAGGCCTGGCTTAAAAATCAAAACATGGCTACTCTCTTTTCAGTTGATACCATAACAAAAACCACGAATTTTCATCCAACTCTCACTCCAGGCCCCTAAATAAACTGACTGTTTTCCACTGACACACACCACGCCTAGAAACTGGCAGTTAGGAAGCTTACAGAGTCACTTCACTTCAGTACCTGCAAAGGCACCGCGGAGTGCTGAACTCTTGCAAAATCTAGCCCAGTGCTGTGGATCGAGATAACTATTTCCACACTCCGCAAGCCAAAGGCTCTGTCACTAGTAAGATTAGTCATTTGCTTTTGATAATGATTTCATGTTGTGTAGATTTTATTTACTAAGTTATACTTAAGCATCTTTCTCAGAAAGTCTTTTATTTCTAGTTCACCAGACAGATTTCTGGCTCACATAACAAGAACAATTAAAGACGGAACTGGATTTCTCCATCCAGATCAAGACACACACACACAGCGACTGCCTCTTTTGGTACCTCTTGCACGCCCTCCTTGAAAGTCTCCGAGAAGGTGGAGTCCGGCGTTCGCCTCTGGGAGTTCTGAGGCTGGGTGTTGGAACTGAACTGGTCAGGATTGAGGTTCCTGTCGAAGACCACCACCCGCTCCGGGGGCTCAGGGTGGTAGACACTTGGTGGGATGCCCACCGCAAAGCCATGGGGCTGCGTCTCCGTTTTGATGGAATGGGTGGGCATCGTGGCAATTGAAACAGTGACCGTCGTGTCAGGGGTTGTAAGGTGGCCTCTCTTGTCCATGCCCATCTGGGGTGTGTGTGGAAGAACAATATTGAAAGGCACATTTTTCAGAACCTGGACTCTGTTTTCTCCAGCAGAAATGAGTGGCTGTTCTGTTACATTTGGGATGCTGTTCCTTTAAAGGACAAAGAAAAAAATCATGCATAAATTACACAGCTCATTTTCTCATTAAACAAGAGCTAGAAATACTTCCCAGCCTTTTGGACAAGGATAGCTGATACCAACTCTCCTGCTTGTGCAGAACAGCTCAATCCTAACCTGAAAAGCTGAGAAACTCATTCAAAAAGAAACCTCACCCACTGCTAACAACCCCACCTTGGAGATGAATTACCCTGGAGCAAAGGGCGAGAGCTCACAGCCCAGGTCCTCACTGCTTGGAAAACAGTGGTCCAAAACTAAGCGCTCTGAGGACCTTCCCACCACACATCCGGCACATGCAGGCTCCATGAAACTGCTCTTTGGTGGATGGAGAAGGACTGGGAGCAAGGTTGCTGCTCCTCTGCCCTAAGACTGCGCAACAGCCAGGAAGCACTAATAGGGAAATTACACCCCTCTTTCATGCACAAACCCCCGAGAAAATCCACACCGAGGCTCCCTAGAGTGGTTTGCATAACTTCACACTCTCCACCCCACCACACTCATTTCTGCCAGGACGACACAGAGATCTGTGGCTGAGCTGACCTCATAGCTAGTAGCCACTAAGTCAGCCTGCCCTCCCTTTCTCCCTCCCCACTACATGGTCCTGCCTTCTCCTTTGCACCAATTCTGATGCTCCCCCATCTGCTTGGTAGGCCAGTTTGGCTTGTTCCACTGGCAGAAAACTAGCCACTTTTTTTTTTCCTGATAGGTTATGTGTCAGTGTAAGACCAGAGCTGGTATGAGGGGAGCAGGGGGAACACGGACTGCTCTTCTCAACAAGTCATTCAACCGGCTCAGCCAGACCACAAAACCTCACCTCGAGTCCTTAAAGCATTCAAGTCTGTCCAAAGCAAGAGGATGGTAGGAGGAGTGGAAGCCTGGCTTGAATGAACCTCGTATTCGTAATATTTACTTAATCAGTATCATCTTCTGCTTGGGCGGCGCAAGAGAGGGAAGGCAGGAAGAGGAAGAAAGAAAGGAGTTCCAGAGGATACAAAAGAAGCCCACAAACAATACAAAACCAAAACTAAATCACAAGCACTTTGAAGTCCTTCCCTATCAGCCCATGCATGAAGAAGCAATGCTGCTGGTGCCTGAGAACAAAATCAGCAGTGAGCAACTGAGGCAACCGCATGCAAAAATAAAAGAGTCACCAGTCACCTCCGCAGCCTTGGGAAGGGGTGCCTGCGCTACCAGGCTGTGCCTAGTGTTAAAGAGAGCAGCTTTTGCTACGCTAACTGTATGACACCAGTACATAGAAAGCAGACGGATGGCGATGAGAAGCAGTTTGGGACTCGGCTCTCCACACCATGGTCCAATCCCCATCCTGTTTATGGGGCAGCACAGGAATTTGGGGCACAGAGTAAAGGCAAACAATTTCTCTCTCTTCCAGCACAAAACTGCAGTGCAGCAAGTTGCTCTTCTTCAGCAGGTTTGGTGGCCTAGGAGGGAAGGGAGACAAGCAGACACGCAATAACAAAAACTAGTACCTTTTGCTATGGTCTTGGTCAGGATGTTCTACCTCTGGTTTAGCTGTCGAAGATCTCCTCTCCCTTGGAACCTGTGAAATACAAGACATACTATAATTGCATTCTTCATCCCATACCAAAAAAAAAAAAAAACAAAAACAACCCACAGCCATTTGGTGAAATTAAGAAAGCATCGCTCTCTGATACCAGTCATTAGCTTTGCAGCTTGACCAATGTTCACGTGGCTTTGGGATGCCAGGCCTGCCCCAGGCGATGCCCCACAGATCCCCGTGTAGCCAACCTGGCCACCTGTGCCAGCCCTGGGCTCCTGCCAGCGCCAGGCGGTAGGAAAACCAGTGCAGAAAACTGGCCATCCCTGGCTGGAGCACCAGCAGCGGGGTGAACAGGACCAGGAGGAAAGCCCCCAGGGTTTGCGCTGACAGAGCAGGTTTTCTCCTCTGAAGGCTGGCAGAGTTCAGCTTGCTGGATGAGCTCAAGGCTTGTGAACGGACACTGCTCCACAGCCCCTTCCCCAAGAACATGTGCTCTCTAGGCCACTACCTCAAAGACCACTCGAGGCTTTCCTTTCTCCTCAGAGACCAGGGGATATGGGAAGACCAGGTCCAGTAAGGGTACTGGGATGCTACAGCTCCTTTTTGTGCATGGCCACATACAACACACTGGCCCAAACCGTATTAAGTCTTCTATAAACAAAAGGTAACCACCAGTGCTCTGGATTTAAGACAGCTCAATACTGCTCCTCGTATTTTATGCCATGGATAGGATTTGCCCTGAAGACATCACACACCGCAACAAGCCACCTGGTTCACAGACAGACACGTGCCATTTTCCTGGCTGTGCTGCAAGGCCAAGGCATACAGAAGGTGGTGAACTCTTTGATCTGCAGCAGCTCAGTCACCAGAGCATGCAGCCTGTGCCCCAGTGACCCAAACAGCTCTCACCACCACTAACACAAGCCTGTGGTGCTCAGGTCTCCTCAACCACGCAGCAAGTCCACACAAGCCCCTCTGCAAACGCACATGTGGTGCCCAGGAATTCTGTCACCCTCAACACACCTCCTGAATGAGCAAACACTTTGCAGTGTAAGGAGGACTAAACTGCCACCACCTTCCTTCACTGAAGCCTGCTCAGATACTGCCTGTGTTTGCCAGCCTGGGGGCAATGTGGGGAACCACTGCTTTACTGCTAACTCAAAGGCTGATGGCATACCTGCACAAAAAGCATACTTCTCTAAACAACCCCCAACTAAAACTTAAGTCCTGGCTCTTCCACATAACCTGGCACCTCCAATAACACCAGAATTGTTGGATTTCCCATGGTAATCAGCAAAATTTGAAGAACATCTAGCTGGAGACTGCTAGAAGGCTGATGCTAAGTAGTCTCTGAAAAACATGGGTCTTCCAAGCTCCGCTTGGCCTTAGGTCCAACACTCCTAAACTCTAGATTATAATCAAAAATTTGTTTCCATTATCAACCACGGTTGAGCTATCAGGGTAGCCCATTAGCCAAATGGAAGAAAACTTGAGAGTTGTTTGGTTTTGTTGTTTTGGGGTTTTTTTAATATGAAGGTGATCTCATCAGCTGCCTTTAATATTACAGAGGAGGTGTATTAGAACTGCCTAGACGTCATCCCTCTAGCATTACTTCGTAACAGCCCTCAATAAATCTTTCAACCTCTAACTGTTTTGCTTCACCCAAGTGTGCAGCATACCTGTGCTTCCACCAATTTTTCTGTACACCCACGGATACCCAAACATAAGAGGAAACCCCAAATTACACATTAATGCACAGCAAATCCCTTCTGCTTTGCCAAGCGTGAAGGATCAACATCAACATTCTCTTTGTAATCTACAGGTTTAGAAATCAAAATCGATTTTGTGGATTAAAATCGTTCTGGTGAAAGTGTTGGGGTTTGTTTTTTTCTTTTCACAAAAGCATAGCAAGCACAGGCACAGAGCAGAAAGGCAGTTTTCTCACAAAATCAGCTGAATAACATCCACATCAGTGAGTTTGTGGCATTTTGGTGTGTGTGTGTGTGTGTGTGTGGAGTGCTAATCTCCATATTAAGCATTACAAGAATATTTTTATACATAAGACACGTTCAACTCTTAAAAGGGCAGGAAAGGATTTTGCATCTACAAGGTAACCTGTCTGTGAGCTTGAAGAACATACCGAGGCTGGCAATTGCACTCATTGCTGTTAAAAGACACTAGCCAAAATGTCAGGCATGGGAGCCAAGTCAGCCTCCCGGCTTCCCTGCACGCTCAGCAAGGAAAAAACAGCATCTCCACCCGGTGAGCCAGGCCACTAACGCAGGCGTCTAACACAAGCAGGATGCCTCCCTGCCTGGAAATGCCTGCTGGTCTCCATTGGCATGGACCAGAGATAACTACCCTGGCTTAGACTTCTGGTATTTAGGAAAGAAAGCTCAGCAAAACGTATTCCACACAAATCAGAAGGTTGTCTGTTTGACTGCGTTCAATTCACCCGTGAGCACCTAGGAAGGCACATGTCTCTGAGAAGACCATGAATGCTGGGGAAGGTAATTAACAGACTACTGAAGCTCACTGAAGGTTAGAGGGATGCAGAAAGCAGCTCCTTCAGGCAGACATTTCCACCCTACGCACCACCAAAAATCTGTAGTTATAGCTTAGTATCAGCTGATATTAAGGTAGCACATCAAAGCCTCAGCAAAAGCCAATGGCCCCACCACAAGAGGGATCGCATGAGCAAAAGGAGAGAAGTTTCCTTCTCCACGTGTATTTACATTCAGACACAGACATGCTCCAAACTCTTGTTCTTCATGACTATTTCTGGAATACATTGCCTCCTGCAGAACCTTGAGTCGATAGGCAAAGTGTTACTCAAGTTTTGACTCATTACATTAAGATCCAGGGGATCTTATTTTACCGAGCTAAAAATAAATCAATTTTCAGAAAAAGGGACATGGAATTTTTTCAATTCTAAAACCACATAGTTTAATGTCCTCATGATTTATTCATGGCTTCTGTAAAATCCTCTAGCAAATGACACCTTTTCCACAAGTGGAACAAGAGCTCCGCTGGCTGCCAGAGCATACCCACACCAATCTACCTTGTAGTAATCATACAGCAGTCCAAGGGCAGCCGCGCTGTCTTCATCACCATTGATGCTCATCATAGCTTTGGTAGCTGCTGTAAGGGGATTTTCAAGAAAAGTTTTCCAGGCCTCATCTTCACTGGTGTAAGGACGTCTCTGAGAGTAGAGAGAGTCATTCTGAAGAACCAACACGGGTCTTTTACTTGAATCATAAGAAAAGAAGAAAGAAAAAAGCCACCTGTTAGAACACATGAAAAACATTCCTGAAGTTCTTCTAAATTACCTGCCCCAGTTTCACAGGGTTCATATTCTGATTCAGTGCACTGCAAGGATTAGTCAACACAAAAAGCCCAGAAACCTAATTCTGATCTCACTCACGCTCAATGTAAATCAGGGTTAATTTGACCAAACTCAACTGGATTACACCAGCCCATATAAAATTGCAAAGCCGTTTAAGAGCAAAACTGACCTGCTCACGCTTTGAATCCAACCCAGACAGAGTTACACACTCTTACTGGCCTACCACCTACAAAATACTACTGAGAGGCAACCTGCTCCAGTTCCCACGTGGGACGAGAAATTGTAAATTAACGAAACGTCTCTTTCTCCCAGAGCTTTCAGAAGGCGTCTTCGCTCTCAGAGCGTATCCGAAAACACCACCTAGAAGCTGCCGATTAGTTATAGACTACACAGGGAAACTGGTCAAAGGGACCTGAAATCAATTTGGCAGTGAATTTATCTGACAAGGCAAGCCAAAAGACTTGCTGCCTCGTTACCACTGAAATAATCCATGACAGTAGCCTGTAACACCCTCAACAGATAACAGGGAAAAAAGAAGAAAACTTGGGTTTTTCTCCTTGACATTGTAGTATACTGAAAAATTATATTTACTCTGAACATTTTGTAATTGCTGGGAAGGAGAAAGCTCAAGACAACTTGGACCTTCTGCCCACAGGTGAAAGTGGGACATCTGTAGAAAATGCTGTCCTACCAGCTCAGACAACTTAATATATTTTGGTTCTATTGGTAAAACACACGCTTCATCTTTCAAGTCAGTTCAAGTTAATGGTGTTTAAATCTAACTTTTAAACCAGTTCAAACAGTTTTCTTTCCAGTACAAGCATAACATTACTTTACTGCACATTGTCAGGGAGAGAAGGGAAGCTTTTTTATTTTCTTAAATAATCCCAAATTCAGCATTTTTTTTAATGAATTGGTAATAGTTTAAAATAAATAAATAGTAAAAAACCCCAAACCCCACAAAAAGCTGCTTCCCACCACCATCACACCCCTTCCCCAGTAGATAAGCATTCTTTTCATCTATGTACCCAGACACATTCAGAGATCGAAATATACTACAAATACAGAAAGTTGTGAAATATAAAGTTGTGAAATACTCTAATCACTATAATCAGCTTAACAGTATCCTACATTTATCACCACCTTCTACCAAAAAGATTGCAAAGCGCTTTGCAAATTATGTGTTCGATCCTTTATCAGTTACACAAGGAGTCTTGCTGAGCCTCAGTGGGACAGCTTGGCCGAGCTGAAGACGCTTAAAGCGAGTGGGAGTTTCCAGGATTTGTAAGAGCACTCTGTGGCTATAAATCAGTATTACATAGTTGGAAAAAAGCAAACAACAACAACAACAACAAAAAAGACAAGCTCTTGCACCAAGCCCTTTCTTTAGGTCTGTGTACATATTTGTGTACACATTGATGCAGATACCAAAATGCAATGTACCAAAACGCAGATACCTTTAGTATTGAGGACATCCACTTTCTATCAAAGATTGCACAAAAGATAAAGCAGAATTTTCTTTAAGGACATGGTACAAGCTCCTAGTCTTATACAATACGATAAAAGAAACCTCAAATATCCATAGCAAAGGGGTAAGTCCTCAAGTTAAAGTCACTCGTAAAGAAAAAGGCAACTGAAGTAGCCTGGGTGCAGCTCACTTGATCAATCCCTGCCAAGCTGAAGGGCTAAGTCAGCTTTGCTGGAACTCACAAGACCACTAAGCTGATTCCTTCCAGCAACACAATGCTCACACGGAAAGAGAAAACCAAGGGAGAACCAAAAATACTGAGAACTAAATCAGCCACTAACCAGAACCATAGCAAATGCAAAAACTACATATTTTTGTGTGATTTCTTTGTCATTGCAACACCTAAATATAACACACATTGCCCTACAGGCAACCTACCCCCTTAAAAGCAGCGGAGAAAGAATTATCTGCAGAATTATCAAGAGAAGCACAGGGTTTGGCAGTAACTCAATCCCTTAACAGAACCAGAGCTTCTTTCAGGAAGATGAGAACATATTAATAAGAGAAGGCAAACATTTATTTTGCATGCGTTTTAGGTTTCAAGATTGCTGGCACATGGATCTGCTCACAAAGTAGTAGATGCGTCCAGTAAAGGCTGGGAGTAAGTTTCCTACCGCAATTTTAATAATTTCTTAATTTTATTTTCTACTTGACCGAAACGGAAGCAGAGGAGTATTACAAAAAGTAGATTCTCTCTTTGCTTGTGAGGATCCCGCAGCCTGCGATGTTCGGTGTTCAGATCACAGAAACTATTCTTTCATATTTCACCAATCCAAAACTCGCCCTTTCTCTCCCTCATCGTGCAATTTAACCCGAGACACTAAGCAATCCTCGGCCGCAGTGTGCTTAACCCCTGGGCTTGCACCGAGCACACCTTTAATGCTGAGGCAGCAGAGAGGATTTCTTTCACCAGCTTCTACGTGCCAGAAAAGTGAAGCACATGTACCTAAATTGCTATGGCCTCATCTTTTAAGTGTCATTAGAGGTAAAAAAAAATATGAAAAATCCTAATCACAGGGTGAAGGTAGTGAGCTGCTGCATTAGAGTCCTCTTTCTAGAAAGCAGTATATTAAAAAAAAAAAAACAACCAAAAACCTGTGGTAAAAATCCTACGCTTTCCCTAGGAAATGAGTGCATTTGAGTCACCGATCATTCAAAATACAGGAATTTTACAATCGGTTCTTCAAATCACCCCGGAGTTACCCCATTTTCTACTCACTCACAGAGTCCACGGCCACCGTCTCCAGACGGACACGGTGACAAGCGCAGAAATAAACCCAAGTCACTGAACACGGCAAGGGATCCGTCTGAAGAGTCTCGGCATTCAACACGATGAAGTTACAGAAAACACGCCTTAAGCTCAGTTTTAGCTCTTCCAACACCCGGTTCCGCAGTACGAGGTGGCTGCAGCCGAGCCTCCCCCAGAGCCCCCCCGGCTGCCGGCACGGGTGGGTGCCCGCCGACCCCCTCACCTGCCGAAATCCACCTTGCCGGAGGGATGCGCCTCGTAGAAGTCCATGGGGGCCGCTCCCGCCGCCCGGCAGCGGCGCGGGGCTCCGGCGGGGGCGGGGGCCGGGACAGCCCGCCGCTGCGGCTCCGCCCGCCTCCCTCGGCCCCCGGCAGAGGGGCAGCCCGGCGCTGCGGCGGCGCCCGCTCCGTCCCGACAGCGCGGCCCCGCTCGCCGCCGCCGCCCGCATTTAAGGCGCGGCGCGGCGGGGCGGGGGGCGGACGGCAGCGGCGGCGCTGACCCACGCCTCACTGCGGGTGTCGGGTTTCAAAGCCGGCCCTGCCTCGCCGCTCGCCTCCCGGGGCGGGGTGGCCGCCGGGGTCGCCCCGCTGCGCCGCCGGGCCCCCTCCCGGGGCTCACCCCCCACGGGGCTCGCTCACCCCCCCCCATTTCGCACCGCCCCGCCCCAGCCTCCGGATACTCCTCCGAAAAGATGGAGGGGGGCGGGCCCTCTGCGAGAGCGGCTCCCCCCGGCCCGGCCCCACAGGGGAGCGGGCCCCGGGCAGCGAGCCCCTCTCGCCGCAGCCCCCCCCGGAGGGGCGGCAGCACCGGTCGGACCGGACCCGGTTCTTCTCACCCCCCCGCCTCACTCACTTGTCGTAGTCTTGTGTCATGTCTGGCGGAGGCAGCGGGCGGCAGAACTGGCCCGGCTGGTCGGGAGGGCGAGGCGGGGGCGAGCGGAGAGAGGAGCGCGCAGCCCGCCGCACCGACGGGTTTTGTCGGCTTTTCTCGCCCGCTCAGGTGGCTGCCGCTGCCGCAGGTGGACGGGCGCCGCGCGACGCTTCCCATTGGCTGCCGCGGACCGCGGGGCGGAGCCGCCGCGCCTCCATTGGGCGGTCGGGCGCGGGGGGGGCGGTGCCAACCCCCGTGCAGAGCTCCGCGGGGGACGGGGGGCTCCGCGGCTGAGGCAGCGCTGGGGCGCCCCGCGGGGCCCGGGTCGGGCAGGGCCGAGCTGAGCCCAGCCGGGCCGGGCAGCGGGTGATACGAGCCGCAGCCGCTTCGTAACAACGCGGAGGACGGGGCAAGTAAGGGACGAGTAAACCTTCGCGGGGAAGGTGCTCTCCCGCGGCTGGGGGCCTCCCCGTGGCCCGGCGCCCGCCCCAGCCCGCCCAGCAGCGCGCCTCGCTGTCAAAGGCCGCTTTCCCGAGGGGAAAAAAAAAACCTTTTTTCCCCGGTTTTCCCTGTCCCCCTGCACGTACGGCGTTCACGGGGGCCAAGGCGCTGGCACCGCGTCTGCACCGGAGTCCCCAGCGCATCTTCTCCCGGCCGCGGTACGCGAGGGCTGCCCGAGCGGCCCGTCCCGCTCCCCATAAGGCCCGGGGCCGCTTTAGCGCGGTGTCACCTCACGGGACCCCGGCCCTGGGCTAGGACTCACGGAAGGGTACGCGGGAGGCACCCCGGGATATATTTCGCAATAAAAATGGGTTTCCCTTTTCCCTCTCCCAGCCCCTATAACCTTACTTCTTTTTCCCGTACTAAAGCCATTTTTAGGGAAGTCTAAAACCGACAGAAGGCGCGTTAATTTGCACAAGCACTGCGCCAGCTGCCAAAGTACAGTGAATCTTAGCGTCGTCACGTGCCTCACTGATGAACCCGGGTTTGGAGAGAAAGGGGGGTTTACCATGGAGTTACTGCTGGAAATGCATCTAAATCCCCTGGTTTAACAGCAGCAGCTACGTTACAAATACATTGGATATATCCAAAGTGGCGTGCATGAACTTAAATCAGAAAGATCTTAAGTTTCTCCTTGAGAAATAAGGATGGGAGGTTGCTTGTTTAAGTAACAAGTTGAATCGAACACATACAGCAACAATGCTATCTATCATGTGTCAAGATGCTTCAGATAGGTACTGTAATTTAAAAGTATGCACCCTAATAAGAGGTCTCTCCTTCTAGGTCAAAATCGCTTCCCTATTTGTACAGGATATACTCCAATGCAAAATTATAGAAGGACAATTCAAGCAGCCAATGGAAGGAAATATGAAACTAAAGCGAACAAACTTTCACTAAGGGTCTAATCCTGGAAGTTGCTTAATATCCTCTGACTGGATTACAACTAGCATTCTAGAAACAAAATGCTTTGTTTGGATCTGCAAACATTGCCATTAGGATGGCAAAAGATAACTATCATCACTGAAGTAGGATCTTGCTCTACAAAGTGAAATGAACTGATGTAAATTGTTCTTTATGACGTGCAATAAAAGGTATTCTATATTTTTAACCCATTTTAAAAATCTAATTTGAGATTACGTAGAAAAAAATCTATCTGCTCTCACATATGAAAAAATACTGTCATCCCATTAAGATGTCAAAAAGTTACACTTTTCCAAATGAGTATAACTTGTTTTGTTTCTGATACCAATTACAAAACCAGCTCAAAATTGCAAATATTGGAAAGGACAGCTAACTTTCTCAGGTGTTGTTCGCTCCTCACACTCCCCGCTTCTGTTCGTAGAATTCTGGGATGTGCAGACACAATCACTGCTTTTTGGCACACATGCATACTTTTCATTAACAATAACACATAATACTCCCCTGTAGCTGTAAGTGACCCAGATGCAGTACGTGCTGAAGTTCAGCTGCGTGTTTACATTGTACCTGAATTGCTAAAATCTTAGTAATGTCCCACAGTTGGTACCTCTACTTAACTGGAATTTACCATGACTTTATTCCAAACAAAGCAAAGCTGTTCCCTCTGCAAAAGGGATAGCTTTTCTTAACAGACTGATGTGCCAATGAAAACTTAAGTTATCAACATAGCAATCACTTCCACATTCAGGAGACAATGATATAAACACCGGATTGTGACACCACTGACCAATCTGCCAGTCACAATCTAGACTCTGTAACACCACTTGTAGGTGTATTTTTGTGATGTCACTAACCGGGTTTCATCATCACTGAATAAAATCAAGCAAGAAGCACAAAGGGATTTAGCAGAGCTTTGGCTCGGGCATAAAGCCATGTCAGCCTGATGTGGCAGTGCTCTGGCAGGACTTCCCTTGCCCTGCGCTGACTGGCGTTCGCTCCAACTTCTTCCCTTGCTCAGCCCTTTCACCTTGATCTCACTGCTCTCCTCCACCTCTCATGCCCTTGCCTTTACCTTTCCCTCTGCCTCGCTCCTGCCTTCAGCCTTCTCCTTCCCTTCTTCACATACTCGTTTCCTTTTAAATGAACCCCACCGAACTCAGACACCATTTGCAACCACCTGGCCAAGCACCGTCTCAATGTGCTTGGCACCTCTTCCTAGACTCTCTTTTGACATGGCTCTCTAGAGAAACTGGGAATTATTCTCAACAAGGATTAGCTACTGTTATGACTTACCTAACAAATAAGGTTTTAAAATCTCATACCCGATAATTATCATCTACATGCACTAGCCATTCACACCTGTGTAATAAACAAACAAGTTGCATCAAGTTTGTAACAGTACTTTTGATTTCACAAAACACGTCAGGGAGTCAAAACAAGACACTTTCTACTTAATCTGTACCCCTAAGACGCGAAGGCCAGGCCGCAGACAGCAATGCATCTCCTACACTTCTTTCCATTACACAGCACACCAGGCAAGCTTTTCTTCTCTGCAACAAGGCTGTGGACACTGACGACAGAGCCAGAAAAGTAAGCCCGAAGCTGATCACTGACCCCCCCAGAATTAACCTGAAGGTATCAAAGGGCTGGAAAAAAAAAAAAAAGAGAGAAAAGCCCAGGCAGAGGTCCATGAGTCCACTAGGAAGTGAAGTGAAAGCAGGCACAGTGGAAAGAAACAGGAAGACAAGTGACAGTGGAAAAGGAAGCTGGAAATGCCTTGTAGGAAAGAGAGATGGAAAAGGTCCCTTCCAATCCCTAACATTCTGTGATTCTGTGAAAAAGGGATAAAGAAATAAATGAAAGCACAATGTGTGAAATACAGAACAGGAAAATAAACAGTTTGCTCTTCACTTCAGTCATATCCCTATAAGCAATCTTGCCGGCATTCCTTAAAGATTGCTCTTTTAATTCTGTATTTAGCCCTAAAGATAATGTATAGAGTGTTGAGAGCGTACAGACTATTCAGGGGCAGGAGATGCAGCTACATCAGCCTGGCTGAGGATGCTCTGAAATGACTACGATGTAAATTAATCAATTTTGCAGCAGCCTATATACTAAAAGTCAGCCTGAAGCCTAGAATTTTATCAACAAAATCTTTACTGTGCTATCCAGTCTCACTGAACATTTCCCGTCTCTGCTCAATATTGCACTTCCTCTGGCTTTGACTTCTGTGTACACGGGTGCTGCCGCACAGGCCAACAGCGGTGTAACAAGAGAACAGCGTGTGCAGCTCTTTCCCTGCACTCTGCTCTCTGCTTAATCCGCTTTGCTCCGCAGCACGGAAACCACCCAGCTGCCCAGTTAGGAGTTACGAACACCACGGATCTCAGTTCAGTAAACACAAATGTTTTGTCACAATCTTATATCGACATAGCACGACTTGACTGTGCTGATGAGATCCAGGGCCAGGTGGATTCCTTCACATCCTAGCATCAGAGCAAGTTGCAAGCGGTGGTCACGGGGAGCCTTGCTGCACAGTCGAAGTCCTGCTCAGAAGCACAAGGAGCAGCCTGCTGCGGACATGGAGCCTGCCTAGCTTGCGAGGAGCTGACGGCTCACCAGGAACTCACTAGCTCTGCAGTCTGATATCCTGACCTTGAGAGCTGGGGCACTTGGATATAGTTTTAGGATACCCTTCTCTTCCCTGGGCCTGTAAAGAGGAGGTGTCTTCACCCCTCTCTCTCACAGCAGCCTCTACTCCACACCCCTCAGGCAGCCCTGTCAGAAGCAGGCAATGCTTGCTCAGACAGCCACTGCAGGCATCCCCCATGAAAAAGCAGCACAGAAGCACCCCAGGATCCAGAACAAGCTTTCAGATTGCAACATAGACACCAAACAAACTCTGTGGCATTCTCACAAGGCAATAGTAGAATCTGCAGTCAATGAGCAAAGCCACTGGTAGGACAACAGGGAGCAGACACACAATACTTCTAACAATACAGAGCAGCCATGTGAGATTATTAGAGGAATGTGCTTGTATTTTCTTTTAAAGCTACCTGATGTACGGCTGGAGGCAGAGTGTAGATGCTGAGGATCAGGGAGGAGTGTTCTGGCTCTGGAAATGCTGCCATTAGCAGTTGTACAAGGGCAGCTATAACCTCACGTGAGGACACAAGCATTCATCATCCCGTTCTGCCAATCCTTACTCACTCTCTTGTTCACCGTTTCAGGAGCGTCGTAGCACAAGCAGCGCTGAGGAAAGCTCTTTCACGTATGCCTGTTTCCACATCTTGGCATCCGCTTTATGCTGTCCCTCATCTAATCTGGCCAGGAACAAAGGAGCTTCACATGTGAGGAGCAACAAGACCAGTAACTGTGGAGGAGATACTGGAAAGCAAGCATTCTGCATTTACTGCAAGGACAAAAGCACTGAGAGACACTGCTCTGACCAATACACATACTAACATGCTCAGCCAGGAAATACATATGACCGTATGTGCTGGGAAGCCCATTTCAGATTCATTAAACGAAGTTATCCTGATTCTTCTCTGCCTGTGAAGCAGCATAAAACTTTTTATAAAAATTTCCTGGCCTCTATTAGGAATAGTGTAGCCAGCCGGTCTAGGGAAGTGATCATCCCTCTGTACTCGGCACTGGTGAGGCCGCACCTTGAATACTGTGTCCCGTTCTGGGCCCCGCACTTCAAGAAAGATGTTGAGGTGTTGGAGCGAGTCCAGAGGAGGGCGACCAAGCTGGTGAAGGGTCTGGAGGGTCTGACCTACGAGGAACGGCTGCGGGAGCTGGAGTTGTTTAGCCTGGAGAAGAGGAGGTTCAGAGGTGACCTTATTGCAGTCTACAACTACCTGCCTGAAGGGAGGTTGTAGTGGAGTGGGAGTCGGCCTCTTCTCCCAGGCAACTAGCGATAGGACAAGAGGACACAGCCTCAAGCTCCGCCAGGGGAGGTTCAGGTTGGACATTAGGAAGCATTTCTTCTCAGAAAGGTTCATTAGACATTGGAACGGGGGAGGTGCCCAGGGAGGTGGTGGAGTCACCATCTCTGGATGTGTTTAAGAAAAGACTGGACATGGCACTTAGTGCCATGGTCTAGTTGACATGGTGGTGTCAGGGCAACGGTTGGACTCGATGATCCCAGAGGTCTCTTCCAACCTCATTGATTCTGTGATACTCCACCTGACATGGGGAAGGGACAGATGAACCAAGGAGCAGACACCTGTTCAGGGACTTAACATTTCCAGACTTTACATCTCCCAAAAGCCCTATGGGTCCTGGTCCTGCCCCTTTTGCTCACAGCCCTGCAAAAGCCCCCTCTTAACAACTTTCCATAAATGCCCCAAAATAATTTTTCAAGACCATCACCAAAAGTCTTGTTTGTCCTTAAAGGAAGAAAAAGTCATTCTGAGGAAGGGACTTTTGAGCTTCCCAGGAAGTTACAAGAAAGTGAGTTATTCACTGCTGGCAGGCATTGGGCTTTGCTGATTCTCATTCTCTTTTTAAATCAGGTTCAGGGCCCTCACTCTATGTAAGACATTCAGGAGAAAGTCAAACATCTCTCCTTCATGTCTGGAAAATGGTAAAAACTTTAAAAAGAAAAATAGTTGACTAAGTTGATCTTGAGACTGCAGACACACAGAGGTAGTGAGAAACTAGTAAGGTAAAATTCCAGTTCTGCTGAAGTCTGTACCTTTCAAAAGAAAATGAGATATCTGTCATATTTCTCCACTGAAACAACAGAAAGGTTGCATTATTTAGGAGAATTCATAAAGCAAGGTTACTTTTGCACTATTAAGGATAGAAAAAACCAGTGTGTTACAACACACAAACTAGGAAAAAGCCTAAATTCACTTTAGAAGGCACATCAAGGTCTCAAAATAACAGATTTGCTATTATCTATGTTAATAATTATTTAACTATTCTAAGTCTTCTCAATATATAATGTTTTAAAAGTAATCTAAAAAAAACACCACTTGCCTTTATCTATATACTTAAGAACTCTCATTCACCTTCTACAGTAAGGAACAAAACAAACTGAGTCTCTTTACTTAAAATTTCCACGGGAAGAAGTGCAAAAAAGTTGCTATCAGAAAGCTGGGCGTTCTCTGGACATTTTCAGCAAATAGTTACAGAAACGAGCTGTAACTTAAAAGTCGGTAGAAGAGGTGGTTGGAACTGCTGGGTTGCGGCAGACACCCTACCCTTCAGCTATCCGCCGGTAGCTGTTCAACCAGTGCAGCTCCACCTCGGGGTTATATTAACTGGACTCGAAGTAGTTGTCCCAAGAGAGCTCAACTACACTTCACTGAAGATAAGGCACTCTTGTGGCTCGTCAGCTTCTTAAACATCATTACTCTACCGTAAGTGTTGATTGATTAAACTGGATAGAACTAACATTAAGTATTTTAGGGGCACACCCTTTACTTTTAAATCTGACTCTTAACCTATGTGTCCAGAAGGCACATGGCTCTTGATGATTAACTGCAAGCTTTATTCCAGTTTATTAAAGTACAGCTTCAATTTATTCTAACATCTAAGGGAGCTTTGTTACATTTGTAACAACGTAACAATGAGCACAGTATTTTTAATTTATACAGCTCAGATTTTACTACTACAGTAGTTTTAAAAGAAAGGTGTACCTATAATTAAGTGCATAAGTCTTTCAAATAAAGACTTCTGAATTATAAGGTGTGTTGTAGATAGTTAATTCAAAACTTTAACAGATATTATAGTAAAAAGAATGAGACACTAAGTTGCTTGAGCAAGCACTGTTGGAAACACTGACAATGCGTATAACACTTCTGTACATTTTTAACTGACACAAATACTCACCTAGAACAAGAACAATGAATAATTTTACCAAATATTTACAAACTTTAGTAATTCACTCAGCTGAGGTCAAACATAATAGATAATGGCTAATTTTAAAACACAAACACCAGACACAAGATGAGATTCAAATTGGTATATTGAGAGTCCATTAATGTAAACACCAGTTCAAGACACATCTCGTCCGAAGTCTGAGGTATCTAAGCGCAACATGGCAATAGATTTAGATATACTAAATTGTACCCACTTATGAAATCTCTAACACATACAAGAAGTAACAACTCAGTCTGCTCTTTCGTCTTCCCCCATCAAGCAGAGTTTAGCTCTGTATGGCTAAAACTGTGCCTTTCCATCTGCATGTTACAAGCACTTTATAGGATCAGTGCTCTAAATCCCTGTTCTATAACAACTACTTAAACTATCTGAAAAAGTAAAAACTTTCACCCAAACTGTGTCTTTTCTGTCATTTTAAATCAGGACAACATGCTTAATTACCTCCTGCCTCTACCGAGCCAGCGAAGCCTCCTGGTTTGCCAGCATTTCCAAGTAACTATTACAACTTACCTTTAATAGTCTTGTCTGCTCTACCTGTGCTTGAAATACTGCTTTATCTCTTTGCTCCAGACAGGCAGGGCAGCACATTTCCTCTCCTATAATTCGCCTGTTCTCAATTTTTAGACAACGGCTTCACGGATGGAACTGCAACAGATTTTAAACCCTTCCACCATACTCAGAGTCCACTCGCTGAACAGATTACCTTCCCAGATTACATCTCACTGAAGCCCTTGCTCACGAAGGAAGCTATTACTCTTTTTAAAGTCTGCAGACTTTAAACTGCAGACAAGACCATTTTTCTTGTCTATAATGATGCTTAGAAACAGCTCTTGATTTTGGTTTTGATCAAATAGATCTGGCAACTTCTGTACTCCATACCAATGGTTGGAGTTGCTGAATTTCATTTCATTCAACTGAAAGTGGCATTATTCATCTGGGTATCTACTCAACATCTCTGTTCAGCATATGTATATGTTATGGTGTCTTTAATGTAGTGGCAGCACCCAACTTCATTTACATGTTGTCTGGGACAGTTTAAAAACACAGTCCGTAAATAAGATCGAGCATGAGAAACTGGAGGAATGGCTGAGGTGCGAGCTGCTGAAGATGCTGGATTTTAAAGCGGTCAGAAGAAATTCAAACAGTAGCCTTACAAAAGAAGAACGACAGGAGAACCTGACAGTTACCATTGTACAAGAAATAGGATGGGCAGTTCCAAGTATAAAAGTAGCTGCAAAATCTGTGAAGCCTGCAGTGGAACAAGAGCCCAAAAGGTGTTAACTTGAATGAGAGGCTCAGGCATAACAAGAGACTGGGAGATACACACGATGCAAGGAAATGTAGAAAGCAGAGCCAGAGTTGCTCCAGAACAGCCTGTTTAGAAACAATGACTAAAAAACTCACAGCAGTGAAACATCAACCAACTGCTCCTTTTATTTGTTAACACACTATTTCAAAACAAAGTAAACATTGCTTTCTAGAAATGTATTTGCTGTCATACAACAGTAGGTAAAAAAATAAAGAATATTTTTAATTGCAAAATCTCACAATGTAATTAGATGCTAACGTGCTGTCCAGTACACTCAAAGTATGTACAATTATGCCCAAAAAAATGGTAATTTCATAGCTTCCTGTTGGCTCTGATGCAAAGTGAGGAAATAAATTGTGATAAACAGTTTCCTTTCCCAGCTGGAAACCAGTGACTTGGATTATACATAAAATGACACTAAGTACAGTAGTAGATCCCAGCACTACTATCTTAACAGAAAATTTCCATGCAGGCAAAAGGATCAGTATAAGTTTAGGTGTAAAACCATGGTTTGGGATCCAACCAACTAATTTACACGGTTTTAATACTGCCAGTTTTAAGCCTTTTTACTTCCTTAGGCTTGGGTTGTATTTTGGCTTTTTACAGAGTTTTTTATTAAAAAGTTTGTGTTCTATCACACACACCTCATCGTGGATATAAGAGGGCTGTATCCTCAGAAGAAAGGAGAATAACCTTAGCACAAAATGGTAACTCTGGGGAAAGTCCACTTCTCTGTAATGAGCCAGATGACCACACGATCTAAAAAGAAAGAGGAAAAAAAAAGCCCTAAATTACAAGTATATTTAGTTAGTATTTAGATAGCATTTAGATATTTAATTGTAATTAGAGGAAAACTCTACATTTTACCTACAGCATAAATCACAATTCTGGTCTACAATGTCGATTCTGTGAAGGCAACCACTCCTGCAAAACCTTGAAGCAGAGCACCAGACCAAGACCAGAGATGGTGCAGACATGGTAAGAAGGAAAAGCATGTACAGCTTCTTGTACTATGAATCAGGATCATACTCAACCAGGCAAAGAACACGTTCTTTGCCTTTCAGGACTAAACTGAACCAGTGTTTGCTCTGATGGCTTTTAGAAAATGTAGCAAAGTGTGAAAATGGCTGCCTTACCCTGTTTTTAAAATTTCTAAGACTATCCAATGCAGACACACCAGGCTCTTTATTCTTTGCCCACACTCTCCGTCGGGTCCCCTCTCCTCTTCCTGACACTAGGCCATGTGATTATAAACCATCCATTTCTTGTCCATTGCCTTTTTGTGCTAAATATAAATTACCAGTTTAGAAACAAGAGAGAAAAGCTAAGTTCAAGCCAACGGAGTAAGACAGGAAACACTGGGGCAAACATTGGCCAGGTAGGCAGAAAGTAATTAGTGCTATTGCAGCCTTCTGCTTAATTATTTTGCAGCTTTCATGGCGAAAATGATGACGTAATTTTATTGATGAAGTATATAATGAAAACATCAGACTGGACTTGCTGGTAACAAGTGTCAGACTGAACAAAAGATGACACAGAGGACAGACTGCAGAAACAGCTCTGTAAACCATAAGTTCAGCAGTTTAGGTTGGAAAAATACCCTGTTCTGGGCTAGCCCCAAATTTATTTTTATTAAAAGTGGTAAGTTTAAAATAGTATAAAATCCAGCTGTTTCAAATTTAAAAAAATCTTTTACATTCATATGGGGATTTAGCTGCTCTTCACCGTATAAGCCCTGTGCATCTTCCAGCTTACTAGGTATTGCCCTGGGATGTGGAGCAGCTGAGTTTAAAATTTCCCCTCTGTCTGATTCAGAGCAGCAGTCTTAAATATTCACCAGAACAAGGACTGGAACCTGTCTGTCCCAATTTACGGGCAAGTGTGCTAATTACTAGACTATAGAGTCATTTGCTCGCTCCCTCTGGCCCAACAAACATTTACATTTTACCTCAAACTGGAGGAACAGACGGACCCGTCCCGGAGTGCCACGCAAGGCACACTGTGGGGAGCAGAGTCTTTGTTTAAAACCTCCCGAAGTCTGGCAGATTGGAAATCTGAAACTAGGTCTCTCGCGCCGGAGGTCCCTTTCTCCGCCCTACCTCACGTCCCCCGAAAGCTGCCAGCGACTTCTTACAAAAACTGAATTAATCAGACATTTCAGCAGCATCATAACAAATTAGCTGACCCCACAACCCAACACATTTGCTAAATTCAAGCTTCATTGAGAAATGTTTTGGTTGAACCAAATCTGCATTTTTGGGCTAATATGAATTAAGGCATTTTGCTACGTCCTGGTCTTAACCCTGAGATTCAGCAATTACAGCTCTTATGGCAACTGAGGTGTCAAATCTCAGTTTTCATTGGGGGGGGGCAGGGGAGCGATATTCTATATTCTGAGGCAAACGCATATTACATCGATACTGTAGAGCAGCTATTTGATTAACTGGAGTTACTTTTCACAAGAGCACCTAAACACACAGACATTTTTGCCTCATTTTGTGCTATTTACCCTGAGAGTATCTCTGAAGAGCTAAAAAACTTCCCAAGTGACTTTAGATTTAGATGCAATAAGGGAAATCCATTTTTCTCAACATTTTTTACATATTGTAATACCGGATCATATATCAACTAAAGACTTCTATACCAAATGAATTTTCTAAATTCCATTTAAAATTGAAAATTTTAAAATAAAAGAAAACATAAAAGCATTTTAGCAACCATTTGACCGATCTCAGCTTTGCCCACACTGAAATCATACCTTAGTCCTAGGATTAAAGTATTTCAGTAGTCCCAGTGAGACCATGCTGATTTTTAGAGAAAGAGAATTTGTAAGTTTGTTTTTAGTTCTATTATACATACACACACTTGCATAGGATAAAACCTCATATCTGAGGGAGCAGATGATGTTTTCCAAAGTTAAGTGTCAGATGTGTAATTAACTACTTGCATTGCAAATGATATAATGGGAAATTTAACCAGTAAGAATTTAAATTCAAATCTTGTTTCATGAAGGCTATGACAGTTTGCCATTAACATTTTAATATATTACATATGAAAATGCAGGCTTAAAAACCAGACTTTGCATGCAAGATTATCCACACAAACATACACCGAAATATCCACTCATTCAGTGTGTACATAAGATTTACGCAAATTTGTGGTAAAAGGATTATTACCTCTCCTCCCTTCAAAAAAAAAGTTTCTTATTCATACAAAAGAATGAATCCATACAACCAAAGCTCCTGTAATCTAACACCATGTTTACATTATTCCAACCCATTTCTGTCACGGTGGATATGTGAAAGGCAATGTGAAAAGGAAAATAAAGATAAGCAAATAAATCCACTGGAAGACAGAAAAGACTGCATACATGTAAAAGCCAGTAATTTTCAAGGGGAATATTTCATGTTTAAAAATCAGGAACATATCACTAAGATTTCATAGGAGCTGTTGCTCTCTTAAGCATGACATTTCGAAGAATATACCAGATAAAGATTTAAGAGGTTATTCAATGCACTAATGAAATCTCATTTCACATTAATGTACCCCGACCTCTCTTCCAAAAAAACAACCTCCAATTGCACACATGAGAAATTCAGGAGAAATCGTTCCATCTGCAAAGTTCACCTCTTTCACTGACACCCACCAGCACATTCATTTTCTGGATTAGGATTTCATGACACAACCAGTGGCAGAACCAAAATCTGGTGTATGACCCAGTATGACCCAGAAGCCTTATCTACACCACCAAGGGAGTTTGTGAGGAACACTATTTTAGATATTTTTGATTCCGTGTAGTAAATGCTGCCCAACTCCTACACTCCCTCAGCAGGGGTTTTGCCTTCTGTCTCTGGCCATGGCTCTCTGCCAGCACCCACCAAATAGAAAACTCACCAATTTTTGCAGAATTTGATGCAAGAGGAGAAGATATTAAAGGAAGAATGAGAAGTTCGACACAAACCAGGCAGATACTGAAATGTCTCTGTAACTCTGTACAAGGCTGGATTAGCTGGGCTAACATTCTCCTTGCTATTTAGGTCCTTTAAAGAAAAAAATTTTACTAACAAATAGCATGACTGTTTTGATATACCCTTAATTGAAAAAAAAATCCCTTTCACTTGTGAAGTCAGGATTTGGGAACAGTCCTCTAGCAAAGACACTAAACTTAACAGCACAAATGTTTTCTTTTCCCATATTTATTCTTTTACTTTTCCAGTAGAAGAAATTTCTTCTTTTCTGCTTGCAAAAAATACAACTGTTGATTGCTGATATACTTAGATGAAATAGTGATAGAGTCCTTTTCACTCATAATTATTCTTTTAAAAATATGTTCTGGAGGCATTAATTGCCTGCTTATTTGAACTCCGACTGCTAATTTTAACTTTAATTTTGATTAAGGCCACCAAAAAAGGACAGTAATTTAAAAAATTAATTTCCTATGCTTTTTTGGGGTCCAGAGGAGAAAGGAATGGAACCGTTTTCCCATTCTCTGGGAGCTGTGGCACAAGTTTTTTCTAAAATACAATGAAGAAGGAAGTGAAGCGAGTATTTGTATCTAGCTGCTGCTCTTGCCATGTGACTCCAGTTGTTGATTTTGTCTCATCTCCTCTCTTCTCAAAAGCTCACTTTGATCACTCTTCATATTACAATTTGTCTACTCCCAATCCAAGACTAACCATTCCGCACACACCCCTTTCCACAAATGATTTTAACTATATGTGAATACCTAGCTGTGTACACACCCCATAGTTGTCATTTGTAAAAAAAAAATACATATATGGCACTTTATTTTCACGAGAACTTTCCAAAATAGATTTAACAAAAATTTGAATACTTACTTCTCAGTACATAGTTTAACTGTACACAGCCAATAGTCAGGGTTCATGGCTGTAAGTAAACCACATTTTTCTTGCAAAATTCCCTTCAGGCTATGCCCGTGAAAACAACTCCCATCTGTGTTTTCTTCAGACCAACTTAACTGAAAACTTGAAGGATTTGCCTTTTCAGCAGGTCGCACTGAACCAGACAGCTTGCCAAACTGATTTTGTAAGTTCACAACCATTTCTGTACAAATAGAAACAATAAAAACCAAGGCAAAAGTATTAAATATTAGAATACTGTTTAGAGGTGATTAATACAAGAAGAAAATAGGGTATTTATGCCTTTTTTTTTCTTTTTATTTATTTTTTCTTTAAACCTCTGTGTGGAACACTGAGAAACCTTGAAGGTCTGGATGTTCTCTCCCCCTTTCCATTTAAAATTCAACTCTGTCACATGTTTTAGGGAAAGATTTTGAAAGATAATTCAAAATGCCATGTCTTTCATACCTAATGATATTAATACTGGGGGACTCCAAAATCATTCCCCAAGTAAAACCTGTAAAACCCATTTGATATTGCTGGTATTTTTATTCTGATAGAAAACGCATGCCAGGATGCCTTTCACTATATTTACCTGGTCGCATGCTATCACTCAGACTGACTAAGATTTTTTCAGTAGTTTCCTGTGTATCAGAATTAAGGAAGCCTGGTTGCATACACATACGGATTTAAGGTTAAGCTTTTCATAGTGCAAATTTCAACTGGGAGAAAAAAACAACAGAAAAACCTTTCCACCTTTCCCCACTGCTAGTGATAGAACGACAAACTTTCATAAGTTACTGAGGCTGAGAAGGGAAAGAAGGTATGATGATAGCTCAGCACACACAATATGACT
This sequence comes from Nyctibius grandis, assembly GCF_013368605.1. Lineage (NCBI taxonomy): Eukaryota > Metazoa > Chordata > Aves > Nyctibiiformes > Nyctibiidae > Nyctibius > Nyctibius grandis. The sequence goes on along the minus strand of NC_090658.1, from coordinate 116,043,991 downwards.
GCCTAAGCGTTGTTTCCCTAGGATAAAAAGCAGGTTAAAAAACACTGTTGTTGGAGCTTCAACTTCTTTTTATGACCTGTATCTGAAAAACCTCATTCATTAACTGGGAAAAAAAGCAGAAGAGACATTCAAAAGTAATTCAAGGACTGGGAAACTTACCTTTCAAGAGGACACTAAAATCTACCATCAAAAACAAAGGCTGAGGAAGGTTTCTCAAAACCTGTATCTGGCACATAAGTGTCTAGAGCACTCTTTGTCTCTGCTATTTTAAATTTGTTTTAAGATTAATCTTGCCCAGTTACAATGGCATTATGTGATATTCCTGCTTGCAACACCCAGTGGTAAAGCTCCATAATCTAAGTGGTCGTCTTCTAGCTTAAAGAGAAGCAGAGCCAGAAGAGGAATCTAGAGTGCCACAGAAACGATGAACAATGAATCATTACTTTTTCTTATAAACACAGGAACTAAGACATCTGAACAAATGATCAGCTTGAAATAAATAAACCTAAATATGTTTTTCCATGGAGCACGACTTGACTGCAGGATCACCCCGACCAAATTTTGAAGAGTAAGAACATTCAAAAAACCCCAATTGCATTCTTGAAAGAGAAATCCAACATGAGTTATACAAACCAAACAGGATTATACAACTTGTTCAGAAGCCCCTGAACCAACCACTTCCAGAAACTGGAAAAGTATATAAATGGAAAAATATCACTTGCCACACTTAGCATCTCTCTCCAACTATCTGCTGCTTACTAGATGCTATTAAATGTGGAATTAAGAACTTCAGATCTAATTTGGTTGAATAAAATTCTGGTTTTCCATATTTCCACAGATAAGTGGGGGTTTTGTTGTTTTGTTTGTTTGCTTTTGTGTTAATGTAAAACCCAGTAATGTCTTATAAGTACTTCTGGAGCTACTAAAATAAAGCACGTGTGCCTGCGTTCTGACCACATACAGCTAGCTATTCAAGTAAAGTCACGTTCAGACAAGCCTTCCTCACTTCCTATAGAAGACTGCAAGGAGTGGGAGAGAAGAGGAATATGCAAGGTCTATGAAGGACATACTGGGATATCCATTCCAAAGGATATGAGGAAGTAAAAGAGAAAAGGGACGGGAAAGCTCTGGAAGACCAACAACAATTCACAAAGATCACAGTTATGTAAAGGCAGCTGACAAACCAGTGAAGATGAGGACAGAGTACTCATTCTGAGATGAGGTTCAGTAGGTTATTAGGAAGACTGGCAAAGGCAGTTTCAGTTAAGCATGAGGAAAATGTCTGTTTGAAGAATTCCAGCCATGGGTTGTAAAATAGTACTAAATTAATTGTATCCAGAGATGAAAGAGAGAAGAGAAAGTATTTTAAGATGAAAATGTTATCACAGTCAGGGCTGCAGATTTTCTATGATGGGAAAAGTTGGAGCAGATTTCTGTGTTGCTGGGAAGAGGCAGAGTTTACTCACGTCTTCGCTTAAGAACTTTAGATTTCTTCTTGGCTGAATAAAACAGTGGCTTTTCACATCTCCACAGATACCTAACAGTAAGAGACATAAGAATTGTTAGGAAAAAGAAAGCTGGAGCAAACAAGTAAAAGAATAGTAATTTCTTACAAATACTGCTAGAGGTATTAAAATAAAATCAAAATAATGTAATGGTTAGTGCTATTAAAAGCCACTGCCCCCTCAACACATCTAGGAAGCCTTTTTTCAGAGTAGACAAACTGAGGCATGTAAGCCTAGATTTACTGTAATCAGTTAGCTGTTCAGCTGTATAAGCTACTTGTCACAGAAATCGAGCATTTAATTAATATGCTGGATAAACATTATGAGTGTAAATAGAAAATTAAGATGGAGATTTCATCTCTCTATTCACCCAAGCATGCTGGATGGAAACATGGAGCAAATTCCTAACCTTTTAATTTCTGTGGAGGTCAGGATTTCACATAAAACTGTCTACCTTAAAAAAGAAAAACGTACTTAAAAACCTCTTACTTGGCTCTTTTTTCATCCAATTTCTTTTGCTCCACATCCAAGGAACATTTTATAACCTTGTACCACTTTTTGAACTCAAAATACGGACCACCTGAATAAAACATACACATTTTAGGTTGGGAAGAAGTGAAAGAAACGTGTAGTACACAGAAGGTGGTCTTCACACAGTTAGACCCTGTGTCTTCCACCTGTATCCAAACCTATCCTGAATTCTGTGTGCTTAAAGAAAACATACTTGATCTAACAATTCTGTGAGAAAGAGAAATGCAGAAATGCAGTGAAAGAACAGCCTCTCATAAGAAGTGCGAAGAAGCCCCTCAGCTTAGAATAGATTTCATAGATTTAGCACAACTCAAACCTTCTCCCTCCTTTCTCAAAGTTAAGTCTGAAAGTTTCCCTCCTCTCTACCAAATGAACTAGATCTCCACAGTGTGAAGTGGCCTTCACCTGTTTGAGAGTTTCCTTCAAGGGATTAACAAGATTATACATCAAGCTTATGGTTAAACAAATAAGATCTACACAAACTCAGATGTAAAATTTCAGTTTCATCAACTCCCCACTGTCTATCCTACTACCCATGAAACCTTATAGAGCTGGAAAGATAAACTAGACAATTGTATTCACTTCGTATCAGCCTCCATTGTTTTTGAGCACAGGAACTTCACTCACTGATATGTGAACAAAAATTTATCAGCACATGCAAAAATATTAAGGCATACGGCATTCTAGCAGCACATTTATCATCGATGCTCCAAAGAGGCACAGGACTGAAGCAGACCAACTGGGTGCAGACATTAAGTGTAAGAATTCCAAACAGAACTATGGCTTAGATTTATATATTTAAAATATAATCAACTCTTATTACCCATGGGTGGATTATCTGCATTGTGAATTAACCAGGCTTTGCATTTCCCCATCACCCCAGCTGCACTGCATGCAATGCTTGCATCATGCTTAGCGTTGCCAGCTAGCTGTTTAAACTGATTTGAAGGTGAATATACTGTTCTTATAACCAGGCTTATATACATTTTGTATTATCTGCATTTTTGCTATTCAGGTTCTCCTGCCACAGGATGCCTTAGATGCTAGCGATATGGATGGACTCAAAAAGCAACAGACAGATGCAGGGAAGAAAGACCCTTCATTAGTTCTTAAAATTCAAAGGTGTGGATACAACTTCTTTTATGAACTCCTTAAATCCAAAGGTTTAAGTAAGTACTCTTAAAGTGCTGGGAGGGCAGTCTCGGAGAGGGGCAGAAATTTTTATTAAACTTTCTATGAATTATTAAGCATCTGTCACAAGCAAAACCACTGTCAATAGACATGATACTACACTGTAATAACTGTTTACCTGGCCAGTACTGCTAGTCTGATGTTCATATAGCTGAGCTGACTGGAAAACACACATATATACATCTCAATCACATTTTATTTGAACATAAACAGTACTGTGTATGTGTGCAGCTCATAGGACATACACACACAAACACACTAGGTAACTACATCTGCTGTACAGCTTCCAGTCTCTCTTGAAAAACCGTAGAAGCTGAAATATTATTTTTTTAATTAAAAAAAAAAAGACTGGAGAAAGGATAGTTAAATGGAGAATGGAGTCAACATAAACTGAATCTTTAAAACTCAGTATTAACCATTATTCATTTCAGCACGCTAACTTTGGGAAAATGCCAGAGGCAGTTTTCAGCTCTGGCACTAATCAGTGCTCTAACAGAAATTCTCACATCAGCTCCTCTGTGCAGCTGCTCACCATCACCCCAACATATTAAGGATAGGGACAACATAACACAGCACATGGATCATTTTGCGCCAGCAGATTTTAAAGTAAAAAAAATGGGGAAAGAACGAGCTGTTAATTCCCAAGGGCAATGAGACTTGTTAATAAGGGAGAAACCCCATTAAGACATGAGTGGCTTTGAGCCTCAGCTTGTAAGCAGTTGCACAACTTCTACTCTTGTCACTATTATGTACTTCAAGTTTTCAAGGGAAACGAAAAGGAAAGAAAAAAAAAGATCCAAAATAAGTTTGTGTATCCACTTGAAAATGAGAATTACTGGTTTTAGTTAACAGCGATGACTGTCTCTAGATACAGCAGCAATTGTGCTCACGCATGGCGAACACCAATTTTATTATTGACTTAATTTTTTTAAAAGTAACAGAAGGGTCAAAATGGACCCAAAACTGGATAGAAGGCTTAAAAGATAAGCCACTGTAACACATATTTGATCTTATTTTCAACTGTGATCTGGATCAGGCCATGGAACATCTTCCTGAAGATTCCTAATCTTTGATTTGGTCTTTCTGCCCTCAAAGAACCATGTTCACACCATTATCTTCTCTATCTTAATTGCTGCTAGCTTTTCCACACTCTCTCAGGATTATTTTCACTAAGAAAATAGATTACATCTGAAATATATTACACACTAAGACATTTTATTTAACAAGACTAAACAAGTTTGGATTTTATCATAAACGTGGTTTGATGCCCCTAATAAGTATCTGCTATTTATGATCAAAGTGCATTCCCTCTTTACTGCACATCCATTCATCTTCACCTACCATGCATAACATTCTAAAACAAGAGGCAAACGTGCACAAGGAGAAGCAGAAAGGTACCTAGCAAAATGTGTACCAAATTCCCCTATCCAGTACAATAAGAATTATGCAGGTAAACTGAGATGATTTTACATGAACAAGATCTACCGTTTTCTTTGAATAAAGATTTGACCTAAGAGAATAAATAACAAAAACATATTTTCATGATCAGTAAGACAAGTGTTTCTAAGCCTGATTACAAAGTTATTTCATTTACAAAATCATAAGACTGCTTCTACTAGAATATTTATGTACCTTCTTTGTTATTTTTATTTCTTTCTTCAGCAAAGTCTGAAAGTAACCTGAAAAAAAACCAACACTATTTTGTAGATCCAAATACTACACTTTTCATATGAAGTTCAAGGACAACCAACAAAAATTACACCCTAATTTTCATTCCAAGTTTCAGATTCAAACTGATGATTTTTAAAATAAGTAACATTTAATGTCTAAAATGTCTTCAAGTCTATATGTTTTATGCTACCGAACTTAATCAAAATTCAAATACTGTAAATTTAATATTACTAAAGAAAGAATGATCCAAGACAACCATTTGCACTATTTCAAATTTGGGCTTTGCTACTAATTTGCCTGTATACTTACCATTCATAGTGATCATCTAACAAAAACAACAATTTGAGCACTACTACAATAACTGCTACAGCAAGAACATCATATTTCACTTTTCTTGTTGACTTATTTCCAGGCACAAGAGTCAGGAAATCTGCTTCTCCAATACAGATCTTTTTCACCACTCGACAGGTCCAATTATGCAATTCATCTGATTAATGTAAATAAAAATATAAAATGAGTATGTTGAGACAAGCTAGAAGTACTTTTACAGTGCAAATACATCGGTCATTTGAGGTAAACAATGCTTATGTCTTTTAGGACCATTTGACAGCATTTGTTTTTTCAGGCTGAAAAGTATTTTTGGGCATTTATAAAAATACCAGGCAACTTCCACTGTGCTTACATGGAAAACAGTCATGACATATATTCACATGGAGAAAAAAAATAAATCACATTTTTAATAGTGTTTTGATGTTATTTGAACAATGTTGCTAGATCATTCTGAACACTGTTGTGGGACAGCATGTCTTAAATCTACATATAGTTTCAAAAAACCCCAAAAGCCAAAAACTTCTCACAAACTTTTTTCCTGCATGTTGACTAAACACCCATGTAAGGACGGATTCAGTACTGCAAAGAGGAACGGGGCTAATCTTAAAGAAGTTAGTTGGTATGAACAGCAGCCCAGCATGGCAGGGCAACGCTCACTGCTACCCTGACAAAACCCGGCTGAGGTACAGACAGTCCCAGCCTAGGTTAAAACTGGCATTACACTGTAAAGCTGGGTTATGTCAAAAAGATACAGCTACAGCTCCAAAAGCAGCAGTACGGTATCTATGCAGTCTCTTATTACTCTATGCTTATTTTTCACAGATACAAATCCCCCAAATTTCTCACCTTTCCTGTTCAGCAAGAAATACAGGAGTTGATTACATCACCATCAGATTCCACAAAGGTTAGCAATGTATGACTAAGTACAACCTTAATCCAGCTATACTGTGTACTCTCTTGCTGCTTACAAAGAGTTCAGTCGGAACTCATTTCTAATCCTCTCGTACATAACAGTAAAAGTTAAACAAAATCTGGAAACCAAGTTTTCTTACAAATACTGCCAGTATATTTTCTTTTATTTCAGATACTTAAAATGGCCTTTTCATTAGTATTTAGCATCCTAAGAAACACTGGCAATTCACTGCTTAATTTATTTTTTTCAGGAGTGCTTAGCACACAACAACAGTAGTCCTTTTTCAATTTGTAGAAAAAAGTGCTTCTCCATGATCAAAAGCTTGGTTGCAAGGAAAAAGTAAAGGACAATATATTCTTCTTTTACAGTAATTTTCAAAGAGTACTTAGCTTTGTATTTCTCTGTAATAAATCTGAAAATGCCAAATTTCTAGCTTTTTCTTTCATTCAATTGATACTTCAAAATCTGAAAAATAATGTGATCCTCTATCACAACATCGGTGTAAAACTACAAAACCATCATTTCTACTCTGGAATTTTAGCGCTAAATCCGTTGGTTATCTTCTCTTCATTCAACTGCGAGTAAACAGAAAAGCCAAGTAACTTTATTCAATGTAACTAATTGCAAAATAAGACAATAAAATTCCCCAAACTACTAATTGTTGGAATTTGAGGAAAAAAAAATATTAGTTTACAGGCTATTTGTCTGTATAACTCATCTTCAGTGACAGTGGTATTTGATAGAAAGTATGGCAGCCTAACAGACAGTTCACATACTAGGACTGCTTGGTCTTTCTTTGGCAATTCAATATTCAGGACTTAAGGATAAACAAAAATATTCAATATTTATGCAACACACAGTTTCAAAACTATATCGGAAATGAGACAGCAGCTGATTTGTCAAACAGCATTGCTTGTTAATATTAAAATTAATGCTAATATGCAATATTATAGAGTATGCAGTCAATGTGATATAGGAGACAATTCCAGGGCTAAGCAATCAGGTCCCAACTTCAGGAATCATTTAGCTGAAGTTAATAAATCACGTGTATTCAACTAGTGCCTCTTAGTTCACACGGATACTGAAAGATTTGAAATGAAGTATCCACTCCACAGCACCAGAGTGCCCCTGCATATCTGGGCCTATAATACATACTCTAAATGTTTGATGAAGGTGCTTTCTATAGAAATTATCTTTCAGTTCAAGCTTAAATGGGTATAAATTAGAAGGAAACGAGTAGGCACTTTTAAAGTAGTAATTCAAGTCTTTTTGCTAGAGTTTAATAAACCAAAGAAAAATTTTATCAGTTCGGGTTTAGGAAAATATTTACCAGGTAAATTAGCTTCCATCAAGTACTTCATGCACAACATGTCTGGATGAAGAAAGCAGCTGTCTGTTATATCTGGAAAACGAGGCAGGTCTAAAAACGCTGCAAGCTCAAGCATTTTGTTGTGTATTTCTTCATACACAGGCCACGACTGAAAGACAGGGTTACAGGGTGTTATACATTTGCTCTATTACCATATTTGTTAATGGTTTTAAATTCATTATTGATGTTAAATTCTACATTATTTAATGCAGATTTTTTTATACAGACTCTTTTAGCACTTTCTATGACTAAACACACATGCAAGAATGGAGCCAGACTGCAGTATTGCAAAGAGAAACGTGCTAGTTTTAAAGCCCATGGAATATATAAGGAACAAATAGAAAGTGGCTTCAGACCTGCAAACAACCCACTACCTTTTTTGTGAAGTGATCAGTATGTCTCCAGATGCTCCAAAATCGAAAGAGCTTTGGAAAAAAAAAATACAGGTGCAATTAAGGGTGAACTCTCTAAAGGGCTAAGAGATCACAGAGCCACAGAAGGGTGGAGGTTGGCAGGGACTGCTTGAGATCATCGGGTTCAAGCCCCTGCTCAGGTCAGCTACAGCAGGCTGCCCGGGACCATGCCCAGAAGGATTCTGAATATCTCTGTAGACAGCAGCTCCACAAGCTCTGTGGGAAATCTGCTCCACTGTTTTGCCACCCTCGCTGCACAAAAGAAAAAATGTTTTGTTTCTCCTTATGCTTAAATGGAATTTCTTGCATTTCAATTTGTGCCCATTTCCTCTCATCCTGTCACTGGATACCACCAAGGAGGATCTGGTTTTCCTCCTTTGCACCCTCCTGCAGGTATCACATCATACCCACCCCAAGTCTTCTCTTCTCCATCTCCAGGCTGAACAGTTCCAGCAATCTCAGCCTCCCCTCATTTGTCAGATGCTCCATTCCCTTCATCATCTTCATGGCCCTTTACTGAACTCACTCCACTACAGCCTTATCTCCTTCATACTGGAGAGCCCAGAACGGGACCCAGCACTCCAGATGTGTCTCACCAGTGCTGAGTAGAGAGGAAGGATCACCTCCCCTGATCTGCTGGCAATGCTCTGCCTAATGCAGATGACACCAATGGTCTTTGCCACAAGGGCACATTGCTGGCTCATGTTCATCTTCACAGCATCTTGTTCACCAGCACTCCCAGGGCCTTCTCTGAAAAGCTGCTTTCCAGCCAGTCAGCCCCCCAGTATGTGCTGGTGTCTGCGGTTATTCCACAATATGTATTTATGTATTTATTTATCAGATTTATCAACAAGAATGTGATCAAGAGGAGGCTGACAGGCCTGTAGTTCTCCAGATCCTCCTTCTTGCCCTTCTTGAAGACAGGCATGATGTTTGCTTTCTTCCAGTCCTCAAGAAACTCCCCCAGTCACCATGACTTTTCAAACATTATTGACAGTGGCCTTGTGATAACACCAGCCAGCTCCTTCAGCACTTGCGGCAGCAACCCATCATGGCCCATGAACCTTCATACGTCCAGTTTGTTTATATGTTCCCTAACCTGCTCCTTGTCCACCAAGGGTAAGTCTGCCTTCCCCTAGACTTTCCCATTGGTTTCAAGGACCTGGGATTGCTGAAGGCTGCTCTTATCAGCAAAGACTGAGGCAAAAAAAGTATTCATCACCTTAGCCTTCTCCTTGGTCTTTGTGACCATGTCCCCATTTCCCATTCAGCAGCAGGCTCACATTCTCTAGAACCTTTCCACAGAATCTTTAATATAGTTTCATTTTAAAATAATATTTAATTCCATATTTGTATATTTATTCACAAAAATAAATCCGTAATTCTCTTTTCAAAACTATTGACTGCATGAAGAAAGTTCTCTCCATTTCTACTGAGGTTTTCCTGCTAGAGGAGAATATAACTTACAGACAGTTTTTGACATGCTTATTCATAATGAACTCAGCAGGACCTGACGTTTGCGTAAGTATGGACTGTAAGATTTGACCCTCATTTCTTAATACCTGAACTGTTTTTATTAAGCATTCTTAATTCTCTGTATTTTAAATAATTACTTGAATTTACCTCTTAAAGCGATAACTTCCATTTGTTCGGCTACTTTACCATTTTAAACGTATAAAAAGCAACGCTTTTTCTGCTTTAGTTGGTGGTTCTAATTCAGCAGAGCACTTTATCATGTATTCATATTTTATCAAGTCAATTTGTGCATAAGGTACTTCCCTTTAACAGGAATTTAGCAGGGGTTTACACTTTGTGCACAGGTTCAAAACTTCCCTGAAAAAGAGTGGATTCAGGATTGGTTTTTTTGTAGACCAGATTAAAAACAGAGCAATCATGTTTACAACAACAAGACTGAAATAATGTGATTTTATTCAATCATTTGGCTTCATCTATTTTAACATAAGCTATGTAGCCAATGCTCAAATTTTATTGTTTTGAATGATTGCCAACATTTCCTTTTCTTTTTTTAAATGATCTCCCCTCAGACTGCAGTTCAGACTTGCTTAACTGTGTGAACACACGCTTAAGCAACTGAATAATTCTGCTGTCACTTATTATTACACATGCAACTTTTTGTAACAGTTAGGAAGTTGTATCATGTTCATTATATTTTCTAAACAGTGTTAAAAATTGGCTTCGACTGCTACAGGACTATCTTGAGAAACAAGAAAAACACGTATTACCAGAGTGCTACATAAGACCAAGCTCACTGTACTTTCCATTCCTCTTTAAAAGGAGAGTTAAACTGAATACCAAAACAATCTGGCAACAAAACCCGAATCATATGTGACTTATCTTGAGCGTATTTAGAGAAAAATTAAAGTCTCAGATAATTCAAATAAAAGCATTACATAAATACTATTCCTAATTGGACGGATGGACCACTCGGTGGATAAAGAATTGGCTGAATGGTCGCACTCAAAGAGTTACGGTCAACAGCTCAATGTCCAGGCGGACACCAGTGACGACTGGCGTTCCTCAGGGGTCAGTTGGGACCGGTCCTGTTTAACGTCTGTGTCGGCGACATGGAGAGTGGGATTGAGTGCACCCTCAGCAAGTTTGCCGACGACACCAAGCCGTGTGGTGTGGTCGACATGCTGGAAGGAAGGGATGCCATCCAGAGGGACCTTGACAGGCTTGAGAGTGGGCCTCTGCAAACCACATGAAGTTGAACAAGGCCAAGTGCAAGGTCCTGCATGAGGGTCGGGGCAATCCCAAGCTCAAATACAGGCTGGGTGGAGAATGGATTGAGAGCAGCCCCAAGGAGAAGGACTTGGGGGTGATGGTTGACAAGAAGCTCAACATGAGCCAGCAGTGCGTGCTTGCAGCCCAGAAGGCCAACCATATCCTGGACTACATCAAAAGCAGCGTGGCCAGCAGGTCAAGGGAGGTGATACTGCCCCTTTACTCTGCTCTCATGAGACCCCACCTGCAGTACTGCATTCAGCTCTGGGGCCCCCAACATAAGAAGGACATGGAGCTGTTGGAGCGAGTCCAGAGGAGGGCCATGAAGATGATCAGAGGGTTGGAGCACCTCTCCTATGAAGACAGGCTGAGAGAATTGGGGCTGTTCAGCCTGGAGAAGAGAAGGCTCCGGGGAGATCTCATAGCAGCCTTCCAGTACCTGAAGGGGGCCTAAGGAAAGTAAGAGAGGGGCTTTTTACAAGGACAAGTAGTGACAGGACGAGGGGGAATAGTTTTAAACTGAAAGAGGGTAGATTTAGATTAGATATTAGGAAGAAATTCTTTATTGTGAGGGCGGTGAGACACTGGAACAGGTTGCCCAGAGGAGTTGTGGATGCCCCCTCCCTGGCCGTGTTTAAGGCCAGGTTGGATGAGGCTCTGAGCAACCTGGTCTGGAGGAAAGGTGTCCCTGCCTGTGGCAGGGGGGTTGGAAGTATATGATCTTTAAGGTCCCTTCCAACTCAAACCATTCTATGATTCTATGATAAAGGAAATATGGTTTCCCCTTTAATGAAAAGCAGTTGAATTAGTAGCTTCTTAATAATATATCACAGATGAAAATAAATGAAGACACTGGGAACTCACTCATCTGAAGCTTTCCCATTATCAAACATTAAACTATCATCACCAAAGTTATCTGAACAGTCTAATTTAACACAGAGGTACTTTAAGTAATATAGCTCTTAATTGGAGGACTCAAGGTAGACACCTGTATCACCTTATACCTGAGCTTCTCTCACTGTATCAGGGTAAGGAGACAGCTTTCCTATCCTAGGTACTAGTGAATCATCCCTTCCTCCTCATGCCCAACACTGACTTTTGTTTCAAAGCTTTTGTTTGCAATTTAGAGAAAGCAATTCTGTTCTTGTTCAAAATGTCTAGAAAACACCCCGCGGTGCAACGACAACTGATGCTTTCTTTTTTTTTGAAGAGCAAACGCAAGTGGTGTGAAAACTACAAATAAAAATTAATACCAAGAGCTATCACTAGGCTTATTTTAAAAAGAGTGTTAAGAGACAAAAAATGTTCTTAGTTGATGTGTGTTCACAAAGAGGTGTAAAGACAATTGGGATGTGCAGATCTAGGAAGGGCATACTAATCCACCAAATCAACCAAATCAGTTGCTACTTTCCAGGGCTTAACCCCCTAAGCTCAGAAACATTCACTGTAGTACTCATGTTTCTACAACACAGCGCTGTATCATGACGACGCAAGTTGAGCCGAACACCACGCTTCCAGGAGTACGCAGTAATCTCTTGAACTGTACACTGCAAGCGTAAGCTAGATCCAACATAAGATCACATCTCAGTAGGACACATCATAGCAACGGGCTGAAGGCTGAAAGGTTGAGGACTGAGGAGACTGTAGAGCATTTCAGTAATCAAGCACTGATAATTTTCACCAGCCACTACATACCCTGTTTATACTCTGTTTAATTCTGAAAGAGCTGTGGGCTCATACAGCAAATCTCTTATTCTGCAAAGTTTCATACACACTGGGAGGGTTAAAACAGAAAGAATGCCTAAATTCCACACAACCAACATAGCAAATGTTAGGACAATATTAAGAAAAGGCAAGATACAGCAAACAAGCAGCCTCAAAATTAAACAGTTATCACCTTTTACCTAGCTATGTATCTCTGCCAGAAGAAAAGGACCTGATAAAGCAAGTTGCACTGAAAGTCAACCAGCAAATCAACTAGGAAAGCAAGATCTAGAGCTGGGGCCTCCCTCCTTCAGGTGAAAAATCTCTGCCTCCAGCATCCCGTGATTAAACTCCAAGGGAGGAGTACTTGGACAAGAGGGGACAGCGTTAGATCATACACCACACGCTCTCCAAGTATAACTTTCACTTATCCAATCATAAATTAAAAAAATTTTGTGTTACGTATTTTCAAGTTGTATTTCTGGGCTAAATATTAGGACAACTCCCCTGTCCATCAGCACGTGGAGTTACTGAGCTCTCACCTTGTTTCAAGAACCTGGGAAACACTCCACATATGAAAGCTCAGTTACAAACCCTTGAGGGCACTTAATAATTTCAGGAAGACTGACAGAAAACTCTTCTAAAGTTATGCTACCTGCTAGCCTTTTCAGGCATTTCATAAGCTGGGATTTCTTCAAGACTGATCAACAACGCTGACAGAGTCTATAACTTGTCTAGATTGGGTACAGAGGTTACCAAGAACTTTACTTAACTCTTTTGTCTTTAAAGTCTTTGTATCTTATTCGCACACGTGACAAACACGGTAACTTCATGTCTTCTCCAGAAAGCAGTAGGAAAGATGAGTACTACTTGAGAATATTTTGTTCTTTTCTTTTTTCCTCCCCATCTTCAAATGAGCATAGGAGGACAAAATACATACTGTTGAGTCGGCGAAGAAGTGTCTAGAACAAGATTTTCATGATGATAAATATTCATTAGACTATTTAAATCGGTTGCCTTTATCTTTCAAAGTTACCTGTTTTTCATCTGTATTAGAAAAGAACAAGCTGGTTTTCAGAAGCAGATGAGCCAAACTATTAGCATGATAATCAGATCACAGTAACAGGTAATTGTTTTGGGTAAGCCAAGATTGCAGCCTCTCCTACTTGTTTGGACAATATCAGAATGTTGCTGATCAACAAGTAGAAAACAGTATCCATTGGCTGGCTTTCTAGATTTGTTTGCAGGCTCCATGGCTGCTTGTTTCAAACGTGGTCTGACTGACTCTCTTCTTAGATGACTGTATAGGCGGTTTCCTTCTCCTGTATCAGGACAATATCCCAGCAGTCATTACTTACATATTCACGGTTCAGTTTATTTTATTGTGATAATGTTCTATTCTTTCTGAAAAGAATTAATTACAGAGTTGTTTTAAATTCTCCCTTTTATATTTTTCCCTTCCTCTCCTGTTCAGTACTTATTTCGGAGCACAGTTCCCTTACTCATCATCCTTCTACCTATGCATTTCCATCCCGAGAACCCTTTCTTCCCATGCCTGCACATCCTCTAAGGCTCTACCTTCACTTGTGCTGCTCATGTTCAGCAGTGGACACCTTTCCTACGTGATTCTTTTAATGACCATTTAATACTGGAATCTAATAAGGTCCCACTTCACTTTTTCATTGTTGGCTTTTTGTAGGTCTCTGGGAATCTTTGACATTTAGAGTTTGGATACACTTGGAATTATCTAAAAAACAGCAAGGCTTCATCATTCTGAAGATGATCAGTCAACCTAGACCAAGAGTGTACCAAACTTCTCAGGAAATGGACTAAGGAAGTAATTTAACTTGAGGATTTGGAAAAGATCAAGTTAGTAGGGTTGGAGAAGGGGTTTTTACAACATGTTCAGAAAAGAAGAGATATTTATTGTAAAAGTAATAAATCAAGTGGATGCCTTAACGTGTGTAAGCATCTTTGAATATAGCCTGCACTGAAACACACATTGCCAGGAACCCAAACTAGCCTTAAAATTACGTAAGGTAAAATAAGGTACCAACAACAAGCATAGCAGTTGAGTGCTCTATGGAGCCTGGTTCACCTTTGCGTCTGCTGCTCAACTGGATCAGACATATCAGGTCGTTTGCAGCATAAGCCTGATGGTGGGACAATGCCAGCTGCAGTGCATGCAGGTTACATAAAAGAATTGACAGTAAAGACAATAACTGTATCAGTTGTGAAATTTAAACCCTAATTAGTATTTAAAACTGAATTGAATGACCTTGTGAACCAATCGTTATGTACTACATCCGTAATGCGGTCGACTAGCCCAAACTCCTAGATTACTGAAGGGTTTTTTTCATTTTTTGTGTGTACTCTCACAGTCCTACCATTCTGGCTACCTCCCATACAAACACATACCAACGAATCTTGCTGATGTACATTTTTTAAATGACCTTTTTTTTTCCCCCCCTCTCAGGGACCATCACCATCACCATCCCACCTGGAACAGCGGCAAACTAATGCAACAGCCATCACACACAAATTAAATGCACTTTAACACTCTGTATTATTATGAATAAAAACTTTCACAAATAAGCAACACTCACTAATACTTTTTTCCCCAGCTAGGTCAGATAGCAAAACTAACATAGTGAACTCTGTTGCACAGTTAGATTCTGTGTAGTTTCAAGCTAAATTTTTCATGAACATCTTCTTTGCCAGAGCACAGGGTGTACAGAAAAGACATATGCTATGTAAAGGCCAGACATTGTAAGCACTGTTACTACTGCTGTGTAGAAAAGTCCCAGACTTGTGAATTGCTGTCCAGTGTGAAAGTATACTGAGGAGAGCCACTGCACCCTGCTCCTGCATCCTTTCCTAGGTAACTATCAGAAACAGGAGACCAGATTCAGTGAGCCTCAAGTCTGATTTGACACAGCCACTTTATGTGGACTCAATCAGCGGATATATTTCTTCAAACCTTGATATCCATGAATCACATACAGCTGCTGATGTAACAGCGAGAGGGTGTGCCTGGAATTATTAAAAGGGAACCAAATGACAAGAAGAACAAAGATGGGTGAAACTGCTACAACTCCATTTAGATAACTGCTAAGATATATGCATTTCATGAGACTTCCACTAGAAAAAACATAAAGAGACCAAGCACACACTTACAGTTGCTGCTTTACAGGCCTCTCATCAAGCAGAAAGGATAACTGAAAGGTTAACACAAGATAATGAAACCAATTTGTCCACCTTGAAGCCAAGCCAACATGCTGCCCAAATTATCTGCCTCGCAATAACTGGGAGGCAGAGGGAAGTCAAGATACCATTTGAAAACCACAGAAGTCACACTGGCAGCCTCCCTCTTGCTCTCTCCTTTGAGAACTGTATCAGCTGAAACAGCTACTACATCTTAAAATCCCAAATTACTCCTGATCATTGTTGCTGAGGAAGTGAAAAGGATTTTTGTATAGAAAACCAGATTAATTTTAGAAGATGACTCAATAAACAATGTTCATACATTTTTGAGAGAAAAAAAGATCTAGGTGTGCTAGGATATTAGACCGCATTGAATTGACACAGGCAGTTTTTACTGAAGAATTCAAGATGGCAAGTGGATGAGCCAGCAAACCACAGACAAGAGAAAAAGCTAACTGAACATCCAGTACAGATGTACTCCTTTACTGGACCTTTTAATATGCTACTTTCAGAGGAAGACATCTTGTTCATTACATGATTCCTGGCTAAAGTGGTTTTTGAATAAATGAGTTTCAATATTATTCAACTAACAAGAGACACGTGCTTCAGTGTTAGCCTGTTCATGCTCACGAGCTAACTCTGACAAATATCACTCTTCTAAAAAATGTATTCTTTCCAGAAATAGAGAGAGTCATCCAGTAAGGAGCTGAACTGTCATCATGTACTGAAATTTAAGAGTTTGGGAACAAATTTTATTGTATTTCATAAATATTTTGGTAGGTTTGTTTTCTTTCTTCATTAAGTAATGCTTTAAGACAGGTATGGACAAGCTAGAGTTTCTGTTACACAACAGCAAGCTCCCATGATAAACTTGATTACAATAACCCTTTCAGCAGTGAACTTCCTCCTCAGCCTTTTTTTTTTTCTTTCAAATAAAAGCCTCACCCTTGCTTCTTTTCATTCTGCACTACTTTCTATCCTGAACAAGTACTGCATGCACCTGTTAAAATGCACAAAAAATACATTTAGAAAAAAAAAACCCCACACAGACAGAAAGACACCCCCCTCCAACAAAACTAAGATTACAAGGTATCTCAAAACACCGGCAGACCAAAGCAGGAATCACTGCTTGCTTTGGAAAGTAAAAGCAGCATAGCTGATTAGCAGAATTTGTATGGCCAGAATTTTATACCTCTTAGAAGATTTTTTTAAAAAAATAAACAAGAATGACCGGCTTCTGTCTTAATTTGAATTCTTTAAATAGTTACCACTAAAAAAAAAAAATCATACGGCAATTAAGCTCATTCAAATTTTAGTCAGGAAAAGAGGCCCTTACACATCAGACCTTGAATGTTTTTAGAAAAGGACCTCAGCAAACAGAGGAACGTGTCTAAAACCCAGTCTGGTGGATGCACTTTCCAGAGAAGCAGAAAGCTGTTGTTATTCCAGTCTAAACACTCTGTGAGAAAAGAGAGCAAACATTTTGACCTGCATTCATGAGTTTATTAATACATTTAGTCAGAAATTACTTTGTTTGAATCAGACCCAAACTAAAATATAAATATGCAATCCACCAAAACCTGGAGTGTGAGACAATCCAAATGGCAGCAGTTTCCTATGAGCTGCGTGACGACTTGAAGACATGGGTATTAGCCAGTAGCAGATTATTAAGTGACATGAAATCCTTTTGAAAAGCCAGTGTGAAGAAAAAATTAAACATGGGGACACTTCACAGGATTTAAGAAATCTTCAGGTTTCCTCATGATGGTGCCACAAACCTACCCCGTTGCCTCAGGGAGGTCTCTTTGTCCCAGTTTTCCACCTTGTGATAGAGCAGCACACCACCACCCCTGTGAGCCCGGCCCTGGAGGAGCAGCCACCAGGCAGCCGAAGGCACCGTCGTGTGATGAGGGGGAACGACCAGCATCAAAAGAAGAGGAAGAACCAAATATTCTGCAACTGTGCTGGCTTCACATGGCATGCACTAATGCAGGGTTAAACTACCACATTGAATGAAGAAAAAGATATATGGAGCGGCTCATTATTTTCCACATGTAAACTAAGACGCTATCTTGGTTTAGAAACAATATGAGATGAAATGATTAATGACTACACCCTAGCGCATTTATACATCAGTTTCAGCTAAAAGCAAATCCATTCCAGTAATTCCTAAATTCCATATGCTTAACTTTAAAACCTCAATCGCTATTCAAAGACGTGGAAAGAAGATAGTATTAGCTTAATCTATTCACAAAACCTGTGCTTTCTTTTAGGGCCAAAAAAAAATCCCACAGAACTGAAGGCTGTTTAGAAATATTACAGGTAAAGTGCAAAAACCCTTAAGCTGCAATCTGCTGTTCCAGGATGGCTCCCCCATGACCTAGAATTTATTTACTCTTACATGGCTTTTCACATTTCTCCTCTTGCCACATTTCTAGGCCAGACTTCTTGCAAGCATTCCGCCTTCCTCCTGGCGTTGGGATCATCACTTCTACTCAACAGTATGAAATTTTACATTGTGAGTTTTTAAACAAGAAATTCCTTTAGTTCCTCCACCAAAACAAACCAAAGGATCACTAGAAAAATACAAGCACACAAAATCTTTTTTCAAAAAGCAAAGTTTTTCCTTAAGAAAACTGTAGTTTTCATTGCTTAGAATTCTTTGCCGTAAGTTAGAGATACCCCTTTTAAGCATGATTTTGCATACTTTTACCATTTATTAATTTTTCCTCAACATTTTTCAAGTTGAGTAAGAAACATCCCCAGATCTCTCCATCTGAAACTTTAAAGGACGGTATTTAGTTCACTTAACTTAAAGGCTTGAACTATGACTTAAAAAAGAGTTGTTGTGAGATAACTAGTTAATGAAAAATGAAGTTTTACGATCTTAAAAAAAGCCTCCCCAGAACACAAAAACCACAGTGAAACCCTAACTGAAATCCCAGAACAAAAAAAAAAAAAGTGGCTGTACCACATCAATCCAAAAAGATCTATTTAGCCTTGTATCCAGCAGCAAACAAGAGATGCGTAGGGAGGAATTTAGGAACCAAGCAAGCCACAAGGACACTTTAACAAGTATCTGTCCAGCTTCACACCACTTGTGGCTGAGTCAGCAGTGAGATCTCTGCATTTTTTAGTTCCAGATCCCTTTTCCTTCATGGCATTTGTCCAGTCATTATCTGGCTCTTTTAACACCCAGAACATCCTAATGCGAGGATTTTCACCAGTTACCCACAAAACATATGAAGCAGCCTTTCTTGCTGTTTGATTGTGAACCTGCAGACCAGCAACCTTTTCTGACACTTCCCAGTCCTTGTCTTGGAAGAGATATTGAACAGTTGCCTCCTAAACACATTCCGCAAACTATTGCCCCATCTTCCTCTGAGTCACCTCTTCTTTAGGTTGAAAGGTAAATAAAGTTTATTGTTTCTTGTAGGAAAATTGTCCCCACATTTGACGAACCTTGTTGTGACACTCTGTACCTCTTAGTTCTTCTATAACTTTGAGAAGAGGGAGGGTAAGAAAAGCAAAAAAAATGCAACCAGAATTCCATGGAGTATTTAAAATACGGGTGCATGATAGATTTACACATTAACACAAAGCTGATCTCCATTTCTTTACTAGAAGTCAGAACTTGTTAGAAAACAATTCCAATGTAGCTGGGCTACAACAACAGCATGTTTGAAAACAGCACCATGAAGGGTTCATAGAAACATGTATAATTAAGATCATACAGATATTTAAATTAAGGCTGGTACATGAACATAACAGCATTGATAACACCAGCTTTCAGAGAAAGCTACAAATTTTATTCTTCGAAAAATAAAATCTCTTCCTATTTAACAAACATAATAGCATGGATAAATCTGTTGATTGACGTGTACTTTGTGGGTGTGCTTGGACACAAAACACACTGATGGAAAAAAAGTATATCTGTGTGTTTTAATAGCAGCTCATGGGTAAATGAATTATAATCTTCTTTTAAAGAAAACCAAAAACTAATGTGTAATGCTTACCCACTGTAATGATGCCATATAAAAAAAACCAAAACTTGCATTGTATCTGTCTTTTAAGGTCTTCCCCTTCCCACTCAGTTTTTCATAGAATCATCATAGAATGGTTTTGGTTGGAAGGGACCTTAAAGATCATGTAGTTCCAACCCCCCTGCCACAGGCAGGGACACCTTTCCTCTACACCAGGTTGCTCAAAGCCTCATTCAACCTGGCCTTAAACACGGCCAGGGAGGGGGCATCCACAACTCCTCTGGGCAACCTGTTCCGGTGTCTCACCACCCTCACAATAAAGAATTTCTTCCTAAGATCTAATCTAAATCTACCTTCTTTCAGTTTAAAACTATTCCCCCTCACCCTGTCACTACTTGCCCTTGTAAAATGTCCCTCTCCCGCTTTCCTGTAGGCCCCCTTCAGGTACTGGAAGGCTGATAGAAGGTCTCCCTGGAGCCTTCTCTTCTCCAGGCTGAACAGTCCCAGCTCTCTCAGCCTGTCTTCATAGGAGAGGTGCTCCAGCCCTCTCATCATCTTTGTGGCCCTCCTCTGGACTCGCTCCAACAGCTCCATGTCCTTCTTATGTTGGGGGCCCCAGAGCTGGACGCAGTACTCCAGGTGGGGTCTCATCAGAGTGGAGCAGAGGGGCAGAATCACCTCCCTTGACCTGCTGGCCATGCTGCTTTTGATGTAGTCCAGGATATGGTTGGCCTTCTGGGCTGCAAGCGCACACTGCCGGCTCATGTTGAGCTTCTCATCAACTATCACCCCCAAGTCCTCCTCAGGACTGCTCTCAACCCACCCTCGCCCAGCCTGTATTTGAGCTTGGGATTGCCCCGACCCACGTGCAGGACCTTGCACTTGGCCTTGTTGAATTTCATGCGGTTCGCACAGTAATGCGCAAATTCAAAACTGTAATGTCAGTTTAGAGAATGCATTGTTGTCACCTATCGAATTAGCAATATCAAAGCAGTCACCAAATGGTATAAATCATTTCAACAGTAAGAATTTCAGTACATCGATCTCATGCAATATTCAGAATACAAAAGTATACAGAGGAATTTCACTCCTCCTTAGACAGTGGGACAAAAAACTTAAAGCCCTAGAACAGTGATTCACTTCATCTGCCCCTCCTAGAAGAGTACTATAATTAGGAGACTAAATCCACACCCACATCTAAAGAAACACAAGTACTTAAGAAATACTGTCAAGTTTACAAACTTCTATTCATATACCCAGACTCTGTAATGAAGCAAATGCTAATCCTTCTGCTTTTAAGTTGATGAAATTATAGTACCATAAATAGCATCTTTGATATAAAACAGTCACAAAGAATGAAACATCATTTGCTGTACAAAAGCACTCAGCCACATTGCATCCAGTTTAGGGTACAAATCAAGGAATGATTCCAACAAACCTGAGAGGCATTAGCCTGAAGAGCAGGACAAATACCTATATTTTTAGCAACATTAAAAACAGCCATCATGAGATTTCTAAGGATCTTCAGTGGTCAATATTATAGCTTCATATAAGCTTATGCCATATAAGCTTAGATTTTACCTAGAATACCTAGTCCCTGACTCTACGTTTGGAGAAAGGCAGATATGAGCAGCTTGCTCTACAGCCGTTCCTAAGTAACGTCATCCTCACAGACATCGTGCTCTTCCCTGAGGACCTCATGGTTTGAGGACAGACCTCACTCTTCCCTCTGCTGCAATAAAGTTCACTGCTCATCTATTTTATTGTGTGAGAAGATACTCATTTTTTCTGTATTGAAAAGAATGGTGAAAAAGTACTTAGGCTTTGTTCTCAGTGCAAGGTGGGAAGAATTACCACCGTGAGTGAAAGCAGCATGCAAACTCTATGAGCTTGCCCAGCCCTCCAGTAAAAGAGCTGAGCGTAGGCAAGAAGAGAGAAGCATCAATACTCCAACAACAGTTCCTCTGCAAATCTCTATCTCTCCTTAAGTATCTACATTTAAGTTACCTAATGAAAATGCTGTCAGTGAGAGAAGCAGCTACTTTTCAAAGCCTCCCAAGGAAGATCCTATCTGTCTAAGTTTAGGCACTTCAAACACAGTAAAATATTTTATCAATTTGTGATATGTTTCTAACTGCAGGAAACAAAACAAAACAGAAGCAGCTCAAAGTCTCTAACAAGAAAATTCAGACAATTGTTTCCAAGGAGAACAAGCCGAGCAATTCACTTGGATACAGAAGTGACAGTCAGTTTCTATGTGTTATTCAGTGCTGTAAATTCAAAGAACTAGTTTTCAAGAAACCTGTAATACTGATGCTACTTCTGGTCAGAACATAGCCAAATTATTCAACCAATCCTATCAGCGTGAATTACATGAACCCCCTCACACTTTATAACAAGCTGGCAGAGATGATTAGAAATTAGATATGAGGACTGAATGCCAGATTACTTCTAAAATTGAGCCATTAGCCTTGAAAGCTGAAGACTACAACCAAGTCCTAGTTTTGGTTGTATACAGCAGGTAATCGTCAAAATATTGAGCAATTTTATTTTCTTAATCCATGAGAAATTTTATATTTTCCTCCAGGCTACCTGACAGTTCTTCTGCCCCCAACATTCACAGGGAAATCAAAATCAGGAGGTGTCTTAAACTACTTAAACTTGTCAGGTAAATTTACAAAACAAAATGGCTTTTACTATGCTTGAACAATGCTGAATTGATTCAAATACATTTTTGTGGCACATCCCCAAGCAGTTTTCACTGAGCAACTGTGTTGTTAGACGGTCGCAAGGCACAAAATGTTTATGCAGTGCAAGTATTAATAACCATATTCCAATTGTAACATTGCCTGTAATGAAGAGAATCAGAAAGAGGGGCTAAATCTGAGGTTCGATATTTTTCATCTTCCTGCCATAGTGAAACTCAGCAACATTTAACCATACTGTAACATAAACAATTAACATTACATCATCATTATGAACCTGGAAGAGAAGTCCAGCACTGGGTAGTACTGCAGAAGGATAAAAGTCCTGAATTTAAACCTTGCTCTCAAGCAGGGTAGCAAATGATACAAAAGTGTATAGCTCCTAGATACAAAAGTATGTGCTTTAGACCTCTCCAAATACAGTCCTGGTAGGTCACTGGACTCCCAGATAGGTCTCTCATATCCCTCTTTTTATTGTGGGATCACAGGATAAAGGCAAAACCATAAATAAAAGATTCTCCTTTTGAAGCAGAGGGAGGATTTGACTGCATAGTGCTCAGGGACAATCTCCTGGATAAAAAAAGGCAAGAAACAGCACTATAGATATTCTGCAATGAAACAAGAGGTAAAGGCGACTAAGCTGTGAGCAGCAGGGAAATTAAAAAAAAAAAACCAACCAAAACCTTGAATTTCAATGCCACAGGTAAATGGGTAAGTCATGAAACAAATACGAAGAAAAAGCAAGATTGTTCTGTAACTGGAAAAAGAATAAGAATCCATCTCATTAAAATCATATGTAAGGAAGAGAAAAATTATGTCTGCAAAAAAGCAAACCAGTATCTGATAAAATTTAGTATTTTACAAAGGAGAGGCCCAGATAATTTACACACAAGAAGCTTCAAGGAAATAACTGAGGAGCTCTCTGAAACACAAATGTTGTTTTTTAAATAATCTTAAGAAATTCTAAACATCAAAAGACTCTACACATTAACATGCAGTATTTAAAAAAAATGTAAAAGGGGAGATTCAGGAACTCTAGAATGATTAGCTTGGCATGGATCCTGAACAAAAGAATACAATGGTAATGGGAAAAATGGAAGCTAAAAATATCTTGTCAGTCAAGCAACCTTCATAAGGTCAGGGGAGGAGAGAGACGATTGAAGCTCCAAGCTCCCACAAGAAGCTGGTCTGAAAAACCTTTTCCCTTCTTTTCAGGATAGCTAAAGGGGACCCAAATCAAAATTACCACAAAGCCTCACTGGAAGACCATAACTCATCATTGTACTCAAAACTCAAGAGCTGCTCTGCTGGAAAACAAAGCGTGCAGAACAAAGGAGCAAAACAGAAGCATCCTTGATAGCAGAGGAATATCTTGGCAAATTCATCTCAGAAATCAGATCTCTCAAATCCTCAGCAGACATGAGATTTGATTGAAGCTGACACAGAAAGATGGGTGGCAGAGGGACTAGTGGCAGAGAAATAAAGATACAAAAGTGCTGCCAAGAATAAAATCAAGTTAAAAAAAAAGGTAGAGAAAGAAACAAAAGATAAGAAAAAAAAGAAAATACAAGCTATAGAATAATGTAAGAGGAGAAACCAAAGAATTGGAAATTTTCCAGACAATGTAGAGAAGTGATCATCTCTCAATGTTTAAAGCAAGCCTTTCATTCCTAAATAGAAGAGGAAAGAAATTTAGTAATCCACGCATGCATGCAAGGTGTATACTCCTCCAACTCAAATAAAATCAAACGAATCCAAAGCATCATACAGAATCAAACACTCTGCACTGAAGTGGCACATTCTCAAAAGAGCTGAAGTTTTCCAGTCTACTTTATAAATACATTATAACACCTACTTCAACACCTATCACAGGTTACTTTAAGGAAAAGGAAGACCCTGGATGAATTAGACCTTTTCTTAGGGCAGCAAATATTCCTTTTCAAACTCCTCCTTTTCCCATCAAAGCAACATCAGTTCATAATGGAGCATGAATTAAAATTCTTATTAAACTGCACACAATGGAGAGCTGCCCAGAGCTACTGGCCTAATCTGACACAGACAAAAATAGACATAATTTTAATGTAGAATGATAAGCTATTAAGCCTGAAAGAAAAAAGGTATCAGTGAGAAGAAAGAAACAAGAAACCTTTCAGTTAGGTGGGAGAAAGGGGAGAAAATCCTGACTTGCTTTTGAGTTCCACAAGTCTTCTCCTCTTGTCCACAACACTGATTTCTGACAAGCACAGTATATTGCTGCCACTTTACCAGGATGCATTCAAGAATTTTCCACAGGCAAAGGTAAGGAAGATGCTAACATCACTCTCAGCTGGAAGCTTAGAAAGCATTTCTGTATCATGGAAAAACATGAAGGGCAACACTACGAGTTATTTCAAAACATCTAGGGATGGAAATAGGTGAATTATATAAAGCAGAATTCAAACTAAACAGTGCTTCTGTTAATATAGCTAAGTTGGAGGTAGCATGTGTAAAAGGAAACAAAAAACTCCCGACGTATACTAAGACAACCAAAGAGTAACCTGGGTATTAATTTTCTCATGTTGCAAAGTCAAAGCTGTCTCAATAAGTACATTTCTTGTTATAGGCAGCAATACTCAGTGGATTATAAAAAAAAAAAAAAACAACCAAAAAAAACCACCACAAAAACCACAGAGTAAGACAGAGAGGACTGGAATTAAATAATAAACCAAAAGAGGAAGCATTTTTAAGATACAGGTTCCTAGACAGCAAGGTATATCAACAACACTCTCAACACTGAAGCACTCAGTGGCCTTGTAAAAGACAGAAGGTTTCAGACAGATCTAAAATTGTGCAGCTACTTCCATTTAAGATTAAAAAATAAAAAAGAAAAAAAAAAAGAAAAACAGAAAAAGGCTTATATGGAGAAGCCATTCCATGACTACACTCCAGGGCAGAAGAAGTAGCAAGGATAATTCGGTAAATACCTGTTCCTTTTGTCTTTGAGGGCAGGTTGGTGGACAATTTCTGAACAGAATTCTAACACCCACAAAGCTCAACTTTCTCCTAGCCCATTCACCATTGAGGAAAAAAAAAAGAGATTCTTAACAACTTCACGAAGAAAGGAGTTATTTTAAAGTTGGAGGAGAGATTGAAATAAGGGAACGTCGCTGAGGTCACACATCGGGCTCCTTGCCAAGTCCAGATATTTCTACATCTAAAGAGATAATCATTCTCAAAGCTTTTCAGAACAACAGGATCCAAAAGATATTTATGAGACTACACCTGTCCTGTTCCACACAGCACATACTCCAAAGTGACGTGTTTATTATCTTCAATACTTTAGTAAATCATGTTGCCCAACAGCCATGGGAGTGACCTGCTTACCTTACACGTACATTTAAGTTTGCGTGTGTGTGTTAAAAATGTGAGAATCAAAACCAAAAATTATTTTTGGACATAACAAAAAAAAAATCAATCTACAATACATTAATGGTAAAATACACCAAAAAGTAATGAGTTTTATAAAAAGTAAAGAAAGCTAAAGGTAAACTTGAGACAGCAAAGCATAACCAACTTTACAGCACAAACGAAATAACTACATGAAAGATAATCAGGTATACAGTCCTGAGTCAAAAATGTAAGGAAGAACAGATCTATAGCAAGGACAAGTTGTTGCTAGCTCAAGAGAAAAGGGATGCTTTAATCAATTTTGTATGAGGATAAAGATAAATCCTTAAAAGCAAACTAGAGGATGCATATCTTAAGGATGTATCCCTACTTCAAGCAGAAATGGGAGAGAAAACTTGTGTGCAGCTCCACTGGAGGACAGATACTATCAGTAAAAATAAAACAAGCTGAACGCAAATTAGCCACAGAACTTTATACATACTACTACTAATTTACAAATTCGTTTTAACTCCTACACTAGCAGGCTTTTAAAGAAACAGATAACCTCTGCATTAAAACGGAAACAAAGATGACTTCCATCTAAAAGAGAAAAGATGACTGCGCTCATCAAAGACGTGTTGGCTACCGGCACAAGCCTCAAGATCAGTAGGGATTTACTGCAGTTAAACAAATTGCAAATAGCAAGAAAAACACTTGATCTCCTGCACAAAACAAAAACCAAAAGTATCTTATGGTTTCTTGATGCATTAAAAAAGGTTTTAATCAAATGGAATAAGAATACTTGTTTTAGAAAATGAAATTTTGCAGAGTAAGAGGAAAACTTCCTTTTCTTCTCTTGTATTGGGAATTTAGAACTTCTGAAATAAGAACTAAGCAGGAGCATCCTGCTGTTGCTGCGGTTTGCCCTGTGAACCCTCTGACCATGCATTTAGGTAAAACGCATTTCCCAAAGGCTAATTTCTAACATGCAGATAATTTTAAGAGAGGAAGGGATAAATAGGATGACTAATCAAGTGAAGGCTTAGAAAAGAGACTTGGACCAATGGAAAGATAAACACATATGGAAGACAAACAACTCATTTTACACAAATATCTTTCATAAAGTACTTTTATCCTTCATAAAATACTTGTGAAGTAGTACTTCTCTCCAGCTAGGACCTGACACGTCTAATAGTTATACATGATGATTAAGATGACACGAAGAGGCGGAGGCTCCTTTTCTCTTTATTTATGAGGCTGTTACGCTCAGAGCTCCCACATTTGTAGACAGAGATGTCCAGATACGATAACCTTTGTGGCAGGTATTTTAAATAAAGTTCAGTTTGGGCATTATGCCCTTCTTATTAGCTGTTCCATTACTAAAATATGAAGGCCTTATCTGCCACTTACACTGAAAATATGAAATAGAATACAAGGCATACTATACCATTTGAATCATAGCATACTCAAGGTTGGAAGGGACCTCTGGAGATCAAGTCCAACGCCTCTGCACAAAGCAGGGTCAACTACAGCAAGTTGCTCAGGATTGTGTCCAGTCAGGTTTTGTGCATCTCCAAAGATGCGGTCTTCACAGTGGTTCACGGCAGCCTGCTCCACTGTTCAATCATGCTTACAGTAAAAGAGTTTTATGTTTACATGGAATTTGCTGTATTTCAGTTTGTGTTCGTTGACTCCTGCCCTTCCACTAGGCACCACTGAGAAGAGAGCCTGGCTCCATCCACAGCCCTCTCTGTCAGGTGTTTATACACGTTACTGAAATACCCCCCCAGCCTTCTCTTCTCAGTGGTAAAAATCCCAGCTCTCCCAGACTCTCCTTGTATGAGAGATGCTGCAATCACCTCTAATTGCTAAACTGTAGGTAGGACAGGGAAAAACTGTCAGTGATATGGACTCCATTCCTGTATTACACAGCACAGAAGTTCATCAGCTGGGAAGCCTGAGACTAGTCACACTCCTTGCATATGAAATACTACTACTAAATGACGAGGCATTAAAAAAAGCCTTGTGCATGTACACATACACATGTCACTACATAGAAAGATAGAAAGAAGATGTGACTCACCTTGTAATAATGATTGCATTTGTTTTTTTAAAGCTATAACAACTTGAACTTTGTACAAATTCAGTATATTTTCGGTATCTGGGAAATTGTAACTGAAAAAACCTCTAAGCCACTGAGAATGTTTTTATATAAGATGAGCATTATCAAGTTAGGCTTCATCTGTACTTAACTGATAAAATGATACTTAGTATGACTTCAAATCCTTCAAGCTACTACAGCATAACTACTTCTTGATGCAAATTTGGGCTCCAGGGAATCAGCACAGGACACAATTAAATGCACTAAAAATCTGTTCAAAATAAAAAGGAGACATATCGAATAGTCCTGTCAGTTATCAAGATTTTTGAACATGTTTGCAGCTTACATCCACCAGACTTGAAGTATAAGAAATAGAGCATCTTACCTGCCTGGTTATTAACCACCATAATCCCAGAAAGGTTTTGAAGATAATTGTCTATAGAATATTATATACAGAACACCAAGGAGAAAAGAATGCAGGCTATATTCTCAGGATGGAGTATTACACAATCTGACTTCTTGCTCCAGGACAATAACCTCATCTCTTGAAATTCTCAAAACTCAGATGTCAAAACTAGATACAGTAAACTATTAGCAATCTCAGTGCTGCAATGAGCAGTGAGATCAGTTCTGAAACATAAGATGTAGGAAACAGCTAGTAAGGTTTTTGCAGTTATCAGCCCAATGATGTAGCCAAAAATGTTAAATATAAATAAACCTGAGGATGCATTACTACAGGAACATTGAAGGTAAAGTAAGAAGCAGATATTCCTAGAAAGGGGAAGCCATAATAATACTGGAATGGCTGGAAAACAAACTGTACAGTAAGCTTACAGAACTTTACCTATGTTTCTCAATGAAAACAAAGTGAAGAGATGACTTGATTAGTATGTATATCTACTTATACTTCGGAAGTGAATCACAGACAAGCAAGATGGAAGTCAAAAGTTACACAAATTCAGCTTTTAGATCAGCAATTTCCTGTAAGCTAAATAGCAGACCACAATAGATACGCACTCATCACAAGCAATATTAAGATCAAAAAAAAAAAAAAAAAAAAAATCAGATTTGGGTTTTTCTTCCCGCTTTGTGAAAAAAGGAAAGCACATATACGCTATAGAAGTGTTTAAGACAGGGTGAAGTGGCTAGACTTCCTCTTTTATATAAAAAGTGGAATGAGATTAAATTGACCAGCTTGTGGCTCTCAGGCTGTGAAGTCCCACTCCCACATCAGGACAT
Organism: Nyctibius grandis; assembly: GCF_013368605.1. Taxonomy (NCBI): domain Eukaryota; kingdom Metazoa; phylum Chordata; class Aves; order Nyctibiiformes; family Nyctibiidae; genus Nyctibius; species Nyctibius grandis. The sequence continues at coordinate 116,015,021 of NC_090658.1, read as the reverse complement.
GCTACAATCCATAGTGGAAGTGTGCTTACGGAGGAACAGTAGATTAATCCAAACCGACAGCTCTGTGAGAAAGCAAGGTAACAGAGGCTGATGAAATCCCTTTCTGGATTGGCATCAGATCATCCTGCATGCCAGAAACAGCTTTGTCCCAAAAGCAAGCAGTAGGATCCTCCAAGGGCAACTGTCAACTCCTCTCTGCAAACCAGATCTCCCACTTTGAGGCATGGTACAAGTTTTACAGCTGCAATTCATACAAAAACTTTATCTGTGTAATTTGTAGGATTAGGGGAGGGGTTTATTTTATTTAGTCAGGCCAGAATACAAGTTCTATGTAACCATTTTTGACAGACAAAAACACCTCCAAAGGATGGAGGCAAAGAAGGACAGAGAGACTGAGAATTAAGAGAGTTTTAAAAAAAAAAAAAAGTTTACACCCACATTTCAACCTGATGTCTCCTTTCTATTAAAGGAAGATCTAAGACAGAAAAAGAAATCAAGAGGTTTTATATTAAATTTATCTCCTGATTTTTAAAAGTCATAATTATTATTTATCCAGACAGGATAGCAGGGGTATAAAAAAAAAATGCTACATATTAGCTTCTGAACAACTCACAACCTGCTGAATATAAGCTACATATTGGAGAATGGTAACATTACTCGCAACATCATCACTGAGGGCTTGGGTGGCAAACACCATATAGCAGACCAGAACATAGCTTTTCCTGTCAGCAGAATTGCTGCTTTCTGCTCTTAAAAGCTAAGATTTTATTTGCACACTTCAAAAGTCCATAATAAACTTATCTTCTGCAACACAAACACCAGCGGGCAATCATTACCACAATATATGATAACCTTACATAAGGGAAATTCACATTTTACTCATGACTGTCCATCATTATTCAGCTTCTAGAAGGGCCATAACCCCTTATGTAGATTTTAGGTTTGATATATTTCAACCAGTACAGCAAGAAACAGAACAAGAGATGGCATCTAAACCGTATTTTATGAAAATAATAGGGAATTACAAACAAATTCAAGTGATATTTCAAATAAGCACCAAAAAGGATAATATATTGCCCTTCAATGTGAAGCCAAATCCTATTTCTTGAGTGTTCCAAAAGCAGTTCCGAATACTTTTTTCTCCACAAGTACTTATTGATTTCATTTTAACTGAGGTAATCAGCTTAATTAGACTGGTTAAAGATTAAAGCACTCAAGAGTCACAAAATGCACTGGTTTCTGCACAGGCTCCAATAATGCAAAACATGAACTCTACAATGTAGGAACAGATTTAATCAATTTATTAGTACAGTGACCAAAAAAATTAAAATACCACAAGATAACTAGCTTTGGTCGTTTTTTTTAATCTTTCCCTCTAAGAAAAAAATTACCTCTACACAGAAGATCTTAAGATCTAGTCCACATAATTTCATCTTGTCTGGAAAATGCTGGAAAACATTCAGATACGGAATATGACCTTCAACAACAAACCTGCATAAAAAAAATAAAGACCAAATCAAAATAGTATTTAGTATGACAAATGCATATGTTTTTTCTAAAATTAATATACAAATCAACTTCTGATTTGAAATAACATCAACATTATACTGCTGTCACGGTTTAAAGCTGGGCCAGTTATTAAACCTGTGGCAGATGCCCTCTGTTATCCCCCCCCCCCCTCCCCCCAAAGGGAAAGGGAAAGGGAAAAGGGAGAGAGGCTTCCGGGTTGGAAAGTTAAAACAGTTTTAATAAACTATAATAATGAAAAAAAATATATAATAATAATAATAGAAATAATCAAATATATACAAATATATATACAAAACCAAGATTGAGCTCCCCTGAAGTCAGCCACGTCACCACCGGCACTGCAGGGCAGGCTCCGGGAAGGCCCAGGCTGGGCCTAGCAACGGTCGAGAGCTGTATTCAGGGATGCACGGATCGGGATCGGGGGCAGCAGGAAAACAGACAGAGTCCTCCTTGGACACCGGCCATAGCAGAAAGGGGCACGACCCTTGTGATCCCCCCCCTTTATACCGAGAATGACGTGTGTGGGATGGAATACCCTCGTTGGTCAATTTTGGGTCACCTGCCCTGTCTGCTCCCCACTGCAGCTGCAACCCCCCTTCGGCTCTTCACTTGTAAGCAGTGAGGAATTCAGCAGTGACCTTGGTTTCTCTAAGAATAAGTACAGCAAGAGCCTTACTGCACAACATCCCTACCGGTGCCTCAGCGATAACTACAAACTTCGGGCGTTATCAGTCTTGGAGGCAGACACTGTCTGCAAACATGCAGTTACTTAGAGGAGACTTAGCTGAAAGCAAAAATCACTGAAAGGAAAATCGGCCTGGTTTAGGCCAAACCAGGACAACTGCCTAAGCAATTCTATCTGAAGCTACACACCCCTAAATGTTCCATAGGACAAAAACCAGTTCAGTCATTTAACAAGCCTTTAAGTTCAAGCTCAGATACGATTGACAAATGATAATGTTATGGCAGTAAGCTTACAATCAGCACGCTTATATGGAGTTTCTTCTGCACATTCTTCAGCTACTGCATTTCTGAAACTGCTTTAAGCCTCCTTTGAATGGTATGGAATTTTTTTTTCAAAATTCTAAAGTTTTAAGTAAATTTTACTTTTAAAATACACACTTTCTGCTGAAGGAGTTTGAGTCAGGTAATGTGGTAGGGAGGAAAGTCACAGAATGATGAACAGATGCACAGAACTGAAACCCCATTAATTACATCTGTATTGATTTTTTTTTTAAAAAAGTATTATACAGGTATGAATATAAATTATTTTGTATTTATTAGTATACTTTTGTTTGCACCCAAATAATGCATTTTTTGTTAAAAACTGGATTTGGTAAGTGGTTGAAGGTATTATCTGGGATTTTTCTTGACTTTTTTAATATTTTTATATATATGATGGGACTTAACAACAGCTACCAATAAAAAGCCACCATCACACCAAACCCCTGTTCTTATCTAGCGTCTTAGCTGACATTCCCACCAGGCAAAGCATCCACTGAACAAGCATGGAGCCTCACAAGGGACACACTACTCATATTCCAGATTAAAGCATATTAGTCGTCTCCCATAGGACTAAGCTAGAACTGCCTTCCTGTATTCTCTTCTCCAAAACATTTTTGTTGAAAGAGTACACTAAACTGAAATAAGTTAACATTTCAAATAGAGAAGACCCTGTTCTTTAAATAGTATTAGAGATGTGAAAACAATTTTCTCTCCTGCGAGCTTCGTTATCATCACAGTATCTTGCTGATTTCACTGTGTATCTTAGTAACTTCTTGATCTATGAACTCTGCAAGTCCCTCCTGGGTTCCTACAGGGGTTGTAAGGCTGGGCTCTGCATCTGCTCCCAATGTGGGGCAGCACCTAAACACTTCAATTGCTAGCTGGATCCAATCCCACAAGCTGAAACACCGAGTTCCTCACAGCGCACAGTGATCTGCCACTTTAGTTCAAAATGTGTCTGGAGGAAAAAAAAAAAAAAAGAACAAAAATAAGGCAGAACAATGTCTTCACAGACAGAGCAGACACTGTTGAGGAGGATTCACCTCCCTCCTGAGCCTATGGCAAGTGACCACCTCACCCTCCCTCTCCCAGTCCAGTGCCCTAATCACCACTTGTTGCATGTTATGTAGTGTATATCTATTGAAGTTGACTAAAATTCTGTTAAAGGCTAGTTACTGTGAAGTTTACAGCTACATCCTATTTTTTAAAAACATTCTTAATGAATTTTCAGTTCAACTAAAAAAATTGAATTCAAACCAGAATTAAAATGAAAAGTGCATTTCTTAATCACAGCTCTCAGTTAGAATTAACCCATCATTTATACGATTTCTGAAAAATAACAGCAATCTGAAAAATCACGTTGCCCAATGATTTTCATTCCGAAGCTCTGGTTATTAGTCTCTCAAATGAAGAAGTAAAAGTCACTTCATAATCCTTTCTAATCAAATCGTGTGATGTACATTTTGCTAACGAAATTTCAGTAGCTTTCCTCAACCAGTGTAAATAGCATTTCGCCACCCCAAATGGAGATGTGCACTGGTCCACGTACTCGGTGAGGTTATCATCCAAACCCAGCTCCCAGCTTGTCCTTGCCATCCCACCTGATCTGCCGAGCAGCTTGCACGATAGCTCCTTAGCTCATTTTAGCCAAGGTCAGTTGCACTAAATTGAAGAACTTAAACTTGAGGGATGGTTTCACAAAATGGATTGAGCCAACCTAAAAGCTCAAAATAACTAGTCGTACTTCTCTCCTCCTAATCTGGCTGTGTGACCCTGTTGCTCATCACCCTCTTCCACAAATGTAATTCACAATAGCAAAAGATTGCCCATCACCCTGTTTCAAGAAGGAAGGGTTTGTTTCCCATCATCTAACAAACTGAGGAGGCTCACAGACCGCTCCAACAAGTGCAAGAGTCAGCAGAGAGAAGGGGATGCATCACACATGCAGGAGGAGAGAAGAAAGGGAAGCAAAACCTTTCTCTTTCAGCAACAGTGACCCATTTCTGGCTCAGCTGGTGATAAGCTTTGGCTGACACATGTTAAGGCGCAATCACACAATTAGCTGTCAGATCTGAAGAGCTGGTACCAAGACATGGAGAGCAGCAACCTCCTGAGCCAGCACAGCAACAGCTGGAAGAGGACAAACAATCAAGACCTTCCTTTGGGTGTGGTGTAGTGGTGATTGCAGCCAAACCACCCCAACAGCTTGCTGCCTCTGAAATGGGAAATCCCACCCTCCCTTCAGTCCTCTGCTGCACACTCCTCCCTGCTGACAAAAGCACTTGTGTGACTTCTCAGACAGAGGATTAGATTGAGAACTAGTCTTTTGTTTTCCAGGGTTTGATTTCAACCAGATAGATTTCCAGACTCAGCTGACTGCAAGAACATTATTGCCAGCACAAGGCGGAAGGGACTGTGGTGAAGCAAGTTAACCTGCGCTAAAATGTCCGATGAAACTTTCTTTTGCAAAATTAGTTTTCTGCAGATCTGCTTCTTTCAACTAATACACCATAAACTGGATGAATGCTAGCACCCAGGGCAAGAGAAAGGGCAGGAATATCTATGCAGGACCACAGCAACAGAAACTCGGATCAGCTTAAACTAATGCTGGAACCACATCCTGATGCTGCAAGAGACAAGCAATGTCCACCAACATGTCTTTTTTAAAAGAAAGGCAGTTTTCACTAACTTGGCTGTGCCAAGTCAAAGCATTGCAACTGTTTAAAGAATTATATCTTTCCTAGCTTGAAATTACTGTCTCCATACAAAAGAAATGCTCTTCTCTCTCATGTTGAGTTGTTTTTATATTCTAAAAATACACAAAACAGCATAAATACCCTGTTACGAATATAATGTGCTGATGATGCAGGTTTTTAACACTTACTCCAAAAGCCCAGATTTGGAATAGCACTTCAGAACAGTTTCTTCTGGCTGTTCTTCCAACCCCTTCATTCAACAGACAAATCAAAACACTTGTAAGACTACATTGTATCAGTGAAGTGCTTGAAAACTTGAGTGGCAGATACAGTACACAATCCATGTTCTTTTAATTAAAGCAGCCGCATACATTAGTAAGGTCCAAGTATGAAAAAAATCCTAAGTCCTCTGCACGCTACGAGGAAATGATGCATCTGTTAAAGCCACATCGCAATGCCACAAACTGATTACAAGTTTCGTCTTGCCAGCACAGCTAGGTATAACCTCTTTTGAAAGGCATTAGTTCTCACAGTCTCCAAGTCTAGCATCTTGAAACTTTTTCCACAAGCGAACAGTTTTGTTATTTAGCTAAATAATATACAGCGTATCGAGTATCGTGAGACTATTCACAATGGAAAAGGATTTAATGTGTTGCACAGACTTGAGTAAAAGGTTGTTAAAAATATTATTTTTAAACCAAAATGTCCCTGTCAGAGGAGGTAATTGTAGTGTTTTTCTGCTAAGTGTGTCAAGTAGCAAGGAGGAGTGTATTTTTGGTGTTGTAAATCCTTTAAAAGCTGGCACATTGCCCTACCATAGTGCCTAAGCATGTATCACAAGGGAGGAGTGGCAGTCAGCTGACTTCAGGGTAGGGAGAAAACCAAACTGAGGAAAAAACAAGGCAGAATTTTATGCACAACTGTAATTCAGCTGGTTTAAATAAAACAATTTGCCTATAAAGATTTAAAAGGTAATGCTGAATACTTAATGTTTTCTCTGCATAGTTTTCATCTCTGGTTTGTCACTATTTTGATCTGTGTATCTTAATACATGCAAAAATGTGAACATTGTCTGATTTTTTTAAACTTAAATATTCAGAAGTTAGAAAAGAAATATTTTATGGTAGTTCATGCAGTTTAAAATTCTTCCCCCTTCTTCATCAAACTTGTGAAAGGCAAAGACCTTAAGGGTAGGGAGGGAAGCATAATAATGTAATTATGGTCTTATATAACTATCGTATCATGGTAAAACTTTGCAATACAAATGCCATTCTTTTAAACATCCCTTTCTGCATTTAATTCAGTGTATATGTTCAGTGCATTTAAAGTCACTGAATCATTTTGATTTAACCACTTTTTTAAAAGTATTACACCCATAAATTGTATCTAATTAAATGATAACTTCTCATTCAACTCATCTTAATTCAATTTCCAGTTATTAGTTTCTGATTATGCCTTTCTGTGCTATATTTGGTACTTGATTTTTTTTTCTCTCTCCTTTTCCACCTTTTTACTGTTTTCATGCTTCCTCTAAGTCAAGCAAATGTGCACATCTCTTGAGGATCTCAGTACAAAGAATGTTCTCCAGGTTCTGAATCATTTTTCTGGATCTTTTCTGCAGTTCCTGATTTTTAAAGTGTCAAATACAACAATATACCATTAATATGCAAACAACACAATGTACCTTTGCCCTTGACAGTTGGGGTTTTTTTGTTGTTGTTGGTTGTTTTTTTGTCAAACCACACCATCATACTAAGACAGGAACTTGCGAGGATGTTATTTGCCTTGTATGACCCCTACATGCTTTCCAGACACAGTTTCCAAGATACAGTAGCCAATTAATAGATATTTAATTATTCATTTTTCTCTCCAAACACGATGGGCTAAGCAATAATTCTTTACTGTGAACCATTTGCTCCATCCCAGTAATTGTAATTTACTACTTGGATTTTTGGCATATACAAACATTATCAGACAGGACTTAGATATTTACTTTCTAATCATTCATTGACAAAAATACAGAGTATGCTACAGTAGTTCTGACTCCTACAGAATTTCCTTAGGAAAATACTAGTCAGTAATAAATCTTATTATTGAAAACTACTTTTGAGTTCTATTATTTCTGCATCCACCCAATAAATACTTCTCTATTGCAGGGTGCTAGTTTGAATTCTGAATACTGTGGCATTTTGCTGAACGTTTACAAGCATCTTTTATGCAACAGCATATCCAGTTACGCAAATACGCAATGGTTTGTGCAGTTCTGATCGATGAAGGCAATAGCCTCCCTCTAAAGTTAAATCAAAGGGTTAAACGTTGTTTTGCATAGAAATAAATTAGCTACTATTGACTACTGTACTTCGAGACATACAGACCTCCCCTTTTTAAAAAGTATTTGCAAAAGAGCATTCTTCAATACCCGTCCTTCTCAGAAAGCTTGTACAATGCTAGAAAAGTGCAGGGGGAAGTTGGCACTCCAAGGGAGAGAGGCCATGATGGAAGATCAGGCTCTGGGGTGAACTTCTCTTGCGTTCATCACACTTTCAGCAGCAATACTAGCTATATGCACCACAGGTGGAGGATGATGTACTTACTGCCTTGCCTTTTAGCTCACAGGTTACATATTTGACAAATAAAAATTAAATAACTGAAATCTACTGTATCAACTGAATTTTGAATCATTTTTTCCTTTATTTTGTCTGAGTTTGCAATTTGAATTGCTAACATACAGTTATTTGAGTCTTTCTGTTCCTTAAATTTTGGCAAAGTAACATTTTTTCCCCATCTTTTTAGAAATACCCAGTATTTCAATACCTGTTAAAAAGGAGTATCAGTATACAAAAGGTCTCCCAAGGAAAATCTAAGAATTCCTGAATTTAAACTATTTGGGCTTGATGTAAAATATTTTCAGAATATTTCAGTTGAAAGGGACCTACAACAATCATCTACTCCAACTGCCTGACCACTTCAAGGCTGACCAGAAGTTAAAGTATGTTGTTAAGTGCATTGCCCAAATGCCTCTTAAACACTGACAGGCTTGGAAGTACATAAGGAATGTGTTCGTAGCCTTGCAGAGGGGAGAAGGGAACTGTATTGTCAGCAGTAGTTTGACAGTCTCCATTTAGCATCAAACCCTACTATTAGAACATTTTATCTCTACTGTATTAAAAGCTGTATTATTCTGAACTCTGATAATGACAGATACAAAGATATGAAGGCAAAAAAGGACTTCCTATTTTCTGTGCCCAGCTCCATTGAGTGAAGCTACTTAGCTACCTTTCAGATCCCTATATACTGCTGGTATTGTTTGTATGATGACACTGATGTAAGTCCTGGAGAATGTTTACTCAGTTAATTCTGGCATGCTGACAACAGCAAAAATAGCAGAAGTGTGACCGCACACACCTCCAGTGAATCTTAAGAAATTCTAAAGGAGAAGGATAAAAACTTATTGAGCTCCCAAACCTTTTCCCTTACAGGTCTTTGAGATTCATTGCAAGCCACAGAGGAGAATATTCTCCAAAAGCAGCAGCACAAATTACTATGTCAAAGAAAAGATAAGACAACTAAACAGAGAGAACTTCTCACTCTTTCTGAGCAAATTAGTAAGAGGGCAATAGTACATATCTCATTTTTAAAAAATGTGTTATTTATAAAAGCAACAAATATTTCACTAGAGACTATTCATACCTTAAGAGATCAGATAATGTCATTGGTTCTCTCAACCAGAGTAACGCCATGTAACAAAATGAAAGGGTCATTGGCATTGTCATCCTCAGTGTCTCCTTTCGGTTCTTCATTAAATACAAGCTACCATCTACCGATCCGGAGCGCACAGAGGTGCTTTCTGGGGTTTATGTTAAAAACAGAAAAGAAAAAAAGGTAATTGATATGATATACCCACAATCCATGGTATACAAAAAACAAGATAAAGGAACATGCAAGGACCCTTGTTCAGCAACTAGTAACATTTTGAAATCATTACTTTGAGTAGTTTGGTAGTTTGTGTACTTTTCTACCAAACAGCTTAAATGTAATTTATTCATCTGCCATGATATGAGATGACAATCTGTTTCATAAACTGCTACTTCACTTGACTAAGACACTGGATCATATGAAGAGACAAAACTCACTCTAGAACCCATCAAAACAGACCTTTTGTTGGGAACTATGCTTAAACCTGGAGTTCTAGAAGGACTCTAACTCCTATACAACATACAACTAAAAGTACTTATGAGCTGGAAATACTATTTTCCATTTAAGAGATAATGGAACAGTGGGGAAACAAGAGAAAATTTGATGTGCTTAAAACAATGCCTCAGAGTTGGGGACTAAAACAGAAAGTTTTAAACTTCACTGTCAGGACTTTAACGAGAACATGATTTACATTGCAGAAATTTTACTGAGGTTAAGGTATGTAACCATCTGCCATATAATCTCTAACTGTGGAAACATAAGTATTCTTTTAAAAACAACATGTTTATATTCAATGAAAAACACCTTTAGAACAAAAATATAGCAAATGGTAAAGAGGGTGGGGAAAAAAACACCAACCAACAACCACCAAACCTCCTTACTTCCTTACTGAGATGAATCACTGAAAACTAAGAGAAGCAGTAATGAGAAATTTAATTTAGGGGAGTGATTTATGAGTTAGGAACCTTTTCAGCAGTGAAACCTGGGAGTTCAGGGAAGGAGGAAGAGAAAAAGAAAAGCCTCTCTTCCCTACATCAGGACACAGCTAGGACGAATGAAAATGTTTGGATTTAAAGCACACCAGCACAAAGTATCAGTATCGATTCTGATGAGATTTTCTGACTGTGTTTCCCCACAGACCGTTCACCTGTTCAGACAGGAACAGCGAGGGCTGGATCCACAGCTCCCCAGCTGGGAGCTGCAGGGCCATGCCAAGCAGCCTGCAAAAACGATTTTAAAACTTCAGAGAGCTTGTCAGCTCCGTGGTTTTGCTGGCAGGGGATAGCCAAGCCTGCAAGCTGACAGCAGTCAGCCGTAGAGGTCCAGCACTCACTGACACGCAATGTGAAGACAGACACTGCAAATATCGTGTTCCTGAGCCAGAATCGGTCTTTGATGCCACCTACCGGCTCCTAAAACGGCGGCCAGCAGCACCAGGGAGGCAGCGACAGCTTAAAAGAACCAGCTCAAACATACACCTCGTACAGACAAAGGTCTAGATGACAGCATCCTACAGGTCTATCACGTATAGGTGCGTCAGAGGACAAAAGCAGGAACATCAGTTAATCCTTTTAGTCAACAGTTTCACCTTTTACATGGATACTTGTCCTTAAAGGCAGCTTCACGACTGAAGCTTCATTATTAATTTCACATTCAACTCAATTTAAAATAATCCTCATTATATTTGTGGCCTTAATGATAGCATACAATTTCCTTTTATTTCTTTCAGCTTATGCAAGGCATGACAACACACAGTTACACACATATAATAATTTAAGAGTTTAATAGGCTTCTCTAGCAATATCTCAGTGCTATACTCAGTGGAATTTGCTATTATCCCTACACAAAAATAACAGCAACAAAAAAAAAACATGCTTGCACATTGGACAAGCCACTGAGGAAAAAAAGGGTGTTGAGGTTTCCAGTCTGTACCAATGACAGCTCAGTAAAAATGGCACAGAAAAGGAAACCTATGAATCTTCACAAGAATTTATAATCGACTAGAACATATCTAGTACTACTTGTGTTAAATTTCAATACACAAAACGATTCCTGTGTTTGTTTGATTTCAACAAAATCTACTTTTAGTGTCACTGAACTCTTAATCCACTTAAAGTGCTTTTAGTGAAATCGGCATGACTACTCAAAGCTGAATTCAATCTCTGAAACAACAGGCCAAGAACTTGTTAAATTATGGCCTATATTAAGACTATCTAGCTGTTCTAAAACTCTTAAGAAACATAACTATCAAAGGCACAGGTACTAAGGAAGAAAGGAGTTCCTCTAGACATCAAAAAGGGGAAGAAAACTCAAAGGAATATTTTCACTAAAAATTTTTCACACAATTCCTTCCTCTTCATATGATACATATTTGTGTAACACCCAAGATCTGCTACATGTACAAACATACAGTGACTCTTTACCTGAAAATTTTGTCATTTTTATAAGGATGAAAGGTACTCACATTATATTCACAAAAAAACCTGTCACCATTTTTACACCTTTCCCCCCTCTCTAATTCTGTTTCTATTTTTAAAAATATCTTTTTTTTTTATTTTATTTTTTTTAATTGTTGCAGATCAAGTTTCTCATTCTATTACCATTTCTGGACTTTATGAAACAAAGAGAAAAACATGAAAAAATAAGATTGCATTCTTCCGAGGGTAGACAGGCAATATCATAGAAGAACAGAAATGAGACATAAAGAGGACAGTATATAACAGGGGAAAAAGAAACACTGAAACAGACAAAGAAGGAAAAAGCAAGCAAAGAATAAAGAAAAAAAGAAAAACCATCAGAAGTTTAAAACGCAAGCAAAATCTTTCAAATGTGCCTTGAAATGTATTTCCACTATCAGACACTGCAGCATTGTCTGGCATAGACTTGCCCAGTAGCACCAAACACTCCAATTCTATATAACATTTTAATTACAGAATGCTAAACATTTTAAGTATTTTCAAGATGATATTGTGAACAGAAGTGAGAAACTGATGGAATGTTAAAAGAAGGTTTTTGACAGAAGGGGTTATAAGGAAAGTAGTAGAACAAAATGGAGAGACAAAAGATACAGAAGTATCAAAAATACTGTAAGGAAAAAAATTAGAAAGCTAAATATATCTATGTAATTAAAAAAAAAAAAATACCCCCCGCCAAAGAACAAACTCATGTTTTTTAACCTGAAAATCACAACTGACAGCTCTGCTATTAGCTAAACAAGTGCTCACTCTTTAAAGCTACCATGTTTGTGAACTTCTAGCTTTGCAAATGCAATAGCAATTTTTTCCCCACTCCAAACAGGATGCATGGAGCAAACTTGTTATAAACTAGAACTTCCTTATGCATTTCCCATTTTATTTCCAGGTCTTGTTCAATTTTCATCTCTTTGGGTAGGGGTTGGGGGGGGAAAGTCATCTATTTCTGGTAGGATATAAAGTACTCTACTAGCAAACAGAAATCAAAACTTTACACTTTCCAACCAGTTCCTCCAATTCATTGCACATGAATACACTTTATCTATATTTATTTATTTACTTGTATTAAAAAAATATACAAAAATGGTTTCCAGATAGTTCAGTTCATTGCTCCTACCTGAGACCTTGCTAGTTGATGAGGCAAAGCTGCAATCAGTCTGTAGATCCCCCTCACTTTCAGAGAGGGACAACAAGTGAAGGACGCTAGGTCTGTCTGGTTCACTGTCCACATCAGTACTGCTATCGCATACCTGGATTTTGTAAATAAGTCATTGTATTATCTACTGTTACTGTTTCAATCTGAAGAAACCAAATAAAGCACAATAGATGCAAGATCAACAGTAAATCAAGTTTAAACCCAAACTGTTCAATTTTTACTTTCTCTATGAATCACCAGTACATAAAGAAACTGCAAAAAAAGTATTTTTAAAGGACTTTGAGATAAAAACTTCTAGTGATTACATTACATTTCAATCTGCTACAATGACCAGAAAGTTGGCAATATAGAATCAAAGCTTGATGAAATAAGTAACTTCAAGAGAGCAGGCAGGAAAGGATGGTAGCTGATGATGACGCATTTTCTATTATAATTTATGCTCTATCTGACATAGATAATGTAGTTGATAATGCCAAGACAAAGCAATATTTTTAAATAAGCAGTTTTCCATACACGGAGAAGTATTAGTCTCTTGAAATAGGAAAAAAAACCCCTATCAACAAAATGGACACATGGAACCCTGTTTAGAAGACATCTTTCATACTGAAGTGACATTAATACAAGCTAGATATGTAGCCTGAACAAAGGTGGTTTCTGTTGTTGCTTTTTAAAACGATACCAAATATCTCATGGGATTTGAGCTTTTCACTTACTGATAACGCTTTGATAGTTTCCCCAGCTGGTCTGTTGCAATATGCCTGTTTGCTCTTCTGAAGGTAACGCCTCCAAAAATTGCACAGAATTTCATCCTGATAAATACAAATAGATAGTGATTAACGTAAAGTTTACAAGATCATTAACTGCTGAGAGAACAGAGCGTAATTTCTAACTCAGGAATCTGAATAATGTTCCAGCTCTAATTTTATTAACTGTGATTGATAAACTATGTTTTAAAATTACCAGAGAACTAAGTTTGTTTTCATATGCTCAGTGTTTCCAGACAGGAGCTCTTCGATTCACTTTAAAAATTACAATCTTTTAAAATACTCCTGTAACGCACACACAGTGTGTACAACTCACACTGACATCTACATACCTTCATTTGTGGACATACTCCTAATGCTTCTAAAGCTTCAGCTTGTTTCTTGAGTACAAGCTGAAAGCCTTCACAAACATACCATTCACAGCCTCCATCTAAGTAAAAAAAAAAAAAAAAAAAAAAAAAAAGGTGTGTTTTTTTTGTTTCAGCTGTTTTGGGTTTTTTTTAACCTTATGCACACTTATTTCCACTTAATATTCTGATCTCTTGGTATCAGGACAGAGACATGTCTTTCTACCAAATAATTTTAGATCCTAGAACAAAGACCAGCTACACTGAATACTCCATTAACTTCCACTCATTCACAGTCTTAATCAAGAAGAAAAGCTACTGAACAAGCACTTTTGTCCACACATTTCCCAAGAATAATATATTTCACTATAATTTCTAGTGTGGCCTTTGTAATCAAGTCGAGGGTTGTTAAGTGACCAGTTTTAAAATAACTGAGAACCTGTCATTAAAAAATGAAATACGATCATTTCTTTACCATCCCTGGCACAGAAAACTGGAACACGTTATGGTGGTGAGTCAGTCAAAAACCAACCAATATCACCAGGTTCTTCACCATTCTCTCCCACAGAATCATACACATTTAAATGAAAGAAACTTTCTCAGATATTCAGAGCTTCTAGCAAATCTCAGCACATGAATTTCATAAGGAATGGGCCTTCTCCAATCTATTCATTATTCCCTCAGACTGCGTTACATTTATTTTTCACCCTTACTTCGCTATATTTACAACTACTTTTCTGCAGGCTTTTGGTCTTCAAAATTTTCTCTGTATTTCTCAACATCCTTTTCATTCCCTCCACACCTCTTCTTCATTATTGTTCCTTCCAATCACACCTTGCATCTCACTATCTTAGAAGTTATCTGCCCAAATCTTCTGTCCCGCTTTAATGATGTTGGCTTTAACTGTTAACCACAGATACAGCTTATTCCTACAAATGCATGAAAATAAGCTGCCACAGTATAATGTAACTGCACTCACAGAAAGGACTGTATGAAGCTAAGGATTTCTTTCTTAAGAAGCCTAGCTAATGAAGAATATGGCTAATGATTTCCCTAAGAGGAGAAGTAAAAAGCATGAAGTGGTATACAGCTCAGACTTTAGGAGCAATACAGGATAAAGACAAGTGGAGGTGTTAAGGTTGTTCCCCTTTTCACTCCTCCCTTCACTTCCCCACAATTGTTCTTTTCAAAGGAATGTAGTAATCCACTGCCACCACAGTAGAGCAAAGATAGGTCAGAGTATCAGAGACTAAGATAACCAACCCCATGCTTCACTTAGCACTGTAACGCATTTTTGCTTTTTGAAAGTGGCCACAGAGTAAAACACCTACCCAGACATCTCAGCATACATACATAGCTCCAGCAGCAGCCTTACCATAACATCCTTACGGTATATATCATCATACATAATGACTATTGTTCTTCTGAATCATGAAATTAAAAAGTACAGAAGTGACTCTGGATGAAAGACGTAACATTGGTTTAGCTATTGTAACTGCATGAAATCTCTTCCATGTAGGTTTGTGTGTAGGTTACAGGCCCAAGTGCCTGTAATGCAAGCCAGGCTGACATTCTACAAGCTGGACCACCATCACATCTCACTTACGAAGACAAACAACGTTTCTAGTTTTGAGATAGCCATCACAAGGAAGGAACAAAGGGATCACCACATCTGAATGCATGCCACCAGCATCTTCAGTGAGTACTGGCTTCCACAAATCAAACTGGCAATAAATAACACAGAGTTCTGTTCAATGCAAAAAAACTCACCACCTGGCTCACAGAGGTCACCTGTGGCTCAGGAAGTCACCAAAAGTGATCACTGAAGGTTCTGACAGCATTTAAGGGGTGTATTTTGTGCCTGTTCTTACAGTCTTTCCTAACTATCTGCTTTTGGCCACTGTCAAAGACATAATGGGCTAGGTGAACCATGACTGAACAGCTACTCTTACACAAAATACAGAGGGGAAACTCATACATACCAGTTTCTTCCTGCTTTCTTAAACCTTTGGAGATTGTATGGATTCTTGTATTAGAAACAAAATCGGTGTTTACAACTTCTCTAGTTCTCTGCAGAACAGGAATATATCTTAGCAAGAAAAAAAGCCAGGCTTAACATGCATAGATTGTCCCATCATAAAACATAACGGAGGAACTTGTTCAAATTTCCTAAACTAAAGGGGAGACAGAACATTCTGAACTTTTTATTCAGAAATTGCAAAAATAGAGAATTACTATCCTAGACATACAGGTGACATGCATCAGGGTTTGCCTGCACTGGTACTGTACTGAAGTGCAGCAATGCCCAGGCAATATTTCTAAGGCATAGAAACAGATAGCATGCTGGCACTACAGCTACAGCTACACAGCTACAGCAACACAGCATCCTAAGATGGCTCATTTTAAATTTTGTGATTTCAAGGAACGTTAGTTTTAAGCAGCATCAAGTAAAGAATGAAAAGGAAGAATAACGATACCGCCTAATACCAAGGAGAAAAATCTAGCATGCTCTTAATATAAAACCAAGAAACAATCAAAATAAACCTTTTCCAAGGCCAGTAGATTAGCTTTTTACCTCAGTAACATTGTGGCAAGATCTGCAATAAAATCTGCCTCCATCAGTGAGACCCCAGTTCACTTCTGAACATTGGGCACAGCGTTCATTAAAATCTCTCTAAAAGGAAAAAAAAAAGAACCAGAGTTTCACATGTGTTCAAGTAAAACAAATGGCACTATTACTAGTGCACTGCACAGCTTTTGAGATTATTCAGAGGAGAATATTTATGCCCTGTATGTTAGCGCTGGTTGATAACAAGTAATCACAGCAGTTGCTATCAGTCATAGATAACTGTGAACAAATAACTTTAGCTGGCAAGCATCAGCTCTTATGTATGTGAACATTAATACAAGGGGAATAATAATCCACACGTTGCACACATGACGTGGGCTAAAAAACCCCACCCATCAGAAATGGAAGCAGAGACAAAACGTATAGAGCCAGAGAAGAAAGTAAAATTAATTTCCACAACTGTGAAGGAATATATGCAATGGAAGAAAGCCTGCACAAGTCGGTGAAGAGATGCGCCGGGAGAAAGGGAAAGTCCCCGGAGGAGGAAGGAGAAAAGAAGGAGAAACAACAGATTAAACCACAGTGTTTTTCAGAAGCACCCCACGCGAGCGTGCTGGGGACGGGCAGCTCCCTTCGGGCCGGGGGGGGCGGCCGGCGGCACACCCGCGGCCCCCACCGGCCCCCAGCCGGGACAAAACCCCCTCCACCGCCGGCCGCCTAGCACCGGCCCCGCGGCCGCCACGCCGAGGGCTCCGCGCAGGGCCGGGCCGGGGCAGGCAGCGCCTCCCCGCTGGAGACGCCGAGCGCCGCCGGACCCCCCCACCCCACAGCCCGCAGCCCGCAGCCGCTGAACGCCCCGCGGGGAAGGGCCTCCCACGCGGCCGCAGCCGCCGCGCTCCGCCAGCTCCCTCCGGCCCAGCGAAACCAGCCGCCCCCACCGTTCCCGGAGCCGCCCGGCCCCCACCGTGGCCTCCTCGTCCATGCCGGCAGCCGCCCCGGGGCCCACACCATGGCAACCGCGCCGAGCGCCGGCACCGCGGGCCGGCCTGGAAACGGCAGCCTGGCACTTGCGTTCCGGGTCCCGCCGGGCCCAGCCCCGGCCTGGCTGCCTCTGCCAAGGCTGTCCCCGGCTGGGGGACCGCCACCGCCCGCCCCGGGCCCTCTGGGTCCCGTCCCGTCCCCTCATCGCCCCTCGCCGCAGAGCTCTTGGCGAGGGGCCCTTCGCCTCTAAGGGGACATGGGTGCGTCCCCTCTGGAGTGGCACGGGGTGCTTCACCTCTGAGGGGACATGGGGCGCTTAACTGAGGGACATGGGGTACTTCACCTCTGAGGGGACGTAGGTGCTTCATCTCAGAGGGGACATTGGGCATTTCAGTGAAGGGACATGGGTGCTTCACCTCTGAGAGGACATAGGACACTTCTCCACAGCAGTGTCCCAGGGACCAGAGGGGACACATGCCCCTCCAGCCCCAGCCCACCACCACGCCTCTGTGCTGAGCTCCTGCGTCCTTGCCCTCGTGTTACCCTGGCCGGGTACACACGAAGCTCTTGGAAGGGAGACTGCTACTGCCTGTACAAAAGGAGGCCACAAGAACTTATTTAACTATGTAAAGTGTTTGGAGATCCTTGAATGAGGGAAACTATGACTTGAAATTCACTTTCAATTAAAGAAAAAAAACCCCAAACCTCCAGATCTTGATGTAGGTCTCTAATTTCTTGCATGATAATAATAATGTTTAAAGATGTCTAAACACTGAGATCTGTTATTGCAATGAATTTGCCCACAAAATTGGAGAACAGGTTTAGGCCCCTTAAAAAAAAAAAAAGGTCCACTAAGTGAAAGCATGGGAAAAAATTAAAGCTAAAATATACATAGAAAGAGGTGAGGCTGCCTTGCCAGCTGTGGTTACATTGATGTAGGAGGATATGTGCAGAGCTAGAGGGGAACTGTTGACGTTGAAGAAAAAAAGTTATTACTCATACCAACTGTGATCTTTTTTCAGTGTGGGATGAACATTTGTAACACCCATTAAAGAGAATTACGCATATAATTCCTGACATGTTAAAAAGCTGATTGTCAACCTCACAGAAACGTAGCTAATACTTTGATGAAACACATCCTACCTGTGATTTTAATTTCCATATTTTTTGTTTGTGGAAATTCTGTTTTGGGAAAGCAAGGCCATTTCATGCGACAGAAAGAGTTTGATCTTTTTGTAACGAATTTCCAAGATGAAATACTACCTTGAAAAAATCAGGGTAGCTGTATCTGTGATAAAACAGGCAGAGTTGTGTTCCAGTTCAGAAGATAAGGCATTGCTCCTAGCGAGAGCGGTGCTCGTGTGTGGCTTGATGCTGTGAGCAGGCAGTGGGCCTGCTCAGTGGATTTAACTAAATGGAAGAACTTGTTTAAATTAAGTGTGGAAGTGACTACTTTGATGAGGCAGGACCTTGGAGTTAGGACTTCTGTTTTCTAATTACAGCTGGTCAAAAAAAAATATTAAAGAAAGCAACTCTGCCAATTTGTCAAAACCAGAACACTTCATATTCAATGGCAGCAGTTGAAGATAAGCACAAGAAGAAGAAAAGGGTGTGTGTCTGCACAGGGAGCCCTATTGGGTGTAATTCCGAGCGTACTGGTGTAACGTGCCAGTAAATTTTTTGAACAGGCAAGGGCTTACTCTCTGCTTTTGGACAGCATGCGCTGCTTTTCTGAGCTGCATTTTTGATGCAGGTGAAGCAGAGATATGAAAACCTATCAAACTGCAGAAGGAAAGTTGTGCAAAGGCTAATACTGATATTACCAGTTATTAGTATCCAGGCTCTATATAAATTCAGAGCTTCTATCGGTATTTCTTAAGACGGTCAACTAATTAGTGCAGACTAGTAATCTAGCAGCAAAAAATCAAAGCATAATACGGGTAGCAAGTCATATCTATTTCTTAAATATTTTTTGAAATGACACGTATAAAACCGGTTTTTCAGCACATAAAATTATGTGTAACCTTTGTCCCTAATTACAAGTTACCCAAGCATACAGATAGGGGTATGATAATTTCAAAGCCAGGAGACAGACTGTCTTCCTGCTTCGGCTCACTTTTCTAATTAAGATCATTATGCATAGTAGTCAGATTGATTCAAGGCTTAGATAAATAATAAGTCCTGTTGTTTCCATTGATTTGAATTTTTAATGAACTGAGTTCCATTGCTGATATCACATTTCTGGCTCTTGATTGCAGACTTTCTACATGTGAAAACATAAAAACTACATATTGGACTGAAAGACATGTCCCTTGGCCTATCCTTCAGGATATTGCTCACGAAATTGTGCTGGCTCCAGGATATGAACTTCTGTAGCAGAGATTCTCCCCAGAGTCTTTACCCATTGTCAGACACCTGCTACAAAGAGAGCAGAAAGGCAACCTCAACAGCTCTAAAGATTGTGCGGATCAACACAGGGCAGATCTACCAGATTTGAGTTTACTGAAAATATACATAGCTATTAGCACCCGCAATTTGATTTTTACACCGTCTCTCTGTGGAAGAACTTGTATTTGAAGACAGACAGAAAACAAAAGGGAAATTAGGAAAACAAGAAGCGTATGGCTTTGCGCTAATTGATCTTTTTTTAAAAGAGACCACACTATAGAAAGGGCCAAGGGGAAAAGCTGTGCCCAGCAGAAGTGTGGTGGAGGCAAAAGCGCGGAGAGGCAGTTGTGCAAGAAGCCGCAGGAGAAGGGACAAAGGTGGGAACAGCAGAGAAGCGTAGGGTTTGCAGCAAGCTTGGCAGGGGAGGATAACCAGGGAGGGGCTGAGCTCAGCGGAGCTTTGAAGGAAGCGACAAGAAGAATGAATTTAACCTTACAACTTAGACACACCCAGCATTGCCTTGTGATAGTTAGTGTTTATTATACAGCTTCAGCTCACAAATTTTATTTTTTAAATATATTTCTAGCCCTGGAAAACCTGAAAATATGACCTCAAACATCCAAAACAACAGAAAGCTGTTCACTTTTTTTCCCCCCAGTTTATTTAGGTTTTCTTAAGCTGTTCTTAGGATGTGAGCAGCATGAGGCTGAATTTTTGACTACCAAAAGGAGGGAGGGCAGACTTATCCAGTGTTACGCACCAAATTTGGGGTTCGCACCGTTAGCTTCCGCTTTGCACATACGCTGCAGCCCAGCCTGTCTCACAGAGGTACATTGTGGTGCCACAGTCTCACTCCAGTTTCACATGTGACGCTCCATGCCAACAAGAGCTGGTGATCATCTGTGATCATCTAACCAGGGGTGTTTGGAGACACAGACCTCAGGGGAAGACCTCACATTCAGATAAGCTGCTCTAGGAGGTCTAAGTCTTTACGTTCAACCTCCTTGTGTGATCTGAAACCATGCTAACATGTGGGCAGCAGTTAAGTGATTTGGGAGGTCTGTCTGGGGATGCTGAAGTTCTGCCTGGAGTCAAGTAAAGACCTCATTGTGGGTCCTGGCCTTCCAAGGCAGGACCTCTTTCCTGAGGAGCACCAAACTGCTTTCTCTCTGTCCATATTAGCAGAGGTCACATGCCCTAGTACCTGGTGACTATGTTAACCTGATCCTACAGAGCTACAGAGTAGGAGAAGGATGCTTCTAGAAGAGAAGGTGACCTTAGCAGCCACAAAGGAATAGAGCAGGCAGTGAGTGTTTCAATGTCCCATTTCTCATTCCAGGCCTGTATAATGCCTTTATTTTCTCCTTTTTCAGATTTTATTGGGCAGCTAACATGAAACATTCCTTCAAATTGTAATATTTGAATAGAGTCAGACTTTGTCTAGTTTCCAGCTTTACTGAAAGAAAAATACACAGCATACTGAAGGGGATCTTGGGTTCCACTCTAGCCTTGTGCATCCGTAGAGCCCTGAAGAGAGTTCTCAAGATCATTCTCGTGTGTATTTAATCCACAAACGCAGTGGTATTTTCACAGGAATCGAGAGCCACCTTGTGGAGCTGGGATTCATGAAGGGGCTCCAAATAATAGCTGGGAACAGCTACTCAGTGCCAGGAATTCAGATCCAACGGGGTCCTGGAGGTTGTTAATCTGGTAAATATTCACATGTCTGCGCATATTCAGTGAGTGCGCAGTACAGAGCTCCTCTGCTGACGAATGCTGGGCAGCAAAGTAGTAGACTTGTAGGCAGCAGCAGGCAGGAATGTGAGACTGTCAGAAAAATGAAGAAAGCAGCAGAATCAGGGAAGCAAAGTAATGTACTCATTATGTCCTACACAGCCTTGGTGGGGGGATGGTGTTGTTCACAGGGCATTTTTCACCATATAATTAAATAAGGCCTCAAAACTACTGATAAGTTCTGAAATTGTTATATGTAGATTTCAGTTACAGGCTTATTTTCTTCTTCAGTCATTCATTAACACTGAGAATTAGGATTGCCAGGGTCCATATACTGGCTCATGCTCCATAACCTGAGAAATAGCAAAGATGGGATCACTGATAGACATAATCCATAACTGGAAGTATTCACCGGTTGTTGTTCCTGCATAGAAGTAAAGAGTAGGAGGTTCTGAGGTTGCAATAGGGGCTATAAAATGGTTCTTTTACCATTTCTCTCCCATTATTTCTCATGATGACCTCTGAGCTGCTTGTCAGTACCAATATGTGGATACCAGCACATGGTCTTACCAAAAAAAGTGTTTGATTTTCCAGTATCTTTATGCAGCAGCAACTTTATCTTCAGCACATATTGTCATCAGGTGATGTCTTTGAAATGTATCTTATATAAGCACAAATTTTAAAAGTCTAAAAGTGGTAGACCTTAAATATCTAAAGAAACTCACACAAAAAAGAAGGGACTGTGATGCTGGAATCATTCTCCAGGTGCTAGAGAAGCCATTGCTGAGGTAAATGGCTGGTAGTCAGCTGGTAATCCATCTGGTTTTTGAATCATGACATAACCAAGTCCAGAGCAGGACTTGAACACTGAGCAGTCTTGCATGCTTTACCCATCTTCTAGTGAGCTAAGTTTCGGCTCCAGAAGCTTTTTTAATTAGTTACACACTAGCAGAGCTCTAAGTTAAATGAAATTTCAGAAAAGATACCACTTTCAAAATCCTTGTTAACCAAACAGTCATTAATATCCCAAAACATGCTACAAAGCAAGTAGCATGTGAAAGCAATTGTGAGAAGTCATTCTTTTTAGGCCAAGTCTTAACAGACAAGCTCAACATACCCTTTATGCTTAATAGAGTTTAGTTTCCCCTTTTGTTCAGACATTGTTTTGGTAAACAGAAGATATCTATTGGTGTCCTTAATGGTCGCTTCAGACTGGTTTAATTCTTCCCTCAGTAATTTAAATGTAGCCACATATAAGATGACATGTGGTAGTAGGAGAAAATTCATAAAAAGGCACAACAAGGCTATGGGAAGGAACCAACAACTTCTGTTCTGGTTTCAAAAATATGGACATCTCAAAAAACCCTGCACCTTTTCCTATCATACTTCATTCCATCGTACTTCCAATAAGCCATAGTGCATGGATCCATAGAGCACTGGGAGCAGGTTTCCAGCGTTTGTTCCAAAAAAAGCCATGATAGATGATTCCACATTAGAATGCATAGAGATGAAGGAGAGCCAAATCTAGAAGAAATAGAAATGAGCAGAATGCAAACCCGTGTTTTCAGAATGTTCCCAAGCTTTGGACTCGAATCTGCACTTCCCAAGTTGTCTCTGTCAAAAGGAGAACGCAGCAGCATTCAGGAGAATCCAGAAGAACCAGTAGGATCACCCTAGCCAGGGTGCTGTACTCTTCAAAACCAACATGCATGTTCAAGGTTACAAAGGATGTTTGATAAATGCCATTCTAAACTAGATACTGTCCTGGCAAAGCGAATGTTCTGCAAAGAGAATTAAACCAAAAATAATATTTAATATACCCTTAAAATCAAGAAAAAGTTCTCTTTCTCAATTTCTATTCCCCACCTTCAATGCACAGCTTTCGTGATAGTTTTTATTGTAAATACTTATGCAGGATTGTGGAGTTTAAAAGGAGAGTTTAGAAACATGTATTTTCCGTTCGAACTACAACATTAAAAAAAATTGCAGTTAAATTTCCAGGACCTCCTGCAGTTCATGAACTATTTTTTAAAGCGGAAGCTGTAAAAAGTAGTTATGATTGCTCTTATAATAATAACAATGAAAATACAGTACAATAGAGGCATAGGTTTGCTTTGACTTACAATTTCATTTCCCCAATGGCTATTGCCCTCCTTTTCTGTCATTTCTTTCTGAAGAAAGAAAAGGTCACCATCCCTCTTCAAAACTTGATTAAGCCTGTAAGTTACAGCCTGCTATGGGACCTAGATAGCTTCACACTAGTGTGAATATATTGTGCCTCAGCAAGGTTCAGTGCTGTTTTGAGCTCACCTGTGCACTGGGGCATTTGTGGTGGTGGTGGTGTTACTAAATACACCATAATAGCAAGGGGACAGAGCCATGACAGTTCCTTTTTGTCTTGTCCCTACATAATATCCTTAAAACAACTTATTTCTGTAGATGCACAGAAAGGTCACAGAGGAAAGCTTTGCTCTTGCGATGCTGAAGACCACACACGTCTTTGGTTCAGGTATCAGTTATATCATGGAAATATCAAAAGTGCAGGAAGGCTCTGGACAGGACTGCGAGGTACCTGAGACTCCCTGAGGACCTGTTTGAGTACCACAAATGGAATTGCAGCCCTGTTTTATCAGTACAGTTCTAGCAAATCTTTGGCTTAAGAGGCTACATTTAGCAGTGGCAAAGGGATCAAGTGTTGCAATCAGGAGAAAAACACTGAAACCAATTTTTAAGAACTTTTGTGCAATGAGGACGAGAAGAGGAAATCTAGGGATGCGTCATGCTTTTTTTCAGCTTATTTATATGTTTCATCTTAAGACTCTTTAGCTTTTAAACAATATAGCCTCTACTTGAGGACAGTGATTTAATTATGGTTGAAAATTGTCCATCTGATGGCCTTTTAATGACATTTAAAGTATTCATTGTGTTCCTGCACTAGTTGTTTTCCTGGTTTTAAACATATAACTATTTGGTTGCTCATGGAAGTATAAACTTCAAGATCCCATCCAAAGCCCATTAAAGACAGCGGAAAAAAAATCGCTCATTTCAATGGATTTTGGATCATGCCTTCTTGGACACTGACTTGGACTGGGTGTATGTATGCATGCTGCAGCAGTTATCACAGATGAATGCATTTAGCCTTGGCTCACCCTTGGGAAACAGAAGTATCGCTGTCGCCACTTGCAGATGGATCTGTAGATCTGCACACCATGAGTTCTCTTAGTCAGATCAGCACATAATCCTGCAGCATGTAATTCTGGAGCGATAGCTTACTATTGCATCACAGATTTCTTTCCCTGCCATGTCTTTCTTATTTATTTATTTATACCTTCTTTTCTGGTCCTGGAACGTGAAGAACTTACAAGTAATGAATTTTCTTGCAGCCCCCACTTCTCGGATCACTCTGCACACAGTAAATGTTTCACGTTGGCTATAAAGGTTTAAAAAAATAGTAATTCTCTTTCCCTGTCCCTGCTGCCTGCCTAGAGCATGTCTTCAAATGAGGTCTCTTCAGCAGAGACTTTGAAACCAGGAAGGTGGGATGCAAATCCCTGACACATGGAGCGCTCCGGGAATCCCACCCTCGCCCCAAGGAAAAGCCCGCACATACCTGTGTAATAAAGTCGCCTTCACTTAGTGGTCTGATCACACTCTGAAGGTAGCGTGTGAAATCATGTGGCCTCACGAAGTAGGGATTTGGGGCTTGATTTTATGCAGGGATTTTTTTCGATGGTAGCCAGATAGATGCTGTCTTTCTCACATGAATGTAATGTGTGGTAAAAAGGCCACGTGCCCAAATTACTGGTGCCTTCACAATCTTTGTTCCATTTCTTCTTTTTAGCCATGCACATAAGACACTACGTGATAATTCAAGAGTATATACAAGATAGGGAAGGGATAATTTAATTAATCCTACTGATTTGAAAATCCTAACGTCCTCTAAGTATCTTTCACAGTCGTCGGAAAGGAAGAAAAAGGAGATCTGAAAGTCAGGCCAGGAATCTTATTTTCATCTTATCCCTGTCCATATGACAAGGGCAAGCAAACCCAAACAAAGACATAAACAGCATACACCCATCCCCAGAATTGCTCACACCGTTTAGGCAATTTAGAGCAGTAAACAAAGATAAGCGATCTGCATAGAAGCAGCTTTAGGTGACCACAAATGGATACCGCTGTTTAATTCAACCCTGTCTCACCTAAACAAGTTTGTTTTCTCAGTGATGTTTATTTGTACTAGGGAGTGCTAGGGAAAAAAATTCCATCCTCCTCCAGATTATCTGCTTCAATGTTGTGAAAATTCAGTATTTCCCCAGCCTGAGAATATATTCCTCCTACAGACACACTCTGCATTTGCGGTCTTGCCAACATTTGTTGGTTGATTGTTTTTTTTCCCTGTAGCTCATAGCATTTTGCTGGGACTAGAGCTGATCTCCGAAATGGGAGAAGCCCTACAAAGCGCAGTCTGGAAGGGAAACCCCATCTGACCAGCATTTCTGTCTCAAGAGGCAGGGAAGTGGGGAAAGGAGAGATAAGGCAGAAGTAGATATGTGAAGGTTTGAAAAAATAAATTGGGGGATGGTGGCAGGGGAATGTTTTTCCCCTTTTTATAAATTTCCTGCTGCTGAAAAAGGGAAATGTTGAGGAAAAAACGTAAGAACAACTTTTCTGTGAAATATTTTTTAAAATCCACAATGAAATAATTGCCAGGCTAAAAAGTTGAAAATTACATACACTTCAAGTTGTCAAAATGTTTTTCTGTAGCTCAGACACATTTCAATCTTTTCCTGTGAAAACATACAGTATTAGGCGATGGCACATCCCTTGTGATACTGTTGGCCTGGACACTGGAGGCCATGCTTGCTCTCAGTCCTTACTGAGCTGTGACTTGATTAACCTCTCAGGTACGGGAATTCTGTAGGAAGAGCCCATCCGTTCCGGGTTGCCTTCATCTGTCTGCCTTCTTGTCTTTCTGTGGTGTTTTCCCCTCTGTCTGAAGTTTCATGGACTCCCTGAGTAGGCAGAGGAGTGCACCTGGGGCTGGATGGGTGTGCATAGGAGGGCTGGTGTACAGGCTAGGAATGGGAAGGGGAAACAGATGTAGGACGAGAACTTCTGCATCAGGGACTATGTTCCAGAAATGCGGGGGATACCACAGTTCTCCCCTATCTACACCCAAGGACAAGAAAGTCTTGGAAATATCAAGAGGCAGATCAAAACGATCAGCTGGAGGGTATGAAGGCCCTACAGAGGGATCTGGACAGGTTAGATAGATGGCCGAGACCAACGGCATGAGGTTCAACGAGAACAAGTGCCAGGTCTTACACTTCAGCCACAACAACCCCATGCAGCACTACAGGCTGGGGGAAGAGTGGTTAGAAAGCGGCCTGGCGGAAAGAGACTTGGGGGTGCTAATCGACAGCTTGCTAAACATGAGCCAGCAATGTGCCCAGGTGGCCAAGAAGGCCTATGGCATCCTGGCCTCTATTAAGAATAGTGTAGCCAGCCGGTCTAGGGAAGTGATCGTCCCTCTGTACTCGGCACTGGTGAGGCCGCACCTTGAATAGTGTGTCCAGTTCTGGGTCCTGCACTTCAAGAAAGGTGTTGAGGTGTTGGAGCGAGTCCAGAGGAGGGCGACCAAGCTGGTGAAGGGTCTGGAGGGTCTGACCTACGAGGAATGGCTGAGGGAGCTGGGGTTGTTTAGCCTGGAGAAGAGGAGGCTCCGAGGTGACCTTATTGCAGTCTACAACTACCTGAAGGGAGGTTGTAGCGGAGTGGGAGTCGGCCTCTTCTCCTGAGCAACTAGCGATAGGACAAGAGGACATAGCCTCAAGCTTCGCCAGGGGAGGTTCTGGTTAGACATCAGGAAGAATTTCTTCTCAGAAGGGGTCATTAGACATTGGAACGGGGGAGGTGCCCAGGGAGGTGGTGGAGTCACCATCTCTGGATGTGTTTAAGAAAAGCCTGGACATGGCACTTAATGCCATGGTCTAGTTGACAAGGTGGTGTCAGGGCAACGGTTGGACTCGATGATCCCTGAGGTCTCTTCCAACCTGATTGATTCTGTGATTCTGTGAACAACTTCTCCAAAGAAATTGGGGCTAGTTGCCTGATACTTAGGGCCTAGTGCATGAGCTTTGAACTTTCAGGGTGATGGTCCTTGAGATATCTCAACTTTGGCAAGGTAGTGAGAAATTGTCTGTATTTGCCTCTCTAGTGCACCCCAGTGCATTCTTTTGCCTGGCAAACAAAACGTCTGCACATACAAGGCAAACACATGAAATTGGTGCAGAATTAACATCTGAAGTGAAAATCTGTCCACTTTCCACCCTTGTTCATTCACAAACCCATGAGAAAAAACAGCACATGGTTTATTAGTTAAATTTGTGATTTCTAAACTTGCAGGAAGGTCCTTTCAACAAGATTATATAACAAAGTATGTTAAAATAATCCATTCACAAAGCAAGTCTGAAATAACTTTGAAGCACAGGCTGACAACAACAGAAAGTACTCGTATGTGACCCTTAGCTTCAAAAGAGTTAAGAAGGTGCTGGCAAAGGCACAGAGATTATCTCCACCCACACAGGAAAACATACATGGCTGAGTAGCTCTGTAGCAGCACACAGGGAAACAAAACAGTCTAGCTCAGAATTATCCTTGTGAAGGAAAAAGTGCACTCTGCTGGGCAGCAGAGAGTTTCCAACCTGGCAAACAGATCAGAGACCTGCAGTCAGGTCTGAATGCTCCGTCCTTGCGTCTCCATCACACTTTGGATAGGGTGTAACCATGGAGAGAAAGAATGGCTAAAACATATGCACATTCTGGCTATAAAAAAAAAAATGGAAAATAGGATCCAGGTTTTTACAGCTTCCCCTGATGCCGATGGTCTGGGTGTCCCACACAGATGCTGATCAGCTGCTGCAGAGCACACACCAGCATCTGGGGAGATGGTGCTGGGGTGTGCCGGGCTGGAAGAGCTGTGACGTTGCTGCTCCCTGGGTTTGCCAGGCGCTTTCCAGACAAATGCTGTTAGGCACTCCTTGCTCCAAAGACTTCATCATTAAGGAAGCTAAAGTAATATGTGAGGAGACTGAGGAGAAGCAAAATGAACTATTTATATGTATGTATATTTAATATGTAGCTGCAATTCTCACAGCTTTCCACTCAATCATCACTTTCTGGGAATGTCTTGTATTAAGAAGCAGGGCTTGGGGATGGATTAACACACAGCTTGAATATTCTCCGGGCCTAACTCAGAAAGGTATCATCAAGAACATTCCCACTAGAACCAGAAAATACAGAACATTTTTCTAAATCTTTGCCCAAGGCAGAAAGACATAGAAAAATTCATGATTGCTACTTCTTTTTGCAACTCTCTATTCATGAATCACGAATTGATTCTCACTGAACCCCAGGGTCTGTCATTTTATTTCTGTCTGGGATGTTTATCATCAGGAGAGCGTGAGGTTCATTAGAGGTGCAGTCGCTGTGGCCAGTACACAGTGATCGGGCAGGAACCTGTCATTTGTGGCATGCAGTGCCAAACTGGGTCCTCTTTTCAGTTCACCTTCCTTGCCCTCCTCAGAGAAGGGTGTTCACTCCTTTTCTCTCCTGGTCGCTCTTATCAGTAGCCTTTTAACCCCAAAGACACAAAGTGAAGCACATGAAGGAGACCATTTCTTAACTATCAGGATTTTCACTATAGGGCCCTTTGGGAACAGCTGACAGCCCTTTGCAAAGTTTCCTGTTTACTCTTATCTCTTGCCTTCGTTTCCTGGGTATGGCTGCATGGAAAAGCCATCCGTGGCTAAGAAGCAATGGTGACAACCACCAGCGTGGCAGTGCTGGGGCAGACCTGGTGGCATGCTCTGGCATGTGTGGCAGGAGGCTGCTGAGGCAGGAAACCATCTGGCCATCTGCATTCAGGTGTCAGCTGTATTTAGGATCTCACTGATATGGCTCCATCCAAATTCGCTTGTATTTGGGTTTCTGCAGTGTAGACTCTTGGCATTGCCAATAGCACCCTCACTCAGAAAGTGCACCCCAGTCCTCTCATTTCAGCTTATCAGGAACATCTACAATAAAGTCAAGCTCCTAATTTCAATCATTTGGATCATATTTGGGTTAGATGCCTAAAGTAGGTGGTGTGATAAATGTAGAATCATAGAATCATTTTGGTTGGAAAGGACCTTTAAGATCATTGAGTCCAACTGTTAACCTAGCACTGCCAAGTCCACCACTAAACCATGTCCCTAAGCACCACATCTACATGTTTTTTAAATGCCTCCAGGGATGGTGGCTCAACCACTATCCTGGGCAGCTTGTTCCAATGTTTGATAACCCTTTCGGTGAAGAAATTTTTCTCCCAAAGTATGCCTTCGGGCTTATACTGAAGGGCATATGATAGTTTAAAAAATAATATATTTCTCAGTTCTCTGTCTGAGAAAGTGGAAAAGATTTTTGTATCTGTTCCCATTTCCTTTTCTAAGCACCCTTAATGACAGCTAGAGGAGACCAGGGTTTTGTGGAGGTTTGCTACAGCACACGGTATTGCTGCTGTATCTCCCCGTCTGCCTTGCTGCAGTGACTGCTGACAAACCTGCCCCGAGGAAACCCCGTTCCTCTCTTCCCATCCCCTACACTGGTAGTTTCTCTTCACATATTACAGTTTCTAAAGCATCAGTATGGATACACAATATACACTTTGAAACAACTTTTCAATGCCTCTCAAGAAAAAACAACTAGGAAGCTTTCTATGCCATGACAGAAGTTTGGTTTGGCTGCTGGATTGTGCCGAGGCTGGTATCATCATGGTGCCTTGTTTATCACAGATTGCCTTCCAATACAGTTTATACTTCTACTCGTTTATGTGCTTGATTGCTAAATTAGAAACAAGTAAATATGGCGAAACAAATACAAACAACGCAAAGGAGTTTTCAAGCTTTGAAATGTCGCCCTGGTTTGCACAAGTGGTGCAGCTGTGCCCAGCCCTGGAGCGGAGCTGCAAGGCTGGCTGTTGGCCATCAGCTGCTGCAGAGCCGTCAATACAACCAGTGTTTTCTGGGTCCTTTATAAATAACAGATATGGGAAGTTTGGTGAGGACATTCTTGAAGCAAAACTTAATAGAGATCAGAGGACTTGCCTTAAGAAAAAAAGAAAAATAAGTAATTCAGAGAATGGGAAGCAGTAAAGAAGCGTCTATATGTATGCACCTACTTCTAGTTGCACTCCTACAAGCAAAATAAGATGCATAAATCATTCTCTCCATGCTGGAAACAAGGTGCAGCCCCTAATAGCAGTGGTGGAACCTATGACTTCAGCATTTTAGCGCTATGTAGAAACACACATCCTGCTAAAATACTGACGGGAGTGACTAAGCCACATGCACGCAACGGCTCCTACAGTTACTGCTGCTGCGTCATCTTGCATGGATCCAGTCTGTAGACAGGCACCTTTATGTTATGGTGAGACAGTGAATAAGGTAGAAAATCGCGCTGTCTCGTTAAGACAAGATTCCAGCATCTCAGCTGGGGAATATCGGATGGTGGGCAGAAGTAGCATTTGGAGAAGGTGCATAAGATTTGCATCAGGAGGAGAACTTTAGCCCTTCTCTTCACAACTTCCTTTGGCTGATTCAGGTGGTAAGTATGGCAAACAAACCAGACTGCTTGGAACAGGGCACGGTTCCTTTCCAGCTCTTGCCAAAGTCCTTTCCAGCATCTTAGCTGACTGCAATGCAAAAGGGCATGTCCTTCTTTCTGCTGGAGAGTCACCTCCTCAGAGAGAGCCCAGAACACTGCCTGTTGGGAGTTATTCTCAAAAGAGAACCTCTCCTGGAGATGGGAGCGGCACCTGCAAGAGAGGTGCAGGTTGAGATCCCCTAACACACTCAATATAAAATGACACCGTGTTACTTCCAAGCAATACAAATAAAGATGCTTATGGCATATTGTTTTTAGAAATATGCTTTTTCCATCTCAAATTATACACCTAAGAGAACACAAAGTACTAGTGTATTCTTCAAAGCCTTTGTGTAATAATTCTGCTTTTTAATCTGAGGCAGTTAAATCATCTAATAAACAAATCCTTGTGCTTCCAATAAGTGTGTGTATCTGGATGCCTCCCAGTAAAAAATCATGGAATCACATTAATATCATACATTGCATTATACAGGTTAATTTACCCTTGAACAGACCATTAAATATGTATTAGTTTTAAATGACATCATTCATACCCACTGAAGTTCTGCTGATAAATCGTATATAGCAAAAACAGCTGTATAAATATTTATTATTTGAGCCCCTAAGCAAATGGCTACAGTAATAAATCATTTGTCATGTGTCCAAATAATAAAATTGGGCTGAATTCCTAACTGATGCAATGCCACCATCTTCAAAACACTCTGTTTAGCTCGTTGTCCTTAGATAATTTGTTACCTGCACTTGACAAAACATTTTAAAGTTCTCTTGAGTTATATGTACAGCTTTACATCTCAGTTCTGGAAAATCTTATGACTTGTCCTTAACAAAGACCTTTCTGTAGGAATGAGGGTTTCAAATTATGTGTTTCTAAAGGTTCACTTATTTCAGCTGTCTGGTATATAAATAGCTCAGGGACCTACTGGAGTGCAGGTAGCTATCCCAGTCATTGACGAATGAAGTATGAATGAAAATGTAATCCTCTACTGTCATCTTGATTTTTTTTTTCTTTATTTGAATCCCAATATTCCTTTCACACCAGTGTCCCATTAAATGTATCATTGATTTATCTGGGTTGTACTACAGAGACTGACAGTACACATACACTTCATCACACATATTAATTACTGTGGGCTTGTGTCTGCTGCTTCAATGCTGAACTATAACAGCCACTTCTTTAATATATTTGGCTTCCCAGAGTTTTTATCAGTCTGGGATTTCCACTTCTTCTGATTTTATTGATTTGCTTTGCAAGTTTGGAAGTGTGAGGATTTTTGATGGTTTCCAGTTTACACATAGTTTTCTTGAGGCAATTATCAAGGAAGGGCCACAGTTGCTCTTTTAGGGAAAAAACCTTTGCCAAACAAGATAGATTTGGAGGACTTCCAATAATCCCGTTATCGGTCTGGGAGCTCAATGTGATTTAACTGCCAATGGGCACTGGGACAAAGAGTGCCCAGCATCCTGACAGCCAACCCTGGGGGTCCTTGAGGGAGGTTTGCCTGGTGCAGTCCTGAACACAGCTCTTCTCCTGGCCTGCGCCCATCTCCCGTATATATTCAGCCTCTGCTGACAGCTGGGTCCAGACGTGATAAATCCCACGGAGCAGGGAGCTGCGCCAGCCGTGAGTCAGATAGGGAGCTATGGGCTACACAGCCTCCACATTCATTTCGTATTTCTGAATTTACTGCTTGTAAAACTGCAATGGAGGAGCCCAGCCAGAAAACTCTGGTCCACTAGCAGCGATCTGGATTAACCCCCAGTCAAGCCCTAAAGTCGGGCTTGCAGAGGCTGCCCTTTTGTATGTCTTCCAGGGATTTTTTTCTTTCTGGTCAACTTTCCCTGAACCCAGGAGGAGCACAATTGCCTTAAATGTGTGGTATGATTGACTGCAGGAGCTGCTTCAGTGGCTGTGCTTTATTTTTCAATTATGCCATTCTCAAGGCTTCTTCTGGAATTTGGGTAGTTTATCTATTGATCCAGTGAGTTGCTGCCTTTGTCAGCAGTTTGTCATCTCTCGCTGCCATTTGAAATACAGGAATACATTTTACAGAGGGGGCTGGTTTTATTTTTATTTTTGGCAGCTTGGCAAAGTCTTTTTTTCCAGTAGCAGCATGGAGCTGTTCTTGATATGTAACAGCTACCTCTAAGCTTTAAGACTGTGGATGTAAAGATGTTCTTGGCTCAGCATACGGTATCACCGCATATGGAAAACATAAATGGTCACAAAAGCTTCTTGATTTAAAAGGTGGGATTTATTTTCTTTTTACTAAAGCTTTTTAATTTCCTGAGTGTCATATGTTTGGTGCGATGAGCCCTGCTTTGTTTCGTATTGCAATGGAGAAAGCCATGGCTGGGGATTGAAATTCTTAGGTCAATAAAAAGGGTTTTCATGGTGGGATTTGTCATAGCAGGTTGAATAGGGCAGCATAATGGTGAAGATTCATTTATAGCTGTGGAAAATAGATCCCTTTCTTTCTCTCAACTTTATGCTTAGAAAGACTAAAATTTTCCTTGGCTTTACACACCTTGTAATCCTGATAACTGTCTGTCATTAATATTATTTTGGACAAGTTTTATGTATAGAAATAATAGTCTCATTTTATTTTTGTCCTTAGTTCATTAGCTCAGTACGATGGACAGAACTACATTTTCCTATGTGGATAATTCATGAGCTCAGTGGCTTCCATCCCCATTTTTGACCATGAAGCTTCTGAATTTCTTGCCAAGAATTTCAGTGCTTACCTAACAAAACTCATGCCAGGATTCAACAGCTCATGTAATCTGCAAGATCCTATCGAAAGTCATTAAGGCATGACGCTATTAAGGCATGATGCTATAAAAGCTGCCTGGCTTTTGCTGTGGTGCCTTTCCAATATGCTCTCACATTTGGGGAGTGGAAGTGATGAGGAAGGGGCTCCATTTTTTTTCTGTCCCACCTGGCAGGATCCACCTGAAACGACATCTCCTGAGACATGGTGGAGCTCTGACCTGAGGAACACAAAAAAGAAAAGGATCCTTGGCTTTTTTCAGTGTCGCCAGGTCGAAAGAAATTTTTTGGAAGTCTAAGAGAGGCCTCACATTAACTGCTGCACTGCTGTTGGTGTCCTGTATGGAAAAGAAAGAGCTCTTCCAAAAGTTCCTTTAAAAACCTTTAAAACATAAAATATTAGATAACTTAAGTATATGCTCATGGTCTCCTTCTCATTAGCACTCTTCTTGCAATATGTAATATATTAGATCTGGCTGATGTGAAAAGGCAAGGATGGCACAGGATCTAACTAAACTGCTGAAGATGTGAGGATTTTGTTCTGAGAATCAAACCATTCTAAAAAATTTATGTAATCTTTTATAATATATTAAAGGTTAACAGCTGGACTTGATCTTGAAGGTCTTTTCGAACCAAAACGATGCTATGATTCTATGTTTTTAATCTGTAATCTTTTCTTGTAGAGTTAAATCATCTACTAATATTCAGATTTTTTACGAAATCCCTAATGAAAAGTAAAATACATAAAGCAAAACATATATATACACACCATAAAATGCTGCACTTTAGCTACAAGCAATACCCTAGAAATGTTATTTGTTTCTGTCTGCATATGTGTCAAGGTTAAGAGTTGCCATGCAAGGTGGCTGTTTAAGAAGCATGACTATAAAAAAATCCTCGAGTCTACGGAGGACAATATGTTTAGTGCATGAAAATAAATACTCATGTAAAATTGATTGGGAAAAAATTAAAATAGGATAATTATAGTTATAAATCCACTGGAACAGTGGGATGTGAACAGCATGGTTTGATTAGATGATTTGCAAGTTGATTAGTGATCCTTATCTTTTCCTCCAGCATTTAATTGCCCCTGTTGGTCTTACTTGGCCTGATGAGTGATCACAAGGCAGAATTTATCACCTAATCACGCGGGCAGGTGCTCGGAGAGAAAACCGTATCACCACAATGAAAATCTACACTCTTCTCAAAGCTCTCTTTACAAGGGGTTTTCACCGTGCCAGGGGGATTTGGTCCAGGATGACTTTATTTCCCAAGACTCTGTGGTATATGGCGAACAGTTTTTCCATCTTCTCAGTCTAGTAGCTGTGGTTGATGTGCAGTCAGCAAATTATTGCTTTCTGTTGGAGAGTCCTGGGGGTTTGCTCCTCATACATAACCCTACTCTTGAAACTAGGTTTTTTGTGCAGTGGTGCACTGACCTTTCCTCTGGGAAACTCCTGAATCTTTGCTGATAGCAGAAGAGGGTGATGCACCCCACTTTCTCCTGCAACCCAAACTGACCTCCCACCACCCAGTGGGTTCTATTGCATGAGGATGAGGATGGCTGGTGGCACCCCCATTTTGCATCCTCTTTCCCTTGGTTTTCTTAGGAAAAAGCAATAAACCAAGGGAAAGAGGATGCAAAATAAAGAAGCCCTTTTTTCATGCTCTGGAGTTATTTTCACCCTCTTCTGTCAACAGAAACGACTCTAATGACAAGAGGAGTCACTGTTTCCATATCTGAGCATGACCTGTGAAGACCTGTACAGCATGAAGACCTGTACAGTGTGTATACGTGTGTGTTTACATGCACTTCTAACTGGCAGATGGATAACTCCTGCTAATCACGGCAGGCACAGGAAAATAATATTTCCCTTAAGCCTTCTAACTGAATGTGGGAACTGCAGCCACACAGTCCAGCAGCTGGGTGATGCTACCGAAACACATTTTGTCTCCCAGCAACAGCTGGGCTTGGGTAACAAATGCACAGAGCAGAAAAATAAAACAAAACCGAGAGCAGAAAGAGCGAGTTCTGCTGGAATTTCACGTCAGTGTTATACACACGTCTGAGGGGAAAATTCAAGCGTCACAAAATAGCAAATAGCACATTTAGGCTTAACTCCAACCATCAATAGTGTCCAGCAGTTATTGGTAAGTGACGGTCTTGTGTTGCATTTCTGCATGTCAGCTCAGAGGCAGGATGATGCCTCCAGAGGCAACTGCCCGGGATGTATTTGAGAGCACCTGTGCTGTGTGTCCAACCCACCTCCTTGGACTTCCAGCTGAGTCCAGCACCTTCATCTTTGCAATCCAGCAATTAATAGTGGTCACTGATTGCATAAAAATACAACCCCAAACCTTGTGAGGTCTGGTGATGTAACTCTACATGTTTGCAGAGCATTGGGCAGCCATTCATGGCATGAATCAGTGCAATCATACCTACCTAGTAAGCGTTATTGTCGGAAGGCCCCCACACACAGCAACACTTTGCTGGGGCTGAGCTCACCACCACCACCAGTTTCAAAAGGCAGACTGCAAAAGCGTTTCAAAGACAGGGTTGAAACACTCGGTCCTCTCAAAAATAATTGAAACTTTAGGTGTCTGACTTTTATAGCCTTGCTTACCTCCCATGAACTGGTTCAGGCAAAAGTCAGCAGTACCACACAGGACGAAATACAGCATAAAGCAGGGCTTCCATGCAAAATATTTCTCAGGGAGGTTCATCTAACCTAACTTTAGACACTCACACTTTGTTGTTGAAGTTTAAGGTAAGTCCCATACACAGGCCATTCATCTCATTTTAAAATAGGAAGTCACAGTGTCCTATTTCTTTCCACTGACTATAATGGCAACCTAAGGTTGCAAACACCAAATTTACCTTTTTCTTCATAGTTGCCTGACTTAAAAATACAAGTGGTCAGCTAATTCTCTCAGGCCTTTGGTCTGTCAACAGATTAATTCCAAGCTTATAGCAAAAATAAAAAAAAAATTAATGCATGACCCTGTCCTTAAAACTCCACCCTTTTCTTATTCTTGTAATCCTCAAAGCCCTTCAGGTTTTTCTGAACTGTATTCCAATTCTTCTGTCTTTGTCAGTGACAAATGTCATTAGCATTTTTATGTCAAGCTCACTAATAAAAATAGCAAGTTGATTCCAAGATCAGTTTTTTTAGAAGCTCCCTAAATAGTTATCTTCTACGCCATTTTAGCCAATTCTTCACCTGCCTTGGACGTGTTCCTCCTGTAGTTGTTTCTAAAGTGACATCATATGAAATACTTTACTGAACAAGATGAGAAAAAATTGGGGGATTTTTCTCTGCTAAGAATCAATTAAGCTTATCAGAGAAAGATAGCAGGATAGTGTTGTGTGACCTGCCTTGGATTAAGCTGTGCTAAACTATACTCTCTTTTTGTCTACCTCTGCTGACTGTTGAAACCAAACTAACAGTGTTTAGCGAGCTCAAAATTTTCGTGCTTTCTGAAATAGGGAAGCTACTCTTGTTCTTCTCCCAGCATCCATTCCTGAGTTAACATATCAATTCACCGGTTTTGGGAGGTTCCTGTGTTGGTTCTTTCAGGGCTTTGGATAGAGATGGAACTGCCACCTTCGTCTGAAAATATTAAGCCCTTAGATTTTTGCTTCTACTCCAGATGCTCTCTCATTCCCATGAGTCACGCCGTCTTCGCCCCACACATCACTCTGCTTACTGAAAACTGAAGCAAAGTTTTCATTTCGTTTTTGGCCCATGCTTAGGTTGTCTTTAACCCCCACCCCAATCTTTACTGCATAGTAGCCTCAAATTCCTCTTTTTTGCTCTCTATTTGTTTATATGACTAAAGGACATTTTACAACGTGTTTTTAATTTCCTTTGCAAGGTCTAACACAGCCCAGCTTTTGGCAGATCTCACTTTCTCCCCACACTTTCTGACCTGCAAGATGCAATTTTCCATGTTAGTCAGCCCCTTTTTTTCCATTTCTTGCAGGCCCTTTGCCTGCTCCTCATATCCTTTTCAAGGTGGATTGTCATCAGTTGGGTCTGGAGTTCTTCTCCATGCGTTTTTTCTCCTTCTCAAAATGCAGACTCAATTATGTATCTTTAACTTCAGGAATCTCCTTTGCAGTCAAGTCTCCAAGTTCCTCAATTCAGTTGACTTCACTGCTTTGAGATTAAAAAAAAGCCAAACATGAGAACCCAGAAGAACGCAGATTTGTTTATCTTTCCATTCAGTTTAATCAAAATCCTCTATGATCTGCTTGATCAGGGCTATTTTCCACAGCCACCTCTTCCGTAACATCCTCACTATGTCTAAATTAGCACTACCTCCTGCAGGCTCAATAAATTCTTGTTGAAAAAAAAGTCTGTCAGCAGTCCAGATTCAGGAACATCTGAGCTCTGTCATCACCGGTAGCCTCAGTTTTATTATTGATATCATTCTGCTCTGATCTATCTAGAGGAACAGGAGGTCTCCCACAGGTCCCGTTGACTGTCTAATACTATTCCATTCTTCCATAGCCACAGTCAGATTTTATCTAGAGGATCTTTAGTGGATCTATTCTACTGCTGTAATAACATGTAGTTTTACAGTGCTTTTCAAGAAGGCAGCGGACCTTGATTAATTTTATTGTATCATGATTTTCCTCCTTCACATGCTACTACATCAGTAGTGTACAGTGTTTCTCTGTCACCCCTACCTCCATGTCCGTCTGTCCTGAATACTGCCTTCCTCTCAGTGCTTGTGCTCCAGCCAGAAGGGACATCCCACTGTGTTTCTGTCAGCCTTGTAAATTCCTGGTTGTAGGTCCTGCACTAGAAGATTTGGCTCCTACATCTCACTGCACGGGCTCGTTAGGCAGTGTTCGAGCAATCAGTTCTCGCGTCCCGACCTCTCAATTTCCTAGCAAGTGAAGTTGTTCCACTGCCTTTTGCTTACCTGGCCACCCATCTTGTGAATATAACTTTGCCCTTTCTCCTTGCTTTGCAGATTCCTATCTCGGCTATGCTGGTTTTTTTCCTTCTTCCTTGCTTATTCCATTTTGCGTTTCCTACATATTAACCTAGGGTGAGATAACTTGAGTCTGTTCCAACCTTAACCCCAGCCCTTTCATACTCCATATACAAATGCAGTTCAGCCACTGAAGATAATTTTCCTCCTGTGAAAGCTTTCCAGTAACTGAATGTGCTGAAACCATCCTTTCTAGCTCTGTCCTTGAGCTATTTGTTGGTTTTGTTAGCTTGACGTGCTTTCACCTTTTCTTGCTAGGAACTCTGAGACTTGAACTGCAGATCACTTAAGCCTTCTCCGCTTTAGCAGACAGAAGAAGTAACTTCACAAAAAACATCGCTGGCTGTTTTTTTTTTCCCCCTAGTCTTCTCTTGTAGCATAAAGAGATCTCAAAATGCACGTACGTGTAATTTTCACCAGAGCAGCAAATAGGAACAAGATTCAAAGAAAAGGTGCAAATTAAAGCAAATCTCTGTCATTCTTAAAAAATTTTTTTTTCTGTATTTCTGAAGTTTTGCACATGCAATCCTGTGTAGCTGCTTTGTGTTACTGATAACTTCCCATCTGACATGATACATCAAAGGAGTTGTTCCCTTGTACAGTTGTTAATGTGACATATACTCCTAAAATGTTGAAGAGATGAAACTTATACTTTAAATGTCTGCCTAAAACAGCATGTGCTTTATTAAATATATATTTGGAAATGAGGAGGTTGCTCTAAATGAGTATATATTGTCAAATATTTAAGATAGAATCAATACAGTCAGTCTTCCTAAGTTTCATATTAAGCAATAAAAAATATTAAATGAACAGTTTGTAGTACAGTTTCCTACACAAGGCTTTCCAAGAGTCAGCACTTAGTGCCTCCTTTGATACATGTACATTAATTTAATATGTATGCTTTGCCTAAGAACATGAATAAGTCATTCCTTTTAATGTTTTCATTTGCATGTTTAATTTGAGTATGGGAATCAGTGGAAATGCACTTAAATGCTTATGCTAGTTTATTCACTTTGTTTTGAAAACTGGTGCATGCACCATGGGCGAGAAAGAAGTAATCTAGGTAGAAGCAGAGTTGATGGGAAAGTAGGTTGCAATTTACTCACACGTTGTCCTTGTAGTGGACAGCGGTCAAATCTGCACGGAAGTCAGTATTTTCTAATGCATTTAAATGGGATTTAAAAACAATGGCAACATGATCAGAACCAGTTTCTACAAAAACATAAGTTAATTAACTAAATTTCCTGAATTATATAGTTCCTGGCCCAACCCTGCTATAAGGACTCTCATGCCTGCTTCCACCCAAGTTCAGAGAAATCACACCATTCGTGAAGGCAGAACTGAGGCTTTTGTGAGCATTTGTGAGCATTTTGACATTCAATTACAAGATCATGACTTTTTTTTTTCCCCAAAATTCTCTGGAAGTGCCCACTCTGCAGGAACTTCAGGATTTCTTTAAAAACTAATTGAAGAAGCCACAGAATTTTTATAGTAATTTCTGTAGAACATTTCTGTAGTTGGTGTTTTTGAACAAGCCTGCTATAATAGGTTGTGTTAGAAGGAGGGTGTTACTACCTATTAAATTATAAAACATGATGAGAGGCCGTAAGGAAGACCTATCTTTTTTTATGATATCAAGGAAGGTTTGTGGACAGGCAGATTATGGGAAAAGGAGGGGAGGGGGTGCTATTATTTCTGTGGCAGCACCCGAGGGATGTTTTAATGCATTTTTCCTGAAGGGCTTCACGGAGCTCTTACAAGAGATGTGATGTTGCCCTGCGTAGATCCCCGTCTCTCACATGAAAGTCTGCCACTAAAGAATGCGGTCTGGCAAAGAGGGAATTTGTGTGTTGGGGGCTCCTGACCATGCTGCAGTGTCACAGA
This sequence comes from Nyctibius grandis, assembly GCF_013368605.1. NCBI lineage: Eukaryota > Metazoa > Chordata > Aves > Nyctibiiformes > Nyctibiidae > Nyctibius > Nyctibius grandis. Next base: position 115,974,327 of record NC_090658.1, on the reverse strand, counting down.
GCCCAGCAAGGCATCTTGTGGCTCTGCCCTTCTTAGAGGGGGAGAGGTGGAGCTCACAGCCTCCCCCTGAAAAAAGAGAGATTCACCCACTGCCCCACTCCTTTTCTGTAGAATCTACAAGTGAGGGGGACCCTCTCTGCCATCCCACCCCTCCTTTGCCCTTGTTGGAGCTAGAGCTCTTCGTGCTGACCCCAGCCCTGAAACTATTCCTCCTTGCTCCGTAGCCTGAGACATCTTTGGTTTCGGTCATTCCCTTCTCCCCCTCCTCACCCAGGGGACCTGGGCTTCCTCTTCACTTCATACTCCCCATCACGCTCGTCCCTGCCCCTCTGTCCTGCAAGGGATTGAGCTCCCCCTGAGCACTCCCTGCCCAACTCCTCTGCCTCTCCTGCCCCCCTGCCCAGCACATGCCCCAAAACTCCTGTCCAAAGTGAGACCTTTAGCAGCCACCATCACCCTCAGCCTGCAGGAAGCCAGCTTCTTGCCCTAGAATAAAATTATCAGTGAACTCTCACATTCAGATTTCCAGTGGCTTTCTCTTTTGAGGGCCCTGAATGGGGGCTACAGGCTTCAGCCTGAAAATTCTTGCTGGACCCAAGAAGGATCCTTCCAAATTTGAGCTACTTCATTGCTTTTTGCTACTTTGCAAAGAAATGCCCCAAGATCTGACGTGCCCTGCATCTTGGCAAGTTTTTTCTACAGCAGCCAGAGAAGCCACCCCATGTACCAGGTAACTTCTTGCCTGAGCCAAAGAGGTGATGGACAACAGGGAAGGGACAAAGGTAGGGAAGACCAGAAGGCCTCACAAGTACTCGGTTTTAGGCTATGTACTTCCAGATGGTTTTACACATCTGTTTCGTACCTGTTTGACTGTTAAAATGGACTCACACTTTGTAGACATCCATGAAGAAGTGAATGTTGAGCAGAGATGTAAATGCTACATAGGAAAAGGCTTCCTTTGCATCTCCTGCCTGTCTTGTTTAATCAATGAATTCAGTGACGTAAAACTAGTTATGTGCCACCAAATTTGTGGGTCTGCATGTTTTTAAGTTTCTTCTCTTTTTTATAACAAAACAGTCCAAAAGGCCCTTATTTTCCCTATTACTTTTAACAGCATAGCACAATTTCCTTGTGACTTTGGGAAAATCTATAAAAGTTTGGGGTTTTTTGTTCTACTGGACATGTGATCCCAACTATCGAAAAGCAAAGGATGATTTACTGCATAACATTGAACTTTCTTCTCTTTTGGAAGTGAATGCTTCTTGCCATTACACTAGTTAAAGCTAATTTGCTGAAGAGACAATTACAGAATTGCAGCTCACCTTCTTTCTGCTGCTTATTAAATAGCGTTTCGCAGTACAGAAGAACTCAGACTGGATCTTGTTTTCCTTTCTTCCCATAAAAAAACATACGAAAATAAAGAAACAAAATGAACAATATTTTTACTGGAGACCAAACTGTAAAATAACACATAACAAATCACATTTTTCTATAAAGTACAAAATGCCTGGAACACAATCTAGTCTAAAGTGAGAAGCTGGAGGTCATGTTTTACATCACTGGAAGACATTTAACAGCCGGTCACTGGTATGAGACACTAAGTGAGCACCACGTATAGACAAGTGCCAGTTGCAGAGGAATTACTTTACATATTGCAGAACTGCTCTGCCCCTCCAGCAGGTAACCTCCCAGGTCTCTGGCTGTCTGCAGGCCACCCCAAAATGCCAAGAAATGGTACAGAGCAGCTCCACAGCCGCTGTGGAGGGATTCTTCTGCCTCTTGGACCTGCAAATGTTGACAACTCTGTATGTGCTTCAGCAGCTACACAACACAACCAAATATCAAGTGTTTCCACACTCCACCTTAGGACTTGGTTACTGCTTAAAACTCAACTCTTGTGTTATACAGCGAGAAATCTGTCACCGGTGAGCAGGGACTGTGCTCTTGTCACTCGCCTGTTAATGCATCCAGGTATCTACAGTCCCTCCTGGACTTCTTTACGTTCTGTCAATATGGAAAGAGCTATTTCTCACCCTCAATTCTACACACTTCGGCGTGCAAAAGCCAATCGAAACATTGGTACTTATAAGCTAGAGCAGGATGCATTTGGCTTGTTTTTAACCAGTTAAAATTGCAAAAGGAGATTCCTCCCCTTGCTTAGATGGTGTTTTAAGATGGGGCGAATGCTCCCTCTGGAGGTGCTCATCTCCGCAGTGTGCACAGAGGCAGCCCGGGGCACGCACACTCTGCCACTTGCAGAAGTCACCAGAAATTCCCAGAAATTCCCAGAAATTCTCTAAGCAGGGAGGATGACCAGGAGAGGAGGGGAAAGGCTGGGATTTCTAAACCACTGGCCAGTTTTGGTCACAAAATAGTACAGTGGCAGAGACCTCAAAGGTGTACAAGTCCCTGCTACAAGTCCCTACTTGTAGACCTTAGACATGGGAGGACTCGCAGGAGATGTGAGAGATGGTCACGATCGAGGGGTACAGAGATCAAAGACCCAAAGCTGTGGGAAGAAGCTGCACCGTTGCTTGATGAATGTCTTTTGAAGACAATGCCAACCCACGTGTGCTTCAGCCAGGTTGAGTGCAGGTACTGTGCCCTGCGTATCACGCGGTCTGCCCAGCAGCCTTCATGCTGGATACAGCGAATTACAGCACATCTTTCCCAATTTTGGCATGAATTAACCCATCTTGCTGCAGGCGCACAGAAAAATGCAATCCCAGGTATATGGAAAATTAACCCCGTTGATTTTTGCACCATTGGAGGTGAAAAGCTTGCCTGAAAAGCCAAATTTGACCCAATGTTAGTATGGGACAGAAAGATCATAAGCACATTGGGCATGTCTGTGTCTGTTCTTGTGTGGCCAGACACTTCATAACCAAGAAAGTATATGTCGTGCCGAGCGGATTTGAAAGAGAAGCTTACCCTAACAAACCCAGCATTTAAAGACGGAGAGAAATAAAAAGATGAAAGTGTGTTTCTACCCACCACAGCTCTGTTGTGGTTTACAAAATTAGCCTAAAGCACTTTCCAAAATGATTTTCAACACTTCTGAACACTTGCAAATTATTTGTTTGGTTTGGTTTGGGGTTGTTTGGTTTTTTTTTAATTTAGACAAAAAAAATACATCCTTTCTTCTGGATTTTCTGAAATACAAAAACAAGAGCTACGATGCATTTTTCTGCTTAGTAGTGCATGACATTTGGGGCTGCAGTTCTCCCTCTTCCTAAATGCTGCCTTGTTCTTTCACTGGAGGGTGATGGAGACCAACTAGCCCACGCAATGTCACTCTTCAGGTCATCCAGAGATGTTGTGGCAGCATCTAGCACAATAGGAAAGTGAAATCATGGCTATTTCCAATGCAAATTCGCTGCTTCTAAAGAAGAAAGATAAAACCTGCTTAAAACTGCCTTTATTTTGCTATAAATCACTGTGGTGGTTGGGATTACACAGAAAAGACATTATTTTTGTCTACTCTTTTATCACAAGTTTGTCTGCTTTCTGATTACTGGGACTGGCCTTTCCCTTATCTACCCTCTTTTTTAGCTGTGTGTGTAGCCATCAGCCATCAGTCTGTCACCCACAGTGCCTCATTACTGCTGTCTGAGACAGCAGGACGGAGCTCATAATTAAACCTGGAAACCATTACATCTGTAAAATTTTCCATGATAAACATTCTAGTGATCATGTTGGTCTTCGTAATCCATCATTTTATTATTTATGTTATATATGTCTGCATTATTGATTATTATGTTATTATCAATGTTATTGTTCATATTATTATATTTATGTTATATATTTCCATATTTGCTCCTTTGGGGGAGTTGAAAAGGTCGGTGTTAAAGATGCATCACAGCAGGCAGCTGGATCAGGAGCAAACAGCAACCTGAAAGGTTGGCCAGTCCAAGGAAATCAAAGCACGTCCAGCACCCAGCTTGTCCCCTTGCACAAGTGCTTTGACCCCACCTCAGACAAAACAGCCTCAGAGAGTCACCAACCAAGGCAGCAACGTGAGAAAGATCTGTGTCAGAAATACCTTTGAGGCTGAAAACTCTGGGCCTTATTCTCACGTCTGGCCAATTCGTGTTTGTCCCAGAAGTGGAAGGGAAATGCATCGGTCGCTTTTGGGATGGGGGATTTGGCCAGAGGGATGCTAAGGCTGGTTTTAGCCTGGGTTTTGCTATTGACTTGGAGATGGCTGGGTGCTCAGTGCTGTTTTCTGTGCAGACCAGCCCATGCCAGGCTCCCCCCAGAGCTGCTCCGTGCTGGCAATTACCCCCTTACCTGGGGTTAACGCCATCCGCTCTTAGTTTTTGTTATTCCCAGCATAAGGATATTTATCAGGAGATAAGTTGGTCTTTTTATAGTCAGGCCTGGAGTTTCCATGGTGAAATTAGCCAACTGGAGTTTCCTCTGCAGAGCAGAGCATATCCTTTACTGGCAAAAACACGTTACTCCCTTGGTTGTGAGGAAGTGTCATTGTCTATTCTGGTTTTTAAGGGCTCCATATCCTCAAAGAAATATTTTTAACCTGAAAGGAATATTTATACCATCCAGTGAGAGCAGTTCACTGGGTTATTTTTAGTTCTGCTTGTGTGTTCGCTTTATCTGTGCATCGCTTTTTCCCTATTGATCTTTTTTTTACAACCGTTTAATAGAAAATGAAAGCAAAGGTAATAGATTAAAGTAATTCCTGGAATTAATCCACTGACGGGGCCAAAGTAACACCAGGGATTAATTTGATCTGCCACAGTCAATGTGTATCCTAACCAACAGGAATGTTTTTGATACAATATTTTCTAAAAATTTCAGAAGCCTTTGAAGATGCCCTTAGCCAGTGCATGGGCTGGACCTCGGCTCTCAGTACCAGGCATTAAGCAGAAAACCGCCTCTTGTCCTTCTGATATTTGATGTGCCAGGCTAGAAAATGAAAAAATCATCTTATTTTAAACTAGGCACCTTGAAGCAGAAATTAATAAAAAGCTGATTACGAAACCATATGTAAAAGCCCTGGTGTTGGCACAGAGCTCAGATCGTGGGCTAACCCTGGTCTCACCCACGGTGAATAAGGACTAGCCCCATTAAAACCCACAAGGTTACGACATTTTAAGCCTGGTGCAAGACCACAGTCACAACCAAAAGGCATCAGGGGATTATACACCTAATAAGTTAAAGAAATTTGTTTATTTTTTCCCCTTAGGCCTGGTTATCTTAATAAATTGGCATTTTGCTGATGCTGAGTATCTAAGGCCATGCTTTTTTTCACCACCTGCTGAGATCAGCATGACTGAAATGCCCATATTTCGGCGTTTGCAGAATCGGGGCCTTACAGTGCTTATTTGCTCCAGCATCCTTGTCTTTCTTTCCCTGATGCTTCCCTGAGGGAGCTAAGTGACTGTGATGGATGGATTTTACATTTCTAACAGTCAGTTAGAGCTACCTGCTACCCCCGATGGAACAGCTCTGATTCTGCCACAGAATAATGAGAATTAATGACTCATCTGCTAATTACGCTTTTGTTATATATGTTTGTGCTTATTTTCTGCAGGAACTGAGCACCCTTGACTCTTACTGATGGCAAGGCATGAAGCACCCTTGAAAATCAGAGTGCTGGGTGATGTATAAGCACAGGCATGAAAACATGCTGGAGCCATGGCACATTGATCTCATCTGCGTTGCTGAGGTCACCAGAGCAGATCTTTCTTCTACAAAGAGAGGTTCGCTTCTGGCAGTTCAGAAATAACCCTCTAGAATACACCCATGCTTGTGACAAATGTCACAAAGCAGCGCTTTGACATTTTTATTTAAACATAAATATGAAGGGAAAGTTTAGATAAAATCATTCAGATTGGAAATTCCAAACATTCAGTTCAGAACATATGGATAATAAATCTTATATCCTTTTCTTTTAATTCAAACAATTCACCAAAACAAAAATGCACATTGTGTAGAATATGAATTTGAATTTGTATATCTACATTAATCAAAAATTTTGGGTTAAAAAGCATCAAAACCCAACTTTTCATCAAACACAGCAGATAAATATCAGTAGAGGCATGGAGATGCTTCCAGAAAGAGAGGTGGTGCAAAACTCCCCCGGGACAAGCTTTGGAAATAGGCTTCAATCTTATCTAATCCTGTAAACCCAAACACCAAATCCAAACCAGGACGCCGGATTTTGGGTTTGATTTGAACTCTGAGGCTTAATGTCCTGATTCCCAAGTGCAATATTAATGATGGTATCGAGCAGTGGGATGGTTTTATTGTCAATTTAGGGTCTTTTATGTGACTTTAGGGTCACCTTGCTCCCAGGAGACAAAACTATGAGTAACGGCAGGTTGTTCCAAATAAGTGCCATATAAAAACCTTAACGATGCTGTAGATTTTGCTTAACTTTTTGTTAGGTTTACATGTATTTGAGAGTCCATGGCGTGTAAGGGCATGAAGAGGAGAAGCATGGCCCTCCACTGTCCCTTGCTGTCTGTGGCCTGCAGTAACTCATTTAACCTCTCTGTTTCAGCTTCTTCAGAATAATTACACTTAGCCCACAGAGGTGTTGAAACAGATTAATTAGCTAAGGTTTGTAGAGACCTTTGAAGATGTCAAGCACTGTAAGTGCTGCTTATTATGAATGTATATCATTACACGCTCTATGCACGGTGGGATTATGGAGTATTTGATATTGTGCAATTGGAGAGGAAAAAGAAACGAGGAACATCCTTAGGGAGCCTATCTACTATGTATTTCTAAACACAATTCTTTCTCCATCTCAATGTTATATTCCATTTGAATACCTTTCTCAGGGCCCTAATGATTTGCTGTGAAGTTGTCAGATATCCCTATGCAAACTTCTAAGTAAAGGTATAATTTGGAATTTAATATTTCCATTAGTTCCTTGGCTTCATAACTGCAGTGGCCACAGCTACTAAAACTTCTAGCCAAAATCAGTTAGTTCTGACTTTCAGCTGCACTGGTTTCTTAATTCAGCTGTCAGTGTGGCCACGCAGGTGCTAGTGCCAGGATGAAAAAGGAATATACCCCAGCGGGGCTCAGGGCTCAGCTCAGGGCTTTGAATTTGAATACATTTATCCTCATGGCATCCTTGGGATAAAAGTAAGTGCAGTTATCATTAACCAAATAAATGGGTCTGCTCGCAAAGTACCACCACTACAGGTAAAAGTGGTAGAAATTGGGTTTAGTGACTTCGTCTGTTTGACAGTCACCTGACTCCTTCAACAGTGATGGCAACATACAATTTCCTTCCTCTCTGATCAGCATCGTTTGGAAATCCCTATAACCCTCCCTCTCTTCCTTCTGGCTGTTAAGCAAACCTTGCCCAAGCACTGCAGTCTCTCTCTGAACGCAGAGATTCCCTTCCCCTGAACAATTTCGCTTTTCCCTCTTTTTCTAACACCTTTCAGAGATGAAGCAGAACAGACCAAAAAGTGTTCCCTCCCCAAAACGTGCACCGTTTTCTGTAATAGCTCAGCCTTCTTTCACTCATTGAGCGAAAAAGGTTTAACTCCTTGGTAATTATTGTGAAATATTATTTATAATATTTGTGAATTATTATTTATGTTTATGCATCCTAAAATAGTGTAATGTTATAAATATTTCTTAGCAATTTGTTTATGACTGTTACAAACAGAGTAAATGCGAATTGTCTCAAGCTGTTATAAACCTGGTATCTGATGACACCGTAACAGAGACAAAACTTGAAGACTTTCTGTCACCCACATTGTGATGTCTCTGATCTTGGTTATACAGTGTAAATCTGATGTCAGCCTGCTGTTATTGAAATCATAACAAGATCTTCCACATTACTCCTTTCCTGCTGCAGACCAAGAGCCACAGGGCCCATGTCCTTTAGACAGCTGTGCAGCATCTCTGCCTTCACTCACATCTTGCTGGGAATCGTTCCTTCTGATCTTCGTGTGCAGCACTTGGATAAATTACACTTTTTAATTTGTCGTGATTCCTCCTGTGGGATTTTGGCCATATCGTCTCCATTTCCTCTCCTCAGCTTGCAGAAGAAGCCAGTTTGTGTCTTCTGCTGCATTAAGAATATTTTTAGCACTTAAAAGCTAAGCCTCAGAAGGCTGATCTGGCGGTACAGTGGCTGATTTTCCCTCCAGGCAGTTTCCCCTTGCCAGAAGGATGCTCCCAAATGGGGAAGGTCTCTCAGATAACGCTGTGCCCGTTGTGCCACCTTCCCATCCCTGGTAAGTCTGACGGGAACACATTTCAACAAAACAGTAGGTTAGAGGCTGGGCACCTTGAAGAACATCTGAGTCATGGTTGAAGGTGTATTTCTGCCAAACCCAAGAGTCTCCAGCTTTCACCTCCAGCATCTGATGGTGGGTTGGTGGGAGCCAGGCAAGGAGCAGCCCTTGCTGGGCATCGCTGCCCGCTCCAGGGACCCGCTCCCCAACACAAGCTGAAAAGCAGAAACCACGAGCTCATTAGAAACAAGGCTGTAGAAGTTCACACATTATTAAAGAGGGGGGAAATGTTCTGCTTGAATTAAGATGATTTTCCATGCCAAAACTCCATGTACTTGTAAGCTTTTCCCGTCCATTCAGCTTTTTTCCCTTCCCCTTGCACTTCTGCACTGGGTGGTGCCCAAATTTGAGAAGACTGGATCGTTCAGACAGGCTGCCTTTCCAACAAGGAAATTACTATTTGCAGTAAAATCAGTTAGCAAAGCTGAAATATTCCAGTTTGCTGGCGCACTGCGAGCCGCAGATCCCACACAGGAAGATGCCCGTGATCTGCAGCCTATAGTCCATGTCCTGCGAGAAGAGGCAGGTGCACAGGAGCATATTAATCCTCAAGATACAACTCAACTCCAAACTGATTTTACTCTTGCTGCTTCTCTTCAGTGCATTGCCCGTTTAACTCCCTGGAGGCCAGAGAGGAAAAGATATGTGAGTGTCTCTGAGTGTAATTTTACTTATCCAAGCTACAAATTATTTATAAAGCACGAAGATAATTTGATTACTCCCCTCTTCCTTCTTTGTGGCTCTCAGCCTTTCAGAGAGTCGTTCTGTTAAGAAGAATCCTTTCTGTTTGTCTCCAGAGGAGTCACGGTGCACAAATAAATGCGCCACTATGAAAAACACAGATATAATGGAAATTAAAGAGGAAATTGCAGCACACTGCCCTTCTCCCTTCCAGGGCTGGATTCTTCTCTCTGTTGTGTTTTAGTGCCACCCCATCCAGTTTTAAATGTCCTGAGTGACAACAGTTCTGCTTTCCCCCCTGAGATACTACTATATGAAAGAAGTCTCGTTCCCCAAAGAGGGAATCAACCCGACTCACTTTTAAAATCTGCCTAATTGCAGTATTTCCACTGCAACATAGGATACAAGACTTAAAAAAAAAAGGCCTTTTGGCTCCTTAAGTTGCTTCTGTTGAAAACAAGTATTCATTCATCTATTTTTAAAGCTTCATCTTAATACTAGTCACCTTGTGCGTGTCCCCACTCCCAAAAGTTTCTGATAAAAATGATTTTTGCAGTGGGGTTTTGTATCTTACTTAAAGGCATGGTCAATGTGAAGAGCCCTAAAAGATTTCACTCTGAAATCTCTGGTCTGGGTCAAAGTTTGTGTGAACTGTTGGTGATTTAAATGTATTGTTCGGGAGGCACACCAAAGTTGTATTTTGGTCTGATAGTGTCTGGTGTATAAGGAAACTCACAGCACAGCAATATCCACCGCCCCCCAACTTTCCCTATGGCAGGATCCGCACAATGGTGGCAGTACTGGATGGAGGTGGAAAGTTCTCATCATGCGTTCCATGGGAGTTAAAAAAATGTGTTCTTTCTGTCTCTTCCCCACCTTCTTCAAGTCAGTGACACTGAAAAGAGGAAGAGAAAATAACTGAACACAAGCTAAGGGAAAGAAGAAGGAGGTTTAGTTGCAAAAGCAGTTGATGTTCTCCTCTGTGTTCTTCTGTCCTTGCTCTTGCCCTGTTAGCTGAAGGCTTACCAGGTTTTGATCTGATCTCAGCCTCTGAGCTGGATGTGCTCCGAGTTACAAGACAGAGTTACTGGTGTGGCCAGAGCCTCTCAATCATTGTGTTTTTTGAAGCTACAGAAAAGCAGCAATAGCATTTCCCCTCCTTGCAGGTAGCTGAGCTCTCAAAAGATGAGGCTTGTAGAGGACTACGAGCAGTGAAGGGTGGAAGATAGTTTCAGCAGGACAACAAGCTATTTGAATGTGTGTAGGCCTAAATTAGGGTTTTAAAATAAGCTGATGAAATTGTTATGATGATGAATTATTTAGAATTTGCATATAAACAATAATACTTTATGTATTCAAATATGTGATTTATAGATTTAGGTACTGTGTACTACATAGCCTTCTTGCAAATTTTCACTGAATGCAAAAATCAGGCTTCTGATGTGCTACCCTTTCTTCAGTACCCCCTGCTGCTTGGATGAGCATCCACCTACACTGCTAAGTTATCAAGGGGAACGTAGCTAATCATCAGGTTTTTTTGTGCAGTGAAGATCACAAAGTCATAAGCCCCTTAGAAATTACGAGATGGCTGCAATGAGTTGAAACCTGTGAGAATGCATTTAATAACCAACCAGCAGATTTGATGAAGAAAACTTGTACCAAATGAGGTGATGAATGGCTACAGATGAGTTATCTTGGAGGAAGGACTTCTCTTCCTTGGCAGCAATGAAAGTGGTTCGTACAGCAGCTGACAGACCTTCATCCCAGAGAGGCCAGTGGCGTTAAACCCTTCTGAAGCCGTGGCAGCTGTCCCCTTGTTAGACAGACTACCACTTGGGAGGTTTGGACTGAACAGAAGGAAACCTCTTTTACCAGGAGGGTAGCACAGAGCTGAGACAGGCATCCAGACAGGGATGAGTCTCTGTCCTTGGAGGTTTCCAGCTCAGCTAAGGAAGGCGGTGGTTGGTTTGCTCTACCACTTTGAGCAGCAAGTTGGAGTAGAGATCCCTGCAACTGACCCACCTTTCCATGATACAGTAATTCTGCAAAATCACACAGAGTTTAGAGGACATCTTTAGGAAATCCCAGGTCAGTTCAAACCAAGATTTTCTTGAAGTAATTGCAGAAACAAAAGTGTGAGGCTCATAACCCCAAACCTCCAGATCAAACCACAGAAGCACACAATCTTAGCTGGCTTTCCAGCCAGCACATCTGACTCCAGAGAAGGAGACAAGACAAGCAGGTGCCACAGTGGCAGGTGGGTCCTGATCCAGAGACCTTGTCTCACAACCCTTCCTTGAGGAAGAGCAAATGGTAGCCAACATGAGAGACCGCCTCTTCAGGGCCCCTTGGCTGTACATCCCCAGCCAACCTGCGGTCACCTCTGCAGCATCAGAATTTCCTGACTATATTCTCCATTACTTTGTAATCTTCAAAGCAGACAGCATTCCTCTGGGAACAGGACCTGATTTCTTTACGACAAGGGCCTGGCAATGAAGGTTGTGGTTGGACAAAGCCCTTACAGAAGGCAAGGGCCGTACTAAGGGCTTGTCCATGTGCAAAGGTTGCACCATCTTCTTTTCTGAACAGTCAAATCAAAACAATGATGAAGGGCTCCACAAGCATGCGGTCAAATACAAACCCTGAGAGGAGGATTTTGGTTGTGAAATCAGTACCTTAGTGTGGGAAGGGAGTAGCTATCATTTTAAATCTCCTCTTAACCTTCTCCTAGAACAGTTTGTTCCCTTTCTGTTTTCTCCTTCTGTTCCATTTAAGCAGTGTTTAACATCATTTACACTCTTCGTGCTGTTTAGCTATGTCTGTCCTCACCTTCACACATGGGTGAACTTTCTGCTGAACTTATACTCACTGTTCCTGTTAAGAAAACATGCTTGAGCCCAATGCTGAAAGTTGCTGAACATCTTTCCAGTGCTGCAAAGCCTCAGCTTTCATTTACTTCAAGATAAGTGGCTGACACACTGCACATCGTAGGATGCTCTCCTGCTGGGTCTATGCAAAGAAGAGCTCAGGTAATTATTAAAATCTTAATTTCAGCTGTCAGTAATAATTTCAGTTCTGCCTGTCAAAGAGGGTTGGAGCCACATGTCTAACAGCAGGCTTTGGGCTCTGGATACCTTAGCACGTAAAGTCACCCGATACACCAAACGAACATTTTGCAATTCTGATGCTTTAAAAACAGCCTTTCCTGACTACAAACATGGCATTTGGCCACTCATTAATTGCCGGGATTTAGTTGCAACTTCAGACTGCAGTCAAACTGCACATTTGAGAACACTATTCATCTCCAAGGAGTAGGCACTGGAGCACAGGGAGGTGGGAGGTGCCCCTTTCCTCACACTTGATCCCGAAGGCCTCTGCCTGTCCTTCCTGTGCGCCTTTTCCCTTTGTGCTCTTCTGCTTTCAAAATGCGTATAGTTGGCCACTGAAGAACAAGAAGAGATCTATATATTTAATATTCAGGAGCAAGCAGCTCACAGTCGTTGCCTATTGGGGATCCAAACCCTTTCATACCAATGACCAAGGCAGTGTGGGGAAGTGTGGCTGAGATTCAATACTGAAAACCCTCAGGACCGCCACTGAGCTAGGTGCTTGTGCAGATGGACTACAGAGGTGCTGATGGAAAACAAAGAGCTCCTGTTGCCTTCTGGGAGTGAATAGCAGCAATTTCCTCATATTTGATAGCTGCCCTCAGTGCATAGATCAAAAAAGGGCATTTTAAAATCAGAGAATCAGAGAATCATTTTGGTTGGAAAGGACCTTTAAGATCATCAAGTCCAACCATTAACCTAACACTATCAAGTCCACCGCTAAGCCATATGCCTAAGCACACTCATCTCACCTGTCTTAAAAAATATAGATATGTCCAGGCCTTCTTCAACTAATTTGTTTCATTTTGGTCAGTCCTTCATCTTTGTTTTAAAGATAATACCCTAAATTTCTCAAGTACATAGTCTTGACAATTTTTCCTTCCTACAAAGTCCCTGTTTCCATAAGAAAATATTTTTATTATGCTAAAATCTAAATTACATTTCAGCTTCACAGTTAGTTGTCTCTAATGATGTAGCTACATGGTTTGTTTTTTTAACTGGGATCATTTCACTAATACCTGTGGTCCCACATTACAGCACAGCCCACAGGTGCTTGCGTCAGTGGGGAAATATCTGGGCTGAGGGGATAGCAGTGGACTGGGCGAGTGGTGGGAACTCTGCACCTCAGCTTGGCCAGTACCAAAATGTTTATGCAACCACATGGTGATTTCAATATGAAGATAGACTGATAGATATATTCTATAGATGATACTTACAATTATCTTGCATTGAAGCAAATATTAATATAAATTTGTGTACCACTTAAAGCAAATGACTGTGTTATGTTTGATTAATATCATAGAATCATAGAATGGTTTGGGTTGGAAAGGACCTTAAAGATCATCTAGTTCCAACTCCCCTGCCACAGGCAGGGATACCTTCCACTAGAAAAGGTTGCTCAAAGCCCCATCCAAGCCGGCCTTAAACACTGCCAGGAAGGGGGCAGCCACAACTTCTCTGGGCAGCCTGTTCCAGTGTCTCACCACCCTCACAGTAAAGAATTTCTTCCTAATATCTAATCTAAATCTACCCTCTTTCAGTTTAAAACCATTACGCGTCATCTTATACTACATGCCCTTGTAAAAAGCCCCTCTCCCACTTTCTTGTAAGCCCCCTTCAGGTACTGGAAGGCTGCTATGAGGTCTCCCTGGAGCCTTCTCTTCTCCATGCTGAACAGCCCCAACTCTCTCAGCCTCTCTTCATAGGAGAGGTGCTCCAGCCCTCTGATCATCTTCGTGGTCCTCCTCTGGACTCGTTCCAACAGCTCCATGTCCTTCTTATGTTGGGGGCCCCAGAGCTGGACACAGTACTCCAGGTGGGGTCTCACGAGAGCGGAGTAGAGGGGCAGAATCACCTCCCTCGACCTGCTGGCCACGCTTCTTTTGATGCAGCCCAGGATATGGTTGTCCTTCTGGGCTATGAGTGCATATTGCCCCCTCATGTTGAGCTTCTCGTCAACCATCACCCCCAAGTCCTTCTCCTTGGGGCTGCTCTCAATCCATTCTCCGCCCAGCCTGTATTTGTGCTTGGGATTGCCCTGACCCACATGCAGGACCTTGCACTTGGCCTTGTTGAACTTCATGGGGTTCGCAGAGGCCCAGATCTCAGGCCTGCCAAGGTCATATATAAAAGACATTATGTTTTTTATTTCTGTTACAATATTAAATTCAAGCAATGGAAGCACCATTTGTGATGGGGGGACTTTGTTTCTTCCCAACACCTCCCCTGGCTGAGTCAGCCTCTATGCACCGATAAAGAATTCCATATAACTCTGCATAGAGCAGTTTTCAGTTTCACAGAAATGTATCAATCTAGAATTCAACGGTGTGTAGCCTAATCTTTTATTATTATTTACATTTTTATAGCACACATATACAGATAATATGCATTGAGGTATTCAGGGTGAATAATACACTTTAAAATCTTAGCAAAAAAAGCACCACAAAACAGTCTGGTTAGCAGGTACCACCTAGGTATTCAAAGTTTAATTATATTCTTAGTCAATTCTGATTTACATTTAAATTACAAATTACATTTTGCTAGCATTAATTTACAATGCTACTTAAAATATACATATTCCATGGTACATGAATAATAATTCAAAGCAGTCAGATCTTGTTGGATTGCTATGATCTCTTGATAGTGGGTGCTGAATATTAATATTTCTAGGAAGTTTTCTCCATTTGAATACAACATTTCTTAATGTATACGCCTTGCACATTTGAATTCAGCCAACTATCCACAGTGCAGCCAGTTGCCATAGGATTTGCAGAAGGAGCTGCCTGCACATGCATTTTTTAGAAGGCTGCAGCATAGCTCCATGGAAAAAATGCTCTAAACCCATGTACACTCACTACTGGGCCAGAACAAGGAGCTTTCTATGAACCACTTCACTCTGTGACCATGTTAAATGTCAAGAACTGAGTGGGATCCATTGACATCAGTGTGTGGCTGGGAGGTTTTCAAGGAAGGCTCAGAAGTGAGCGGGAGAGTTCATCTGGGCCCCAGAGCAGGTAGGCAGGGTTGTACAGTATTAAATTCCAGTTTAAGAAAACGTCAATCTTGAGATTCAGAAACATTGAAGAGACATCCTCAGTAAAAAAAAAAAAAAGCCATGCTCTTCTATAAGAGCAAATGGAAAGAGGTTGTGAAAACAAAGCACAAAATAAAGCAGAAACATAGTCCCTCTCACTTACTCACAAACAGCGGTAATGACAAATGACTAATAGGCATGACCGTTCATAAAGCCAAATTTATCTTTAATTTCCTCGCTTGAAAACATTTTAGGAACATGAGCAATATTATTTCAACTTTATTTTCTCAGAAAGCTGCTTTTTTTTTTTTTTATGGGAAAGGAGTTGCTTTGTAAATGGTGTAACAAATTCACCTGGATTGTGAGGTTATTTCATTGCTTAGGTTATTTCATTTCAGCTCCCTGAGCAATTTGCTATAGAAAGGGCTCATTCGCAATGGCTGCTTTAAAAACTTCAAGGAAAATGTTCAAAACAAAGGACCTAGCTACCTTTAAAATCCTTTTCCATCCCAGTGTAACTGAGGTAGAAAAATAAATGCTAACAGCTTTACAGAGAGAAACTAACTAACTTCAACAACATATCTTGGAGGAAGTTCACCAAGAAACTGTCTCCAAAACAAAGTGAATGTGGCTGAAATGATAGAAAAGGAGGTAGAGTCAGGATTAACCTTAGTTTGGAAAGGTTTGATTTCTTGTTACTTCTCATGACAGGGACCTGCCGGGCAGGATGCTCTGGTGCACTGAAATGCATGATCCTTGCAGGGCAGGGAACAACTCTGGGAGGAGGGCAAGCACACCATTTCAGTCTCACTTTTGCACAGCTGGCAAAGCCTTTCCAATAAAAATGGTGTTGGGCAGCAAAAGGGTATGATTCTGGGAAAAAAAAGGAGTATAACTTTGCATATACAAGGTATCATACCATGAATTTATTAAGGAGTTTAAATTGGTTAAATGAGGTATCTATATAAATCTTCATTTTTCTATTAAGCAACCACTTTTCCAGGAGAAAATTAATAACTTTCTCTGCAGAATAAGTGATATTGACTTTCAAAGGATATAAATGGCATTCCCATGAGCACAATAAGCTTTGTGGATGTAGTTCTCAAAATAGAATTACTTTTTCAAGCCTTTTTCAGCTTGTTAAAGCCCTGTCACTAATGGGCTAGGGTATATGATCACCACCCCATGTTCCAGGATGGATGAAGGAGGAACTTCTTTTGGTCCCTTTGTGGTAACTAGTAATCCTTTAGCTTCAGTCTTGCTGTTCGGTCCTGTGAGTCAGGAGGAGGATCTAAGGTTACTCATCTATCACTAATGCAACGGTGCAAATGGTCGTAGCATGCAATGCGATACTAATGAGAAGTTGGGAAGCTGTGATTAGTGTCAGCGTTGTCACTGCTGATTGATGCCAGCACTTCATTGCCTGGGAATGGGCGGTGAACAGACCCCACACTCCCTCCTTGTGGCTGCACATCCCTAAGGAGCATGGGGGGAGCTCAGGGTCTGGACTCGCTGCTCCATTTTGGTGCCTCCAGGCTGTCCTCCACCCTGTCCTGCATAGGCAGGGAGCATCCCCTGGCTCCATCCCACACCCTAACCCTATGTGAGCGCCAGCACCCACAGCCAACCCAGGTGACATGAGAGCAGAGATGTCATTCTTCCTCACACACACTCCCAGCCCCTCCTGAGCACATCTGTGCCTCTGCAAACTTCATGCGTTGACACTTGGTCTATATGTCATGAGGACTGACCACTTACGCATCTGTAACATCTGAAGCTGTCGCAAGGGCCATACAGATGTTGACAGAGGATCCATAAACGTGATTCTCTGCACGTTGCAGTTCAGCTATGTCTCATGGGTCCGGACCCAGCAAAGTCCTCTACTTCTTCAGCCACAACCCAGGCAGGGACAGAAACACGGCAGGATGCCTTCAGGCTTGGACAAGTTGGAGAGATGCTCATTTACAGCTTCATTTTTCAAATAGAGCTTCTTGTAGAGAGATGGTCCCACCATGTCCTCAAACATCAACTGCACATGTGCTGTCCACCGAGCAAGACACCTGCACTTTATGAGGTACATCATTGTATTCACCTTTTATGATTTCCACATGCAAAGTTACCCTCTTTGGGTAACAGGGAAGACTCTAGGTTGAATATTTGCTTGTGTGTTTCCCCAGCTTGGGACTGTATGGAAGAGGAGAGAAACATCCCACCAACTACCTCCCCACTGACATCTTCCCATGGGCCTCTCCTGGCAGCGTGGGAGACCAACAAGCAGATCCTGGAGGCTTGATCGGCTCATGTGCTAAGATCCGCTGCAGCAGCGGCTTCAGTAAGGCATATGCATTCCTTTTTAAATGTCATTTTTATTCCTCCTACCAGTTGTGCTTTTATTTACCATTTAATTTGTAGACTTCACTACTCTCTCTGCTGTCACCTGGATGCTGGCCTCCAGACGTGCGCTGTTTCCAAACTGCGTGCTCGCAATTGTGGTGTCATTAAAAGGATTTTTAATGACCAAGATGCATCACATTTGGCACCTCCTCATTTGCTCACCTCCTCAATAGCCCATGTCCAGTATAGCTGGCATCCCGCAATCCCCCCGTCTCCATCCTATTCCCTTGGAGGTGCTTTTTTCAGAGCGTGCACCTGTCTCCAAAGCAACTAACCACTTTTGCTGAGAGCGAAGCTGCCATTCGCTGCCACCCACACACGCGGTACCTCCCATCACGGCTGTTCTGCATCGCCATAGAAACCGCCCTCCCTCTGCGGTCCCATCCCGGCTGACCTGGTATTTGCTTTATCAATCTGTACTGTTTATTCCCAGTGCCGATGCCAGCCTCTAATAATAGAAACACCTTGTAGGTTATATCCCACGTCAAGACCAAGTTACTTCTCTTTTACGTGCGTGTGAGTGTGGAGGGGATGGGTTTGGTTTTATTTCCGTCAATTCTAGCAACAAAAAAAAGTAAGTTTGTATCTTGCCATCACTTGCCTGAAAAATATTTGTTTCACATTTGGTTTTAACAGCTTAATCCCCCAGGTAAAGACAAGGAACAGAGGTGACAGCTGAAGATTGTATTGCTTTTTCTTTCTCCCTCTCTAATTCACTTCAAAGCAAGTTAGTTCCTGGAACCGGATAATATTACTTTTCAAAACCTCTCAAGGTTTTCAGGAGCCTGAGAACAACCCCATTAACCACTCCAGACTCTGCTTCCCACCAGCATCCCCAGCTGAGCAGCACAAGTTTGTTTTGTCTGCTGGAGACTTGGAGGAGATCTGGCATGTGCCAGGACTCTCCTCTCACCTCTGAACCCTGGGACAACATCAAATTCAGGCCAGAGCCTCCCCACATGGAAAGCAAGAGAGGATGCAGGCAGGTGAGAGTCTTTATCAGACCCACCTCATTCCACATTTTGGAAGGTGAAAACGGAGTCTCCTCTTCATTGTTCACAAGGTTTTACACTCTTGAGGGGCACCCACTCAGTATATAGCAACTTATGTGCAAAACGTGGTGGCTGTAATTGCATATCAGACACTGAAGTCAAATGAAGTTATGAAAATTTTGTCCCAGCTCTGTCTTCTGTTTCTTCCTGCTATATTACATGAGTTTATATGACAGACAGATGGGAAAATATAAGGAAACAAGGAGACAATATTGCTTATAGAGCCTTTTTAGTATGCACTGCTTTCTCCCCAGGAAAGTATCTTTACACCCTAATCACATCACCTCTCAATCTCTCTTTTTATCATAAACTAAAGACACTGAACTGCTTATGGGTAAGGACTTTTTTCCAAGCCTTCAAAACATTTTTCTGGCTTTTCTTTTTACCCCTTCTGAATTTTGAGGATCAGTTTCAGCCTTTCAGCCTGAGGGTCCTTGGCTTTAGATTTTCTTTCACATCCTGTCCCAGTTTGTTAAATCTCAGTCCAAAGGTTTCCACTTTTTCCATGTTGTCTCTGGGATGAAAAGCTTCTCATGGTGATGGGTGAAATTACAGGGCGCCACTTTCCTTTGGAGTGACCGTGCTGATCTTCACTCTTCACCTGGTGTGAATCAGTCCTCCAGGATCCCCCTTCGTCCAGTGCTCTCCTGTGTGATTTGTGTTCACTTACTGCAACTGCATCTCAACAGCCTCTTCTCCTCAAGGGAGGGATGCAAATCCTTGGCAGGAGGTTTCAGGAATCCTGTTCTGCTGCCGTATTGAACGGTGTCCCAACCCATACGGAACAAGACTTTCTCATGTAAATACTCACACACACGAGTTTATTATCCGTTTTCTGCAGGCATTTTCTCTCACACCAAAATGATCACAGGAGTGATGAACAAAATGGCAGGGACTCCAGCCAAACCCATGGCTCTCTTTAATTCCAACCGGTAGTCAGAGAAATGCTTGGCAGTATTCAGCCAGCTCTATTTTTAATATCATGTTTACATGTGTAATGACCGTGTGCACATAATAGCTGTCCCCCTCCCTGCTCCACCCAGGACTTTCCAGTATTGCTCTCTATAGCTTCAAGCAGACATGCCTTATGGCCATTCCTGAATTTGCAATGACATAATCCAGGGGAAGCACCTCGGCCATTACACATGCAAATGTGCTAACTACCGAGAACATTATTTTAATAGATTTTTCACAGTTAGGTTCTCCTGTTTGTCCCACTCACCATCCCAGAGACCCATTCAGCCTGGGATGCAGGGAAGGGGAGATACCAAGAGGGAGGTGGGGATCCAGCAGTCGGCGTGTTTTACTGCTGCTGTTGCTCCATAAGCCCATTGCAGCTCAGAGCTTCGCAGGCAGGCAGGAAAAACAAGGCAGTCACCCAGACACCACTGGCAGGTGGCTTTGCTGTGAGATAAAACACCTGGAATCACATCTGGGCTGGCCCAAACCTGAGCACAGGGGCCCAAATGCTTTAGCTCATTGTTGGTCAAAGCTCCTCTTGGTTTCTGGCTGCCTGGAGCAGCAGGTGGCAGCCAGCAGCAGTGGCCAGCTCCCCTCCCAGCTATTTCCAGTTCTCCAATCATCCTTTCAGACCTGCTCCTGCAGAGATCTTGCAGATGCAGCTTTCAGCACAAACACAATACAACCTCCCTTAGCAGCAGCAGAAAATTATACGTGAGCGATGGTCAAAACCGTGGGGTCCTGTGCAGTACAGAGCTTTTACTGAAAAGCAGTCAGAGCATGATGAAAAATAGGATTTAGCATCACTAAGGACATCTGTAGCAACAACACTTTCTAAACCTTTAGCTGCAAACTTTGCTGGGAACATTATTCATTAAGCTGTGGTCAGTGCAGGAAATCAGTTTTGGACATCTTAACACAAGCAACCATTTACTGGGCTTGCTTCTTAATGAGGTCTCCTGGGATTCAAGCGTCTAAAGAGTGGCTACTGGGCTTCCCACGGCAGCAAGGGTACTATGATGCCCATCCTGCTGCAAAGCGCAGGGCCCCATCCCCCTGGAAAAAATCAGGATCCACCTTTATTTTTGTTGCTGCTACCAGGGTCAGAGAAGCTGAGGGTGCAACAGCACCGCTGAGTTGGGCTGCAGAGTTGGGAAAGGCAGCGGGGACACACACCCCACTGTCCAGGCACGTTGCATTGGGCCACTGAGTATGGGACCCCTGACCTGTGTGTGACCCATACCAATCCTGCAGGGCACTTGCACATCATAAACATCCCATTTAAAATATAAAGTCATCCATTTTCACTTCAAAAGAAGCGCGTCCTTTGCTCTAACTCATGCTGCTACCCATGTAGCTATGAACACACAGCACTCCAATGCTGCATTATTCTGCGGTAAGCTAAGCTGTTAGGACCGAAATCAGTTTTAAGCTCTCAATGCATCATTCATGTCCTTATGTATTATTAACATGCGCTCTAATTCCCAGTACACCAGGCTGAAAGTGAATAGGAGTTGGTGAGCAGCTACAGCCAACACTTGTGTTTATTTTTCCCACAAGAGGTGAAATGTCCCAGCCATTCTCCTGAATTAAAAATAGGTTTTGTGTTTCTTGCTGAGCTGGGATAATATGATGGAAGGACGAAGCAGTGGAGTAGAAAACACCAAACTCTTAGCCCATAGCTGTAGGAGAGTTTCTTCGTTATCCTGTTGTGCGGTGCCTGGCTGTGAGGACCGCTGGCCTGTAGACGCAATGGCAATGCAGATCAGCCTCCGCATCACAGCGATGGGAAATGGCATGGGAGAAAGGACAACAAGCAAACAGCTAAAGTGACCACACTTGTTCTATTCACCATGGCCGTTCACTACCATCTTCCACCTGTTGGCCACACGTTTATAATATGATTGCTCTGCAAGGTGATTTCTTTAGGGAACGAATTCCAATTTCCATAACAGAGTCAGCCTTTGAGAAGCGTGGTGCTCGTCTAGAGCACTCTATAAATAATAGCTGTCTCGCTGTCCAGTCACACTATGCACAGCCCTATTTTATCACCAGATGGCTGATGGAGAAGATGATCCTGTTTTTGTCTGTTCTGCATTGCCCATTAAAAGCTTGTTGTTTAGCACTTACTTACTCCTCTTTCAGAGTACTTCTTCACAAAAGGAGACATTCTGCAAGTGGGATCATTCATGTAACCATTGTTAATGGAGAGGAGCGGAGGGTTTCCCAGTCTTTCTGGAAGCAAATGGAAAGAAAGATGGCACGGCAACTATCTGCTACCACCACTCGTGAGCGCTTCCAAAGAGCTGCCTCACTAGAACGAGGCCTGAATTGTCAAATGCCAAGAGATATTGCTTACCCCATGATTTTCTAGAAACTTTTGTAGCTAACTCTTGTCATGTCACTAAAGGTATTCAGGAACATTTTGATATGGCCTAACCTGTTATTATCCTCCAAGGGCAGGGTACAGGAAATGAAAAGGCAATTACCCACTATTTAATTACACTGTACATTAGTTAAGCCTTTTCTTCCCATGCACAAAAAGGCTTCACTCAAGAGGAATCCCTGCTCTACACCTCCGTGGAAGTGTGAAAGTGGCCAACAGCTTGACTAGCTCCAGCCACACATCCTGCCATTTGCAGGTGGACCCCACCAAACAACCTCAAGCTGCACTACCTGCTACTCAGCCATGCAAAGCTCCTACCTCCTCATATCAGCTCATCCCTCACCTCTGCACACCAGTGGAGTGAGACCTTGGGGGGTTCACGCAGAACACGCATGGGGTAGAGCAACCGACACCAGAGGTTTCACTTTTGTCACGATGTAGACGTCTCTTAACCCAAGAGGGTCTGTGCTCAGATGTCACCAGCAGAACTTGTGCCGGAGTGCTTCAGCATTTCATACTAGAAAAAAAAAAGCTACTTTTTTTTTTTCAAATAGAAAAATAGCCTTAGGAAAAAGCAGCAACTCAAAGCATGCTGATTCCTCCCCCTACAACTTTAAAATAATAACGAGGCTGCATTCTTGTGGGTAAACAACAAGAGCTGCCTCAATGCAAAGAGCATGGAAGAAGAGTGTGAGTCAGGAGACCTGGGCCAGATCTTCGATGTGCTGTGATCCAGAGGGGCCAGGAGAGCTCAGCAGCTTTCCGTGCTCCCCCGGCTCCAGTGCGACCAGGGCCTGCCCAACGCTCTGAGCAGAGGGGGAAGCTGGGGAAAGCACAGGATGCTTTTTGTGCAGAGGAGGTCTAGTAACCGGTGGAATTACAAACAGCTTTGTGCTCCCCAAGCCACAAAGCAGACTCAGAGGGGACCAAAGAAACTTAACTCTAAGTCTTTTCCCAATTAAACTGGAAGCTCTCTTCAGCTTCTGCTTCACATATTCATATAAGGCAAGATGCCCGTCCCCTGATTTCAATCATCAGAAATGTGGGTACCTCATCTAAATGCTTTTGGAGAGGGATAAACAGGATGAAGGCTTTAGCTATGATTTAAGAATATAAATTAATGTGTGCGCACTGCGGACTGTGAGAAGTCTTTGGGTTTGCTGCCATGACCCACGTGGAGCAGGGAGGTTAATGTGCATCTGGGACAACCGTATCATTTTGAACCAACATACTGTTGGCCAAAATGAGTGCTCTAAAAGCAGTGCTGCCATAAATTTTTAAGAATTTTTTTTTTGCTTGTTGCACTAAAGAAAGAAAATCCTGACTTTGCTCTTTGAGAGAGGCTCTTAGAGAATCAAATTTTGCTCTCTCTTCTGTGGGCTTTACTATGCAAACTCTCTTACTGAAAGGACCATTTATGAAGAAAGGCAACAGAATTGTGCTTTTCATCTAGACGGAGACAAGGCGTCCTCTACATTGTAAAGGAAATATCATTCGCAGCCCAATGAAAGTATCTCTTTGTAAGCCTTCAGAGCCAAAAACAATTACATAAAAAACTTACATCCCTGAATATAAGGTTCCTAAACACTTTCATAGCTAATAAAACCTCTAAAACAAAATAGATTTGAAAAAAGCATCCTGTTATCCATTGTAACATCGCTACATGAAAGGCTGCATCTTTTTTGGCCCTTACGTTTTGTCTTGTGTCAGATTAAGCATTTCGCAATGATTTAAAATATAATTAAAATTTAGAGTCCTCAGGATGGGACGGAATAATTATAATTACTTATTGTGAAAACGGGTGTGAAAAAAATCTTATGACTTGTTCTTAATAATCCGACTCACACTTCATTACAGTACCTGCAATACTTAATTTGTGAAACCAGTGTAATTGTATTTGCAAGATGCACTATGGTCATGGTGTGAGGAAAGCAAGCAGTCTGTGAGCCTGTTGGACGAGGAGCACGCTGCCCAGCCTCCCACCCCGACTGCAGTGAAATTGCCAGCAAAGCAAAATAAATCTCTTTTGCTGAGCAGGAACAACACTCTGATCTCACCCTCCAAATAGAGAATTTCCTGCTCCTGCTGCTTTGACTCAGCAGCTTGCTCAGAGCAACAGGAAGAAAACAAAGAGGAAGAGGTCAGGGAGGAAGGCAGAGGTGGGAGCCCAGCACTCTCCCGTCCTCTCCTGCCAGTCCTCCTGCCGTGGCCTCGCACGTACCCCTGCTCTGGCGCCTGAGGTTGGACCTGGGTCACCATGTTGAAGTCCATCCATAACCCTGGTGCGGTTTCCCCATGCATCCGCAGCACTCCCTGCCTCCCACCTCTCCCCAGGTCCACCCCGTAGAGTTTCTACTGGAAGGGTCACTACGACCCCAAAATAGTTGGGTGTGGGTGGAAGGATCCTACGTGATTTTACCAGTTGGTAGGCACCATCCACAACCGTAAAAGTAAAAGGCACAGCGTGGTTCCCGTAAGTCCGTCTCTCCTTCCCACTGAAAAACTAAACCTCCTCATTAAGACGGACAAAAGGATGGTGCTCGAGGCATGGAGGGGAAGACGAATGGTGAGCCATGGCTATTCCCTGCCCTTTGCATCCAGAACGGCTGTGCATGCCCAGCCTACGAATGGCAAGGCAATGAATCACCCCGCTATGCTAGATGTGGCTCTTTTATCACTTTTATGCTGATGCTATGGATGCTAGCAAGGTTCCTCCTGATTTACAACAGCCTGAGATGAACAGGAGGCTCACAAAGCAGAGCCACACGATTGCAGTGCAACCTCCCAAAAAAGCAAGACATGGAGGTGAAGATGTGACTGGGAACAGCATAGCAAAGCCCTCAAGATCTCAGCTGGCGTTGGAGAGAAGCTGGACTAGAACAAACAAGTCTGAGCAAAGACCATGTGCTATTATATTGCTTACTTAAATGCTGATTAAATATTACCTTTTCAATTTGCATTTGTCCAAGGAACCACATGGCTGTACTGCTGGTGGTATTCAACGACCACCTGCAGATCAACCTGCAGCTCATGATGCTGGGCTTCTCCCCAGTGGTACGCAACCCTCAGTACCAGCAAAGCAGTAGTGGTATGTCCCACACCGAAACCTTCCCAGCTGAGCATTTCACTTGGATAGTTATTTATGGAGTGACTCACAAAAAACAAATAAGGAGGGAAGGGAATTAAATGTTCTCCGTTTTTCTATGATTGAGTCAGTAACCCACAGAGCGAGAAACCCAGGCACAAAGCTCCGGCACTCTCCAGGGCCTGTCCCCACAGGCAGGCGGCATAAGGCTGGTTTGCCCCACAGCTCCTGTATTGAGCAGACTATGCAGATGGGAATCCTAAAATAGCAGTCCCAGCTTTTGCCCTGAGCCCCTAGAAATGCTGTCTCCATGCTGGTATGTTAACTAGGGCCAGGGGCCTGGCCCAAATAGTGGCAAGCAGGTATCCACACGCTGGTGTGCTCATGGCAAGGAGCCATGGTCCCTCGGAGGCAGCCTGGAAGCGACCACCTTGTCCTTGAGATGTGAACTCTGCCCCCAAGCCAGGGACCCCTTTGGTACAGGGTGGTGGCGAGGATGGAGGCTTTCACAGAGCTGGGGCAGGATGCAGCGCCACGTGCACCCCTGAGTTCAGCCTGGGAGACATCTCCCCTTCGCTGGGAAAGGCATCACTTGGAGGGCTCCTGGGGCTGCTGGGGTTTGCTTATGGTAGAGTCCCATGGGCAACTCCAGCAGCTGGCCCCATCACTCACCTGCAATCCCTGCACAGCCCTCATCTGTAGCAGCCATTGGCAGTGTCCCAAAAGTATTCATCAAGGGAAAAATAAATTCTATGTATATTTAATTACCTAGATAGATTATGTGAGTCAGTATGATGGTACCTTTAACCCATAATGTCATCATCTACTGCACCTACCCCTATCTACTGTAGCCCTCCCAGTCCTGGATTTTGCTCTCGGGAAGTTCTGTGCCTAATACAGTGTTTGCCCGTGCAACAAGGAAACAGCATTACAATTTTGTTTTCCTTCTTTTCATTTTTTTTAGCAGCCCCATGTAATGGGGTTGACAACAGGTTGATTGTATCTATGTAAGATTTCCAGAAGTTTCATTCTGCTCTGCAGTGCACATGTGTAGGGGGTCTGAGTTGTGTTTAGTCCTCACTTACATGGGTAGCAGAATAATAACCCAATGGATCTCACTGATTAAACTATGGAAATGGAAAAAAACTGTCTGCATGTGTATGGCCATTTTGTCATGCCCAGATCCAGCTGTACGCAATCCAAATATATTATGTTATTAAAATCATTTTGCCTGCTAATGCATTTGCAGACTTAACGCTTGCACGCAGTGCAGAACTGAGTAGCCTGCTCTATTTCACAGGCAGGGTGTGTGGCAGAAGTTTGGCAGCTGCCTCCAGCTGTGGAGCTCTCTCTCTTACCAGGTGCAGATGGCAGCAAATCTCCTTCCTCCGAGCTAAAATGCAAATTCCAGCCCTTTCCAAGCTAGCGCACTGGAAAGTAACCACTCTCTTTCATAATAAAACTCAAATATGCTGCCAGCTACAACCTCAGGAAAGCGCAGAGGGAAGGGGAGAGGGTGAGACAGGGGTGCATCCATCCTGTAGCAGATAGGGCAAGGGAGAAAAATTGGGCGCTGGTGTAGATGGTTAAAAATGCAGTTAAGGATCATGGGGTTTGCAACAATTAGACTAAAGAGGGATTGAACATACTTTAAAAGGACATTGTCAATATGCAATGCTTTCCTTTTCTGATTTGAATATCACTGTAGCTGCAAGCAAAGGCTGCAAACACCTTCTAAGCGGCTGGGAGAGGGGTGCGGAGTGCAGGATGAGGGATGTGGGATGCGGGATGCAGGATGCGGGATGCAGATGGGCCATCGCGGGAGCTAGGTGGAAGAAGCAGTCTGGGGAGCATGTTGCTGAAATCTGTGAAGCAGTTCAGAGACAACTTCTATTAATAGCCCTATCATCAATATCCATGTTTGCATCAGGAATGGAGCAGGCAGGAATGTACAGGCTTAACTGTATTTTCCTGCGTGTTGCTTATTTGGGAGAAAAAACCATCACCCACCATGGTCCCTTTTCTCTACTGCCATCACGCACACAGATACATTGTTTGCTAATTGCAGATCTCTCACAAACATGGGGCACTAAATGTAGGTTCAAGTGGTTCTTTGTTTGAAAACAAAACAAACAAAGCAAAATAATTACAGGAGTCTCACAAGTGAGTACAACAAAAAGTCAAAACAGAGGCAAAATAGCACTTTTTGTCTCTAGAGCTCAAGCATCTCTGCAAAGCTGCGTCGGGGTTGGTGCCTCCTCCTTGCTAAAAGGAAAACAAAGCACTCGGATCCACTCAAGAGCCCCTGGCAGAATTAGGAAAACCTTCTGGGTTTCTTGTGTCTGCAGAACCCATTGGAAAGATCTGAGATGGGGAAGTAATTTTGAGACAGATTTTCTTCTCAGCACCGTGCATTATGAAATACAGTTCTTGATTTGCTTAAACGCTCTCCATGCCAACCAAAAGCAGGCAGAGCCAGACTGGACCCTCAAATCCAACACCAAAACTCCATGACAGGGAAGACCCATGCGATACCTCCCCCAAGCCCATACCAGTTCTGCTGTGCTGGTTCTTACCTGCTACCAAGACATGTTTTTTCCAGTTTCCACTTGGAGCTGGTGGGAATGCTGTGCAACCCCCTGAGCTTTCCAGCAATCACAGCAAAAGACAACCATAACAGCACTCTAGATGCTGGAATTTTGGTAAAATGCTTCAGCCTCGAACCCCAATTGTATGCTCTAAATACATCAAAAGCCCAAATCCTTTCTTGTCTTCTCCCTGTAAACACAGAGGGGAGCACTGCTTTGAGGGGATGTGGAAAACGAGTGCCCGCTGCCCCTCTGGCCACTTCCCACATGCTCCTCATGTTGAGTCTGTGCACCCCTCACCTTCAATAGCATCTAAAGGGCTACTGGTGAAGGATGCCTACTGAGAAAGGCACGTTGGGAAGCCCACAGCAAACCCCTGCTGACAACAGCTGTGTGGCAAAAAAAAAGCCTCAGAATGACAAGTGTGTTTTAAGAAACAAGGGCAACATCATTAAAACTCTTCCTTGTCCTCAAGCGACCAACTAAACTTCTGCATAATTGTTAGGAGTTTAGATGGGAATTCATATTTGTCATGAAGCAGCTACTCAGTGTCGCTGCAGAATAATGCAGCTGGAAAAATTTTTGTCCAAAATCCTGGCTGGCCAGAAATGTGCAGGGGAGGCATGACCTGATGTGACTGGAGCTGGATGCCTAGGAGCAGCACTGCCAGCCAGGGAAGTGAAGGAGAAGGCTCTGGGAATGCTGGATCTGGGTTAAAACTCGGCAAAATCGTGTCCAGCCGTAAGGATCTGCTCCTGAAGGGACCCGAGGTCAGAGCGCTCCAGGTATGCAGGTCTTCTCCCTGGGAGCTCAGGGGTAGCAGCTCTGGGGAAACCGAGGTACGACCACCCCCTCACACCACCCTGCTGCTGGGGATTTAGGAAATAACACCAGGTATGGGGAGCATCCCACTGAACGCAGAATGTTGGCAGCACTGGGTACCAGATCCCGCTCAGGACCCTCAGCTGATGCTCAGTGAACAGAAGGGGTGCCCACAGCACAGGCACTGGGCTGAGGGCTGCAGACTAGGGTTTGTTCTGGTCCAGCGCGTAACTGAGTTTACTTTGTACAGAGCAAAACACTTGTTTTCCTCTACAACCTCCTAGGTCCGGGATCAGACACTCCAGGTGCAACCCTGGAGTTCCTCATTTTGCTCGCAGACTATTTTTGGTCTGCTCTGATTTTAAGCCTTCTAAAAATATCTCACTTACACATGCCTTTTAAATTTATTTATTTCCTCTATTTTCTTATCAGCTACAGGGAGGCTGTATTTAAACCTCAGATACACCATTAGCTCTTTGGCGATATTTAAATTCTTATGGGACATGTGTGGTCTGGAAAATGAAAAATTAGGTTAATTATTTGACCAATTCAATAAAGCAGAGCAGCATCTCCACAATCTAAACTCAGACCTGCGTTATCTGACAGGGAAGGTGGTTTTTGTTTGCATCACCTAGACAACTCTCCCTCAAACATCACCGACGTAGCCCTTTGACATCAGTGCAGGTGCTATCTCCATGATCCCGTATTTGCGTGTCACCACCCTCTCGATCTCAAGGGCAGGACCTGGCAGGCTGCCTGCTGCCATCACTAAGTACTCCTGCGTGGCAGGCGTGACTCCCAGTCCTTAAATGTCACCTCTCAATCAGCCGTGACCCCACGGCTAGTGCTTGGGAAAGGAGAACGTTGCACCATTCACTTCACATCAGTGGTTCCCAGATGACTCACAAGCGGCATGAGCTGGCGCAGCTCAGTTGGAGACTTTTTGGGAGTGGTAGGGCCCTGCCCTCTCCTGTACACCCCACTCCTGTGCCCGGCTAAGTGGGTTGTGCAGAGCAAGAGTAAAAGACAACGCTGAGCAGTGTAGGTCAGTCAGCAGCCCCTGGGCGCCACCACATGAGGACACTTGCAGCCATGCTGGGGTCCTACGAGAAGGCTGAGCCTGGTGTCTCCTTGCCAGCAGCCCCTCTGACACCAGGTTCTCTTGGATAAGAAGTGGGCTCTATCAATTTTTCAAGTTCTACAAAAAAATCAAGTCACCTTCAAAGCCTAAGGGGAGAAAGCTCCTTGAATGAAGGCGGGGGGAAGGTAAAAAAAAGCTCATGGTAGCAAAGATGGTGAAGAGAGACCAAGGGCGATGCACAGAGCACAGGTAGGGGATTCAGACAGCCCTGTGCATGGGCAATGGGATGCCTACCATCAAAAGAGAACAAGTCTTATGAGGAGCAGCTGAGGGAACTGGGGTTGTTTAGCCTGGAGAAAAGGAGGCTGAGGGGAGACCTCATCGCTCTCTACAACTACCTGAAAGGAGGTTGTAGTGAGGCAGGTGTCAGTCTCTTCTCCCAAGTAACAAGTGATAGGCCAAGAGTAAATGGCCTCAAGTTGTGCCAGGGGAGGTTTAGATTGGATATCAGGAAAAATTTCTTCACCAAAATGGTTGTCAGGCAGTGGCACAGGCTGCCCAGGGAAGTGGTGGAGTCACCATCCCTGGAGGTATTTAAAAGATGAGTAGATGTGGTGCTTAGGGACATGGTTTAGTGGTGGACTTGGCAATGCTGGTTTAACGGTTGGACTTGATGATCTGACAGGTTCTTTACAACCAAGACAATTCTATGATTCTGTGAAAATGGCAGCACATGCACCTGCACACCTCCCCTGTAGCAAGAGAAACATAAACAAAAATGTAAAAGAAGAAAGAAAAGATGCTTTGCTCTCAAACAGCAATGCTGGCTTCTCTCTGATGGACATAAGCCCAGTTCATTGCTTCTGGCTGAATGACTTGATGTATAACCCTCCGAATAAAGCAGCTCCATCACTCACTGGGAGCTGCAAACTGTCCAGCACTGGCTTGTTTAACCAATGGTAGGATTTTCAGTTTCTAATTGTAACCTTGTTAACAAAGAAGAGCAAATAATACTTAAGCACAGTCTATAACTCCTGAGGTTAATAGGGAATTTGCAGACCTGGCACCTAGGCATTGCTGACCTTCTGTTGGAGGAAGGGATCCATGGATGAATTACCTTCCTAAGGCATCGATTACAGGGTCAGCATAATGATTTCTTATGATTTGTTTTCTACTCCTGATGGGCTTAGTGTTTTGATACATACCTGGGGTAAGAAACCTTGACGCATGTTACCTAGCTGGTCTGGTACCTACCAGACCTAGTTGGCTGGAGATCGCTCATCATTTGAACCCTCTATTGTACACCTGACTTTCTTAGCCACTTGCAATAAAATCTTTCTCCAACAGTCTCTCTTTCTGGTCCACAGACCTTTTATTTCACAGCTTTGTTGCAGCTCTTGCCTCCTTATTTTTCTGCTCATTCCTGAAGGTGACACACGGTTGATGCTGCAGGTAGGAGACACCCAGAGATCGCTGTGCTCCTCTCTTCCTCTGTGTCATCCTGAGCCTGCCTGCAGGGATGCAACCTTGGTACAGCTTCTGCCACCAGCTAATTTTACAGCACAGCAGCTTGAACTGCCTTGATGACTGACCTATTGTGTTTTCTATCAATCAAAACTCCTATGCCCCTCAAACTATGGGACATAGTTTGCTGGAAACTCTGGCAGGAGCCCACCTGAAGGTTGTCCTCGAACACTTCTTGATAGGAAGAACATGTTCCCCACTGCTCTTCAGGTACCGACAACTGCAAAGATGTGTGTGATATGGATGGGGAGTGGTTTTCTGCATACTGAGACCCCCAAGGGAAATCTCTGCTCAGTCCTTTGCCTCAGGACACCGATGATATTCCCCCCCTCCTGTTGGAGCCCTGCTACTCCTGCGAGGAAGCCTCATGGCTGTTAGTCTATAAAACTCCAGCCTGGCTGAGCGGGCAGCAGCCGTGTTTGTCAGCTCTAGCAGCCCCTGATGCTGCGGCCATACATCCAGCTGCACTTGTAGCCAAGCTCGCTCGGAGCTCTCTCCTCATTCAGAGTTGTTCACCACAGCGTGGGTGTTGTTCTGCACTTGTAGGGATTTTGTTTTGTTTCCCAGGGCTCAGGGGAGCCCTAAGGATTGGGTTTTTACTCAGTACATTGTGCTGCTACCAGCCACTTGAGCTTTGACAGACAAGCACTGGCAAATCTTGCGCTGCTGCTGCAAGACCTGCTCCTGCTCTTCTCTGTTATTATTACAGTAAATAACCAAAGACACCCTAATTTCTCTTAAGCAGCTTTAGGCTACAGCTTCTCAGCCTTTCGGCCCAAGAGGCCTTGCCAGTTGGTAGCCAGCAGCTGGCAGCAGGTTGAGTTGCCCTTTAATTTACCTGGAGATGCCATTGGGCAACGTGAGTTTCAGAGGCACTCAGAGGCTGAGCACAACTCAACACAGCTAATACTGTCCAGCACCCGTCAGGCTGCTGGGCTGGGCCGTGGACACCCCAAAAGGCCCAGAGCAAAGCTGGCTGGCACGCATCACCGCTGCAGTGCCTGGGCCAGGGCTTTAACCTCCTCCCAGGGATGCTTGGCAGAAGGAGACCTGCAAGGTGGACTGAGCCATTTCCCAGTGAATGTAGAGCAGCACCAACCTGCCAAAAGGCCACTTGAAGTTATTTATGAAAGCATTGAGTGAAAGAAATGGATGGTTAAAAAACCTGCCTTAACGAGCAATGGAAACTCTCTGCATGGTGATGAGGGAAACAAACCCCACAAATATTTTGCTTGCTGGGGATGTGTTGGGGTGCAGAACCCTCCTGTTTGGAGCAGGGCTTGCCTGCACAGGAATCCTCCCCTTACCATGGGGGTCCTCACAAGGGTGAGGGCTGCCCAAATCGGGCACCTTTGTCACAAAGGGACTCTTGCTTTCTTGTCTTCTTTTTTGACATGAAGCTGGTGACACCCCACTGTCTGAAAGGGAAATGGTGACTCCCAACCCTTCCCACCAAGGGACTGTTTACTTTGTGCCATAGAGATGCCCTAGGCACAAGGAAACATGGATGAGTCTGCACATCTTCCACTTACACATTGCCTTTCTGCAGCTCCTCAGGAGAGAGGAAGGCAGAAGGCAAAGGCTCTTCTGCATTTATATTCTCAGTTATCAGAGGGAGACAGAGCACCTTTGACCCCAAATCTCTGTGGCTTTCGCTTCACATCTCCTGGCACTCACTGCCAAGGCTGGAAGAGATGGATCCATCCTGCTCCAGGGACTGGGGAGGGGGAAGGACTGAAGCAGCTGCTCCCTCTGGGCCACTGCACCACAGCTTCTCTGGTGCTCAGAAAGCACCAGGAACTGCACTTGGGAAGCACCCATTGAGTCTCACATCTTCCTTGCCTCTTGATTAAGACTGCGATGGGAGAATTAAATGAGGCAAGGGATCCTCTAAAGCATTTGTGTTGCATTTTGTCCTTCTGTATATTATGAATCGCATCTTTTGTGTCAGGAGTTAGCATGCCAGATCACTTTTCCAAATAATTATGCACGAGACACTCCTTCAGCCAGCCCTCTGGTGACTCACCAGCAGGTAAAGCTTTGAACAGGGGGAAAAAAAAATCCTTCGGCATATTTCCATGGACTCTGTGCAGCCACCAAACAAACATCAAGTCTAGCCTCTTTGTACTGCTGTCTGGCCGCTGAATCCCATGTCAGACGCAATGAAAGGAGTTTTGTGCAGAAGAAAACCTGCAGAAGATAGTCTGCTTTGGAAAGAAGTGAGGATTTCTGTGGTTTTGGTGTTGTCTCCCATTCCTTGCTTTGCTTTGTTGGTCCAAGCCACCAGGTCTACCAAAATAACCCACTGAGAAAATAATCTTCTTTAAGATGGGACAAAAGTTTACAGCTGGGTTTGTGGTATAATGTTATGTACCAGGGATGGTCCTGCCAACAAAGAGCATCAGAAATAGTGAATCTCTTCCCCCATGTCCCTCTCCACCTGCGACAAAAGGGCTGGGAAGAGCTGAGACCCCGGTAAGCGCCGGGGGAGTCCCAGCAGTGCTGCTGGAACCAGGAGCCGGACGCATGTATGGCTGCGTTTGCAAAGTAAGATCACGCATAGCCAAAAGACAACCCAGGCATCCTGTCTTTTGTTTTCAGAGAGTATGGTTTGGGGGCAGTGGGGTGAAAGTTTAATAAAGCAGTGCCTCAGAGAGGAAAGTCCCACCTAGAAACTTGATGTCAGAGGTGGTTTCATGGGAGCCCGAGCACATGATCTCTTTTTAAGCATCTTTATTTTTGCACAGCTAATGGACATGATACTTCACAGAATAGCAGATTCCCACTGGGAGGGATTGTGATATAAACTGTTTGCAGTGACTGCTGGTAGCAGTGCTGCAACAGGGGGTGGCAGAGTCTCAGGCACCCAGAGCCAGTGGGTCACATCCTGCCTTGAGGTCATGGAGCCTGCTGACCTCTCCATCCCATCCACCTCTTACGGGGCTGATGCCACTACTGAGTGAGGTTGGGGCCATCAAGCCCCAGCCCCTACGGCCACCATATGCCCAGAAACAGCCCCTGTCCGCCCTGTGTCCCTGTTGCCAACCAGACCCCAGCTGGCTTTGGTAGCACCTCCTAGATGCCGAGTACTGGAGAAAGTGGCCACCAGGTCCAGTGGCTGGACCAGGAAGACCTGCAGGTAGAGTGGCAGACTTCCATAGGAAACCAGAGCAACAAATCATTAGGAAAGTGGACGAGCCAAAGCAAGTCCTTCTTCATTCAGTAACAGTATGCAGGCTCAGAACACTTATGGGGTTAAATCTCTCCAAGTTGTTCGGGTGCATAAATCCCTTTTCTTATTAATGGGAACGAAGTGTCTGATGGCTTTGAAAATCTGGGCTATGGTACATCTGGTTACAAGACCTCATTCCCTTGATGGCCAGGAAAATCCAGTGCAGTGACCCAAATGTGGGAGCATCAGGAGCAAACTGAGAGACAGGAGACTTTGGGAAAAATGCAGCACTTGGAAGGAAAAAAAAACATTTAATTCATATTTTTTCTGATATGGAAAACTGGATACTTGGAGAAGAAATGTAGAAGAAACATTCTTGTAAATTCATTTTGCTCAGAGTAAACAGTGAAGCAAGGTTAGAGAGATGTTTAACATGATATTACTTCTGCTATTCTCAGCTCTTCAAAATGCTTTCTATAATTATATTTCGAAATTAATGGTATTAAGCAATTAAAATGCCTACAGACTCTAGGCTTCAATACTGTGGGCCTAATTTAACGCTGGTCTTGACTGCAGTGTTGTGTTACCTACCTTTCAGAGACTATGGAGAGAGAGAACAAATGTTCATTTTTCTAGCCGTTGCTCAATTCTGATAATTCACTGTTGATGTTCCACTGCTGAGCCATAGGATACAGCCTTCTTTCTTGTTTAAAAGACAGTTAGATGGCTGCTTTTAATTTTCAGCATTTTATTTTTCCTCAAGTTAGAAATATATTAGTGAGCAACACACGCATAAGTACTTCAGCGTGTAGTGATGACTTCTCTCATCATTTAAAAGTAAAAAATTGGTACTCTGCTTTGTAAATGTATCCATCAGCTCCTTTGCTGTGCTAATGGCATAAAACATTTTTCACCCTTAAAGAATTAAAAAAGAATCATTCTGGTAAGCGGTATAACTACTGACATTATTTGCATCTTCCCAAATTTGATGAGTTTTTTGAAAACATTTTTTCACCTTAAGCCTTCAAAACTTCCAGAAAATTTCCACCTCTAGGCAGAACAAGATTTTCCTGGCAGACCCCTGGCACCACATATTTATGACATCTGCCAGATGGGATGTCTTTAGCATCAATGGCCCCAAATCAACCCTGCTCATGAAGCCAGGTGAGTATTTCATCCGGTTGCCTTCCCTCAGTATCTCCTTGCTCCACGGCCTCGATGCACCCCTGCTCACTTCACCACCACCACCACCTCCCTACATCCCCGGGCACTTTGCGAAGGGGTTTGATGTCAGCATGGGGTGCTGGATGTGCTCCTCTCCCATGAAATCCAGCTGGAAACAGGATCCTGAGCCCTGCTGAGAAACGCCATGTTGTCTGGGAGGGTTAAAAGGACCTCGCTCCCTCCGACTTACTGTACCACAGGCTTTTTGGATAAAAAACAGTCACCCTGTGGAGCTATTTTGCAAAATTGTAGTAGAAGAGACCGTATTGCAGTGAATGCTGTGCCTTCCCCAGAAAAGGATGGGAAAGTCATCCTCGTTTCCATGGATACTATGTAACGGGAACCAAAAACGAAGCTGAAGCTGTACTTTCTGATATGGCTCCCCGAGCCTCCCGCTTTGTCCTTGTGCACAGGGAAGGGACAAACAGCCCCTGTAGCATGAGGAGTCCCACGCCACGGCCTTGGCCGCCCATGTCTAGCCTCGGAGGATCACCATGAAATAATCCACATTCGTGGCTGAGCAGGACTGGAAACTTTGTCGAGGCACCTTCCCCTTGTCATATGAAAACCCCAAGGCCCAGAGAGGCAGAGCAGCGCCGGGCTCTGCTTTCTGCCCTCCCAATTAAATCTGGCCAAGTACATGTTTTATATATGACCTTGACAGGCTGTTTGATCAAATAGACTTTTATTTCATCTATCCATAAATGTCAGTGTTATATGGCATATTGAAAAAAAACCACAATAAACATAAAACAATAGATAAGAATTTGTGGGCATCGCATAACTAGCGATGCTCCCTCTGTTGCCAGCAACATAAATCTCCAGTCATTGGGCTCTGTGCAATCCATCACGGGGGCACCAGCCATGGTGAATTGCGTCTCCCGTTATGCTGCTGTAGGCATGACCATGTGCCTTTGCTTTGCATCCCTGATGCTGCTGCTGCAGCGGGCAGGAGGGAAATCAGACTGGACCCAAAGCACTTGTGAGTGCCGTGCAGCTCAGCTTGGAGCTTCTCCTTTCATCAGAGATGCATAATCAGGCTCCTTGCCTGCTGGAAAAGGCCAGCGTCCAATGTTCCCCGCTTAGGCACCCTTACACTTGCTTGCTTGCAGTTCCCAAGTGCAACCTGCACTTTTAAGAAGCCATGCTCTGCCCTGTTGTTCTGCACCGGGCTGCTTGCTGCTCTTTTCTTTCTCCTTCGAGAAGATGCAGAGCATTGAGAAGATGCTTCACCTGTGTTGCTCCAGCCTTGATGCTGATGGGTACAGCAAAGAGAGGGTTGGCTATTTTATGCTTCAGGGTCCTTGTGCAGACTCCATCCCAGAGATATTTCTTGCAGAGATGTTACAAACCATTTCCCAATCAGGCATGCCTCGCTATGCATCAATGTATCTCTCGCGGAGGCGTTTGAGAACTGGAGAAGTGCAGGTTTCCGTTGTGCCGGCTGCTGGCCAGGACAGAGCTAAACCTGCTGTCACCCTGCTCTGAGCACATGCTGGACAGTGCCACTGTCTTCCCAGTACTGCTGTGCCCTGGCTTGGTCATCTGTGACTTTGTTTGCAAAATAAAATGAGAAAAGAAGGGGTATATTAGTGTTAAAAAAGAGAGATGCGAATAATGATGCTATGAGAGCACTTCAGTAGTCCTTGAAAGCAGCTGTTTTATTGGAAGGAGCTTTGATTATTCTGGTGCATGGGAAGAAGCTTTGCGAGGAGGTAGTGGGACCTGGTGTAGCTTGAGCCCTGGTTCAAGCCAGGGTTTCTGCTCCAAACCTGGCAGCTCGCCCAAGGGCTCTGCAATCTCAGTGCTTCAGTCTGGGGGTGCCTTAGGAAATGGGAAGCCCAACAAGAACCGTACCCACAACACAACCACCACACCACTGCTTTACCGCAGCAGAGGACTTGGACTTGCAGGAGATGAAAACACTTAATTAGCAGAAGTCAGCACGAGGGAGGGAAACAGAGAGTTAACTGAATATTCAAGATAGCATGAATATGAAGTGTAGCTTGCCAAGATTTTCTTTCAATATTATCTACTGTCATTTAGTAATTGTATGTACACACACGCACGCACGCACAAAATACGAAGTGGTGGGATGCAAAGTTTTCCTGGAATGGGCTTCAACAGAGGTATTACTCATGGAGGGAAGAGGCGCAAGTAGGCTGTTCGGATCATCCCTCACGAGTGCCAATAAAATCTTTATACCATGCCATTAAGCATTCACGATGCACCATCTGGACTGCAGAAAAGCTAATTTTGGAATGTTTTAAACACAGCAGTTATAAACTCCGATGCATTAGTTACCTAGTTACCTGGAGGGCAGTTTTGCAGAGAGAAACAGTAAAACGCACACGGGTGGCGCGCTGCAAAGCAAACTGCATCCACAACCGTGCGGTTTCAAAGTCCTCTGTCCTGGGCTCGTGCAAAGACCCTAAGGGCTCTGTCATGCACTGGGAAGCTGCAGATTGTTCCCTTCCCAGGGAATAAGCACTCCTTTTCCAGCCAAAAATTAGAATTCTTTTTTTTTTTTTTACTTTTAGCTGATGTTGGCCAAATTTTGCTGATCGGAAGCAGTGGAGATGGAGGGCAGCAGCTCCTGAATGGCAGAGTGGAGGAGGAGGAGGCAGAGGAGGAGGAAGCAGCAGACAGGTGGATGGGGTTGTCTATGCAACCGGTGGCTCTTTGAACCAGTTTGGGGCTTGGCAGGCTGCAGTAAGTCGCTGGCCACAGGCCAGCACTGTGGTCAGGGTTATTTATTCCTCCTCTGCCTTCGCAGTTGATCCTAATCACCGTGTGTGCAGCCTGTACCACCCTGTACAGGCACTGTGGTTCATCCTCAGCCGAAACTCAGGCCTGGAAGGAGACTTTCCAGACAGGCGAGCAACCCATGTAAATGGGATATATTCTTCAAACCAGAAAACAGGCATTTTCCTTTTTTCCCTCTCTGAGCACAAAGGAGCACTGTGAGGAGCCCCATCTCTGCTCCCCTCCAGGGCTGTTCAGCCCTGTGCCTGCAGGCATAGAATCATAGAATAGAATCATAGAATAATTTTGGTTGGAAAAGACCTTTAAGATAATCGAGTCCAACCATTAACCCAGCACTTCCAAGTCCACCACTAAACCATGTCCCTAAGCACCACATCTACTCATCTTTTAAATACCTCCAGGGATGGTGACTCTACCACTTCTCTGGGCAGCCTGTGCCAATGCCTGACAACCCTTTCAGTGAAGAAATTTTTCCTGATACCCAATCTAAACCTCCCCTAGAACAACTTGAGGTTGTTTTCTCTCATCCTATTGCTTGTTACTTGGGAGAAGAGACCGACACCTGCCTCACTACAACCTCCTTTCAGGTAGTTGTAGAGGCTGATAAGGTCTCCCCTCAGCCTCCTTTTCTCCAGGCTAAACAACCCCAGTTCCCTCAGCTGCTCCTCATCAGACTTACTCTCCAGACCCTTCACCAGCTTCGTTGCCCTCCTTTGGACTCGCTCCAGCACCTCAATGTTTTTCTTGTATTGAGGGGCCCAAAACTGAACATAGTATTCGAGATGCGGCAGGTCCCCTCCAGCCCCTGCTCTGCTTTTGTAATCAGAAAAGCTCATGTTAATCCGCCTGATTTATCTCTGCTCCAGCCAGGTAACATAATGACTTCATTAGGTCCTTGTCTGCAGCTGGTTTTAATACCTAAAGGCATTTGGCTGCTCTTTCTGCTGGCTTGGACCCATCGCTACCTTAGTGAGGCCTGCAATTTTATG
The DNA here is from genome assembly GCF_013368605.1 of Nyctibius grandis. Classification (NCBI taxonomy): domain Eukaryota; kingdom Metazoa; phylum Chordata; class Aves; order Nyctibiiformes; family Nyctibiidae; genus Nyctibius; species Nyctibius grandis. Next base: position 115,935,174 of record NC_090658.1, on the reverse strand, counting down.
GACCCTTCCCCTCCCATTGATGGCCATTAACACCTGCAGAGTAACGACTGTGCACACACACACTCACACATCTTTTTGGAAAGGAAAAAGAACCACTGAAAATGCAGAATGCACATGTAAAATTGCCATGCCTCCAGGGAAAAAGTGTTTATTTTCACGTATTAAATGGGTTTACTAACCAATAACATTTTGAAGAATAGTTTCTTATATTTGAGTTTAGCAATGTTTTCTACATATTTTCATAGAAGTAGAGATATTTTAATGAAGTGGAAATTGTTGTCCAGCTAAAATGTTATGCCTTTCCCTTTTCCTAGCTTCTTCACAACAGCCTATTTGCCTTTTTTACGCTTCATACCTAAGGAAGCTCAGCTCTGGCTTTAGCTGAGGAAGGCTTGGGGTTTTTATCCAGCTCTGAGCTGTTGTTTTGTGCTGAATTTTCCTTGGAAATGAAACCTCCCTTCCGCCTCAGAGACTTATTTCATTTTATAGGACTAGAAAAACGTTACAAGGTGCACGGCTGCTCTTGACGCTGCAGGACCTCACATGTCACAGGTCATGTCCTCCTTGGCACACTGGCTGGTGCAGAAGGCAGGTACATGGGGGCATCACCCCGTCAGAGAGCTGGAGGGCTTGGGGTCTGGGGAAGCATCCTGCAAATCCACATAGGACAGCCTACCCACATCCCAGGCTTTTGGGGTGGTACCTGCCATACCAAAAAAATGGCTGGGATGTTACAGTGAGCTGTCTCCTGAGTGCGTACATGTGGGTAAATATAAAAATAAACTGTCAGGAAAGACAGTTGCCCGAGGTGTGCAAGGAAGCAGCAATAAGAGGCAATAAGCTGTCTCTTATTAGATCTGCTCCCATCCTGGAGTTATGATTAAATCATGGCTAAGACAAAACCACCTCCTCATGAGATGTAATGTCAGACTTCATCTGTGGAATCGTTTTTTGCCTGCACAGGTGCTGATCCCCTTGGCTGGGTCCACCGTGTTGGAGGAGGGTGTGTGGCACCCCAGCTCAGGCACAGACAGGTCCACGTCCAGGCTGGAGAGAGCTGGGGGCAAGTCCTGTAGCGAGGGCTGGTTGGGAACACCATGCGAGATTTCCAACTCAAGAAGCCAGAAATTTCATGGCAGCATCCAGAGTCTGAACAACCACCCCAGACTGTGAGATGCTCTTCAAGAAAGGAGGTACAGCTTTATCATTTTAATGATGACAAAGATATCCCCCACTTTTCTCTAAACTTCCATGAGTCTCCCCAGCTCTTTTCCACCTGCCCCCCAAAACACCCTCTTGCTCCCTACCCAGCACCAGTCACAGGCCTCTGGGTGCACATCTGTGATTTCCAGATCTGAACATTTTTAAGGGTCTCCCTGGCGCTTCCCCTGCTTTTCCCTTCCTCTTGGAAATTGTGGAAGAGGAAGCAAAAGCGAGAAACTTGCAATCAGCATTGCTAAAAAAATACCCTAACAAGGATCATCAGCTGGAGAATGAGATGCTTCCCACACCAGTAGCTGCAGGCTCCTGGGGAGAGCAATCTTTCTATCAGTCTTATCAATGGCAAACGATACCAGTCCTTGGCCACTGTGGGCCAAAGTGCAGGGTCTCTCCCGCCCTGAGACCTGCTGAAGCCCACAGCCACAGGATTCCCCACAGGCTCTTGTCCCCAAAGCCAGACAACTGCAAAAACCATCAGGCAGATGATAACTGCACAAGAAAAAGTGGGCAGAGATCACTTTTTCAGAAGGTTTGCCCAAAAGGGTGAGTGTAGGGAGGGTGTTTCTAACCAGCCTTGGTGCGTTATTTCCTTCTCTGGCAAAAGGTGGGAGAAAAATTCTCTTTCTCATTGTTTCAAGAAGTTCCACTTTTAGTTATTTCGTGATGGTCCTCCTCCCATCCAACTCCATCTTTTGCTGAGACAAGGTAGGTATAAATAGCTCTTTCACAGCTGAGACTTTCCAGTGACGCCCAGGGATGGTCTAACCTTGCCCAGCCTGAGAAGGGCAGATCTGGGCTTGTCTACACAAGGAACCACACTGCCTTAACCACGTCAGTGCAGTGAAAAACATTCATCCTCCAAGCATGGGCATGCTTCCCCAAGTGCAAAAGTGCTCGAACACCAGGAGAAGACGCAGAATGAGGAATAGCTCTGCTAAAATAAATTACCTCTGTGTTTTATGCTTGGGTCAGTAGAAGAACCCTCAGCAGCTGCAATAGCTGGAAAAACTTGCAGATACACAGTGGAACAGAGACCTGGACCAGCTCACTGTGAGATCCTCACGCACTAGCATCCCTTAGCTCGTCTCTGCTTTTGAGTCATTCCCAGTGGCAGGGAATGCAAAGCCACTGTGCCTGCGCTCAAGACTGTGCCCCGTCCTGGTAAGGGAAGGCTGCATTTCACATTCATCTTGCTCCATTGACAGCCCTCCTCTGCATTCATCACCTGGGACCACAGGTATGGGGAAAGCAGAGGACATAGGTCTTCAGGGTCAAGTAAATGGCTTAGGAGATGCTGGAGCAGCAGCTGACCAAGGCTGCAAGGTTCAGAGAGTGACCTTGCAAATGAAGGCATGAGAATGGGTCAAAATTTCCAGTACAGAAAGTGCTTCCTCAGTTTGTGGGGTATTTTTCTCGATGCGTAAATTCTGTCTAAGGAATGTGGAAGGTCTAGGGCAGAGCATTAGCACGTTGTCAGCCTAATCACACAATAAAACCTGCCACAGCGCAGCCAGAATAATCGTTTATGTAGTGAGATGATGCTGAAAAAAAATGTTGTTTACAGCTTAGCATCTCCTCTGTCTGAAAATCACCCAAAGAGAGGAAGGAACTGTGAGAGGATTAATTTGGTAATTTCATGTTTAAATAAGAGCATGAAATGAGTATTTCTGTCTCCACTCAAGAGGATTTGGGATTTGATTCCTCCAACTCCCGGTGGCCAGTGGTGGGGGATGAGCATGTAGGCTGCACTGTGCCCCAGGTGTCCTCCAAAATGGGTGCCAGCAGATGGGAAAAATCCCATGGGAACAGGGTGCCATCATGCTTATAGTGGTAGTGGAGAGTGGGAGAGGGGAAACCATATTTTTAACGAATTATTTCAGTAGGAGCATTTTATTAGCAACTAGATAAGGGATGTGAATCCATCCTGTCAATGGCTTTAGGAAAAGCAGGCACAGAAAGATACCGATTTTCATCTCCATTTCTAGCCCTCTGTAGGTCCATGGACTCCTAGTCTGGGATAAGGTTGGGGCAGGGTCGCACCCACGCAGCCATACAGCTCCGGTGGCAGTAAGGCGCTACCAGCTCGGATTTTTTTGTGGTGGTCAATGGGACAGAGTCCAGTTGGAGGCTTGTGTCTAGCGGAGTCCCTCAAGGGTTGGTACTGGGACCAGTTCTATTCAATATATTCATTAATGACTTGGATGAGGGAATAGAGTGCACTGTCAGCAAGTTTGCTGATGACACAAAACTGGGAAGAGTGGCTGACACACCAGAAGGCTGCGCAGCCATTCAGAGAGACCTGGACAGGCTGGAGAGTTGGGCGGGGAGAAATTTAATGAAATATAACAAGGGCAAGTGTAGAGTCCTGCATCTGGGCAAGAACAACCCCATGTACCAGTACAAGTTGGGGGCAGACCTGTTGGAGAGCAGCATAGGGGAAAGGGACCTGGGGGTCCTAGTGGACAGCAGGATGACCACGAGCCAGCAGTGTGCCCTTGTGGCCAAGAAGGCCAATGGCATCCTGGGGTGTATTAGAAGGGGTGTGGTTAGCAGGTCAAGAGAGGTACTCCTCCCCTTCTACTCTGCCCTGGTGAGGCCGCATCTGGAATATTGTGTCCAGTTCTGGGCCCCTCAGTTCAAGAAGGACAGGGAACTGCTAGAGAGAGTCCAGCGCAGAGCCACGAAGATGATTAAGGGAGTGGAACATCTCCCTTATGAGGAGAGGCTGAGGGAGCTGGGTCTCTTTAGCTTAGAGAAGAGGAGACTGAGGGGTGACCTCATCAATGTTTATAAATATGTAAAGGGCAAGTGTCATGAGGATGGAGCCAGGCTCTTCTCAGTGACATCCCTTGACAGGACAAGGGGCAATGGGTGCAAGCTGGAACACAGGAGGTTCCACATAAATATGAGGAAAAACTTCTTTACGGTGAGGGTGACCGAACATTGGAACAGGCTGCCCAGAGAGGTTGTGGAGTCTCCTTCTCTGGGGACATTCAAAACCCGCCTGGACGCGTTCCTGTGTGATATGGTCTAGGTAATCCTGCTCCGGCAGGGGGATTGGACTAGATGATCTTTCGAGGTCCCTTCCAATCCCTAACATTCTGTGATTCTGTGATTCTGTGATTTTATCTCAATTTTACCTGGATTTTATAGGTGGCAGTCTGAACCACCTATAATTTAATCCCTGCAAAACCATGAGCTAAATCAATAGTCAAAGAAATCATCTTCTCTTTATTTTGGTCAGTCGAAATAAATTGGTGCCTTCTTCTAATTACTGGAGCTGATGATATTTAGCTCCTATATGAAGAAACATTCCCCATTTCAAAAATAAATTGCACATTCAGGCTAATTAACCCTCACATCACCTTTGTGAGGTAAATAATTATGATCACTGCAGAGTAACAGAGGGCACTTAAAGGCAAAAAAAATTTATAATTAGGAATCACAGTTGTTGAAATAAGACTGTTGGGGCTCCCCACAATGCCCATGGCACCGTGCCCTTCCTGGAAAAATCCCACGTAGGTGCCCAGTTCCACTATACATGTATTCATCCAAGTGCAAATGCTTGTTTCTCAGCTTGTTTCCACTCAACGTGCTCATGTACATCCTCGAGGCTGCATCTACACTAGGACCCCGGCAGCCCCACAGATTGGTGGCCCCAGAAGGAATTAGGGCTATTGCAAAAGGCATGGAGGACCATGCCACCCTGCAGCGCAGCACTGCCCAAAAACTTTCGGCCACACTGAGCCCTACTTCTGCCTACCCAGTGGCTGCATAGCAGTGTGCACAGTATAAAATGAAATATTGTTGTTCTGATTAGCATATGCTTTTCACTTCTTTTAGACTGATGGAAACAGTCGCTTGATAAACATAGGCCCAGATTTATCCGCTTTCCTATTTATTGTGCAGCCTGCTGTGTCACTTCCCTTCCATGTTACGGTGGCTAGAATATATTATTTCAAAAGTATTTTTCCTTAAATTGCTATTTTCAGTGTCCCAGGCAAGGGCAAGAGCAAGCATGGTCTTGGGAGATTTCAGACGCAGTGTCTCTCTAACATATGGCACAGCTGCTGAAATGCCATCTTCCGATCTGGAGCCATTACGGTCACTCAAGCAATTTCACCTAAGAACTGTGGTAAGGTTGTTATGGGCAGAGTACAGCCTGTATCTATCTGCCATCTTCTATTCCCTGTATCAGTTCCACCAGACAAGTGAGTCCATTTTCTCCATCCTGCTAGCTCCTGGCACATATGTGGTGTGTTGCAAAGACCACTGCTCACCAAAGGAGGTGGCAGAAAGTGGACATAGCACATCATCAGCCATCACTTTCTGTCCTCCCTGCTGCTCTCCTTGTCGTCCCTCTGTACCTCCAGCAACAGGCTGGAGGATGTCCACAGCCTTTGGCACTGGGGGAAGAGTTGTTCTGGGCATCTCCTGACACCATTTTCTACAAAGATCAATACCAACATCGAAACCTGCCCAACTTTTTCCCATCTTCCTCAGAACAGAGCAGGATTACTCAAATAAGCTTATTCCAGAAGTCTGCAGAAGAGCATTACTAGCATCATATACACAAAGAAATGCATTGCTGTATGTGAAAGTACCAACATAATGATGGAAGCTTTTTGAGCTGCCCCACAGAATTCTTCAGTACGGATTTTTAGTCTTTGCTAACTTTCTAAAAACTTTCTTATGGGAGGCATCAGCAGGTTGTTTTGCTGGATTGGTATGCCAGTATGCAACAAAAATAACGAGAAGCAATTCAACACAACCCACAGAGGCATGACTGCAGGACTGGGCACGATCCAGACCTCTGTACTGGGACAGCAGGGCTGTGCTGGAGCAGCAGTGGCACCTGAGTGAGACAAGAACATATCCAGGTCAGCGTGGGTCAGGAAAAGGTTAAACAATGTGTGGGAAGAGGTGACCTGGAGACTGGAGGAGGAGGTTATTGCTCTGGGGCATGGCAGGAGCACTTCCAGCAGAAGCCCTTTAATGTGGTAAGAGACAGGAGCAGACCAAGGTCTCCCTCCACTTCTGCTGAGGAAAGGTTAAGGTAGGCACCAAACAGAAGAGATTCAGTTAATTAATTCCAAAAAATTAATTAACACTATGGCTTCATTGGAGCTTTCTGGGAGCACCAAAGCAGCCACATGATCCCTGTCATGCCACCGTTCTTCCTTGACAAGACGGCCTTTGCTGGCAACAGCAGACTTCTTGTCCACCAATGGCTTTGTCCTCAGAGATGCTTCCTGAGCTCAGAAAGGCATTGATTGATGTGGGCTTCAGGAGATGTCCCAGACTATGGATGCTGCATTGAACCGGAGGCACAACCCTTTCCCATCCAGTCCTGTATGTCTCCCAGTGAGAGCCCACAATGTCTTCTCTCCTAAAAGTGAGATAGACAGTTCTGCACATGATATAGCTTTCAAAAGCACTGTGCACGTCTGATTGCAAGGACCAGCCTGAGAGCAGATCTGGAGAGGGTGATTTATGAAACCCCCACAGGGGCAGAGAGTATTTGGGAAGCAGAAAGCTAAAAGCCATTATCTATACGCCTAATGCCTTTACTTAGGAGGCAGCTTCCCTTCTTCCGATGCTATTAGTTTCCAGGTAACACTGGGAGGAAGAGACCCCTTTTCACATGGGTAATTAATCAAAATACCCAAATAAGCATGTGAAAACACACAAAACATGAGCAAAAAAACCTCCTCCTGCATACACATCCCTGTTTTCTCCTTGCCCAGGAGTAAATGCCACCTTGGATCAGAGGGCAGATAGGGCAGTTATAACTAGAAGTCTTTTCTTCATGGGTAAACTAATTTTTTCTGATTCTGGTTTTCTCTTTAATGCTACCTTTGCATTAATGTAGGAACTACCTTTGCTAGCCTTTTGTTGGTAAGAGATAAGATGCGATGTATAGGAACAACCTAGAACTTGCAGGTTTTGGAGGGAGAGATGATATTTGAGTTAAAATTAATAAAGATGAGTAAGTGACTAAAAGGAGCAGCCTGCACTGTGGCGGCTTTTAGGTGGAGGATTTTGAACCATGATTGTTCTCTCAACAGCATCCATCTCTTCAGCCTTTGGTCTCCCCAACGAGTTCACCAGCAATGAAATTGTCTGAAGACACCCAATCCCAACATAGTGTATGTAGTCAGAGGAAAAGCTCTCCTTCAAAAGACCTAAATGTTTTGCTCTGGGGTTTCCACAAGTGATTTTCTGTGGCTGTATGCATGTGTCCTCTGCAGGCTCTGCAGCTCACCCATGGGGAAATGTTTGCAGTGGTGAGATGTCCAGTCTCGGTCCTGCACCTTCCCTACCCAAGGGCATGGTGCTTGACAGCAGGTTGTGCTGCACATGGCCGTGCCCAGAAATATCTGCTTTTGGTCCCAGGCAACAAATCCTAAAGTGCAAGTAACCCCTGTGAGACGAATAAAAACTGGTTGCAGGAAGATAGATAATTCACTAACTAGCACAGTGGTGGTTTTACATTAATAAGTAATAGCACATTAGCTGGTGGAGGAACTCTCTTCTACTTTAATGGAATGATATTGGTGTTTTAATAGGTAAAAAGCCCTACTTACTCAGGGAGGCTGCAGATGGAGGCTCCAGCTCCTTGCTTTCCCTCAGCTCAGAAGTTGTTTCTCCCTGACCTCAGTGGGAAGATATCATGACAGCATGAACACACGAACACTGTTGAGACTGCACCCAGGAACTTGCACATCCTTTTGGCTACCTTGTAGCTGTAGTTCATCGAAAGACAGAGTGGCACGTGCATGCGGGGGCAAGGGGATGCCAAAAGCTCACTTGCACACTTTAGGGCTGTCATTGGAAAAGCATGAGGAAACTGCAAGCTAGCATTGTCTGACACCAGCAGTCCTGGCTAGAAAGCTAGATTTGACACGTAGCCTTGCCAAAGCACTTGCGAGCACCGTTTAGCATCCTCACCAGCAGCACTGAACATTTCTATGGGACCCATGGCCAAAATTGGAAATGGAAGGAGTTTTCCACAGCATGTTATCTGGGGTGGACAAAACCCCCAGGCAGCCCAGTTTCCCACTCCGCTCTCTGTGAGATTCGTGTTTCTGCCTACCTCAATGGCACCCAATGGGACATGTGTGAGGACACACACCGGATGCCAACCTCACCGTCTCAGCCCACAGAAAACACTAATAAAATAAAATAAACTTAAAATGGCTACCCAGGCCCTGATTTCTAAGAGGAAAAATGCTCCTTTTCAGGCTAAAGGGCTTGAAAAATGAGGGTGGATCTATCAAGGTGTTCCAGGCTCCGAGGATAATTATAATGATCTTAATTCTCAATTCATGTTTTAATAATCAGCATTTAATGATGACTGGGAGCAAAAAGCTAACTGAAAATCATATGAATTGTGGTTGAAAAGTTATGGTACACGGCTGAACAATCTGGTTCCACTGACTTGCACTGTTTCTTGGGACAGCAGTAAATACTAACACAAAAACCTGGTGGTTTAGTTCAATTTTATGTGTCAGACCAGCTGCTGATTTTGATATCTGCGTCTATAAAGATTGTATCCCCTAAATCAAACATCTAAAAATAAGAAAGAGAAGACTAATGGAAATTTAGTAAAACCAAGACTTTTAGGGGAAATTATTTTTTTGAATGCTAAAATGTCTTATTGATGTTTTTCCCACTGCTGGAATAAGCTACAAAGGGGAGGCAGGAGGGAGCTGCTCCTTCCCCAGCTTACCCCCACGGTATAACCGGGATTTGCCAAAGACAGACCTCACTTACACAGACACAGTTTTGTTATTTATATAATGCACAATGGCAAAGAAAAATGCACAGCTGAGATTTATCCTCCCCTTTTAACATCTCATGTTAGCTCACAGGTACAGCAGCACTCCCGCGGTTGCTGTGCTGTGCGGTGCAGGGAGGACGGGCAGAGCCTTCTGAGGATAAATATTATTAAAAATACATCTGACATGCAATCTCTGCATCCAGAACTGAATCCAAACGTGCCAAAAGTTCAAGGATGCTCAGATCAGAGGTTTTGGTTCAGGCACGTCTCTGGAGACCTTAGAAACCCGTTTACTCTGCGAAGAGAAAAACAGGAAGCAGAGACCATTTCAGCCCCCGGGGCCTTTCCTCCAGCTGAGCTGGCATGGTCCGGCAGAGATTATTTCGGCTGCAGGCACAAACAGTGGGAACTTTCCTCTGCTCTTCTGTTACAGCTTCATCCGTGGAGTATTAACCCCCTGACAGGAGGCAGAGCCTGCTAGCAGGTTGTTTCCCAGCCAAGCTGGTGGAGACCAAGTGCCTGGATCAATGGTGTCTTGGGCTCATTGGGACTCGGAGGTAGCTTGCTTGGAGCATCCTTTCTGTGCTAAGCAAACGACTGGGTGGGTTTTTTTAAGCGGAGAATTCAGTCTTGGTTTGGTCTATCACTGGCTCTTGTGTCTTGTCTTACAGGTGGCTTTCATGTTCAGGTGGTTGGGGTTTATCAGAGGAAAACTCACAAAATAGAACAGCAAAGTCCTTTTCAAAAGCAAATTTGTAAAATCCGTACATTTGTCAAAGTTGCATGTGAAGTCCAGAAACCGCGGCACGCAACTTGGTTAGCTAATCATCAAAGCTGTGGTTGCAAACCCTTGCATCAGGCAGCTGAGTCACAAGATAAAGTGGGAGAATTGGGGATGAACAGCAAGAAAATCCACATTCTTGGCTTGGAGAGACACAGAGCATTTCTGGTTCCCTTCCTGGCTGCTGTCAAGGCTTTGCAAGTAAATAATCAGCGTGAATAATCTATGCATTTCACGTACACTACTCACGTAGAGTAGTTCTAATGTGGAGAGGGTTTAAGGGATTTTGAGAAAAACTGCTCAGAGCAGTTTCAAACAATCATTAGGTATTAATGTCACATTTGCAAATCCTAGTGTTTCCCTGATTTGAGCAGAACAACATTTTCTGCTTATTAAGGGTTTATCTTATTAAGGGTGTCAGCTGACAGCGGCGGCAGCGGCGGCAGCAGCGACAGCGACTTGAGGTGAGTGTGGGGGCAAGGGCGACATCGGGCTGTAACCAGGCGGTTTTTGTACTCTTGACCCCCCTGGAGCAGCAGCCCCGAGCTGCTTCCCCCCCACCCCGGACCCGGAGGTTCCCGGCAACGAATCAGGAGAGGAGGGGGCGTAGCCGGAGGCACCGCAGGTGATTTAAACGCACCACCCCCTGTTGATTGGGGGTGGTGATTGATTGGGTGATAAAAAGCCTCCTGGAGGGCAGGGACTAGTCCCTGGCCAGAGGGGAGAGGGAGAGTCAGCAGTGACCGGGTGTGTCCCAGGGCAGGAGAGGCCGCAGCAGTTTGCAGCTCGTTGGGGAGGGCGCTGACTCCCTCCCAGTGCACAAGGAGAGGAAGGTGCCAAGGAGCTGTGAACCAGGGGTGTCACCAACAGGTATTTCCCAGCTCAGTGAAAGAACAATGGTATCTACCCGGTGGAAGAAGACCAAAATGGATGTGGGAACCCAGACGGAGCTCCCACAGAAGGAGGCGATGGTGCAGGTTGCCGGCTGCAGGGAATGCTACAGAGTCTCTGTGGTGTCAGGGGGCTGCGTGCGCTGTGAGCAGGTAGATGATCTGCTCGGCCGAGCGGCACAGCTGCAAAGCCAGGTTGAAAGGCTTCAAGCTGAAGTAGAAAGGCTTAGGAGCATTAGGGAGGCTGAAATGGAGATAGACTGGTGGAGCCAGGCTTTGCCCTCCCTGCAATAAAAATGGGAGCACCTGCCGGAGAGCTCCCAGGATCGAGGGACCCCTGTACTCTGCCCCTCTCAGGTGGAAAACAATAACCTAGAGGAGAGGAGTGAGTGGAGGCAAGTCTATGGCCGTGGCAAAAGGCGAGTGCCCTCCTTGCCTACTTTGCCCACACAGGTGCCTCTGAGCAATAGATATGAAGCCCTAGTGGAATACAGCCGGTCCAATGGGGATGTGGTGGAGAGGCAACCTATATCAGAGGTCCCACCACAGTCAGAAAAACCTGACAGATGTATAGCTACCTCCTCCACAAGGAAGAAGAGAAGAGTTTTAGTGGTTGGAGACTCCTTCCTAAAGGGAACTGAGGGCCCAATATGCAGAGCTGACCCCCATCACAGGGAGGTCTGCAGTCTGCCTGGAGCCCGAATCAGGGATATCACCAGGCAACTCCCCAACCTGGTGAAGGCCACAGACTACTACCCCCTGCTGATCTTCCAGACAGGTGGGGAAGAAGCTGCATCCCGTAGTCTGAGGGGGATGAAGAAAGACTACAAGGCCCTAGGACGGTTGGTGAAAGAGTCTGGGGCACAAGTTGTTTTCTCTTCCCTCCTTCCATTTTCAGGTGATGACGTGGGATGGAATAGTAGGATTCTCTCTATAAATGCCTGGCTACGAGACTGGTGCTACAGGCAGGGCTTTGGGTTCTTTGATAATGGCTGGTTTTATAAGACACCAGGCGTGACCGTAATACATGGGAAAGGTTTATGTCGTAGGGGCAAAAGGGTTCTGGGACAGGAATTAGCAGGGCTCATTCGGAGAGCTTTAAACTAGATTCGAAGGGGGATGGGGTGGTAGCTGGGCTTGCACCACTGGGGCAACGCTCTAGTGTTGAGGTAGACCAGGAGGCCTCCCATCCCCCTGGGGTGAAATCGGTGTGCCCAGCTCGCTCCCTGAAATGCCTGTACACCAATGCGCGCAGCATGGGGAATAAACAGGAGGAGCTGGAAATCCGTGTTCGGTCGGGGGGCTATGATTTAGTGGCAATCACAGAGACTTGGTGGGACGCCTCGCATGACTGGAATGTGGTCATGGATGGCTATGTCCTGTTCAGGAAAGACAGGCCACTAAGGAGAGGTGGTGGAGTTGCTCTTTATGTGAGTGAGCAGCTAGAATGTATTGAGTTCTGTCCAGGGGCGGATCAGGAGCGAGTTGAGGGTTTGTGGGTGCAAATTAAGGGGCAGGCTGGCAGGGGTGATACTGTTGTGGGTGTCTATTACAGGCCACCGGATCAGGATGAGGAGGGTGATGAGGCCTTCTACAGGCAGCTGAGAGCAGTCTCGCAATTACAGGGCCTGGTTGTTGTGGGGGATTTCAACTACCCTGATATTTGCTGGGAGGCCTACTCAGCCAGCCATCCTCAGTCCAGGAGGTTCCTCCAGTGCATTGATGATAACTTTCTGATGCAAATGGTGGATGAGCCAACTAGGAGAGGAGCGCTGCTGGATCTTATCCTCACTAACAAGGAGGGTCTGGTTGAAGCGGTGAAGGTTGAGGGCAGCCTTGGTTGTAGCGACCATGAGATGGTAGAGTTCAGGATCTCTTGTGGCAGGAACAGAATAGCTAGCAGAATCACAACCCTGGACTTCAGGAGGGCCAACTTTGGCCTTTTCAAGCAATTGCTAGGGGAAATCCCATGGGACAGGGTACTAGAAGGTAAGGGGGCCCAAGATAGTTGGTTAGCATTCAAGGACTGCTTCTTCCGAGCTCAAGATCAGAGCATCCCAGCAGGTAGGAAGTCAAGGAAGGGTAGCAGGAGACCTGCATGGTTAAACAGGGAACTGCTGGGCAAACTCAAGTGGAAGAAGAGGGTGTACAGATCATGGAAGGAGGGGCTGGCCACTTGGGAGGAATATAAGTCTGTTGTCAGAGGATGTAGAGAGGCAACTAGGAAAGCTAAGGCCTCCTTGGAATTAAACCTTGCAAGAGAGGTCAAGGACAACAGAAAGGGCTTCTTCAAATACATTGCAGGTAAAGTCAACACTAGAGGCAATGTAGGCCCACTGATGAATGAGGTGGGGGCCCTGGAGATAGAGGATACAAAGAAGGCGGAGTTACTGAGTGCCTTCTTTGCCTCTGTCTATACTGCTGGAGGCTGTCCTGAGGAGCCCCGGACCCCTGAGGCCCCAGAAGAAGTCAGGATAGAGGAGGAATCTGTCTTGGTAGATGAGGGCTGGGTCAGGGACCAATTAAGCAATCTGGACCTCCATAAATCCATGGGCCCTGATGGGATGCACCCGCGGGTGCTGAGGGAGCTGGCGGAAGTCATTGCTAGGCCACTCTCCATCATCTTTGCTAAGTCGTGGGCAACGGGAGAGGTGCCTGAGGACTGGAGGAAAGCGAATGTCACTCCAGTCTTCAAAAAGGGCAAGAAGGAGGACCCGGGTAACTATAGACCGGTCAGCCTCACCCCCATCCCCGGAAAGGTGATGGAACAACTTGTTCTTGGTGCTGTCTCTAGGCACATCAAGGATAGGGGGATCATTAGGGGCACTCAGCATGGCTTCACCAAGGGGAAGTCATGCTTAACCAACTTGATAGCCTTTTATGAGGACGTAACCCGGTGGATAGATGATGGTAAAGCTGTGGATGTGGTCTATCTCGATTTCAGTAAAGCGTTTGACACGGTCTCCCACAGCATCCTCGCAGCTAAACTGAGGAAGTGTGGTCTGGATGATCTGGTAGTGAGGTGGATTGTGAACTGGCTGAAGGAAAGAAGCCAGAGAGTGGTGGTCAATGGGACTGAGTCCAGTTAGAGGCCTGTGTCTAGCGGAGTCCCACAAGGGTCAGTACTGGGACCAGTACTATTCAATATATTCATTAATGACTTGGATGAGGGAATAGAGTGCACTGTCAGCAAGTTTGCTGATGACACAAAACTGGGAGGAGTGGCTGACACACCAGAAGGCTGCGCAGCCATTCAGAGAGACCTGGACAGGCTGGAGAGTTGAGCGGGGAGAAATTTAATGAAATATAACAAGGGCAAGTGTAGAGTCCTGCATCTGGGCAAGAACAACCCCATGTACCAGTACAAGTTGGGGGCAGAGCTGTTGGAGAGCAGCGTAGGGGAAAGGGACCTGGGGGTCCTAATGGACAGCAGGATGACCATGAGCCAGCACTGTGCCCTTGTGGCCAAGAAGGCCAATGGCATCCTGGGGTGTATTAGAAGGGGTGTGGTTAGCAGGTCAAGAGAGGTTCTCCTCCCCCTCTACTCTGCCCTGGTGAGGCCACATCTGGAGTATTGTGTCCAGTTCTGGGCCCCTCAGTTCAAGAAGGACAGGGAACTGCTAGAGAGAGTCCAGCGCAGAGCCACGAAGGTGATTAAGGGAGTGGAACATCTCCCTTATGAGGAGAGGCTGAGGGAGCTGGGTCTCTTTAGCTTAGAGGAGACTGAGGGGTGACCTCATTAATGTTTATAAATATGTAAAGGGCAAGTGTCATGAGGATGGAGCCAGGCTCTTCTCAGTGACATCCCTTGACAGGACAAGGGGCAATGGGTGCAAGCTGGAACACAGGAGGTTCCATATAAATATGAGGAAAAACTTCTTTACGGTGAGGGTGACCGAACACTGGAACAGGCTGCCCAGAGAGGTTGTGGAGTCTCCTTCTCTGGAGACATTCAAAACCCGCCTGGACGCGTTCCTGTGTGATATGGTCTAGGCAATCCTGCTCCGGCAGGGGGATTGGACTAGATGATCTTTCGAGGTCCCTTCCAATCCCTAACATTCTGTGTGATTCTGTGATTCTGTGTTCTTCTTGCTGTAGCTGTAAAAACACCAGCGGCAGACACTAAATTGCAGGTAAATATGCCGCTGTGCTAGGGAATGGCCTCGTACCACACATAATTGAGGCAAACGCTTTGGAAAACCAGGAAGCCAGAAATTTGTCATTCATTCAATCTGCTTAACAAGGGTTGGTACAATTAGGGAAAATCAGAGCTGATTCATGGGCTATATATACTGTCCAGAAAAGAAGTAAATAGGTGCTGAATACATTTTATAATAAGTAGTTCAACCAAGTCTAATTTCAGAATTGTTCACACCACAATGGTGTGCTTTTATTCTTGCTCTGCTTTTGAGATACCAGACAGAGGATTTACTTCTTCTCCCACCCACTCCAGATAATATGCCAGGTACCGCTCATAATAACACATCTGCTAAATTTCCAGTGAACATTCCCATGTATGCAGAGCCCGTGTGTCTTACAGTTTCGTAATTTCAGGATTACATGTTTCCGAGACGCCTTTTTCAAATGTGAAATTTGAAGTGATGGTTTTAACCATTATTTTGTGTGTCTGAGCTGGTGGCCTGCATCCTCCTGACAAGCGGGGAGACAACCTACTCAAAGAAAATGGAAACCTTGGTAGGGAAAGGAAGTTAAATCCTCTTTAAGGAACTTCAGAGAAAGGTTTCCCAGGCTAAGTCCAGAATAACTTTGGGCTGTGATTTGGTAAGCAGTGTAAGACAAGCAGGGATTTAACTCCTATTTGTGTCTTCGTTAGCACTGCTATGCTGAATCAGTGTAATTAAGGATTTTAGTCCCTCCAAAAGTCTTGTCTTGTAGGCCACCTGGCTTTATGGCATGAGGCAGTCATGATGCAGCTGTGCTATGAAAGGCAAGGGAAGGTGTTTATCACGACTGAGACGAGCCACAGGCAGCACCAGAGCAGAGCTCAGCCTGCTCTGACCCCCATCACCTCCACCATGTGCACACACATGTGCACACACACTCCTGTGCCCCAGGCAAGGGGTGGCATCATGAGACATCAGTGCAGAGCAAGCAGTGCAGCCACCTCCAGGAGAACATTAGGTCCCAAACAGTTGTCCTGTGTTCCCCACAAAAAAACAACCTCGCTATGATTCTCTGATGTCTCATATGAGAGAAGTTTGCATCGTGGCCTCTTCCTCATGATGGGTATTCACTCCCTTTTGGCTGCATTTATTTGTCGAGGTATCAAAGCTAGCAAAAGCATGTAGCACAGGTAGTCAGCAGGAAGATCCCAACAGACCAAAGCTGTCAGTGCATGAGTGAGGTTTTAAGGCCGACTAACCCAGATCAGTGGTATCTCCTCTGCAAACCATCCTACCCCAGAACTTTTATCTGGGAACATGGCCTCACCTCTTTCAGGCTTATTTGCCAGGAATTCCCGAGAAAGGGTTGTGCTGCTGCAACGTGCCTGGAAAATCCCATATTTGTCCACATGAGGAAATCAGTCACTGAAGTATGGAAAACTGAGCCCAGGCTAAAAGTGATTTTACAGTATGCTTAACAATTTTTTTTTGGAGAAGCAGCACAACAGGTTCTTTATTTGACCCTTCCACCTGGCACCTCAAGAATTTCTGATTATGGAACAGTTCATTTTTTCATTTTACAGGAGTTTTAAACTGCAAACATCTTTCATTGCTGAATGGACTGTGGCCTCCCACAGGGCTTGAATCCAAGATCTTTCCAGAGCAATTATGGAGACCTTGCAATAGGGCTGTCAGCAGAATAATAGCCCAGACAAACTTTCCAATACTGACTTTCAGACCAGCATCACGGGGAACATCCTTGGCTAGCTTTTACTGTCGCTTTATAGACATGTTCTTTCTCATTTTTCCTCGTTGCACCCAAATTGTGTGTGAACTGTTGGATTTAACCTCACAATAAAAGCCAAGAACTGTGTATGGTATCCTCAGCTTCAGCAGATATTACCTCGATTTTCACCACAGAAAGATCTGCCTTTGACTGTTGCAGTCCCTGTTTGCTGCCTGAGAAGTGATTTGTCCCTACCCATGTGCTCTGACCTATGACTTCAATATCCTGAGAGCTTATGGGTGGAGGTTACCTTAATATCCACAGACATCCAGATAATTTTGGCATGAAGATCCCAGTTCATGTTTATTCTTAAAAATGCAACATGTAAATTTGCTGAAAAGTCATAGGTTTGAACCAGTATAAGCCTGTTGAAATCAATGAGGTTATCAGGATTTACAGCATGAGGGCTGGCTCCATCCTTGCTTGGTCTACAAAACTTCCCAGTTCAAGCAATCGGAAAGCAATGGGTTCTTCAGTTTTACTGTCTTGGAGCCAAACTTATTTAATATATTGAGGAATTACCTTGGCGTGAAATGCAGGAGGGAGCTAATGACATTACAGATGAGTCAGTGCCAGCCCAGCGGAAGGACACGCTGTCCTATGGCATCCAAAGTGGACCAAGCTCAAGGAAGGGCTATGGGCATGATCAAGAGGAAGCCTGGCCGATGCGAGGAAACTAAGCTTGTTTTAGCCTAGTAAATCACAAAGAGTGGGGATGATAGTGATCTCCATTAGTGCAGCAAACATCAGGGAGGAGGATGATCAAGCCAGGGGATGGTAGGGCTGATGTCAGTGGTTGTGCTGCAAGAGCAAATGGGATGCTCTGCTCAGGAACGGCTTCAGACTGAAAACGAAAAGGCAATTCTGGCCCGTTAGAGCAGGGACGGTCTGTAAAATCTCCCAGGGGGAGCAGAGCAGGGAAAAATGCCAGTGAGTTTGAAGACAGGATTGGATTTGACTGTGAAAGGGTGGGAGGGAGACGGCGAGTGGCAATGATGTCCCTGCCCATCCTCTGCTTCTCACATGGCCGCTTGAACCCGCTGTCATGGACTGCTCTGCCCACGGGGTGCTCACAGCCCTTTCCACGTAGCATTCAACCCTGATAAAAATCCAATCCATTCTGCTGTTGCTTTGGCATTTATACCCTCACCCACTGGCTGCTGGGCTGCACTGAGGAACCGCATCTCCAGGCGTGCAGCGCAAACTGGGTTCAGACCAGTAGCACTGGAGCGAGCAGCCGTGTTGTGGTGCCAGTGCCCTGCATCATCCAGCTCCCATGAATCCACCTCCTTTTTCAGTAGTGTGGACCTAGGTTAGTACAGCTTTTACATGAACAACCTCTTTTTTTTCCTCTAGATGTACTGACTTTTAATTTATTAGCATTAACTAATAAAAAATCTGAAGCTATGTATCAAACAGCTGTGCATCTAACTGAGCAGGCAACAACAGATTATTTTTATTTTTTTCTTTCTTTAAATGAGAAAAGCCTCTTGTCAGGCCCTCCTAGAGCATAGGGAAGATGATAAGCTAAATAAAAGTTAAATCAATGTCAAGAAAACAAGCCTACAGATAATGGAGTCCACAAAGAGGTCCTGGGGAGAGAGCAGCACTTATCTCATAGGTCAGGTAGAGCTTGTGTTTCAACATTAAACACTTAGCTATATTAAAACCAACCCTTGTTTCCACTGAAGTCATTACTAGATATTCACAATTGATAAATACCTTATTAAAATGGGATGCTATTAAAATGATCTACAGCAAAGATCGAAGCACACAGATTTTCACTCAACAAATGCCTGGAAATATTTAGCATGTGTTTTTCTCTACTTAACTACTTATAAAATTTGGACGTGTCACAAAGCATGTTTACACTTAATATGATGCCTACAGGAAAGCGGGAGAGGGGCTTTTTACAAGAGCAAGTAGTGACAGGACAAGGGGGAATGGTTTTAAACTGAAAGAGGGTAGATTCAGATTAGATATTAGGAAGGAATTCTCTACTGTGAGGGTGGTGAGACACTGGAACAGGTTGCCCAGAGAAGTTGTGGCTGCCCCCTCCCTGGCAGTGTTTAAGGCCAGGTTGGATGAGGCTTTGAGCAACTTGGTCTAGAGGAAAGGTGTCCCTGCCTGTGGCAGGGGGGTTGGAACTAGATGATCTTTAAGGTCCCTTCCAACCCAAACCATTCTATGATTCTATGATTCTATGATGCCAGTATCACCTGATGCAGTCCTTCTCTAAATGGACATTTGCAATAGACTGGGCAATCACTATGATGAGATATTAGATGAGCAATAGCTGCCCATAAGCAACTACACAGTGTAAATCCAGCAGGTTGGGCTGAACAGACTACTGTGGGCTGAGGGATACGGTACCCATGCCGTGTTCTTACTAGCAGTATTACCGAGCATTATATGGGCATGTCAAGGAGAAAAAAGACTTATTTCAGCCTGTGTTTTAAATACAAAAGCAAGTGGAATTGCTTTAAATTTGGTCCTGATGTAGGAAATCTGGTTTGTAACTGAAAACAAATGAGTACAGAGATGCCAAACAGACATGGTTTAGTGGTGGACTTGGCAGTGCAAGGTTAAAGGTTGGACTTGATGATCTTAAAGGTCCTTTCCAACCAAAATGATTCTATGATTCCTGGTGTATCACTCTGGCATTAGCCAGGATGAGGAGGAGAGTTGAGGCAACCTGGAGAAGGCTCATTTTCTCTGAGCCTAATTATTTGGAGTCAGCTTAGACAGGAGCTCTTCCTGGCTTCTCACACTTTCCCTCCCTACAGTATATTGGACATGCTAGGCTCCAGCCTGGCCAAAAATGTCATGGCCCTGGCTCATGTATGTATTTATTGTATAAGCTGGAACATGCTGTTGTGGCACATGAAGCTGTGACTCCCCGGGAGCTCCTCCCAGGCCTTGGGAGGATGCTGGAGGGAGGCTGGCATGGTCATCAAGCCAGCCGGCTCCCTGCAAACCAGTAGCATGAGGGTTTTAGGTGGGGAGACTCACAGGCAGAGACAGGCGCTGCTTTCTCTTGTCTGAAGATCTTCTCCTTCCTTCCTCCCTTCCTGAGACAGACAAAAGTAGGTAGAATGCTAGGGCCAGTTCTCTGCATGGGGGATCATTTCTGACTCGCTTCTGCTTCGAGACTCCCGTGCAAGTGACAGTCCTGGGTATTACTAGACTTCATTTTGTATAGGGTAATTAAACTGCTGACTTGTTAATATGAAAATCTTGTTACCTTCTTTCTACAGAAAAAGTCTGGATTTTAAAGGGATCTGCTTCTCTACTTAACAAGCACACTCAATAGTTAAGATTTCACTTTAAACATGCTAGGGATTAATAGTTCAGAGTAACATTTCTGTTATGCCCAGTCACAGAGGATGAGGAAGCCCTTCAGCAGCAATGCCACTGTAGGGAAACTAAAGAACAGAGGCTTGTTACTGGCATTATCCAAAGAGTAACACAGCCCAGAATATCCTGAGTTTGGTATAATCAGCCTAAACACACAAGAGTGATAATGAGAACTACAAGAATCTGAACACAAACGCATGTTAATCAACTTGGCTTCAAAAAATATAAGGCAACAGAAATTAACCCTTGGGAATAAATTCCTTGCTCGAAGTCACTTTGAATTGCCTACAGACCCAGAGACGAACATGGCCAAGGTATTTTTTAAAGGCCAGATTAACATGGACTCCAAAAACTGAACACAGGTCTGATGGCATTCAGTGCAGATGAGAAACCTGCTTGATGAATAAAGAGGAGGAGAAAATCGCAGATGAAACCCAACATCTTCCTCAGGTGGACAATGCTCTCGGCACAGCAGCGTGTGCCTATTTTCTGGCGCTGTTATTTTTGGACGCAGCCCCACCCTCTCCCCTGGAACTGACTCACCTCTGCAGGAAAGCCTCTTCCCCACCCGTGCAGTTGTCTTCATTTTCCTTCCACGGCTCCTGATTTCCTTCTAGGGAAAATCCTTGCATCAAACCTCTCACACAAACAGTTTTAGAGCATGACCGCTGAGACTGTTTTTACAGGGAGAAACCTGAGCCAAAGAAAACAATAAATGCTTGAACTCTGTCCTGTTAATCAGATCTCAAAGCATGATTATAATGAATCTCATAAACCCCAACAAATTAATTCCTCTTATCCTCACTTTGTGTACATGGAAGTTCAGGCATAAACAATTCAAATTATTTTCCCCAAATTCATGCTGTCTGGCAGGGCCAGGAATTGATTTTAGATCTAGAGATTTGTAGGCAGCCCAAGCTGGAAAAGATGAGTTTTCGATCAACATCAGATCAGAAGCTGGTCCGGGATGTCCCTTCCCAGAGCTGTCACTTAGATTGTACCAGGAGATAAAGTAGGGCAGGAACCCTCTGAGCACAGAGGAGACAAAAACCTTTCTCTCAGAAACACCATAGTTACTCCTTCTCCAAAGAAAAACTGTTCTTTCCAATAGGAGACAAAAAGTGGTGATTCAGAAAGCAAACAGCCTGATAGGACCAGGTGTCCATAAAGCAGAGGCTGTTCAGAAGCTCCAGGGACTTTTTGCAGAAGATCCTCATGGTGAACCTTTCCTTCAAATTCTCACATAAATTTTGTCTTAAAAATAACAGGCAATTGAAAAAAAAAAGCAAGCATTTTAGTATTCATTTTAAATCTTTAAAAAATAAGGGGAGAGTGAAGATGTTTCGTTACAGCTTGGCAGTCTGGTGAACCTGTGGGTGCCCAGGGGTGTGTGTCTGGTGACAAAATCTGCTGGGAATGGGAGATGTAGTCATGCCCTCTCCTGGGTTTTTTGTGTTTGATTTTTGCCTCTTCGCCTTCCTGTTGAGCTAACATCCTCCCAGGTGATGCAAGAACTTCTTGTACCTTGCAAAGGTCTACAGTGAACTGCCTTTTGATAAATGTTTCATTTTAGCAGACCCATCTCCCTCAGTCCTGGGCATGCTGCAGCATCCAAGAGGAGGGCCAAGTGTTCAGCATTGTTCCTCCCTGAGCAGCACCACCAGGTATCAACCACCGTGGCCAGAAAAGCCTTCCCTATTTGATCAGAAAACCATAACAACAATGAAAACTACAATTTCCTGGCTAAAATTCAGACATGAAATTTGTGTGTAAATGAGGCCTTGCAGGGTCATCTCACAGTCTGGATCACGTTTCTCTGCCCACTCTTTCTCATCTGAAGTTTTTAATGGCTTAAATATGTAAGTGTTCGGAGCAGTCACAGTTTGCATCTTGGAAGAGGCTGCCCAGGGAAATGGTGGAGTCATCATCCCTGGAGGTATTTAAAAGATGTGTAGATGTGTTGCTTAGGGATATGGCTTAGTGGTGGACTTGGCAGTGCTGGGTTAACAGTTGGACTTGATGATCTTAAAGGTCCTTTGCAACCAAAACTATTCTATGATTCTATGTGTTTTAGAATAAATAGGAAATGAGAAGACTTGAGCAGCAGCGAGGTTGCCATAGCAATTGTTTGTTGGAGAAGAGAAATTGCAACAACAAAACCCTGGAGAACATGTCACTGTGCCTCTACCTTTTGCATCACGCCCGCCTGGACTTCGGAGACGACAGGTTGCATGGGAGACAAGAGCACCTTTGGCCTCCCTGCCGCTCTTCAGCGGGCATTTCGGGGAACCTACCTGGAGGCACAGCGGAGGCAGCGAACTCATCTGTTCAGCCTGAAGTTTCGCCGAGTGACACGCGCGGGAACTTTGCACACACGTTAAATCATGCATGAGTCATCAAGTGATCCCATCATTATATCAGTGCAAGTGCTTACTTATAAATCATAGATGAATCATAAGGCATTAGTTTGACTCTGTAAACCATAGAGTATCAATCATATGTTTTGTCTCAGATTAAAGCCTGCAATCACTTTGAAAACAAGCTGATCTCTGGTGTAGGAAGGTTGTCTGCAGGGTGCTCTTGTGCTACTCAGCTGAACGTTGATGGGCCACTACCCTGAGAAGTAGCTAAATGGAAAATAAATCCATGTGCAATTTGGGAGATTTACTTTCACTTACATGAGAATATCTCTGAGAACCAAACACCAGATACATCAGCACAGCACTACTTGTACCGCTGTTATCTGAGCAACGCAATGATAAGTTGACAGCATTTGTAGAGAGTTTTGCATTTGTGGGTTTACATTTGATGCTTTATGTATTTCATTTGCTTACACCTGGCACCAGCCTCTAATGGCTGATGTGCATTATTATTCTCATCTTACAAAGGGAGGGACAGGGACAGAATGTAAATGGGGGCCAAGGTGAGACAGACACAGCAGAGATGGAAACAGATCTTGTTACAGGCTCCGTTTGACACAGACCTTGCCTAATAGTATAAACTGACGGTTGTTTTGCTGCCATTACAGCAGATGCTGCTGGCACCTCCTAGATGTGAGGGTCATACCATGTCTGAGCATCAGTGTTTCAGTGACAACGTTCAGAGTCACCCATGGGACATTTATATTCACATGTCAACATCACTAGCCCAGGAAATAATGCTTGCATAAACAGTCTAAAAATGCTGCTTGGGAAATCTTTACCTTCATAGGACACCCTTCTCCAAATCTAAGAGCAAGGTGACCATTGTGCCTTAGGAAAAGGGATGGAGTGGCAGAGCAGTATCTCGCTGGTCACTAGACCAGCAGCCGGCTGCACTGGATGTCAGAGAGCCCTTGCAGAACAGCTCTGCTCTTCTCCACCAGACAGGGCACGGTGCTTCTAGAGGAAGGATTTAAAGGGTCGCTTCATGACTGTGTCTGTGCTAGACTATTCTGAAGCACGAATGGCTAAGCTGTACCCACAAAATATACACAGGTGGTGGAACATCCATACCTCATCGGGCATAGCTGGCCCCAAATGATCTTTTCTTTTCAAATAGTTGCCATCATTTTGTCAGGCAGAACTGATCTTGTCTTGGAGCAGGAGGGTGGACCAGAAAGCATCCTGAGTTCCCTTCAAGCTGTATTTTTTCATGGTCCATTTTCTGAATAAAATCAAATCCATATCATCATTTCTGGTCCCTGCTTTTAACTATTAGAGCTTATGAAGTTGAACAAACTGCTCTGATACTTCTTCAAGACAGCAAATGCCAGAGATCCTGTTGTGTGAGGTAGTCACCAAAAACTGTGGAAGAACACCAAAACCGCTTTCCTACAACAAACCTATGAGACACTCAGTGTAGAATCTGGTGTCCAACAGTAGTTGGTAACACCAAAGTCAGAGGGAGATGCAAAGTAGCACTTGGCATAAATTAATTCCCAACATATCACACAGTGTTGACCATGAGTTAATATCATTTACTTTCAGAAAAAAAGGCAGCTGTAGGATTATTTACATCCACTTGCCCGATAGCTTTACATTGAACATAGCTTCCTCAGAACTGCTTGGCGGTTGCTGAGCATTCATTTTTCAAATGCACAAAGATCTTCTTGCTGTTTAAAATAAAAAACAGCTTGTCATAAAGAAATGGAAATCTGGGAC
Organism: Nyctibius grandis; assembly: GCF_013368605.1. Taxonomy (NCBI): domain Eukaryota; kingdom Metazoa; phylum Chordata; class Aves; order Nyctibiiformes; family Nyctibiidae; genus Nyctibius; species Nyctibius grandis. The sequence continues at coordinate 115,911,090 of NC_090658.1, read as the reverse complement.
CTTTTAGATATTCCCAAGGCAGTTTCCAAGACAGGATATGAAAAGCTAAGGCTGCACATAAGAACCTGCATTAACTGAATGCTCGTGTTAGTGAAGGTTAGAGAGGGAATAGCCACCTATTGAAATAGGTGAATAGCCACCAAAGACAAGAGGAAGTCTTGAGGTGGGAATTTGTTTCAACTGCTTGGACCAGCTCATGAGAAAACCACCCCATGCTGGGGAGTGCTTAGCCCTGACGCTTTCCCCGAGGCTGCTCCTTGGCACAGTATCTGTGTTGTTCTCCTTGTAGGGAAAAACAGCTCACCCACTCACTGATACAAACCTTCGTGGTTACCAGGTGCACCAAGAAGTGAAGATCAGTGCAATAAATCCTACGTGTTTGCCACGATTTGGAAATGAAAGACCTCTCAGTCTGCAGAGCACATTTCTGCACAGCCTTCCTTCTGCAGCTTGAAAACATTATGTATGCTCTGCACCTTGCTACCTCAGCACCGTAACAGTGCCATCAGACGAAGCTACCTCCCTTAAATAATGTACTGGATACCAAGGAACACAAATCATCCTGCATGAGGAAATTTAGTTTGCTTTAAATAAGCTCAGCTACCAATTCCAAATTCTTTTTGCCTATTGACATGTTCAATAAAAAATATTTATATAGTGTTATCCTTTGGTGGATTTGAGCTGCACGTTCGGCTCTCTCACTGACTGTGCTTCAATACACAAATGAAAGCTTTCTGTTTTTCTGTGTTCCTGCCTTTTAGCTTGGTCAAAGATCACTGCACTTGCCTGACAGCAGAGCACTTCTTCTGAAACCCAAGTCAGCGCCCACGTGTGCTGGCTGGCTGTCAGAGTTTGCACTAAAGCCCCTGGTTTCAGAGATGTAAATTCAGGCTTGATATCAGCCAAGCACCATTTCTAAAGCAGTTTCCAAATCCTCCATGCTAAGGAGCTACTACTCTCTTATGAAAAGCTTTACCAAGCAAAGACAGGTCTGCTCATGGGTCAGTTCCCTCCTCTTGTTTTATTGCAGATATTTACCTGAAAATAAGCAGCTTTGTTCATGAAAGATCATATATTCCTTGATGCATTCCCCCACTAAAATCCAGGTTGTCTCTAGTATGATACGCAGAATTCGTAGGCTACATTAAGGGGATCAGAAAAAATGCCTTGTTTTTTGGAAGTCTTCGGTACAACAAGCTAAGAGTGGGGAGAATCATAGAATGGTTTGGGTTGGAAGGAACCTTGAAGATCATCTAGTTCCAATCCCCTCTGCCATGGGCAGGAACACCTTTCAACTGCACCAGGTTGCTCAAAGACCCATCCAACCTGGCCTCAAACAGTTCCAGGAAGGGGGCATAAGTTTATATTGTCTCAGCACAGCTATTTTCTACTGGACATCTTTTAGATTTGTCAGCAGGAGATTACAAAATTAATTTCATTTCTTAGCATCCTTCTTCAAGGTTATACATTCACTGAGACTCTTAAAAATTAAATTTTTTCCCTACCCCAGGCAGAAGGACTACTGGTGACCAAAACAAACTCCTGATCAGGCCCAGCACTCTCCCAGACAGCATCAGAGAGAGAATCTAGGACAAAATCTGTGCAACATATGATCCATGAGGTGACTTGCTCAGCCCTGCAGCAGCTGAGGAGCAGTGGGAGACATGCAGGCCCCCTCCAAAGGCCACGAGGAGCAGTCAAGTGGCCCATCAGGCTGCAGGGACCCAAAGTCAGGCTTCTGGCCAGTGACAACATGCTCACTGTTTTCCTGGCCAAGCAGTATATATGGACTCCTGGCCAGTGGCCAAGCTGTCTCCATTTCATTTTGCCCAGCCCAAGGGACAAGTAAGTGGGAAGCTGGATGTTGTCTTGGCTGGAGAGTGATGGAGGGTAGTTATTGCAGTCATGGGGGGTCAGGGACATGGAGGGCTCCAGGGGTGCAAGTTCGAGGTCAAGTAGGAGATGTGAGAGGTGTTGCGGTGTAGAAGTCTAAGATGTCTAAGACAGATGGCAGAGGTAAGGAACATGGAGGAACCTGGGATCTTGTGAAGAAGAGGGAGGGGAAATTGAGGTGTAAACATCATGGGTGCAGTGAGTTGTGGGCCAGTAGTGATGTTTGGTGGTCTCTAAAAGCCAACATGCCCATGTGAGCTGGGTTCCTCAGGGCTGCCTCTCCAGGCTTCAGGAAATCAGCTTCACCTCAGGGAGCACCTTCACTGTTTGCCTTTGTAAACGCCAGACCCACTAAACAGCAGGGTGTGGGATCAGCACAGCCTGCACAGGTTACTTGTATCCTGTTCAGATTGGGCAGCATTTATGCTTTCCACTGTTTTCTAATGAGTGAGTTTTCTATTCCTCGTGGTTGCAGGCAGAATTTTCCAGATTGGGATTGGGTATCACAAGGCCCATCCAAACACATAGCCTCAAGTTCTCATTTCACCATGGAGTATAATTAAAAGTGAAACTCTCTTCTTTCTTATGAGCATGCACTTCTTGTGAGCCTCATGGGTTAGGAGTTTATCTCCTCAAACACATCTGAGCAGGCCTACAGAAGGAAAGCGATGGTGATAACTGGTTTCTGCAGCAGCTTCCTCAGCTTTGACTGTGCTTGGGCTCCAGTTCTGCACTGGCAGATCAGCTCTGGAGCAGAAAGCCCCTGACTCCATCAAGACATAGCACAGCCATACACACCAGCCGGGTCAGACTGCTGGAGCAGAGGGTTACCTATTGCATTACAGTCTCGGTGCAGCTAAGCAAAGCTAGCCCACTGCTCACCACAGGAACAGAAGTCCTACAGATTATCACCAAATGACACATTTGGCATTCATTGCATTATTATATTCTTTAAAATGATGTTATTATTACAGGAAAAATATCAGAACCACTTTCTCTTAGCAATGACTTCTTTGTTTCTGTATTCGTGCTCATTAGCAAATTTCTTATATCAGAATGTGATGCTGGCTGGAACATAAACTCTCATGTAGGCAAATAGGATTTCATAAGCCAATATGATTCATTACCACCACCAGATAATGGAATTACCTATTCAAAGACCTCTGAACTATTCACTACTCACTGAAGGTGAACTATTACATTTATTAACAAGAGGTATTTGTATGAGACAACTTCTCCACATTCTCTACAGGCTACTTAAACAGAAGCAATCAACTAGGAGGGTTGCAACCAGCTCCAAAAAGGAGAAAAGTAAAGTAATTGTTATAGGTGACTCCCTGCTAAGGGGAACTGAGGGCCCCATATGCAGGCCAGACCCAAATCACAGGGAAGTCTGCTGCCTCCCTGGGGCTCGGGTAAGGGATGTTGCCAGGAGGATTCCTCAACTGGTGAGGCCCTCTGACTACTACCCACTATTAGTATTCCAGATGGGTAGGGATGAGATTGAAGAGAGAAGTCCCAGGGCAGTCAAAAGGGACTTCAGGGCCCTGGGGCGTTTGGTGAAGGGGGTAGGTACACAGGTTATATTCTCTTCAATTCCTTCGCTGTTTGGTGAAAATAGGGAAAGGACTATGAAAATACAACAAATTAATACGTGGCTAAGAAACTGGTGCCGTAGGTGGGATTTTGTGTTCTTTGACCATGGGGTGGCTTTCATGGCACCGGGCCTGTTTATGCCGGATGGGGAACAGCTGAGTCAGAAGGGGAAAAGGGTTATGGCCCAGAATTTGACAGGGCTGGTTAAAAGGTCTTTAAACTAGGTTCGATGGGGGAGGGGGATAAGACCAAGGCAGCCACAAATGAACCTAGGGGTGACAGGCCTGCGTCGGGGGCAAGGCCGCTAGCCCAGCTGAAGCGCATTTACACCAATGCACACAGTATGGGCAACAAACAGGAAGAGCTAGAAGCCAGTGTACAGCAGGAAGGTTATGATGTGGTTGCCATCACAGAAACGTGGTGGGATGACTCTCATGACTGGAGTGATGCTATGGATGGCTATAAGCTCTTTAAGAGGGACAGGTGAAGCAGGAGAGGTGGTGGGGTAGCGTTGTATGTTAGGGAGTGCTTGGACTGTGTTGAAATTGAGGAAGATGGTGAGGATGACAAGGTTGAATGTTTATGGGTGAAGATCAGGGGGAAGGTCGGCAGGGCGGACATTACGGTGGGAGTCTGTTATAGACCACCCAACCAGGATGAGCAGGCGGACGAGGCGTTTTACAAGCGGCTGTCGGAAGCCACCCGGTCGCCGGCCCTTGCACTCGTGGGCGACTTCAACTTGCCGGATGTCTGCTGGAAATTCAACATGGCAGAGAGGAAGCAATCTAGGAGGTTCCTCGAATGTGTGGAGGACAACTTCCTCATGCAAGTGGTAAATGAGCCCACTAGAGGAGGGGCCCTGCTTGACCTGTTGTTTGTGAACAGAGAAGGACTAGTGGGAGATGTGTGGGTCGGTGGCTGTCTTGGGAATAGCGACCATGAAATGTTAGATTTTTCGATAGTGGGGGAAGTAAGGAGGGGCAAGAGCAGAACTTCTGCCTTAGATTTCCAGCGGGCAGACTTTAGCCTGTTTAAGAGGTTGGTGGACCGAGTCCCTTGGGAGTCGGTCCTGAAGGGCAAAGGAGTCCAGGAAGGCTGGACATGCTTCAAAAGGGAATTGCTAAATATTCAGGAGCAGGCTGTCCCAGTCTGTAGGAAGACAAGCCGTTGGGAAAAAAGACGGGCCTGGTTAAACAGAGAACTTAGGCTAGGACTTAAGGAAAAAAAGAGAGCCTATTTGCTCTGGAAGAAGGGTCAGGTAACTTGGGAGGTCTATAGGGATGTTGCCAGGTCATGTAGGGATTAGAAGGGCCAAAGCTCAATTAGAGCTTGATTTGGCTGCTACAGTCAAAGATAACAAAAAAAGCTTTTACAAATACATCAGCAGCAAAAGAAGGGTCAAAGAGAGCCTCCACCACTTGCTGAATGAGGAGGGTAGTGTAGTGTCAGGGGATGAGGAAAAGGCAAAAGTGCTCAATGCCTTCTTTGCCTCGGTCTTTAATGTCACGACCAGTTGTCCTCAGGAGACTCGGCCCCCAGAGCCTGAAGTTAGGGACGGGGGGCTGTGTGAACCCCCCGTAATCCAGGAGGAGACAGTTAGTGACCTGCTGTGCCAGTTGGACACCCACAAGGCTATGGGCCCGGATGGGATTCACCCCAGAGTAATGAAGGAACTGGCAAAGGAACTTGCCAAACCACTCTCTATTATCTACCGGCAGTCCTGGTAAACTGGAGAAGTTCCAGCTGACTGGAAATTAGCAAATGTAACGCCCATCTACAAGAAGGGTCAGAAGGATGATCCAGGGAACTATATGCCTGTCAGCCTGACCTCGGTGCCAGGCAAGGTGATGGAACAGATCATCCTGAGTGCCATTACACGGCACATGCAGGACAATTGGGGCATCGGGGCCAGCCAACATGGATTCATGAAAGGCAGGCCCTGCTTGACCTACCTGATCTCCTTCTATGACAAAGTGACCCACTTAGTAGATGAGGGCAGGGCTGTGGATGTAGTCTATCTAGACTTCAGTAAGGCATTTGACACTGTCTCCCACAGCATCCTCCTAGACAAACTGGCTGCCCGGGGCTTGGATGGGTGGACTCTTGGATGGGTTAAAAACTGGCTGGATGGCCGAGCCCAGAGAGTGGTGGTGAATGGGGCAAAGTCCAACTGGCGGCCGGTCACTAGCGGTGTTCCCCGGGGCTCAGTTCTGGGGCCGGTGCTGTTCAATATCTTTATAGATGATCTAGACGTAGGGACTGAGTGCACCCTCAGTAAATTTGCAGATGACACCAAGCTGGGTGGGAGTGTCGATCTGCTGGAGGGTAGGAAGGCCCTACAGAGGGATCTGGACAGGTTAGATAGATGGGCCGATACCAACGGCATGAGGTTCAACAAGAACAAGTGCCGGGTCTTACACTTCAGCCACAACAACCCCCTGCAGCGCTACAGGCTGGGGGAAGAGTGGTTAGAAAGCGGCCTGGCAGAAAGAGACCTGGGGGTGCTGATCGACAGCCAGCTAAACATGAGCCAGCAGTGTGCCCAGGTGGCCAAGAAGGCCAATGGCGTCCTGGCCTCTATTAAGGATAGTGTAGCCAGCCGGTCTAGGGAAGTGATCGTCCCTCTGTACTCGGCACTGGTGAGGCCACACCTTGACTACTGTGTCCAGTTGTGGGCCCCGCACTTCAAGAAAGATGTTGAGGTGTTGGAGCGAGTCCAGAGGAGGGCGACCAAGCTGGTGAAGGGTCTGGAGGGTCTGACCTACGAGGAATGGCTGAGGGAGCTGGGGTTGTTTAGCCTGGAGAAGAGGAGGCTCCGAGGTGACCTTATTGCAGTCTACAACTACCTGAAGGGAGGTTGTAGTGGAGTGGGAGTCAGCCTCTTCTCCCGGGCAACTAGCGATAGGACAAGAGGACATAGCCTCAAGCTTCGCCAGGGGAGGTTCAGGTTGGACATTAGGAAGCATTTCTTCTCAGAAAGGTTCATTAGACATTGGAATGGGCTGCCCAGGGAGGTGCATGGAGTCACCATCTCTGGATGTGTTTAAGAAAAGACTGGACATGGCACTTAGTGCCATGGTCTAGTTGACAGTGTGGTGTCAGGGCAACAGCTGGACTCGATGATCCCAGAGGTCTCTTCCAACCTGACTGATTCTGTGATTCTGTAATTCAAGAGGGCATAAAGGCACTACAGTGTGCGTCAGCCTGTGTAAAGAGAATTAGACACATCAAGAGAAAATTAAAGGACTTAACCTCTCCAATTTTGGCTCCAAAGGGAAACACTGAAAACTTCCTTTTCTCTGTACTGTCACTAGAAGGTTCCTAGGGGGGCTTGTGCCAACACACAGGCTCCTGGGATGGAAGCAGTCCTGAGCAGATGCATGCTCTTCACTCAGTCCCAAGCAGGCATGGACAAAAAAACAGGAGCCTTGGTGATAAGTGCTTCTTCAACTGTGAGTTAATGCTGGCTCGTATCATTGCTGGCACATGTCAGCAAGGGCATGGGTACAGGTGGCATCGCCTGTTTCCTTTGCTCTTCTGGAACCACCTCCAAGCTCCCTCCAGCATCATCTTTAACCTTCCTGATGAAATTTTTCCCTTCTCATTGCAAAAGCAGCGTGGTGTGCAGCACTGCCAGCACTGGGAACACCACTGTCCCAGGGATTTCCCAGGCATCTGCCCCTTCATTGGTCAAATGCATACTCAGGAATCAGCTTGCAATAATTTAATGTACATTCAAATCTTCTTCTGCTGGGTGCCCTTAGATTAGGACAGGTCTTCAAGAATGGCGCCAGAAGAGCCCCAACAAGCAGGCACAAACATCTCATGGTTATCACTTTCTCTGCAAACAGTTAAATGCCAGATCTCTAGAGGTCTCTTGTTTTGTACACTTTGCTATTTCATCCCATGGTGATGTTCTGCTACAGGAAGCACAGCCTGTGTAATGCGTAATACCCCAAGTAATTGATATATGTGTGTTCTCCTATGGAGAGCAGACAAGTTTCACTTTGTCTCATGCGCCCTAACAATCCTCACTCTCCCTGGGTAAGTCTGCAAGCTAGTCTCCTCATAAACTTCCTGAGAAGGAAGGGCCTTGCATGAGCAAATCATCATTAAAGGACATAAAAAAACAAGGTAGGAAGAGGCAGGCAGTATTCTCGGACATGGAAGATTACCAGTGAAGTCCCACAGGGCTTAGATCATATGAATCATATGGATCATATGACGACATCTTCATAAATGATCTAGAAAAGTGAGGAACAGAGATTGCTGATGATGTGAACCGATTCAGAGCATTAAAACCGAAAGCTGTCTGCAGACAGTTGTAAGGCGATCTTGCAATAGTAAGTGGCTGGATGATAAAAAGACAGGTGAAATGTGATATTGGTATATGTGGAATAATGCATACTGGAAAGACAATTGTAACTCCATGTATGCAGTCGTGGGCTCTGACCTGGTTGTTACCACTCAGGAAAGACATCTTAGATAGGTCTGTTAAACTGTCTACTGAATGTTTAGGAGCAGTTTTAAAAGGCTAATTTGAATATTAATATTAGGAAATGTTAAAAAAGAAATTGAGAACAAACCAGAAAATATTATATTGGTGGTATGCCTGCATCTTACCATATATGTCTACAGTGTGTAGCATTGGCATCTCTTTCCAAAGCGACACAGTAGTAGTAGAAAAAGCACAAAGACAGGAGGCAAGAGTGATCTTTCTGTGTAGGGAACAACCTGACAGAGAGAGGGAATCTTCAACCTAACTAAGAGAGGACTTTGAGGAATACATGTTAGGGTTTATAAAATCATGAGGCACATAGGGAAGATTAACAGGGAATAATTATTCAATTTCTCATAATAAAAAAAAAGCTAGGGGACCTCGCCTAAAACTTTCTAGTGGCAGGTTTGAAAACAAGAGGTGTACACAGTGCGTCATTAAACCAGGGAACTCACTGACACATGATATCGGTGGATGTCACAACTCTATGTGTCCAAACAGTGAATGGAAAAAAATGATGGAAGAGAGAATATATCAAGGATTATTAATCACAAAGATATCATACTTGACTCAAGAGTTCCTTGGCAAAGCCTCCTGGGGAAGTTCTCCTACATTTTTCATATTCTGTGTCATTCCCTAAGCATCCACTCAGTCACTTTATTTTTTCTGTGCTTTAACTTCTCCATAGTTCTAAATATCATTCTACAGTCCTGTCAGAGGTGTGAGGATGCGGCAATAAAACCTAGTAGAAATGTAAGCCAAGCTCACAGGGGACTAAATGACACCAGGGTGTGCTAACCCAAGTCATAAAAAGAACAGGTGCTTTTTAAAACAGGATTTCTATGGCAATGGTGAAAAATTATTATCTTCTTGCTTGTCTTGATATCTTTAGATTCGCAGCAGCCTATGGCCTGCACATTGTTTACCTCTCCTTCTGGACATGGGCAGAGACAACCTGCTGACCAACCAACCATCCAGTCTCAGTAGTGCAGAGTGGATGTACTGCTTTCTGGCTGGCAGGGATCTTAACAAAAAGGTTGGTAGTGTGTAATGTCTGTAGTATGCTTAATGCAGTGGAGGATTAAGTGAACAAAATAATACAAAAAAGAACAGTATAGATTATTAAGGGCTGTTATGAGGGCTACTGTGCATGGGTTTCTTCTATGTTGTGATGCCCAGATCAGTGCAAAAGTGAGCTACGAGCCACAGTTCCTGGGATGGGTCTTGGCCACCCCTTCCACTTCCCAGGGCTCATTTGCAAGGTGCACAACACACAACTTTACAGAGGAAAGGCAGCCGCTCAGACCTCTCAGGGTCTGGGAAAAAAGACAGGTAGCCTTTCCTTTCTGCAGGTACATAGACTTCATGCTCACCATGGGTGTGCTGAGCACTTGGTAGCAGTAGAAGGTAGTTGGCAGTATAGACACTTCATACAGAAATGAGAGACATTTCTTATCCCATGTTGTGGAGAAACCAAACTACTGCTGCCTCATCTGAGAATGGGTGAGCAGGTGTTAGGCGTGATTTTGGAGCGTCTGCAGCGTGTGAATGCAAGCTATGCATTAAGTAAGGTTACTAACTTTAAATGGAAGTGATCATCTAAGTAGGGAGTGGCTCTGAACAGAAACATCTTGAGTTTGGCTGTTAACTTTGGGGTCTGTGCTCAGGGGAATGACAGATGAATGAGCCCAAACAAGGTTGTATGTTCAAGAAGTTTGAGAAACATCGACTTGGGTGGACCCCACTGATGGTAAAACCTGTGTGAGTAGGGTTTGGTCTGCTGTGCTGGTGTGGGGCTGTGCAGTGTCCCCAAGGACACTCTCCTGTACCATGGGTGCTGGTGCCATTGCTGTGTCACTACATGGGCACAGCTGAAATGTCCTTTAAATATCAGTAAACAGTGTAAGGAAGACATCAATTAGATAATTACCCTGCCTTATTTTATGTCTTCTGTGGCATCAAAATCCAATATTATAAAATGTAGGAAATTTATAAAGAAAACTAAGTTCTTAGAAGAAAAAGTCATAGCTGGTGGGACAGATGACAATAAAAAGCTGAGATGTCCACTTTGCTGGTGCTGTTGAATAAACCTGTTTCCTGAGTGGGTTGTGAAGTCTAGGAGAGGGCTGTTGTAGTAACAAATTCAAAAATAGCAGGTTAGCACTCCCCCAGTGACTGAAGGGCAGTGAGTTGTGGAATTAGACAAAAAAGTAAAAAAACTTATAAAGGCCAAGAATAGAAATGTAATTATGGAAGGTAAGACCTGCCAAAGAGAAGATTTCATTCTTTGAGGAGATTATGTGTTTGATTTATAACTGCAAAGACATAATAGATTTTAGCAAGGTTTTTTGCTGAGCACGATATTGGCATTCTGATTAGAAATTGTCAATGTACACTATTAATAAAGCATTAAGTGGATTAACAAGTGACTAATAAAGAGCTCAAAAAGTATTTTCTTCATCAATGAGATTTGTTATCTATGGGATCTTAGGAAGAGCAGCAGGAGCTTGGTACCTCTCTGAAATTTCTATCTGTTTTTTGTAAACACAAAATCACTGTTGGTAAAATTCTAAATGCAGTAAACGTTGGGGAGGACAGAAAGATATGGATCACATAGCAAACTGAGACTTTTCAAAAGCAAGGCTTTTAAAGGCAGTCAAATACAAAGTTGGTCTGACTCAAGCAAAGTAGACCAGCCCTAAGAAGAATGGCATCTTCGAAGAAGTGACTCTGGAGCAACGAGTGCAAGGCACCATGAGCACTCAATGATGTGGTGAAAAAAGGCAGAAGAGTTGTCTAGTGGGCAGAGAGGCAGTAGAAATAATGCACTATGTTAAGGAAAGCATAGAGAAGCTGAATACTTTTGTCTCAGCCCCTTCCAGTGCCTCCAAACCCATAGAAACCATCAGCAGCCCTTGTATTGTGCTGGGCGCGGAGGCTCTTCCCCACGCTCCCCCCCTCAAAGCCTGTATCCCTCTTACTTGATGCTGCTGCTTTCATTGGTTTTTAATCTCCTGTTATTTAAATCCAGAGTTTGTCCAAGCACTTGAGAAGCAGCCACCTTGAAGAGGATACAAGCAACTCTAGAGAACGTGGGTCTGAAAAACAAAGATTTTCCTGGCAGCTGATAAGAGCAAAGAGGACCAGACCAGCAATGGTCATGCCACCGCTAAAGAGGCATCAGTGGTCAAAGGTGCTTCTGCTGGGGCACGCACAAGAAACTGCACTGCTTTGTCAAAGGGCTTCATTTCTAAATGGTTTTGAGCTACTTATGCTGTACACATGTCACTTCCTAATTTATTTTTGGCTAATGAAATTTCTGCGACGCAAATCAGATTGCTATTGACACTGAATATAATGCAGCCCCTTCTTTGTCACAGTCGCTTTCTGAAATGAAGTTATAACAGTGCTGTAAAAAATACTTGATGTGACAGGCCTGGAAGATTAAATGGTTTGTTGATGTCAGCCTGTGGTAATGGAAGCTGAGCCAAATTGCTCAAGAGAAACAAATTATATAGATTTAGGGTGTAAAACAATTTCAGCTACATCACCTTAATGTCCTTTTTAATGGAAACAAATTGCTTTGTGCTATATAAAGTGGTGCCAGTGGGAGCTGGAAAGTTCAAAACAACACAAGGGCATTGCTAGGATCCTCACCCAGTTCAGTGAAAGCATGACAAAGTGAAAAACGAGGAAGGAATCAAGAATTTGGTCCCCAACACATACTCTGGAGCCTTTGTTTAGATCCTGTACTAAGCCCAATATGAACAAATATTCTTGTTTTATTCATAATAGTATCTGCTTATCATCTGACTTCATCAAAGTAGCCATCAAACTTCACTTAAATTTGCAACACCTCTGAAGCTTGCCCTAAGTTTCAAAGTGTTCAGTTATTTTAACCTCAGTGATACAATTACAACAGAAAAAAAAACAACCCCTAAAATAAGTGGCTGTACCAAGGAGCTGTTATCTCAATATAGTTTAAAATGCATAAGCAGTACTTTTATTAGCGATCGTTATTTGTATATTGTGGCACCTTGAACTCCCAGCGACACACCCACATCACCCTGTACTAGGTGCTAGATGAATATACAAATCCTAAGCCAATATTTTTGTACCAGGCTTTTAATATCCCCAATGCATTTGCAAAAGATCAAGTCTTTAACTGACATAGGGCAACCATATCTTCATTTTAAAGAAGAGGAAAACTGAGGTCAGTTGAATTCTTCTATCACAAAGATGGAAATGGAGAGATTTGCAGATTTCCATGGAAGCGACTTGACAGGACACCTTTGCCCACAAAGATACTGGATTGCTTATTCCAGGGCATATAATGAAGCGGGACTGAGTGCCTTCCTCCTTCCTTACCCTGACCACTGAGAAGCACTATCCTTTTTCTTTTGGAGATGACTACACTTTAATGCCACTCTTCAATATTGTAACAGTGATATTTTTCAAGAATAAACCTTCTCCTTTGTATGTGTAAGTAAGTTCACAAATTGACTAGCCTTGAAGCTAGTCTTTAAATCCAAATAGTCTTACTAGGTACAGACATTATGTACCTTCTGCACTGGAAAACAAGTTGGAATAAATATTAAAGTCATTATATCTTTGCTGTTATAAGGGACCACCGAAAAGACTGAGTTTAATCAGGTTGGTGAGCCTGATGAAGAGCTTGTTCAACAGACAACACAGCTGTGCTGGGACTCCTCTGTGAGAGCTCTGGGACTGCCCTGGTAGGGCTGAGATCAGAGTAATGACAGTCATTGATGCTTTGTTTTGCAATAAAAGAGAGCTTGTACAGCTTTGACAGGTATGTAATGCTTAGATCTTATCCCACTTCCACTTTTGATGCTTGGATAACAAGCAAAACACTTTGTTCACTTTCAATTAATGTTTCTACAAACTAACTTTTTTGCTAACGCATCTGTAGGAAAAGCATTATAAATACTTCAGGAGCTAGGCATTGATCATAGGGCTTGCAGGAAATTGCTGCTTGGCCAAACTGAAATGCATGAATGAATTGGCAGTCGGATGCTCAGAAAGCAAAAATCACATTGTATGAGCTGGGTGAGTTTTCCTGCAGCAAGAACAATGGATTATCTTGGGGAACATAAGAAAATTCTATGAGGAAATGTATTTACTCAACCACTGACCAAATAATTTGAATATCAAGCACATTTGTAAAAGATCAAAGTCTATTCAAGGGTAACTAGAATGGGCTAGTGTGATGAAGAACATGGCCAGAGAAAATATATTCTCTGCTCTGTGCTCCATCAAAATTATACAGGTTTCCAAATGGCCTCCATTCCCTTGCACGCATTATTGGTGCTTTGATTATTTGTGTACACATGTGCAGTCAACAAAACCACAAAGTATCTATGTGAACCCGCATATCCCAGTGCTGCCATTACCCAGGCACCTTTCCACTCCCATGCAGAAGCTAAATTTAAGCCTAAAATGGCCTTGCCTGTGAAATAATTTCTTTCCAAAATTACTGCGCTGAGCAGGATTTGTGAGGCAAAATCCAGGCTGCTGTTCCAGACCTGGAAGCTGAGAGTCTCCCCAGTACAAGGGAAATGTGGACATACTGGAGCAAGTCCAGTGAGGGCCACAAAGGTGATGAAGGGACTGGAGCGTCTGTCACACGAGGAGAGGCTGAGAGAGATGGGACTGTTCAGCCTGGAAAACAGAAGGTTCAGCGGGATCTCATCAATGTCTTCAAATATCTGATGAGGATGGGGCCAGACTATTCTCAGTGGTGCCCAGTGACAGGACCAGAGGCAATGGTCACAAACTGAAACACAGGAAATTCTGTTTAAACATAAGAAAAAGACTTTTTTTACTGTAAGGGTGGTTGAACACTGGAACAGGTTGACCAGAGGGCTTGTGGAGTCTCCATCCTTAAAGATGCTCAGAACCCAACTGGACACAGTCCTAGGTGACCTGCTGTGGGTGACCGTGCCCAAACAGGGCTTGGACTCATTGCTCTCCAGAGGTTCCTCCTGCAGGTACCACAACATCCTTGCCCCACTTGGAAGCCTGATAGAAAGTAGAAATCATTCTTGCAGTTTGCAAGATTTCATGACTTAGTTTCCTTCTCCTCTCCTACCTTCCTCTTCACATACCCTTAATTTAGTTCTGAGGAGTCTTTCTGACCTCTGAACTGCGGTTTTATGAGCCAGCTGGCTGAGCTTTGCTATGGCTGGACTGGATTATGACTGGACTGTGTCTTCAGTGCCTAGTGTTTTTAATTGGGCTAAAAGAATTGGAAACGTTATAGTGGGACTGAGCTGGACAGTGCTTACGTTGGAGTCACTCTGTGTCAGGCTGCAGCAGGAAATGCCACCGGCCTTGCATCAAAGACTTTGTCCAGAAGTAATAATTCAACTTTAAACTAGATGACAGTGACATGGCTTTATTTAGTCTTACTTTAGGGAAGCTGTTATAACTGCAACAACAGTAAAGACGCAGGGTAGAATTCTTTAGGTGAATGATGCAGTATCTTGTGGGATGGGAGAGGTAAGACCAGGGTTCATCTACACAGTCAAGTTGGTAAGCTCCTGACTTGCTGTCCCTCCCGTGTGCCACACAATGCTTGAGAGCTACTTCCATGGACAGAGCAAGGGCAGTCTGCAGGGCTGTCAGCACATGTGGGATTGGTGAGCCTGGGTGGAAGGACTTAGGTCACCATCTCATCTCCCAGCAGAGCTGCCTTCCTGACCAGTCTCCTACTGCCACGTCCCTGCAAACAGAGCACATATGGGCCTCGAGTATTGCTAACCATTCGTCACAAATAATGACATTAAAAATAAACTAAACCCTCACACCCTCCTTTTTTTTATCGTTACTGTCTTGTGACTTTTAGCCCACACAGTTGCCCCAGCTCTCTCCCTGCCCCAGAGCACCTACAATGAGTGAGGTAATTCCTCCCCTTCCAACAGGGAACACCTCGTTGTGGTAAGGGCTATCCTGGTGCCAGGGACATCTCCTTTATTAGAGCAACTCCTGGTCTTCTATCTTAAAAACTGAAGGAGGGTGAACAATGTGCAAACCCGACATGCTAAAATCAATCAATGAACTCAATACAATGAATTTTCAGCCTCACCTCTTAAATTTCTGAGGAAGAAACCCTTTCTCTACAGGACTGGGGCAGTTCTAGAGAAGAGAAAAATCAGAAAAATCTGAAAAAAAGAAACTTGAGGGTTGTGGTGTTTCTAGTTATACAAGTATATATTCATAGGTGCAGTTTACAGTTCAGTTGTGCTACTAATAGCTTGACTCATTTTGTGTGACAACAAGGATAGCATATCGAGGTAGGAAATAGAAATGAAGGGGATGTTCATAAAGATGTCAGCAAGCATAGTAAATCCTCAGGATCCAGGCAGGACAGGACACTCACGAACACACCGCTGTCCCTGGCAGCCCTTCGCTGGGGGTCTATTGCTGATGAGACAGCTCTTGGCCTGAGAGACTCTCGTGCCTTTCCTGCACGCACATGGGATGGTAACTGGTTTGCTTGGATGGGAAAAGAGAGAATTCTCATTAAATCTGCTACCTGGGCAGGCAGCCTGCTGCCTGCTGAAACCTGACATATGCGACTGGCTCAGCCTCACAAGAGGCAGAGATGGAGGAAATCCAGGGTGAGGAATAACTCATACTACAAGCAGACAAAAAAAAAAAGAGGGCGGGGGGGGGAAAAGATTACTTAGGTGCAAACTCCTGCTAGGTACAAAACAGATGGTTTCCCAGGGCCAAGAGCCAAGACTTTTTTTAATATCGGCCAGCAATTACATGAAATCTTATTTATTTATTTACTTAGTATTCAGTTAAAAATACCACAGAAATAAATCTGACAATGTTCAAATTCAGTTTGCTCCAGCCTTATAGTTTCACCCACCAGTGGGTTCAATTCCTTTTTGATCTTTGCTTTCAGGATGGTGAAGTGTAAAAACTGCTATATCAAATTTTTATGAGGGCGACTGACATTTGCACTCTGTGCCAGCGCTTCCAAGACTTGCTGGAAGCCAACTTGCTTAGGTGGGTATGGCATGAGCAAGCCTTGCTCCTCTTTTACCTCCACGTCAGCGACTCTCACAGAAGCTGACATCATGGTGATTGCAATGACATCATTCGTACACAGGGAGGAAAAAGCCAGTCCTTAATATCTCAAACCAGGGCGAGGGGAAGGGGAAACCAAAGTCTTGGTGCAAGGCAGGGTAGGTGCCGGCTCCCCGTGCAGCGCCATCACAGACTGGGAGCCTACCTGCTGCACGGACTGTGCCTTCTCCCCAGCACAGTCACTTTATCTACCATGACTGAGGATCAAGCCCTCTGCAAGCATTTGCCGCATGGATGTTGAGATTGCATTTCTGCAACTGTATGGCACCACTGTCAAGGCAGGTTCACACAATGGTTGATGTTGGAAGGGGCCTCTGGGGGTCATCTGGTCCAAAAGTGGTTGTCCGCACTTGCGCCATTATTATTTGTGTTACTATACCCACTCCAAACTGCAAGGTATGCTGAGACCCTCAAGTCTAGGTCTGCTTACTAGATTTTTAGGAAAAATTGGGGTATGAAATCTATTCTTCTCTTTCCGTTATATTTCAAAGCGCTACCATATGCATTTTGAAGGGATGGTCTGGCACAGCATCATGCCCCAGCCAAGTTTTGCTGAAGGCGAGGATCATCTGGGGGTAAGATGACGAGACAAGCAAGCTGACAGCAGAACTGTGCTTGGGGCGATGACACAGAGTATGAGTGAGACTGGCCTGCTCCATGTGATGGGGTCTTCTACCTACCATACAGGCAATGCTGAGGACCATCACAGCCAGTCCTCTAACCTCATCTGAGACACTGAGGAAAAAAACAGGGAACATCAAGCAAACACAAGACAGAGGGGAATAATCTACAGGAATGCCAAACTCCATGATGATGAGACCAAAGGAGATGTCGTGGCTGTTGGGCAAGGGGCCAGCAGCGAGCAAGGCATAGCGCTGCCAGGCTTGGAGAGCTTCCACCTCCACCCCCATCAGCCGACGACTACAACCGAACCAGGCGAGGAAGGGGATGGGAAGAACCTCATGGCGCTGATGGGATGTGACAGACGTGGTCTGGGAAAAAACCCAATGCATTAGGTAAGCTTTTATCTCAGGGCTGCCATATCAGCAAACAAGAAGAGTTTGTATCACATAATTACTTTTAAAAACAAAAGTGGTGGGGTTTTTGATGGGGTTTTTAACTAAGAAAGGTCTGGTTATGTGATCCAGATGGGTTTTTATTTACAATCCTCTCCCCCAGTTTTGTGTTGTATCGTTTCCTCAAAGTAAACTGCACAAAGACTGAATTAGGATGTCAGAGAGTTAAAGCTGTTAGCTCAAAAGGTTTTAATTTTCTCTTTGTTTAATGTAGTGAAAGTTCTTTTATAACACCCTAGAAGTGTTGTTTAAGAGAAAAAGTGATTTTAGCAGTTAGAAACAGGAGACAAAGTGTCGGGGCTTATGAATCAGATCGTAAAGGGTAAAGCAATGAAACTTCACTGCTTTCCATGAAGCTAAAGCCATTTTACACCACCTGAGCATCTGGTCTTTCAGCTTCAACTCACCTCCACTGCCAAATCACTGTTGTGATAACGTCCTTCAGTGGAGGACATACACTAAAGAAAAAAGCAACAACAACAACATGATTTTTCTTCCCTTTCTTCTGTTCCAAAGATAATTTCAACTAGAGAGTCTCAAGAAAGGTTATCTTTGCTTTCAGTTTTGTACATCAACATTATTTTGCAGTGTCAGACACAAGATCTAATCACAGTTTGCACCTCCTTAGATACCACTGCCAGCCACCTTGAAACACAAACGCCAAGGGAATTCAGCCCCTCAAGCATCACCGTGCAGACTCACACATGTGCCTTCCTTGGCTGGCGCAGCGGGGAGCCCATCTCCTCCGGGGCAAGTATAGGAGGGCTCCCCGCTTACAGAATGGCTGTCTGGCGCTCTGAGTCCAGCTCTCCATACTCATGTGCATTTCATGGTCTCTGATAAGGAGGGAGAAGCAGACATCACTTGCTTATTGAGCAGATAAAGTAACTGAAATGCTAGAAAAGGGAGCCATGAGGGGACCAGCCCACAGCCCCAGCCGGAGCACAGGAACCGATGGGGGAAGCTGCAGAGGGAAGGGATTTGCACCACCGTAGAGGAAACCATGGCCATTCAGAAAAGCTGCACAGAGAATTTATTATTGCTTTATGAGTCCTGTCTAGAGGTCATATCAGGTGTAAGAGTCCCTCTGCAGATTTACTCCATCGTTTACTCATAAGAAACTCCCAGATTTGCAGCCTGCAGGTGATTCAAACAACAGCATCTTTGCCCTTGCACATGTTTTGCCAGAAGTTCCAGCATCCTAGTAGAGGCAGGACCCAGCCGTCCCCACACCTGGCATTCCTGTGCTGGTTCACAACTGCTCATAAGCCTATTTTAGGGTCTGCTCTTTGGAGTAGGGTGAAAGCTATGGATCTAACGCTTGCTTGTAAGTGCGCAGTCTACAGGAGACAACCCGTTATGGACTGAATGTGACATATGAGAGATCACCACAACCTGGGGAGTGGAAGTCTTTCTTCACTCTAAATCATGATCAGCTTTAGATTTAATAAATTTCTTTTTCTAGGTAACAAGCTTCACTTTAGAAAGGGTAACACAGCACATGGCAAGGACCTGAACATCCCAGCGTTGTGCAAACAAGCCTCAGAGCCTGCAGATCAGCCACACCGATCCCAGCACATTCAGTCGGCGTTAACAATCTTTCCACTCCACTGCCTGTGCAATAAACCTGGGCTGAGATGAGACTCCGAGGAGTCCCACACTCTTTCCAAGTAACACATCCTCACACTTCCAAGGCAGTTAGTTCTGCTGGCCAGGGATGAGGCAGGCTGCCAGCAGTGTGCAGGGAAGGGTTTTGCTGATCATTCCCTGAAGCGGGAGCAGTAAATTCAATCACCAGGGCTGCTTTCAGCAGCACAAAATTCATATTTTTTTTAAAGACGGTTTATGGCTGTTACCAAGTCAGTTGCAAGTAAGCAAATTAGCATGAAAGAACATGCCTTGAAACCACATGAAACTGCCCACTGTCCAGTAGTTTAGTTCTCAGACCTGCTGTGTGATGCCTGCTGAGGATGCCCATGTCCTTACGGTGGCATCGCTGGAGTGCCAATGGGCTCTGCTGCCTGCCCCAAGCCTCCGTACCATCGCACTGCGGGTACCAGTCCCTCCCGGGAAAGATGCCCACTGTTATCAGACATCTCCCAACTCAACCCAGCACTTCTCAACTATAGCCTGGAAATGCAAACAGCAACAGGATCGCGATCGCCATCCACAGAGAGATCGTCAGCAGAACAGTTTGGGATATCAATCCAGCAGGCAGCTCCAGCACCAAATCAAGCTGTGGGGTCGGGACGGCCTTCACAAAATGCTGCATTTTGCAGCAAATAGCCTGGCACTTGGTCCAAAGCTCACCCAACACAGAGGAAAAAGCTCTGCATTTCATGGGGTTTGGATTAGATCCCCCACCTTTAATAAAAAATAATGTTCTCTTGACTTACCTTTCTTTCTGTTAATTAAAAAAAAAAAAACCACTCAGTAAAGGAATTGTTATTTGAACCTACAAGATAAGTCCCCCCAAATCCTTATCTTCTTGCATTCCAGGACATCTGTGCATATTAAGCAAAATGAACTATTATCTGCTACAAGGCAGGTGTTTTAGCTGTACTAGGATTTAAAAATTATAGTCTTGCTAAAAACTAATTCAATTCAGTGGGAAGTTCTTTAATTTAACACACAAATTGATTTGTTTTGGTTGATCAGTAGTGATAAAAATAGAAAGATATACTTTAAAATAATTAAAGAAACATATGAGTGGAATAAAATGTAGACTACAAATGCCTCTGAATGAGATAATTTTGACTTCAATTTTCTGAGAAGAGATTTGGAGCTGACAATGATCTGGACCAGTTTTCTAATGTTGGCCTCCTTGGCTGGTTGGTTGGTTGGTTGCTCTCCTGTTACAGACTACAGAAGCCAGGTACTACATCTGAGAGCAACCACCTGACTTCAGGGTATGGCATCTTTAAACTGAGATCCAGATAAATGCAGAAGCATCATCCTCTAAAAAGAGTTACATAGTGTTTTGCACTGTAATAAAGAAAATCTGACTTTATTGAGTGGTTCTTCATCTCTGGGAAAAGTAAAGCATGACTTTTTTGCTCAGTACTTCTTGCTCTAAACTGAGGGGTAACTTGGGGTGATTTGTATGAAATGGAAATTAATGAATTTCCTAAGAAAAAGTGGTTTAGGCAACATCCAGAAAGCTGGCATCTGGCCTACCAGGGTGAAAAACCTGCAGTGGGAATCAAAGCAAAGGTGCTGAATGCGTTTGTTTTTTAAGTTCATGAGCTTGGAGACCTGGAGTGCTCCTTGACAGCGATTTGCATCATTTCCACTGAAGACACTATCAGAAAATATCAATAAAAATAATTCAATAATGTTTTCCAAGAACAGGTGCTAGTCATCTTCTGTATTTTTACACCCACAGAGACAAGCCTGTAACAGATTCTTATGTTCAAACAATAGGGTGTAGTGGGCTTTGCTGATGCATATGAACATAGTTCATATAGGATCAGTTTTATTATTTTATTATAGTAGTTTGTGTACATTGGAATTACATCAGAGACTTGTTTTTGAAATAGCTTAAAAAAGATGTACAGAAGAAATAACTTGGACAACCCCTCTGTATTTTTAATGTGTTACAGTTCTCAAGGGGCATGGTTGTATGGAGCAAATGTCTAAGCAATCACTATTTCAGTGGGAGACCGAGTGATAGAGTTGGTGCATGGGCTGAGCATGGGACTGGGAAGCAGGACTCACCTTCGGGATTGTCCTCCTGCTTATGCCACTGACCTGCAGGGTCATATTCTGCCAGATTTTCTGTAGTTCTTAGCATCCTCGAGGTACTTAACCTTTAGGATGCTTGACCGCCTCTGAAATTTTGCTCCTCAGAGCTTGATGGGTGCAGAAGTGACGAGCACTCTCAGCTTTGGCTAAAGTCAATGACTGTCAGGGTATCTTGCAGCACATATGTCCAAACAGCCATGTTAAAATGGAAAATCCCTGGGAGGCAAGATACAGGTCACATTTAGTTCTGTTTAGTTGAAAGCCATTCCCATCACCAGCTTCCAGCAGGGATTTCCTTTCATTAAGTATCTCAGGGTGGGTACAACCCTGCCTTATCACCATCGGCAATTTACACACGGGTGGCCAGCTTGAGTTCACTATGCAAGGTAAGAACATTTCATATTTTTATTATCCAGTAAGGACAGTCTCAAAGTCAGGACATTACATTTGTACTTAATGTTTACAAGGTGCCCTACTGCCCTGGGATCGCAACCGTATGCTGTGCAAGAGGAAAATATTGTCATAACCACTCAGAGCAAAGGGTGATCACTCTTTGTCACACCACCTGTATTTTTCTAATTGTGCTCTCTAGTAAATTGTTTATAAATAGAACCATTGAGCAGTTAATGTAGTCTCTGAATGAAATGTAAGCTCATGCCAGACACCTGTACTAAGAAGGGAATAGAAATAACATTGGTGATTCTTCTAATCAAAGAAGAAAAGCTGCAGAAAGATCGCAGACTGTGCCAAGAAGGTCTCTGCCTGTATGAATGCAAGCGCTTTAATCTGCATGACAAAGACTCCCCTCCCCTTTCAAACTGCTATTTCTTTCTGGTTTCCAGGAGGAATAACACAGCATTCGCTATTTGTTCCATGCAGTCTCCATGTTGCAATGTGGAAAAAGAGGCTGAACCCATGCAGGCAGTGCCGCCAGTATGTTTTGCAAGACATAGAACATTAAATTCTCATCAAAATACGGTCATTCACTACCTTGCCCCTATGAAGGGCAGGACTGCACTCTGTGTTTGCTTTGCACGACTGTCAGGCCCTTCACTACACCACAGATTTTGAAAGTCTGACTCTAAAATACATTGCAGAGGTTCGATTACTCGTTCGGTATAAAATTCTGCATGGTGATAAGATGTCCCTTAGATGCAACAGCTGTTCTGCGGCTGACGCAGCGGAAATAGCGCAGAAACGAAGGAAGGAGCGCGAATCTTCAAAATCCACAGAAAAGCCAGTCTCCAATCTGAAACATGGGTTGCCTGTTGATACTGACTTTTGGGGGGAGAACCAGCAAGACCCCACTGTAGTCGATCCCACCAAGCAATCTACTGGCTGGTGCCAGCCTCCAGACACGAGACCCTGTCTGGGGATGCTGCCAGGGCCAGGGCAGGGCAGCTCCCCGTAATCACACAAGCCCATTGGACCTGCTGCCTCCTCAAACGGTGCCGGCGCATTGCCAGGGGCTCTCTTAACCAGCTGCATTTCTTTAATCGAGTGGTATGTGTCACTTTTGACTCACGTGTGCTTCTGCTCCCCAGATGCACCAATTCAGCTACCCCGTCTACTCATTGTAAACTTAAACCAGACTGGAAAACCTCAGGCACTCGAGCACCAAGCTCTGCTCTGAGCTGCATGGTGAAAGTTAAATTAACTCCAGTGAAGACAAAGTTTTACACAGAGTAAAAAAGCAGATGCTGGCCTTTTTTCCATTTACCACCAACTTCTTATATTTCGTCCTAGCCAAATCTCTCCGATGTTTTTGGCAGGATCCTCACTCTTTGATCAGACAGAGCTCCTGATAAAGACAAGATGGATTTTGCTCAGAGCAGGATCCTGCTAAAGACAAGGAGGGATTTGTTCAGAACAGGATTTTTTTTTTTTTAGAAGAGAAGAAAACAGATTTCAGGACCAATTTTTAAAAAAAGCATCTACTTGCCCTGCAGATCTGTGCCCAAAAAATATTTGAGATGTTGAACTACAACAATTACCCATCTACTTGCTTGCTGATACTGATAGTTCAGTAGGTTGGGACTGCAGAAAATTCTTATCATGGGGCACAGAGACACTGTGCCAGATTCTGATCTCAACTACACGTGGTGTCATATACCTTATGTTCATATTTCACTACAATAACTGAGATGGAAACGTGCTTCACCCTTCCCATCTTTTTTGCCTTTGGAGTTGAAGCAAAGGGAAGCTTTCCTTCAAAATGTAGGAACAGTGAAATGATTAACAAAAGCTAAATAGGGCAGTTTCAGGCTGAAAAATGTATGATTCATAGCAACTTGTTCAGACATATTCCTAAGCCATATACATTATGGCAATTTAATTATGTAATAGAAGGGATCATGTACTGTTGCGTGCCCACAGTTCCCACTCACCCGACTAAATGCAGATGGGCTTGTGCTACACGGAAAGTAACACACAAAAGAGAGGGAGTGAGAGAAAAGTAGTGCTGGAATTTAAGAAAAAAAACATGTAGCAAAAATAATACCCAAATGGCAAGTTTTGCATGCCACAAAGTATCCATTTGTTCAACTGTAGCAAAAGGCTGGGCAGAAGAGCGTCCCAGCAACAAGCCAAGGCAATCCCGGCGTAGGATTAATGCCATTAAGTGGAAGGGAAATGTCACAGCATGCATGAGAAGTCTGAAGACTTCAGACAAGCAAGTACCACTGCTCTCGAGTGAATGTGGGTGTTTCTATTACAAAGCTAGATGTGGAATTTCACAGCCTTTCCAGTATGTTTCTCCACTTAAATCAGAGGTTTGAAGGTCAGCGAGTGCTGCTTCAGCTACTTTAGCCTTCTGATAAAATCTAGCAGGTGACTTCTAAACAATTTGGGGAGGGTGCAGGTGTTTTGTAGACCACTTGCACCCCGTGACTGCATCTTCCATGAACCCACAACACTATCTACTTCATTCAAAGAGGTGCCATCTTCAAACAACTCCTGCCTTGTCAAAACACTGGAAGACTTATGTCTATGGAAACATGCATCCTCAAAAATTTGCATCATATCAATCTCTTTTGAAAATAGTCGTGGCAAACAGCAACTGAACTTGAGGGATGCAATTGTGGCAACGCTCACAGAGATCCTGCTGCTGGGGCCACATCCTGCCAGAGAGGATCGCTCCCAGCCAGAGGGGAGGAGGGATGGGAGCAATATAAAATATAAATATATTTTATAAAATACGTAATACAATGAAGTTCATGAAGTTCAACAAGGCCAAGTGCAAGATCCTGCACATGGGTCAGGGTGATCCCAAGCACAAATACAGGCTGGGCGGAGAATGGATTGAGAGTAGCCCTGAGGAGAAGGACTTGGGGGTGATGGTTGATGAGAAGCTCAACATGAGCTGGCAATGTGCGCTTGCAGCGCAGAAGGCCAACTGGATCCTGGGCTGCATCAAAAGCAGCGTGGCCAGCAGGTCGAGGGAGGTGATTCTGCCCCTCTACTCTGCTCTCATGAGACCCCACCTGCAGTACTGTGTCCAGCTCCGGGGCCCCCAACAGGAGAAGGACATGGACCTGTTGGAACAAGTCCAGAGGAGGGCCACGAAGATGATCAGAGGGCTGGAGCACCTCTTTTGTGAACAGAGGCTGAGAGAGTTGGAGCTGTTCAGCCTGGAGAAGAGAAGGGTCCCGGGGGCGGGGGGGCTTTTTACAAGGGCATGTAGTGACAGGACGAGGGGGAATGGTTTTAAACCGAATGAGAGTAGATTTAGATTAGATCTTAGGAAGAAATTCTTGACTGTGAGGGTAGTGAGACACTGGCACGGGTTGCCCAGATAAGTTGTGGATGTCCCCTCCCTGGCAGTGTTCAAGGCCAGGTTGGATGGGGCTTTAAGCAACTTGGTCTAGTGGAAAGGTGTCCCTGCCTGTGGCAGAGGGGTTGGAACTAGATGACCTTTAAAGGTCCCTTCCAACCCAAACCATTCTATGATTCTGTGATAATATAAAATGTACGTTTAAAAAATAAATAAAACATAATGCTTCGGTGGTCTGTCTGCGCACCTGGGCATGCCCCCAGATGCATGCTCTCTGCGCCAGCTCTAGCAGGGCTATAGGTACACTGCTGCGCTGGAGGAAAACCTGCCTGCTCCGGGTGAACGGCACTTGAGCCAAGGGCAACATAATTTTAAAAATTATATAGGGCACACAGTGCAAATGGCCTCTGTGCAAACAGAGCAGGCACAGCCCCCAGCGAGCCTTGCTTCCTCAGATTTGGCTGCTTCCCAACAGGGGGAGCAGAAGGAGTGGGAGGCTGCTCACTGGCCCAACACCTCACTCTGGTCACCCAGATGTGCAGGGGGACACAGAGGGATGCAGAGGGATGTAGGCATAGGCAGGAGGAGGCAGGTGCTTACAGGAAGCAGAGGGAGCATGGGCATCCCCCAAGGGAAAAGGGACACCCTGCTGGCATGGAGCAATGCGACACGTGGAGCTGCCACTGACCAAAGCTTGCTCCTAGTGCGTGGTGGGAGCTTAGACCCTGCAGAGAGGGCAGGGAGGACCTTCTGCATAGGGGAGGTGCTCACATGCAGTGTAAGAAGGAAACGTTGATTTACTGATCTGTGCCCCTGTTAACCAGCAGAGCTAGGCTGTGGTATTTGCCTGCAGGATGTAGAGGGAGAAAAGCATAAAGCAAGCCTGAAGAAATCACAGAATCGCAGAATCACAGAATCACACAGAATGTTAGGGATTGGAAGGGACCTCGAAAGATCATCTAGTCCAATCCCCCTGCCGGAGCAGGATTGCCTAGACCATATCACACAGGAACGCGTCCAGGCGGGTTTTGAATGTCTCCAGAGAAGGAGACTCCACAACCTCTCTGGGCAGCCTGTTCCAGTGTTCGGTCACCCTCACCGTAAAGAAGTTTTTCCTCATATTTATATGGAACCTCCTGTGTTCCAGCTTGCACCCATTGCCCCTTGTCCTGTCAAGGGATGTCACTGAGAAGAGCCTGGCTCCATCCTCATGACACTTGCCCTTTACATATTTATAAACATTAATGAGGTCACCCCTCAGTCTCCTCTAAGCTAAAGAGACCCAGCTCCCTCAGCCTCTCCTCATAAGGGAGATGTTCCACTCCCTTAATCACCTTCGTGGCTCTGCGCTGGACTCTCTCTAGCAGTTCCCTGTCCTTCTTGAACTGAGGGGCCCAGAACTGGACACAATATTCCAGATGCGGCCTCACCAGGGCAGAGTAGAGGGGGAGGAGTACCTCTCTTGACCTGCTAACCACACCCCTTCTAATACACCCCAGGATGCCATTGGCCTTCTTGGCCACAAGGGCACACTGCTGGCTCATGGTCATCCTGCTGTCCATTAGGACCCCCAGGTCCCTTTCCCCTATGCTGCTCTCCAACAGGTCTGTCCCCAGCTTGTACTCATACATGGGGTTGTTCTTGCCCAGATGCAGGACTCTACACTTGCCCTTGTTATATTTCATTAAATTTCTCCCCGCCCAACTCTCCAGCCTGTCCAGGTCTCTCTGAATGGCTGCGCAGCCTTCCGTTGTGTCAGCCACTCCTCCCAGTTTTGTGTCATCAGCGAACTTGCTGACAGTGCACTCTATTCCCTCATCCAAGTCATTAATGAATATATTGAATAGTACTGGTCCCAGTACCGACCCTTGAGGGACTCCGCTAGACACAGACCTCTAAATGGACTCAGTCCCATTGACCACCACTCTCTGGCTTCTTTCCTTCAGCCAGTTCACAATCCACCTCACTACCCGATCATCCAGACCACACTTCCTCAGTTTAGCTGCGAGGATGCTGTGGGAGACCGTGTCAAACGCTTTACTGAAATCGAGATAGACCACATCCACAGCTTTACCATCATCTGTCCACCGGGTTACGTCCTCATAAAAGGCTATCAAGTTGGTTGAGCATGACTTCCCCTTGGTGAAGCCATGCTGAGTGCCCCTAATGATCCCCCTATCCTTGATGAGCCTAGAGACAGCACCAAGGACAAGTTGTTCCATCACCTTTCCGGGGGTGGAGGTGAGGCTGACCGGTCTATAGTTACCCGGGTCCTCCTTCTTGCCCTTTTTGAAGACTGGAGTGACATTTGCTTTCCTCCAGTCCTCAGGCACCTCTCCCGTTGCCCACGACTTAGCAAAGTTGATGGAGAGTGGCCTAGCAATGACTTCCGCCAGCTCCCTCAGCACCCGCGGGTGCATCCCATCAGGGCCCATGGATTTATGGAGGTCCAGATTGCTTAATTGGTCCCTGACCCAGCCCTCATCTACCAAGACAGATTCCTCCTCTATCCTGACTTCTTCTGGGGCCTCAGGGGTCCGGGGCTCCTCAGGACAGCCTCCAGCAGTATAGACAGAGGCAAAGAAGGCACTCAGTAACTCCGCCTTCTTTGTATCCTCTGTCTCCAGGGCCCCCACCTCATTCATCAGTGGGCCTACATTGCCTCTAGTGTTGGCTTTACCTGCAATGTATTTGAAGAAGCCCTTTCTGTTGTCCTTGACCTCTCTTGCAAGGTTTAATTCCAAGGAGGCCTTAGCTTTCCTAGTTGCCTCTCTACATCCTCTGACAACAGACTTATATTCCTCCCAAGTGGCCAGCCCCTCCTTCCACGATCTGTACACCCTCTTCTTCCACTTGAGTTTGCCCAGCAGTTCCCTGTTTAACCATGCAGGTCTCCTGCTACCCTTCCTTGACTTCCTACCTGCTGGGATGCTCTGATCTTGAGCTCGGAAGAAGCAGTCCTTGAATGCTAACCAACTATCTTGGGCCCCCTTACCTTCTAGTACCCTGTCCCATAGGATTTCCCCTAGCAATTGCTTGAAAAGGCCAAAGTTGGCCCTCCTGAAGTCCAGGGTTGTGATTCTGCTAGCTATTCTGTTCCTGACACATGAGATCCTGAACTCTACCATCTCATGGTCGCTACAACCAAGGCTGCCCTCAACCTTCACCGCTTCAACCAGACCCTCCTTGTTAGTGAGGATAAGATCCAGCAGCGCTCCTCTCCTAGTTGACTCATCCACCATTTGCATCAGAAAGTTATCATCAATGCACTGGAGGAACCTCCTGGACTGAAGATGGCTGGCTGAGTAGGCCTCCCAGCAAATATCAGGGTAGTTGAAATCCCCCACAACAACCAGGCCCTGTAATTGCGAGACTGCTCTCAGCTGCCTGTAGAAGGCCTCATCACCCTCCTCATCCTGATCCGGTGGCCTGTAATAGACACCCACAACAGTATCACCCCTGCCAGCCTGCCCCTTAATTCGCACCCACAAACTCTCAACTCGCTCCTGATCCGCCCCTGGATAGAACTCAATACATTCTAGCTGCCCACTCACATAAAGAGCAACTCCACCACCTCTCCTTGGTGGCCTGTCTTTCCTGAACAAGACATAGCCATCCATGACCACATTCCAGTCATGCGAGGCGTCCCACCAAGTCTCTGTAATTGCCACTAGATCATAGCCCCCCGACCGAACACGGATTTCCAACTCCTCCTGTTTATTCCCCATGCTGCGCGCATTGGTGTACAGGCATTTCAGGGAGCAAGCTGAGCACACCGATTTCAATGGAGTTAATTAATTTAATGAAGAATAGGAAAGTGCAGTAGCCTCGTGCAGGAGTGAGGTCTGGAAGGAGAAACAGGCCCCCATGACCAGCTGCACAGGCTCTGGGTCACCACTGCTACAGGTGGGAGCCGACGCTGCCCCAGCATGTAGGGAGACCATTAGGAACGTCACCTCATCCCATGGGAGTGACTCAGACCAGCAGTATCACCTCTGCATGCCAAACATATCAGGTCAATAAAACGATTTAAAAGTACTGAGGAAGCAGGTCTAATATGTAAGAATCCCCCAAGGGAAAAGGGACGGACAAAAACTGCAGGGAAAGGCACATTATTGTACATTCCTGTACATCATTCATCCATGCAGTAACACACAGAGGTGATAGACATCCATCAGCTGTGATGCTCTTCCTTCTCCCCAGGAAGAGTGTGGTATGTTCTATCAGAAATAGTGTGGCCAGCAGGACTAGGGGAGTGATCGTCCCTCTGTACTCGGCACTGGTGAGGCCACACCTCGAATACTGTGTTCAGTTTTGGGCCCCTCACTACAAGAAAGACATTGAGGTGCTGGAGCGAGGCCAAAGAAAGGCAACGAAGCTGGTGAAGGGTCTGGAGAGTAAGTCTGATGAGGAGCAGCTGAGGGAACTGGAGTTGTTTAGTCTGGAGAAAAGGAGGCTCAGGGGAGACCTTATCGCTCTCTACAGCTTCCTGAAAGGAGGTTGTAGCGAGGTGGATGTCAGTCTCTTCTCCCAAGTAACAAGTGGTAGGATGAGAGGAAATGGCCTCACTTTGCACCAGGGGAGGTGTAGATAGAATATTAGGAAAAATTTCTTACCAAAAGGGTTACCAAGCATTGGAACAGGCTGCCCAGGGAAGTGGTGGCGTCACCATTCCTGGAGGGATTCAAAAGACCAGTAGATGTGGTGCTTAGGAACACGGTTTTAGTGGTGGACTTGGCAGTGCTGGGTTAATGGTTGGACTTGATGATCTTAAAGGTCCTTTGCAACCAAAACAATTCTATGATTCTATGTTCATGCTTCAGGTGTGTATCTTCCCCATCCCTGCTTGTGTGCTGTTATCAGTGAAGACAGGGTTTGGAGCAGAAGGGGACGTACTCCTAAGGACTTGTAGAGCTGGTTGCACAATGTTGAGTCAGTCCCTGAAAAATCACAGCTAAACAAAGAACCCGTATTGCACCATAAATATCTATCATCGCGTTTACAGATCAGCTCTCACGCAGCAAGACCTCTGGGCTCTGTTTGCAGAGTTATGGGGTTTTAAGCTTGCTGAAGGCTCAGAAAGAGGAGCAAGTCTGATCACAGAAACCATTCTGGGTGCAAGCTGGAATGGTATCTTCTTGTACAGGAAACTGCTCTGTAGCTATCACATAAAAAACGTGGAGCTGTGCTTTGAGAGTGATGCGAGGAATACGCTCCAGCTTGCCTCACCTTCCGTGGCTTCACGTGAGAGAAAGCTGTGTCAGGAGAGGGACAAAACTACCCCGACTTTGTATGTCAGTGCGTCACTGAGCTGTGATCCACACGTATGGCACCATTTCTGAGCTGGGGTCATCCCTGCACAGGTCCTGCATGTTGTCCTCCACCAAAGAAAGCAGAAGGTGATTTCTGTGTTCTTTGTTACGGAGAAAGTGGGATTCAGGTTTTAACATTTTTTGCACATAGTAAGGCACTGGTCAAAACTAACTCAGTGACAGTACAATTTAACACATTTTTCCTTAAAAAAAAATAAATACAGCTCTGCTGTTCAATGATGGGCATCATCTTATCTCTGATTTAAACCTACCAGAACCCTAGGATGCAGAAAGCAGATTTCTGACCTCTGATTTCAGCCATTGAACCTTCATATAATCAAGTTGGAAGGCAGAAGCTATTTCTTGGTTCATCTTTACTCAGTGTTTTCAGCGGCTTTATAGGACATTTTGCACTTCTTTCTAACCTAGGTTTCCAAAGGTTTGCATACATTAAAGCAAAACCACAAGATTTAATCTTCTTGATGGAATAAAACCAGGAACATCTATATTTAATAATCACATGAAGAGTACCCATTTTATTTCAATTTGTCTTTAACCAGAACAAAAAGGCATCAACTCACCCGAAGTGCAAGCACTGCCAACAGCCAGCAGCGGGCTCTCCGCACCGGTCTGTCCCCGGTGCAGGTCACCAATGATGGGATGGTCTGCAGTGTCCTACCAGCCAAGGGGGATCTGCTGAAGAACAGCCCTTCTGGCACTGAGACTGCTGACTATGATATTTGACAATATGGCATCTTTTTTGCTAGTCAGATTGAGAAATAGAAGGAGGAACATTCTGGTTTCTAAGGTGTAGCAGGTCATGACAAACAACCAGGAGAATTGTCCCCAGGGCTAAAAATCAGTCCTTATTACCAGCCCGAGCTCAGCCTTCGTGTAGAAACTTGAGCAAGTTTCTGTGCATATGGTTACATCCTACAGAAATCGGAGCTGATAAAACTAACCTGTCTCATGGAAGAAGATTTACTGAATTCACTAATTCTTTTAGAAGACAACCATTGCTTGACAGAGTGAGCCCAGGGCTGGGAACCGAGACAAAGGTAACCCCTGGAGAACTGCTCTGCGGTCTCTGGGCAAGAACCTGTCCAGCTCTGACCCTACCTGATTTCTGCCATTGGCAATCGTGCCAGTGGGGCCACGATTTCATTTTTTTGTACCAAGCACAAATAGAAAAGGATGTAAAACTGGGAACAGTAACGTTTACTGGATCCTGTCCACTGCTTTGAGGACTGAGGGACATGATTACTCCAGCAACTTCCGGCTTTGCCCAGCCAAGGTTGCAGCAGCAGAAAGGACCTTCCTGTTAAAATGCCAGAAATAAGGTTCTCTGTTTGGATGGCTTGCTAGCAGCAGACCCTCAACAGAAGTTTAAAAAGGCTGTGAGAAGGATTAACCCTGTCTTGAACCTGACACTAACCACGGATAAGAGGAATTATACCAGCATAAAGGAAGGTGTAGATTTAATTAATCGTGCTGGCAGCCTAATTCCCCGTGTGAGCATTTCCCTTCCAATATAAACCATGGCTATTTTGCACACAGTTGATTACAGAATCATAGAATGGTTTGGGTTGGAAGGGACCTTAAAGATCATCTAGTTCCAACCCCCCTGCCATAGGCAGGGACAACTTCCACTAGAAAAAGGTTGCTCAAAGCCCCATCCAACCTGGCCTTGAAAACCCTTGGTTCCACATAAATATGAGGAAAAACTTCTTTACGGTGAGGGTAACCGAACACTGGAACAGGCTGCCCAGAGAGGTTGTGGAGTCTCCTTCTCTGGAGACATTCAAGACCCACCTGGACGCGTTCCTGTGTGATATGATCTAGGTAATCCTGCTCTGGCAGGGGGATTGGACTAGATGATCTTTCGAGGTCCCTTCCAATCCCTAACATTCTGTGATTCTGTGATTCTGTGATTGAACACTGCCAAGGAGGGGGCATCCACAACTTCTCTGGGCAACCAGTGCCAGTGTCTCACTACCCTCACAGTCAAGAATTTCTTCCTAAAATCTAATCTAAATCTACCCTCTCGTCCTGTCACTACTTGCTCTTGCAAAAAGTTCCTCTCCTGCTTTCCTGTAGGCCCCCTTCAGGTACTGAAAGGCTGCTGGAAGGTGTCCCCAGAGCCTTCTCTTCTCCAGGCTGAACAGCCCCAACTCTCTCAGCCTCTCTTCGTAGGAGAGATGCTCCAGCCCTCTGATCATCTTCGTGGCCTCCTCTGGACTCATTCCAACAGCTCCATGTTCTTCTTATTTTGGGGGCCCCAGAGCTGGACGCAGTACTGCAGGTGGGGTCTCATGGGAGTGGAGTAGAGGGGTGAATCACGTCCCTTGACCAGCTGGCCACGCTGCTTTTGATGCAGCCCAGGATACGGCTGGCCTTCTGGGCTGTGAGCGCACATTGCCGGCTCATGTTGAGCTTCTCGTCAACCATCACTCCCAAGTCCTTCTCCTCAGGGCTGCTCTCAATCCATTCTCCGCCCAGCCTGTATTAGTGCTTGGGATTGCCCCGACCCACATGATTCTTAATGAGGTATTTTAAGATGGAAAAAAGTCACTCTTTATCCTGTAATAAGAGGATCTACATGGGAGATTATACAGCATAACTGTCACTATGTATTTATAACTACAGTGGTCTGACTTCCCATGCAGATGAGTCCTGACTCTGGTAGAGTTATTGATTTGTGGTGCTGTGTGTGAGAGGGGCACAAACCCATTGTGCCTGAATTATCCTCTCTGTATGGCCAAGAAGGAGGACAACGATTTTTGGTGAAGAAGAAAGAACAGAAATTTCCTTTCTCCCCTTTTTACTTCACAACTTCCAACAAAATTATTTGAATGTCAAACCACTTACTCTATAGGACTGTAATCCTCACAAAATTGATTAATGGCTGAAACAGAATACAGAAACAGATTGCTTTGTATTTATCATTTTTTCAGGCACTAATGCAGTTGTTTCAGATACTAAGCCATGGGAGAAGAGAGAACGTGTACCTGTCTCCTCCCCTGCAGCCAAAGGTTAGACAAGCTGGTACTGTAGGCTGAGCCTGGTTTCATGACATCTTCTCTGACAGCTCATTTTCAATCCCTGATTCATCTGTCCCTGATCACAGGTACATTGCATCAGACCTGCAAACTCACTGGCAATTTATCAGACTACAAAGAGCATACTGTATTCCTATACACTGTACTCCATATGTAAATATCATCACGTAAGTCATATGTAAATGTCTAAACACAGCCCAAACCACCATTAACTTCCACGTAGACGTATCAAATACAGGCACAATGAAGTCAATGTATCAAATGCGATTTACCCCAAACGAGAATCTAACCCTGTTTGTGAAGTTCAGCACTGCCCTTTGGTAGGACAAGGTTTCATTCCACATGCAGAGTACAGTCCATATAGCAACTTTTAACAATTTACATAAAAATTTGGCCAGAATATTAATATTAACAGCACAACTTCTGCAAAATAGTGCCATGCACGATCTTTAAAGTCTGCAGAGTCTGGTCTTTCATCAGGCCACTGACATAAAAGTCCATTTATGAACTAGTTTCACTACTCTTCCGATCAGGGTCACGGCCAAATAAATGTAATGACTTAGGCTGAGAGACATTTTGTCTTGGCATAGGAATATCACATTTTCCCTCAAGCAACACTTTTCACCTAAGCTATCGTAAGTAAATAGCACATGAAACCAGGAGTGCCTGTTAAAACACTTTCCTTGATGAAATATTTAATACACTTGTTAATTAACAACATACATACCCTTTATCTTCTTAAAAGAAAAAAAAGTGTTCTTCTCTGCACAATGAATGAAGATGAGAAAAGGCAAATGGTGAGGGACCTCAGAAAGTTTTATGAATGGAAAACACTTCACTCTTAAGAACAGGGTTTCCACCTTCTGCATGAAGTGGAAACGCCTGCCCAAGGACTGCACTGTGGCAATGAGGGACGCTGTCTTTGGAAAAGACCTTTTGTCCCTGCCTGGCCTTACACAGCACATGGGTCACACAGAGCATCCATGGCGGGCAAGGGGCAAAAGGCAAAACCTGGGCCACCAGAGATGCCAGTGAAGCCTGTTTCCACAGGCATCGTACAGGTGCCCCACAACATGGACGGAGACCTGAACACTAGATGACCATGGCAATGGCTTGCCCTGGAGTAGAAAACACTTATTGAGGGGAGGCAAGATCCTAGGGCAAAAGTACAGGAGGACTGAAACTCAATGGCAAAACACTTTTGGAACCAGGAAAAAGAGCCTGGACAACCCGCATGTTGGGTGGGTCACCTAGACCGTCTTAGTACACAAGGACACAGGCAAACCCAGGCAGAACCATGGGACATGAGCGTTGGCGTTGTGACTTACTGAGGAGTGAATCCCACTCCTGTGATGGCAGGGGGCACCCACAAAAAACTCCCATAAGGAAAGTCTTGAGAGGTTTACTTCTCCTTGTTTGATCATCTCAGGTGTCTTCAGGAGAAAGCATTCCTCCCTTTCTTGTCTGAGCAGGGTTGATTCCTGAAAGAAAAGGGCTAGCTGCACCTGCAATGGCGGAGGGAAGGATCATCAGCCCTGCAGGCTCTCCCTGTTGCGTAGGAGAGCACACACCATGCACAGAGGTGCTTTGGGTCACCCCGAGGCACAGACCCCTCGGTGTACTTGCTTTGCATGCACAGTTGTGTCAGTGACATGAAGCAGATCTTTAACTTGAGACGGTCTACTGCCCTCCAAGGACCTCCCTCTGGGGCCTCCTCCAAGCGGAGGATCCACAGCAGAGGCAGGGATGACTCTGACGTGTTTGTATGATTTTTTTAACCAAAGACTAATGACAGTTAAGCAATAAATGAGAATTTGGTCCTGTCGTGACTGCTGGGCCACAGACGCCATCCCCACTCCAGGAGTCTCTGCAGCGATGCTCAGCAAGCAGAGGGGCTCGTGTCCTTCCTTCCCTGGGGGGATTGCCAAGGCTCACACTAAGCTGTGACCAACTACAGCTACTTCAGCTGTCACAGAAAAAGGTTTGCTTTCTGCCAGTCGATAGCTACGAATCTGCAACTTCCCCCCAAGAAACCTGTTTTATTCATCCCCATCAAAAATCACAAGTGACACATGGCGAAGGTATAACCCCCCCAGGCACACACATACTTCTCCCAGCATATGCCCTTACCTATGTGTATCCTCTCTGTTCCCTGCCCAGGCAAGTCCTGCTTGCTCATCCTTGGGGATCACAGGAGCAGCCGGCATCACTCGCAACCAGCTCCCTCCATCTCCATCTCCAGCTTCCCATCGACATACGCCAGCAGCCCCCAGCTCCCTCCCTTGCTGCGGGGTTCCTGCGCTCACAGTTCAGCTCACTCGCCTCTCCCCAGCCTTCCCAAAGCAGCCTCCCAGACAGGGGCTGGAGAAGGGATTCCTCTTCATCCCTCTCAGCCCGGTTATCCGTTTCTGTCTGGAGAATGGTTTTTATCCAAGCCATTGTTTTCTTTCCTGCCTGTCTTCTTTAGCAACTCCAGCACTGCCTCTTTTAACTCTGCAGTTCCAGTTAGCAACACAGAACTGAGCTGGGAAAGAAAGTCATAAGAGATAACCATAAAGAAAAAAAAAAAACACGCAAACATTTTGGGTGCTTTTCCCCTGTATGAAAAACTATGCAGAAATTTGTGTGCATAAAAACACAGGGATCTCCTGCCGAGGTGCTGGAGCCCCGCGGGCAGAGCGGTGGAGGCTCCAGCGCTGACTCAGGGCACTGGGGAAGGCAACCTGCCCTGAGGTTTAGGCTTTCCTATGTTTTCTGAATAATTGGACATGTTGAATCCCACAAAGGGGTGAAGGTCAAACCTTAAGTCAGTACGCTCCGGTGGGAATGAGTCGCAGGGTGTTTCACCATCCCTCTGCTCCTCCCTCACAGCAAACTGGCAGACCATTCAGGTTTTTCCCTGAAAACTGCCAAACCACTATTAAGCCTTAAACTCATGCTTCTGGAGAGAGGAAACTATTTATAGAATAAAAAATAGAATGAGTTTGCTGGACCTAGTTCATATTTGGTGACTTCAACAAGTCATATAAGGGCAGATTTCAAACCTTTGGAGAATACTTCTCAGGCTTTTCCCTGTTTTTCCTGTTGCTTTTCTTGCCTCTGCTGATTAGAATTGGGCACCATTCTGCAAGAGTATTTTAACTGGTATATTTTTGATGTTTTCTTTAGGTGATGGTTCTGTTGCTGTGGCCTGGCCTGGCCTGAGCATCTCACTCAGAGCCCCGCTGCAGGTGGTGGGATCCAGCAGCCTCCAGAAGACAAGGTGGAGGATTCCCCTGTAGTCTAGTCATAACCCTGACAGTGTGGCAATGATCTTGGAAGGGATGGAAAATGTTTCCTTCCTTCAAATTTTTTAGCATGTATCAAAATCAAGTTCTGAATAAAATACTTGGTGTAAAAAGCACTGCAACTTAACTTGATCTGCTGTTAACAAAAGAGCTTTATTAAAAAATATTTATGGCTTGCATAGCAAATACAGAATGAACATCATAGTTAAATACATAAATTGAAACTCAGAACTGAGCTGCCAGAAGCCTAGGAACCATGGATGCTCAGCACTTCTGAAATATTAGTTGTCCTCAAAATTGAGATGCAGACAGCTACATTGATAAAATATTGACCTTTTCAGTAACACAAATCTGAATATGGAGACCAGCATAAGGACACAATTTATAATCCAGAGGAACAGCGAGACCTGCTGTCCCATTGAAAACTGCTCCTGCAAACTTCTGAGAACCCCTCACGAGATGATATCAGCCCCAGCTGCCACTGAAGCCCAAGTGCTTTAAGGGCCCGTGCAGCATCTCCATGAAGTGGAGCCCTAGTTTGCAACTGGTGGGAAACGATCCACATTATGAATAGGGCAGAATATCCATACCAGTGTGCAGCGCTGCTTTCAACTCGACAGGAAGAAGGATTGCTTTTCTTATTTCAAGACATGCCAAAGCAATACATGACCTTTGGATTGGACAAGGGGCCTGGTGGGATCTTCAAAAGCATTGCACTGCTTTTTTATGTCTCAGTGTCTGGGAGCTCACATGCATTAAAAATGCTGCATCTTTTCACAAGATAGATAGAGCAGCAGCCTAGGGATGGTTTTGGCATCTCTGCCTACCTCAGGTCCACGTGGCATGTTAGAAAGCAGTTTCCCAGGTCACACAGAAGGTGTGTCTTATTTCCTCCGGTTAACGGAGACAAGGAAGTGCCCCCTGGGGACTGTGTTTTAGTTGTAATATTTCCTTTGTTGTAAACAACAAGTTGTGCCCTAGGAAAGGACCTGCTGAAAGGATCTGGAGGGCGAAATATGCTTCGCTTGTGGCTTGGCTTGGCTTTACCTCCTGGCATCAGAGTCCATCAGCCAGTGCACCTGAGTAAATGCCCAGCTCCCACAGCCTTTAACTATGCTTTTGAGGTATTTAACAAGGAATTAAGAGTCTAAACTGTACGACGTCTGTTAACACAATCTCCATTTTTTCCATAAACCGAGGCAGTTGTAACATTTAGGAACTTTAGATCTGCGGGTGAAAGCTGAACTTCTGAAACACAAAAAGAAGCTGAGCAGAGTTTCAGGCCTAAGGCTCAACCAGTGCTTCAGGGTTCCTGATGATTTCAGCTAAAAT
Source organism: Nyctibius grandis (assembly GCF_013368605.1). Taxonomy (NCBI): domain Eukaryota; kingdom Metazoa; phylum Chordata; class Aves; order Nyctibiiformes; family Nyctibiidae; genus Nyctibius; species Nyctibius grandis. The sequence goes on along the minus strand of NC_090658.1, from coordinate 115,873,400 downwards.
GATGAGTTATAAACCAGTCCTTGGCTTGCAATTTAAATATTTTAAATATCTGTCACACAGCAATCTCAGTTATTTAAATATTGTGTGGGCATACACCAAAAAAAACAGGTGAGGAAGTGGACTTTAACAAAAGCAAGATACTGCATTAAGTGCCAAAGGAAAGAAATTAAAAGACATTTTGGAATATAACTTTCATGTTTAATGTTCAGTTTTAACAAGCTCTCAAGCAATGCTTGATGCAGGGGTTAAATCTAATTCATGAATCAGACAAAGCCTGAAAAACTCCGTGAGAGAAACGTGATACTTCTTTGAGACAGAGGTTATTAGCAGCACGTAAGTGACATCCACGCAGTGGAAGCTGATGAGAGCAGGGGCTGTGTCCAACAGCCTCCTGTATCTGCAGCTACTCAGGGTGAGCAAAGCTTTCCTGTGTGCACAAATGCAGTTCTGTATTATGCTCCAAACACTTCTTCACTAGACAGATCCTAACGTCCTCTCCAGCTTCTGTAACTCTGGAAAGGAGTGAGACAGAGGCATGGAAGGGACTGAATAAACAAATACAGCGGTAACCGTACACCTACAGGGATACTCCTTCCGATGCGCCAAGTACAGTCACGATGACAAAGTGATAGGAGCTTCCTAAAGATACTGTGGGCAGGGAAGCACTGCCTGCTGCACAGCACTGCTTGACAGCTCACATGACTCCACCTTAAATTATTGCCTTTAAATTGCTTATATGTCTCTTAACAGCTGACACATCTGGGCGAGGCAGACACACTTTCATCACTTGACTGCGAGTTTTAACATGGGCTCAGCCTCCCTCATGACTCAGAATGAGCACAGAAGTAAAATCGCCAGGGTACTTTGTGGCAAGGGCAGCGCAAATTAGCGTGCAAGTTCTGTTACCAGGATTATAATGCCTTTAACAGGCATGATGCACATCCCAGAGATGTTTTGACAGATATTAGATTTCAGCTATAAAGTCCAGATGACTTGATGTCCTTCATTTTTTTATTCAATTAGGTTGATACAAAAGGTTGGGAGGCTTCTGTTTCACTTTGCTTTGTGTGAGCAGGAAAAAAAGTAACATTCCCAGCTTTATTTTCCCTAACAGCGGGTTGCAGGGTTTTGGCCATATTCCTCCTTTCAGCTCAGAAGCTGGCTTGGAGCGGGTCGCTGTGGTTTCTCAAGCTGGCCTTTGCTGGGCATTACAAAGGAAGACAAATGCTTCAAAGGACAAATGCTTAGAGAAAGCAAACTTCATTCAAAGCAGATCCATCCTGGCATACGTATACCTGCATTACCATAGGAACCAAGCTACTCCCAAATATTTGTCAGTGAAAGCTTGCAACTGAAATGGGAATGAGCCCATTACTGTACATACCGGGCATACTGCCTATAGTGTACCTTAAAATGTGTGTCACATCCTCCTGCAAGTGTGGTAGGAAGCTTCTGCCCAGATTTGGGGGAACACGAATGGTTAAAATTCACGTGGGAAGATAGATAATATGTCCTGAGTTCAGGGACCAAATCTACTGCTGGTCCTGCCTTTTTTTACCGGCGAGAGGGAACCTTTCCTCTCCCTGTCATTGAAAAGGAATAGATTTGAACAGAAGATACTTGTCCCTGACGCTCCCTCTCCTTTGCAGACACAGATCCCTAATCCTTGAGTGGAAAGAGTGAGATGCTCCACAGGGCACACTCACCCTTCTGCAGATGAACGTTCGCTAAGGTTCATCCTTGTGCCTCAGGAGGCTCATGGTCTGACTGGTTGTCACTCCACACCCAGCCCCGACTGTGAAAGAATGCAAAGAATGTGGGGAAATGGAACAAAAGTGATCTCTTATAGTAAGGGATGAGCCAGGAGAGGGCTTTTATCTTCCCCTTTCCATATCTAACTCCAGACGGATGGATGTGAGAGGGACAGGAGTTACGTATAGTGCATTTCACAAACTTGCTCTGACTTTGACAGCATTGAGGTGAACACTCAATACACAATAAACAACAATAACCATGTCCAGCTGGGAATGGCAATTCCTTCTCCGGTGCACTCAGAGAGCTGCTTAACCCTGAGGACTAGTACAGCAGTGGAACTACAGCTTAAACACTAACACAGAAATGATAAAGGGCGATACTGCACATTCAGCTGTGGCTCAAGCCAAGGAGGCAGAAGCTTTTCCGCCTCCTCCCTTTTGGCCTTCTGAACCAAGAGAGAGATCTGCCAGCTACCTGCTTTTTGCTGCAGCCGTTACCTGCCATCTTGTGCTCTGGCAAACAGATCAGCGCTGGTCTTCAGTAGTCTAGCTGGTGGCAAGCTGATTTACCACCGCAATCCTGTACTGAAGCCTAGAGCTGATGACCTTCTGAGAAGACTGCCTCTTGGCCACATCACTAGCAAGCACTTAGTGCAGGAAAAAAACAGATGAGGGATACAATGCTAGTTAGGATCCTCACTGATAAAAATAAAGGAAATAAAGATAGGCTGCAAAAATGGTACCAGGGCATCAAGAAAAGGTAACATGGCCTACTACTGCATACTATTAAAGAAGACCTGACTGCTGTGGTTCTCTCTGAATCGAGCTGTAGCGTTGCTCTGCCTCCTAGACCGGGGAAGGGACCATTCCAAAGGATCTCAGATGATACATTACCCTGCACATGTTCAGAGATGATAAAAATACCTCTCTTCGGAACAAATAACATTGCAGACAACAAGAAATCTGCTGCATCCCCCCGGAAAGCCCTTCCACATCCATCACAAAGCTTGTTGCCTCCGCCTCCACTGAGCTGATTGCCCAGATGACAGGGCATTACATCAGTCAAAGAAATCTACAGCTAAAGGAAAACCACATCAATTAGAAAGAAAAGTTCTTTTATTCTAACAGTGCTTACAGAACGAGGGGGGAAAAACTTCAAGAGACATGTTGCTGGCTTACAGTTTAATTGATGCCCTCAGCTTTGAGCCAGCATAAATTATTATTATGAAGGAAATTGCGAGCTCAGGCTATGCAGCCACTTGCCAAAGGAAAGCAGTTCTGACAGTTGCTATAGGGAATTCTCTGCAGCTTTCCTGTCATTTTGCAGTGTACTTCATGCTGACCTGCCGGAATTAAATGAACTTATGCCAAAAGTAGTGCTCTCCCTTAGCACGGAGACTGCGCATCGACACAGCTCTCTGGTGCTTCTCATACTGGGAGGGAGTGTGCTTGTGTCTAGTCTGGGGCCAGTATTCTGGAGGAATAAGATGTATTTTTCCTCCTCTGTCCTTACCCTCATTTTAAAAAACCTGATTTTGCCTGCTGGCAACAACCTTGACAGTGACATCCTTCAAAGTGAGGACAGCCCTAAAGGTGCCCACTAACTAATTTGCCTCTCATGCACTTTGCTACCCCATACCGAAAGCAGCCATCGACCCTCCCAACAGAGCCACACGCACCCCCTGAAGCCTCTCTCCAGTTATTAGCCTTCTACCCTCCTGCTCCTTTCCTGGATATCTAAAAATTCATGCTGTGTTTAATAAATTTCTCCTTGAGTTACCAGAAAAGTACTGCCTTTATACAACAGGCCCGGGGGACCAGCAAAAATTTGGGAAGCTGAAATCCTTGTAACTTCAGATTTGTTTAGGTCTGGAAAGAGTTTGTGAGAATGAAGACCCAAACCTGAGGAAAAGGCAAAAGGACATCTGCACTGGGTTAATGCCTGTAAGCTGGAAAGTAACTTCTTGTTCTTCTCCTTTGTGTTTCCCCAGAGCTTCAGTATAATAAAGAGAAGAGAGACAGAAGAGGGCAGGAAAAGGGCTAATACACTACAGCACAACAGCTCGTGGGGATCATGGGAGGGACAGATAACCCTCTTGGAGCCCACGGGCTTTAATACCCTAACTGCTTTTCAGATGCTTAATAATGGGGTTTTTTTGCTCAATGGTTAGATCTGTGTACTTCTTGCTACTTATTACAAAAATCACTGAAAATATCTTTCCATTCCACAGAAAGTACAATTAATTCTGTGCATAAAACAAGGTAAAAGGTACACAAGAATCACGGTAATAGTATTCCATGCACAAGAAGACATGCAATAAGCTTAACTAATGCTTTATACAAAGACGTACCTGTTTTTTCGCAAGTGGCTGTTTGAGTCATTCCAGGAGCACGATGCATTTCTGACTCTATGCCCCCGAGAACGTACAGCATTTCTGTGAGGCTCCTTATCTGGCTGTTTGGGGCATTTGGCTTGTGCATCCACTGCCTCTTCCCACATCTGCACAAGACCCTCTCCCTTTTTTTTTCCTTACAAAGTTGCTGCAAAATGCACTCAGCAGTAAGACACTAGTATTTGTCCTGCCTCTACCTCAGCATCAGTGTTATCCATCCAACTATGCTTCTTCCAAACCGTATTTCCTTGTCCTTATTAAGCTACTCAGGCCATAGGACAAGGGGCTGTTTTGCTATCGGTGTGCAGGACAAAAGACTGAAATGAAGCAGCATCCTCTGAATAACCAGAATAACTCTACAGAAGCCACCAGGATTAGGCTGATTTGCTCCCACGAGGATCTGTGCTGTGTCCTTTGTTTATCTACAAAATGTACCCTGCACAACCAATTAAGGCTTCTTCAAGCTTGGGGCTTTGGAATTGATCTTATTTAATACTTTCATTAACGACCTTGGCACAAGAAAATGAAAACATGCTAATGAAACTAGAGCATATCACAAGATTCAAAGGCTGTGTCAGTGCAGAGGAAGATCAGAGTATTATACAGGTGGGCTAAGAGTAAAACAGGCAGGATAAAACTGAAGATCATGGAGTATAAAGTCATGCATTTAGGGATTAACACCAGAATTTCTGCTATAAACTTAGAAGCCCATAATTGAGCAGCAAATTAGGAGCATCTGGTGTTTCTAGCTAAGCACGATCTGACAACAATGGGCTTTTGTGGCCAGGAAGGCCAATGGTGTCCTGGGGTGCATTAGGAAGAATGTGGCCAGCAGGTTGAGGGAGGTTATCCTCCCCCTCTACACAGCCCTAGTGAGGCCATGCCTGGAGTACTGTGTCCAGTTCTGGGCCCCCCATTTCAAGAAAGACAAGGAACTACGGGAGAGAGTCCAGCAGAGGGCTACGAAGATGATCAGAGGACTGGAGCATCCCTCTTACGAGGAGAGGCTGAGGGAGCTGGGTCTGTTTAGCCTAGGGAAGAGAAGACTGAGGGGGGATCTTATCAATACTTACAAATACCTTGGGGGCGGGTGTCAAGGGGATGGGTCCAGACTCTTCTCAGTGGTGCCCAGTGACAGGACAAGGGGCAATGGGCACAAACTGAAACACGGGCAGTTCCATCTGAATATGAGGAAAAACTTGTTTACTTTGAGAGTGACAGAGCACTGGAACAGGCTGCCCAGGGAGGTTGTGGAGTCTCCTTCTCTGGAGATACTCAAAACCCGCCTGGACACGACCCTGTGCAATGTGCTCGAGGTGAACGTGCTTTGGCAGGGGGTTGGACTAGATGAGCTCCAGAGGTCCCTTCCAACCCCAACCATTCTGTGATTCTGTGATAATCCCTTGCTAATGTGATGCAGGGCTGAGAAACTGAAGTGTGATGCCAAGAGGTATAAGAAGAGTAATTTTCACCAGTAATAAACTGAATGCGCTAACACTGAAAGTCCTGCTTGGATCCTGCTCGAATGCTCTAAGACACTGGGCTTTTTTGTTTGAACAACAACAAATTCAGGCTCAAGAGGCACTGAGGATGCTTTGGTGAACGGAGAGAAGGAGGGAGCTGCAAAGGGGCTGGCATACGGAAGGTTTAGGCTACACTTGTGCAGGCAGTATGAGTGAATCATAAGGTAGGATTGCAGCATTTGACGCAGACACAGCCAACCAGGCATGCTCCTGCCTTGAAACGTGCACAGAATTTGCTCCCATGCTTCAGTGAACAAGCACAGAGCCTTCCAGCACCCCTCGTACTGCCTTCCCAAAGGCACCCCTAGCACACTTCTACTGGTCATAATTAAACACAAACCTGCGAGGGGAGACAGGCCTGCAGAAACAACTCCCTCAGAAGCTGCCTCAGCGAAATGTTGAAAACTAAGTGGATCTTCCTTGCCAAATTGGACTAGACATAACCATCTCCTTCCAACTAATGAAACACTTCTTTTTGTTGAGATTTCTCAGCTGGGACTCCTATCCTGGTGTTTTGATATCTGATCCCATTTTTCCCCATCTGCTCACACATTCTCTTCCCCCACACCCCAACCCGATCCCTCTGCAAGTGGCTACGTGCATCGAAGGGATGAGAACTACAGAAGGAAATGTCTCACATTGGGCTCTTGTACTTAAACATGGGCATTAAGTAGCTCTTTTGCAATGAAGCAGCATCAATATTTCAGCAGCATGAGAAGAATTCAAAGCCCATAGCTGACTAGGAGCCAGGCAATCATTTGGGAATGTAAAAGATGCTAGGACTTAGTCATCCTATGTTGAAGCTCTGGGAATATAACATAGCAAAGAGAGAAGAGTTTCCAGGGATTGTGGACCCCCGTACTACCCTGTGCTTGTTGAGTGAGCCACAGTGATGACAAGCTATGTGCAGAGATACCCCTTTCCTGTAACCACTAGAAAGACTAATGGAAGAAAGAGAAAAAAAGTACAGAGTGCCTTATATTGACCCCAGTGCAATCAAGTCTGCTGTGTATGATCTCCAGCGCACCAACCAGGCTTATGCATATCGTAGAGAGCAGAACATGCGCCCATTACCGGAGCCCACACTTAGAATCAGAGAATCACAGAATGGTTTGGGTTGGAAGGGACCTTAAAGATCATCTAGTTCCAACCCCCCTGCCATGGGCAGGGACACCTTCCACTAGACCAGGTTGCTCAAAGCCCCATCCAACCTGGCCTTAAACACTGCCAGGGAGGGGGCAGACACAACTTCTCTGAGCAACCTGTTCCAGTGTCTCACCACCCTCACAGTATAAAATTACTTCCTAAGATCTAATCTAAATCTACCCTCACCTTCACCCCCACCCAAGTAGTCAGCTGCCGACTGGTGGCAGTCTGGGGTGGTTAGACTCCAGATGACAAGTGTGTGGCTCTGTAGGCCGTAGGAAACGCTTATCCATGGGATTCACTCCTGCAACTCCTACAGTTTTCTTGGAACCATCCTGAGATTCCCCTGCCACCACAGCTGCTCACAGCATCATTTTTTATCCAAACTAGTTCAAACTTCAGCCAATGCTAAAGTCTACATAGACAAGATTTTTTAGCTGCCTTCTGAGCTACATCAAGTTCTGCTGTTGTCACTGATGTAGGCAAAAAAGTGGGAAGACAGGTTTTACTTTTCACTCAGGCCAAAGATTACCTGCACAGTGCCTAAAGATGCAGCCTACTGCTCGATGTCTTGCTAATGATCTGGAAAAGAGAGTGAGCAGGGCAAGTTTACAAGTGACACGTTGTTATCTGACAGTCAAAACAGAAGCCTGAGATAAGGTTATGAAAAAACTGCATACAGACCTAACAGATGCTCGTTGAATGGACAACACAAAACAGAGGAAACTCCGTGTTATTGAGTACAGTCTTGGAAGAAATCTTTTAAGTATTGATGTGGTCAGCAAAATAAGAACATTTGCACAATGTTCAGCATCACTTTAAAAAGCTGACAGAATATAAGGAAGCACCAGACTGCGAAAAGTCTTGAAAGCATTAAACCGCTGTCTAAATCAATATAGTCTCACCTTGCAAGCAGTGTTCAGTTCCAAGTCTCCCATCAGAAAGACATACGAGAAACAGAAAGTGTCCACAGAGGTATAATAGAAGAATTTCAGGAGCAAGGATGGACTAAATGAGATTGTACAAATCCTACAATGGGCTTACAAGAAAAATCTTCAAGCAATTAATTAAATACAAAAGACACACATTCACGACAGGCAGCATTTTTCCCTGATTTACACCAGACAAAAATCTGGCCTCATCCTTTTAATGTGGATCAAAGGGAGTTTGTGTGTTGTGAAAGCAAAGCACTAAATGACTCGTGATGACAATCATCCTACTTATCAGGCCCTGCAACTACTGTTCGTTCAAACCAATTAAACGGCTGTGTGCCAAGAATAACAACAAAACCAATTGCATCAGCAATACAGAATATTCCTCTCCACCTGAAAAAATGTATGGCTTTGAATGAAAGTATCTAAGTAAGATACAAAAGGGGAAGATCTAGAGAAATCATCCCCCTAACAAATAACACTTTAAACAGTATGAAATTCAGCCCTATGTACAGACCTGATGACTGTTTGCATGCCTCCTGAGTGAACATAACCTGCATATAATTAGTATACAGTCTTTGTATTGGTCCATTAGGATTAAACTTCAGCCATTATGAATATTCATCAAATTGCTCTCATATTTGTAGACTTTGGCTTATGTTCAACCTATTTCATTTTATTTAGTTGCTTAAGGATCTGGAAAGAGACATCTCCAGCAGCTCAGTGGGATGGGAAGAATTGTCCCCTTGAAATGCTTTCCACAGGCTACAAAGAGATGCTCGGACTACCATGCTCAAACATTCAGCAACTTGGAATGATGCCTACAAAACAAAAATCCATGTCTGTCTGTCTGTGGAGTGTCCTAACAAAGTCTTGGGAAACAGACTTGACGTTTTTAGGATACACTCTTCTATTAATCTATGAGGGAGATCTTACTGCAGCCTTTCAATATATAAAGGGGGTTTATAAGAAAGATGGAGACTTTTTACCAGTGCCTGTAGTGACAGGACAAGAGGCAACAGTTTTAAACTGAAAGAGGACAGATTTAGATTAGATATTAGGAAGAAATTCTTTACTGTGAGGGTGCTGAGACACTGGAACAGGCTGCCCAGAGAAGCTGTGGCTGCCCCCTCCCTGGCAGTGTTTAAGGCCAGGTTAGACAGGGCTCTCTGAGCAACCTGGTCTAGTGGAAAGGTGTCCCTGCACATGGCAGGGGGGTTGGACTAAATGAGCTTTAAAGGTCCCTTCCAACCCAAACCATTCTATGATTCTATAAGAATAAATATATATTCACTAAATATCCAATGAAGTAGTTTTAATCATTCAATTAAAATGTTACATAAGACTCCAAGAGAGGTTCTTGATTCCCCTGTAAACTTAACATAAAGCTGGAGAACTAATTATTTCTCAAATGATTGCTCATTGCATAAAGTCTTTGTTATTTTACATCACTACTATATAGACTACGTTTGTCCCCACCATGCCTAAATCTTACCTGGGCAGCTACCTAGCCAAGAATGCATCGGTTACAGTACTCTCCTATGGACACAACTTATTTTTCTGCCCGCAGTAATGACTACCTGCCAATTCTAAAGAATCTCAAATCCAATCAATCACCTTTACCAAAGGACCATTTTCTTACAAACAAATTTGGAATCAAGACAAGCTGTTTGAAATGGTAGAATTATCTATATAAACCTCAACATGACAGGATGCTGGTCTAAAGAGAAAGTTGGCCCATTATGATACCAACTCTGAAGCACAGCACCTTGTGTGATGTTCCACTAGCACCACTTCAAGCAGAAATTTCAGGCTTGAGAGGTATAGCTGATGGCCACTTTCTATCTAGAAGTTTTAAAAAGAGAGAGAGAATATATGGGGAACAGCAGCAGAAACTCACTTTCACGAAGCAAGATCTGATGCATTTGGCACACTGGACAAAATATATCATATTTGGGGAAAAAATGTGTGAAAGCTGCAGATTTTGACAGTTCTTAAGAAGGAGGCATTGACTGTTGCCTTGAGAAGGATGAATTTTATTAGTTTGCTCACAGAAAGTTTGCTTGTGATATGTTCTAGGAAAATGTCTTTCCAGGTTCTCTTCTCATGTAGCATTTTTTATGGTTCTGATACAGATTCCAGTATGGGATAGTACAACAGCCACAACATCAGCCACAACATACTTTTTAAACTGTGCATGCTAGGAAGAAAAACCTCCTTACAATTAATATCAAAAGCTTAGGTTTCTGCATCATATTATATAGCCAGACATTTCTTTGATATTACGCACATAGATTCTATAGTATGGGAAGGATGGAGATTTTATGTATTTATTTTCAGGGGAAATTTTGGAGTGAAGACAGGAAACAACAGCTGGTCCTGGTCCAGCATTATCTGCTGAAACATGAGGAGGGACTGCTGGAAAATTAATGATCAATAAAAATTCTATTTTGAAAAGCTTCTTGTGTTGGAGATAAGGAAAAGACAGGAGGGATCACTCTACATTAAAAATAATCCAATGAATTAAAAAATGGCAAAATAAGAACTTGAAAAGAGATCTCACATACCAGGTGAGTGCTTTCATTTCATATTGTAGAAATATGGTTTCATTTTTCATGAGAAAAGTTCTGCAACCTTCTTCTGCAGGGTAGGAAGTCCGAAATCCTGAAGAGTTTGACAGAGCAGGACATTAATTTCCTACCCAGCTCTGATGACAGTGGCATGGGAACAATAAAGCAAACTGGCCAACCAGTACTCCTCCAATATCACACCCAGGAAAGTAAAGGCACCATCTCTCCAGGAAAACATTTGAATAAAATAGCTAAGAAAGGTGGTAATCTGTGACACCAGAAAAACAGAGATTTATGAAATAATTGATACATTTAACATAACATTTTATACTAACGCTTTCCTCTTCATTAATGTCACGGTTTAAAGCTGGGCCAGCTATTAACCAGGTGGCAGATGCTCTCTGTTAACCCTCTCCCCCCCCGCCCCAAGGGAAAGGGAAAGGGAAAAGGGAGAGAGACTTATGGGTTGGAAAGTTAAAACAGTTTTAATAAACTATAATAATGAAAAAGAATATAATAACAATAATAATAGAAATAACCAAATATATACAAATATGTACAAAACCAAGATCAAGAGCTTGGAAATCCTCCTCAGGCATAGTTGCTCCCCCCCAGTACAGGCAGAGGGGAAAAGGCAGTACCTCCCCCCAGCACAGGCAGAGGGGAAAATGTAGTAGCTCTCCCCAGCACGGGCAGAGGGGAAAATGCAGTAGCTCCCCCTGCCATCACACCTGCAGGCTTTTAACTGGAGATTTGGCAAAGCTGGTACCAATCAGTGGGAGACAGGAGGGCCCCTCCCTCCTGGGCCCCACCTCCAGGAGGCAGTGGGTTAGTGATAAGCAGGAAAGTGAGAATGACATGTATGGGATGGAATACCTCGTTGGTCAATCCTGGGTCACCTGCCCCGTCCACTCCTCCCTGCAGGTACAACCCCCTTCGGCTCTTCACTGGTAAGCAGTGAGGAATTTAGCAGTGACCTTGGTTTCTCTAAGACTAATTGGCCTGGTTTGGGCCAAACCAGGACAATTAACTTATGATTTTAATGATCCATGCATAGCTTTTAAGCACATTGTATTTAAACATACATAAATTAGATCAATTAATAGAATTGCTTGTTCTTAAGAAGGGGAGCAATGCTAACTATGTAACAATAACATCTAACCTTTCAAAAACACTTTACTGAAGGTTACAGTAACAAGAATAATTTGAGAAGAACAGGAACAATTTAGCTGCCCTGGGAGGAATCCCATAAAGAAGCAGAATGAAATAAATACTAGGATTTAATTTCAGATTTTCTGTGTGTTGTATTTGAAAATCTCCAGTGTTCAAACACAAGGAAATTAGATCTGAAAACTCCTCCCAGCATCACTAACATCGTGAACATCTAGCACCCTTAGACTAAACTCCTCATGTACTCATCCATGGATCAGGTCCACATTTGTATCTCTCTATTCAGAAGTATCTCCCACTGCAGAAATGGCATTAGCTATCAACACAGCAAACGGCAGCATGTTATCTTGCTCTTTTTTGGGCTATATCTTGTAAGCACAGCTCTTCACCTCAACAGAATGCTCTACTTTCTCATTAGCAGCAGAACATGAAAAGAGGGAAAGGGGGGATGTCTCTCTCATTTAGGTTTCTCCAGAAGGCAAAACCTCCTGTTGGTAAGCTCATCCCACCAACGTAGGAGGCAAACCATTGGCTAGATACTTCTTTCACTAGTCTGAAGTTTTTTCCTTGCTTGTAGCTCCATGGATGCTAACCCTGTGTATCTGAGGCTTCCTACAACATTAATGCAAGTAATTAAGAGATACAATTTGCATTAGTACAGGCCATCATTAAGTACCTTGCTTCTAATGGTGGCAGATAAGCACAATAGTGATAAAATATTTCAGTAAGCAAAGATGCAGTATGTTAACTGCCAAAATTAATTCAGTTACTAAAGATGAATGTACAGTGTCCTGTTCTTGGCTTGTCAAAGAGCATTCCAGCCTAAAATATGTATATATGTATATATATGCATATGCCACCCCCTTCTTCCACTGAATTATTATTTCATTCTATATATAAATCATTATTAATGATGTACCAGGTACATAATCATAACTAGCTAGAGATCTAATATGCACTTTTCATAGTCCCCAGATTTCTAATCTTTGTACAAGGAAAACAGTACTGAGTCCTAACTAAACTCATAACCAAGAACCTTGTCATTACAAATTGTAAGGGAAAATTCAATACATACACATCCTACTGCCACGTTATGCTGACAGAAGAGCAAGAACTCTTCAAAACTGAGTTTGAAAAAATATCTTACCTTTAAACAAACTTCTGAGTCTTACTACAAGGTATATTTTACCCTATAAAGTTCACATGAGAAAGGACAGTTATATCACATCTACCTACAGGTATCTCTGGTTAACCGCTTGACTACCTTCTTTCCATCTCTGCCTTTTCTGTCCTCTCCCTTTCTTTCCTTTATTCTTATGGTTTGTCTACACTAGGAATAATTACAGTTTGTTGTTACTGCTCCCTTAGCAGGCACTGTATTTCAGAATAAAAGTGGCTTGCTTTCTAGAATGGAGTTTCCATGTGGGGAATTACCCCAGCGTACCTACAGTGTACAGGTATAATTAACCATGATTCCTTTACCAGTCAGTTTCCCCATACAGATGAACTTTTGACCTTCAAATATCCATCAGCCTTAACATTATATGGCACAGAACGAAAAAGTGTGTTTAGATTACATAGAGAAACTACATTGGGTGCTTTCAGATCAAATGCTTGTCTATTTTTCCAACTGTTAATTGATCTAGTAAGAGGTATTGCCTCTCTGCACCAACTTTGCCTGCTGACATCCCTAGCCCATCACAGCTATACCAGTTTAGATAACCAAACTAACAAGACTGGCCTGCAGCCACCTGCCTGCAGGACCTGAGGCTTTCTCACAACCTCACCATGCTCCTAACTACACCTCCAATGCCTCCTCTTCAGTCCCCCTTGTGTAATCTGTTTGACTGATGTCCCTTCTCCCGTTTGGATAACATGCTCATATGGCAGCTGCAGGGGAAGGAGAAGAAGATAGAGATAAAAAGCAAGAAGTGCAGAGATCAAAGACGTAAACAGACAGAGCTCTCCCTGAATTTACTAAACAACCAGCTGATGAAGCCTTTCCAAGTACCAGTGCACCTTTACATATTTCTGTCTTGTTCCCCAATGCCCCCTTCCCCTACGATACTTCTCGCTCCCTTAAAGACATGCTAAATGTGTGCAGGGTTTATGTTCTCGGCCCTCTGCATTTCATTTTTGCCTTGCACATCCATTCTCTCTACCTGCTTTCTCATTTGTCATGACCATTGGCAAAACAGCAGAAGAGCCAAAAATCTATACATATCTATTGCAATATAGACATTTTCTGAAACCAGCAATCTCATAGCACCACAATAAAATGTTCATGGATGAGCAACTTTAATGGTCCACTCCCACAAATTGGGTAATTTTTCTTAGATAAAAGCAAGCCATATAATTAGAAAAGGGAACTAGTTACTTGTAATGAAAGAATAATCAAATCACCACTAAAAGGAAATTAGCTGCATTTATCTTAATTCTAGGGGCCCTACTGCTGCCTCCTGATAGGAGGATAAAATTTACCTGACAATCTCGGTGACTTTCGCCATTCCTGTTTGTTCATGCAAAAGGGGGCCCTTTATCATGTTTTGGCAGAGTAAGTTGCATTTAACTGAACAAAAGCCATTAAAAGGCTATTTGTTTCATTTGCATAAAAAAAAAGACACACCTCAACTTTCAGGGACACTATTGAGCTCCCACTTGGAAGTCATAATTGCTGAGACAGAATGAGGGAAAACAAGAGAGAGGCCCAAGGAATATCTGCAACAGCTTTCTGTCCAACTAGATCAGTGCATGGTACTGCTGGAGAGGAATCTCCCATGGGAGTCCTCCACGAGCCTCTCTTGGCACTTGCAGCACAGTGAGGCCCAAGGGCTTTGGACCCACTTCACAAGAGGTTCACTGGACCTGCCTAGGACCAGAACTGACAGACCTCTATTTTTTTATGCTAACAGCATGAAGAAGGGAATGGTTCTGTTCAGCTAGCATCCTCCCTCACAGGCCAACAGGAGGAAAAGAAAGCTGTCTGAGGTGGGGAGATAGCTCAACCCAGATAACACAGGTTTGACTCCGGTCCCCAGAGCCTTTTCCGCTCTACTACAGGCCACTGAAGGAAAGGATGCAGAGAAACAGTTAAGTGCTATAAGGTGATATATATTGCACCCCCAGAAACAGGAGCGGAATTTTACATCAACTATTGTAATGGTAGGCATGAAGAAAAGTGTCATACAAAGGCTGAGACCTTGCTACCAGCCATGATCAGTAGCTGCGTCAGCGTTATCAGACTACAGCAGCATTTACCCCACAGCAGATATCAATATTGATCAATATCATCCATTACCAGCAAAGACCAAACTACTCCCAGCATAGAGATACACTTATCCTGCAGCAAGTTAAACCAGACAAATGGCACTCAGCAGCAAAACTGAGGTTCAGTACCACCCTTCCATGCTGACAGTCACCTTCCTAACCCAAGTATTCCTTGATTCTTCCTCTCCCAGCAGAAGAAAACGGTTTGCATAAAACAGCACCCACCACTAGCTATACATTCAACAACTTCTTCACAGGCTTGTCCTCCCTGAAGCTGTTAGTTTATCCCAGTAATGAACAAGCCATGCGAGTGTTTTCAAAAATTCAAGAAGTCCTGTGGCCTTCCTCACAGCATAGTGCAGATACAATACAGAATCAGGCTAAATCAGGTGTGAGGGTAGTGAGACACTGGAACAGGTTGCCCAGAGAAGTTGTGGATGCCCCCCCCCGGCAGTGTTTAAGGCCAGGTTGGATGAGGCTTTGAGCAACCTGGTCTAGTGGAAGGTATCCCTGCCTGTGGCAGGGGGGTTGGAACTAGATGATCTTTAAGGTCCCTTCCAACCCAAACCATTCTATGATTCTATGATTAAATAATGTTCAAAGAACTTGATCCCACTAGCTCGCATTTATTTCTAACTTGCTGGACTCGTGATGCTTTAGCCTCTTACATGGGTGACTTTTTACTTTTAATATAAGTAGAAGAGCACTCATGCCAACCTCTAGCACCTTTACAATACGAACATAAAATACAATAGTGTAACAAAAGACCTTCTCCTTATCCCTTCATTCCCAGTCCCCAAACCAAGTGTGACATAAACAAATCTAAGTAATATCTTACTTTATCTAGAAAAGTTGTGACCATTGTTTTAGTTCCTCTCCAAAGGCTTAATTACAGATCAGTCTGTATGAACACAATTAGAATGTTTTTTGTGTTTCAGCTAGAACAGTTTAGATGTTTCTCGCAGAGAAAATCAGAGGCAATTCCAGTCTTGCCCAGGCTAACAAACTTTTTTACCATTTCATTGAAGAATTTCAACACCTGCAACCACCAGAGTGGCACCTTTAAACTAATCAAGAAATTGGCCAGTTGGAAGTTAAGTCTTTTGCTGGTTTCATGGAAAACTACCCAAATATGGAAAACCTAATGAGAAAACCCAATTTTAGTACGCTCAGTTGACACCTTAAAATTTGCTAGCAGAATTTCCTTAAGACTCCATCTCTCACATAAGACTGCTAAATGTCCAGTCCTCCTAAGCAAGTCCTCTTCTCTGCCCAGAAGTTTTACTAGAAGTTGGGAAAAGAAAAGAAGGGCAGATGGTACAACTACAGAAAGAATGATAGAGCAGAGAACAAGATGGGGAGCATATGGGCAGGAGCTGAGCAGAGGGCGGGATGCAGAAGGGGAGGAGATGGGACAGCAATGTAAATTAGGGGACAGATAATAAGGCAAAGAGGAGGGCAGGAAGGAGCTTGGGAGCAAAAGAGAAAATCCTGTAACCACCAGAACACAGGGCCTTTAGAAACATGAAATACCTTCCCCCACCGTTAAGCAAACATGAGACTAGTTGTAAAGAATCTCAATCCCACTCAAGGCAGGACACAAAATGAGTAAGTTTTTCTACCGCTACCCACGACAGGGCTATTTCAGACAGTGCAGGAGTATGCTGCGGATCCGAAGAGTTCAGTCATACAGATGTTCGGTGGCAGCTTGTGTAAATCCCATGACAGAAGTCTGCTTTTCGGGGTTCTTGGTTTGTGTGTTTACCTTAATTCACTGTGATATGTGTCTACTTTGTGAGATGTTACCTTCACCTGCCACGTACCCATTGTACAGACTGTAGGGAAGGAAGCTGCTGTCTGTACCATCTCAACTTCATTTGCTACAGAGATGAAAAGCATGTGATGGAGGGGGCAGATTCTGCTGGGAAAAAAAAGAGAATCTTATAGTTATGGCAAATAACTGAGCCTCTAGAAAACTGGATTCTAACTCTGTCCTAGAGTTCACATGTAAGTCTAAGGAATTTGCATTATTCCTCATTTTTCTCCCACACTCCAATTGAGTAATTTGTGGTGTGAGCTGCTAAGATGCTGAATGTGAGTAGGTGCATCTGAAGTCAGTGGGAGGTGGACTTTCAGCACACACTGAGTAGCATAAAGTATTTACCACCCTGGAAATGAAGGTCTTTGATTTAGTATTTACGACTCTGGAAATTTATGTCTTATATTTCTCCACATAGGTATCCAGAAGTGTTGATATTTTTCATTTCCTGGACATAAGACAAGATAATGCCAATGATTTCATAACGGTGTGACAAGGGCAAAGTCATGAATGGTTAGTAGGATGATAGTACTCCTGAAATGCTCTAACGGAAATTAATTTTTTTTGTTCAATGAAGGATAATGCTATGTAGTAAACTGTACATTTAAATTATACATGGAATAAGCAATAAGAGAAACATTAAATTGAAACACAGAATTGGAAAGCTTCTGGAGTTTAGTCTCCTGCTATCTCAGGTAACTACATCACATAAGCACTTTTATAAATTGATCAGGCTCCACTTTCAAAGCGGATGGACTTCCTGCCCTCGGCATAGGGAAGTTGTTCCACAGCCTCATTGCTCGGAAGATGCCAGATTTTCTAATTCACAGTCTAAATTCATTAATATCCATTTTACACACATTTGTCTTCCACTTAAATAACAATTCTACATCCATGTTGTTTACTTTCCTCTTGAGACAACACCAAATCTCCTTTTAACCTTTATTTTGCTAAACTAAACACAACAAATTCTTTGAGCCTCCTCTCATAAAAGCTCTCCAAAGAACATCGTTCCTACTTAGCCATAGGGTTCCTCTGGGGAAATGAGCTTATGGCTATATGTGATTAAAAACCATATCACAGTGCAGTCTTATGTCACATAAGCCCACAGGACCCAAACCTGAAAAGCAAGCAGCTGCAGCACACTGGAGGTCTGAAGCCAGACACAGAGGCCACACAGCCGCTCTGCACATACGTATCAGACTCTACATCACGCGTGCAGTTAAGTCTGGATCCATGTCACAGCTCTATGCACGCAGACTTGCTATGCCCAGCACTTCCCAACTTTTAAGGTGGTTCTGCATTTCTTAATGCAACCTCCCAGTAAGCTGGAGAGAGAAGTGATCTAAATTGTATGAGGCTAATTCTAACATCTTCCCCATTTTTGAGGGGAATCAGTGAAGGAGGTAGCCTTGATAAGGTCAGCTGTCCTTCCTCAAATAAAACACACTCATCCCTGCCGTATAGGTGGAATGGTTAGTTTTATCTCTGATGGAGACATGATGTTAATCAAAAAAGGTTTTGTTGCACAATTCGTCACTTTTGGTCTTTACCTCATGTGTAAATGAAGACAATCCTTAGGGACTTTGGTGAAAATGAGAGAGTATCCTACTGACAAGGAAGATTAAAAAGGCAACCTAAAACTCTGGCAAGTTGCCAAGACACTATTTTCTGGGGTAGAGTAATACATTTCCATACCGCTTTCAGAAAGAGTTTCATTAGCTTTGAAAAGGGTATTATCAATAGGTCATTTCTTATAACAAATAAATGCTTTCCGAACTCAAATGACAAAGAGAGTGGCTTGTTCACAGCATAGATCCAATATCCACGTACATAATCCCAGTCCCAGTCCAAACATAGATCAAGGGCTTTACAAGTTGAGACAATAACATCCTGGGGTTGATTCAGAGAATTCATCATCCCATCTGGATGCTGAAGTTCCTCAGCATGACTATATTTGGTGATACTGAAACCAAAGGTGAGAAATCTCATCACTTCACGCAGAGACTTGATACTGCACAAAGACATTGGCAAACCCGAACTCGCCTGAGCCCTGACACACCACATGCATTTGATCCACGCCTGGATTTTGTATGCTGAATGCTGGGACAAACAGCACAAACCCACTGTGTCCTTACCACGTCCTCTGAGACTCGGGCAGCGTGAGTGCAGACAAAATCATGCACCCACTCAGCCAGCATTTTGGACATACATATGGCAAAAGGTGCCTCATGTTTATTCACTCATGGATGGGTAACATTTTATTATTCACGTCATAGCATGGACCTAAAATTCCAGTCTGTGTCCATCACATCTCTGACGTCTTGAAAACTGAGGTGAAATCAAGAGGAGGGAAAAAAATAAATATTTTGATTGGGGAAAAAAGTAAATATATTGATTGTTGCTTATGTGAAATGCTTGCCTCTCCCTTCGTGGGGCCTCGGGAATATGAACTCTTCAGGAACGCTTTCCTGTCACCCCGGGCCCAGGGGCAGAGCACAGCCACCCTCACTTCAAAACGGCTTTTGAGAACCTGCCCTTGGAAACAAAAAACCCGTATCAGGAGCAGAGTCTCTACGAAATTCCTGCCGCCTCCACCCCGGGCCGCGGCACAGGCAGGGAGGGCCCACAGGCCGCGCCGACCCCTCCCCCGCCGGCCGCGGGAAGGCGGACTTTGTCCCAGCACGGAAGAGCCCAGGGGCCGGCGCCGGCCATACCCGCTCCTCTTGGCCACCTCAGGGCCAGCCGGGCCGCGCCGGCCCCGCCGCCCCGCTCCTGCGGGAGCTACCGCCCGCCCGCCGGCGGCTGAGGGGAGAGGCGGGCCGAGGGCGCGGCCACCCGCCGGCGGAAGAGCGGCCGCTGCCCCTTGGGGCAGCGAAAGGCCGCCGGGCCGGGCGGCGGGGCCGCCTCGCCTCGCCCCCTCGCCCCGCCGCCGGCGCGAGTACTGCCTGGGCCGGCACCTCCCACCTCGGAGCTCTCGCCGCCGCCCGGGCCGCCCCCGCGCTGCCCCGTGCCGCGGCCGGGCCCCGGCTGCCGGAGAAGGGCGGAGGGGGGGGCGGCGGGGAGGGGAGGGGAGGGGAAGGGGGGGGGGGGGGTTGTAGCAGCATCACCATGGCAACAGTGACGTCATCTCACCCTGGATCTAATTGGAGGAAACCCCGTGGCCCCAGCCGCAGCCCACGGGCCAACCGCGCTTGTGCCCTGCCTGCGCTCGCCCCCGCGGCGGCGCGCTCTGCTCGGATTGGCTGTCGGGGCGCGGTGGGGCGGAGCCGTGCTCGCAGACCAGGCTGCGATTGGCCGCGTGGGCGCGGGCCGAGCAGCGGGTAGGCTTGCCCGTGCCAACGCCCTTTAGCGCTGGCTCTCGCCGGAGTCGGGAGCGGCTCTTTCTCTCCGCCACAGCCCCGAGCGACGCAGCCGATCGGGTGGCGCCCGCGGCCCGGCCTAGCGCAGCGGACTCAGGTGAGCGCGGTGCCGCGTCCCGGCGGCGGGCGCGGGCCCCGCTCCGCCGCTGCCTGCCTGCCTGCCTGTCTGCCTGCCTGTCTGTCTGCCGCCGCGTCCTCCATTTTGTGATCGCGGCGTGGAGCGCTCGGCGGCCCCGGGGAGCGGGAGGCGCCGCCAGCCAACGCCGCCATTTCGCACCCGGCGGGGCCGCCGGCTTCCTCTTTCCGCTCTGCCGCCGCGGGGGGCAGCGCCAGCCGCCCTCCATCCCCGCCGCCCCCGCGCCCCCCGCCGTCCCTGGGGACGCGGCCGCCCCTGGCCCCCGCCCTCACCGAGACCCCACCCACCGCCGTGCCGCCGCGCTCCCCCGCCGGCGGTGCGGGGCCGCCGCGCCCCCCGCCGCGCCGAGGACCGCCGTCCCGGGGCCGGAGCTGCGGCCACTCCCGCCGCGGCCGCCGTGGGGGAGGCCTGGGCCCCGCCGCGCCCTGCCGCCAGGAGGCGAAGCGGCCTGGGCCGCCGGCCTGGCCCCCGGGCCGCCCCGCCCCGGCCGCTCCGAGCTGCCCTGGCCTCGCTCGCCCCGGGTGCCCGAGGGAGGCGGATCCCGGGTCCGCTCTGCCCAGCCCGCTGGGTTTTAACCCCTTCCTTGCCTCCCCAGGGACCAGCTCGGCTCGCTCCTTTCGTTATTTTTTTTTTTCCCCCTCGCTTGTCCCGGCTTTGGCATGTGGCTTTCTTCGGTCCTCACTTGCAGGGCTTGTGGCACACGGGGGGAGGGCTTTGGGAAAGGCCCCCCAGGCTTGGTGATAACTAGGTATCCTTCTCCAGGTCCCTGTTAGGCAGCATGTTGGTATGTTCACATAAGACAAGGAAAAAAAGCAGGGTGAGGACAAAAAGTCCGCTCTGGTGGAAAAATAGCTACTTCCAGCGCTTGGTCTTCAGGCTGCTGTCCCTTGACTAGCGCTGAGCGTGCCTTCCCCGGTTGGGTTTCTAGGTCGTGGTTTCCCTAGGGATGGACCCTTGAGATGAGTGCCTCTCCCCTTAGCCCTGTGTGGAGCATCTCTCTTGTGAGGAAAGGCTTAGAGAGGTGGGTCTGTTTAGTCTGGAGAAGACTGAGGGGGGGATCTTATCAACACTTACAAATACGTTAGGGGTGGGTGTGAAGAAGATGGGGCCAGACTCTTCTCAGTGGTCCGCAGCGACAGGACAAGGGGCAACGGGCACAAACTGAAACACAGGCAGTTCCATCTGAATATGAGGAAAAACTTGTTTACTTTGAGGGTGACAGAGCACTGGAACAGGCTGCCCAGGGAGGTTGTGGAGTCTCCTTCTCTGGAGACATTCAAAACCCACCTGGACACGACCCTGTGCAACATGCTGTAGGTGAACCTTTTTTGGCGGGGCGTTGGACTAGATGATCTCCAGAAGTCCCTTCCAACCCTAACCATTCTGTGGAAGGGCAGGATGCTGCAGTCTGTCTCTCCATGAGAAACACCCGGAGATGGGGATGGGAAGGCGAGGCTCACTGTGATCCTTGTTTTTTTGGTGGGTTGCGAGGGGTGGTGTAAGATTGTGTTCTGTGGTGTTTGATCCTAGTGTCATGGTTACTGTCTCCTTTCTGGCAGGTTTTGAGGTGCATTCTTGTGCTGATAGTGTGACGTCTCCAGCTTCTCCTGCTTTTGCTACTGTACTGCTCTTGCCCCACTGCCAGCCACCATGGATAAGACCGAGTTGATCCAGAAAGCCAAGCTGGCTGAGCAAGCTGAGCGCTACGATGATATGGCCACCTGCATGAAGGCAGTAACTGAGCAAGGTGCCGAGCTGTCCAACGAAGAGCGCAACCTGCTCTCAGTGGCCTACAAGAACGTAGTAGGGGGGCGGCGCTCTGCCTGGAGGGTCATCTCTAGCATTGAGCAGAAGACAGACACCAGTGACAAGAAGATGCAGCTTATCAAGGACTATCGGGAGAAGGTGGAGTCTGAGCTCAGGTCCATCTGCACCACTGTGCTGGTGAGTGGGGACTTTCTTTTTTCTTCTGTTTTTTTTTAAGAGAAAGAAATACAGTATTCATGTGTGCTGCTGTACTGGGGAATAACACTGGGAACTGGACTGGGGAATATAATGTGAAGTATTGTGCTCGGATAGGGGAAGTCAGTGCAGTAACTTCTGCAGCCGTTACGTGGGTTGCTGTGAGGAGGAAGATCATCTGCACTGTGCTATGGGCCCCATATGTGGAAAGGTATTTGAGATATGCACTCAAAATTGAGTGTATTTGGAGTACGTTTTTGGATGGAGTGATCCATATGCAATATTGTGCTGGGTAATTTCAGAGATGCAGAGAATTTAGCCTTGTGCCTGTTTGTGCTGTGGTTAGTAAGCTTTTCTGTTCATAAAATAAGCTGAAAAGAAAATGAGAAAAACCCCTTATTTCTTAGATCAGAGATGATAACTTGTTAAAAGCATTTAAAGTAACTGGATGTGCATGTCGTTTACTTCTTGTGAAGAAAAATACTCTCAAGGAGTCTTTAAGAGACACTTTGAGCATGTTTTTAATATAAAATATGATTTTGTAAAGAAAGACATCTGTATTGAAGATAGGAGTTAAAGACATGTAGAAATTGGTTTTGTCAGATTCAAGCTGACTTCTCAGGGGAATCTTTAAGATGGATTTGCAGTAATTATGGAATAATGTAAAACCAAAGTGTGAAGACTGGCATCACACCCGAAGCATGCACAAAGCCCAGGAATACATTTCTGCACAAGCAGCAGAATTCCAGATGCTGTCGATAGCTACACTGTACCGCACTGTAGCGGGAGCTTAAGGGATGTGTGTCAGCAGCATGGAGGCTGCTGGACGCTATTCGACGTGACCGAGGAGTTGTGGCTGCAGGAAGCTGCGTGTGTGTAATGCAATAGTAATTGTGTGGCAGATAATCTTCAGTGGTTTATTTGCTCTTAGTTACTTTTTTTTTTTTTGAGTCTAGTATTGCTAACATGAGAACAGGAAGAAGCAAGTCTGTAAGGAAATAAACAGGTTTTAGGTAAATGTATCCTAGATTGGTTTAGGGGACCTGGAAGTAAATGAATTTGCTTCTTGATTAAGTCTTCTGGCTCATGTACAAGGGAGCACTTCTTGGGATTGTGCTGAAAATACCTATATGCTTCCTTGCATGCTGCCATCTAGGTTTTTTTTTTTTCCTAAATCGGTTAAAATGAGTTACCTTTGCTTGAAAATAATTTGGAAATTTATTAGCTTAATGAATCAGTTGAGTTAATTCCTTAACACATTTAAGAGTCCATGTGT
This sequence comes from Nyctibius grandis, assembly GCF_013368605.1. Lineage (NCBI taxonomy): Eukaryota > Metazoa > Chordata > Aves > Nyctibiiformes > Nyctibiidae > Nyctibius > Nyctibius grandis. Next base: position 115,850,090 of record NC_090658.1, on the reverse strand, counting down.
TCAAAGAAGCTGTTTCTAAAGTTACAGGTGTAGTTAAGTTGTAAAACTTTCACCTTTGTGAAAATGATGTGACTTGTGCAGGGCACTGATTCCTGTTTCCTGTGACAAGAGTTTCACTAGAACCTGTGTGATGAGGTGCCAGCATTCGTGCTGTTGTGACTCCTCTGCATCTCCTCTGCTCTTGTGCCCCACTTCAGAACTAACTTCCTGGGACCTCAGTGTAAAGGTCACTCTTCAGACTTCTTCATCTACCTCTGTCCTTCTACCAAATCTAGTCCCGAAGAGAAGGTTATGCATAAAATCTTGCACTGTTTGCTGTGCCATCTTGACAAGGAGCTCGTGCTTCCATAGGGAGATTGAACATCTTTGAATGATAAAGGTAGTGAGCCATTTCACGCGGTGTCTATACTGAAATTATTCCAGTCCCATCAGCTGGTGGACAGCAGGTAGTCTGATAGCCGTGCTAACACAAACCTCTGATGTAGGAAAAGCAAGCTTTTCCTGTGCTAGCCAAATTTTCCCCTGCATTCTAGTCTTTCTCTGTTCTCCGCGATGGCCTGGTTGGCAACTCTCTCCTTCCCTTCTCGCCTGGAAGGCTGCAGGAAGTAGTGCAGACCGAAACCTACAGCTGCACATGCTTTTCCTGTTCTGTCCTGCTGGCAAAGATGTGCCTTCCTTTGGTAGGAGGAGATATCAGCGATCTACTGCAAGCCTTCCAGTTTTCCCTCTTCCTTTGAGGGCCATGTGCAGTTATGTTCTGTTCTGCTTCTCTCCCTTTCCACCTCCATCTACCACTCCTATGATCCATGAGTCAGCATCTGCGAGGTTGGAACTCAATGTGCAGGCACTGCAAAGGACGGGCTTCCTAAAGCTGAGCCACAAAGTGGTTTTGACTTCTCCCTCTTTGAATGATAATTTCTTCTTTAGTAATACTATAGTAACTGCTTGTAGCTTTTTTAGATCCCTTAAGCTGAATCTCGGAGATGCTTTTTTTAATTCAAGGAAAGAAGCTAAACTGAAACAACTGCTGGCAAGTACTATGGAAAGGTTGCTTGTCATCTGGAGTATTTGGATTTAGCAAGGGTGGATGTGTTGGGTGGAGTGTGACTGCTGTTAGTCATACTACTAACAGTTTTTTCAAAAGGCTTTTTTTTATTACCGGTATGGCATAGCTTTTCAAAATGAAGTATATCTGTTGTTGTAGAAAGCTTCATTTAGGAATACTTGTGCTAGTATTACCAAATACTGCTAATTTTTGATTAAAAAGGCAGCAACACTGGATCTGCAATTACTTTTTTTCCTGTAAAGAATCCCTCAAGCCAATTAGGTAAGGCATTGTTTTAGGGCATGGTTTGATAAGGAACTTAAATTTAATCAACACTAGAATATAAACATCAAAAATAAAACTTAATACTAATTATTTAATTAATATACAACCACCACCACTTGTCACAGTAAGATATTCCATATCATGCCAAGCAGTGAAGACATTTCTTTAACTACCTATCTGGCAAGTAGGAGTAGATGTGATCTGAACCCTTTTTAACTGTTAATTTTACGACTGGTCTTTCAGGTGAGAATAGCTTTTTAATGAAGAAATGGTTTGACAAAGTCATACAACTTGCACGAATGTTTTATTTGAAAGGAACGCTAGGAGGTTTTATTGACATCCCTGTATTGATTGACTAATTCTTTGGTAATATAGAGAATTAATGTTGAGTCATCCCTTATGAATCATAGTCAAAACTGTTGTTGAAACTGTCTTGTCCTTGAATAAAGAAACAAGTTGGCAACCTAACTTTTTTTCAAGGTAAAGTTGAACTGTGTTGTTTCATATATTCTCTGAGCACAAAGTTCATGTTTCTTTATATTCTCCAAGTGATTTCAAGACAGGGATACTAGATAACGTAGAAGGGATGGGTGCAGCAGGAACTTCCACGTAATGAGTGAAATAACGTGTGAAACTTTGAAGATGGAATGTGCGATGTAAGACTAATGCTTTATCGTATATGCACCCTATTCTTTAGTGACATCAGATTTTAAAAAAAGGTAACTTTTGAATTGGAACTTTTCTGGGGAAGCAGATCAAACTGCTGGGTTTTCCAAAAGCCTCAGTCCCTTTGCGTAGCGATAACTTGTGTTGCATTCAAGCTCCTTGGTTCTTTAGAGAGAACTAGTGTAAAGGAAGGAAGGACACCAGCCCTTGCCTGGAAGCGGTTCACTCTCCACCTGCAACTTGAGGGTTTTCCCATGTGAATTTGGTGGCGCTCTGCATATGTTCAGTTTCTAGGTCCTGGTGTTGGTGGAGCTCTTCATAGAGCAATAGAGATGAGATTTGATAACTGCTTGCCTGCAGTTTAAAACTTGATGAAGATGCAATGGCTAAAATCATTAGGTCTTGGAAACAACTGTATCTTGATGGTTACTTACTCTTCATGTCTCTAGCTGAAACTTTAAGTTTTATTTTAATATGCTTTTAAGTTTTTGCATAGAAAAGTTACATATATGAGGCTTTTCAGTTGTTTCCAAACACCTATTTTTACGATGTCCTCTGTCAACAGTTTTACATTGCACTGGGTCAGGCCCATGTCAACCAGTTTTTCTAGAAATGAGCAAGAGCATCATGAACTTTTAAAAATCGACCAACAGTAACATTACTTGTGCTGTTGATTCTTTTCTGTATCCTGCGGCAGTGCCTGCAATGAAATAATCTTGAGCTGTAAGGTGTATCTTATTTGAGTTTTTACTGTCTTAAGGTTGAGAGGATGCTTGTAAATGTTTGATATTCTGTGAGATTGCAGTGTTAATTTTTGAAAGCATATATTAGTGGGTTGCTCTTGCCAGCTCGCCTTTCCTTCCTTCCTTCTTCCTCCCCCAAGGTTGCAATGTTATTACTTCTGCTTTGCGTAATTAAGAAACAATAAATGCTAATAAAAACAAATGTAAAAATCTGTATCGACTTATGATTTTTAAACATTTTGTAAATCCGTTTCTAAAGTTAATCACTTAAAAATAAACAAAACAAAAATCCACATAGTAGAAGGTAATGTTCAAAGCATCTTTTTTCAACAGCACAAGTTCATAGCGTCATTGAAAATGAAGATGGTATTTTCTTGCAGCAGCAAATAGGTTCCTTGTGTCAGCAAAATATCTGATGTCAGGTGGCGAATAAGCTTTGACCATAGCCCTGTTTTTTCCCTCGTTGTTACCTTTGGCCTACAGAAAAGTGAAATCTTGATTTTTATTATACATGCAGAAATTTGGCAGATTCAGTATCAGCTTGATGCTGCCATATGAACAATTTACTAGAGTTTCATGTCTTGTGAATCCTTTTTCTCTTCTTGCCTATTTTCAGTGAACGGCCAGAGTTTATACAGCAATACGTAGTGTTGTAGAGGTGAAACTAGTATCTGAGTAAAAGGATATTACAGTCTTTTGACACTGGGCACTGTGTAGGATGCAGTTTTATTCTGAAGGTTGGGCATACTAATCACTTAAGTTAATACTATTTTTGGACTTGAATTAGTTCTCCTGATAGGGGTTGGGACACTGTTTCAAGTCTTACTTTTTTTACCTTTTGTAAATTAAAGCAAATGCTATTGACTCATCCTCTTTAAGTAACTGACTAAAAGGACTAGCTACTTCATGACTCAAAGATAGACCTTAGGTTGGGAACGTTACTTCTTGGCAAATCCAGAACTGTGGAGTGAATGTTAAATGACTGTTTTAAGTTGGAGTAAGTCACTTTTTTGATGAAAGGCAACATGGGGAGAGAGTTGATTCTCCTTTGTGTTCTTAGCACAACTTCTAGCAAATGTCAATACATCTGTGATAAGAATTGTGGAACTTAATGTGTGAATCTTTTCTAGTTTAATATGATTGAAACTTAAATTTAAATTCATGATCTGAACTTGACTTTTTCGTAGTTGTACCTTCTCTTACGTAAGTTTTTGCCCTTCATCAGAATCTGCTGTTGGAGTACTACACTTTTGTGCAAGGAAAACTGAATCAGTTTCTAAGAAAGGACCGACTTGTAGAAACAAAGCCTAGAATGCACTGAGGTTCTTGAAGCGACTGAAAACTGTTAAAGCCTAACTAAAAATAGTTCAAGGAATTCTGATGGTAGTTGAGGCCTCCATCCCATGCAGTCATTGCTTGCCGCCCCCTCCCCCTGCAACTGCATACTGAATTTCTAAAACATACAAGCAATCTAGTGAAGGAGACAAGCTAAACGGCAGCAAGGTATTATGTCTGAGGTTCTGAAAACTTGCGCCATTATGTTATTTGTGTGTGCAGTGTCATTTCCTTTTTCAGAAGCTACTGGGGTGAATTTAGATCGCTGATTTGATTTGCATGGATATCCCCATCTTGAGGTAAAGCAGAGAATAGGGTTAGCTTATGTCTGTTGAAAGCAGAAAAACCTGAAGATCAATGGCTTGTCTGTTCTTAAAAGTTTAAGAAATGACCACCAGAGAATTGCACTTCTGCAATGTCATAGCTCCTAACAGCTCTGAAAGGCCTGTCCTGAATGTTAACATCCTGCAAGAAGCAGGATGTGGAGTAATTGAAAATAGGAAATCGTAACACCGATGCAGGTGACCAGCTGTTGAGAATGGGGCAGCCAAAGCCTCATCTATCTCCAGTGTCAAATCAATTTTTTTTAATGGGGTTAAGGTATAGATTAACTAGCCTGGTTGTAGTCAAGGTTATTAAAGCTTTGTCTATACTATACCTCAGTCCACTTGTACATCTAGAATTATTAAATTTCCTGGAGGACATTTACTGGTTTGGTGGCCTTGAGAAAGTAGGATGTGCTCACGAGGTAGAACTGGACAACAAAGATACAAATTCTATTTTTCTGCTACTGCAGTGAAGCTTTTATCAGATTTTGTAAAGCACTGTCATGCTTACCTGGTAGACAGTTGTCTTGCAGGCATTTCTACTACCTTAGATACTGATAGATGCCTTTTTAAGTAAAACATAGAAGGCTGTGTATCAGAGAGAGAGAACTTAATGAGGAAAGAACGCACTCGAGATTGAAGGTCATTAGCAGTCGATTTCTTTATGACGGCACAAATTGGGGTTGTTTAGCACATTTTTAAAGCAGTAGATTGTACCAATTTCTGTATGGGCGCAGAAGCTTGGTATTCTATTTTCAGTGACGGGGGATACCTGATTTTCAGAGGAAGGTAGTGAGGAAAATGGTAGGGGGAGGGCTGTGGTAAAAGTGCATGGATAGACTTTGTAAGTTTAGTAAGTGAAGGTGTGTGCTTGATTAATCAATGTTTTCTTATTTGTGTAGATCTTATGCCTTTTTTAGTTTTATGCTCTTGGTCTTTGAGAATGATGGGCCTAGTGCCCCTAGATGTTACTTGCTGTTTGTGTTTAAGTGCTTTTGTACTTGACCATAAACTTGAAGCTAATTTTATCACAGACTAACAAGGTAAGGTAAGTAGGACTGTTCTTGAACGCTGCATTTGTGGCAGCTCTGCTGAGTTCATTGGCCTGTTGTTTACAGGTTCCTCCTCATCCTTTCTGCTTCCCAGGGTGCCAGAACCAACATCAGAATGCTCCAGCTGAGCGTACAGCTGACTTGTAGGCTTGTAATTTGCTAATTCACACTGTACATCTGAATAACAGTTCATGTGAATTGGTCACTAGATATAGGAGGCAGTAAAAATAATTTTAAGTGCCGAGTTTCCCATCCTGTGGTTCTGTGCACCCACCAAAACATCAGATGTGAAGACCTATGAACTAGAAAGTCCTGAATTAGCTGTGATTTTACTTGTGCCTTTCTCTTAATTTGTTAAAGGAATCAAGGGTTTGATTTACCAGTTTCTAACATTGATAAAGGTTTATTACTTGCTCTAGCAATCTTTATTCTGTCCTTTAATTTATATGATCCATCCGCTGAAGCAGTTGGATATAGGAGTCGTGTTAGGCTCTGGAAACAGAAAACTTCCCATTCGCTCTGATAATAAGTTTTCTAAATACACTATGTACAGTGTAGGTAGCAGGGCCTTAGCAAAAAAGTCAAGGTTCGCTTGCTATGAGAAATTGTTATAACAAGGTTATCTGAAATGTTTTTGTGACTTAAAGGTTACACTTAATTGTCGTAGGTTGTCTCATTTGGGGAATAATAGATTACTGGTACACTCCTAATGCACTGAATGAAATAATACATTGCTGGGTTTCCTTCAAGGTGAAGTTGGACAATGCAAAAGGCTCTTCCAGCTGCCCTAAGCAATGGAAAGTGCACCTGTTTCATTATCTTTCTGTATTTCAGTGATCACAAGCCTCTGATCTAGGGCTCCCAAACAGAGAGCAGAACTGAAGCAAGTAGAACTTTTAGGCCCTCCAGAGTTTATCATGAAAGGCTGGCTTTAAAATTTAATCAGTTACTTGCACAAGGGCAACGTACCTTAAGCCCATGTAATTCCTGCATGCTGTTGTTCATTTTGAGTATTGTTAGTCTAGATATATCCCAGTCAATCATTTAATCATACTTCAGGGCTTCTGTAGCTGCAGAGCATAGAAATATTTTTAAATGCAAATTTACTTTTTTGTTTGATTCTATCATATTATGAAAGATCAGAAATGGAGGATGCTGGAAGAAACTTTAAGGTAGTCAGGATTCTGAAGGGAAGAATTTAATGTCAGTAATGCATGTTTACTAAGAGGAAAATAACACTTGAAGTATTTTGAGGAATTCAAAATATGGAAAATGCAATCATGGAAGAATGTTAGAATCAATTTGTTATAAATCTGTCTGATACCAAGAAAATTTTCCTGAAAGCTTTTGGCTGTGTTGTATGGCCATAACTTCAGCAAAAATTTATAATTATTGAAAAGGGGAGTGACCTTTTATTTGAAGACTCACTTCTACATTTGGCAGGGGGAAACTGGAAAACTTCAGGCTCTTCCATAAAAACTTGAATAATTCTTTGACTTTCACTGGTTTGTTGGTTTTGTCTAATGAAAATCTATAGAAAGGAGAACTTGCATTTCCACACACTTCTAGTTTCTGGCTTACACAGTTCTTTGGGGACCACAGAACTTTCTAACTTCTTGTTTTAGTAGAAATGTAAGCAGTGAATGTAAATTCTAGATTAAATTAATCTCAACCCCAGGTGGGAATAGTGTGGGCAGACATGCTGCAGCGCAGGCTTCCAATGCATCTGTTAAGTGAGATTCCAGATACTTCATTCAGGGCCAATTCTAAATATTGACTGCCAGGTTTTAAAACTATGTAGACAAAGACTCAGAACCAAATGGAAAAGATGAATTAGGTCACCCTCTCCGTTTCCATGGCAGGGACGTTTTTCTCCGCTTTTGACAGCGCTTTGTCAGGTCATCTTAAGGCCATGCCATTACTGGAAAGGTGTACACATATTTTCCTCAATATATAAACTGAAATACTATCAGTCTTAAGAAGTCTGTATGAAAACTATTTAATGTTCATAGAATCATAGAATGGTTTGGGTTGTAAGGGACCTTAAAGATCATCTAGTTCAACCCCCGTGCCATGGGCAGGGACACCTTTCCGCTAGACCAGGTTGCTCAGAGTCCCATCCAACCTGTCCCTGAACGCTGCCAAGGAGGGGGCAGCCACAACTTCTCTGGGCAGCTTGTTCCAGTGTCTCACCACCCTCACAGTAAAGAATTTCTTCCTAATATCTAACCTAAATCTACCCTCTTTCAGTTTAAAACTGTTACCCCTCCTCCTGTCACTACTTGCCCTTGTAAAAAGTCCCTCTCCAGCTTTCCTGTAGGCCGCCCTGAGGTACTGGAAGGCTGCTAGAAGGTCTCCCAAAGACCTTACAGCTATGTTCTCCCAAAAGGAGTTTATGCACAGAGCTTGAATCCAGAAGGATGAAGAACTTACTTCTGCTGGATTACACTTTTGAAAGTAAAGTGATTTTACTGTTGCAGCAGGGGACTCTCCCTTTCCTGTCAAGAAAACAACTGCTGAATGTTAAAACACACCTAGGTTGCAGTGAGTCATACTGTGGACTTTGGAATGACTGATTATACTTGAAATAGTCGAGAAGTCTTAATACCAATTTACTAGATGATTAAAACAGGCAGTCCTTTGTGAGTAGAAGCCTTATTGAAAGGTCTGAGCCTACACCGATCATCTGTGCTGTTAAACACTTTGGAACGTTATAATGTGTTTAAATTCACATTTAACAGTTATATTAAGGGAATATATTGGTCTGTGCTGCCTCACCAGCTTCTTAGCTTTTCTTTTTGACTGCAGTCAGGGTGGAAACCGTTTCCCTGTATACTGCTTGTAGGTGGTTTTTCTCATATTGGAGCTGGATAGACCTTCAGAAATACTTGAGACTGAAGAATTTTTCTGAGTATTTTGAATGCTGTAGCCCTGGCTGAATTTATGTAGTGTCCCACACTTCGCATAGCGTGCCTGTTGCCTGGAAGCTGCTCGTCTTCTAGATGGGAGTGTGACATTGAATCCATGTTCAGCGTGGTGAGTTAACTTGCTAAAAAAAGTGGTGTTGACATGCACTCTGTGCATGTGCATTGTTTTTAAGGAACCTTGTCTCAAGATATGTTTGTTTCGAAACAGTTTCTTCACTTGCATGTGACCGTTTGGTTCTGTGGGGTTTGGCTAGTAAGTGTATGCTGTTATAGACAAGTACAATGTTAATCAGAGTTACTTGCTGTCACCCATGTAACATCTGTCCTAGTGGCTAGCTTCAATACTCCTTAAAAAAAAAAACAAAAACAAACCAAAACAAAACAACAAAAAAACCCGCAAAACAGAACAAAACAAACAAACAAAAAAAACAAACAAAAGAAACAACACAAAAGCACTTAAAAGCTCAAAATCAGGAACAGTCAGTGTTGGCTCAGGAAGGGAAGGAACACCTAGGAAACAGTAATAAAACTCAGTCTAGTTTCTGTAAGACCTGTGAAAATCAGTGCCCTGTGGAATGGTAGCACCTCCTCTGCTGGCAGGTCTGATGAGCACTGGGACAGCAGAGAGCTTCTGAGCAGTTGATTTGAAGTTCAAGCTGATCCTTTTTTTTTTTTTTTTTAATCATTGAACTTTTTTCACCATGGGATAAGGAGGAATGTAAATTTTTTTAATACTATATGCATTGATATTGATTAGTTTGTTCTTTTATCAAAAAAGAGTAATACTGTTGTATTTTCTTTTCTCCAATGCTTTTTGTGTCATATGAGTTAAAGCCCAGCAGAGGACTTTGTCTTAAATTACTAAAACCTGCAAATACAAGTTACTTTCCACACACTGTTTTGATGTTTGCTTTTAAGGAATAGCACTTAATATCATATGCCCAAAAGATGATGATGGTGTGTAAATAAGGTGTTTTAAATAACCTAAAGTAAGATATAGGGGCCTAAGGCTCAAGAATATTGCTGCAACAGTCTGACTTGAAAATCAAACTTTATATAGACTTCATTCACAAAACTCTATACCAGCACTTTTGAACATCAGCACACTCCTCCTTGCTAAAGATCATGCGTCAGCTTAACCAGTTTATATTTATGGGGGCAAACTTTTGGAGAGCATTGCTGCTTATGATGGTTGCTTTTACATTGACTTTTTTGCCTTCTGGTGGAGCAAAAATAACGATATACCCTACTAAGCTGGTGAGAAATGCAAATGGCAATGTAGATCAGTCTTGTGATAGTGTAACATTAAATAACTTGGTGCTGGTGATGTGACCCAAACGTGTCGTAGGTGTTGACATCTGAGTGATGGTGGCATTAAAAATATTTTGAGTTACCTCAGTTTACCACATTGAGAACTTCTGTTGGTACCGAGGCACATGATATCTTTAGCTTGCTCTGAAAATTGAGCTTAAACTACTTGTGTTCAGTAAATAATCTCTGGAGCCGACCTGGTTCGTGTTCATCCTCTGATATTGAATTGATAACTGTGAAGAATATATCTATTAGTTAATGGTATTGGAATATATGCAGAGACTTACACTGATGTGTTTGCTTTTCTTACTGAAGTTCAGTTGTAAATGGCGCAAGTGCTGAAGGCAGCTCAAAGGTCAATTTGGTATTCCAGAATTTTTTTTTTTTTTAGTTCATCTTTGCTGTCAAGATTCTTTACAGCCGAATATGTGGGAAGAGAGAACAGCACAGATCAGATAGCGGTGGTGTCTTTCTGCCACTTCAACCTACCACATAGTTAAATTGTACAGAAGCTATTTAGTGTACACTGTGGTTGAGCTTGATGTCTCAGTTGGACTTGCCTTTTAAAATAGGCTGGGGGGGGGGGGGCGGGACTTTCTGTTTTGACAGCAGTCTTTAAAAGAAAGGGTTGTCCTGAAAGCAGGTAACAGAAAGCATATGTGGAGTGGGACTGGTACATGAATTGCAGGGGATGTGTGCATGGTGTCTGTAAGGGGAGGCTGGCTGGATGCATAGACAACTAATAATTAGGGAGCTTCTTTGTGTCAGGCACTTCAGGAAAAGATATGGCTGGCGTATTCCTTCAGAGCTTGCTTTTCATAAAGCCCAAATAACGGGGAAGTGATGAGAGCACGTGAATTAAACTTAATATTTCTGGCTCAGGTTAATTGCAATGGTCTGATACTACAGCCACATGTTCAGCCCTTGTTCCTGCTTAAGCAGAGGGGAGAAGAGACTAAGAAAGGACAGTTACTCAGTTGGGAAAGAACAAAAGTAGAACTCGAGAAGGATCCAAAAAGGCAATTATTTTCTCTTGGCATGTAAAGGAATAAATCTGCCAATGGAGAGGAAAACAAAAAAAATAAATTTCAGCTCTAAAGGAGGAAGACGTGGATTGGTGCCAGGCTCCTAGCCTGCTCCCCATGGCTCCTTCTGGCAGCTGCGGATGTATTCCAGGGACCGATAGCCCTTTGTTGCTTTAACAGATAAATAAGTCTACCTTCTGTAGGAGGGGAAAAGAATATCATATATGAGAATATGATGCTATTAGGATGGCAAGAGTGTTAGCACGCTGTGAAGGCCAAAATAAATTGAGATGGATGAGCAACACTAATGAGAAGTGGGGTGGGAAATCCCATCACATTACAGGAGGACCAGCGTGCGACTCGAGAATAATGTGTCAGTGTAAGGGAAGTAGCAGATACCAGCCACAACCCGTCACCGTGCAAACCTGTTCTAATGCAACCGCACCAGGACACGAAGGGTCTGACTTGAGGACAGAGTTTTGATTCCTGTGTCTTCATACTGCTCGTGGTTCTGGAGTCACCCACCAGCAGGGCAGGCCAGCGGCCAGCAGCTTGAACATCATGTGGCTTTTTGTGGCAGCATCTGAGGCATGTTTGATGTTGTAGAGCAGGTAATTGCTGGTTGTTCAGGTCTTGGTTTAGAAGGTGATAAGAACAGTCGCAGTTCTTAATGATGGGGCCAACTGTATTTTGATATATAACTTTCTCTGACCAAAAAAAAAAAGTGATGGGCATGTTTGCTGTACGTGAATATGGATGGCAGTCTACTGTATTGGCTGACTGCATCACGGAATCATACCTGTGGCAGTGCCTGTCTCTCTTTGGGTAAATTTTATCATAATAAATGTTGAGGTTGGCTGAGGTCTGCTTCCTTGATCAGGCTGCCTGTATCCATTTCCTCACTATCAACTGATGTTTAATATGAGGTTTCCTGGCTGATTGCTGTCTGATGGAAAGGTAGAAAAGCCCAAGTGGGGAAAGATAGAGAACAGATGTAGGAAATTTTGATTTTTCCTGGCTATTACTCACAACAACGTAAAGTAAATCATTTAGCTTATTATGCTGTCTGCTCTCACTGCCCCGCCAACATTTTGTCTGTTAGAGGGAGGGTAAGATGCCTTCCAAGAAATTATGAATATGATGATGTCCTAAGATGAATGGCTCACTAAGCGTACCAAATACATTATTGATTTGAAAGATAATGTCTGGATAGATAAATAATTAGCTTTACTCAAAGTCTGTTTGTATGCTGTTCTATCCCACATGATTCATAAATGAGATCTTGTTCCATTTAAGGCTATTAAAAAAACAAAACCAGATACATGAAGTCCAGAATGAGGATGTTCCACCCTAGCTGAGAGAGGCAGAGATCTCTCCCTTACCATGTGCTGAGGTAAGAATTAGGACACCCTCGAGATGAACTGGGAATGGGAGCTGCTGACTGGGCAGCTCAGCTCCTCCCACTGAGGAGTGCCTAGGAAATAAAGCAGTGTACGTAACCCACTCTTTGCTGTCTGAAAAACTGCAGCTCACTCCCAGCATCTACTTTTTTTCTCTAAGTTTCTCAGAAACCTGCACAGAATCGCTGGTTTTCAGACCTTCATGGTGGAGGCAGTACTTCCAGGATGCGCTGACACATGGGCTGCATGCTTGCAGTAGGGCTGGGGCCATGGCAAAATCCTTTTGTGCTCTAGGAAAGAAGTGTGTGACCTACCCCATCTGGGGGAAAAAAAAAAAAAAAAGTGGGCATTAATGCTCTACGGAATATAGGTTTGAGGCTCGGCTTAAATTAGACAAACTAAAGCTCTCCTGTAAGCATTATGTAGTGTACGCTGGATTCCAGGGTGTTAGTATTTTTAAGTCATAACCAAGCCACATCAGTTACGCATCGTACTCCGCTGCTAGAGCGATCTCCAAAGACAGAATTTTGTAATAAGACCAGTAATTTTTTTTTGTGTGCTAAGTTTACAATAAAGCTTTAGGGTTTGGAAGGCATTAAAGAAAAATGCCTCTTTATTCCCTTGATGTAGTTGTAACATCTTGAGAAGTTTTATTTCAGCATTTAAAAGAAAAATAAAAGATACAGTTTTGCCAAATATCTGGTTTAAAATCCCATGCAACATATCTTTCTCTGTTGTCTGGTTAGTGCTCCTTACACGGTGGTGTAGTTTTTCACATCTAATCTGAGCACACAGATAAATCACATCTGTGCTGCTTAATGCAGTCCCGACCTGAGAACAGCCCTTAGAAGCTGCTGGTTACTCTTTGATCACGACTGATTGAAGGAACCTTTCTAAGCGTAGGGGTATTAAGTGTCAACTTTCTTGATTCTGGGCAGTTTCTTGTAAAATCAAACTTGTGCGTTAAACTTGAGGTTACTGCATTGTTGTCTCTGAGACTTTGAAACTGGTTTGTGTAGTGTTGTGCTTTTATGGCTGGTGTTGACATCTGTCATAGGAGAAAAGCGTCAGGAAACCATCGAGCCAAAGTGTGAGTAGTGTGGGAATAACTCATTCTAATATGGGAATGACTCATGCAAATAACAGTATTAATATGGGGGTTTATTACCCATCTGCCTACGACGTCTTAACTCTTGTTTTGAAACATACCTAAGGTTTTGCTGCTTTTTCCATAACACCAGCGAGGTGTACCGTTCAATATGCTTGCTCAAGCCCTTGCATACTTCACTGTGTTAAACTGTTACACCAATTCCCCACTTATCCCTATGCCATACTAGCCCGTGTCTAGTCTTTGGCAGTGGTTTTCTAGCCTTACAGAAAGTCCTAAAAATGTCTGTTTCTGATTTGGTAAGTGGAAGGGTGTGTCAGGCTCGCTATCAGCCTACCCTCCTGTTTTCTCTACGGTGGTAATAAGTGTGCTTGTAACTCTTTACTGTTTCTTACTGCCTTGGTAGGGGGATCTCTGAAGGGAGCTTGTCTGTGGAGCTGTTATGACATCCATGGTAAGCGCACTATGTGGACGCAAAAATGCTTTGGAAGTACCCTACTACAAGTGTCGGTTTAAAGTAATTGCCAACACCTCAAATGGACTTGGAATGAGTAAACGCTTTCAGCTGGATTGCTCTGCTACTGTTGATTATTAAAGGAAGTAATAGTGGTATGGTGGTATGCATAGGGAGTAGGTTTGTGTCTAAAATTAGCTTGTTTTGATTATAGTGCTACAGTTGCTAATTAAAATGCTAAAGGTTTTTGCCCTGAAAGCTTACAGTTCCTTAAACGTTTTCGTTGTAGCTGCTTCATGAATTTGGATAAGTGTTCCTGTTACAAAAATCTTGCTTAACTAGCTACAGTTTGCAAGCTTTGTGGAAACTTTCTGCTGCTTTTATGACCTGTTTATTTTCCAAGTAACTGAATGCAGATCTCTATCACTTAAATTCTTAGTGTGAACTTGCTCTGAGTATTGTGGGGTTTCCTTGAGCCTGTTGGAGCTTATTCGCGTCTTCTGTCAACTCCAGAGAACATGGGTCGGTTGTGGTAATGAGTTGGGTAAAATCGCCAGGGCTCAGGAACAAGGAGGTCAGCCAGAAGCTGATCTCCTCCTTGTCAGTTCTCTGAAGTACCCCCTTTGCTAGGGGAAAATCCTGTACATCATCTCTCCTCCGCCTTCACCCCTGTCTTGGAAGGGCTAGGAGGCCTTGCAGCCTTGGAGAGACACTTATCTCCTCTTGCTGGAGGCTTGTAAACCTTTCCCTGTCCCTCTGGTTATTAGTTAGGAGAGCTGTGAGCAAGGGGAGCGATGTTAGCAGCAGCTCAGGGTGTGCTGGAGAGCACTGTATAGCTCTACCCGTTCCCCGGAGTGGCAGGGTGGACATGAAGGATACCTCCCCGCTGCGCTGGAGCGGGTGTTACTTTACAGCCTGGCAGAGAGCTGGCACAGCTTGGTGAGGCTGGATACCGACTAGATGGGTTCAAATCCTTGGTGCTCTCTGGTAGGTGGGCTGGAGATTCCTTATCACAAGTCTAATGAACTCAATTTATACAAAAAATAGCAGAGTTGGGTTTTCTTTTTTTCCTGTGAAGTGGGAGTAAGTTCTTACTTATAAATAGCTTTGAAACTTTCTGCATAGTCTTCTATTTTTCCAGTAAAAGCTTGCTCATTTGCAGCAACGTTATTGAAATGAGAAGTGCATATCCTGAAACTAAACTTGGTCTTGAAACTATAAGCTGGTAAACCTTTTGTTACTTTTTCTGCAGTTGGATCAGATGGCTGACTGATCATCTTAATGTAGTCTCTAGCTTTGTGCCTTTACACAGTTTGTTTAAATAAGTGTGCATCTATCTAAAATGCCCTTAAAACTCCTTTTCTCCTTGTAGCAAACATTTGAGTCCATCCAAACATTCTGGAGAGAAGAAAAATAGATTGAACTTAATTGCAACCGTGTATGTAATATGTCAATGTCTGTTGTTGCTGTTTCAGGAGCTGTTGGACAAATATTTAATAGCTAATGCAACTAATCCAGAAAGCAAGGTGTTCTACCTGAAGATGAAGGGAGACTACTTCCGATACCTTGCTGAAGTTGCCTGTGGTGATGACAGAAAACGTAAGTACCTTGTTGTCTTCGGGTCTTTACTAGCTCATGAGCTTCTGTTTTGGGCCATGGATGAGGGAACAGTAAATGACGTACATGTGCCGGTATCCTACTCTGAATTCACCTGAGTTAGCTGAGTGGGAACAACTATATTTCAGTTGGAAATCTCCAGAGTTCATACAGGCGGAGAGTAACATTCTGAATAGACCTTGAGCATAGTATGCCAGGGAATTTTAGCTGGTGTTCCTGTTATCTACCTTAAATTTCTGGATAGTTGTTCCATAATGCTTATTCAGAGCTTCTGGAAAACAATGTAGGTGAAGGTCTGCTAACATACTTAATGTTGTTTGTATTTTTTTATTAAAATAAAGTTGGTGAGGAAAATCAAACAGATCTCTGCAACATTTTTTACTCCATGATGCAATCGTGTTGATATAACCATTTTTAAGTTTTAACTGAATGAAGCAGAATTCATTGTAGTCACCTAAGTTCATAAGGAAGCAACTAAATTACTAGGACAGTACATCATCCAAAGTGTGAGCTGCGGTCTGAAATATTTGATGTTCACAGGGATAATACTGTCCCTGTAATACTACTTTGCCATTTTGGATCCAGCAGAAAAGGCCTGGAAAACTTCACAGCTGGTACTGTCACTTGGTACTGGGCATCCTGAGAATGTATAACATTCCTACAAGTTAGAACATGTGTATAGGTGGTGGTAACAACCTCAGAAAGCTCTTTGGGGAGGATTTTAACTCTTTATTCAGAGGATGTATTGAATTAAGTATTAGAACTGCCTTGCAAGGTGCCCAGATACTGTTGTGATGTTAAAAAGTCTTGGTATGGCATAAACTAGTGTTCCATTTCTACTCATCAAACTAAAATTAGTCCTGGAGTGGTGCCGTGGCACAGAAAGGAGATGGACTGTTGGAGCGGGCAGAGTGCTGAAGTGACTGTCCCTTTGGGTTGGGCATGGTAGGCATCTGACAGCCTTGGCTAGTTTAAACCGATTGAATTGCAAAGTGGGAGGACAGAGCTGATTGTCACTTAAATAAGGGCTTTGTTAGTCTCCTGGCATTGTAAGAGCATTTAAGTTGAAAGATGAAAATATAGGAAATGGAGTAAAAGTCTTTGCATTAATGAGTTGCAGTCAGAAATTCTTAACCCTTCGCCTGATTCAAATGACAACAGCAGGTCCAAGTGTAGCAGAGACAACTTGTCTTTAACTTTCACAAAGATAATCTCGTTTATATTTTGTCTTGAACAACAGTTACAAATGTGTGGGCTTGTCTGAGCAGAGAAATACCAGCTTATCTTAGCAAAAAAGACTGCATTTAAAGTGATATGCATGCTGATATGGGTGCTTACTGTAGAAGAGGGACTGATTGATAACCTCAGTAGCAGATCTTGGTGTTTTGCTGGGCAGTTACAGCTTATGTGATCATGGTGCATACATTTTGTGCTTGACTTCTCGCAAACTTCTAGGAGTTTTACTTGAAGCTCTTCTGATGTCGCACCTCTAAGCATCTTTTTATTTTCTCAGCTTCGAGTATATTTTATGTACTTTGAAGCTAATTTATTTCCTGCATTTGCTAGGTTTTTTGCCTCTTTTCACCTTCTCTCAACAAATCAGTAGTCCATTAGCACTCATTACAGTGAGAATACTGAAAAACCCGAGTCTGTGTTGTGACTCTTTTGAATACTTAACAAATTTTACTTACCAAACTCTTTTTTTTCCCAGCACTTTCTAGAGCAGTTATGGTGTTAGCTCCCTCAGAGAGCTGTATTCTGAGCTCTGACAATGGCCTTTCTTTTCCTGTGGTCTCCTTCCATTCTGCAGGCATGTTTAGGGCGGCTGTTGGCCCTTTGGTTGTCTGTCGGAAGAGAATCTGGAATAGACTATATGTAGCACTCTTAAAGTACTCGCTCTGGCCTAGTAACCTTTTTTCTCTGTGGTATTTCTCACAGTTATTTTGGGCATGACCTTGTTTTTTTTATCTTGACCTGTCTAAACCCAATTTTTGGAGGCAGACTTTAAGTTTTTCAGGAACGCGCAGTACATGCCTTCCAAACTTCCTCAAGAAGAAGTAGGGCCATACAGACAGTAACCTTCTTTACTCTGCACACCCAACTCACATGAGCATGTCCGTCCTTTGCAAGGAGCGAAGCAGGAGTTCTGTAGGAAAAATAATGCACAATTTTGTTTTTTTTACCTAAAGTATCAAAGGCCATTGAGGTAATGTAGTCATCTTGGATGTTTGTATTTACTAACTCCTGTGTGTTTATCTGTCTCTTGAATACCTTTGCTCTGTAGTAGCTTAATTTGCTCTCTGTGTTTTGTCAGTGTGGCAGCTGTACTTAAAATGGTTTTAAAATCATTACCTTGATTAAAGTAAATGCAGTGTTCCACTAAGAGCGGGCTTAAAGAGAGGACTGCTCAGTCTCCTGCTAATGGAGTACTTTAAATAGTCATGTCTTTAAAAAAAAAACCAAACCAAAAACACCTTAATGTTGAAATGTTTTTCATTCTTTTAATAGAAACAATAGAAAACTCACAGGGAGCTTATCAGGAGGCATTTGATATCAGCAAGAAGGAGATGCAGCCAACACATCCAATTCGCTTGGGTCTAGCTCTTAACTTCTCTGTATTTTATTACGAGATTCTCAACAATCCTGAGCTTGCCTGCACACTGGCAAAGACGGTAAGTTACTTTTTTCTTCTGTATGCCTTCAGGGACAGTAGAAGAGAGTTTATGCTTCAAATAATGTGAATGATTATTTCCAGAGTTTATACAGGAAATGATCCTATGTAAGGTATCTGGTTTCCAAGCTCATATTGTTCGTAGGATTAAAGGGGTACAAGCAGGCTGTATTTACAACGTGACTTAAATTCTCAACAACATAGCAAACTTTTATTATGCCTTTATTATGCCTCTATTTCAAATAGAACATTTCAGGTCATTAACTTCTAATGTTGCTTTTTTTTTTTTTTAAGATACCTTTACTGATAAATTTAGCTTCTGGCTGCTTAATAATCAGTTAATAGAAAGACTAAAGATGGTTTAATTATTCTAGGCGTTTGATGAGGCTATTGCAGAACTTGATACACTGAACGAAGACTCATACAAAGACAGTACTCTCATCATGCAGTTGCTTAGAGACAACCTAACAGTAAGTTGCCTTTTTACGTGCTCTCTGGTTCTCTAACCATGTATTTGTTTAGTTAGACTGAATTTGTGATGAAACAAAACCCTTACTTCGCTTTAGCACAAAACATAGCACTGATTCGGGCTATTTACCCTGCTGTACTTTTTCACAACTTGGTTTGAATGTAGCGTAAGTTGATGTCAGCAACTTCATGCTGTGTAATCCAGAATAACAGCTTGGATAGCTCACATCCTGCATTGCCTGCTGGCCTTTTCAGCGGAGGGGGAGAAGGTACATTCAGCTAACTTAACGTACAAGGTATGACAAGGAGCCAAAAAGTAGTAGTCCGTGGTCTGTCAGGGATTCTTACTCAAACTTTTTGATGACTACCTCAGAAATAAAACATCTTCCCTGTTGTACGTCCACTGCAACTTGCTTTATTCATTTTCCTGATTTTCATTTAAAAGAAAAAATCTGGAATTTCAGTGTATTAAGAGCAAAATTAGTTGGTGTTTTGAGTATTATAATGATTAACCGTTTAAGAAAACTGCTTAAGGAAACCACTAGGTTGTATTAAAATACATAACTAAGGCAATTTTTTAGGGAATATCCTCTCTGGATATTCACTGCATTTAAAATTACAGCAGCATTTATTATTTTGCAATACGCCTTCAGTAGAAATGTCTTTTATTAGCACTATAAAATGCTTAGCTTCAATAACCAAAATGGTAATCCTCACTTTCAGGATTCAGACCGCTGCTTTTGAAATTGATGTTACTCACGAAGCTACCGTTCAGACTTGTTCAATGATCTAGGATCGATGACCTAGCTCGCTATTAAGCACTGAAGTCTGGACCTGTTTAGAACACTGCTCTGCCTCTAACGCCTGAAGTGCAGAGCTAGTTGTGCCCTGTGCATGAGGAACTTGTTTCCAATTACCTCTCTCCAAGCAAGTACTGGAAGCCAGGGTTATACAGCTCCAGACATCCTTGTTTAATTCATTATCATTGCTATACAGTCAATAGTTGTCCCTTCTTGGAATTAAAGCTGCACTTCTGAAAGCTGACACTGTTTTTTCTCTTCTTTCTAGTTATGGACATCAGACAGTGCAGGAGAAGAATGTGATGCTGCAGAAGGTGCAGAAAACTAAACTGCGCATGGGGCATCATTCTCCCTTTCCTTCTCAAGAAACCTTTTTACACGTCTCCATTCCTTATAGCTCCACTCGGATTTCCTATAGCAAAGAAAACCCATCCATGTGTACGGAAATCAATTTATAGTCTTTTCACACTGCAGCTTTGGGAAAACTCCATTCCTTGATTTGTGTTTGTCCTGGCCTTCCTGGTGTGCGGTTACTGCTGTAGAAAAGTATTAATAGCTTCATTTCATATAAACATAAGTAACTTCCAAACACTTACGTAGCGGACTAAAGTGTACCTGGTATTTAAAAACGAATCTGAACCAGTTCCTGCCAGTCGACTGTGTTTTGTATTACAGTAAGATATGAAAATGTAGTTAATTGCAACTAAAGAGTGTTCCACATAGCTTTTAATTCTCCACATTCCCTTCTTATTCTGCAGGGTTTCCTTTCCATAATTGACTTTCACATGCTACTGTGTATTCTTTTCAGTAGGAATATGGAAGTATTGGGCCAGATCAAGTTGAGCATTTCTCGTTCGGAAAATGACAAATTAAGTTGCTTCCTGTATCATGTAACACAGAAGCTTGTGTGTTTGAAAACAGGGGCTTCTCTTAATCTTCGGTTGCTGCTGTTTAAGTTGATATCCCTTCCCAATAAAAGTTCACTTACACTCCTGCCTTCGTAGTTCTGGTATTCACTTTACTATGTATTAGAAGCAGCATGTTACTGCCGGAGTACAGGCAGTGCTTTTTGGCAGACTAAAGTGCATGTCATTTCTTAACACACTGGAATGGGAAAACCAATTAAAGTTCACATGTCCAAGTATAAAATTTAGTACTTTTCCATGCAGGTTTGTACACGTGTGAGAAGGTGTCAAGTTTGTCCAGTGATTGTTATTTAGAGAGTTTGGACCACTATTGTGTGTTGCTAATCATTGATTGTAGTCCCAAAAAAGCCTTGTGAAAATGTTATGCCCTCTGTAACAGCAAAGTAACATTAAATAAAATTACATTTTATAAACCACTTACTGTTGACTTGTAACAATTCCATGTAATCGCTTAAGGGCTAAACTTAAATCTAAGTATCTTGTGCTAGAAGTGTATTTCTCAAATTTAGTGCATACTTTTTAAAAGTCTGCTCTTAAATGAACTCATTTCGTATTTGAACAATGTTCATTTTATGAAAACATCCTGGATAACTTTTCATAGTTAACCTGACATGTGGACTTCTTAATCACTAAATCTACTTGAGCTAATGGCTTCACCTTAATAATGACCTAAGAAAAAAATAGCCAATTTCTTGATATTCTTCCATGGCTTGCAAATGTTCTCACCTAAATTATGCATTTTTTTGTAATCTCTTGAAATTTTCCCATCTGTCTTCCTGTTGTGTTTTTTCACTGATGGTCATCATTACTATTACAGTATTCCAGCTACACTTCTAGAAATGCAAAGGAGTTTGTCCTTCTCTAGAACATTAGTTTGTGTACTGCCTCATCATAATCTGCCTTCTGTTGTTCTTAGACTGCTTTTAGTATTACTGTTTTCCCCAGTTTTTGGAGGCTTTTGTAATAACACATTGCTTTGCCTTTTTTTTTTTTTTCTTTTTTTCATTTCTCCCCTAGATCACTTAAGAGTTTTCCTAAACCTCTACCTCTTAGTTTCCCATGTTGGTGGATTTTTGAAAGTATTTAACTCCTATTAGTGTCCTGGCTAGATGGGATATGACATTATGAAAAAGGACGTATTACTAGTTCTTGCAGGCTTCTGATGGTACATCTTCCACCTTCCATGTTTTTGTTCATTCTTTGAGTGTGCACAATGAGTGTTCCTACAATAAAACTGTTCAGATTTATGTGCTTCAATTGACATGCATTGCTTTAAAAAAAATATTGTATCAATTCCATTTTCTTCATGCAGTCACTTTGAATTGCTGTCAAAGTATTGTGTGGCAGGATTCTACATAAACTCATATGCTTCTTAACTGGTGTTTTGGTTTCATAATTTCTTCCCCTCCCCCATGCATTTCTTATTGATCCTTTGTTTCATAAAGGTTTTTAACTCCTAAGTGCTCCCATTCTCCAGGAAAAATGTATCTGTGCTGACATGTTAGCAGCCAGCTCTATCTGCTCATTTAAGAGTTTGCTTTCTTTGCTCTCTTCTGGAGTGCTGCCTTAGTGTGCACTACTTTGTCAGCTAATGCTGTTCTCTTATTTCCTTTTGCAGTTTTCCTCACAGCAGCAGTACCTGGGCCTTGTATGTAGATTATAGATTAATTTATTAAATGCTCTTTCTAATGTCTGTCAAGCTGGGCAAATTCTAGCTGTCTCTTGTTCACGGCATCTACATTTTGTGCAAAAAAATGAGTCTTGAAACTGCAACATCGGCTTTTGAATGTTAATAATACCGAGTACAGCATCATCTTTTCTCATACTGTTACTTCCAGACTTTGGCCATTTATGTGTATTGTTTTGGAGGGGGGAGGGCACGAAAGGTGTAGGGGAACAGAATGATGGTACAAAAAAGGAATAGACTGTAATTCCCTAAATGACTTTGCCTAGTCCCCCCCTGCCCCCAGGTAAATTCCATTATTAGTGCAACACCCAGAGTAATTAGGTGCATTCATGTGGTATTATGGTTTCCAGCTCCAGGAGATAATTTGCACTTACTTACATGCCACCCCACCTCCCGTAAGAGGATGTGCCCCACAGCTTAGAAAACCCTGGACAGACTAACACCCCAAGTCCCAAACCTTGCTTATTCTTTGCGAGCCAGACATACAATTGACAATACGATCCAAGGCACCTTAGTAAAACAATAGTGTCTTGTTAGATGAAGGGTGGGATTTTCATATGCTGAATACGGTTGTATACAGTAGATCCTGTGGGGCAGAGTTATTGTCTTAACCTCTACAATGAATTTCACAGTAGTGCATTAATCATTTCAGCTTCCTTCTGAGTATTTTCAGAATAGTAAGAAAAAAAGAGCTCACTTTTCTGCCGGATGGGTGATGGTAGTCAAGATGGTACTTCACGCCAAGCCACTTTCTTTTGAGGTGTTTGTGCTATAGCTCAGTTCAGCAGCAAAACAAGGAGGTTTGTTATTTTATTTCTCAGGTTCTTTGTTGAAATGAGTCATGTCAACAAACACACTTTTCCTCTTCTCGAAGTCTAGTTGCAGTATTCTCTGTGTGATAGCAGGCTACTTATTACACCAGGAGACAAATTATTTCATGATTCTTCAAAACAAATGGAGCACTTGCTACTTTGCACCTGACTTTCTTCTGTGCAGTACAAAGCCGCGTTGGGAGACCAGAGTAAGTTTGGGTTTGTGGGGGTGGTTGTTTTGGTCTTTGGGGTCTTTTTGAAAGCTTTTGACTTAGAGACACGCACACACAAAATAAAAGCCAGTAGAAATATTGATTTGGGTAACCAGAATTTACATGAGCATGCAAAATTTACTAATGTTTTAAATGTTAGTGTGGTTTTCAAAGTAACAGTAACATCCTAAATATGTCTGAGAAATGGTCTGATATCACCTAAAATTATCTTCCATATCAAACCAAGAGGGTAAATTAGACAATAAATCCTCATAGAAAGGAAAAGGATAAACTTTGACATTTATTCCCAACATTATTGGAAGACTACAAACTTGAAGTCCCAATTCTACAACTGAAATCCCAGACCTCTGTAATGAGAACCAACTGCCCTCTTTTATGCGACTGCAGCTAGATGACACAACTGCTGAAAGCTCCGGCAATTACAGCTTGGCCAGCTTTCAGATGAATAAAATGCCAGTGTGGGAAGGGTGAAATGTTAGTACCAGGTTTGGATTACTGCCATGATATTTTCCACTACGCTGCGAAGACTCTAACTTGCTAGAGGAATGCCATTGTCGTCTTCTGCCAGAATCCTTAAATCGATAAACAGACACGAGTACATCTGTGATAAGAAAGTGTGGCCTCAAACGGTGATCAAGTATTTTAAAACTTGTATTTCTCTATACTCAAACTTGTTTAAGGGAAGTTTGTAATGTAGGATCTGTGAGTTGACATCAGTGTAAGAATCCGTGAGGTGAGATTCTGTAAATGCCATTGGAAGTGGCTCATAAGCTCTTTTATTGCAAATGATATTCTCAGTTGTCTAATCTCTTTGCTTAGTTAAATCCTCATTCCTGCTGTTGTGGTCATCATAATTGTAAAATCCCTCTACTTTGGAAACAAAAGGACAGTTTGTAAAACCTGTTTGGGGGGAGAAGGGTGGGGTTTTTTTAGGCCTTGGCTTCAAATTACGTATGGCTGCTGCTCTTGTTGTTGCTGAGCAGATGCTGGGTATTTCAGATTTGTTGTGAATCCGTTGGAAACTATAAAAGGGGCTCATTACGGCCCTGTAAGAGGCAGGAAAAGGAGAGGGAGCAGAGATTTTTGTTTCTATGCTCTAAATTCCTTAAATTGTGCTCTCCAAGGAAAACTCCTGATGTGTTACTGCCAGGGAGTGATAAAGTTTGGTCTCAGTGGTGACAGCAATAACAAAGCTGTACATTATAACATTCTTCACATAACTCAGTCTTGCAAAAAGATTTTCTGCGTGTAGTAGAGATACTATAGCCTCTGTAGTACAGGATGTGTGAATCAGCCCCCTTAAGTTTAGATTAGAAAATACTTGAACTTCCACTCAGAACAAATTATGCCAATGTGAACTGGGAGGCAACTGAATGCTTTGGGGCTGTTTTATAAAATAGCAGAATCAAGGTTTTGCTGCTCTCTCATCCCTTTGAAAAATCCAGACTGCCATAAAAAGCTGCTTTTGCTCTGTTAATGTAATTTCCATTGGTTTCAATGTATAGGTGGTTTAAATTACATTTATACTGCTAATTTGATACGTCATATTCAGAATAAATGGTCTGAGCAAGATCTTGCTATCCGATTTCAAAGGTTTCAGTAGCTGGTGAACTTTATTCATTGTTTAATTCACCTTTAATGTTAGAATTAACCAGTTTAAATACAGGACCTTGAGGATATAACTCAAGTTTTATAGATCAGGTCTTCAGTAGGGTTTTATGAAAACGCTATTAGCATTAGTTTTGGAGGTACATATTTTTATTCTGAGGCTTCAAAGTATATATATTTGTTAATTTGTAGCCATGCCAAAATAATAAATAAATGTTAGTGCCCAGTACGTGTTGCATCAGGTGGAAACTCTGTTACTCTCATGCCAGTTTGTGGCTGTTAAGCTTTGTACTTGGGAGATGGTTGACAGTTTTATCAGTGGGAGGAACAAGAGGAACTTCTCAAGAGGTACCTAAGCATCACTAGCGAAGTTTGTGTACAGTAGTACTACAGCTAGACATAGTTTAATTGGCTCCATGTGTTTGAGTTCCATCTTGTCCCTTCCCTCAGTTTTTATCCCATCTGTGACAGTTTCAATAATACTCAGTGGGAGACAAAATGATGGCTTTTGCTAGGCCCACTCTTTAATTACTTACCAGCTGAGTTCAAAACTACTCTGCTGTAAAACTTCTGTTCCTACAAATGTGTTTCTAATGTTCTGGTCACTCTCCTGCATTGCTCCTCTCCAGCTGTCCTTGGCCTTGCCCTTCCTTTCCACATTGTCCTTCTAAGGGTCTGGAGCGAGAGCTGGGCACACTGTATGGTCAGTGAAGAGATGCTGTTCCTGAAGCCATGAGTAGTTCTGATGTCTTGCACCTTGAAATACCTGTAGGAGGGGATGGTCTCTGCACCCAGGTGCGAGGTGTGTAGGACCTTGGAAGGGAGAAGATACAGCAAGATGATCACTACTGAAAGTGCACTGTAAGGCAAGAGAATAAAAAAAAGGAAGAGAGCTCATAGATCAGAATAGTATTGAGTGCAAACACTACTGTCTCTTATTATTACTTCCAAAGTGGAAAGAACTTAAAATGTCTTGTCACTTAAAACAGCGATGCATGGGCATGCAGAGGCATGGAGTTCTCTTCTGTGGGCAAGGGTGAAAAGATGTTCATAGCTATGTGTAGGTGGTGCTCAATTCTTCTACAAGCAACAAGACAATACATTTATGTGCTGTTCTGTATGAAGAGCACACAGTTGTCGGCTGGTGGAGCTGTGGAATGTGGTTCAAAAACAGCAGCTTTGATCAATAACAAAAAATATTAATTTATAGAAATAATAATATGAATGGTTGCTATGGAGAAGAAAGCTTTAAGTGTGCCAACCTAACCAATTTGAAGCAAAAGTCTCTAAGTGGGACACCATATACCATGGTTTATGTACTTAAAATAAGACTGGAGGAGACCCCCTAGATCATCACATCCCACTCGGTCCCATCACAGGCACTACACACCATGTTTATCAAGCCTTATATTTAGATTCTTTTCCTCCTTTGCTACTGGAAGCCTGTTCCAGGTCCTCACCCTGCTGTTTGATAGCTAGAAATCCAAATAAAAAGCTTATTCTTAGCCAGTTTATACCCACTTGTTTTTGTGTCAGTGCTGACTATTGGCTAAAATCCAGTAAGCACTCAGCTGTCAGCAGGGCTGCACAGAGAGAAATCTTGGATTAATAGATCAGAGTGATCCAGGAACCTTTTGTGGTGTGCAGGAATCGTAGGAATTGCAGACCTTCAATGTATCTATAACAGTAATTGATTTTCAGAGGCAGGTCCTAATGCTGCATGTCCTTTTGCTCAAAGTTTTGCTGATTCTAGTGAGGGATTCCAGATGGTCTGCAATAGCTAAATTTGTATTTTGTCAATGATTATTTGATTGGTAAGGAGGGCATTTTGTTTTGGTGTGCCTGTTCACAGAATCTATATTGCAAAGGGAAAAAACAGATGAGGAAGGAGAAATCTCAGTTCTCATTTTGGTTGCCTAATGGAATGATCTTTAACAGCACGGGCACTGACATTTGAAAGAAATAATAAACATTTTATTTTCTTTTTCCAAATTGCTGCTCTTTATAAAGGCAGCTCACTTGTTACTTCACTGTTTTAAGAGATAAAAGTTGTTAGTCATTGGCAGGAAATGTTCCTTATATGTCTGTCTGTCTTGATTGATGTATGTCAACTGCAAACACTGTTTTTGTCCAATTAGAACCAGCAGAGAAAGGGTGGATCGTTCGTGTCAAAGGCGGTTCAACTTTTAGAAGATGCTCAAGCCTTCCAAATGTAGCGTAGCTTTTTTTTTTCAGGCAGATACAAATATGAGATTGATATCAGCAACCTGGATCTTCATACTTTATTCCTTGACTTTCTAAATTTCACTTGTTGAGACAACTAGGCAGGCATCATTGCTAATTAATAAATCACTAGAATTAAACAGTGCAGTAGGAAAAATAATGGGAAAGAAAACAAGTTGACTGTTCAGTGGATTTGTAATACTGGAATGTTTTTTGGTTTTCTCTAACAGTGTGAAATTGCTACACCCACAAAAGCACTATAATGTAGTGTGTTCTTCTGTTAGTAATCACATCTTTCCTCATGAAGTGGAATCTAGAAACCTGTTACTTCAAGAAAACCAATGAAAATTGTCATGTCAGAGTGGATCTAATTATTTTTATTACAGTAAAGCTTTACAAGCATGCTGTGGAGAGCATTACATACACAAGCATCCAGAAAAGTCATGTCCCTAGGAACCCACACCTGACATGCTAACTCTGCTTTCATGACTGAGGACTTTTTGACAACCTTTGGTAACTAGCTGAGTGCTTCAATGACTACCTAAAAGCTTGGGGTAAAGCCCTAAAGCCCATTTAAATTAACACAAGGTCAAGCATTATTCATGTGAAAGAATTAAACGCAGAATGCTCTCATGCACGTTAAAAGATAAGTAGCATGATAAGAGCTTAACAATGACTTTGGAGTTTATAGTAGAGATGGAATAACCCTGTAATCTGTTTG
This sequence comes from Nyctibius grandis, assembly GCF_013368605.1. NCBI lineage: Eukaryota > Metazoa > Chordata > Aves > Nyctibiiformes > Nyctibiidae > Nyctibius > Nyctibius grandis. The sequence continues at coordinate 115,822,647 of NC_090658.1, read as the reverse complement.
TAGTCTTGAGTCTAATTTGCTGGAGACAAAAGGAAAAGCTATGTGGATTAATTTGCAGATTTAATAAGGCAACTGTAGAGAGTAACCTGTTTTATTCCTGAACTCAGAAGCGCCTGAGAGTACTCTTCTTCCTCTGTTGGAGAAGGGAAAAAGGCATCTTTCGACAAGAAAATCTTATGTTTCCTCTGGTGGGACATAAAAAGCAACCATGTGCACTTGTACTTGAGGTTGCAGTGGTCGTGATCTTTTCAGTGAAGTTCTAGAGAAGAAATTACTCATTTGGTCATGATGAGCTTGTTTCTGAACTGCTGGGTTTCTGCTGAAGTTCGTTAAATACTCTTGGATCCTCTTCAGTGAAAATGTTGCTGCAAGGTGCAGTGCAAACAAAATTCTCCAGTTAAGGATGATGGTCTAAAAACTACAAGAACTGATGTGGATAAGCAAGTGAAGGCAGAGAAGGCTGAGAATTTGGTGGCAAAAGGGAATGCTATAGCAAAGCTGAGCAGAGTTCAGAGAATCCCTGCCTAACTCAGGAAATTAATTCCTTAAACTAAACTACATCGTGGCACCTCCTGGTAAACCCAAGCAAAGAGGTCCTTTGGGAAAGGATATCAACCCATAGGAAAATATTTGGACTGCCACTTACTAATTCAAACCTTTGTGAGTCCAAAGAAGGGCAATGAAGCTGGTGAAGGGTCTAGAGCACAAGTTTCATGAGGAGCAACTGAGGGAACTGGGGTTGTTTAGTCTGGAAAAAAGGAGGCTGAGGGGACACCTTATCGCGCTCTACAACTACCTGAAAGGAGGTTGTAGGGAGGTGGGTGTTGGTCTCTTCTCCCAGAGAACAAGTGATAGGATGAGAGGAAACAGCCTCAAGTTGTGCCAGGGGAGGTTTAGATTGGGTATCAGGAAAAATTTCTTCACTGAAAGGGTTGTCAGGCATTGGAACAGGCTGCCCAGGGAAGTGGTTGAGTCACCATCCCTGGAGGTATTTGAAAGATGTGGTGCTTAGGGACATGGTTTAGTGGCAGACTTGGCAGTGTGAGGTTAACAGTTGGACTTCATGATCTTAAAGGTCCTTTCCAACCAAAACGATTCTGTGATTCTATGACTTACTTGATGAGTGTGGTGATGTGGTCAAGGGGCTAAAAGATGGGGGTTATTCTCATTTGCAGGCAGCGTGGAAGTTAGTAATGCTAAAGCTGCCAGAAGGGAAGTAGTTTGCCATTTCCTTACATGTAAGTTCTATCACTGTTTTTCCACTTGTGTTTGTTCATTTTTTTCCTTAATAAACCAATCCTGCTCTGTACAGTCTGAGTGCTTGCACATTGAGATGTTCTGCTGAAGGATGGGGATCCAAGCACTTAGAGTAATTTATCAAGACAACCTGGAATACCTACAGTCAGCTAGCACTAGTGCCGAGTCTCCTGATGGGAGTCTGCTCAGAGCATCACGAGTACTGGCTGCTTCCTAAACTACTTACTGAACTGGTCGTTTGATTCTTTAGCAGGAAACCTATCGTTTAATTTGTAGAATTGAGTCATAGAAACTATTTCCTGTCTGAATGAAAACAGTGTCCCCAATTACCCCAAATATTGCGCAATTTTTCTATTAAAAAGTTACTAATGATTTTCCCTTTAAATGTATTTAAATTTGCTAACTCTGAGTCTCTCATTAAGGATTTTTGTCCAAATAAAAAGTCCTCAAAAGCTCCTGGTAGTCATAGCCAAATGGGACTCTGAATTGCTTTTCCATCTTACAAAAGACAGTTGGAAAGATAACTGTGTGGGAAGTGATACAGTGCGGGAACAGTCATGCCCTGGCAGTGAGGATGGACCAGATGACCTAATTTCTCTTTTCCATTAGAGCTGTCTCTGATTCCCCAGCTAGTCATGCAAGCACATGACTGACAATAAGGATAAAAAAATATGGAAAACATATCTCCCAGCATAACAAATAAATCTTGTTATTCTTGATTCCATCACCTTGCAAGCGCTGATTACTTGAATGACATATAGTCTTCTATCTTTATGTTGGTCTTTGAGATGAAACCTTCAGAACTGACTTACCATTTGCTCTGCCTGGAATTCAGAACTGCTTTCTCAGCCACATGAGACATCTGCTTGATGCAGCTGATTGATAGGTGAATATAATCAAGATTTGAGAAGAACAGCTCAAAGAAGCAGTTGCAGGGGTAATACACTCTATGCCCTGTTCTAATAACATTCCACACAACTCATCTGCAACAGGATTTTGGAAGTGCAGCGCTGCGCTGACTACTTCTACATTAGCACACCTTGTACACAAATGATACGGGCTTGCTGTGCCAGCTCACACCAAGGTATGAAATCGCCGTCTGCATAGTTGATTAAATTGGTGTTAAGAGTACTTTTTGCTGCTGTTTGTAAATCAGCCATGATCTGGCTGTCATGATTCAAAGGATATATTTTTTTTTTTTTGGCAAGTAAAATCTTCCCTGACCATTTGCCACACTTTCCTTTCCCATCACTTCTTTAATCTGACTGCTCTCCCTCAGCCAGGGAGCCTGTGGTCTTGCAGTGTCAGATCTTATCTGGGATATTATGAATTTTGGAATCAGCATTTAGATAATGCACAACATTATCATTGGACATGTCTTTGAAATATATATTATTAACATATCCTCATGCTGCAGAGTTTGTACATGAAATTTTATTCCCATCTCATGTATCCATCTGTATCATTCTCTATTAACATTATTTATGTCGTACCTACAAACTAAATCACCTACCAAAGGCCAAAAAATCCTGAATGTAGCATTAAGATGAGGAAGGATTACAAGAATGCACTTAGAAAGACTTGCATCTAGGTGAAGAGAGGTAAGGGTGTACAAGATAAAGAACTCAAAAAGCAGAATATGCTGACCAATAAAACAACATTGTTGTTTTGATGGAAAACTATACAAAACCACCCTATTGTCTGAAAGTGGATGTTTACCCTTGAGATTCCTCACAACTCTGATCTGCAAATACTAGATGGATGCTCATCTAGCCAACTGAGACCCAGGAGGTATTTGCCTCAGATCCTTTTTGGAAGGACTGTAAGAGAGAATGGAATAGAGTGCTTCTTGCTGGACCTTTATGTCATATACCTTCTACTACTGCAGAAACCTAGGGTCTCTGCAGTGCTCAGTCTCTCCTGACCTTCTCTTGTGGCTTTTTTTTTTTTAATAGTTGTGGCTTTCAGTCTTTTTCTGTAGGTATTTTGTGTTACAGGACGTTGAAAACCTTTTTTGTAGCCCAGATTTATGGACTAAATGTTTTGTGGAGCCTTCTGAAGTAGATGTCTATTACATGCTTACTTGGATGTAAAAGGTTGGACCAGTCCTGTGTTCCTTTGGCACTGGTAATCAGATCTTTTCTCCTCGTGTGGGCCAAAGGAAGAGCTCTCTCCACCCTGCCACCTGTGGAGCCAGAGACAAGGACAAGATACAGGGATGTTGATTGTTTTCCATGCCCTGCATTCCTCTTCCTAAAGTATTTTCCTGTGCAGAGCAATCCCAATTACTAGAACAGACAATGAGAAAAAAAAATCTTCAAGCTCTTCAGAAATATAAATAAATAAATGTGGATTATAAAAATCGTACTGGTTAATAAGAAAAACACTCTGATAATGAAGAAAGTTTAACTTTAACATTTAGAAATGAGGACTGTCTGACTACTGAGGGCCTTTTGTGGAAGAAATGATCAAAAATTCAAAATCCTACATTTAACAGCATATTTCCTGTCAGTTGCTACTTGTTTTTTCCCTTGACTTGTCAAGTTTTTCCATGTTTTCCTTTTCCAAATGGAACAGAGAGCTTGTTGCTGTTCAGGGAAACTGCCTCAGAGACCTACCTCATTTTGACAAAAGTAACCAGCAGATGTAGTTTGATGTATTTTTCTTTGTTTTTCTTCATTGTCACTCAGCTTTCATATTCACTTGCATCCACCCACTCACAAAACTCGTATTTGCTATTAGTAATTTGTTTACTTGTTTTCTTATTTCAAAGATCCTTGGCTTAAAAACCCTATAGGTTGCTTTTAAACAATGTTGCGAGATGAAATGTATCAGTCTGAGCCTTATAAATTAGAGCACCCCAAAGCCTATGCTGATTTATACTTGCTGCCAGTAGTGTCTGATGACTGTTTCATTAAATGAGAATTGCTGCGGTACAAAGCTCCAATGGCAGCCTGTCTTCCTGGGCTATGCCTCCTTGTAGAGGGGTTTTTGGAGGAGAATGGTCATGTAATGAGCCAGAAGTATGAGAGTATGGAGTGAGGGCCTAGCTGCGTGACAAGATTCATGTAGCTAGTGTCAACAAGCCGACCTTGGAGAGATGAGGAAAAACAGTAGCTGAGCAAACAAGAATTGAGGGAGTAGCCGGTGGGAGCCGAACACGGAGGAGAAGAAACAAGAACTGATGGAGCCAATTAAGAAAAGACCAGTGGCAGAGCAGTGACCAATCAACACATCAAAGAAGAGTATGTTTAGTAATATTAACTAGTAGCAATGCACATGCTTACAGCCAGGGAGAGTACAAAATGTATAAAAGGGACAGCTTATGCTTAATAAAGCGTCTTCACTTTGATTCACATTGGATTGTGTGGAGGCGTGTTCCTTCTCCTCACCTCCTATGTTGACAACCAGTTCCTGCACTGGATACATGCTCTGGAAGATCCCTCTGAGGCCAAAATTACATGGTCAATTTAGTCCAACATAAATCCATACTGCCTCTGAAACCTTCTGCCTTCTCATCTGTTCTTGTCCTCAGTGCCTCCCTCAGGCTGGCATTAGGCAGCCTGAACGCTAAACCGAATATGAAGATGGACACTTTTCACTTATTACTTCCCCCGCCACGTGCTGACCCACACAGCCTGGTTCTGCAACAAGAGAAATGCATGAGATGAGAGACCAGGACGACTACCCCTCCCCATGGCAATGCAAATTATGTTGGACTGATGTGGCTACATAACAAAAACCTGAGTACAAGGACTTTTTGAACACCTCTATTTGTCAGACTCAGGGCAGGTTTATTTGTCTGGTTTGCACAGGAATCTGGGTCTGGTATTGTCATGTTTATTGTTGGCTTAAAGTAAGTGATACCAGATTCGCACCCATTGGGGCTGCATGATAAAAGTCTCTTTAGGAGCAATACTTCCCAGTAGTGAAAGCTCCGATGACTCAAAAGTAAATTGCACAAAAAGAAGTTATATCTAAAAGACAAAAATTATGATCTTCACCGAGGAAGGAACCTTGCTATCCTTAGCAGAACTGTCAATCCAAATGACACCCTAGAAGAACACTGACATGGTAAGCAAACATGTGTCTTACTACAATTTTCTCGTAGTCACGTATGATCCAAATGCCTTGCTACCTTTGCAGTTGGGTTTAGGGTTAAAAAAAAAATTAAGCATCAAAACACAAACCTTGTTTTCAGTCTTCCTGTGCTTTATTGTGTGGGAGGCTGTTTCTGTAGTGTTCCAGAATGAAATGTCCTGGTACTGATGCCTGTAATCAAGGAAATGGGAGAATATGGGATTAATACAACAAACAAGATGATCTGATAATTATCCACAAAAAATTAGTTCACTAAAAAAGTTTAACTGATTAAAAATTAAACACTCTAGGGCAAGACTCCTATTAATTTCAATTGGGAAGCCAAGAGTATTTGGAATCCCCACTTTAAAATTATAACCTAAAAGATGCACCATGTTCATGGGAAGCAAAAGGGTGGGAAAACAAGAAGTAATATGCCAACTAGTTTCGGTTGTGCTGGTGTGTGTATACTGAAATAGATATTTTATTTAGAAATATTATATTATTGTATATATTTTTACATGTATTTGTGTATATATATTTATTTATTTATGAGATGTGACCATGTCTGCTTGTAGAAGACTGACTCATTTCATTTTGGAAATTAGTTATAATCAGATGGTAACAACTTTTGGTTCCTAAGGACCTAGGCTGAAACCCATGCCAGTAACTACACATCATCAGCTGGAAGAGTGCTCTCCTCTGAGCCACTCGTGTCTTTGCATAACTCAGATTTCTGGACCCAAATGAGGACAGAAAAATGTTGTTAAAGTTAAAATTTTACACCAAATATATCACTTGGATTACGGCGTCTTAGGTGAAGACTATTTAGAAACTACATTTGACACAGTAATTACGGGTCATGTTGTCTGGAAAAACAGAAATAGAAGTATAAATCCTTAAAGATAGAGATAAACTATTTTCTTTATGTTCTTGTAGACTTACGTAAGAATAGCCAGTTAAATACCTATTCTTTAAGTAAGTTCAACTTTTCAAATAGCTCATTTGAACATTGTTTAAGTTATAGAAAATACTAGAGGCTTGCGCAGTAAAAACAACAATGTAAAAGTCTAATAAACTCATGCAATATAAAAAACTGCTCAGGTTTACTTGGTATCATACATGCAGTATCTTTGCATTAATAGGAGCAAGACAGGTAATAGACATTAAAAGATCTTACAAAAACATCTCAAACTATTTATCTGCATTGCACAGTTTACACATGCATTTATAAAATACAGCCATTGGTTTATGTTTTTATGCTTTACTGATTATAACTTTTTATAGCTTAACATCACACCTGCATTGCTCTTATCATTAGATGACATTGTCAGCCACTAATGGGGCAAATATTTTAATAAAAGCAGCCTAGTTTCATTAATGCTTTAGAGTCATAAAATCATTAAGGTTGGAAGGGACCTCTGGAAATCACCTGGTTCAACTCTGTTCTCATAGCAGGTTCAACTTCAAAAGTTCCAGGTTCCTCAGGGCCTTGTCTTTGAAACACACTTAGTGGCAAATAGCCCTAATACTCTACACAGCATTAAAAACATCAATAGTCAGTTCTTCTCACTAATCCACTAAGAGATACATTAGACTTATCCCTTGTTAAAACTCAGCCACTACACTTGTTTCATCTTACATAAACAGCAGTTTAGCTGTTTTTCTCTCAAGATCTTAACTGCTTTTATTTTTATACTATCTTATTTTTATTTTATTATTGCAAAAATTTTATTATTGCTAAAAGCCTATAAGTACAAATATCTTTGTATTGTCAGTGGTGGTGTTTTTATTCTTGGTGAACTATCATTGCATTCTGACGAGTGAATTACACTTTAGACTGCTATTACTCAGATACTAATAAAAGCCAATAATCTGTGTTCTTCAAGGAAAGAGACCTGAATTTGTATCAGCTGTGGTAAATGAGAAAAAATGACCAACAGCAACACGCTAAAATTCAACAACTGGTTTAATTTTGTTCTAACCTCTTTAGTGTTTGTAAAAGGTCCTGAAAAGTGATGTTTTCTTTAGTCTCAGTATAATTGCATCAAAAAAAGTAGCAACACATCCTTGCCTACACTGGCTCCAGCAATGTTTCTCATCAAAAGCCACAGAAGAACTGTTTTTTGGACAAAAAGGATGGTTTAATTTGCAGGGGACAGTCTGCTGATTTTAATTCCTACTGGGAATGACTCCTACAGCAAGGCTTCTGTAAGTACAGCTGGAAGATGCTGGCTGTACATCTAATCAGTGTGTAATCCTGCTGAAGATACCCAACAGGGATGACCATCATTATAAGAGTCTAGGGGCCTCGTGATGCAGACACCGCTGCCCAAGAAGTTGTATTGAGAACATCAGCTCCTATGTAAAAGGTAAGTGGAGGCCCATAGTATTCCATCACAAGCGTTACCGCCCTTGTCCAATTTTTTCTGAGTCAGGTGTCTTTGGGGAGTCTTCCAGACATCCCAGGAATCAGAACAAGTGTAGACCTTGATTCTGCATAACTATTTACACCTTTCACTCCTTTTTGTTACCCATATTTGTGAAGAACACAAGTGAAAAAAACAACCAGCCAATTAAATAAACTATGGACGTACCTAGGAGTTCAGTGCAGTTTAATTACAAATACATACAAGGACCAACCATAGTCAGTACCATTTAACCGGTCAAACTGGAACAGTTTTTGTAAAGCTTAAAGGGAAAAGGAAAGGCAGAGGAGAAGGAGGTATCAAGAGGACAACTGCAAGAGCAAAAGCTCTGACGGCATTACAGAGGTTGATTTTTTTCCCTTAAACTTTTTCTTGTCACCTTGTTGACCTCCTCATTTCTCATGGCCTTCTTTATGGCCTGTTTCAGTGTCCTTTGCCCTCGTCCTACGGGGTCAGTTTTTCTCAGCATCCCAGAGAAAGCAGGAACAGTTACCCAATGCTGGCTTCTGACAGCAGAGTAAGTTTGATTCAGCTGAAGCCAGGTATACAAGTAGCATAAGATCAGAATCAGGCCTTCTGCGTGTGTCTTAGAGATATGAACTGTATCCTTTGAACAGCATTCTTGATGATATTTGTCACACATTTCCTCAGCAACTTCAAAAGAGTTTGAGTCCTTTGATTACAGTGCTGTTTACCTACTATCTTAACTAACAGGCATTTGCTCAGAACAGACATTCACTCAAACACTCCCTTTATTATCTTTTCCCTCAAGTGCAAAAATAGTTTCATTTACAAACAACCATATTAACATCCCTGGTTAAATATAAAGCAGTATTCTTTTGAGATCAAAAACATTAAAAGAGTGATAACTGAGTATGAGTTTCTATCCTAGATTTGCAGTAAACTATGCCTGTGCTTTCTGCTTTAGGGACCTTAGAAACTTCCTGCCTACCAGTTCTTCACCATTAACAGCATGCAGTCACATGTGAGAAACAGGAGCTCTAAGTATCAATTTCGCTTTTCATAAAGAAAATTGTCTCTTGTCTCTAAGATATCACTTAAAAATGAGTCTAGCACTGTGCTTATTTTCAGGTTATTTCCCAGTCTTTTAAATTGGTGCTTTAGGTCAGCAGGTGTATAGTAACTATGAATACTTGGTATTTACATTGCGTACTTAATGTATGTCAATATCCACGCTCTACCATTGGAAAACCAATTCACACACAGAAAGGTGAAGAGACTTAGCTGAAGGTCTCCTCACTTCTGCAGAGGTACCTTGAGATACTTACAGTTCATGGTTTCCTTACTGTGCCCCATGAGCCACTGCTACAGGCTCCACAGAACCACATGAAAACATGTTTTCAAGCAGAATTTTAATAACAGGGTATGATAAGTTTTGAGAGTTGACTACACTCCAGTAGTCCAAACTGTTTGGAGATTACTGACCTAGTTTGACATTTGTGATTACAGAATCAACCTAAGTGCACCCAGGTGCCGTATGATGGCACAGCTACGTTACCAGTGCAATCTAAGTCCCAGCTCAATGAATAAGATAGCTCAGTGGCATATTTGCTGACCCAGAGGGCAGATCTCTCAAGGTTTTTTACTACCACAATGCAGAGTATGCTTCCAACAAAACTTCTCCAGGTTGCAAGGAGAAGGATGAGAGCCTGCATAGGTGTAGCAAGGGAACATGCCTTCTAGCAGCACTCTTCTGAGGCAGGAGTGTCCCTTGAGGTACGCTTCTCTTTGTCTTCCTGTTGCGTGTCCTATATCGGATCTAGCCAGTGAGCAAATCACAGAGGAGTGTAATCAGGTAGGGCTGGGGAGTGGCAATTGTATGAGTCACATTTTCAGCATACGGAACTGAAAGGCCTGCAGTGGAGACAGAAGTGAGGCACCATGAAAATGACAGATCAAAGGCATATAAATACAAAGACATATAAAAACGAATGGTTGAAATCTCAGCTGATGGGCAGGTGACTCTTGAATTGCATGTAGGGCTTAAGCAGTTCAAGCACAGTTCCTGCATCAAAGCTCCATCATGAGGATGGCCAGTCTGGGTAATCTGAACCCCAGCTGTTAGATGAAGTGAGCCGGCTGGTGCTCCCGAGCCTGACAGCAGCAGGTTGCCTGCAAGTCAGACACATGCAGGCCCATCTTGCCGTGGTGAACTGGTGTCTCTGATGCAGGCTGCTCACAGAGGAAATCCTTCTCTCTTTGGAAATAGGTGGCACGTGTGGATTCTGGTCACATGAAGGTTTTGGTATAGTGTTCATAGACCCAAGGCATTTGGTGAACTTCTTTCCTTCGCAAAGTAGTGACTTAAAACCAAATCCCCTTGGTCTCACTCACATAGTCAGCAGAACTACTTTGTTTGAGAAAGAACTGTGAGGAGTTGGATCCAGATTTCCTGCTCAGTGCAGCCACTTACACCTATTCAGTGTGTGAAGCGCTTGCTAGCCTGGAGCAGTAATGCTTCACACTTATGTTGCCCAGATACCAATGAGTTGACAGGGTCAAAAATAAATAAGGAGAATGAAACCTCTGAACAGGTTGACAGCTTGTTGACACTGAGGGTTGCATCAGCTCAGCAAAAAGCTGCCTGCATTCCTCCAGTTCTGGGGCGAATGGGTTCATTCAAACAGTGGTGCAAGTTAGGGTAAATCTGCCCTGGCCTTCTGCTGCAAAGCCACCAGGTCACTACAAGAGATTAGAATTTCTACTTCCTCTTGTCCTGGTCTTTTCCCTCCATTGAAGCTTTAAGATGGTACCCAGAGGAGCATTAAGACAGACACACAACTTTTCATTGTACAGGAGGGGAGAATCACTGCAACATCCCATCACAGCAGACTTTTTTCAAGACCACTTGATGCTGCAAGAGGCTGTGGGCTCCTGTTCTCGCCATGGAACCCAAGGAAGACGCATGGTCTTATTTGCTTGGCTGAGGCATTTGTCTCTTTTCAAGCAACTCTCAGCGATGCCACTTTCACAAGTGTGGTCTACTACAGCTCTAATGAGGAATACCAAGCAAAGTCCAATGCCACGTTCCACATATTCCATGAATTGCTCTCTATTTGAGATCTTGCCAAAAAAACTAGAAGGCATTACTCCATTCCAGCACAGCCTCTTTCTAGCCTACTCTTTTTCTGTTCCTTTGTAATGCAGATTGTACAGCCTTCAATACATTAATTTTTCATATCACGTTTGTCTTCATTTACACTTAAATCCCGTATTGCCAGCGTAGCTTGTGAGAAATAAAAAACCAACAGGAGTTCCACCTTGCAACTCTCACTCACGAGAATAAACTTCACTTGTGAAGCCACTAATTACTGATTTCAGTTTGCCCGAAAGAGTTTCATTTGTCTCTTATGAAGTTTCCTGTAAAGCTCTAAGCCTATACAGGGACTGTTCATATGTATATATAGTCATAGATACGTATACATACACACAAATATATGGCCAAAGCAGTCAGCATAAGGTAGATTCCCAGCAGATCTTTCCAAATCCAAATGTGTGCAAATTTAATCAGGTAAAATTTCTACTAAATTTTTTTTGCAGTTGAGTAGATGTTCAGTTGTCCAGCTGCCAGGTTTTGCTTGGGTTGTTGAAGTATACTGGCAATCAGTTCCCTCTGTGTCTCATACACCAAAACAGTACAGCTGGAGACTAGTCCACATTTCATTACTTTCCAAAAGCTCCACATTAGTTGCCTTTACATTAACAATACTTCCTGGAGATATATTAGCCTGACCAAAAATATTGCCCAGAAGTACATTTTATCTCACTGAATACTTCAATTCTCTTTTCTTCTATTATATTTCAAATCAGAGAAGCTTTTTCTCAGGAGAGAAAAGAGAACCAATAAAAATATCTGATATCCTCTGAAAAGCAGAAGATTGGTACCAGAGATGCTAACTTTTTTACCAGTGTCTGTGACAGCTATTCTGTGAGTAAGAGAAATCACCAGGACATATGTTAAATCACCAGGATGTATTTTAGAACCAGAACATAACAAAAGCTAGCAATTTGAAATTAGGTCCAGTTCTTTTTTTTTCTTTTTTGTGTTTTTACTGTAGCCATGAGTGTTACCAAACAATTGCACTGGTGAAAGGAAAATCTGGTACCAAACAAAGAAAGCTAAAAAATGGATCCTTCGAACTTAAAAGGAAATATGTTGCTCTGTGACATTTATACATATTTATAAATGTAAGCCCAGTGCTGACAGTAGATTAAAAATTACGAATAAGCTATCATAATGATCAAACAGAATAGAATGGGTCCCTCCATTACATATTGCAAGGTATTTTCAGGCCAAATTTTGTGAAGTGTGCACAGTGGAACCAGGGGCCACAGGACCTGTTCACATCAGCATTGATGTTAAGAGAACCGCCTAAATTGCCTAAAGTGATTTAGGATGAGATTTAAAACCCCATCCTGCTTCCATTTAAAGAAGTGTCAAAGCTCTGGTTCTCTCAACAGGTCTGGGATGCCTGTGACAGTATGAACCACCTTGCCAGAGTGCATCCAGAGATGTCTGTAAAGGTGAGAAAGGCAGGTGTGAAACTACTCAGCAAATCATAAAGATGAGCGGTTTATATTCATCATCCTGTCATGGAATGCTAGAAAACTCTGGAAAACTCCTGATTTGCTTTGCCACTGACATTTAATGGATCTTAAATATGTACGTCCAGTTCTAAGACAGTAGCAAGCTTTAAACATGGAAAGGTGTTTTCTGTTTCCCTTAAGATCCCTACTAGGACAAAAGCGCGCCAGTCAGAAGGCAGGAGTATCTTCTTTATTTATACATGCAGTTCTACATAAACATGTGCCACCTTTCCTGAGAACTGGAAAGGAATAGACGGAAGACTGGCAGCACCATCTCCTGGCAGATATAAGAAATAGGGACCACTTTGTGTCAGAAAGTAAGGCCAAGTAATTTCTTTGTGGATTTTAAAGAGTCTGTAACAGGAAGTAACTTCACAAGAGTATATTCCCTGCCTAGGAAGACTAACTTTGATATGCTTCAGGGAAGAAAAGCATTATGTGTTATTATAATTATGGAGAACACATACTCACAATTATGAAGAACAAATTCAGGTTGCTTCTGCCTTTGAAAAGCTCTCTCATGTTCGCCTCTCTGCCTTCCTTTATATTGTAGTAATAGCAGATTTCAAAACTAGCACAGCAGGTAAGTTAGTCCAGTTGCAGTGTATTAGTGTAGTCCTGGAAGACCAAAGAAGTTCCCTGTAGTCAGAAAATAATGGAATATGTAGATTTCAAGACTTGTAGCCAAGTTTCTGTCTTGCTGAGTAGGTAGGGGAAATAGCGAGAAAAGACTATTAATACTGTAAACTGCTGGATCAGTAATGTGGAATGCTATTATACATATTTAGAAAGTGACAACAGGCCAAATAGCACTAAGGGTGAGGCCTTTGGAGTAATGAAAGGCTGTGTGGGAGAAAAAAAAATCTATGGAGATAAAAGAGAGGAGACAAGTGAAAAGACAGCCATGAAGAAAACAGAGGAAAAAAACAAAAGGAAAAGGTGAGGAAGAGAGGAATTCTAGAAACTTCTACCATTTTTCCTTGAACAGTATAGAACTGGCATGCCACAGGAGTCCAGATCTCATTTATCAGAACAGTCCCAATCAGCAAGAGAGAGAAGACTCAACCTCAGCAATCAAGACCTAAGTACGCCAGTTGTCTTGTCTGTTAACTCTTGCAGATCTGTTCTCGCGACCAGGTCCCATGTTCCACGGTATTAAACAAACACAAAGACCTCCTTGTGTTACACAAACACGGGTGATGGTTTGCTGTTGGGATTTTTTCCATGTTTCAGAGGTTATTTTACTTTGAGAAACACCGAATTTCCTTAAAGGAAATTTTTTGCAGATGATCATGAAAGTGGAAAAGACTTGTGAACTCATTCATTCCATCCTCCTCCCAAAGGAAGAACACTCCTTATAAGACACTGCACTTCCCAGGACTCTACTCAACTTAGATTCACCACAAGCAATAGGGGTTCCAATAATTCCCATGGGAAAATATGCACCTTTATGCAGCCTACAGTCTCCCACATGGGTGGGGTGGGACTCTGCTTATCTCTTTAGCTCAGAACCAAGATCAGGCCTTTTTCCTCAGGGCATCATTTGCTATTCAAACATTCACAAAACAAAGGTAATCCTCCATCCTCCTCCAGGGCCTGCCACAAAATCTGTCTTCCATTCTAAGCGAATTATTAAACTGTATATTTTAGGAATCACTCTGGTTAGTGGGCTAACCTCTTTTATCAAATACTTGTTCTTAAAGGAGCTCTTCTTCTGTTAGCTGTTCAGTTAGCTGTCTCTGCACTTCCCTAGCTTTTATTACTAGCACAGGAAAACGCATTTTACTGGCTACATATATTCAATTCTTTTGTTTCTTTTTGTATTCAATGTGCTGTACTTGTGCTATTCCTCACCAAAACACACTACATGCTGTTTCCCATTAATTTCTAATCATGTGCTATGTATTTATCATATCCTTGTTTAGGCCCTAATCACATTAATAAATGGCTCAAATTCCTTAAGGAGGAGCGGGGGGGAAGAATGCATTCCTATCAATACTGAGCATCAACACACTCCCAAAGTGCTCTTGTACTGGACACAAGACGATATGTTTGTATAACTGAATTTTAAAAAAAAATCACACCCAAACATGCCATAAAACTAACCTAGTGATAAAAAATAAATTATTGTTATTACCGTGGAATAAACAATATTGCTAAATCAATTACACTTTTCCTAATTGCCATTTACTGTTTTGCTATTATATTGTCTAAAGACCTTAATCTAACAACTCCACTGTGATGGGCTCTGTCAAAACACAAATCACAAACAGTCTATAACCCTAAAAATATTTACAAGCAATTAACTTTTATTGCTAAGTTGTCCCTGTGAGATAAGAAGTAAATGGAAGAAACAAACATATTCAGTGGGAAAATTCAAGTGATAACAGAAAAAGAAACCTTTTACCTGGCTTTCTGTACCTTGCTTTACAAGTTACAAAACAGTGAGAGATAAGAAAGTCTACCCATACCTAAAAAAATGGATCTGTACCTCTGCAGTTCAATATATGATCTGAAAACAGGGATAAACAGCTTGCAGATAAAACAAAACCATTTCAAAAAGTGTCATCTAAGTTGATTCTAAGAGTTGCAGAAAGATCCTGCAATATTAAATGACATCTGACAAAATCGCAAATGAAAATTGATGTTTATAAATGCCAAGTATAACCTTCACCAAATACTCACAATGATGAGCACTTGTTTAGTTGTTACTACTGTGGAAAGTGAGCTTGGAAAGCTGGTGGAGCATCAACCACCTGAAATCTCAACTCTATACTCAGCGGAGGTCAAAAAATAGGAAAGTCACTAGAATTAAGACATGAGCAGAGGAAAAGGATATATTGTATACTTCAGAATGGGTATACTATATCTAAAAAATTACAGAAAGAGGTAACTAGAATAAGCACAAAAATGAAATAATTCCACACAAGAGAAGACTAACCAAAATGAGACTTCTCATTTGGGAAAAAAAAAAAGCCTCAGAAGGTTACAATAGATCTCATGAATGACATCAAAGGAAAGAGTTAGTTATAAAAGGTATAAAACTCAACAACAAATCCTTTCCAAGAGGATTTGAGAGGATTTAAATAATCTTAGTGTACCAAGTGCCAGAAGCTTGCTAGTTTCTGAAACCCACCAACTGAAATGGGCATAAAAGCAGCACTCGGAGATGATAAGGCCATAGTGGTAAACCTGAGCGAACTTCCTGTGTCTGTGTTCCTCTGCTGGAACACTTCATCATCGGCCTTCTCTTTGATCTGTTTCAAACTGAGATGTTGACTTAAAAAAAAGGTTAATGAATTAAGAGCAGACAAAATGAACAGTAACAGATTCTCAACAGATTCTCTCTGTTCGTCCAAGAAACTCAAGGATGCAATAACTGAAATTCTAACTGTGGTGTGAATTCTTGCCTTAAAGCTTCCCTGGCATCTAAGGAGTGGATTGTATCAAATGTTACATTATTTTTAAAAAATGTTTCTAAGGGAAAGCTGGAGAACTACTGACCATTAAAACTGACACCTGTTCTGCGCAGATTAGTAGCAATTAGAATTAGTGCGTACCTGGACAGATATGATTTACTAGGGAAAGGCCAACATGGGTTTTGTCAACATTGTTTTTACAAAGAAAGTCTTGCCTTATAAACTTGGTATGAAATATTCTGAATGTGTCAGCAAGCACTTGGATAACAGGGATTGGAGAGATGCAGTTTGCTGAGATTTCTGAAAGATTTTCAACAATTTTTTGCCAAAGGCTCTTAAGAAGACTAACCAACCATGGCAAGAGAGAAGATCCCTGCACAGATTAAAATGTGGTTAAAAGGCTAAGAGCCAATGGTCAGTTTTCACAGTGAAAGGAAGTCACTAATGTACCCTCATATGTCTATGCTTATTCATAAATAATTTGAATAAGGAGGTGAGGAGTGACGAGACAAAGCTTGCTGATGATATCGTGTTATTCATGGAAGGAAAGAAAAGGTGTGGCTGAGAAGAACTGCAGAAAGACCTTTCGATACCTGGGGCTCAATTACCCACACTCATGCTCTACGACATGGGAGACACCTTAATGGTTCTGGCACAGGACCTAATGAAGACACATGCCCTTCTGAAGCCTCAGTAAGACACCCTGTGTCATCTGAAATAGCACTAGACACCTACATATGGGCAACTGAATGGAGCCTTCAGTGACTGGCAGTAAAATGACAGATGATCGTGAATACACACAGATGCAAAGTAATGCACGTGGGGAAAACACAGTTCGACATTACATGCAGAATAAGGGTGCCTGAACTGATCATCACACTTCAGAAGTGAGATCTCGGAAATTTAACGTTATTTGTAGGACAATGTCAGCTCAGTGGAGAACAACAGCACATTGAATGTTAGAAATACTTAGGAACAATATTGAGAACAAGACAGGGAATATTGTTATGCCACTTTTTACCAATCCACTGTACGCCCCTATCTTGAACACTGTATGCAGTTCCAGTCTCACCACCACAAACAGGAACAGTAGAACTGGTAAAGTTCATAGAATAGCAACAAACACCTTCCATAGAAAGAAGAACTAAATTTCACTCGAACTTGTCAGTCTGCAAGAGAAGCCTTGCCAGACTGAAAGAGGATCTCATGGAGGCTATAAAGTGATGAATGGCATAGAGGAAGCAAAATTGTTTACTGTCGTTTCCAAAGCAAGAAGCAAGGACCATCAAAAGGTGTCGCGAAATGTCAGGTTGAAAGCAAAGAAAGTGATTCTTCATACATACAATTACGCTGTGGAACTCCCTGCCACAGGAACTTATGGATGCTACAAATTTACAAGCAGCAGAGGGTCAAGTGGACAAATGTCTGGATGAAATACATTGAGAGCTGCTAAGGAAGAAGACACAACCTCTGATTTAGGGAGTCAGTAGACGTAAACTGTTGGAATTCAAAGCATACCCACTGGAAGCTTCACCAGCAGTTTGGTCCCTTATAATCTTCCCATCTTTGGAAATACGGAACTGGGAGACATACACTCTTGGTTTAAGCGCTATGTCTTGTCCTTATGTTCTTATGAAAAACTGAATACGGAATAATTTTATTCATGCTATAGCTATTGAAATATTTCAGGTTAACTAATGAGCAATGTGGCAAAAAGCAGCATGGGTGATGGTGACGGTTCTCCATTTTTGCTGAGTGCATCACTTGCAATCATCTTTGCTAGAGGCATCTGCAAATAGGCAAGAGATCAAGCTAAGTCCGGAAAACATAAACTGGCACACTACAGCGCAGCTATAACTCAAGTCCGTTTTCCTATGTTTTTAATTGCAGTAAGGTGTGCTGTTTGGGAACAGTTGACTCACGGACCCATTACTCATTATTTGTACCAAATGCCACAATCCCCAGCCGTGCTAAGAAAACTACACAAAACCTAGTGAAGTCATCTAGTAAAGTCACTCGCACGGACTGAGAAGAAACCATCTCCTGTGAGTTGCAAACACATGAGACATGTATGAGAGATCACTGTGCGTAAGAGAAGCTGTGAGAGCACTGGAGTCCCCCCCAGGGAGGGTCTGCATCCCGAGCTCACCCCAAAGAGGGGCTGCAGAAACACGGAGCCCCCTCACTTTCCTCCACAGGCGGGAGGCCTGTGCCCCCTCTGGGAGACCGCTAAGGGCGCCGTGGTGAGGGTGCTCCGAGTGACTCCTTTCGGGGGACGAACGCTGCTCCCAGCGCCTCACGCCCCCACAACGCAGCCGTTGCTAGGCACAGCAGCCGCGGTGACACCGCCCACGCCCCCCCGAGGGCGGGCTGCCCTCACAGCCGCCCCGGAGCAGCCAGGCCCCTCGCCGGGCCTCGCCTCAGTGCCCGCCCCCGCCGCCTAAGATGGCGGCCCCGCCCGCACCCACAATGCTCCGCGGGCAGCCGCCGCGCTTCCGGGTGCGGGCCCAGGAGGGCGGCGGGCTCGGTAGGGCGTGAGGGGCCGGCGGAGCGCGAAGTTTCTCCGACTGGATGTGAACAAACGAACGAACGAGCGGGCGGACGGAGGGAGCAGGAGGGAGCGGCGCCCGGACCATGAGGCTCCGATTGTGGCTGGTCCCTGCGCTGGTGTTGCTGTGGGGGCCGGGCGGGCTGGAGGCGCTGGGGCGCCCGCCGCGCCGGCAGCGCTACGGTAAGGGGCAGGGCGGGACCACGGCAGCCGCGGGAGGGGGTGTGAGGGAGAGACCACTGCTGCGGGGCGGGGGGGGAGGGGGCGAATGGGCAGAGACCACTGCCGAGGCGTTCCCAGCTACCGAAACGTGGCAGTGGGGTGAGGGAGACACCAGTGAGGGATGGGGTGGGGAGAATGGGGGAGAAACTGCTGCTGCGCGGCGGGTGGAGAGGGGCACACGTGCCTCTGCCAAGGGGTAGTGATGGGGTAATGAGTGGGGTGGGGGAGAGACCACTGCCGAGGGGCGGGGGGGGGCACACACACCTCTGCCAAGGGGTAGCAGTGGGGGGGAGTGGGGAGAGGGGTGTGGGGCACGGGAGGGAGCTGGGGACCCTGTGGCCTGGCTGAGCACCCACCTGAAGGCCGGCTCATGGCGGTGGGCAAGGCCGCGGCCTGCTCCTGTGCCTGCCTCCGGGTGGGTGTGCGCTGGGGAGCGCCTGGGGCCTGTGTGGGCCCCCTTTAGCTGAAGGCATCACTGATAGGCAGTGTTCGGGGGTCATTGCTCTTTGCAGGGGGGCGATGAGACCCTTTATCTTCACACTCGAGGTCTGCTAAAGAGTTTTTCTCACAGGAGTTCGTGTTATATTAAGACAGGATAATCATATAAATGTCTTCCGTTCATAGTTCTGGTTGGAGAGTCACCATTGCGGAGAGAGCGTGATGCTGTTGGAGCTATGTGACTTCTAGAAAAGCTTAACGCGGAGGAGGACCGTTGCTTTATTTAACTTCCGTAAACTTAGTTTTGCATCTAAACTTTACTTGGGAGTGAAGAAGTTGCAAACTTCTGTTTGATAAGCAAAAGCTTATCACTGAAATGGCAGCTGAGCTCTTGCGAGAGGTGGTGGTCATGTCTTACCCAGTCTTACCCAGTCAGATGTTCTCTCTCCAGTTGGTGTGGCCGGTGGTGACTGCTTCAAGTGCCTTTTCTTTGCTTAGATCTCTTGGCAGATTTCCCAGCAGACATCCAGGCTGCGCCTCTGTATACCTCTCCCGCACCTGAGGTGAACTTATGGTTCTGTGCAGACCTCAGCAACTGGTGGCTGCAGGAAGCTGGGGAGGACAGGGTTCAGTGGTGGATGCTCCGGGAAGTGTAGCAGAAACAGAACAAATGCAGCGTGTCCTTTCAGTATCAGGCAGGTCAGGGAGCTCCTCAAATAGAGGTTGCATTGTTGGGCTGTCAGATTTTTATGCCTTCTGAAGGACCTATCTGCTATGAATTTGTGTCATCTTTATCTGGTACCTTTTGTATTCATGGCCTCTGTACCGCAATGCCTGGACTGTGAGCTCAATTTTGTGAAATACTGCATGGAGGGAAAACTCCTTTCTTCTGTTTCTAAACTTTGACTATTTCTGTTGTCAGAAATGGTGAATATGGCAGAATTATTAATTTTCTTCCCACCTTTAGTGACTTGCAGACCTATGTAATTTGTCTCCTCTGTTGTCTCTCCTTTTTTTGAGGAGGAAAATCTTAGTCTATATAATAATTCTTAGTATGGGAAAAAATGACTTTATTGGTCTTTGTTACTTTTGTCTATACACTTTCTATTTGTATTGGATTTAGATTTTTATTTATTTGAGGTGTATGACTAGGACTGCAGGCAGTATTTGTGATACAAAGGTACCATGGATTTATAGTGATGAGTGCTTTTGGTACTTTCTGAGTAGTTTTTTCGCTTTTTTTTGGTTTTTTAATAGTCACTCCAAGATCTCATTTAGGGTTTTTTTTTTTTCTTTTAAAATTTTTGGGTCGTAATAACTGTGCTGAAATACTTTGCTGCACAGATATAGTAAGATTTGTTTTCTCATGTTATTTCACGCTTACTCACCTTGAATTTCATCAAGCATTTTGTTGTTCTGTCATTCTGTAAATGTATAGTAAATATATACTAAAAATAGTAAATATATAAAAGCATTTTGTGAAGGAGCTTGAAAAATCCAGGTGTGCTTCACTAACTGTGTTACATTTATCAACACATTTCATCCTTTCAGAATGCTAGTATATATGAGGCGCTACTTCCCTACTATCTTACTTAGCCACAGGTCTAGTAATTCACACTCTGTTGTTGTTATTACCTGTTTGTCAGATAGGGAAGTTGAGCATATTTGATGATTAGGCTCCTACGTGATACCTGGAGTGGAAATTGGTCCTGCGCTTGCCACCTTTCAGGCCACCTGCGGTGAGACCCGTGGCACTGTACTTGCGTACCAGGATTAGTAGGTGACCAGTTTCATTTTCTACGTGCCTTATAACTCTTGAGTTAATACATTCATGTCCTATTGACTTATTTCTCATTTTGTTGATTTGTTCTAAAGCCCCTGTCATTGAGTATTTAACTAGAGGCAGGTCTTTAGATTCATCCTTTCAAGCTTTTGGGGACCTTCTTAGTCTCCTCTGCAGTGAATGCTGAGGTCAATTATTCTCTTACTTTTTGGTGCTAGCCTTTAGCATCTGTTCTTGGGGTCATCTTTGCAGCTTACTTGTTTTACAAGCCCCTTTGATTATTTGGCTGGGTTATTTCTTTTGATATAATAAAAGCTATTTCAAGTCTTAGCTTTATGCCTTTTACGAGCTGCTCTTCAAAATATCTTTGCCTGCTTTATGGTGGTTTTATTTTCATCTTTTGCTGGAGTTCTGTTGTCCTCATCTTACACACAGCTTGGTTTTCTGAAATATCATCTTTTCCTTCTAACAACTTCAATGTTGCTATTTTAAGAGCTCTGTTTAACCACAGAGCTTGAGTTTTGTGAACTGAAATCAGATTTCTGGCAAGCAGTATCTTTAAGGAAGTTTAAAGGATTACCATTTTATGATTTCTATTAAGAACTTTCTTGCTTGTTTCTATAAAAGTTCAGTTTTTCAGGAAGGACAAAAAAATGATTATACAGTAAAAAATAGAATTTGACAAAGAATAGAATAAGCAGATAAAAAGACATGGGTCATTTCCCAGCATTTTTCAGCTGAAGTAATCTTAGGGTGTGGTGCTCCAGCAGTCTAAACTGATCTAAATTGGGACTGCCACAATCCTGGCCTCAGCTTTCTGATCCCTTCCCCATTCCTGTGAGCACATTCATGGAGCTAAGCCACCTGGAAGCTATAGCTTTTTTTTTTTTTTTTCCCGGTAAGGGGTAGGGTGTCTGTGTTCAGGTGTTTTCTGTTTCCGGAGTCTGCTCCCTGGACTAGCTCACAGTGTGACTGTCCAAGTGCCTGCCCTGTGTGTGGGGGGTAGCAGTGGTTTTGCTCAAGGTGAGGGATGAAGGTAGGATGGTATCCACCTCAGTTTGTTGCCTTTAGAAGATCTGGAAGCGAATGCTCTTTTTAATAATATTGACAGCAGGGATTAACTTCTGGGAGAAGTGTGACTCTACTAGCCAATACGATGATTGTTATAGTTTTACCTCTGAAAAATTAATGTAAACACTTTAAAATTTTTTCTTGCCATTGTCGTTTATCTCTGAAGATAACCTTTTATAACTATTAAATATTAATACTGTTTGTCTTGGAGATCAGACATATCTGAATGATAACAGGCCCTAATGTACTTGAAAAGAGTAATACTGCAAATACCCAGCTTCAGTGCTGTTGCATATATCACTGAATATATCGAGAGAACTGCTTGAAGCTGTTTTACAACACAGTGGTATTAGTGCGCTGCCACTAAGCAGCATCTATCCAGGATTGCCTGGAATAATGTCTATATGTTAAATGTGTCTTACTCTACTGTTACCTGTTTTGAATGAGATCTTTTTATTGTGAGCTAGTCAGGGAACTGAAAGAAATAAGATAGCTGTTCCTATCCTGGGCAGATGATATTCTTTGAATCAGTCACTGGTGGTCTTTTTCTACCTGCTATATTGCACTAATAAAATCTGAGGCAGATAACCTGACCTTGCATTGCTTTTTCTCCACACTGCTCAAATACTATGCAGAACTCAAAGCAAACTGCATGAGCTGAAGAAATGACCCATTTGAAATGATTCGGTACAAACCTACGTAATGCACATCAGAAGACTAGATCTACAACTTGTTGAGTGAAAAAAACAAATGATAGTGGTGGTGAGGAATAAACTGGGGGAGCTGAGTGATACAGAGGGCAGCATAAAGTCATTTGCAGTCAGTTTTGAACTCTGCTTCACACTTGGTGTGACACAACGCAGGAAGTCTGAAAGGCCAGGAACGTAACAGCTGCTGAAGAGTTAAGGGGTTGGAAGTTTAGCTCAGCGTCAAGAGTGTGCAGTGAGATAGTTGGTGACAAAATCCTTATGCAAGATTAAACTTTGTCCTTCTGGACTGAAGCATTGTCGAAGACTAAGATGAGACCTAGGTAAGGGCCAAATGACTAATTTCCCTGCCGTAGTCTGCCATTTTTGTTACTGTTTCTTATCCCGTTCTAATACCCTTTGAAGCAAGATGTCTGTTTTGGATTGAGCTAGTTTTGACTCCACAAACTGAAGGCTGGGTGTGTATCTCACTGTGCACCACATGGAGGAGAATCCAAGAACACGCAGCCTAATAGCAGTATGTTGCAGCAAGTGATACCTGCCCGGGATGCTGCGGTATTATTTCAAAATCGTTGCAGGACTTTGTAGATGCAGTGTTTCCATAGGTGGTATTACAGGCTAAGTAATAAAGATACAGTCTTCTGTACACTGTGTCTCTATATAAACAGCAAATGCTTCATGTAGACATGATCTCATTAAAAGCAAATTTGATTTTTTGTGGTGTGGATTGGCAGTCTGTTCTATGGAGGTGCTTAATATTAAGGTTTTAAATTACTTTTCTCGGGTTTGTTTTCTTTTGTCGTGTGAATCAGTCAATGACTGTTTCCATTTCCAACTGAAAAAAAAAAAAGAAAATGTGATAGAAATGTAATTCCTGACAGAAGTACTCAAAGTCAACAAAGTGAAGAATGTCAACACTAGATTAAATTCTAATTATTAAGAATTACCCTTAAGTATTGCAAGATTTTTGTAATGGGAACATGATCAAGTGCTCAGTGTGAGTTTGGTTTTCAGTAGTGCCGATTTGGTCTGACCTCTAAGGAGCCAAAAAGTAAAATTCTTGTTGGCATTTAAGATTTGGGGTGGTTTTATTTTCCTTTCCCTGCACCATAAAAACTGACAACTTCACTGCTGCTGTTCATTGCTGATAGCAGCGGTGACTCATCTCAGTTTCACGCTTCTGCTACTCTGGAATTTTTTTGTGGGGGTGCAAAAAGCCTGGCTTGGCTTTCTGCTCTGTGGCTGGAAGGGCTGAGCGAGGAAGCGCAGCCAGCCAGCTCTTTGGTGCAGAGTTCTCATTGTGCTCTAATGTTACACCAGGATTTAATTATGTGTTTAGTAGTCAGTAGAGATTTATCTTTGAGATAGAAGTTTGTATTTAACTTCAGTTATAAACAAGTTGATTTCCCCCCCCCAGCTTTTTTATGAACTGCAGGAGTCCGAGTTTGCCTGTTTCCCAGACTGATCAAGAGAAGTCCTTTGCTGTGTATAATAAAAGGTTAACCAAGAGCCAGGTTTCTTTAACAAAGAGCAGTACATCCTGCTGTCCTGTTCTACAGATTTCATATGCCACACTCAGAACTTGCTTGTTTTGGGGATATCCTGCAACCCTCTCAGTGGTTCTGATGGTCTTCTTGATGTCTTTTATTCTTGCAGATATATGCGACCGTACTGCCCACATTTACACCACTCGTGCCCTGCATTATCCATCCTTGTCTTCCTGTGCTGCTCTTAATATGCATTATGTGTACTTTTTTTTTCCTCCTTGATAGTTTCGTTTTTAACCTACATAGGTACATGAGTGGGGGTGGGAAGGGAAAGGGGCTCTGTTATGCAGGGAGGCACCTGTAGCTGCCACCCACTGGGTGCCGATCCATAATTACTGAGGTGTTGAACAGGAACATAGTATCCCTTGCATTCCTTCGTTTCTTTTCTCACCTTTTCACATTGTTACTGAAATCATAAAGTTCTGCCCCTCAGTACCTGTGACGTGCTTTGAATTTTGGAAGGTCATGTCTGAGTGAGTCCAAAATCGTATCCACGAGGAGAAGAGATGCAGTCAGATGGGGAGAAGGGGTTGGTCTCACAAGTGTAGCCCAGACAGTAATTAGTCTCTACCTAGAATTAGCTCCACTCAAATTTATTTTGTGACACAGCAGGATTTTGTGGTGTGGTATCTAAGCACAGTAGCGAAGCTGACAGGTTTTGGAGAGCCAGACAAATGATCTGTTTTCAGAGAATACTACATCCTGTGACTTGGCTGTTGTTGTCTACAGGATGTATGAAAGCATGTGATTTTTGGGGTGGGTTTTTTTTTTTGAGCATCGAGTCATATGATGCTGTTCTGGTTGAAGATGTGGCAGCTGTATTGCCCTTGTTTCACTTTGACTATGAGGATGTTAGTTCAGTGGGCTTCCTTGTTTTTTATAATGTCAATATTTGAGCAGGTTATTGCATTCCTCTCTTTTTTTTTTTCCCAAAAGTGCTTTCTGCTTTCACTAACGGGACAGACTCAGATATTAAATCAAGTAGATCCAAAAGAATAAATTTTGTTCCTCACTGGTCCCTATTTAAGATGTGTTTAGTAAAGGAGAAAATTTGCAAGGTTGGAAGTGTGTGAGGTAACATGTAGGAGCCATTGGGGGTATTCAGCTGATTTAAAACCACCATAAATAACAGTTTAATTATCTGTACGGCTTCTCCTTAACAGAATTTGCACCCTTAAGGAAATAATTGCACTGTCCAGAAACAGATGTCTCTTTTACTGTTGGGAAGAAAACTTCGTAGTAGTATACGGGTGCAGCTATATGAACAAGTTTTTCCTGAGATGAGCTAAATGGTGTTTTGTAAGTTGTTAGCTTTTCCATGGTATCCATCACTGGGCACTTCTGAATGCGTGGTAAGTAGAGAGTAATTTACGTTGTGTAACTGCAGGAAAAGTATACCATGGAGTAGCTGGTAGATGGTGAATCGGCAGCCTGCCTTACCTCCCAGTGTGAGGTCTGTGTAACCGTACCCCGAGGCTTTGTCTGCGCTGCGCTGGTGACTAACTGAATTCAGGCACCTTGTTTTCTCACATGGTTTAGCAACTTTGGTGCAGTTGGGATCGAGTCAAAAACATGCCTTTTGAAACACTCAGCAGTGCTGATGTGGCTGGCCATTCTTGCTAACAGGTTTGTCTAGAAATGTGTTTAAACAGAGTGTAAACCTTTATCCTGTTATGGTTATAAGCAGACTTGACATACATTTGATTCTTGCTTTGAACTTGTTTCTCACGCAAGTTCTTCTGTTCGTGTATACTCAATGAGCAAAGCAGCAGCCAGTCTTTGGTGGAAACAAGTAAACATGATTTATCTAAACTGTTAAAAGCATGGGCTGTTTTGCATGGGATAAATGTTTCAATTCGCTTTGTTTTCTGTCTTTGGCAATGGCTCTGTACCAGATGTACTGGAGAAAGATGCTACAGCCTGTGTAACGAGCTGTTACGGAACAGCTTTCCCACAGATGGATCTTCTCAACAGTGTCCTCTTCATCAACGGTTTCCTAAAAGCAGTGTAAATGTTAAGAGAAGGTACCCATAAACAACTGGCATGACTGAATCACCTCCTGCCTGGTGAAAACCGTTTGTGTGCCCAGTTGAGATATAAATATATTGGTCTTCTCCATTAGTGCTCTCTGGAATGGTGCTCCAGTCAAAAGATGCCGCGATATTGCAACCAGTAACCGGCTGTTACCACAAACACGAGGGCAGCTGTTTTATGTAGGGTGATGGAGACCTGCTTTAGCTCATATGGTTAAGGTTGGAAAGACTCCAGTCTGTGTTTCCGGGTCCAAATTCTGACTGAGGCTGTGAATTGTATTTGAAGTGACTATATTTGGTCACTTTAATCATTTTAATGTATGAAGAAGAGCATAATTTGGAGAATAAAAAAATAAATAATAACAATAAAGAATATAGAGCCCTTCAACCATTCAGTCACTACCTGGCTGAATCAGAAAAATTGTTATTAGTTAGCTGCTTACAAGCTTTTGATGGGTGTTTGATTCCCATTGGAAATCAGCTAGAGATCAGTACCCAGGTTGTAGTTGATGAGTGCCACACGGAATACAGGCTGGAGCCCTTTTTCAGTCTTGGGCATGCCAATGATTCAACAGTCACACTGCAAAATCCTCCCCGAGTTCGTTTGCTGTGCTTGTTTCAGGACTTCTCTCTGTAGGCTTGTCATCCCATCTCAGTGCCTTTTGACAGGAGATTTATTTCTGCTTTTATTCCCTTTGGGATGGTTGGAGAAATAACTGCAATCATTCCTGCAAACCCCTCTGATGCTCTTGTGGTAATTTTTAAATGCTGAAAGTAGTGTTTTTTAAAATATTGTTGGATCTTGTGTTTTAGGTAGAGACATTTTCTATCATGGGATAATTGTGAAGAGAGTTTTAAAAAATATTAATTATATCTTCTGGATTAACACTTCATGCTTCTGGATAAGCTTAACCTTTCTATAAATAATGCAGTGCAAAAGGATGGTTATGAAATGGCTGACTTGCCACATTTACTTGT
Source organism: Nyctibius grandis (assembly GCF_013368605.1). Lineage (NCBI taxonomy): Eukaryota > Metazoa > Chordata > Aves > Nyctibiiformes > Nyctibiidae > Nyctibius > Nyctibius grandis. The sequence continues at coordinate 115,795,527 of NC_090658.1, read as the reverse complement.
TGCTTTCCGGGCAGTAGATTGAGCATGAGATCATGGGAATTTACTGTTCTGCTTATGAAATCTGAGCTGGTTAGAGAAGGGTGCCGTTGGTATTTCAATTGTTAGCTGAGCACTTGAAGAGAAACCTCTTCTTTTGAAATACATGCAGTGGCCTCCAACTCAGTGAGCAGAGCTGTTGCACAGTACATTCTTGAGCTTTTTGCTGCTGGAGTAGCCTGCTGCAATGTCTACTGGCCCCTAATTTATTTAAAAGATACTTTCCTGTGTGAAGTTCAAAGTCTAGTGGCAGTAGGCTTTTAGCCTTGGAAGGAGGTGAAAGAAAAGGAGGAAACGGTGAGTTCAAAGTTGGGGGCAGAGGAAAAATCGCTGCTGTGGATTTCTTCTCGAGAACTCTGGGGTATCGTCTTTGTCACCAGTGTTCCTTGTTTCTCTTACAAACCTGAGATGTGTATGTACTTAGGAGATCCCTCCCCAGGAGAAAAGGTGCAATGAGGTGAAGGCTGGAGATCATAAATAAATAAATATTTGGGATATCAGGATGAAATTAAGATGTTCTTCTCCAAAAAGAGAGGAATGCAGAAATCTAGGAGGGGCCAGAAGGAAAGGAACCACAGGAAAGTGGTTTGGGAAAACCTGAGTCAGCTCTGCTGTTGAAGCCCATGGGAAATTACTCTTGGACCATAGTGAAGATAATGAGGAAGGAATGCCAGAAAGATATTAAACTTGCATAAAAAGCAGTCAAGTATATGCTTGCTGCAGCTCCCGTTCACAGACTGCTGTACAGTTGGACTCTGTACAGTTCTGTATTTTGTTTAAAATAATGGCATTTCATCTTTTATTTTCAATAAGCCGTGACCATGAATTAATTTTCACAGTATGAAAATTTTACAAAATAATTTTGGTTTGAGTGTTTTACCAATATATTTTTTTCTACATCTGTGTGATACCTGAATTACTTCACAGGTTTATGTCTAGCAGCAGCATGTCTTAAGTTTTTATGTCACAAGTAAAATTAAAAGCAAACAAATTTAGGAAGAGTAAGAGGAAATACGAACAAGTGCATTCTTGTTTCAGGGTTACAGGAACTAGGAGTGTCCTGTGTTTCATTTGTTACTTCAACAGAATCATCTTACTCATCTTCATCAGCTCTGTAGGTCTTGTTCTTACTACCCTTCCTGTGTCTCTGTCAGGCATTTCCAGAAGGGTGTTTGTGTGTTGAGGTGGAGCAGGACTTCTGAAGTTCTCCTTGCCTACCAAATAAAAACCCACTAATTTCTTTAGCAGATTTATCAGTTCTTTTGCCATGAAACTGAGACGTTTTGTCTGGCATAGTTGCACCTGCTTCTTGCTCTTTGGCATGACCTTCCCCAGGTTTCTGGGCTGTACTTTGCAGGCAGAGGTGGAAAGGGGCAGGAGGAGTAGTGTTTTGCAGCTGGGGTTGTGCCTCTCGGGCAGAGCTTGTGCTTGGTGAGTCCCCGAGCAGTGCAGCAGTGGTACCACACCTCTCTTGCTTCATGGCCCACATACCACACGCTTGCTCTGTATCACGAACTGGCATTTGGTATCCCATATATCAACATTCACTTTAATTGAGGGGTCTGCGCTAGCTGAGTGTGTTGAAAGAATCTCAGTTTAATTAAAACAATTTAGGACTAGACAGTTTAATGAGGTTTTCTTCAGAATTGATTTTCCCTGCCTGTCCCTACCCTCCTCCCAGGTGGTTTGGGCTGAGGGCAGGTGCCAGACCATAAGCAATGAATTATAATGGGTTTTCTAAAGAAGAGGGATGTTTGGGGGTTTTTAGGTGTTTGCTCACTGTGTGGCTCTAGTGAACCAGCTCTGCAGCATGGGGCAAGCTAACGATGAAGGCGCTGCCTGGCATGCAGCAACTGGGCATGTAAGGGATAAAAAACCACAAGACGAAGGAAGGTGGTGGAAACTTGCCTTTGCATATAACCTGAAATGCAGGGTAATCGATTGCAGGTGCTCTCGACTTGTGGGTTGTAAACAGAAGTCAGGAAATTGCAACTGCACTGCCCTTCCTGTGTTGCTCAACGGCCGGGGAGGGGCAGGTGGGGAGGGAGAAGCAGTGGAGCCGCTGCTTGATGGCTTCTGCTGCACAAGAAGGTCACCTGTCCATCACTGGCAGGTCTGGTGCAGGGCCAAGAGGGCTGTGAGGGTCATCTTTGTCATCTTTGTTTCTGCAGCTCCCTCACTTCCAGTGTACACGAGCACACATGTGCACATACACTGGTGGGTAATTCTCCCCACCCGCCCCCCTGCAAAAGAACAAGCGAGGTGCTTGCCTCGGCCCAAACAGTGCACCTGTTCTTAAAGGCTTTCTTGGGCTTTAGAGGCATGTATTTGGGGATAAATGATGGTACTGAGTGTCAGATTTAAAAAAAAGTAACAATTATTTCAGGAGCTATACCAATCTAGATTTCAAGTTGGCAGTCTTGGCTCATTGCACAAGAGCCAGTAAAACTCAGCTTACTAGTGGTGCTACTTACTTACAAGTCCAATAAAACGCGTGAGTTACTTGGCCGAGTGGTGTAAACTAGTGATCAGGGCTCTGAAGAAGTAGAAGGCCATCTTTGTTAATAAAAACCCACTTTGGTAGCTATCATGTCTTGTTTAGAAGCACAGCTGGAAATGGAGGGGAAAAAATTGAGTTTTTTTAATAAAGAATGATTTGATGAGCACTTCTGCCTCTTCTAAAACACAGCTAACTCCTCATTTGGTGCAGTGAAAAGAGTGAACACCTCTGGCAGAGAAGGAAGACGGTGATGTGGGAATAAGGGCCTCTGTTTAAGGCTGTAAACAGCAAATGAGTCGATGGGCACTGGTGGAAACAAAGGTGGTTGTCAGGTGTCTCACTGCATGGTGGGTGCTTGTCGTGGTTTAACCCCAGCCAGCAGCTCAGCCCCACGCAGCCGCTCGCTCGCTCCCTCCTGGTGGGATGGGGGAGAGAATCAGAAGAGTAAAAAGGAGAAAACTTGCGGGTTGGATAAAGGCGGTTTAATAGGCAAAGCAAAAGCCGCACACAAGCAAAGCAAAACAAGGAATTCATTCACTGCTTCCCATCGGCAGGCAGGTGCTCAGCCATCTCCAGGACAGCGGGGCTCCATCATGCATAACAGTTGCTTGGGAAGACAAACGCCATCGCTCTGAGCATCCCCCCTTCATTCTTCTTCCCCCAGCTTTATATGCTGAGCACGATGTCGTATGGTGTGGGACATCCCTTTGGTCAGTTGGGGTCAGCTGTCCCAGCTGTGTCCCCTCCCAACTCCTTGTGCACCCCCAGCCTACTCACTGGTGGGGTGGTGGGAGGAGCAGAAAAGGCCTTGACTCTGTGTAAGCGCTGCTCAGCAATAACTAAAAATCTCTGCATTATCAACGCTGTTTCCAGCACAAATCTGAAACACAGCCCCATACCAACTCCTATGAAGAAAATTAACCCTGTCCCAGCCAAAACCAGCCCAGTGCTCCAGAGAGGAGGAGCGTGAGGGGTGCTCCTGGCGAAGGCCTGCCTTACACAGCAGCAGGAGGCCTTATCAGCCAGAGTCAAACCCTGTTGGCAGCTGGCATTGTGCACTTGTTAATGGTGGAAGCATCTGCAGAATATTGACCTGAATTTGTATTTGTGTGCTGCTCACCATAGGGGTTCGGGCCCTATTCTCCCTCCTCTGAACAAGTTTTCATGTTCGGAGTAGGGAAATCAAAGGAGTTTTGCATGGTGGTAAGGTATTGGGAAACCAAAGTACCCGGCCGTGCCTCATATGAGGTGCCTCCGTTAGTTATTTCTGATTGATTATGCTATGTAGACATGTTTTCTGGCTACTGTTGGACAGAAAGGTAATAAATACAGTCCTGATCTGCAGTGAATTTGGTAGAAGTTTCCTAGGTTAAATTATTTTCTTCTTTAGACTCAGACAGGGACCAGCAGGAGAGGAGAGTGATTCACTCCAGAGAAATGGGGACGTTCTCCCACATTGAGTTTCCAGGGGCAGCCAGGGAGGGCATTAGCTCTGCACAGCTGTGGCAGTAAAAATGGTGGTTTGATTACTTAAAAATTGATATAAGAAGTGAAGTAAATTCTTTGTTTGCCTCTCAGATCATGTCTTGTCTCGCACTATGAATTCTACTTGCCTATACGAAATGCACCTTTACAGAAATGTACAATGGTTATCCTAAAATTAGAGCAAATGTTGAAATGGGAGGCTCTGTTTGCTGTTTTATTTGTACGTTTCTGAAAGAGAGAGTCTCTTGAAACTAAAACTTTCCTTGTTGCTCTTCCAGACACAGTTGAGTCCATGCTTTCAGACTATGACATCCTTTCTCAGTCTAGCATCCAGCAACACTCACTGAAGAAGAGGGACCTCCAGCCTCAGACGCATGTAGAGAGGCTCTTAAGTTTTTCAGCCCTGCAAAGGTAATTAAATCATCAGCAATGAAATAGCATAGTATTTTCCTTCAGTTTGTGATGAATAATGTACAGTTCCAAGACGAGAAATAGTTACATTGTTTTCTGTCATGACTGGCCAGTTCTTCTAAGTTAGTGATCTGCATGGTTATATGACTTCAGAGAGGCTCAGAGGAGACAGAAAAATAAGTTGCATTGTATTATGCTGTTTGCTGAAGTGGCAGTGATTTAAGATTTCTTTTGCTTTGTTCTTAGCTTTAGTTTCATGTAGATTACTTCCACTGATTGGGTTGGATCCCACTTATACCTCATCTGGCAACATTGTCATACTTCTTGACTCTCCTCTGGTTCTTGAAAATCTCTGCTTTCAGTTTGGGGAGTGCATGTGGTGTGTTGCCCAAGAGATTTACTGTATTTTTTTTCATGGAGGTTTAATGCTTTTCCTACTGAGTGTAAATTTCCCATTCAATAAAACACTTCTTTTAATATTTTTTTTTAATAAGATGGGAAATAGAAGCACAAGTGAAAGGGGAAGGAGAGGTAGAAGAGAACAGGCATGAAGGCTGTAGGGATTTTATTCTGAGTGTCAGAAAAGTGCCTTACAGGTACTTGAGTTCTAAAATTGTGAATCTAAAATGGGGGAGCAGGATGAGAATAACGCTTTGTAATAGCAAGTGGATTTTGTTCATTTGACATCTTTGTCTACTGTGTTCTCGTGTGCCTTCCCCCATCTGTCATCTACAATTACAACTGTCATGCAAGTTGTTGTGCATGTTTTTTGCATCTAAATGTTTGGAGGGGGTAATTTTTAAGTACCAAGTATAAAAGGTTAATGGGATCAAATGTCTGGCTGTCCCTGTTTTGCACTGCCTCATGCACCCTGAGTTTATGGTGAGGTTGCAATACTGCCACTGATAATTACAGAATAATTGCAGAGGAGCATACCGAAAATCTTTGACCCAAAGCCCACATAAACCAAAAGCCCATGAGGAACCTTCCAGAGAAGGTTCTATACTTGCCTCTTGGGATGGCCTTTAGTTTTTGCGACAATATATCATAAAAATCTACAGAGTTCAGATTTCTGTTTATGGTCTTCTGACTGTATGATTTCAGAAAATAAGAACTTTAAGATATTGTAATTTAAAATAGATGAACAAATTCCTTGGTCTGATTTTCTTTAAATAGTTACCAGTAACTGGTTTTGCTTGACTGCAGATGGAGAAGGTGCATCATGAGCAAACTGTGACTGTTTTGGATTTTGGCATTTTAAAAAATTTTTTTAATTAAACATCTTTGACTCTTTAAAAATATTTACAGTTATGAATTACACAGTATGTGTTTTTGTAGCCTGCTTATCAGAATTAATGCTTTCTAACTTGTTTTGAACCCTCACTAAAAAGGAGACTGGATGTATCTGTTACGTGTATGCTTTGCTTAAAAATAAATGGAAGTAAATTCTTTTACAGGCACTTTAAATTATACTTAACTGCAACTGCTGAACACTTTTCAGAAAAATTTCAAGCATTAATTGTGGATGGTGAAGGCAAGGAGAAGGAGTATCGTGTTCAATGGCAAGACTTTTTCACTGGACATGTCGTTGGTTAGTATGGACTAGACTGTGTGTCAGTGCTGAGAAAGCACAGCTTTGCACAGGTCTCATGGCCAAAGTAAATGGTGTATTGCCCTCATTTTCATCAGGTATGGTTAGGATGAACAAGTAAACTTAATTCTCATGCCCTTTGGGTTTTCTGGTTTTGTTTTTGTGGTGGGTTTGGGATTTTTTTTTTTTTAGATTTGGTGGGTGGTGAGGTTTTTTTGAGCTATTGCACCAAGGTTCTAAGATAGGACTCTTCTGTTTAGTTTGGCAGAACACAAAGGTATAATTTACTCAAGCAGCAGCTTGTGATATTTTTTTTTTTTTAAATGATGATGGTGGCTTTAATTCTGACTGGAATGTAGGACTTGAATGTTCCTTGTCCCAGAACACAAAGCCCAGGTAGTTAATGGTGATACAGTGTTGCCCAGATTGTTATAATAAAAAACTTTAAGATGGTTCTTTGCAGACTACTTTTCTGTAGAGAAACGGTGTTTTGCTCCACTTTAGTCCAACACTAATGCTTCTGCTAAGTTGTTTTGATTTTTACGTTACCTTTGTGATGTGGTGAAAGTTTTCCACTGGAATGCAGGTTGGCACCATGAAACTGCTGTCTGATAGTAGTAACATGCAAGCTGCTTTTGTTGGCAGAAATATTGTGTCCTCTTACATGCAGGAGTGCATGCAAATGGAGCTGAATTAATTTCATTTTTCCTTGCTTTTCCTTGTTAAAGGAGAACATAATTCCAAGGTTGTGGCACATATTGGGGATGAAGACTTTACAGTTAGAATCAATACTGATGGAGAAGAATACAATATAGAGGTATGCTTTGCTGCTGAAAGCAATATTCAAACAATCAGTTCTCTTCCCTGTGTGTGTTTGTCTTTCTAGTTAGTCACATTGACACCTCTCTAGCTTAAAATAGATTTGGTGGTGGTGTTTGTTTTGGTGTAAGTAGGGAGGAGGGAGAGAAATGTGAAACCAATTTGACTTTCGCAAGTGTTGAGTTTTATTAGTGAGTGACATTCCCTGACATTTGCATGTTTTAGGTACATCAGGGAGAAAGTATGTTTTAAACAGGAAAGGGTTTTAGAAACAGAAATGGTGTAACGTTAGTAATTAGTGGTGGTCATGTATTCTAGAATAACAAACTGCAGTATTCTGAGCAGAGTTGAGGTTTGTTGAGCTTTCTAAAATTTTGGCTTTGTTATGTCTTGGAATTTTTCCCATTCTTGAAGATTTATTTGAAAATCTGGTGTTTTCCCTTGCTCCCTTGTTTCTGTTTTTCACCATTTTCATTGCTTGTGTTATTTTAAACTATTAGTTTAAAAAAAATATTCAACAATTATTTAATTATAGACTATCCTAGTGAGTTGTTCAGTGCAGTATATTCCCAGACACAAGCTGTATTAGAATGGCTGAATAACAGTAATTATGGCTGAGTGTTATATGGATACTGTAATTGTCTTCAGACCCAAGGATATGCAGAATTATGGGTAAACCTGGGAAATCCAGTCATGTTGAAGTATGAAAATGTGATTGAAATACCCAAACTGCTGTGCTTGTGTTTTGCATTAAGAGCATATAGTAGCCATTTGATTGTGGTTTAAAGCATTTTTGTGTTTGTGGTCCAGAGTAATGTAAGCACATCTCAGTTCCCCACACAGCCAGCCCCCTTGCTCCTCACTGGCTGTGTCTGTACAGCTAAATGGCTTGGAGGCTCCGGCTTGCTCCCACACTGCCTAGCTGTTAGCATCCCAGGGTCAGCTTTGGCCCCTAACCAACGCTGGATGAGATGTGCAGTCAGAGATGGTGTGTGCCAGAGACCATTCCCAAAAGGCAGCATGGACAATGCCACTTTGCCCTTGCTTTCCTTTGCTTTCGTGGTCCTCCTCCACCATTTGGAAAGGTTGCGGACCTTCATATGAACCCCTGGTGCCCTTGTGCCTTGCCCTAGGATGCAAAACATGCGCCCTCAGTTTCTCACTGTAGACACGTGGCTGCAGGGCCAGCACAGCCTTTGCCTTTCAGGACCTTTTTGCTGTGAACCAAAAGCACAGTATACTAAATAGTAGTTGTCTGAAGTTGAAAGACCACTGCCAAAGGGCCAGAGGAGACCCAGACCCAAGTGCTCTGCAGTGTAGACATGGGCGGTCTGTACTACTTGGCCTTGCCCAAAGAAGAGACCCTGGCCATGTTGTGTTTGGCGGCGTTGCTGTAGCTGTTATGTACAGATAATAATAGGGATGTGTTGGTTAAAAAAAAAAAAAAAAAAAAGATGGTCAGTATACATCTACTGTGGGAATTAGGAAAACTGTGGATCTTTGTGGTTTTCTTGTTTTCATAGAATCATAGAATCATTTTGGTTGGAAAGGACCTTTAAGTTCATCAAGTCCAACCATTAACCCAGCACTGCCAAGTCCACCACTAAACCATGTCCCTAAGTACCCCATCTATATGTCTTTAAATGCCTCCAGGGATGGTGACTCCATTTTCTTTGCTTTTGGAGAAATTTTCATGCTTACAAGTGACTTGGGTAGCTGTTGAACGTTGAAGAGCCTGACTTCTGCTGTGAAGACTGCATCCTGCTGTGCACTTAGATATTCTCTGTTATCTGCCATCTCCTGTGCTTCTGGTCATTGCGTTTGTTAGCGTAGTCTAAGCATCAGCTCCCTGGCTGTGCCAGTCTCCATGCTGTTATGGAGAGAGTGGAGGAGCCTGAGGTGCCTCCTCAGCTTGCTCATATTCTGGAGGGGAAGAAAAAGTCTGTCTCTTCTACAGCCTTATCAAGTGGCTGTGGCTGCTCTGTAGACACAATCTTAGATTTTTGGATGCCTGTGTAGCATAAAAGAGTTGAATTCTGCTGGCTTTCTTGGGGATGTCGTTTTATCAGTAGACTTATTGATGTGGGCGAAATTATTGTAGTCCAGTGTATTTGTGTGTGTGTACACATAAAGCTGTGGAGATTTGGTGGTACCTGAATATAATTTTTTACTTATATAGACTTAGTCTTTGCATTCACTGTGTTCCTAACTAATTGCATTTCTGTTCTTCTTGTGCTGTCAGCCACTGTGGAGATTTGTAGATAATGCACAAGATGAAAGGCTGCTGGTCTACAGATCTGAAGATATTAAAGATTTCTCACGATTGCAGTCCCCCAAAGTGTGTGGTTATTTAAAGCTGAATGAAGAAGAACTGTTGCCAAAAGGACTGGAAGACAGGAAGCAAAACGAAGGTGAGTGTCCGTACCTTGGGAGAGCAGCATCTTTGAAACAAATGCTTGAATTCTGGCTGTGTAGACAAGTAAGATCAGAACCTGGGTAATAATCTGTGTTGCTGCTTCTGGTTTAACTATTAAAGCAGCATTCCTCTGTGTGCCTGCTCCCCATCCAAAAAAACAACAGATGAAAAGGAAGAAACATGCCCCTAGCAACAGTTTCTTCTGGCTTGTTGAAAGGGTGTTTTGCCCTGCCGAAGTGTAGGCTAAGGAGAGGGAGCTATTTCATCAGGCTGAAGTAGTGTTTGTTGTGATAGCTGGTGGCAATGTAGGTGAACGTTAAAACAACGTTATACTTCTGTGCACTGGGCAGCACGGCCTCTTTGGCTTTGGAGGTCATGTGAAGAATCCGTCTTGAGCTATGATGGGTTTTTGAGAGTTTTGGATCCCTCTTTCCTCTCTCCTCAGCTGTGGCAGCAGAGGTGGGGATAATGGCTAGGAACAGGAAGAGGAGAGGTGTTAAGGCTGAGATGATGACCATAAAAGCTCTGTAGGTAAATCTGCTGAATGGCTCAATTTCACTACTGTAGGTTCCTTTCCTTACAACAAGCTTAAGGACTGTTATGAAGACAAAAATATAAGAGTAATTATTAAAAAACCCCAAACAAACAAAAAAAACCAAACCCAAACATCCCCCGCTCCCCCCAGAACCCCACCCAAACTCACATTCATGTCTTAAATAAGGGTAAGAGATACAGCAGTGGCAGTTTTATTGAGTGTTTATTTAGTTGTATTTAAAATGTTCACATTAGCAAGCATCCATCGGAAGAGCAGAGCTGTTCCAGAGAACTCCAAAAACACGTGCAAGATGTTGGTAGTGGCAGATCATCGTTTTTTCAAGTATATGGGCCGTGGGGAAGAGAGTACTACTATAAACTATTTGGTAAGTAAATATACTCTGTTTGCTGGAGTAAATGGAGGAAAAGAATAGTGATTCAGTAGCTAAAACAACGTACAGCTTGTACTACTTCTCTACAACATGTGTTTACATCATGACTGTGTGTGCTTTTTACCTGGAAAAGTGCTAAACCATGCTTTAAAAATATTTTCTAATGGTGATACTGTAGTTAAATACTCTTCAAGTTTCATGTATAAACAAAACCCTTCCCTTCACGTACTTCTTGTGGCTATCCTATTTTCTGCCTAAGAAATGTTCTTTTTCCAGTCAGAGCTTTAGAATCTCATGGAGTTTGAACTCCGCTGCAAATGATCCAAGCATCTTTAAAGTTCAAGCATGTTTAAAGCTTATATGAGAGGCAAAAGCGACTTGTGTAGGGTTTTTTTTCAAATTCTTCCAGGATTCTCTGTCCACAACAATAAAATTGAAGGTTGTACATGGATGTTGTGGATGAACCCCAGCCGGCAGCTCAGCTCCACCCAGCTGCTCGCTCACTCCCCCCCACTGGGATGGGGGAGAGAATCGGAAGGGTAAAGGTGAGACAACTTGTGGGTTGAGATAAAAACAGTTTAGTAGGTAAAACAAAAGCTGTGCATACAAGCAAAGCAAAATAAGGAATTAATTCGTTGCTTCCCATCAACTGGCAGGTGTTTAGCCATCCTCAGGAAAGCAGGGCTCCATGGCGCTTACTGGTTACCAAGTAACCCAGCCAAAACTAGTACAGTGGGGTTGTCTACCTGCCAAGTTTTTGTGAAATAGAACGCCTGCCTGCAGCCTTTCAGCATAAGTGGAGAGTATGGGTTTGGGGACTCAAGACAAAACCAAATGAAACCACTTTTGGAGGCCTGTTGTTTGTCAAGAGTCTCTTTCTGAGCCTGAATCTTTGAAATTCTGATCACTCTGTTCCATCTTTGCTGGCTTTTTGACCTTTCTGTCCCCAGAAATGTTTACATTCCCCAGGTAACGGAGCCTCAATTCGTGTGTTTGCAGAGATGCTGTTATCGCAGCATCTGACATACGACTCTCCGAGGCTAACCTGCTGTTGTGTTTCCTGGGTAGATGTGTCCTGTAAACAACACTGTGATTGGAAAATGAAAGTGTAAACTATTATGGAGTAGCTCTGGATGTCACTTTTCATTCTAAGCAGTTTGATGGTTTATATTTAGTAGAGGGTGTTTTTTAGGAAGATGAGAACAGCATGAAAAGGGAGGTATTGATAGCACTGACGAGAGACTTTCTGAAACCTTGTGCTTGAACCATAATGAGGAAAATAATAAGTTTTTGGCTGGGAGAGAGAAGCAGGCCTCGGGTCAGTTAAACTAGTTAAGCATCGTGCTAAAACAAAGCAGTAACAACAACTCTCTCCCCTGCCCTTCTCCTCAAAGAAATTTGGAAAACTAGTATATGAACAAAGTGTTTCTGAAGATGTCTTGTTCTTAATATCATCGCTCTTCCACTACACAGATGAAAGTGATAAATGGGAAAGTTTGTACTGCTTTTTTATGATGGAAAAATTTCAGGGGTATTTGACAATACTCTGGATCCAAGTGCTGTTGTTTTTGGATCAGTGAGTATGTCTGTTATATGAGGTTCAATTTTAATTCGAAGTGAGTGTTTCTAGGTAAGTATGTTGCAGCTTCTCTGAGTGTCTTGAACTTTATTACATGAAAGCTCAGAACTAAATAACTTATTTTTCTTTTCTACATAGATTGAATTGATAGACAGAGTAGATGACATCTACCGAAATACTTCCTGGGACAATGGAGCCTTCAATGGGTACGGCATACAGATAGAGCAGGTATTCACTGAACTGTGCAAAGGGTTTCTAGTTTAGAGGATAAGAACATGGTTTGGATATCGAGGTTTCTTATTATTTTATCTGGATTAGAGCTAAAATAATTAAATCCTACATTATTAACTCCAGCCAGGGGTGCACCGAAATAGCATCTTGCCAGAGGTGGTGTTAATGATCTGACACAGCACCCCCATTTTCGGTTCCTCGCAGGTTTTGAGACCGGAGTTTTCAGCAAGAATCTTTCTATGTTTAACCTCAATTCAAAGGTGCTTTTTTCCCAGAATGTGAGCAATTCTTGTTTCTGCCAGACATATTCTTATGCATGTATTTAATATTTGTGTCTATGGCTAGTGCTTAGCTTACAAAGACTGAGTGGGCCCCAAACACAGATGAAAAAACCACAAAGCCTTCCTGAAGAGCTTTAATAACTCCCCTTAGGCATCATGATGTCCTGATAGTGTAGAGGCTGGTATAGGGTGGGCACACGGGATGTAGTGACTACAATTTATATGATGGCTCCTGAAAGTTAGTGCACAGAAATCTGGAAAAGGGCATTAAAAAGAAGAGGAATCCTTCAGCTCGGAGTACTGTGAGAGCTGTGGTCTGGAACACGGGGACTCATGGTACGAGCTAGCTGCCCCTTTGCTGGGAAAAGGTCTGCAGGAACAAGGAAGGAGAGTTAATTGGGCAGGGAGGGGGAAGGAACATGATGCACTAATTCTAGGTTACTGCGAAAATATCAATCCTTTAAAATATGTTTTGGTTAGCTCGAACTCTGGAACAGTTTGGGTTTATTTATACCAGATGTAAATCCTGCTGGTATTTGGGTGGTCTTTTTTGATAGAGTAACATGCATCTCAAAGCAGAGTGTTACAGTGAAAACTGCTGATGTTGCTCTATAAAATGGCTTGTGTAGTTGCTTGTGATGCAGTCAGTGTATCTTAATTAGCGGAAGCTGAAAAGTTGATATCAGAAGCACGCTGAGTCTGAATTTTTCTTCTTGCAGATCTGTTGAGGCATTTAAGATTACATTGAAAGCTTTTCTGTAGCTGTAAAATTGATCAAAATTCCTCTACATTGTTGTTGCCCTTTTTGAAATGTAGATTATCATCCACAATGAGCCAAATCTTGTAAAACCTGGAGAAAAGCATTACAATATGGCAAAAAGTTACCCCGATGATAAGAAAGATGCCTGGGATGTGAAAATGCTGCTAGAGGTAGGTTGTAACCCTTGAAAAATTGTGCCCCTTAAAGAGAATTATTCATACAGCTGCCCTGTAGTAACAGGTGAAACTCCTCTACTTCCTTCACACGATGTGTAGATGTTACGCAAAGTCAGACTAGCTGGTGTGCCCTGTAGCCCATGGTAAAGGGCTCTATTGCATAATTACAGAGCACACACCAATTAGAATTATTAATATGTGGTCTGAGTCAGAAAGGCAGCCCTGATATGTCTGGCCCTGAGACTGGCTGCCTTGTGGCCTTCATCAAATTATTGTACTTGGTTTTCCCCTCCCTGTGAAAAGGGGAAATGAATAGACAAGTTATGTAAATGAATGTGTACAGTGTACTTGGCTATTAATTTAATTTTCTACAGCTCTGTAGGACTGATAACAGCTGCTTTTTTCTGACTTAACCAGATGTAGAAGGTGCTTGTCTGACTCAGTGGATAAATGTTCTTAGCTGTAGACTTCTACTATGCACTGTGAAGTGTCTTACAAAGATTTGACTTTTTTTTTTTTTTCTTTAAAGCAATTTAGCTTTGATATTGCTGAGAAAGCAGCTCACGTGTGCCTTGCTCATCTCTTCACGTATCAAGATTTTGACATGGGAACGCTTGGATTGGCTTATGTTGGCTCTCCCAGACCTAACAGCCATGGTGGCATTTGTCCTAAAGGCAAGGCTTCCTTTCCTTCCCTCTCAGTTGTGGGTTGAAAGCTAGTTTTTGTTATTTGTGTTTAATCTTCTTCAACTCGCAGAAAGCGTGATGTGTCATTTGCATAGATTCTAGTGGTTGGTTTTTGGATAGAATAGATGGCTGTTTTCTTGGCTGGAGCTGGAAAAAGAAGGGATGGAGGGGTAAAAGTCACTAAGCTGTCTGCTGTGAACAAGCTGTCTAGGCCAAGCCCTAGACTGAGGCTGCTCTGTGTGGGTGCATCTTGCAGCGGTTCTGGAACAGCAGATGCTGTTGCCTTGGAAATTTCTTATATTTTCCCCTTTACTGCAATACATGAGCTGTTTGTGCTGTGCTTGAAAGATTCCCCACTCCAAAAACTAGTAAGAGGCAGGGTCTCACTGGTGAGCCTGTGAGAACAATAAAACTGTTCATACCCCAAACAAGTATCCCTCTCTCCACCCAAAACCCCTGAAACCCAAGAAAACTGTTTGGCAGTTTTGATTTGTTTCTTTCTCCCTTCTGTAGCTTATTATAGTCAAATTGCAAAGAAGGACATCTATCTGAACAGTGGCTTAACCAGCACCAAGAACTACGGGAAGACCATCCTCACAAAGGTAGGAGAGTATTCTCCTCTGCAGAGCGTGGACATTTGGTGTATGTATGTGTGTGCTGGTGATGTGTGCCATGGGACTGCGATAAGCTTCCATGCTCTCTCAGAAACAAGTGTCTGGCTTTCTGATTGGGTCAGATCCCTAGAGACAAGGATGTAAGTCTACAAAACCAAAATCATAGTTTTTGTCCTTGCTGACAAGGGGAGTCAGAGCTGAATGGAATTGAAGATTGAATTCCCTGGGGAACAGTAATGAGGAAACGTAGCCAGTGTCTAATAGGAGCTGTAGTTGTTCAGATATAAACAGGATTTTGGTATCCAAAGATGAATTTAAATATATATTGCTTTTAAAAAAAAAATCAAAAACATACCCTCAATAGAACAAGCAAATACTGTACAACAAAGTAGACTTAAAATAAGAATAAAATTAAGTCTGCTGAATCAAAGAAGAAAAAAACCTGACGTGTTGGCTATTATGTACATCTACAACATGCAGATGGACGGTTGTGTATGCTTGGTCTGTTCCATTTGCAAGGTAAAGCAGTGAAAGTAGTGCAGGCAAAGTAGGTGGTTTAGTTTGGGCCTTTTAATGAAATTTCTCTACCTGATTTTTTATATGTGTGTGTCCCCTGAAAAAGTAGAGCAGAGAACTGTATAATAGGCAGGGCTTATTAGTGCTAATACTAAGCCTAATGTAAATTGATAGTGTCTGGATGTTTTTTTCATACTTGATGAGATAGTAAATACATAAAGACCTGAATATGAGCTTTGTCTCACTTGTAAAGATATCAGAGCAGTGTCTGTGTTTGCATCTACCAAATCTTTGCAGTTGGGCATATTTCTCTTTTGCTGACTTCTCAGCTGTGCTTTTCTGTAGCCTGATTATAAAGGGAATTCATAATTGATGTGTGGGCTAAAACTTGGCACAGAAGCTGTCAAGAAGCTAGGAAAAAAAAAAAAGACAGCGAAGCTTTGTGTGAGAGGGATATTGACAAAGAGCTCTAGCTGTTGCCATGCTATTTGCATTTGTTGTTCAGTCTCCAGGCTGGAGTTCTGCCCTGGATTACAAAGGAAATGGAGCTTGCTGTCTTCCCAGCGGCTGTCACAAAGCTTGGGATGAGGCAGCGGGAGCGCTGTGGATTGGTTTCGCAGGAGGAGTGTCGCACGGTGTCCACTTGGGTTTTGATAGACAAAAAAAATCTGCTTAAAACCCTTCCCCAAATTACACATGATGAAGCACAGGAGTGATCTCTGGGCAGCAGTCCTGTCCCTGGCTCTTGCATTAGCTGTGCCTACACTGGGTACCGGTGCTGCTCGTTGCAGTGCTTGGTCCTTCCTGTGCCTGCACAGCAGCTGAAATGTCGGTTAGCTCGTCAAACTTGTCTCTCTCTCTCTTGAACTGCTTGGTTCCCTGTGGTTAACTTTTATTTCTGTGCTAGTTTTATTTGTGGTTGTCACCCTGTGAGCCTGACACCATCTGCTGGTCAGGGCCCCATGGGGTGGCGTGCGGCGCAGCGAGGCAGAGCCGCTTTGGGATCCTCAGCAGAGTGGCGCAGCGAGGCAGAGCTGGTTTGGGATCTTCAGCAGAGGGAGTCCCGCCTTGCATAAATGATGTTGGAAATCCATCCCTGTTGGGCCACATTTGTAGATGTCTGTCCTAGTAATCATGCAATAGAAGAGTTTATTCAGCACTCCTAATGTCATCATCCATTTAGAAGAAATAATTCTAATGGCAAGATATGTGAAACAAGAGATTGACTAATTGTAGTAGCTGGTGTTTGGATTGTTTTTTGTTTCAACTTTTTATGCCTTCCAGCTATTTAAAAGCACATTTTGATATTTTAAGTTGTCTGCATTGCATTGAAAACAAGATTGAACCAGTATTCTAGGACAGCATGTTGCCTTTAACAGTGGTTTAGTATTCAAACCTTGTCCTGGAACTTGCTTTTGGAAATAGACCATAATTTTACTTACCTTTAGTTGTCCACTTCTTTAAAAAAAAAAAAAAAAAAAAAAAAATGTTCGCAGGGAAATCCTTTTCCATCTCAGTGTATCTTAGAATTGCTGGTGGCATGGAAGTAGCTGGGATCTTCTGTCCTGTCCTGCTCGGACTTATTTTTTTCAGCATTGCTTGTTTTTTCTTGCTCAAAAAAGGAGGCTGACCTGGTTACGACGCATGAACTGGGACATAACTTTGGAGCAGAGCATGATCCTGATAGTCTGCCAGAATGTGCCCCCACTGAAGACCAGGGAGGGAAATACGTTATGTATCCAATTGCTGTCAGTGGAGATCATGAAAACAACAAGGTATAGTTGCATAGTTTTGCTTCCACATAGAAGTTTCTGCTATGGTCAATGACCCTTTGCATGGAAAGTCCATTTAGTTAATGATTCCTGTAGCTTGAAACTATCAGGAATGTAATGGATTAGCCATAAGAAGAAAACATACGTACATGCTGTTGGGTTCTCTGCAAGATAAGCTTGTCTTTGAGTTTCACTGGAGTTCATAGTGTGTCCAGGTGCTTTTTTAATTAGTTTTTTGTAATTAGCTGTGGCCGCATGCTGCTAAAAGCAAGTCATCAGCAAGAGTCAAATTCAGGACCTTCAGTACCAAATAGCGTTTGGGTGGTCCATAGCTGTTCTTGGAGAGAGACTGCCAGACGCCACAGCCACGGTGCTAGCCAGTCTCCGAAGCTTGCCCTGGCAGTGTGGACATGGCATGGTGCCTGTTCCACAGATCAGAAACCAAGATTATCGAGGGAATGATTAGTCTGCAGTCTGGTCTGACTTGTGGTTCATGGCTAGCCCCGCTGCCGAGAGGCCACGCAGTCTCTCCCTGTTGCTGCATCTTCGTAGCTCTTCCTGGGGGTGGTTGCTAGTGCTCCTGAAGCTGTGGGAGAGCTGGAGTTGTCTATGTGACCCTGAGCCAGACTGCGTGTGGGTGTCCCTGCATTGTAACATAGCAATGTCTGTTATGGACCCATCTTAAAATTTTTCTAAGGTGTCAAACTGGCAGTATAGAGGGAATAACTGCTTTCTGAGACACCTGAATTTGGAGGTGTAAGGAAACTGGGGCTGTGTTAGATGCCACTTGTTGATAGAAAGGTACGCTCCTCAGTGCTGCTCTTTCCCCTCGTGACTCTATAGATGTTCTCAAGCTGCAGCAAAAAATCCATCCATAGGACCATAGAGATCAAGGCCCAGGAGTGCTTCAAAGAGCGCAACAACAAAGTGTGTGGGAACTCCAGGGTGGATGAAGGGGAGGAATGCGATCCTGGCCTCTTGTACCAACAGGCTGATCCCTGCTGCTCTGCAGACTGTAAACTGAAAGATGGTGCCAAATGCAGGTAAGGGGAAATAAGCTGCAACTTTTATTTTAACGCGTGAGAGAACGATGGGCTGGGCTGAAAGCTCCAAAAGCCACCTGCACTGTCACAGACCCATTTCCTGGCTTTAAGGCTAAACGTGTGAGCTGAAGACAGTAAAGGATTTCAGGAAAGGCTGCTGTGTGCATGCATTGTTTGCATGCATTAATTTTTACAGCATTCTGTTATTTTTACTGAGAAGTGCCAAGAGCTACAGGCTTGAAGGTGGTGGTTGTTGTTGTTATATTTAAGAGCAAAATCAGGCATTCAAAAATTAATATTAAAAATTTTCTGTGCAAATACAATTTTTGCTTGTATCACAGGGTGGCTTTAAACTGATGTCACATACTGGTATTTTCGAGACTGCTGCAAAATGTGTTTGAGCAGACAACACAGCGTCTGCACTAAATGAGTCCTCTTTCTGTTATTGCTCCTTGGGGTGTTCGTGGCCCTGTTGCAATGCAGCATCCAGTCTGGTTTTTCAGAGTTCAGCTCTGCACCGTGTAATAGTAGAGAGCTTGTGCAATAGCAACCAGTTCCCTCAACTTGAGGGACTGTGTTTGTACTAAGGGCCTTCTTGCATTAGATGCAGAACAAAGAGAATAAAGAGAGCGGAGAATAAAGAGTAGCAAACCTTCAGGACAAATGGGAGAAAAATGTGTGGGGAAGAAAACAGTGGAAGATCTTGTCCAAAGTTGCACAAGTGACAAGAGGATCCAGGTGCCTCGAATAAATACAAAGATCCTGTGTCTCTCAATATGTTGTACTTTCTACATGCCTTTGGCTTTGGTAAATGAAGAGTGAGTGGGTGTGTAGAAAGATGGTCGTGGGAGAGAGTACAGAGAGGGCAAGGGTTTCAAATCAGTGAGTCAGTCTCCAAGAAGTAGCTTTTTTTTTTTTTTCTTAAACATCCTTTTCCCTGGCTTTGTCATGCTTGTACTTCTTCGAAAAAAAAGTTGCTTAATATTTCTTCCTTTCATTTTGATCTTTCCACAGCGATCGGAACAGTCCCTGCTGTAAAGGCTGCCAGTTTGAAAGTGCACAGAAGAAATGCCAGGAAGCCATAAATGCCACTTGTAAAGGAGAGTCTTTTTGCACTGGTAGGACGTGGTTCTGTCCCACTCACGTCAGCTAGCCAAGTGCTTCAGGCTCAGTGTCCTGTTCGATCCGCTTTCAAACTAGTGCCCTGTATTCATCCAGTACATGTAATTTTAGAGACCAGTTAAGCATCACAAAATTGCCCTATAATGAGTTTCATTGTAGTTCAGGAGTCACTTGGTGATTTACTGCCCAGAAGAACATGAAAAATGTTGATTTTTTTTTTTTTTTTTTTTTTTTTTTTTTTTACTACTTTGTTTCTTTCCCTTAAAAGAAGAAAAAGCAAAACAGTGTGTGTCACTGGGAGGGGACAAGAATGAGCTGAATCTTGCCATAGAAAGGGTGGAATTACTCCAACTCTGCTTCACTTCCCCACTTGTTTACTTCCTCCTTGTAATCTTTCCTGGAGGCAAGTCAGAGCTCCTGCTTTGCTGATGGTGCCTCCAGGGTCTGCTACCTCCTGCTTGGATGCCAGAGTGCCACAATGCCTGAGCTGTTGAAAGCCTCCAAAGCCTCTGCTGCCTCTCGAAGGAGCTGGCAGGCAGCCTGCAGATGGAAGCCAAGAACAAGCTATTGGCGTTCCCCCCCGGGATGAGTCTGGATTTCCTTTATTTTCCTTTTTTCTTCTCCTGCACACTTCAATGCTCTGCCCTTTGCCCTAACACAGTCCTCCCACTCTGTTGACCCCCATCTGTAGGGAACAGCAGCGAGTGCCCACCTCCAGGGAATGCTCCAGATGACACAGTCTGCGTGGACATGGGGAAGTGCAAGGATGGGGAGTGCGTCCCTTTCTGCGAGAGGGAGAAGAACCTGCGGTCGTGTGCGTGCAACGGTGGGTGACACGGGACTGAACTGAAATGCGTGCTTCAGCTCTGCTCCTCGGGTGGCACTGGCCTCACCATGGGGGTTGCTTGTTGGAGGGCAGAGTTTCTGGTTTCTGGAAAAGTTTAAACATTGTTTTTTTCAGGGCTAGTGTTTTGTGTTTGGAAAAAGAATGTAAATGTCTGCTGGGTTTGAAGCATTAAGATGAGAATTGGAATCATAGAATCATTTTGTTTGGAAAAGACCTTTAATATCATTGAGTCCAACCATTAACCTAACACTGCCAAGTCCACCACTAAACCATGTCCCTAAGCACCACATCTACATGCCTTTTAAATACCTCCAGAGATGGTGACTCCACTGCTTCCCTGGGCAGCCTGTTCCAATGGTTGATAACCCCTTCAGTGAAGAAATTTTTCCTGATATCCAATCTAAACCTCCCCTGGCACAACTTGAGGCCTTTTCCTCTCATCCTATCACTTGAGGAGAAAGACTTGGAGAGAAAGAGACTGACACCCACCTTGCTACAACCTCCTTTCAGGTAGTTGTAGAGAGCAATAAGGTCTCCCCTCAGCCTCCTTTTCTCCAGGCTAAACAACCCCAGTTCCCTTAGCCGCTCCTCATCAGACTTGTTCTCCAGACCCTTCACCGGCTTCGTTGCCCTTCTTTGGACTCACTCCAGCACCTCGATGTCTGTCTTGTAGTGACGGGCCCAAAACTGAACACAGTATTCGAGGTGCGGCCTCACCAGTGCTGAGTACAGAGGGAAGATCTCTGCCCTAATCCTGCTGGCCACACTATTTCTGATACAAGCCAGGATGCTGTTGGCCTTGGCCACCGGGCACACTGACGGTGCCCAGGCGCTTATGGTGTGGCACCTCAGTTAAAGGAGAGGGCACTCTCCCACCCTCCAACTCCTCTGCCACAGGCGGACAGGAGGGAAAGTGGCTATTCTCTGATTATAAGGAGATCCCAACGAACTTCTGGACCAGGCATCTGGCAGAGGAGTCGTAGACTCCAACAAGTGGTTAAAGAAAGATTTCAAAGAGGTTAAAGTGCCTTGAGAACACAGGATTCCTGGGTCCCGTCCCCTGCTACTGCAAACCTGCCTGTCGATAAGCTTTATTGTTTGCTTGCTCTCCATCTCGGCTATTAAATCTGGTAAAGCAGCTGGGAGCAGGAGGAAAGCTTCACAGGGGCAGTGCAGGGAAGTGCTGTGAGCTCCCCACTGTTTGAGATGGAGGGCATAGCCAAGGAGAAGGGTGCCTAAAGGACCCAAATTCCAAGAAATATTTAAATCTGTGTCTTGGACGTATTTGGAACCTCTTCACCTGCCTGTTGATTCCTGCAGTGTTGAGGTATCAGCTTGGAGAGCTCAGTCCCACTGTGTCCCCTAATATGTTGCACAGGGCGTCTGGCTGGATTTCAGGCTTGGTCATCAGCATAACCAAAACTGGGCACCTCGCAGAGTCCTGCCTTCCCTGTGGGGAAGCTGGGCAGGAAACACTGTCAGACAGGGGACGTGTGGGGTTATACATCTGCTGGTTATGGGTTGCAGGTGACTCTCGGTGCTTCTGAGGAATGAGTCCATTTCTTTATTACAGAAACGGATAATTCCTGCAAGGTGTGCTGCCGGGACGAGCAGGATCGGTGCATACCGTACATCGACGCTAACGACCAGTTCCTGTTCCTGCGCAAAGGGAAGCCTTGCACCGTGGGCTTCTGTGATACAAACGTAAGTTTTCCCAGATGTCAGTGCACTGCATGCTCTGCTTCTGTGGCTGGGTGTTCTGGCATCCTCTGTGCTGGTAAAGAGAAGCCAAAGCTTGACGTATTGCTGAGCAGGGTGATTTTGTGTAAGTAGCTCTCCACAGGATAAATATTAAGGGGCGTCTAAGGCTGCAGATGGAAGGTAGTTCTGCAGAGACCTGGGCAAGGTGAAGCTTTTACCTTCTACCGTTGCTTATTACCCCTTTCTGCTGCTCCCCACAGCTCAGGCAGCTGGCAGTTTGTGTGGAGGAGGTGAATGAGCGCTGCCGTGAGCTGAGCTAGGTTTGCAGCGCTTGCTGTTTCAGTTGTTCATGTTAGCCCAATTAATTTTGACTAAAATAATTCAGGTCAGGGAGCAATCACCTGGAAATCTAGCTGTCAGTATCTGAAAGGGGCAGTGAGCCTGTGTGAGGGAGCCTGGTGGGTTGCTGTCACACAGTGACCATTTCCATGGTACAGCTGCATGGACAGTCGCATCACCTGCAGACCCCAACGGTCAAAGCTAAATGGGGTGTTGGCAGAAGTGAGTTTGGGAGGGCATGCCCCAGCCCTTGCGCTGGCAGAACTGAAAGGCTGATGATCTACTGTGTTAAACCAGCACAGCCAGGTCTGGGAGTCTGTAGCCTTGGGCTCCTGAGAGCTGCAGCCTTCTCGGTGGGTCATGGGAACTGAGCCTTCTGGTGCTTAAACCTCAACAGAAACTTTGGGTTTACGTCCCCTAACACGGGGTGAGGGTGGGGCGGTTTTTGCACATTTCAAACATTAAGACTTCATCTGTTTCAGAGAGCAATAGAATTGAAACTGTTTTGCCAAAAATAGAGGCAATAAAAACAGACAGCTGCTACGGGGCAGGAGTGTAAACCTCTATGCAGAATGTATCAAGTGCTGCTGTGTCTGGAGTTGCCATTTCATTACTGTCTTTGTGTCTTCTTCCCTCTTCAAGAAGGCAGTAGTTAACGCTTAGATAGCGCAAGATTATTTTGTAAATAAGTGGTTACTTTTGCAGGGCAAATGCGAGAAGCAAGTACAGGATGTGATTGAACGATTTTGGGATTTCATAGACCAACTCAGCA
This sequence comes from Nyctibius grandis, assembly GCF_013368605.1. Lineage (NCBI taxonomy): Eukaryota > Metazoa > Chordata > Aves > Nyctibiiformes > Nyctibiidae > Nyctibius > Nyctibius grandis. Next base: position 115,772,904 of record NC_090658.1, on the reverse strand, counting down.
TCAATACTTTTGGTAAGATATGTAACCATATTCTTGGGGGGTTTTTTTAGTTCATGACATGAACCTGTGAAGCCCCAGAGGGAGTCAGCTGGCTGTTTTTTATTCACCTGTATGCAAGGGTAGCTAGTAGCTGTGTTTCTGATATATAAAAATGTAGTTTTGCCTAAAGTTTGGCAATACTGATCTTGCCTTGTAAAGCTGAAAGGATGGGGGATCGTTTTGTGTTTTTCCACTCTGTTATTTTCTAGGCATCTTCCAAGCTTGTAAAGGAGACGATAGCTTCTTGTCTGAATACCAAGAAGTAGGTCAATTGGAGAAAAGGAAATAACAGTCAGTCCTTTTAGAGGTCAGCTAGATTTGGCGTAGTATAAAATGGGGCTCTCAGTGGGATTTAGATGTCAACAGACTGGGAGGGGAGAGGAAAACTTCATTTCTCTCTTATTCAAGAAAACCTCTGAGGCCACGCGCTTCACGCTGTGTGCCTGTACTGAGTCACTGCCCAGCCACTGTGAGTGGGCCTCCTTGGTCTTCATCCCCACCGCGCAATCCAAGCAGGCAGCCCCCAGGGTAACTCCCCCGGGTCTCACTCTGTGTTACTGGAACCGTACAAAACCTGTTGATAAGCCAGTGCTGTGGAATGACTGGGTAACTCCATGTGCTCACGGTAATGCTGTGCCTACCCAGTGTAATTATCTGGGTTTGGGACTTTCAATCTTGAGTTCTAGGGTCAAAAAATTGTGTCTTAGGTAATTGTTAAAGCTATTTAACCTGCTCAGGTAGAGGCAGTTTGTATTACTTTGATGTTCCAATGTTTTCTTTGTGGTGGCCGGTAGTTACCACTTGACTGTAAAATCAGAATTTGGTAACAGACTCAGTATCCTCTGTGTGTTTTGAGTGAGGCAGCTTGGGTAGTTCCCAGTGAACTCCTAGTAAATGTTACGGCCTGTCAGCATTTCTCCTCAGAGAAGAACAGAGGAAAAAACTTGTTGTTGCTAATGTATTGGATACAATTTTCTAAAATTGTATAATTTCTTCTGTCTCCGCCTGCTCCTGCAGCCTGTGCTTCTTTGCGCAGTTCTGTGGCTTGGCTTGCATGAGCAGTGGCTGCAGTGGGGACAGATGTGTATGGTCACAAAACGGTATTTGGTAGGTAACTAACAGATTTGAACTGGTTTCACAGGGAAGTTCCTAGCGGATAATATAGTGGGCTCGGTGCTTGTCTTCTCCTTACTTTTTTGGATTCCTCTCAGCATCCTTGTGCATTGCGTGGTGAGTAGGCCGTCTTTGAGATGACTGCTCTGTTGGATTGAGCTGTAAGAGAACACCCTTCATAGATGAAATGGCAGATGTCTGTTGGGAGAAGGTAATGGGAAGCTTTTAGCAAACCCCAGGGGGGCAATCCAGCATATATAAGACTTACTGCTCCTTCAATAGACAAAACTCCTGATAAACTCTGCCGGGCTCTGGCAGTCCCAGTGCTCCCATGACTATTCCCTTGTGCCCTTCCCATTCTTTCATAGGCAGATTTTCTTACTCTGCCTCCTGAATTCTACCCAAGTATAATTTTGGAAACTTCCATTAGAGTCAAAGTTTTCTAAAGCCCTGCTAAGAAATAAGACACCCGCATTTTGTGGGGAGACCCAGAGCGGGAAGTGGCCTTGGTTGAGCTTGGGTGGATGGGTAAAGAGAGCTCACAGCAACTGAGCGTGTGGGCAAGTGGCGTGATGCTGACAGCAGTGAGGGTTGCTGCGCCCACGAGCACTCCTAGGATGGATGGGAAGGCATGGGAGGGAAGGGAAGAGAGCCCCACGCCCTGCTGTGTCCCTGCAGGGAAATGGGGACAGGGACCTTGCAACTGGGAAACTAACTTTCTTATTTGTGTGTGTGTTTTGTTTGCTTTTGTGTGTTTGTTTTCCAATAGGACAAGAAACTGGACAAGCAGTATGAGGAGAACACAAAGTCCCTGTTTTGCCCCAGTGTAAGTTGCTGTCTGAATGTGAATTGGCAGAAAGCTATCCAACGTGTATGAGAAAATCTGAGCCTAAGGTGTGTGCAGAGTATTTATTAAAGAAGTGATAACAGACAGGCGTGGAGCCCTGTGCCTCACGCTGCAGATGGATGGATCAATCTGAGGGGACGCTTTTCTTCAACGAAGCCTGTGTTCACTCTGTCGCCGCAGCTTGGCGGGGTCTGATTCTTCCTTCCTGCAAGAGCTGTGCCTTGACCCTGCTGACAAAGCAGCTCTTGCAGCAGCCGCAGCTCCTGGGGCAGGAAGCCGCTCTGCTCTGCGGAGCACCGCTTCGCGCAGCGGGCGCCTGTGCATGGGGTCCCCTCGGCACACGTCATTCTGCAGCCTCAACCACAGACCGCTTGTTCCCAGCCAAGCGGCGTCAGCGAAGGATGAGGCTCAGCGGGCGACGCTGCAGAAAAACCTCTGCAAAATGTGGTGTCTTTGCTGCAGAATGGTTGTTTGCAGGAGTCAGTTTCTAGTGGCCCTGTGTGCTAAAGCCTTCTGGGTGCTTATGGGAGAGCTGGCCTCGGGGTACAGGGACCTGTCAGTGACACTCCGCAACTCGTAGATACCGAGTTGGAAGAGAAGAGCAAAAAAGTGCCTAGATAAATTTTAATGACAGTCCAGCCCGGGCACCTTCTGCCATCGATTTTTGGGTATCCTGTCCAGTGCTCTGGTGGCCCAATTCTTATTAATAACTGAAACATTCAATTAAGGAAACGTCATTTTGTAACGGGAGGGGGAAAAAAGAGTCTTGCAGAGCTCCTGTACAGCCACTGGGGGAAGCACACTGGAGTCAAAGACTGCTGAGGCAGATTGGCTCTGTCATCTACTCTGACATAACTGAAGGTGATCTTAGTTCAAGTCCCCCATGGCTGGTCCTGAATGCCATAAGAAAAGTCATCTTAGAGCTTTATACCTGAATTCAATCAAGAAAGTCCCAGCAGCAGGTGTAGCAACAGGTACGGTTAATGGGCTCCTCACACCAGCATCAGTTAAACAAATCTTGTCTTTTGGATCTGCTGAGGATTGAGTGGTTGGGAAATGTGGTACTGGTAGCAGGTAAACATCTCATCCTGCCCAGTATCAGCATTTACTAAGGTTCCTGGGGATTTTTTTTTATGCCCAGAAATCTCTGGATATTTTCTAAGCCATGCTCAAATAGAAGCAGAAATCAATGGGATTTAACTTAATCTGGGTTGCAGAATCTGGGTATGATGACAGTGGTCCCTCCAGTCTTTGACCCTGCGTTCAGTGTAGCTTCTTGCACATGAAATGGGGAACTTTTCACGTTGGAAGGGTGGAATGAGATGTACCTTTGACTGTTTCCCTGCACGGAGCTTTCAGCGACATTGAGCTTGATCCTGCATTTCCAGCCCTAGGTTTTGCCCACCTGCACCAGGAGAGGTGGGGCTGAGCCATCAACTGTCACAGTGACGCTGTCACTCATGGTGCTTTATATGGAGAAGGAACAAGCAGAGATAAAAAGGCCTTTGTGCCTTTAGTGCTTAGCCTAGCTGGATTTCTTGAGGAAAAAAAAAAAAAAAGAACAAATTGCTTCTGTTGGATGTTCCCTTGCTCTTAAGTAAGTGTAAATCTAATGTAAAATCCAAACTTTTCCAACGTGGTGCGGTGGTTCAGCCTGGCTAGTGCAGGACAGCCTGTGGCAGCATGAGGGCAGTCAGCACATCTCTGCTGGGAGTGGAGAGGAGGAAGCAGTGGCCTTTAAACCGCTCTGACAAGTGCGGGTGCTCCTTAGGTGTCTGTTGCCCGTTCCCCTTGAAAACAGCACAAAAACTGAACCCTGGACTAGATCCTGGTTGCTTCTCCCACCGACATGGCTGCTTGTGTCTTGCAGAACGTGGAGATGCTCAGCAGCCTGGACTCGGCCTCTGTGCGAATCATCAAGCCCTTCCCCGCCGCGCAGTCGACCAGCCGGCACCAGCCGCTGCAGCCCATCACGGCCGTGCCCGCCGTCACTGTGGCACCCAAACAGGACCACCAAAGAATGGACACTATTCAGGAGGACCCAAGCACTGACTCTCACATTGACGAGGATGGGTTTGAGAAGGACCCTTTCCCAAACAGCAGCTCGGCTGCCAAATCTTTTGAGGACTTGACAGACCATCCTGTCATTAGGAGTGAGAAAGCTTCGTCCTTCAAACTACAGCGCCAGAACCGGGTGGACAGCAAAGAAACAGAATGCTAGTGTCTTGCTGCCTTCTAAATGTATGACTTGTGTCTGCAAAATAAGGATCTAAAACCATTTCATTTATATAAATATAAATATATGTTATATATTTTTGTGAGGGAGTGGGAGAAATAAGGAAGTGACCTACTGCAGATGCTGGTCATGTGTATGACCTTCCTTAAATTACATTTATTAGAGCATTTTATCTTTTAAAAAGGAAAATCCAAACTAAAACTGGCTTGTTTTTGAAGCTTTTTGGATTTGTTTTTCTATTTCCTTGACCTTTAACATTTCCTTCAACCTGTGGTGCAAAACCAAATATCCTGCTGGATATTGGATTGTGTATATTGGCCTTTTTTATAATTTAATATTTTGTAGTCTGACAGCACAGATAGACAAAATTAAGGGGCTTTATAAAACAACATGAAAACCCTGCAGTGTGTTCCATATAGAGTAGATCATTTAGCAGTTTCAGGTACATGTAAGCAAAAGCCTAAACGGATGCCTTGAGAACAGAGCGAGAGTAAGGGAACAGTTAAAAATAGTATCGCAGCATTAAATGAAGATGCATAATTGGAATCAAGAAGCTTAAGATAGACAGCTTTGAAATAAATAAAAATAAAAGGGTCATACAGAGGCTGTTAAACCTGATAAACTCTTGCCTCTGGCGGTGAGATTGTCTTGTCTTCGTGTCTCCGTTGCAGAGAAAGGCTTTTGTTGGGATTTTCTCACTCTGCACCGAGAGGCTCGTGTTGCAGGTGTCTGGTAGGAGAAAGAAGTGGAGAAATCATTTATGTGGATGAGGGCTGTTTTAACCATCTGTTTACAGCGGTTGTTTCAGTGCAGAAATGTTTCTGCAAATGTTCTTTTGCAATAGGTAACACTATTGTTGAGATGTTCAAAGAGCTGAGCCTCAGTTTTTAGGGTCTGTGTGGCCTTTCGAAGCTCCTACTGTGTAAATAAATGGGGGGAAAAATTCACTCCATTGCAGGAGGGGCATTTAAAAACAATTGTGAATTTAATCAAAAAAGAAATAAACCTTTGTTAAACTTACAGGACAAGTATAAGGAGGAGAGTTCATGAATTCAAATTCCCACACAGGTAGTACAATGTGATGTTCAAAGTCGATAGTTTAATGGTGCCCTCTAATCTGATAGAGCTGGAGATCATCGGGTGAGCTGGGACGGGCACGTGAGCGTTGTTTTAGCTTAGTAGCAGACTGACACAGGGGAGTCACAGAGCAACTGTCGTGATGGTAAAGCAGCATCTTAATTCTGCATCTGTTTTCTCCTGTAATAATCTGTTGATAAAACTGACATAAAAGGTGACTAATGGTAGAACCATTGTAACTGTTACAAGCCTGTGCTCAGCCACAGCCGCACCACAGCTGCGGAAAGCCTCTGTGGTTTTAAATGGGAGGGAAAGGAACCAAACCTGTGCCAAAAGGATTGCGGGAGTACCCCCCTCCCCTCCCTGCCCACGGATACTTGTTACACTAATACTTGAACGTGTGCCTTACGGTGTTCCTAGCTGACTAGCTATTGTGTTTTATATACTGGTTTTGAACTTTGGGGGGGGTTTTTTGAGTTTTCTTTTTTTGATTCAGTGCAAAGTAAATGTGTGAGGAGTTAATTTAATTCCCAATACAATAAAAGCTTTTTATATTAAAAAAAGAAAAATTAGTTAAACAAGAGCTGTTTCTGTGCAGTCCTTTTAGAAAAGATCTAAATTCTTCAGCTGTCAAACCTGGAGTTAAAAGCCTGGCATGCAGCCAGACTTGAGCCAGTTATTTCTCACTGCTCCTCTCTGCAACTCTGCTGCTGCAGAGGCCGGACCCTGAGCACCCGTGATGCAGACCTGCACCCCCAATGCAGACCTGCACCCCCAGGGCTGCCCTGCTTCCTGCTGGGGATGGCGTTGGTCTCACTATGGGGGCTGTGGATTAGGGTCAGTTCTGACGGTGAAATTCGTATGCACACACACAATTCGTGTGTGCTCAAATGCTCTTTCAGGTAGCAAATGTGTAAGTACATGTTCTCAGCACGAAGGTCTTTACATCCCAGGTGAAAACCAAGCAGAGGCAGGTGCCTGGGAGCATGGAAACAGGTTTGGAGCAGGGCTTGGAAATCACAGGATCCCATCCCCTAGTCTGAGCCGTATTCCAGAAACTGTGAAATTGGTACTTGCACAGTGTGTTCGTAACACCTAGCGCAGGAAGAGCCGCAGCTTCCCCAGGGAGCCCCTTCCCTCTTCAGCCAGTCTTTACTGTAAGCGTTTATTACAGGAAGGACAGTCCAGTATAATATTAATAAATATTTATAAATCAAACTAGCTTCTGGTATCTAGCTCCAGGCACATGAAAAATAACTACTTATGCTCCAGTTTATAGCACTATCACAGCGCAGAGGACAGGTCTTGGCCTACTTGTCTTATTTAGTAAAGCAAAGGCAGCCTCATGGCGCTACCACTGCAGGACAGCTTGATGGTTTCTCATCAGGCTCTGTCTCATCCAGTGCATAATAAATACATCACTATTGGCCTCATCTGTTTTGTGCCAATGTAACTGTTAATACAGCCCAGAATTCTGTAGGGGTTTTATTTGCAGTGATATACTATTTATTTGGTTTTAATCCATGGCCCAGTAGTAGTCTCATTTCTTCTGCTATCTGGCTGGATAGCCAATCCTTTCCCAAACCACTTTTTTTTTTTTTTTTTTCCCATGCTTGTTGAATTTCATCTGGCTTTCAGGCAATTTTTTTTTCAGTTTGTAAAGGTAGTTCTGTAGTTTCTGTTCTCTTCGGCAAAAACTATACATAGCATGCAGTACTTGTCTGTCACATCAGTTGGTAAATGAGGGATGAAAACCCAAGCTCCTGTGAAAGGTCTCTTTAACTTGACAGCAAATGACATATGGTGCAGCTTTGGGGGCAGAGCTGCAGCTTCAAGCTCCAAGCTTCTCAAAATGAGCATGTGCATCACGAGTTTTATACTACCCAAGAACAAGCACTGCTATGAAATCCGTGTCTATATGCAAAAGCCAGCTGTAAAGAAGCTGCTGCTGGTGCCAAAACAAATTAAACTTTAAAACCCCTGCTCTGAAGTACAATCTATCACTATCAAAAGCCAGGCTAAAGCTCAGATAACTGCTTTTCCTGCTGTATTACCTCCAAATAAATCACTCTGGACTGACATTAATGGCTCTTGGCAAACTCCACACTACTGCCTCTTCTCAGCTCCTAGGCCTTTAAAGCTAGTAGATGGTATTACTCAAGGTGTAGTCCCAAAAGCTCAGCTAGGCCAGGAACTGCTCAGGGCAGCCTCTGTCCCTTGGTCACAGGGCAGCTGAGACTCTCATTTTCCTCCAAGCCTTTCAAGGAAAGAGCTGCTCATCCCCACAGATGTTCACGCTACAAGCAGCACGCAGACAAACCACTCCATGACACACCCTGAGTGGTCTCATCTTTATTCTGCCACAGACCAAGAGAAGGGGACAGAGAAGTCTTGACAGGGGACTCCCCACTACCCCATTCCCCACGTATACAGCATGTTGCCGGATACCAGCTGTGTGTAACCAGACTGGCTTTGTCAGGCTCAGCTGCTGCGGCTCCTTCCTGCAGGGGACCTCACAGAAGACTGGCCTCGGGGTTCGTATGGTCCACATCACGCCAATAAGGAAGCAGTGAAGGAAGAGCAGACAGTTTTTTTTCCAGGCGTGACCAAAGTTGTGCTGCTAGAAAGCTGTTGCCTTTTGTCGATAAATGGAGCCCATCAGACAAATAGGAAGAGAAATCCTAAAGGGGAGGGTAAAACCAGGTATTAATGTATTCGCTGGTTGCAAATAGAAGGTCGAGTAATTTTTAAGTGTTTGTTCTTCAAAGCCAGCTGGTATATATACTGGTTTGGTTTTTCACAGTTTGTATTAAAATAATAAGAGAATGTTCTGATGGCCAAGTCACGGGTATTCATCAGGAAAAGATCATGAGACTAAGTGATGCAATCAGCACATTAAGTCTACTGCACTACTGAACGGTCTGCTGCTCCAGGGAGTGCAGGAGAGAGAAGAGATTCAGTGTCCAAACTGCAGTCACCTGCTTAGGTCTGCAATCTCCATCACATGGATGTGTTTGGGTATTTGGTCAGAAGTATCACCAAGGTACCTGTGCAACCTGCTCTAACTTTGAGGTTAGCCCGACGCTGCCCGGGGGGGTGGACGAGGTGCCTCCAGAGGCCCCTTCCAACCTAAACTATTCAATGATTCAAAGTCCAAGGAAAAGGTCATTTACATGTAATGCACCCAGGGGACATCTGCTAACCAAATATAATGGCCAGGTTGTGTTAAGCTTTATTTCTCGTAGCCCAGTATGAAGCATTCTGGATTATTTTTCTTCCTTCCCCAGAGAGTAATCTGGATGTATTTTGTATCACTTCAGTGATAATGCAGCACTACTAGTCCCTCTATGCTAAATGTTGCATTTCACAATTCATGACAGTTTCTTTCTCATGACATCATACCTGATTTTTTTGCATCAGTGTCCAGAGGTCGAGTACATCTGTCCCACAGTCCCTAGCCACCTGAACGCAGGCCTGGGCGTATTCCCCAGTGGTGGCATTGCGGCGATTTAATTTGTCACCTATCAATCATCGGAAACAAAGAAAACATTTAGCAATCCCGACTGACACAGCTTGATTTCAGTCTTCTGTGGCACACACGATGCGTGTCAGTTTGATAAACCAGCAGACATAACCAATCACAAACTGAATCCAAAGGACTCAATTTACCTGGCTGGAAGCTATGGCTCGTTTAGTCTCTTTCAGGGCACCTTTTGTTTCAGAGGCATTTGAAAATATGTTTCTCCTTAACAGATGTGTAACAGGTGAGAGAGAGGCAACAGCAACACGCACACAGCGTAAGGCTCATTTCTGTGCTGCTCACAGCCTTCGCTTTCTGGCAAGCTTCAGGTGAAATCAGTGCATAGATTTAAAACTCTTCATGCACCTGCTGCTGGCACGTAGAAGAGAGTTAAGGAGATGTAAATCCATTTACAGGCTTGCCTGCCACTTCCTGGGTGACATCCGACATTTAACATCTCCTCGTGGTAGTCTCATTGTAATAAGCTGGTGAAACCGAGCTACACTGAGGTGCAAAGCTTTATTAGTGCTCACAACTGCTACATTTGTGCACGCAGTTACACTGGGAGCTGGGTGTTCAGTACGTGCTCAGTGCCAGCTGCTGTAAGCCAGCAGTTTTGCACAGACCACAGTGAAACTTTGGGGCAGGATATTATGAAGTTATGTTGTTGTTTGGTTTTTTTTTAATGGGACATATAATGCAATTCATCAACTCCTACTCTACTCCCTCCTTGCATCTGATGATTCCCGCTTCCTCACACTGCCACCTCTTTCCTCCCATCATTTCTTTTCATCATAAAAATATCCTCTGCAGCCTCACCAGTCCTTCCCCACCATGGTACGTTTCCTAACTCTTGCTTTCTTCCTGGTTCAACTCTCCCACAGACTGAGTGGCCCTTCGGCTCATTCAGCCTCCACCACACAGAGCTCCCTTTGTTGCCAAGTTCCCTGTACTGATCACAACCTCACCTCCCCAGGCAAGGTCCTGCAGTCCTGTCCCTTTCCCCTTCTATGACTTCTAATCTAGCAGAGTTCATAATTTCTTTTTCTCCCTTTGCCTTTTCTTTCATCGTTAGGATTCCTTCTCGACTCTTTCATCTCCTCTTCCATTCTGGAAGCACACAAACACATGCCTGCTCTCAATGTGCAGCTCTGCAGGAGCATGTGCTGGGTCTACAAGCTAAGAGCAGCAGCCAAAGGAAGCTCAGGGAATATGGGGGTCTCCTGAGGGACCTAGTGATTTACCCCGACCTCTGCACATACCCACCCAGCTTGGGAAGGAGGACAACCAACAGTGGGGAGCAATGGGTTAGAGAGAGAGCAACTCGGAGACGCCAGATGCATCTGGGTGTGTGGGACTGACCTGAAGGAGCTGCCTGATGCATTGGTGAGGACTACAACCTACAAAAATTCATGGCTAACAGGAGACCCGTGGCGACTGGAAGATTAACATTTACACCCGTTTTTAAGAAAGGCAAGAAAAAGGACCTGGGGAACTGTCAATCACTCAGCCTCACCTCAGTGCTGGGAAAGACGGTGGGGTTACCCCCTCTTGGAAGGACAAAAAGGAACTATCATCAGCACAAATTTAGCAAAGCCAGATAGTGCTTGACCAACTCAACTGCCTTCTGCGATGAAATGATGGCTACGCAAATGACGAAGAGCAGCTCTGACTTTAGTAAGGAGTTTGACTGTCTCCCACAGCACTCTCATTTGGAAGCTGAGTTTCTTTTCGTGCCTCTTTTCACACCTGGATGAATGTTCCTGTGAACATCATCCTCCTCATGTTTCACATCTCTCCTTTGCTCTGATACCTACCTGACAACACTAGAAATAAGCAGAACATTTTCCCTGGTTACTCGTTGAGGGCAGATGATCCGATATTGCTGCTTACTGTGCCCACAATACTTTATTTGTAGTCCATGGTCTGAGATCACCCTGTCTTTTGTTCCATCCCTAGACAGCAATCTCTTTTAGACAGATGCTGGCAGATTCAACACTCTAAAGGCAAGTTTCTTCCCTCCCTACTCTATAAAAAGGTTAGCTTTAAGACGAAAATGAATCACCAACATTTTAAAAGTGTTACTTGATAGCTAGGAGCCAGCCAAGCAGCATTCATGGCGTGCTCACCTCGCAGATCTTCAAAAGGACAATACAGGTGCACGTTTTGCAAACTACAGCTGTAGCAGCTTTAGTGGGAGCTGGACAGACAGGCCAGGAAAGGCTGCTCTGTGCCTGACCTATCCCTTACGCCCTGTCCAAGGATCTACTACTGTCATGTACGTAGTACTGGCCCTGTCTGATGTTTCATCTGACCTGCTACAGCTGCTACTGTCTTACACATAGGACTTTCTCTCCTTTTCCAAATTAAATATAAAAACTACCCTGCTGTATGAGACTGAAAGCCCATATAGTCCAAAATCTGTTTGGCACAGTGATCACTGCCTGTCCTGGTTTGGCCCAAACCAGGCCAATTAGTCTTGGAGAAACCAAGGTCACTGCTAAATTCCTCACTGCTTATGAGTGAAGAGCCGAAGGAGGGTCGCACCTGCAGGGAGGAGCAGACAGGGCAGGTGACCCAAGATTGACCAACGAGGTATTCCATCCCATACACGTCATTCTCACTTTCCTATTTATCACTAACCCACTGCCTCCTGGAGGTGGGGCCCAGGAGGGAGGGGCCCTCCTGTCTCCCACTGATTGGTACCAGCTTTGCCAAATCTCCAGTTAAAAGCCTGCAGGTGTGATGGCAGGGGGAGCTACTGCATTTTCCCCTCTGCCCGTGCTGGAGGGAGCTACTGCATTTTCCCCTCTGCTTGTGCTGGGGGGAGCAACTCTGCCTGAGGAGGATTTCCAAGCTCTCAGTCTTGGTTTTGTATATATTTGTATATATTTGATTATTTCTATTATTATTGTTATTATACTCTTTTTCATTATTATAGTTTATTAAAACTGTTTTAACTTTCCAACCCATAGGTCTCTCTCCCTTTTCCCTTTCCCTTTCCCTTAGGGCGGGGGAGAGGGTTAACAGAGAGCATCTGCCACCTGGTTAATAGCCAGCCCAGCTTTAAACCCTGACACTGCCACACACCAAAGTCCCCTCATGGAAAGTCATGCAATAACATAGTCTAATTTAAGGCAGTTCAAACATGAGGTCATCTTCAAAATGTTCCCGCTTCGACTGACTACACAGCTCAGGATACGCAATACCACCTAAATCAGAGAAAACCTATTAAGGTGACAGCTCTGTATTTACCTGAATCTAACTCAAAAGTCTTTTATAAACGTGCAAGAACTGGACAAGCTGTCCCAATGGAGAAGAGGGCACGCTCTTGGGAGGTACAAACTGTTGCTGCTGGAGTCAGCGGGATTATGGCAATTTCCACCCGCTGAGTAACACAAAGTAAGCAGTGCTGTTACGTCACTGTTTTTAGAGTGAGCTTCAACAACATAATGAGAAATTATTTAATCACCTTTTGCTCTTTTTCAGGTACTTTTATTAGCATCCTTAGAATATGATATTCTTTGGGAGTTTTTAAAATTTAAAATATACCTGTCTAGGATATTACTGCTTATCCAAATAGATGTGAAACATGCTGTGACTATTATAAAATTTTCTAAGGCACACGATACCAAAATTTCTTCCATTATTCATGTTATTTTTGAAGCTGCCAGGACGTGATGTAGTCTGCCCAGGACATCTCGGCAAAATCTGTGTTCTCAAAGGGCAGCCACTTCTGTCAGTTCTGTGCACGAACAGATCAATCAACACTTTCGAATGGATGTTACTGATTAGTGTAGTTACTCCACAAGCTAATCCACAAGCTGTTTAGCAAAACAGCTAGCAGTCCTTTTCCATCAACTCAAAGAACACGACTGCAATCCAGCACAAGCACGAAGCTAATCGTCTTGTCAGCCTGGGATCAGCAACTTACGCTGCCAGTAAAATGCAGAAATTCTGCCCATCTGCACCATTCTTTTACCTTTGGCAAGACACTCCTTTTCCCAAGCTGATTCCTGAAGAGGTGGTGGCGTTATCAAAATAATCCTGTCTCCAGTAATGTCTACTGACTTCAGATACTGTATCATGCTCTTTAAGTTTGCAGCATATTCCTCCAAAGGAACGTGTTGCTTAGGGTTCAGATCTGTTCGGGGATGGACCACATGCATTAGCAATGTTAAACTGCTTACAGATTTATTACACAACAAAACGTGCTTTTTACACAGCGTACGAATGCGGGCACTCATTTTCAGTATGCACCTCAGCATGCACCTTCAGTTCACCTCAACCATTGATTCAGGAGGTGTGGCAGGAAAATGCCATTCCTCAATATCCAAAGCAGACAAATCCAGAATTTAAACACAGCACTTCCAACTAACACAAACAAGGCAGAGGGGAAAAAAAAAATCACCTTTTTTAAGATGCTTTTTCTTACAACTCCATATCTTAGTATTAAATCACATAATCACCTCAAACCTTATCTGAAATAAAAACTAAGATTTTTAACTCTCTTGGATGCAGAGAAAATTTTGGAAATTCCTATTGACGTACAGTCAGTCCTTCATACACTGATGTTATCATTTTGATTAGACTAGCTCTGCGCACTGCTATGCTTATCTTAAAGAGAATCCAAATGCTACCTTCCCTCATTTCCTCAACCCATCTGCCAAGAACCAATCCGGCTGCTTTAAAGGCAGAAAAATCAGCTAGATGCCCAGCTCCAATTTTAGGTGATGGATATACGACTAATTCTTGAGCACCCCGAAATTTACTTTTAATATTAAAACCTTGTGAGAGGGAGAGAAATAAAAGGCACTGCATGGTTTAAATACAAATAAAATGATTGAAAACAATCAACTGTAAAAATGAAAAGAGGGTAACAAGTTCATAAAGAAGCAGCAGGAAAAGTCTGTGTAATGTTCTGCCTTTTCTGCTAAACTGTAAAACTGTCTTAAGGTCACAGAAAAAAAAAAAGCTACAGTACCTTTCAAAGCACTGTCATTAGCTCCGAAGAAAATAGTAACTGCAAGAGTACTCTCAGCACCAGTACTTTTAGTGATCAGTCTTGGAAGGATCAGTTTAGCCCATCTGGTGTTGTACCCCGAGAGCCCACGGTTCACAACATCACATTTTCTGAAACAGAGACACATATCAAAAAGAACATCTCTCCTCTGGCCACCAGAACAAAACTTGCTAAGTTTTGAACCATCCTGTCAGGATGCCTGCCTCTGTCCTTCTCAGAAACAATGAGATGTCACAGGCGTTTTCAGTGGGATTATAACTTCATGTTTTGAAAGTGCACACACAGATTGCATGTACAGCATTTACGTGTCACTTTTAGACTATGAAACCAGAACAACAATCTTGACAATCACTAAGGATTTTTTTCTTTCCACTCAAGCTTTGAGTGGAAAGAAACACCCAATGAGTATTTCTACCAGTACCACGCACGTTACCACTAAGGCAGTTCCACTTCAACAAGTAATGTTAATAAATACACATTAAATATTAACTTGTGTTGGTTTTCTTTTAGAAAAGCTGCACAGCTTCTTGCATGCTAGAAACTACTTTTGAAATGTAAGCTCTTACCTGACCAGTCTCTCAGCAAGGGATGCCCCCCAGCCATTTTCCTGGAAGGAGAACTGAAAGCAAGGAACAGGGTTAGACCCCCACTGGAAGCACTCACCAGTCCCACCACTGGCACCTTCCCTCCCCAAAAGCTTTTGGTGCATGGCCTCTGGCACTCTTGCAGCAGCGCTTCCTCCCTCCCCGCCTGCCCTGCCCCTGCAGAGGTCAAAGAGCCCTGGTCTCACCTAGACACACCACTGGCATCAGAGGCAACATGGGGTCATACCTACAGAGGGACAGACCCTGTGGTCCCTTGGCAACCAAAACTGACTGCTGTCAGGCTGTAGTTTCATTTTGGCTGGTAAGGTTTGGTTTTTTTTTAATCTTTTTCTACTTTATTTCTAAGATCCTTTCACTCTGCCTTCATTCTGGAGAGCACCTCTCAAAAATCCTCTCTCCGCATGCTGCTTCGGAGTGCAGTCTGATACCTACCTCTTCTAGTAGTGGAAAAATGAATCCCCTCTCCTTATTCCCACTGCTGCACCAGCCTCCCTGTTACAATGCTGCACAGTGAGTCGGTTTAGACAACCTATCTCCCATTAAAGATAACCTTTGTCTTCAGCCAAATCTTTTTTCATCAGAGCAGCTCTGTGACCTACTCCACCATGCAACCCATGCAACAGAAGACAGGGACACAAAATCACAGAATCATAGAATGGCTGGGGTTGGGAGAGACCTCTGGAGACCATCTAGTGCATGTGGCACAGGGTCGTGTCCAGGAGGGTTTTGAGTATCTCCAGAGAAAGAGACTCCACAACCTCCCTGGGCAGCCTGTTCCAGTGCTCTGTCACCCTCAAAGTAAGTAAGTTTTTCCTCATATTCAGATGGAACTGCCCGTGTTTCTGTTTGTGTCCGTTGCCCCTTGTCCCGTCACTGGGCACCACTGAGAAGAGTTTGGCCCCATCCCCTTGACACCCACCCACTAAGGTATCTGTAAGTGTTGGTAAGATCCCCCCTCAGTCTTCTCTTCTCCAGGCTAAACAGACCCAGCTCTCTCAGCCTTTCCTCATTAAGAGACACACTCCACTCCTCTGATCTAAAATGAACACTAAAAAGCTGGTACTGCTTTGAAGGAGATGTTCACCAAGCCGTGGTTTGCTCACGTCCACGCAGACTGTGTCTCTGGGGTGGGCGAGCTGTCCTGTCTGGAAAATGCCACTGCCACCGAAACACCAGAACCTACGCTTTTACCAGGTCACACTTCTAACATAGGAACTTTATGAATTTCTGCAAATGGCTCTAAATCTCATAAAAGACCAACAGGCATGAAAACTCCTGGAACACTCTCGTGGGAGATCCAACAGGGACATCACTATGGTTGGGCCGCACTCCCGTTTCACTGGTCTCCTCCTCGTGGTGCCAGGCTGATCCCCGCCACGCCGGCCGGCCTGTCAGAGCGGGTTTTACCGCAGTGCCAAGGGGGCGGCTTCTCCCGGCTGCCTGACCCGGGGCGGCTTCCCCCGGCTGCCGCGGCGGCCGGCCCGGCCGAGCGGGCGGCAGCAGCCCGAGGAGAGCGGCTCACGGCGGGCACCGCCACCGCTCCTGACACGCTTCTCCTGCGCCACACGAGGCGGGAACCGGCCGGCGAGGCGAAGCGGGCGGCCGCGCGGCCCCACACCGCTGGGCCATGCACATCCCCTCCCGCTGCAGCCGCCGGCTGCTTGTTTTTCCTTGGAAATTAACATTAAATAAAGCCCCGTGCTTGGCACAGGCGCTCAGTGTAACGCCGGGCTACTGCTGGCGCGGCGCCCGCGGAAAACCGGAGCTCCCAGTACACGGAATGGGATGTTTATGGTGCTCCGCAGCTCCAGGCGGGAATTGCGGGTCCCGCCGGTCCCACGGCGGCCGGCCGGGAGGGGGCTGCCGCAGGGCCGCTACCTCAGTGATGGAGTCTCCGAAGAGGACGACGCGGGGCCAGACCAGGAGCCGCCCGCGGGCGCCCACCTCCGCCAGCGCCATGGCCGCCGCCGGACGTCCGCCGGGAGCGGCGGGAGGCGGCCGCGCCGCTTCCTCTGCGGCGGGTAGCGGGGCGGCGACGTGGGGCAGGGCCCCGCGTTAGGTCCGCGTTAAAAACCGGCTGCAAGTTCCAGCGCCGTCCATGTTTTATTGCTTTCCCCCCTCTCTAAAACGCTTGTTACTGGAAGTGAAGTACGTCCTGCTGCGGAGCCGGGGCCTGGAGAGGAGGGCGCTCCCCGCAGCGCAGCATCCCCCTGCCCGCGGCGCAGCCCGGCGGGAGAGAGCGGGCGGGAGAGAGCGGGCAGGCGGGCGGCTGGGCGAGCCGGCGCCGGGAGAGGGAAGGGCAGTGTCGGGGGCCTGACCCACTGCCACACGTACCAACCCCCGTAGGGGCTGAAAGCACGTTTAAAAAAACATGCATCATCGTAAGAATAGGTTTACCATCTGTTCCAAAGAGAGACTTCCTTTTTAATAAAAGGCCATTACCTCCTTTCAAAGACTTCATACTCTTAGTTAGCTAACGACATACAATTTGGGGGGGAAAGCCATCACTAATTCTGCTAATTAATTTAATACACAATTCTGCTAATACTAATAATACACTAATACTGCTATGAAGATTATCAGGTGTCAATTTAATCAGCTGAGAAAGAGGGAAAAAAGTGTATGTACGAGAGAGAAAGTTCTTTTGTAGAAAACTCACTGAGACATTTTTCAGCATGATTTACTGTTTGGCAACAACCCCAGCTAACTTGGCCTCATCACATTTATATTTGAAATTCTTCTCTACATTCTGCAGTTTCTAATATCCCATTTCAGCAGCACGGAGTGACAGGGCCGTCGGCGGGAGCAGATGGGTGCTGCCTGCCACAGGAACAGGGACAGCAGCCATTTGCACTGTTACAGGTCATGAGCATTGACTTCGCTTGAAGCTGATTCTGTCCATCTAGTCCAGTTAACAGCAATGCCTGCACACATAGTTTTAAGCTCTGGTTAACTCCAGTATGCAAAAATGGATTCCATTTTAAATGTGTTCAAGCCCCCCTGTGACTTCACAAGCATGCAGGTGATTGCTTCCCTGATAGGAACAACACTATATACAAGCTTGATTCTGAGCATACGCAACCCCAAAACATACAATTTATCCTCCAACTGGTCATTAATCTTCAAAAATATAAAACTCTATCACTTTCATTTTTGTAATTCTACATTTAGGTTAAGAATCATTTCTTGTATGTACACGTAAGAAAAAAGAATATATGCATACTTTGCCTGATTTTATTATGATCTATATGCACAAATATAGTTGCTATAAGGTTGCTCATCCATTATTTGAAATAACTCAGCAGTTTCACAGTCACAGAATTGATACATTTGACTTACTGAAGAAAAAAATTTTATTTACTCTTAAAAAATAGTCCAAGTAAATTGAACATTTAAAAGATTTTCTGATGTGTCTGAGGTATCTACAAGAGGTCAGCATACTGGGCTGTGGGTATCATAAAGCCTCTGTGCAGCCAGTTCCACCATTTCACGAAGGGATTCGTCATCTTCGCTTCCTGGCTCACCGTCAACTGTCTGGGAACAAAAAAAGAAGTATGTTAGAACAACTAGCACTTCATATTCCTTTTCAGCATGTGAAGAATGCTCATAAGGGGAAAGGAAAAAGCAGTCATGAAAATTGAAAAGAAAGTTACCAAGAGCGGCACTGTATGTTTTTAAATGGTCTGCCAACATGTAGAAGAGTTCAGAGAACACTTATGTAAGTCATGCTGAGGAACAACAAGCTTCATCTCGAGTTTTACGTTTGATTAATAACTTGTTTCAAAACTACTGTGAAAAATGCATTAAGTTCTGTAGATTACATTTAATTCGAAATCAAATAAAAACACACAAGGTTCAGTTCTCAGAGATTTCATTTTATCTGTGAATTCACCTGCATTGTGTTAGGTTAATATTGTAAAACACGTGCATTCATCACAGAGGTACACGCACCTCGGAGTCTCCACATAGATGTTCCCACCCCCATAAGGTAACATTTACATCAAAATAAAACCCTGAAGAGATTAATTTATCACTAAAAAAATTTAAAATGTCTTCCTAGAGAAAGATACCCACCCCAAACATGCAAGTTCATCAACATTCAACCCAATACCCTGATTGCTCTAGCTCAAAAACAAAGGGCAGCATTTGCATTGTAGTTCACAATGGCACAAGCTTGCCATTCCCAACACAGTATGTAAGGTATTACAAAGATACACACTGTTGCAGCTGAGTTGCCATTAGGGTTTCTGTCAGTACGCAAGTCTTTTAACAATAATGACATATATAATATTATATGAAAATGAAACCTAACTTCTTGATTAAGCAGTATTCATTTTTTCCAGTCTTGCTACTTTTTTCTGTATTGCAAAAGCTCTCTTCATCAGTCCTGTATTTTTCTGTACTATGTATACATTGAAATGTAGCAGATGTTTAGTAAAAAGCTGCAAAAAGATGACACAGCAAGCATTGTCTGTTAACCACAAGACTGTAACTCACTGTCCTCTTAAGATAATTAACATTCACTTGTTTTGTTTCAATAGGTAACAAATTTTTGTCAGGGACCAGCCTTTTCTTCTGGGTTTGTAGAACACTTAAAACATCTGTTGTGGTCCCTGAGAACAGCATCTGAGAGCTGCTTCAGTGGAATATATTACTGCTGTGGATAGTGGTAATACATTATATAGTTTTAATACATTATTAATAATGACAGAAAAGCACCACATTAAAATTCTTAAGGACACGAAGGACATGATTTTAACCATTCTTTACAGTTCCACATTGTTCGAATAACTAGGTGTGACAGCTTCTTAAAGCAGCCTTCTGACATGCACGACATCCAATTCTGAACCTAGCTAGTAAATTAATAAAGTATTTCTTTTTGTATTTCAGGCTTTCAATTTAGCTACAAAAGGATCAAGATGACCAAAAAAATTCATTCCTACCCTGTGATTGCTCAATTATTCAGACCAGAGCCTACGTTTTAAGAGCATAAAAAAAAAACCTGTGGGTTAAATCAGTTTCTCCTCTACATTTCTTCATTCATTTTCATACAAGCAGAGAGCTGCTGAAAAATACTGTGTTTTCTTCCAAATTTACTGTATTTGTTACATAAACATTGCTAGCATTTTTTTAATGGAGAAAAATCTCTAGCAAATGCTTCTGTAACAAACTCAGTAAACTCAGTTTGCAGGCTGGGTCAGTATTTCTCTCTGAAAAGCTGGGTACTGATCAACAGATGAGAATGTCAATGAAATTAATGGAAAGTGAATAGGCTTAAGCTGGTTTGTTACGGAATACAAAAACATTTCCTTAGCAAACGGGTACACGATATGCTAGGCAGCACTGTATACTAGACAGGAGACTCACCTCTGCTAAACACACGGCGCACAAAAGCAAGTGCTTTGCTGTACGTACCCGAGTGTCCAGGGAAATGTTTGCAGTCTTTCCATCAACTGTGGTGCACAGGACAGAGCCATCTTTTGAGCTCACACAGTCTTCTCCAAACATATCCCTAAAACAAAGATCTACGCATGTAAGAGGTGGCCAAACAGCAAATTCACGTTTTTCTTTCTATTAATCTTAGGCTTCCAAAGGCATTTGGTTTGCTGAAAGGAGGTACTCTGCTATCATTATTCAACCCACTCAGATATAATTAATAAATACCAATCTAAATTATTATGAGAGTGGGTATCACATAATAGTAAGTATTTTGCCAAAAAAAAAAATCTCATCATAAGTGAAGGGAAGGATTCCTTTGATTTCAAACAGGTAAGAGTTCTATCTAAATAACAGAACATACAACAGAGTAAGTTTTAAAAGAGAAGTGATCTGAAACTGTATTTTCATAAGCATTCATAGCATAATTTTGGGAGACAACTTAAAAATTCGCTTCTGGAAGAAATAACTGGGACCTGTAATCAAAATTTTAATGATGCTGAGAACTTCTTACTGTACCTCTTCCTTTATGTAATTCCTGGCCTTCATATAGATTGAATTAAATTTACACAAAGTATTTTTAAGTAACTGTATCTTTAAACTGTATTATACTAAAATTATTGTATTTATATAATTAACAGCAATCATTTTCCTTTAGAAAAATATATGCCAACTTACTGAAGCATGATCTCCATTCTTTTCCTATACACATCCATATCTACTTTTTTTGAAATTTTATGTCCTGCAGCTGAAAAGAAAAAGTCATTTTACTTTTACAGACATTTGCTAGGAGGGAAAATTGGCTAATTGATACAATCTGGTTCCTAATTAACTTTCATGATAAACAATCTAAAAGCTATAGAAGATATATATGTTTAAACATATTATAAAGAAAATTATTAAAAAAAGATGGAAGAGACAAGGAAGTACATACATTTAAAATTTGTATTCCCTGTACTTATCACATTTTAAAATAGACAACTTTGCAAGTCTAATTCTCACTTCTCAATTCTCCTTTTCATTTAACACTCATCACTTCCTACATTTCCTTTACTTAAAAGTGAAGATAATCCACCTTCATAAATTTTTTATAATCCCTCAATTTTCTATTGTTATAGGAAAATACTGCATCATGGAGGCTAGGAGCATGCAGAGCATATGTAAAGTAAAACTGGACAAGTGTGAGTTGCAGTAACAGGCACAGACATTCCTGGAATGTGTTTCAGGATACAGTTTGAAATAAAAAAAATGATATTGGTTTTATACTTGGTTTCAAAATCAAGAGATAATTTAAAACAAGTACTTTTCTTTTGAAAATTTAAGTATTTGATCATTAAAGGAGTCAGAAGTCTATAGGAAGAGCTAGTTGTGAAAAATCACTACCTGTTCCACTGATGAATAAACAAAACAGATCTACAACTAGAGTTTATTTAAAAGAAAGCTTTTTAAAAACTAGTTTTCAAGATTTCTAAATCATCTGAAGAGTTCAGAGAACCAAACACAATGGTGGTTAGAATAACTCAGAAATTCTTTGAAGAACTTCATAATTGCAAGAGACCAAGCAAGCACGTCTTAAAAATTTACCACCCCTTAGGTAAGATGCAGTCACTGAATGTACTAAGCAAAACAACTTTATATGGGAAATGAGGTAATGGTGGGCACATGCTCAACTGAGCAACAATAACTTAAGATATTTAAATTCAAACACTTGTGATCCTGTGAACATACAAGTGCAAGAACTATTTGGAATGTGTTTTTACCCCAAATAAGTGAAAAAATCCCGCAAGAATCCACACCTGACATTAGCTGATAGAATCACCACCATGAAACAACATGAGAAATCATGCAAAAAGGCATATAAAAATAGAAAGAGGAATTAATTATGGGGGCAAAAAGCTAGATATTGTCACTAGCAGATTGTACAGATAAAGTGAGACTACCAAAAGTTAGGCCAAGTCAGCTATTACAATAAGAATTACAAAAATAAGTGAAACAGTGTAAGATTTTTTTCCAGCCATATAAAGAAACATGGTGGGGCAGGGAAGAAGGTCAAAGTACCATCAAAAAAAAAAATTTCTATTTTTGGTTAGTTTCAGTAGAACAGAACATGAGGGTGTGGCTCAAAGGGCTGATATATACTGAAAACGATGACAACCAAGGTAAGAAAATTACACTCTGAACTTGCTTAGATCAGGGGGACTGGAGAAGCTTTATCCCAAAACAAAGGAAGAACTGCTGTGTAAATTCATAAACTCAGGACAAAGAATTTTTAACAGATTTTTTGACTCAGGTGTGGGACTAAGCACCTAAGGAACAGTGATTGCTATTTTATATATAATTACAAAATAAATAATAAAAATACAAGAGGAGTAACCCAGGGAAAATAAACACCTATTTGTCCATAGCTCTAGTGCTTCCATGCTGGTTTGGAAAGAAAAATCTACTAGAAGTGTTACGAATAAAACCTCACGTGGGATTCACAACACAGATCAAGCCAGACTCCTCACTATCAGTCTCTGATAATTTAAAAACATCAGTTATTTTAAGGATAGACCTAGACCATCAGACTTCAGTAGAGGATCTGATACAGAATGACATGCAAAACCCTTAGGTAAGATTAGAAGATGTGGAACAGTACAGAATTCTTAACATTGGAACTGGCTAAAGGGAAGAAGATCACAGAATGTGTTAACAGAGGTCGAAGGGATGGTATGTGTAGCACAGGATCTCAGGCTGCTTTGAAGGCTTCTGGGTTCAAGTGCACACTTCAGATGTGTCTTGGGTTCATGTCAGAAAGATCTCCTCACCTCCTCCCCAGTACTCTATTTTCTACACAAAGAAAAAACAGGCACTAAGGTCACGTGTGCCACTGGTCCTGTATTTAAGGGCAGAGAACTTACTGGGCATTACAGACACAGATTAGGAGTTTTTAAGGTGTGACCTTGGGGATTCATTTAATATGATCACTACTCTCATTGCCCTTTTGCTGGAAACAAACACAACCAAATGGTATTACTTTTATATAACACTCAGGGAATAGAATTTGGGGTTCTGCTTTCCTGACCACATCCAAACTGGAGATGAATAATGCTCTAAGATGGATACACAACTGTCACTTATGTCACTAGGTGACCAAGGGTACACAAAGGCAGAATTTAGTAAGATCTTTGTAAGCAGAATAACATCTATTCCAAATAATGATGCAGGTAGTGGCAAAAACAGTGATTTAAAACCCTAGAAAAGAGAAAAAAAAATTTATTTTATTTTGATAAATGGATTATCATCAAATTATCTGTGCTACTGTGTTGCCAAGCTACAAACATTTATCCTCAGTGGCTAACTCAATATTCAATACTTGCTCCAGATTCTTAGCACAGTGACGTACATGTTCAAAAGCAAAACAGTAGAATGAAAAATAAACTATCATCACTAGTAATCCCAACAAAAAATTGCTGTGATTATTGAACAGCAATGTCAAACCCAGTATCTGATGATGCTATCACTACCCAATAATATTACTGGGTTACACGGTCTGCAGAAGTTTAATTGTGAAATTAGTCTGACTTTTTTTCAGCATTGTCTACCTGACTCATTCTGATGTACAGTCATAGGAATACCACTCATGAATGGTAACCATAACTTTCAAATCAGAAATGGAAATATTTAAATGAGATATAAGTTGTTTATATACAAAAATCTAAAGTGAGTAATATTTAACTTATTTTAACTAAGGTCACATTTTCCACAGTCAGCTACCAGTTGCCACATAAGAGAAAGTTTCAACAAATGAACATGTTACAACTAAGAAAGACCAAGTTGTAATTATGTTTTTAAGTAGCAAATCTTACTCCCTAAAAAGTTTCATAAGGAGAGGAAGTACAATAATGGGACTGCAATCTATTGCAAGGCATTATATCCCTCTAAGCTTGATATAAAAAAATTAAGAAGAAATGCCTCAGTTAAATAAGTGTACACTAAACTTACTACCTTTCTGTATTTTGGGATTTGACTGAACTTCCAGTATCACTGTTGTTACGGTGTCTGCATACGTATCATTAGCAGGATTTGCCACCCACTGGAAGATAAAAAAAAAAATCATAATTTCAGCCCATTAGTTGGACTAAGTGAACAATGCAACATAAACACAAGGTAACATTCATTGCATTCTCCTATTTGCTTTTCTCTGAATTCTAGCTTCAAATGATTGTCATACATTTTATACCAAATTATTAACTACTTTTAACTTGGTATATTCCAGTAACTTTCCATGAAAAATTCAAGCTATTGAATTTTTCTGAACACATTTATTAAATAGTTATTAACTACCACAACTATTTGGGGGAGGGGGGAACACTATTTGACATTATTTCCAATTACTATTTGCCAAACAAAAAAAGGGCACCGAATCTGCCATTATACTTTTGAGTGAATGCAAAAAAAGAAACCTGCAGGGGCTAAATGAAACAACTTGCATCAACACAGGACCATAGCTCCAGGGCAACTTTGTTCTAGCTATCACGCTACTTGTCATCCAACAGAAAACTACTTAAACCATTAATTCTGCATGGCATCTATATGATACTATTTTGCAGAAACTGGAGAACAAAATACTTCTTTCTCCCTCACCAATGCCCACCTCAAGGACTACCATGCCTGGTTCCTGGATCACAGTAATATTTTTGAAAACCTTCAGGGCCGGTTTTTGTTGGATTTCTATTTCTTCTACATCACCTAAGAAGTGACAACAAATTGTTAGCAAGAAGAAAATTATACTGTAAGCAAGACTAACTTTATCTGCATCAGAAAACAGGCCATTTTAAGAATAAGAGGGGTTGTCTGTTATTATCACAACTGCTCAGAGCAGCTCACAAAATGGAAGCGCGTACTCTCTTCCCTACCTGACAATATTATTCTCTTTGTTCTGGATTGTTTGGTTTTTTTCAGTACCTAATATTGGCCATTTTACTTGTTTTGAATTCTCATACTTGACTGGCTTAATACACTGATGTGACTACAAAAATGAAAAAGAAAAAAGCAAGAAATTTAGTTTCTCCATTTACAGAATTAGCCAGCTCCTCTTATACCCTTCAAGGATAACCCATTGCTTACATAAGCACAGAGCTTAAAACAAAAGCATCTGTGTGCCAGGTAGCACTCAGGTTATGAGACCTGAACATCAACTGAATATAGGTTTTCTCTTCACTAGTAATATGAATTAGATTCTGGCACTGGAGAAGAAAAAAAAATTCCTCAGCTTTAAATCTGGGAAGGGATCCTGCAGTGTGTGTGTACCTTTAAGGAACTAGGACAGGAGTTGGCCCTAACCTTTAAGAGAGCTAGACAGAGGCACTAGGGATCGAACTAGTGGTGATTTAAATGGCTTCTGACTCAGAAAAACGTTAGATTTTTGCCTCTTGGGGAGCGACAGAAGAGGCTGTCTGTCACACAGGAGGACAGAGCTTTTGCTCTTATTAAACTGGATGGGATTACCCATTCTATTTTGGGGCTGGAGAGAAAAGATCTATTAATAAATTTTGCATCAGAGTGCTTATGGCACGCACTTTGGGGGCTGACAGGAAATAAAAATCAGCCTAGGCTCTACATTGCTATATGCTCATGATTTTGTAGTAGAACTACAGCAGAATCCCCCGGAAAGGATGTGCCATACTCATGAACTAGATCTGGCAGATGCTGCATAATCCAATGGAAGTTGTAAAATATGAAAGAAACTGTGGCACTTCAGTTACTGGCAAAGAAGTTTCCACTCAGAAGACCTCTGAAGACTGCAAGTTGTTTTAAAAGTTGACAACTATAAATCATGAACATGTCTTTCCAAATACGTACCGGTAAGTTTTTGTAGCTGATAATAAAGCAGATTAAAAGGGCCAGTATATGGAATGGCTTGTGTCTGTGTTACAGTGCTCATCGCCAAGTCTGTATAATCTGAAAGAATTTTAAGAAGTATGTATTAAAAATTATGCATTTGAATTTACATCCTAAAATCATCACTATAGATAAATAATGGCATCGATACATTTAAAACAGAGGGTTGAAAAGGACAATTTGTGAAGAGGAGGGTGGAGGGTCTATTCTAAGATAAATAAGATATTTGTGGTTAAGAAAACAGCAAGAGCTTGTTGCTTTATCATACCCATTAAAGGCAAACAATGAACTAGGACAGTAGAATTGCTTTCCCCCAAGCTCTTCTGACATTACTACTCCATTTAATTTTTCTTCTATTTTGAGAATAGATCAATTTCTTTAGTAATAGTATAGGAGCAATACACAATATTTTCACTGTACTGTAGCTCTTTACACTAAAAACTAATGACATTTTAGAAACTGGCAGGAGGATTGATTAAGGTGCTCTTCCGTTCTCACTGGCATGTTTTATGCATATTCATGCAGAGGAAGAAGTTTTAAGTAAACAGAAGGGTAATGGAATTTTGCTTCTTTTCTTTTACAGAAAGAATAGAAATTATTTTACACTTCAGTGAACAATGAATCTGAATGTCTTTCTTCTCACTCCAACAGCTCAGAACTTTAGGCAAAACTAAGCCAAAATAAAACCAAGATGTTCACTAACTGCTTATCAAACACAAAATTACAGGAAATAAAAGTATTGCATGTGTTTTAATGACAGAAGGATGTAGTAAGTTTCAGTTACCTACTGAGCACATTTTTACTTACTGGAGAGGTCACATGGAGAAAGGATGTGATAGTTAAAATTTCTTTTAACCAGGATTCCAGAAATTCTCTGTCCTTGCTCTGGCTTCTTATCTGCTAAAGATCCCATCACCTGGAAAGAAAAAACACACATAGTGCAACAAGGCAATATGAAGTATTCATAGCTTAAAGTTAACTATGGAGATGAAATATAGTTTCCGCAGAAAAATCAAACATTGTATCAAAATAACTCTTAAAATACAGGAAAGTCAAGAGTAACGAACAAAGATTCTGAGTTGTAACACAAGAAAAAGTTGGAAGAGTGAAGAGCCAAAAAAAAAAAATCCACCGCCAAAAACCCCCCCAAAACCAAACCCCAAATAAAACACTAAACCCAAACCATTCATGTACTTTGACTGCCTGGAAAACATACACAATCCAAACCCAATTAAAAATACAGGCTTAGAAGAAAATGTATAGTTTTTATCCCAGAGGAAAATACTGTTGTACAGATAAGAAAATATCAATTTTATACCTTGGCAAGTTTTTCTCCTCTGAAGTTTAATGTCACAGCTTCAGTATTCCTAGGATTATGAACTTCTATATGAACTTCATCATTATCCTCGTATTCCCGTATTAACGCTGCTTTCAATCTGGCCATTTCATTCTGCTCACCGTGAACTAAAATCTATAGGAAAGACAGTTTTCATTTTATCAAGAGTTATTTGTCCAACCAGACATGTTTAGTAAACAAGTTATCGGAGAAAACTGCCATCTTTAACCTCATCTTTATAAAAATGTAATTTCATGAGGTCACAATATATGAAACATTAGCTCAATTACATTGCATACAGGTCTATGTGTGTCTTTGAATTCTACGCGTTATTCAAAGGCCTGGATTTCACGACTGAATATTAGTAGAAAAATACATGCAAATAAGCAGAATGCATTACAGAGATTCCATTTAACTTTTCATACATGAACACATTGTTACATTATGAAAGGGAAGTATGAAATTCAATGATAAAAGTTACAGTTAGCTTTACATTTTTGTGTCTGCATGTAGACAAACATATACATAATAAAACATGCAATTCAGAGAAGATGCTTATAAAGTTCACAATTTTCTTTGCCAAGTTAAATCCTCTTTTCTTTTGCTATGATTTTTTTTATTTCTTATCTGTGCTCGCACACTGATTCTCCCCCAGTCTCAGCAAGTTTCAGATCCTAGTCCCCATTTTCATATTCTGGTCCTTCACACTGTTGCCTACTACATACCTTCTTTCAGACTGGCCTGCTCTTTTTCAGTCAATGTCTTCTTGTTTATTCTGGGGCAAATTTCAGTGAACTATTCCAACACCAGTGTCCCCAACTTAATGTTGTCCTATACTGTATCTTACTTGTGCAAAACACTGCTGAAACAGGTTATGGACCATACCACTTTCTTGAAAGTCATTCCCAGATATTCCCCATGCAGACAGTCAAGAGCAAGTTCATATTTACTTTGCTAAGGTAACATGACAAAAAATGGTTAAAATCTCCACCTTTTATTATTCAAAGCCTAGGGATGCTGGCTACTGCTAGACACCAGTACCTCCCTTGATGACTCAAGGCTGTGAACTGGTTTGATGAATGGGCAGCATGTATACTAACCACATGTGGAGGTTTCAGGGCCCGGATAAATTCACTGGTTTGTTGATAATCTGTGTGAGCAGAGAAAGAAATGTAATCCACAGACATCTTCAGTGGGAGCTTCTGCCCTGACATAGTTGTGATCTCTTCAGGTTCAGACATGATGTGCTAGAAAAAAAGAGCACTTTAAATAAAAAATTGAAAGCCTCCTACAGACACCCTATAACTAATGCTTTACATTTCAAAAATCAATGAAGTAATATTAGCAGCTAGGTTAAATGTGAAGAACTGAAAAAAAATTTCTCAAATTTCACAAAACACACACTCACAAATGAAAAAAGGCATGCACAACACACACCATTTAATCTTTTGCATCTCCAGCAGATCTGGGAGTTCATTCTTCTTCCAGATACATCTCTCTCAAATTTGCATTGAAATTGTAACAAGTGTGTGATTTCCATCTCTAAAGGCAAAACTAGATGCTCTGGTTGCCCTTAGCTGCTGGAATTCGGAAGGAAGGATTTTGTTCTCTACAACTGGACGGTGGCACAACATGCGCAAGGCAGTCTGATCTCTGACACGTAAGTAGTGCTAGATTTAACATCAGCTCCTCTAGAATTAGGGTTAGGGCTCTCCTCTCAAAAATATAAATTGTGGAGGGGTCTAAAGATGAAGAAAAGTATCAATCATTCTTTCTCATGACAAGATAATTGCTCCTAGGAAAGATTATTCTGCATAACATCACTGAAAATGGCCATATGCAAATTTGCTGTACTTTTCATTAGTATTAGCCAAAAGCAATTAGTTTTGACTACGTAATTATGCATACCTGACAATGATCTTCTCAGTAAATCCAAATAAAGGCACTTGCTACTGGCCAATTCTTTTTAAAGAGAACATGAATACTACTTTGTATTAAAAACTTGCGGTGCATTAGCAACTCACCTTAGCAAGCGTTCCTTCAACACAGTACCCTGCTATAATGACTCCATTTCTTTTATCTGTGCACCAGCTCTCAAACAACTCTCTGGACAAGCCACTCTGCATCATACCTGGGGAAGCCATCACAACACTTGGGCCAATATCATCAAAATGATCCATACTCTAAATG
This sequence comes from Nyctibius grandis, assembly GCF_013368605.1. NCBI lineage: Eukaryota > Metazoa > Chordata > Aves > Nyctibiiformes > Nyctibiidae > Nyctibius > Nyctibius grandis. The sequence goes on along the minus strand of NC_090658.1, from coordinate 115,743,599 downwards.
GACAAACATGACGAATATCAGTTACCGTAACTCAAACGAAGGACAGCCTAGCTGCACCCTTGAACAACGTACAAGTAGAGCCCTATGTTCGCAGATTATACCCCATCCTCATAAAAAGTGCCCTTTGCAAGAAGGTTCCTCCTACTGATGCCCATAAGGGGCAAACTATAAGCACAGGGATCTACAGTGGAAGAAAAGCTGGGGCATAAGCTCCCCTCAACCAGCCCTCTAAACACTGGGATAGCAGATAATTCAGATATAAACCTGTACCTAATCAATCTATTAGGACAGTAAACATGCAAACTATTCAGCAAATATGAACTCTCTGTCACCCTTCCTCTTCTGTAAGACAACCTTATCTCAAGCTTACCTTCAGATTACTAATGTGCTTGAAAACAAATGGATTGTTGATGTTAATTTGCTTGCGGATTTTGTCATTCATGGCATTGACATACGTCTGATAAACTGCCATGCATTTCTTTGCCAAAGAGGAGGCATAGTATATAGGAATGTCATGGAGTTCAGGATGATTCTGCCAGTATTCATCTAAAAAACCAAAAACAATAGAAAAGAACAAAAGAAACACCAACCAAAAACCACATAACCCCCCCAGCATTATCTCCAAAACGCATGCTTCTCAGAAATGTTAATACTTCTTGTAAAACAGATTTAGCAGGTTTTTTTTCATTTTTATGACAGAAAATCACAATCACAAACTTTTTTTTTTTTCACCTGCTCTACTAAAGAAGAAAAAGCAATCACCAACTAAAAATGTATACAACTAGTAAAAACAAACATGCAAACAAACAAGAAAAATATGAACTTCAGATATTTTTGGCAGGCCAAATTCCAATCAATCACCAACTTCAGCTACAAGGTATAAAGTATACACAATATTACACAGCAATAAATCTACATTTACAAGAATTCAAGTTTTACCACACCACTGCAATAAAGCTAAAATGTCTCTGTCAAATGTTAATTATACATCTAACAGCTAGGGACATCTGGACATAGATATGTTGGTGAGAATTCACTACATCACAGTTACGTAGAACAAACCCATGGAGTTCAAGACGTGAAGGGATGACCCAGTTATCAACCCTGGCTTCCTGGATATCACCAACTGTTACACTTTACAAGCTTAACTGAAACAAAACCAGGAAAAACGCCTCCAGTAACCACAACTTATTTTATCTCTGATGGCAGTAGCCATGACCTTTACTAAACATAAAGAAGAGATCTGAATGCAGCTATACAAACATAACTTACTTGTTTTCCCACTTGGATACAGTTCTGCTAGTCTCAAACATTTATATTGCATAACTGGGGAATGATTGTCCAAAAAGGGCGGTATGCCCTTCTGGCTGTATTTGTACATTTAAAATGATATAGCTTTAACCTAACAGCTTTGATCTGCAGACAAAGCTTTTCAGAACATGTCAGAGAGGTTCACTGCCATGAATATCTGAAGCTCAAGTGTGAGGCAGAAACAGTCAATAAAAGATAACTAATATCAGGACTTACAGTAACATTAAAGACTGCACCCATCATAATTTTCTATACTATAATGCAGTATTATATTTTTGGTCAGACACTTATGGAAAGAAGAAAAACAAACACAAAAGCCTGTGGGCTCAATTGTGTAGGCATGTGAGATGCAATTGCATTTTCTACCTAGTTAAGCATCCAATTGCATGTCTAGCTTTACTAGATGTATTTGCAAGCTTATCTTTAGAAACTCACTTCAGTATCTACACACAGCGAGGAGAGGCCAACAGAATACAAACTAATGGCTACACAAGATTTAAAATGTTTGGTTTTTACCTTCTCTATAAAATAAAAAAAACCTCAATAAGTAGTAAATAATCCTACAACATCAAATACTACCCTGCGCCTAGATCCAAATTTCTTATTGATATTTTGAATAGACCAGTAAACATTTTGAAAGCAAACTAGTTTTTAATGTTGAGTTAAACTGAAATGGAAAGTGAGAAGAATTTCAAGTATTTTAGGTAACACTTTAGATTCAACACCCCTAAAAATAACTATTTTAATTTTGAGATAGTTGTCTTTTCATCTTGCCAGCATTTGCATGAGCAAGAAGACTAGTGAAAAATCATGTACGTAGTACAAATTAAATGTGCTAAAAGGAAGCAACGAAGCCTGGAAATAATTTATTTAAAAATTGTTTTATCTGAAGTACCTTGTAACAGATACCTATGTATTTTATGTGAAGTGGCTTGTTATGATCATGTATAATTTCTCCCTTCCCCCCCATTTTTGCTCTTCTTAACAAAACCTAATTTGCTTTCCCATTATCATTACGACTTTAGAAATGCTACAAGTGTCTGTTATGGTCTTCTCAGCTTTTCCTATAAAGACTTCTTCATATAGGTTTGCAAATTAAAGGGCAAAGATAGTGAAACTTTGGAACAAAATATAGCTTCTTTTAGCAGTACAGTTTAAATAGAATAGTTGTTGTGACTGCTTACTTTTCAACCTGTAATAATAGTCCCTATTTGCTGAAATCCTGGTTCAACAAGATTCAAAAGTCAAGCACGTATTACCATGCCATTACCCTTTCCTTTCTAGGTCTCTGTCCTACCTCACAAAGCAGAACTGCCTTCGTTGGTTTACTGGATTTTATGCATTTGAACAAACACGCATTATATATTCTGAGGTAATTAACATGTTGGAAAATGGCTGAAGAGATGTTCAAAAAATTATTATATCTGAAAGACTGCACATGAAAACATTCTTATTTAACTTTATATGCCTTTTACTAAGAGGAGCTGGGAAAGTACATACCTAAAATTAAAAGTAGTTCTTGAGCTCGACCCAGGGCGAACACAGGAATAAGGCCTCTACCTCCTCTATTTACAATGTCGTGAACAGTATTACAGAATCTTGCCTCTCGCTCTTCCCTTTTCTCATGAATATGAGTACCATACGTGGATTCCTACGTATAGAGAAACCAAGTGTTAAAAGTACTGACACAGAGACTAATTCTTGATCATCTCCTCTGAATCCAACAAGAAAATGCAGAAAAACATACTGGTGTTAACATGGGGAGGGGAGGGAGAGGGGTGAGGTTAAGGGAAAAATCAAAACCACCCCCAAATTCCCATTACCACCTCCACCAAGATAATAACCAAAATTTCCCCTCTCCCCCCAAAAAAGTCAGAACTATTAATTTTCATGCTTCTTTTAAGAGCTTTCAAATTTAACATACTTATCTTCCTAGTTGGAAATGCTGTCACTGCTTTGATGAAGGGGTTATCACATTAACACGGCCCACTAGTGGTACGTGTGTCACAGTTTAGAAACAACTAGTCTCAAATACAGGAATTACACAAAATACAAGATTTTGATGTGACTTAAAATGAAATTATCAGTTACAGAAAGCAGTTAGAAGGGACAAAATAAATGAAATAATTTTAAGCATTACTCTGAAAGATCCCACTGTTCGTTTCCAGATAAAAGTGTCACTTTTAATGTTTCCCCTGAGCTTCTGATTTTCCAAACATGGAATCAGAATAAAACCATTTCGCTCAGAAAACAAAACACGATAAATTCTCAAACGTAGCTGGAAGCAGGTTAGGATCTACTGAAGAAAGGTATCTGGCTAATTTGGGTTTGTACAATACATCTAGCAAACACAAGTCAAAACATAATAAATCTCCCATCTTGAAAAGGTTTGTCTAGAGGCTTAAGGAACTTCATCAGAAGAATTATAAAATGAAAATTAGACTTTTTAATACAGTGAAAAGAAATGTTGGAGTGTTCTGAACACCCAAGTGTTTGGATATTTAACACAAATCACATACTACCATTAAATCTCCACTGTCTTTCTCATTCCACTTTAGCTATAATTAATACCTCTATACATATTTAATTACTAATATAAAGGAATAATTTTGTAAAACTTACAATTATAAGAATATCCGGTTTAATATTGGGAATCTCAGCTGCCATCAGATGTCTGTCTTCCTGTCTTGAGAAATCACCTGTATATAAAAGCTATTGGAGACAAAGAGAAGTAGTTATTCTGATTACAGGTTCTACCAGGTCAGCAGTCTTTAAAAAGCTGTTGATAGGAATATTTTTTAAGCAAAGATGTTTTTAAGGAATTTACGATAAAAAGGTCACTTGTACTTTAACTAAAGACTCTTATGATGTGGACAGTGCTTGCAATATTAGGTCAATAGTACTACAATACTAATATTTTAACCACAGTAAAGCAAAGGTATTTCAAGCAGTACCATAATTCCAACAGAACTAGGTAAACAATTATTAAGATTTTAATTTTCATTTGGGATATAAAGGTGCCATTTTCAGCCTTTTGCATATGTGCACTGACCATTATGAAGTAAAAACTGACATAACAGAAATACGGCAGGTCCTAAGTGGAAGTAAAAAGTAGATAAATTTGCATTTACATATCAGAATGCAAATATAATTAATAATCCAATAAAATTACTTTTTAAAAATTATTCTAAGATTTTCTGATACTAAAAAAAAGCCTGTAATCTAGCAGATTTTCCAAATGGAATGCTCATATTCCCCATTACATTAAGAAGTGATTTGTAACTGTTAGTAATTTTTAATGGATTCTTAACTGCAATGCAGAATGCAGCTCTGTGTCCAAAATAATGGTTTTAAAACAGAATATTTTTTACTTAACAATCATTTCACTGATGAAAAAGTGAATAATAACAAAATATACAGTCAGCAACAGCAGATAACTGGTCTACAGGTAACCTACTATCACATTCCTCATTTGCTTCACAGGGAATTGAAGAAAATAATGGATATTAAAACCCAAACCATTTGAGTCATGCCTAGTAAGAGGGAAATCTCTTTTTCCATCATGCCTTAATCAGAAAAAAAAAAAACAACAAAAAAAAAGGCAGTGAGGTATCTAAATTTTATTGTCATCACTGTACATTCAGGTCTATTTCTGTATTTTTTTTAAATTTTTAAAATTCTCAATCATTATAAACCATGAACAAAGTCCTACTAGACACACGCCTCATGACCACCATCTCTCTTCCCTCTTCAAGGCTGTATGAAACTTTTCTTGGGCAGTGATTATCCTACTGAACTCCCAATTCATGAGATTAGTTTCAAGTATCTAGTTTTGACACAGCGCTGCTTGTGATTATATGAGACTTATTTAAGTCTGCCTCAGCTATCAGCTACCTCTGAGCAGACCAGCAAGGAAAACTACATGTTTACTGGTACCAAGTCTGAGTCATAACTCACTCCCATAAAATCCAAACATCCCACCTGGTTCAATACACATGTGTGACTTGCTAGTCCTCATCAACGAGAAAATACATGCTCTAAGTCAAGGCCTCTCACCTTGACTTGAGTCCAAGTCTATTTGACAGCTCCAGCCACAGTGGTGAGGCTTAACAGACAATAATAAATAATTAATGACTAAGTTAGAATTCAGGCGTGATTTCAACTTTTTATAAAAAGAAAAATACCTTCACACCAGCTATTTCAATCATAAACATGGCTGCTCCCAGAACGTGGCCTGCGTGGTAACACCAGAATTTAATTCCTGCCACCTCTTTCACTTCATGGAAGTTGATGGTCTCAATCTTGTCCATGCTTTCTTCAAGGTCTGTTTCTGTATATAGCATGTCATCCGCTGATATATTACTGGATATAAGTGAAATGGCTAAATATCAGATCATCTTACCAGCCTAGATTATACAACAGTTGGAAAAAACACTTCCTGGATTTTTCCTCCCTGACAGTAAGACTTCCATTCAGTAACATCTCCTCCATTAGAAATCAAGTCCAGGTACTCTAATGCAGTTCACCTGAGCAGAGTTAAAGCATCTTTCTTCTGAAAGGCCATGCTGGATACTCTTTTCAGTTCAGGATCTGCTCTGTATTTGTCTAAAAGTACCAACAGATTCCCAGCCCTGGACAGAGATCTGCTACTTAGCTTCTAACAGTCCTCAAAAACCAAACTAAACCACACTTTTCCCGCTGGCCCAGAACAGACAAGTTAAGAGGACTGTTTATCAAGTTTCCAACCCCAGCTAGAATCTGCTGAGTTGAGATATGCTCAGGACCATTGCATTCACACAGAAAAGACATGTCAAGGCATGTAACAGAAGAAAAAAAAAAAAAGAAAAAAAAATTAAAAAAGAGAGGAAAAACCCAACAACACATAAGTAACAGAGCACTCTTTGTATATTTAATATTTAATCTGACCTTGTCCTGAAGAGTGATTTGTATCTTTAGGGGCTTAAAATTCACTACTGTGAAGCTTAACAAAAAACAGACATTAAAAAGCATGAGAACAAAAGAGTATCTTAAGAGAGAGAGATGGGGGAAAAAGGGGATACTATTAGAGGTTCAAACAAGGCAAATGAAAAGAACGTGAGGAAAGAAGGAAAGATTTTTTTTTTTGTAATTATTGATATGAAATGATTTTAAAGACACATTATCCATGAGGCAACACGATGATAATCTGGTTATAATGTTGCTACTTGTGGCAACATCCAGGTTCATCCAGACACCTCTGGTGGCTTCATCTTGAATTTCCTATTGGATATATAGGTGAAATAATTCAGGAGTTGAAGAGACAACCCACGGGTCAGCTTACCTGACTTTGACATAGTCTGAAAGAAGCCATCTGTAAATAGCTTTTGTGGCATGAGTCATAAACGTCCTTCCTTTAAAACTTGTTTTCTGCAAAAACCATGGTAAAGCCCCACAGTGATCTAAATGGAAACTTAAAATAGACACACAAATGCAATTAATACATTAACATTCCATGACACTAATATACAATATAGATCATATAATTCACTACTTCACTGGACTAACACGGCATCATGAAAATCCAGAAACAGAATTTTCAGCCTCGTTGTTATCTATGCTGGTCTGTATTCTGTACACTAGTGACTAGAAACGCAACCAAAAAAGGTAAGAGTAATATAGGAAATCCTTCATTAATTGCAAAGGTTTTACCCATATAATCTCAGAATTAACTTTTTTTTTGTAATTTACATATAAATTTAGAGGGAGAAAAATAACAGGAACCAGGAATACAATAAATGTCAAAGATACAAGAAAGCTAAAAAATGTGATCCTAGGTTTGCATGTTGGACACTATGGATCAAAACACAAACTACTAAAATAAAATTATTTGACTACACTTCTAGTTTGACCTGTCTTAAGGAGGTACTTCTGAAACATAGGTAGAACCTATACCATGAAATATACCACGAAAACTCAGGATTTTCTAGAGACCTGGTTATGACTGGTTAAATCATTTAGGAACGGCTCTCCTCGTCTCCCCGCCACTAAGCAATATTTAAACCACACTCAAAGCTTGCATAAGTCTCTGAGAGCCTTTTTCACTCAAAGCCAATAGAGCAAAAACCACAACCAACACTTTTCAGCAGTCTTTATGTAGAAAACTCATTCTAGCAGCTGTCACAATGGTGTTAAAGCAGACCACGTTATAAAAAAGTCAGACATCACAGTGAGCTCAGAGGAGAGTTGTAACGTCAAAAGTGACTGAACATCCTTAATTTTAAAAAAGTTGGAAACTAAAATTTTGCCATGTCATTACCATCTATATAACACCTATTTTCAGGCTCTCTTAATAACCTACAAGTGAACACATCTCAGACCATGACCTCAGTATATTTGTTGTTTTAGGTGCAACCTACTGACTAATTAGGAGGAGATCAATCTCAGCAGGATCTATCAAATCAATGTAAGGAAGAGCATCCATTCCTTCCAGTCCGGGATGGATTCCACAATCAAGCTGAAAAATGAAAGAAAGTTAAAGCTTCTAACAGAACATATAAAAAACCCTCTTCCGTTTTGATCTAAAATATAGTTACTAGCGATTAGTAACTTTTGGCATTGTGTACAAAATTTTTTTTCCTTAAACACTGCTTTTAGAATCGGATTTCACATCTCAGGCTTCTGTCTCAAAGACTTATTTCCACTGGGAAACTGAACACCTTTCAAAAGATCCCAGTCTTTGTTTATAATGTTGTACCTATGCAAGCCTTCATTCACACTTCGACAACACCTGAATATACAGAACCAGTGTATGCAAGTTATTTCAGCCACGAGCTGAGAAGACAGCTGGAAAAGGGAAAGAGAACATGTATGTGTTTATATGTGACTGTTTACATATAACTGTAGGTAACCATTAGCCTTAGGTTCCACTGAAACCTAATATGTGTAAACTTCAGAATCCATGCTTCAGACACATACATCCTGTTTGGGGATATGGATTTATTTTACAGGACAGCCTCTGTAATGCCTACTATCGTATATGCTATATTCTTCCAGAAAGCGACAAAATGTGCCTCTTCTAGCACAGTGGCCAGCTTCAGTGCAGAGGCTGAATTTAACCCATAACATCTTTTTGTGATCTGAAGCACTGTATTGAGAGGGCGTACAAATACAGTCATGCAATAATTACCATTATTTTTCTTCCTTTAAACTCCAGAATAATGCACGACCTTCCTACTTCTTGGCCAGCACCTCTGCAAAAGGATATCAAAGTCACCAAAACAATGCACACTATATAGATGTAACTGTATATTAGATGCCTTTAGCGGGATTATTTTTCTGCGTAGAAATAATGACTGCACAGTCCCTTTAAGCTCAGATATTTAAAGTAACCGAAGTTATATTTATCTCAATGGAAATGAGACCCTATTTAATGCAGCAGCAATAAAAAGAATCTGTTTGGGGACATTATTTTGGACTCTTCTGGTTTTTATTGCATTCCCATTGCTCTCGGCTCTCAAAGTACTGAGATGTAAAACGAATGGAAAGTTTACTTAAATAACAAATTACCTGAATAAGCTTGAAGTAGCACCTTCAAGTTGTCCAGAAGACAACTCTTGTGATGCTACCCGAAACACCTTCAAATTGCATTGGCATCTTTACTAGAGAAAAAAAAATTAACTTAAAATACTACAAAAACCACAAGGCTGTCGAAATGCAAAAAGGAAAAAAGAAGCTTTTTGCTCAGACAACACTTCAATATTGCATAAGGGAAGGACGCAACTCCTCTAACCGAACGTGACAGCTGCCCCGGAGACTGCAGGCTGCCGGCTCCTTGGAACAGCAACGGAGAACCAAGGGAGGGGGAACGAAAAACCAGCGCGGGATTCCAAGGCCTCGAACACCGCCCTGGTCACGCTCCCGCCGCCCCTCTCGCCATGGCACAACCGGTGCCCTGGGGGAGGCGCCGGCCCGCGACCGGGGGCTCGCACCCACCCCGCAGGACGGGGCTCCTACCCGCGCTCCGGCCCGCTGGCCGCCGGCGGCCCCAGCCCCGCCGCCTCCCCGACACCCCCAGCCCCTCCAGGCCCACCACCGGCGCTCACAGGGGCCGGATGAGCAGCTGATCGCTCTCCTCCGCCGGGATCAGGGCCTCGGCTTTCCGCTTCGCCGCCATGGTGCCGTGAGCCCCGGCGGCGCCCGGTCCCGGTTCCGGTCCCGGTTCCGGCCCCCTCCCACCCGCCTTCCGCTTCCTCCCCGCCACGCCGGGCCGCGCATGCGCCTGCGGGCCGAGCGACCCGGAAGCGGAAGGGTGCGTGGGGGCCGCGGGCTGAGGTGAGAGGCCGGCGGCGGCGGCGAGCGGGGCCTGGGCTTTCCCGAGTGAGGCCTTTACCCAGACGTTGAGGTCCGGGCAGCGGCGGTGGGAGGAGAGGGCTGACGCGAAGCGTCCCCGGGAGGCGGGGAGGCTGCAGAGGTGCGCTCGGCCCTCGGCTGGTGGGGCCAAACCGCCGCTTGTGACCGGGGCCGCACCCGGCCTTCTCTCGGCGACGGCCACCGGGGACTCTGGCTCTCGCCTTTCTGTGGGAAGCGGGTTGACCGTTTTATCGTTTATCGGGTTATCATTTGGGGTAGAGGTAAAAAGAGGAAAGAGAAAAGCAATCCCGAGCACAAATACAGGCTGGGCGGAGAAGGGATTGAGAGCAGCGTTGAGAAGGACTTTGGGGTGATGGCTGATGAGAAGCTCAACATGAGCCGGCACTGTGCGCTTGCAGCCCAGAAGGCCAGCCGTATCCTGGGCTGCATCAAAAGCAGCGTGGCCAGCAGGTCGAGGGAGGTGATTCTGCCCCTTTATTCCACTCCCGTGAGACCCCACCTGCAGTACTGCGTCCAGCTCTGGGGCCCTCAGCACAGGACAGATGTGGACCTGTTGGAGTGGGTCCAGAGGAGGGCCACAAAGATGATCAGAGGGCTGGAGCACCTCTCCTATGAAGAGAGGCTGAGTTGGGGCTGTTCAGCCTGGAGAAGAGAAGGCTCCGGGGAGACCTTCTATCAGCCTTCCAGTACCTGAAGGGGGCCTACAGGAAAGCGGGAGAGGGGCTTTTTACAAGGGCAAGTAGTGACAGGAGGAGGGGGAACGGTTTTAAACTGAAAGAGGGTAGATTTAGATATTAGGAAGAAATTCTTGACTGTGAGGGTGGTGAGACACTGGTGAGACACTGGCAGAGGTTGCCCAGAGAATTTGTGTCAGCCCCCTCCCTGGCAGTGTTCAAGGCCATGTTGGATGAGGCTTTGAGCAACCTGGTCTAGTGGAAAGGTGTCCCTGCCCATGGCAGGGGGTTGGAACTAAATGACCTTTAAAGGTCCCTTCCAACCCAAACCGTTCTATGATTCTATGAAACCGTGGGATGCGGTGCTACCCTGCCTGGCTTCTCCGTGTCTCACCCCGCTGCGGAATGCAGAGTGAGACTCAATGCTTCCTGCACCCATAGTGGAAAAGATGCACCACAGAAAATGTGTGTGCTAAGTAAGGAGCTGCTAAGAGCTCCTTAATCATTTAATGTATTAAAAATGCTTGTGAAGTAGTGTATATTAAGTTGTGCCTTCCTCAGAGTACACTGGCAGAATCGGCAAATTTGCCTGTGTTCCAGGAGCTGCTGCTCTGAAGGAGGGGGCTACTAGATCCATGCTGGTGGCTGGAAGGAGCCCAGAGGGACGTGGGTGTGCTGGGTACGACGACTCCTTGCAGCACCACTTGCTGCTGAGTGTGGCTTTTGGTCTGCCCAGGACCAAGTGTTTGCTTAATGACAAACACAGCAGCAGTCTGGGGACTGTAATCCAGCACTGCATCACAGATCTAAGCTCTTCCTTGTGCATCTTCTTTTCTGCAGTGTGAGCTGTCTTCAGTAGGCTGTCTTCCTCCTTTGCCCTCTTTCATCCATGTGCTCAAAATTTCTGAAGCTTTGTAATTAAAATATTCTTCTCTGAAGCTGGGAAATAGGGTTTCAGTGCTCCCTGACTGGGAGCCAGCATCCTGCTTCTTGACGCTGGCTGGCCACATGTTAAGTGAAGCAATTGAAGTAGTAGGGCAGATATATAGAGGAAAAATGCTTCTGGAATACTCTCAGAACTCCCAGTAACTCAGTTCTAAGGCGGTAAATGTAATGTGCTTCTTGCTTTAACTTTCAGGAATGTGTTTTTTTTAATGGGAGCATAATCTCTGGAGCAGGGATTGCATTGGATGCACTTTGTAGGGCACTTAGATTGAAGTTACAAATAAAAATAACTAACACTTTTAAATGGGAATATAAATTTTATATTTTGTCTTGTTTCTAAATCTGTATCTTTATATGCACTAGAAACTGACCTTCGCAACAGTCTGTAAACTAGGTAGCAGCATTTTTGTGACAAATCAGAAGGACAGGGAAGTTTTAGCAGAGAGCTTGAGGGACTTTCCCCAGTCACACATGAAGAGCACCATAGGAACATTCCTACTTCCATTCTCAGAGTCCTTTACAAGTTTCCAGTTTTTGTGTGCTTTGGACACAGTCAGTCTGGTGTTTGCCAGGAACTCCTTCCCTTGATGATGTGACAGCTTTAATTCTTATTTTTCCTACCTAGAAGATCTTCCTTGATCCAATTATGAAAAAATGTTTAGAAAAGGAAAAAAACGACACAGCAGCAGCAGCTCACAAAGCAGTGAAATCAGTACTAAAAGCAAGGTAAGCTGAATTTGGTATATGCTCTGTTTATGGAAGCACTTTTGTTTATTACAAGTTGAGAGTTCAGTGGTTCGCTTGCACTGGTGGTAGGATGTGATTTCCATAAAATGCCAGGTCCCACAAGGAGAAATTTCGGCTTCTACTGCTCCTCAGATTGTGTTATGAGAGTTAAAAAAAACTATCCATTATAAAACCCTTGTGTTTGGGATGAATGCTCGATTGCTTCCATAGTGAAGCCTACGAACACGAGGGTTTCTTCTGGCAGCACGTAGTAAGGTTGGGAGGAAAAAGTAGTACGTTTGTTCTGTCACGATAAATATTGTCTTTAAGAAGGTGCCTGGTGTTAGGTACCAAGATTGAGTTTATTCTTCAGTACTAGTTGGTTACTCAGTATCTCTAAAAAGTATTCTTCATTTTGAATAATGTGTCCATTTTGTCTGATAGGTTTTGGAATGATCAGTTGAATATTCTGGATTTTCCAAGGTGCCGTTTCACTTCCCTTGCACTGCTATGTTATTTCAAGCATTGGTGACAAGCATGTAGTTGTCAATTTCTTCAAGTTAAGATGCAGTACCAGAAAAGTCTGGACATAACCTTAAGGTTCATTTTCTTTTTTTCTTTTATTTCCTCCTTCTTTTAAAATATTTGTGGACTTCTCGAGGGTTCCTGCTGAATTTGTATCAGTCTATTGTACATTGAGGCAGAAAGATAACCTCAGGGAAGAAATAGGTGGTGTTAGTTTTTTCTCCCATTTTGCAGTGCTGCTTAAGTAATTAGAACATAAACACTAGTTTATTAAAAAAAAAGAGTTGAGGCAGGGCATCTAAAAGTGAATTGTTAATATGTCCTCAGTAACGTTCTGATGATACTAATTTTTTTCTTAGTCTGTAGATTCCAGTCTTGGGGGACTTTCCAGGTCTAGTACTGTGGCTAGTCTAGATACAGACTCCACGAAAAGTTCAGGTATGTAATTGGTGTTTGAGCAGATATGTATGGAGCAGGAGTAACTTTATGTGTGTTCGTATAAAAGAGCACAAAATGGAAAAGGTTAAAATATGTATTTTTAATAGTAGTGAGTGAATCTGTTAAATAGCCTGTTGACTAATGCATGCATAGCTTTAGGCTTCTAAAGTATTATTAATGCTTCATCTAGGATTAAGTCACTGTTTTCGAAGTAAAGTATCTGAGTACAAAAAACTTAGTTGCGTTCAGTCTGTTACACAACATAAATCTGGTATGACTTTTTGGAAGCTGTGTTTCCTGCTTTTAAAAATATACATTTGCACTGAAATAATGGAAATAAGATTTGATTTTACTTGTTCTTGCTCACCAGATCACAGCGCATCACTGTTGGACCAAACAGTTCATTTAAAACAAATATATATAGAAAAGTAGAACCAGCTTTTATGTGTTTTCTGATTCAAGGTTGTTAACTCCAAATTTGAATTAGTATGAACAATGCTGTATCATGGATTCTTATGAAACTGTTGCCTTTACCAAGGGCTGTTCTGAATCAACCCAGGACAGTTCAGGACAGAGAGGAGCGGTAAGGTTAAGTGTTTGATGAAAGTCTGCAAAAATTACGGAATTCAATAAGTTAGCCCCCTTAACACCAATTAGAATAGCATTACTGTTCTTGAATTCTTCTGAATTGCTTTGTTTTATTTTGTTGCAGGACAAAGCAATAGTAATTCTGATACATGTGCAGAATTCAGAGTTAAATATGTTGGTGCCATTGAAAAACTGAAATATAATGAGAGCAAAAGTCTCGAAGGGCCTTTGGACTTGATAAATTACATAGATGTTGCACAGGTAAGAGGGTTACAAAAGACAATACCAACAACGTCAGAACATCTTAAGCTTAGGTGTATTTCTTTCATATTATCACATGATCTAACATCTTTCTTTGTAAATTTTAGACTTACTAGAATAAAGTAGCTTACTTTAAAAAACATCAAATTATGAATCTCAAAAGCTGTCACACTCAATTCCATCCTTTTGAGTATCTGGAGAAGATGCACCCAAAAAGCTGTTCTGAAGACGCAGGCTCAGAGTGAAGGCCCTTTGCATGAGTCATTACTGAACAAGTGTCCCAACCGAAAGTTGTTATATTGTCTTCATCACTGTTAGGGTTAGTATCTGGGAAAGAATATCTCCTCCAGATTTCCTCAGTACTGTAGAAGTTTTCCCTTAGAGGAAAATGTCAAGTTTCTGCTTACTATCACTTATGAACCTGTGACCGAAGAACTTGAATAATATTTGGGTCGTCCTTGCCAAACTGTGGTTGCTAGTACTTATTTTTGTATTAAAAGCTGTAACTGGTTGTTCTCGTTATGTAGCTGATCGTTTGTATCTTTAAAAACACAGAATGTCACTGAATCACAGAATCAATCAGGTCGGACGAGACCTCAGGGATCGAGTCCAACCGTTGCCCTGACACCACCCTGTCAACTAGACCATGGCACTAAGTGCCATGTCCAGTCTTTTCTTAAACACATCCAGAGATGGTGACTCCACCACCTCCCTGGGCAGCCCATTCCAATGTCTGTTTATCTTACAGCAACTTGACATTTCAAGTACCTGAATATATGCTAAAACTATTTTTACAGCCAAATAACGAAATTGCTGCCAGTGTGGAATATCGATCACCCAGGGTCAGCTCAGCATGACAGGGCACGCATTATTTTTGCAGCCCATCTGATTTGACCACAGGGCCAAACTCCCCCTGAAATGATACATTCCTTTCTGGAATCATGTAATATTTAGAATAGAATAGACTAGACTGGACTATTCCAGCTGGAAGAGACCTAGAACCATCATCTAGTCCAACTGCCTGACCACTTCAGGGCTGACCAAAAGTTAAAGCATGTTGTTAAGGGCATTGTCCAAATGCCTCTTAAACACTGACATGCTTGGAGCATCGACCACCTCTATGGGAAGCCTGTTCCAGTGTCTGACCACTCCCTCGGTAAAGAAATGCTTCCTCGTATCCAGTCTGAACCTCCCCTGAATATATTTTACCTAAGGTTAAGAGACTGGACAAGTGCAAGAGTGGCAGGCAGACTCCACACAGCAAGATATGAGTCCACATAAACACGTTTTCTATTATGTATCTTTGTCGTTCATGTTCTTCTGTCTGCACTAAAGGCTTTTGTTTGTTTCCCTCCAAAGCAAGATGGAAAGTTACCTTTTGTTCCAGGTGAAGAGGAGTTTATTATGGGAGTTTCCAAATACGGCATTAAAGTTTCAACATCTGATCAGTATGTAAGTGATTCACAACAAACTGTCTTTTTGGCGAGAGTTCAAAAGTGCTTTCATTTATTTCTCTGATGGATGATCTCTGTGACCAAAATGTCACTTTTGGCTTTAAGCAAAAGTAAAACAAACAAACAAACAAAAAAGCTCTCACAGCAGCACTGGTTCATGTCATATCTCCTCAGGGCTCTCTGTATTTTCCTGGCTGGATTGGTTGGATTTACAACAAAAATCCATTCCTTTTGAGACAGAGCACCAGACAAAAGGCAAGCAAGCCTCTGTGCTCTTCAGGCACATCTTCATTTCTCTGTGGCTCTCCTGCCATTCTCTCATGTGGAAAAGTAGCATGACTGTGGTGGTTGAGACCGTAGGTTCCTCAGCCTGAGTTAGTAATGCCATTCCTGTTGACGTTACTGTGGAGAGGAAAAAACAAAGGACGTTTTGTTCAAGAATACCTGAGTTGTCTTCCTCTTTAAAAGTTCCAGCCTTGCGCTCCTAATCCAAGAGTGTGAGTTCACTCCAGCATTAAAGCCTCATGATTCCACTTTATTGATCAAGCCTATTTTTGTTTGCATCATTATTTCCTACATGTAGTTTATTTTCCTTTAGTGCACTTCAAGTAGCTTTTTTGCTAAAAATAGAAATCCGGTCTCTTCCCAGGGCCCCCCAGTTGCCTTTGTGTAGCTTTGTATTGCAGCCATGTGGTTTCCTTCTGGTTGCCCTCAGAGACCCTGATACCATAAATCCTTGGCCTTATGAAGTCATGACCCATCAACAACCCAGCGATGCCTTTTCATAAAAGCCTCAAGTATGAGGACAGTGAATAGTATTGCTCAATAGTTTCCTTTGGTCCCTTCAGAAAATAAAACACTTGTTTCTAATGCCTGGGAGGAAGTGTAGTAGTTCAAACTTTGAATTCTTTGCGTTTCTGCTTTTGCTGTCCTCCTAAATTCTTAATTCTCATTATGAACATAGGTTACACTATTATTTAAATTCCTTTGTACTTGGTACAGATCAGATAGGTAACTTTTAAGACTTTTATCCGTCGTTCTTCTGGATTCAAGCTGAAAGCATGCATAAGCTGATAAAGCCTCCTGGGATTAAGCTACCTTGCACTGGCATTTTATTGCATTGCATTCTGTTTCCCAAATTCTGGCTTTGGCTTTTTGCATTTGAGTCCCTGTTGACGTTTAATTTGTTCCTTAGTGTGTTAGTCCACCTAACTCTTTTCAGAGTTCCAAGAGGGAAAGGTTTCCTCTGCATTCCTGTAAAGAACTCACTCTTTTATGACTTTGGGGAAAGGTGAGAGTTCTGTGATTTGTAGATACCTTTGCAGGTGAATAGGCAGCTCTTTATTTTAGACGCCAAAAAGAGAATTGACTGCAGGATACAGGATTTTTCCTCATGGATTTCAGGCAATGTTTGAGAAATTATTTCATTAGTGACTGGACTGTATACAGATACGTAATTCACTGATAACACTTGCATTGTTTGTGGATGCAACCACTAGAAACCAAAGGTGAAGTATTTATAGAAGTCACACTGAGGCTTTGGTCTTCTTCACGTTCTGTTTGCGTGTATTTGTACATTATATATATGTACATACACTTATGGCACAGTTTGTCCATCCACCACCTCATTTCTCTCTCAACCACAGAATCCCCTCATAGCCAAATACTGGAAGGAGGAGAGGAAACGAATTTACAGGAGGACTGTGTACTTTAAAGAATCCTCCCTCTTTTAGTGATAATCCACATGCACATTAGCACTGGAGCAAGTTCCAAGCAAGTAACTCTAAAACGTTACAAGTAATTTGGGGGGAAATCTTGGGATCTTTCATGCAGAACCAGGAGGGTTGATCCAGTAAATTCCATGTCAGCTCCAGCTGCTTTCAGTGTGGTGTGGTAGTTGGTGATGGTATGAATAACTGTGAGCGATTGCCGAGTGAGCATCAGAGGTGGAGATGTTTTTCAGCAAGATGATCTTAGGAGCTCTGGTAGAGGGCTCTCCCTCGAGGGTTTCATACCAGGCATCAAGCTCACTGTCCATTTTTACAGCTTCTGTATCGAAGCAGGCATTTCTTTAGACCCTTCAGCTACTGATAGGGACAAGGTGTTTGATGCCGTGAACATACAAAAAGAGCTGTCTCAGAGTCGTAAGACCCTGGCAGTGGTATGACTGGAATCAACCAGATTAATATTATCAGTTGGGTAGGATGGCTTGAGAAGAAGGGCTTTGTGTAGGGTAGGTCTGCAGAGACCTTGTACTGGATGCCATCAACCAATCCTTTTTTTAAAACGGCCAAGATGATAGAACTGTTGTGTTGGGACTATCATAAAGCCCTGCAGCTGCGGTGGAGAGTAGAAGTCTCCCGGAGTAGATCTCTGCAAGAGTTAGGACCTGTGCTGTGGCTCAGGCCACAAGCAGCCTGGCTATATCCACATGGCTATATCCCTCCAGCCCAAAGCAACTAACCTTGTCCATACCCTCTTCTGGGAACAGTTTCTCCTGTGTACCCTTACTGGAACTGAGACAGGGGATTGTCTAGAAAAATACTGGAAAAGTAAAAAGTTGTTTTAAGTTACCTTTGTGCCAGGGGTACGGAGTGCACCACCTGTCCTACTCACGGAGGGCGAGTGAGGATAGGTGGGAAGCAAACGTGTGCTTTTGTAATATGGCCAGGAATATAGTCCACATATGAATGCAGTTCTAAAATACAAGCAAAAATTAAAGCTAAAATTGTGTTAAACCACAACTTATTTTTTAAAATCTTGACTAAACTCTCAATTAAAAAATTATAATTTTACCAAGGAATACTTTTCTCCTGTAACTAAATCTGAAGTATTCTTTTGTAAGAGAGAGACTCAAAACAGGTGGAAAACTGAAATAGCTGTTGCACTGTTCCAGAGTAACTTTTATTATTTGCCGCATGGTTTCAGGATGTGTTACATAGGCATGCTCTCTATTTAATTGTACGGATGGTCTGCTATGATGATGGTCTGGGAGCAGGAAAAAGTTTACTGGCTTTGAAGACAACAGATGCAGCCTCTGAAGAATGCAGCCTCTGGGTATATCAGTGCAATAGTTTGGTAAGAGTTTGTTTACAGTATTTAATTTAGGTGTCAGTATTTTGTTTGTGAAGGGAGATTCTAAAACCCAAGGCCCTTGCGAAGGCTTTTTCGCAGCAGGGGGATTGCTCAATTAAAAAAAAAAAAAAAAGTGTCCTGGCTGAGGAGGGGAGAAAAGCTCTGCTGACTGCATTTGATCAGCTTTGAGGAAAAATACCCACATTTCCTAAAATTGCCAATGAATGTACATGCCTGAGAAAGCTCTTTGCAATCTAAAGAGTGCTGTCGCAGCTGCGCTGCTAAGGACAATCCTCCGCTTGTATTTTCAAAGAAAGACAAAAACCTCTTAAGATCGGACAGAGCAGGGAGGGATTGAGTAACAATTCTGGTAATAGAGCACGCATTCGTATTTATAAGCAAGGGGCGTGATCCCTTCCTAAGAGTAGGAGAATTCATCGTCAAGATACTATGGTATGACACACCCCCTTAGCAGCACTGGGGGAACACATGAACTGACTTTCTGAACGCTAGTGTCATGCTATGATGAAAGCTAACAACTCTGACTTGTTTCAAAAGAGCTCATTTAAAACAGCTTCCCACATGTCACTGCAGACCACAGAAATCAAATTAAATCTCACTTGTGCTACTCCATTTTTTTGCATGTCTCTGCCAAAGGAATGACAAAGGTCACATTCTGCTTTAAAGGAGTTTTGAGACGTTTAGAAGTTCTTCAGAAAGCGTTAATGTGCATGTTTGTTTTTTTTTCAGGAACAAGCACAAGCTATTTGCAAAGTGTTATCTACAGCCTTTGATTCAGTTTTAATGTCGGAGAAGTCCTGATTTTCTTCAGCAGCACGTGACTCTAGAACAAGAGGCCTTTGAGTGGGGAGGAAAGGGGGCTCCTTTGTGACAGATACCACAGACTGGCTGTAGCTACACACAAACCTAGAAAAGACTTGCTGTGCAAAGAAGAGCCATGCAACCTTGCACATGGTACTTTGTCATTCCCCAAACATGACTTGAAGAAATTATTCCGTCTTCAGTTTCCAGAACAATACAGAATTTTATATTTAACATGAATTTTTTCCCTAAACCCTGTTTTGTATATTAATGTCAATATTGTAGAAATGTAAAATAAAACGGAGACTTGCTTCTATCTCTTTGTCTGAAAAACAATTTTAATGTAGACTTCAGTTCTGCTTAACCTAGATAATAGAACAAAATAACAAGAGCAAAGTGATAATAGGTAGTCATTTGGTGCTTTACACCTCTAATTTAATCTTAGGTGTGCCATCTACACAGTTTCTACATTCAACTAAAAATCCGCAAGATGTACATTTTTTTGTTCAAGTTCTACTTGTTTGTATTTCTCATTTTACACGTTGAAAAGAAGAATATTGCCTAAGCAATGCAGAGTAACAGAAAAGTAGCCAAAGTGATTTTAAAAGTAGTTTTATTTTTCCAGACATTTGACTGGTTAACAAGAGTAAAATTTATTAATCATGCTCTAATTATAAATCACTGCATCCAGGACATTGAAAATAAGAGTTGATTTTAGGTTATACAATATATACAGTTGCTCTGCAACTTAACAAAATAAAAACAACTGAATTGAATATTATACATCTCATAGCATTCTAAGCTGCATTTTAAGTGTCACTTGCTCCTTTTTAAACAGTTAACACAGTAACCTAATAGTCTGTCTATTAACAGGTTTTCTGAATCAGTATTGTAATCAGATTTGAAAAGTTGTATGAAATACGCCAAAATTTTGGACTTAAAATTCTTAATTTTATATTATAAATAGATATCTACAGGCTCTAGAATTTCTTTTTTCTCTGCCAGAGGAGCAAACTTCGAGAAACATTGAAAATCTAGGGATAAATTTTGTTTAGTTGCTCTTCATTGGTCCTCAAGATTTTATCCATCTGCACTGTTAGTGCTATTAAGTTGTATGCTACAAGTTTCCTAGTTTCTAAGTGACCAGTGAACAAGGGTGTGACATTTTAAAGTGTATTCCTCTTCTAGCAGAACTCAAGGAAAATTTGCATCATTGTTTAACTTTACGAGTTGTTACATACACTATAAGATTCTGTGTTAAAAATACTGTACATTAGGAGATCTGTGCAAAATAATATGCCCATTTACTCTCTAGACTCTATCAGGGATAGAAACATACAAAATAGCGTTGCAAACGGAACATATCAGTAAGTGAATAAAACTAGTGCTAAACTATTACTCTATCGTTTTACTGGGGAATTTGAACATACGGACTAATTTGCTTCAACTCGCAACAAAAATATCTTGAAACGTTCCAGTTTGTTCCCCATTTATACTGCAGCAACGGCATCTAGAAAATGAAAGTTACGCGTATACGTGGCTGTACCCACACGTCTGAGAGGCTATCAACCAGCTGTACCATGTAGGAAAGGTGACGCAAGGGAAGATCAGCGCTGCTCTTCCAGCACTAACGCAATGTGACTTTTCTCCAAATAAGCATCTAGATGGTGGTGGCCTATTTTCTACTCCGTTCAAGATGAAATGGCCAATTTAAACACCACTTGTCAGAAATTCAAAGTTCTCTTGATAAATCTAGAGATACAATATTCACAAAACGTGATCAAAGCCAACGTGACCTAGACATTGATTTTTCTTGTCCTATGCCATTGGTTGTTTCCTGTAGCATAAGCAAAAACTGGTACAATTTCACAAAATACAAACATCAAAATGATGCCAAATTTGTACTGGTTTTTGTATTCCATCAACCACCCGGGAACCATCCATGGCCTAGCCTTTGTTCACAAATGAGTAAAACAAATTTAACAACAGTGTAGCTACCATATATGTGGGTGTATTATATAAATACAGAGTGAGTTAGCAAACTATCGTTGTTTGCAAAGTAGTGGCACACAAATTTTATAAACCAGAACATAACGTAGTGTACTTGTGAGGTGTCAGATACCTTATTGACCAAGGATAATTATCTAAGTGTTCCACCAAACATGTTCTCTCTGTGAACACATTGCTGGATGATTGAAGAAAATTCAAGAATTGAAAAACAAAGTCTAAACACTAGAATGAGACAAGCGTAAGAAATGCTCTGCAATCCATCATCATAGTTAAGCACATTTCAGGAAATGCAGTTTTCATATTCTTGAGTTAATGGATGTAACATACATAAAGAACATTCAAAAAACAGGTTGTACACACGTGCAGCATAGAAAAATGAAACAAGTCTCAAGCTCACAAAATTAGAACTAGGAAGTTCAACGACTAACACAGATTTCAGATAACTTTAAGCAAATATCTACATCCATTCTGAAAGAAGTTTCTCCTGTGGTAAACTGAAATACTTTTTCACTTTTACCTGGCCAAAGACACCCGGTTAAAATTGTTTCTTCTGTAATTGTTGTCATCCTGGATGATAGCCAGCATGGCAAGACACTGAATGAGTCCCATTTAGAACTACGCAGCAGCTTGCATGTTTTGGTTCCAACACTTCAAATGGTATTGAGAATTGGATAAATTCACTGCCCTGTTAGTTGCACACAATTTCTGTGACTGGGGAAGCAACACTGAACTGTGGTATTGTCATGTTACAAAAGGGAGAATACAATTACAGTGAATTGATTGAAAAGAACATTCATGATGTTGTGATGTTCACACACTTACATGGATTTTGATTGTTAAAGCTTTTCAGTTCACCTCGAAAAATACAGGAAGAGTTGTTTGGTTTTTTTTGAAGTGTAAACTGCTCATGAGAAGTTTTCACATAGAAAAAAGTTTTAAAAGTCCCAAAATCAGAACGATGGCAATAAAAAAGTAAGCTACAGTACCTAGGACTTGGGCAGTGCTCTGGCAAGGTGTCTGCAGATAGGCAGATGAAATGAAATAGAGCAAAACTTATTTCTGTGACTGCTGGAAATGAGAAATGTCTCCACTTATCAGTAGCAATTTAGTCAACAATAAAGTGCACAAATGATACAGGGAAAGCTCCTTTCCGACTGGGATCTCCATCAATATGACCAATCTGAAAGAGTCCAGATATTTGTCAAGTTAATCACAAAAAAGGCATTTCAGTATCACCACAACGAACACCAGTGACCTTCCTGCCCATAGTACAACAAGCATCTCCCTACATCTTTTCTGCAGTGGTGTTCTTCTTTTGCAAACAGGAAACATCATCAGAAAATTAAGTCCAACAAGGTGCATTTGTTATTCAGCTATAGACCTTTTTTTTCAAATTCTGTTTTATCCAGTTCTTTGAAAGTAACACCTCTTCAGCACCTCAGTACCACTGCCACATCATTTCAGCACATTCTGCAATGCCTGGCAGCCCGTATTCTGCCCCTGTTAAGTTGCTTCTGCCTCCCCCTCTTAACAATCACTGAAAGGTAAAAGGATGGATCAAGCTTCAACAGTTTTGGGTTTTACATGAATCTGTTTGTGTTTATATAGCATTATGGTCAATTTAGATGCAATTTGAAGTTCTATTCTTTGCTAGCTAACAAGAGTAAGGCAAGTGTTTTCATGCATAACAATTTTCCAAGACTTTGCTTTAGCTGATGAGACTCTGACATGTAAATAGATGAGATGGTGTACCAGCTCAAATAGACGATTTCTCAATCTCAGTCAGCTGAAGAATTAGGACAATACAAAGCTGTCTTCTGAGGCCCACCGCACAGCATCTTCAAGGAAGATGAAATAGTAGCGGATTCTTACACTGCTGACACCCCCCCAACAATTTCCTGAATCAAACAGACCATGTCCCCTGAATATTGTGAAGCCTACTAATGAGATTTTGTTTTTTCCTTAATGAGAAAAGCCAAAAACTTATCTGAAGTTTTATTTTTGAACAAAAGAAATTTCTGGAATTGGGTTTCCATGAGATGAAACTTTTCTTGTTATTTGGAAACCCAGTGGGGGATCTTTTGAAGTCAGTGTCAACCTCTAGATTTATTTCTTTCAAAGTATGTTGATGGAAAATGCAAAATACTCACCCACCACTCCTGATCTTCTTCACCGTCGACGACAATAATATCTCCCTCTGAAAAAGTTAGCTCATCTGGGTTATCTGCTACACAGTTGTAAATTGCTTTTACTCTCTTGGGTTTAGTTTTTGACTGAAATATAAAAATAAGTAAATGTAAAAAATACAGCATGGAAGAGACAGAATAGACTTGGAGATGATCTAAAGAAAGCTTCAGAACTGCTTCTAGCTGTTGCTTTCATAAGTTAGAGTTCAGCTACATCTTTCATGCTGGGTGCTCACGCTCCAGGCTGAATTTGGCAGCATCCAAAGCCTTTCAGAACCACTGCGCCACCAACATGGGCCAGGTTTCCCTTAGCAATCTGCCATTTTGGCTCATCCAAACTCTACATCACTGCAGCAAGTACAATTTTATTCAGAAGATGGGGTGATCAAGATAAAGTGCTATGCGGCAAGCATAACAGCAGCAGCATTATCAGAAAGAGGCCTGAGCCACCTGCCAGTATGCCCCTTCTTAATTTGCTAAACCCATTTCAGCCGTGTACAAGCCCTCCAGAACGTCCTCTGTCTCTCTGTAGTGCTTTGAGGACCACAAGCCACAGGAGCGGTTTGTCAGCTCTTCCAATAGAAAAGTTTAGTAAGGAGTTGCAGTATTCCAATATTGCAGTGGGACTCCAGTCCTAGTTGTGTGCCATTTGAAGTGATGCCAAAATTGTTTTGCTCTGGTATCACAGTATCCACCGTCCCAATCTCACACTTCTCCCAGTGCAACCCTGCTGCATGCCCGCTGCGGCCTGCTGCTGTGTTTGCTTTCAGCCGCCTCATTCTCTGTGTTTCCATGCAAAGAGTGGAAAGGCACAGGACCTGGAGGCAGAGAGTAAGCTTTCTACCATGAGCCCACCCTTTTCCCCACTTTGCCCAGCCACAGCCAGCAAAAATCTTTCCTTCTACCCTAAGATGCTGGAGCAGAGCTATAAGTGCCTTTTAGGTCGAGAAATGTCTGTTAATGCAGTGGGTGTTTGGGACAGAGGCTCCATATGGGATAAGGAAAGCAAGGCCTCATCACCATCCTGGAGTCCCTCAGGGACTGGTCCCAGTCTCTAGTTAGGTCAGCTACGGAGAAGGAAGCTTGTGAGGGGAGAAAAGGCTCAATCCACAAGTCTACTTCTCTCCACCAGCAAAATGCTCTGCCGTGGACAGTACTGCCCAATAGCCTCTTACTGTGCCCTTTTGTTAGAGCTGAGTGCCACGCAGAAAAAGGGGGATATGGATGAGGAAGAAGGGAGGTAGCATCATCGCTGTGCTCCTCTACAAGCATCCATTTGCATTTTAGTATAAAAAAAACCCGACCTGCCCAGACCAGGCATACCCTGAGGCTCTATCTGTGGGGCACACCCCCGTGAGCTGGCAACCTTGCACTGCATCATAGCAATTCTGCCAGATGCTCCATCTCAGTCAAGAACCGCAACCACCTTTTAGGTCAAGAGGGAAAAGCTTCACATCAGTACAACAGTGACATAATTACTAACTTCAAAGCACAGTAATTACGGGTATTTCTTGTTCTTTAGAAGGCAAAGAAATTAAAATAGATCCCATTCCCAGAGGACTAAAATCTTCCAGGGAAGTTTCCCATGTATCTACAATATGGTTTCAAAAATCTAAAATATACATTGAAAAAAAAAAGGTGTATCAGGAATTTCTGTCTGAAAAATAGGCTATTGGGCAAATGCACTGTACAGGAGATAAGCCACTGGCTTCATGTGCATGTACAACTAGACCTCTTTTTTCTTTACTCCAGGAGTACTTCTGCAATCTTTTCTTAAATCTGGGCTGGCCTCTGTATTCTTTGCCGGGGTAAAGACTTAGCAAAAAAGGCTGGAGTATAAGGCTAAATGGAGTGATTTAGCTGAAGTACTTTAGCTAGACTGATCCAGCTAAAGCTCTTTAGCTGCGGGGCCCTTGACTAAATCTCAGCTAAGATACTTCAGCTAGATTGATTCAGCTGAAGCACCTTAGCTAGCACACACTCCCTGAGTCAGGTTTCCCTTACTTCTCTGTCCTATGACAAGAAGAAAACAATTCAGCTGATTTTCTCAGTCTCACAAAATTCACCCTACTGAAGCCCTAGAGACATCTGGAGAGTCAGACTTGTTCTTCATATTATGTGCAATTAATATTGTGGAGACACTGTGACTGTTCCGAAAAAACAGCCAGGATACCCTATTCACTCATAAGTAAAGCAATTTGTCCTATAAAACGAAGAAGGAAAGAACAACATAGAATCACAGAATCAATCAGGTTGGAAGAGACCTCTGGGATCATTGAGTCCAACCATTGCCCTGACACCACCATGTAACTAGACCACGGCACTAAGTGCCATGTCCAGTCTTTTCTTAAACACATCCAGAGATGGTGACTCCACCACCTCCCTGGGCAGCCCCTTCCAGTGTCTAATGACCCTTTCTGAGAAGAAATGCTTCCTAATGTCCAACCTGAACCTCCCCTGGCGAAGCTTGAGGCTATGTCCTCTTGTCCTATCGCTAGTTGCCTGGGAGAAGAGGCCGACTCCCACTCCGCTACAACCTCCCTTCAGGTAGTTGTAGACTGCAAAACATAGAGAACTACTACAACCTTAATTTATACAGAAAGCCAGATAAGGAGCTGTTTCAGAACTGACAGATGTGTTCAAAGGATGTATCCAGTGCTCACACCTGAATCCCAGAACACACAACAGAAACTGTGATCAGGGTCCAACAGCTTCACAGAATAAATATGGCAATTCCCTCGGTGCATGTAAGCAAAAGGGATAGATATTTCATTTTACACTAACCAGACCATTTAATTTTATTGTGGCCTAAAACATGAAGGTTATTTCGATGCAAGACAGACAGTAACTTCACAGTTAACTTGGTTAAACAAGTTGGTGTAACTCGGTTAAACAAGAGTGGGAGAGGCAAGAAAACAGATTTTACACTCCCAAACTAATGCAAGATGAACTCCAGATGTCTCTGTGGCTTTTCAGCATTATCAGATGAGAAACAGCTAATAGGAGTTCTAAGAGCTCAAGACAAAACGTGCAAGGCTATGCACACAGACACACTGAAGTCTGTCCTGGAGAGTTACTATTTCAGTAGACATGGTTAAGGAAAAATGGATGAAGGGAGAGAGACAGAGGACTGAAGAAGGCAGGTCTTTTTGTTACAGCCCATTAATAAGACAACGGCAGATGCAGGAGCAGCATGCCTCCCACCCCTCAGTTTATTATTTACCTACTGAATCACACTCCTACACAGAATGTAAAGCATGAAACAGCCCAGACCTAGTCACATTCAGCATCTCAAGAAGTATGGACTCTCTATATTGTGATTTGTTTACTGCAGAGAAATAGTCATGATCAAACATATGGATTTTTACATCTATCACATAAGAAAGCAATATAAAATCTGAGGAAGTACCAAAGACCCAGCTGAACTACACATAACAGCTCAACTGACATCTGGATATATATCGCTTTAGCTACACCAGTGTAAGAATACAGGTATTGACACTAATACGTGTGTTACCATTCATAGTCCTAGATTATAAATAAGAATAAATAAGAGTATAAAAAGGCCACACAATCAGATCAAGAGTCCATGTAAATCCAGTATCTCTTTTCTAACAGTCACTGTAAGGCTGGGGGAGTGTGGAGAAGAATAATATACAATACTTCCAGCCTGACACCTCCAGCCTTTCCCCTTCATCCACCTTCTGGTTGGGGATGTCTCCAGTCAGATGTGGTTTCTGTGTATTTACCAAGAGATTTCTCTCCTGTCATCCAGTGAATGCATGACAAAGAGATGCAAAGAGAACCAACTGCACAAAGAACCAATTTCTTTTGTTTTGAGCTTGACTCTTACCAGTCTTGTCTGAAGCCATTTGATCTATGTATGTGAATAACTATGAGTGTATCTACTTCCATTATAAAAGTAAGCACAAAAGCTCCCTTATTACTTACTTCACTGAAGTTTAAGAATGAAGTTACATATGATCTACAAGTGACTCACCAGGCTCACCTACAAGCGACTCACTTATCAAGCTTACCTACCTTCAATAAGTCAAACCATACATTCTGTGGATTGTGTTGGTCGCATTTGTACACAAGCAAAGAACCCATGCTGCTTTTCTTTGGTTTCTCTTTAGGTTTTGTTGGTGTTTGTTTTGTTTTTTTTTATTTTAATTATTTTAAAATCACATACAAAAGTTTTCATAAACATTTAGTACAAGTCACGCACATATTTAACGCAGGATACCGGCTTTGTATTTTTGATGATTCTCACACTTTCTCCATAACAGGATACACTGTTATGTCAACAGCATGTTTGATAGCGTGCAGAAGATTTAATAAAATCAAAACCCAGATTATCTACTTACTATTTGTGATTTCCTCGGCATTGGTGCTGGTGGTTGGACTTGTGCCAAAGTATTTGTTGTAGAACCAGTTTGTGTTACTGGAATTTCACATACAGACTCTCCTGCTGCTGAGGTAAGTAAAACAAGTAAATTTTAGCCATGCTTTAAAAAACAGTAAGAGTGATGATACAAATTGAAATCAAATTAATTATTCTTTAAAGGATAGAAATAATTTTATATCCCATGAGTATTTCATTTTTTAATGTTTCTTTCTAAATAACTGAACAGAATTTTTCTATCCTTTTCCTTACTAAAAAAGCCTCTTTTCCCAAAGACAATTACCTAAGACCTTTAATACTGCAGATATCCTAAAAGAGAAAAAAGCCTATAAAATAGATGAGAGCAAAACCAAGTATGCCATTTCCCCATTTGTTCACTGCAGACTGTGTGCTTTTAGAACCCTTCTTTCCTACTGAAGACCATCATTATCAAGATGCTCTATCCTTCACAGGAGACTCTTGACGCAGATGGCAT
This sequence comes from Nyctibius grandis, assembly GCF_013368605.1. Classification (NCBI taxonomy): domain Eukaryota; kingdom Metazoa; phylum Chordata; class Aves; order Nyctibiiformes; family Nyctibiidae; genus Nyctibius; species Nyctibius grandis. Next base: position 115,715,355 of record NC_090658.1, on the reverse strand, counting down.
ATAGTTATTAGCAAATTCCCCTTGGGTATGTCAAGGGGAAATAAAAAAGAATCACAGTAAGAACCAATGAACATAATATATACAGTGGAAAGAGAAACAGGGTAGGAAGAATTCCACTACAACCACCACAGAATCCACCAAACTTTACTTTGGAGATTTTATTGAGATGACATTATTGTAATGTCCCAAAGTAGTAGTTACTTTGAACAATGAAAAGAGCAGAATGAATAATGAACTCTGTTCATTATCATGAAAAGAGCAATATCAATTTGCAATGTAATTAAAAGTGACACAGTATGAGCTTTAGATTTTCAAACTAGAAACACATTTTTCTATTCTAAAATGTGTATCTGTTACCTTGTTTATGACACATGCAAACAAGAGAGTAAACTAACTGAAGTTTTCATAATGTATCCTTTATCTGAAGGGGGTTTAGGTGAGATCAGTTAAGCTAAGGCCCAACTGGAATTGAATCTGGCAAGGGATGTCAAAGACAACAAGAAGGGCTTCTGTAAATACATTGGTAACAAAAGGAAAATCGGGGAAACATGGGCCTATTGCTCAACAAGATGGGAGATCTCATGGAAAAGGCTAGGTACTAAATGCTGCCTTTGCCTCAGTCTTTACTAGCAAGACTGGTCTTCAGGAATCTCAGGGACCAGGGGAAAATCTGGAGCAAGTAAGTGCAAAGCCCTGCACCTGGGGACGAACAAGCCCATGCACCAATATATGCTGGTGGCCACCCAGCTGGAAAGCAGGACCAGAGGCAAAGGGCACAAACTGAAACACAGGAGGTACTGTCTGAACATCAGGAAACACTTTTGTTACCATGAGGGTGACTGAGCTCTGGCCCAGGGAGGCTGCAGAGTTTCCATCCTTGGAGATATTCAAAAGCCATCTGGACATGGTCTTGGTCAACTGGCTCTGGGTGGCCCTGCTTGAGCAGAGGACTTGGGCCAGATAACCTCCAGAGGTCCCTCCCAACCTCAATCACTCTGAGTTTCTGTTTCTTATTACTTGGCCCCATCATTTACACTAATGTAAATGCCCATAACTCTGTTCATGCAGAAGAGCTTGAGGCATCAGGGCCTACACAATCAAGAAGAGAAGCAACACGAATGCTGGTATTGACTGTATTTAAATGTGTAAGGTAAATAATAAAAAAACCACTCTCCCTTAGGCTGTTATAACGATAGCTTAGTTACAATAAAATAAATTTCTAAACCACAGTTACCAGTTTGTTGTAGAGACCCAAGTCCTCTGGACTGCCCTTTGTTAGTTAAGCCAGATGACTTCTCTGTCCTGTACAGAAAGTTAGAAATTCATCCATTTAAGAAACAAACAAGAACTTAAACCACAACAATACCAAGTACTTTCCAAATTATAAAATTCTTGTCATGTGTTCACTATATTCCGGTGACAGTTATTTTGCTTTTAAAAATACTACTTTGCTTCTGTATTTTTGATTACACCAATCATAAGTTGCACTTAATTTAAAAATGTAATGCAGAAGAATAATATAGGTTCAATTACTGCAATTTCCGTAGAGCAATTTTTCTTTTCCTAAGCTCTTAATTCCTTTCACTGCTGTTTTAAAATTCTTTGTTAAAATCATGTATCCATATTAATCTGTACATTACAGCAAGTTTCAGCAAGTTGCTTCTCCCTTTTACTTAGTATAGTATATGCAATCAAAGGACTAGAAAGGGAGCTCAAAGGTCAAAGGTTGTTTACCTCTTTCATTCACAAAGGATCAACCATGTATTGTTTATCTCACATATACACATACATGTTCCTGTATCTTATAACTACCTAAGTTTGTATAGGCTGTAGTCTGCCAAATTTTCAGTGTCAGAGAATCCAAAAACTTCCCAGACAAGTTACCACAATATTTCCCTATGCTTACTTTTTGAAAGCTTTCCCTAGTGTCTAACTAAATTATTCTTGCCATAACTTAAACAAAAGTCTTCTTTTTTAGAGCTATCATGAGATGTAAAAAGGAATGGCATAATCCAACACTTTGTACATATTTGAAGATGTGTATCTATGCTACAATTTCTTTTTAAAAAAATATAAGAGAATCTTATTTCTTCCAAACTTTTCTCACAGGTCATATATTCTAGACTTCTAATTACCTTATTATCTCCCCTGTTTCCTGCCTCACTGTTTTGTATCTTTATTTTACTGCAATATCCAAAACTGAACACAGTAGTCCAGCTAAGGTGTTACTGATGTTGAGTCAATTGGAAGGATTAATTCATATAGTTTGCAGGCTATAATCAAATAATACTATTTGTCTTTGACTCTTCCACAACAGCATGAGTTGTCTGACTTACTTTTATTTATGATTCACTATGTCCTTGCAGATCCTTCTCTTACGGACTTTTGCTTAACCATACTCTGTTGTTTTCCATGCTTCATTTTTGTAGTTGATTGTTCTTAAATACTAAGTGTTGCTTACTGAATGACACCCCTCTTCTCCCTTGACTACTACTCCAGTTTCTCAAGGCTGCTTTGTATATAATCCTGTTTTCCAGTACACTTGTCCCTCATAACTTTGTTTCCTGCAAATTTTAAAATCATATTTTCTGTTCCAGGTCTCTCTGCTCCTGCCATGAATGAAAATATTGAATGGAACTGAACCTACACAAAGCATGTGAACAATAAATGGCACAATCAGACATAAGATCCCATTATCTCTTCTTTGTTAGTACACGAGAATTAGAAATGGATTATTCTTTGTGGCTTCTTATTTCCATCATGGCTAAGCATTCTGTAGATATTCTGCAAGTCATACAATCTTATATCACTAGGCTATCTTGTTTTTACTGTGGGAATCCTTGTAATCTGCTCCTTTAGTGTCTGCCTACTGTTCATTCCCATACTCTAGAACACATCATAGGCAAAAGTATGCATGCTTTATAGATCACTTGCATGTTATATACTATAAAATTGAAAAATTACTAATAATTATGAAGTATATTAAATACTAAAATGACATCAGTTACCCAGGAATAGGCTTTCTTTGAGAGATTCTATTAGGAGGTTGTGGGGGCAGTGGTGGTGGGGTTGGCTTAGTTTGTGGAGGAGCTGGTTGCTGTTTAGATTGCTGGTTCAAAGCTTCTATAATGCTGGCTGTCTTTGCCACTGGAGGCGGTGGTGCTGGAGAAAGCACATCTACAGAAGAAAGTTAGACAGTGAAATGGAATTAAATTTCTATTTATCATTTTGTTTCTTGGGTTCTCATCCACACGTCTTCCTGTTACAGGATTTACTCCCATCCAAAGAAAACACTTTACTACATGTAATCAATAACTTAAGGAGAAAGCAGTCCTTCCATTGGAAGGAGGACCTCTTTGGAAAGAGGTTCACCTTTTGTTTCACCTAGTCAAGGTCAGAGAGCTCACAAGTACTTCAATTCATTCAAGCATTAAAGTACAAGCATAGAAAATTATTACCAAAGTAAGTTATATTCTTGAAAATAGTAGATCAGAATATATTCAATAAAGTGCTAATATTGTTTGCTCAATTAAAGCCTTCAGTTTGTGTTTTATGGAAAAATAACTGAGTGAATAATATCTGAGAAATTTTATTTAGAGGAATGTCTTTTCTTAAAATACTGTTACAATTGACACCTAACTAACTTCACATTAGGTTTAGCAATAAATTAAAATTTCTATTGAATTCTTGAAACCACCACCACAGCAGCTGGCAATGCATTAAAACATCTTTTTGCATTCCTATGGTCTGCAAGAATCAAGCACAATGTGGAGACATAGCCCCAGACCTACCTGTAACACTCATCTTTACAACTCGTGAGAAATGCACCACTGAAACTACACATAAAAGTGAAGAGCTCTTTCACTCTAGTAATAGCTGGTATTTCCTGTTGACCCTGCACTACACCATACAGTCCTCACTGGAACATCTGAGAAGACAGTTCATACAAAGTTACTGGATGGGAACGATAGGCCAAAGCTACAGTCACCAAAAGAGGAAGTATGAGTTGTGGAAATGGAAAAATAAGCCAACTATGATTAGATACAGCAGAAGGGAAAACAGGGGAAAGTGGAAACATACTTGTAGATGTTACACGCAATGGCGGCACAGGGGGATGAATAGCTGGTGGATCTGATGAAGACCTCTGCCTGCTTATACTTTCCACTCCTAAAGAATTTGTCTTCCATATTGCATTAGATGAAGAAATTGTCTGAATACCACTGCCAAGAACTGAAGGCTGAACTAAAAAGAGAGGAAAATACTGTATTATTATTATTGCATACTCTAAGCACAAAGTGTTAATATTCACACCCGTGCTTTTAAAAATGGTGTAGCTAGACCACTATATTCAGCAATAGGAACCACTGCCATCCTGCTGGAATGCCAGAGCAGAAATCACAGTCTGGTGTGAAAAATTACATACAAGTTTCTGAGTGAAGTCTTACTAACACTTTACTTAAGTAAAATTTGTCTCCAGTCATTACTTTAAAATAGGTCAACACTTGAAAAAGCAGAGATTTTTCAACAAGAAGACAGAAGGCAAGTCTTGCTGCCTTCTTTAATCCCTGACTGATAGCTGTAATCTTCTCAGGTACTGCAAGAAAAGGACCTCACTCTCACATGAGCATTAGCAGACACTGCTGACTCAAAGTGAAAGTTGGAATTGACATAAAACTGTAATTCTGAATTTCACCCAAACAAGAAGGTATAATAACTAGTCATGAAGCAGTTACAAAGTACAACTTCTTTGGGGCCTCCTACAGGACTCCATTCTTAGGCTGAAGAGCTGCCTCCCCATTTCATAAAAACACACTACAGGTTTTCTTCGTAAAGCAAATATTTTGCACGTATCATGCCACTTCTCCCTACTCAGCACATGAGCATCATATTAAGAAAAGCTGAAACAGAGTAAGGTATGAATAAATATTAGGGAAAAGCATAAAAGGCTCAGAAGACTTGGAGAACAGCCTAAAGCTAAGAGGATAAAGGAGTAATAATACACCATAAGCATAACGTCAACAACATCAGCAATCAACAAGAAGCTAAGATTGATGATACTATTATAGCTTTTAACTAAGAACATAAAATAATAGGCTAATACATTCCTAAATTAAAGAATATGAACTAATAATCTAAGCCAGGCAGCATGCTTCCTTGGCGTGAGCTGTGCTATACCGGTGCCAAGTAGTCTGGGGTTGGGAATGAAATTAAAATGATGCTCTTTGAAAAGTGTCATTTAATCAAGGGCAAACAGTGGGTAAAATAGTATGGTTTGCCATGATTAAAATAATATCAAAGGGTAAAACAGTCTTTTTAACTATCCAATTGTATTACTAATTTAGAGACAGAATCTAACAGTTAAACAGACTACACAAGCTCCTTGGGTGAATTTTCCTGTTTAGAATCATAGAATAGTTTTGGTTGGAAAGGACCTTTAAAATCATCGAGTCCAACCATTAACCTAACACCACCAAGGTGGAGGAGACATTCCTTTCCATCAAGTCAAAAAAGTGTCTAGATACTAAGCTTAGACTTCATGCAAAGGTGTTATATGAAAGGAATCCCACCTTGGTTAAGTTTTATGTGCTGCTAAACTTCCCCCAGTCTCATGCTACCCTTGTTAAATAACCCAATACAATGCTGTTCTATTGTTCTCAGTTTTTCTGCCAACTTTTACGCTGCAGCCATTCCTGTGAGACCAATAACTGACCATATTACACAGATGTTCAATTTGCCATCTCAGACACAATCACTGGCGTATGGAGTCTTGCGTTCTGACCTCTGCACAGTGCTCCCAAGGGCAGAAGCCACTCACTTCTGCCTAGAACATTCCCTGCTCGTACCTCCTCTTACGGAGTCTGAATTACAGCACTGTAGAGCATCATGTATTTACATAGTCATTCTTCTTAAATTGAACTTTACAAAAATTTAGCATCCATGAAAGCTGCTGGATTAATAAAGGTATTAAAACAATGAAACGCACCGAACATGTACTGTACAGAGAGGACCTACGCAGAGTTCTCTAAAATTCTTCCATATGATCCAAACATATCATATATGAAGATAAGAATGAAGTTCACAGCATCAGCTTTAATGGTAGATTTTGCAAGTACACAACCCTTCTGAACCAGGATGAGATGTGCATTTTACATTGTTGTGCTGATTAGGGTATAACCAGTAACTGGCAGTTACATTTTCAGTCAGCTACTAGTTCTCTAAAATCATCCAGTTCTCCACATCATGACACTTACACTTTTATTTCAACAACCTTGAAGCATATATTTATTAACAGAAGACTTTGCAAGGTTAAAATCTTTCATGTTCTGCATACACTCTCCACTCTCCCAGGTCTTAAACAATTTTCCACACCAGTCAAATGCTATTGAAATTGTATGTTTAAATTGAACTCTGACAATGACATCTTCAAGAAACAGAAGAATAAAAAGATGGAATATAACAAAAAAAAAATTGAACTAAATTGACTGCAGCCCTCCTTCTAATAAATTGCTTAATACTACTGAGGTTACCTGGGCATTGTTTTCCCAAACACAACTGTGTACTTTCTTGCAGATGCACTGAAAATCAAACTCAGAACAGGTTGTGCAGATTCACCTCAAGTATAAAAAATGAAGTCATCAATAAACTGTTCCAATACTTACCCGTGCAAAATAACTATAAAAGAAAACCTAAAAATGTAATAATAAAAAAAAATGTTATGATCCCATTCTTCTAACATACAATAGTATTTTCCGGTGTTAGTACCTTTGCCAATATTCCTTGGAGGTAGAGGAGGTGCACTACTTGTAACAGGTACTGCAGGCTGAATGGGAGGTGGACTGCCACTGAGTATTGCTCCGTATGTTTCATTCTGTAATATACTTGGCATAAATCCTCTTTGCTTATCCTTAGCAATGTTTGCTGCATCTCTTGCCAAGGATGCTACATTAGGCTGAAGTTGGTTTGATCCAAGTTGATAGAAGCTGACAGGCCTGTCCTCTCTCCGATTGGGACTGGGTTGCTTAAACACAGTAACAAAAGTACTCACTGATACCGCATTAGTTGTACTCATTTTATTTATTTGTTGATAGAAAGTTATTTATTTCTAGAAAGAAAAAATGACTTCTAGAATGCTTTCAATACATAATCTAAAACCTATGTTCTGCCCTCTTCAAGACAAAGTAACTGTGTACATTAACAAAAACAAGATTAAATGTGAATTGCATTTCAAAACAATTATCATTTTCTCATTTTCTCCTGTAGTATACTCCCATAGAACAATACTGTATCCTTATATACACAGAGAGTCAATATAGATATTCAGACTGGATCAAGTAAAGTTTCCCTGCATCAAAATACCAGGCAGTATTTTCAAAAGTAAATAAACAACTGAACATCCTAAGCCTCATCTGAATTTCAGCAGCATTAGATCCCAAATAGATGAACATGATCTCAAAAACTGGACACAATGCATCTAAGTATTCTACCTGTAACTCAGCCTACAACAAATAAGGAGCCAAAACTTCTCATGAACTCTTTTTAGCTCACTAATATCACTGGACAAGTTTGGGAGATTACTTCAATTGGCAGCCAGGATGGAACATTGCTCATCCCATGCACATTATCAAACGAGACCTAATTAGTTGTCTTTGAGATTTACAGCAAGTCATCTGCTTGCTATGCACACTTAGCATTATTTTCCCTGTTTCAACAGCAAACACAGTAATTATTGTTATCAAATGATCATTAAAATAGCTGAAGTTATAAATTCATGTGGCTAATACAGGAATGGGTTGTAATAATCCACAGCTCTGAGAGCATTAATACGCCTTTAGAAATAGTTTTAGATAGACATGTCACTGATGTACTGTCTGTATGAAATTAAAATAACCATTTATAGTAATAGCATTTAGGCAGAATAAAGATTTACACCAACAGTATCTCAAATAAGCAATCAATTTTCCTCTGAATATATTCAGTGCTTACTCTGAGTGGATCATATAGGGCCTTTAGACATCTTACAGCACAGCATTATAGTTCAAAGATTTATCAGAATGATGTATGTGACAGCCAGAATCATTAATCCCTACCTTTACTTTGCCTTAGCAGCCTCACTCCCCTGAATGGCTGACACTCCATTCCCTGACCTCTCCACTGTCCTGGTTCTGGTATTTGTTTCAGCCCACACTTGCTTCTGCTTTCTAAACCAGCAGAAAATTCTTTATTGTTTTGTTGATTTAGCTTTTCACTGGTTTACCACATTGAAACAGCTCAATACAGGGACAAATGTGTGCCAGACTGGAAGCAAAAGATGAGGGAGGACCAGGCAGCTGGGGTGTGGAATAGCAGCAGAAACCAGCTGGATTGTCTTAGCCTTCTTTTAGGTTAGACTCTCTTTTAAAGGAAAAATTCTGGACTAAAAGAACTTCAATTTCAGACATGACCTTTTCTGACAAAGATTACAAAATCTATTCAATTGCTTTACCAGAAAGAGAGTCAAGCCCAATAGCTTAACATCTATAAACAGAACTCTGATGTGATCCCAAGCAACAGCAGTATTCCCCAGTGCATTCAATGTAGTCACAGACAATAGTCTGTGATTAATAGTCCTTAATCTCCTTTCAAAAGTCCCTGTAGTATAAGCCTATTAATATAGTGGGCAGTGAAGTAGCAGTTTCATTACTTTAGCCTCATCACAAAATAGCAGATAACTTCCTATAGGAGATGGAGCTCAGGGACTAGCCAAAATGCTCAACTGCAGAAGGCAACTGGCAACAATGAAGGACAAAACAGATCAAAAATACAAATTTAGAGTGTCCCAGAAAGGGATTTGCTACATATGTAGTTATAAATTACCCAAAAGGTTTTACAGATGGAAAAAAAGAAATCTTGAAAACATAACAGAAATTTTCAAGCTGCTTTATCAAAAAGGTTTTCACTACTGTTGTTATTATCTGAATGGTGATACAATACATAGGAATACATAAATACCGGGATACAATATGAAAGCCCACCCAGAAGAACGGGATTTAGCAGCTCACAGATTCCAGATGCTTGCACAGATACCAAAATTCTCAAGAAAAATCTTAAGAAAAGTCTGAGAAGGTAGCAATGTGCTTTGAAAAGGATGGCTTGTGACACGTTTTTTGCTCTTTGTTGCCAACTAGTTCACGTCGAGCACCAGAGGTAATAGCTATTTTGGACTAAAGAGACAGGACATGGAGAGAAGAATCCTATGCAAACAAGATCTCGCAAAAATGGTATTTTGCAACAGAGGAAACTTATTGATGTCAAAATTAGTCTCCAAAACATTACGCCAATTCAATGGTCTGATGATCTAGCATTTTTAAAGACATTCTGTGAAGGCAATGAAAATGAACCTATGACTGTAAGGTTTTAATATTTCTGAAAACAAAGAAAAACCCAACACACAAGATTTGGTTTTACATTATTAATTAAGTAGTAGCAATTCATGCCCTAGCTGAGATGGGGGACTTTGCAAGAGATGTAGAAAGAAAAAAAGTCAAATTTCATTATCCAGGAGAAAGAGTTTTTTGTTAGCTACTTTCAAGAGAAAAAAAGGTTGTCCTAACATCTGAAGATTAACTAATATAAAGCCTGTTGTGCATTCCTTGCACATTATAAAGGAAACAGAAAAGGCATAAGCAGTTATAACACTGCACACACAAAAAGAACAAAAACATGTGTTCTATACTTATATGGAATACTTCAAATTATGAAAGATTCAGAATCTCATTAGTATTTAGGAGCCTATACGTCGTTTCAAATTACTTGGCCCCTAGAAATCCAAGCCATTTTTCAGTGTTGTTCAGGTATCAAAACATGGTAGTTTGTTCCCTGTCTCTGTGTTTAGGTGCTTAAATACTTTTTGAAGTTGGTCCCTAAATTGGGAAATCAAATTTTGAAAATGCAGTGAAGTTCCTATGCTACTGGAATATTTTGTAATACTTGTAATATGACCATCCTTGGAGATATTCAAAAGCATCTGGACATGGTCCTGGGCAACTGGCTCTAGGTGACCCTGCTTTAGCAGGGGGGTTGGTCCAGATGAACTCCAGAGGTCCCTTCCAACCCCAACCATTCTGTGATTCTGGACCCAATAGCACCACAACACCAGAAATTTCAGGTAAGAAAAGGCAGAAAAAGAAAAATATTTTTACATGAAGATTAAGAATTAAGACCCTACCCTGCTATTAATGGATGTAGCTTATTTAATCCACAAGTTTAGTTCTACTGAAGACAAGCCAATGCATAAACTGTTCCAAAATGAAAGCCATTGACTGGAGCTGTTACAAATGTGAGGGGATAATATAAGGTGCCTCTCTTTGTAAAGGAAATTTTCCTAGCTTATGTTAGTTCTGCGTCATAATCAGCAGATGTAAATATTCCTGATGTATTGAAACAAACTATTGACTCCATTACGGCTAATCGTAATTTGATCATCATCACACGGTCATATATTTATACCTTATATTAAAGAGGAAAAAGATGATAAACTATAATTTAAGGAACTAAAATTGAAGCCACTACGTTTTACTACAGAACTTTATTTCACAGTGTCTTCATAAGTATAGTAAAAAGTAGTGTTATTGAAATCATTATGAACATCATGCTTACACATATACGTGTACAGAAAAATAATAACGTATGGATACAAACCTGCAACTTTTCATCCACATCATCATCACTTTCATCCAGATCTTCATGGAGTAACCGCCACTCATATTCTACATGAACATGAGAATTAAATCTTCCAGACAGTGCTTGAGTAAGCTAAGGAAAAAAAAAGATGACTGTTGGCATCTATGTTATGCGCAGCACTTATTTTAAAACAACACATTTAAAAACAAATAAAAAACATATACAGAAGGAACCTTGGTTTCTAAGCACAAATACTACTTTTATTTTAAAAACAGATTTCAGTAATCTGGAAAGTTATTGCAGTGGAGTAAGTTTAAAGAATTAAGCAAATACAACACAAATAAATCAGGCCAGGCTGGCTGAGGCTTTGAGCAACCTGGTCTAGAGGAAAGGTGTCCCTGCCCATGGCAGGGGGGTTGGAACTAGATGATCTTTAAGGTCCCTTCCAACCCAAACCATTCTATGATTCTATGATTTTAGAATATCAAAATCAAATAATAATCAAAAGCAACTAGGCTTTTCATTAACCATTGTAGGTCCATTCTCCATTGCAGGTCCATTCTCCATTTTCAGACAATAAGCCCCACATCCTATTTACTTTCATTTAGTAACTGGAAGTCAAAGAAATTACCTGCAATGGAGTTCTTTTGAATCAAGCTCACTTATCAAGAAATCTTGACCCCCCTAATCCATTTTTCTTGCTTACTAAAAGTAGTGATGGTAGCCACCTGGGCACACTGCTGGCTCATATTCAGCTGGCTGTCAACCAACACCCCCAGGTCCTTTTCCGCCAGGCAGCTTTCCAGCCACTCTTCCCCAAGCCTGTAGCGTTGCATGCGGTTGTTGTGCCCCAAGTGCAGAACCCGACACTCAGCCTTGTTGAGCCTCATACAGTTGGCCTCGGCCCATCGATCCTGCCTGTCCAGATCCCTCTGCAGAGCCTTCCTACCCTCCAGCAGATCAACACTCCCACTCAACTTGGTGTCGTTTGTGAACTTACTGAGGGGATCTTACTTGTGGATCTGGGACTAATAGCTCAAACAGAATCAACCCCTGGCCCCAAGAAGTTTAGCATTTCCAAAGCATCTGAAAAGAAATAGTATTTTCTTCTTAAAAGCATATAACTTGATATAAGCGTATAACTATTTCTAAGCATACAACTATTCCTTCTGGAATATATTAGTTGAATATTCAAGTGTAAACTGTTAAATATTCAGACATGATTCTGCTTATAAATGCACAAACACACAGAACGATACAACACTTACCAACTCTTCACAGTGAGTATGTTTTAAACGTTTAGCTATATCAAGTGGCGTCTCTCCTGATTCATTAGCTATATTACAGCAAGAAAAGAAAGTTATGATTATAGGTGTCACAATTAACATGTCCATTACTAAAGATAAAGACAAACCTGGAGGTACATAGTGAAGTACTAGACCAACACACTTGAAAATTCATCTATTTCCTTCATTTGTAGGTCCAACTCATACCAGCCCTCTGAACATGACAAGCAGTAGCAACTTAACATGTCAGATAAACGGAATGATAGCTGTGAAATGCCAGTATATAACTAGGCAACAAGATATCAGTTAACAATCTTGGTACATAGTGATCTACATTTGTTCAAAAAAACAAGTGTAATGTATAAGTCAATTTTAAACTTGAAATAAATAGTGAATATTGATTTTTTTTTTATAATGAAGATTATATTCACAGAATTATGACAAACAATTGAGGAGAATATGCACTTACTCCTCCTTCACTGTTTCTTATCTGAAGCAGTGACAAATATGAAATTGAAGTACACATTACCCTTTTACCTATTTCAATAGAAGCCTTCCCTCTCAGCAGCAGTTTGAGGCACTCAACGTTGTCCGTCAGACAGCAGTAATGCAGGGCTGTGCTACCTTTACACGTTTGCTTATCTAGGTTGCCACTATTGGAGTACAAAAAAGAAGAAGAAAGCTGATTAAACTTAGTTTCATACCCTATATTAATAAACCTCTCTCATGATAAGATTTTCAAAGAATAGATTTACATTTGCAAATACTAGAATTAGTTTTAGTATTTGTATTCATTTAGTATTTGTATTACTTGACATAAAAGCAGTATCAATCATATTTTAATAGTTTTTCATGCACTCACCTGTTCTGCACTAAAAAGTCAACTATATGAAGGGATGTTCGATCAACTGACCTAACAGCAAGATGAAGCGCTGTTTCGTCTTGCTCCTAAGAATAAAACAAAAGAACACATTTGTTTCTTCTGCTCTACAGAAAGGCAGAAATTTTATTAAGACATAAATTAGATAAATTAAAACATTTAATTTCAACATATTCAGACATGCTACCATTAAAACATCTCTTGTGAAGACTTTTATTGCTTCCCTTTAGTTCCTTTAAAGTAAACAAATAAATAGGTGGAAAATGAATAGATTATTGAATGATTTAATGTTTAATGTTTTAATACATTTAAAATATAACAGTATTTGGAAATAATTTTAGATTAAACTATTTAATATATTCTTTTGGCATTGTTAAATTACATCATGAAAAGGACGAGTGTTCCGAACAATGTTTGAAATCTTATTTTCAAACAAGAAAAAATAGTCTGTTTTAATTAATGAAAGCATGTTGCACTTATAACAATTTGTCTAATAAAAATTTACAACACTTACATGGCCATTGGCCAGTGGAATTTTTTCTGTGAGATCCACACCGTCAGCATATACTTGGACTAATCCAAGAATGTCTCTTGATTTGACTGTTTCACAAAGAGCATGTAATTTAGCTGCATTGTCAGCATGCTTTTTCCTTGCGTATTTTCTCTCAATATACTTGGCAGTAATATAATCTTTTCTTGCATTCCTGAAATTGAATATAATTTACTTCTATAACTTTTAGCAGAAGATACACATTAGAATTTCCATAAATACATGCAAGTCATTTGAAATGAAATCTGGGAAAGACTATTTCTCATTTATTATGATAATTTCTCTTTTAAAATATGCATGCAAGACATGCAGTCTTGTATTTCCAGTATGAAATGTAGCTACAGAAGATGAATCAAACATCCAATACGAAGACAGACCATTAATTTTCCCCTCTGAACTCTGGTGTGAAGTTGCGATCAGATTACCTAGCTTTATGTACAGAAGATACATCAAAGCTTCACACTGCTGGTTTGCTAACAGCAGCCTGGCAGGTTAATGTTTACCTGACTGGTACTCGTACACATGCTAGAAAGGGATGGAAGGCATGGGATACAAAAATCTGTCTTATACCCCTGCACAGACTATCCAGCCCTTGGATCTGTATTCACAGCAGTGAGTATGTTCTGTGAAGCCACTCTTCACCACAACTGTAATGGGGAGGATGTAGCAGAGTTTTCACTTTTGCCTCCAAACTGAGGTGAAAACTTAGTACACTTGAATTAGCACATGCATTATCACTTTTGCTGTTGATATCCAACTAACAAATGACTACTCCTCATCACAGCAAGACAGGAGCTTGTACGCCTCCCAAAGGCATAACTCCTTACCCAGCTCTTGGGATGTACACTACATTGCACAGAAGACATTTAGCAAAGCCATACTTTATCACCTAGATACTTTATAATGGACAAAAAGAAAAAAAATCCCAATAACAACAAATTGAATCACTGGATAGCTCTTGTTCCTAAAGCATATGACAGTATTCCTTCATGTATTTAAAAAGGGTTTCTCTTCAGGTTTTCATTTCATTTAAAAAGCCCAAATTTGATATGTAGATGTATCAAACTAAATGTTTTAAAAAATATATAATTTCTTGAAGTCTTCTTATGCTATTGATTTAGCATTCAGTAAAATTATTAGTATCACAGAATCACAGAATCACAGAATGTTAGGGATTGGAAGGGACCTCGAAAGATCATCTAGTCCAATCCCCCTGCCGGAGCAGGATTGCCTAGACCATATCACACCGGAACGCATCCAGGAGGGTTTTGAATGTCTCCAGAGAAGGAGACTCCACAACCTCTCTGGGCAGCCTGTTCCAGTGTTCGGTCACCCTCACCGTAAAGAAGTTTTTCCTCATATTTATGTGGAACCTCCTGTGTTCCAGCTTGCACCCGTTGCCCCTTGTCCTGTCAAGGGATGTCACTGAGAAGAGCCTGGCTCCATCCTCATGACACTTGCCCTTTACATATTTATAAACATTAATGAGGTCACCCCTCAGTCTCCTCTTCTCCAAGCTAAAGAGACCCAGCTCCCTCAGCCTCTCCTCATAAGGGAGATGTTCCACTCCCTTAATCATCTTCGTGGCTCTGCGCTGGACTCTCTTAGTAATTTTAATTATTAATATTAATAGTCTGCATTATTATTGATAGTGGTAGTCAAAAATAATTTAAACTGCATGTTTAACATTGATTCTGTCAGAATGGTGAAAGTCCAGATAATGCAAAATCAGCTTCATCCAAAGCCAATTCTTCTGGGTTTGTTTCTGTATCATTTACTAGCTCTTTTATGATGGAGTAGTATCCAGCCAAGTAGGCAGCTGTCCTTGCTATGCCTCTGCCGTCACAGTTCAGTGTTTTCGAGGAATTCAATTAAATGTTCTGTCTTTATTCCACATAGTTACAGACTTAAGTCCTAGGTGTAGTTTCTAAACACTAGGTGTTCAGTATCTTTCAGGTAAAATGTGTACCTTATTCCAATTTCTATTTTGTGTTTAAATAGCACAAAATTAATAGCTTTATTTTTAATCCCTACCCTCATGTGTCTTTAAAATTCCCAACAAGTCATATTTAATTTCTTTCTGTCCCACAAATCAGGATTCAGAGAGTTGGTAAAATAATCCTTACTATTAGGGAAGGTACAATCAGATAAACTTCAATAAAACAGACATGCAAAGCATCAGAAAAAAGGTTTACTCTTTGGCTATAAGGCTCTATATAAGACATTATACATCTTCCACGTCCTGCTGTTGCAAACCATAATGGCACAACCCATTAGCAAAATTAAATTAAATGCTTGCCTTTTTCAGAAGTAGTAGCTCTTTACTTACATATCGCTGCTTGGATTAGGTTTGACCATCTCATCAGCTGGCAGACAGAATTCCATAATCTCATTAAACCCAGCATTCCCAATATTCTTCGCAAGCTGTTAAAAAAAAATAATCCACAGCTCACTTAATAAACATGTTCAGTTATTGGCCACGCACATACTAGTGGGAGGATGAGATAAAATGGGAGTTGGGACTTTTTGTTTCTGATTACTCGTTCTGCTACTATGTCAGTGATCATGAACAGACTAGGAACCTTTTTGGATGTCAGTTTTCAGCTGCAATTTAATACACAAACAAGTAACTGCAGAATAATCCATCAAGACACCAGTTCAGACAATAAATGAAAAATCTTTTGTGCTGGGTACGAACACAGATATGAACTGTCACAGAACAGCTGATATGTGGTAAAATCTTTGTGTAGCAAAGCTGAATACATTTTCTTCCGTTGAAGGTTAAAGTTCTCTTCTAAAACAATGCTAGATAATTAATGGGTAAGTATTTGTGAAGTCCTTCAATTTTTAATCTGAGAGGCACATTTATATGTCAAACTGCTGTCTTCTTACAAAAAGCTACCAAGGCTAAAAAGACTTGGAAACACAAAAAATATGAAGCCTCTACTAATTTGAATTCTAAGATCAGGCAAAGTTTACAGTAAGACACTATGTTCCAGGAGGTTCCCTTAAACTTGGAGAATTAAGCTTTCTTAAATTATGTTTATCCAGAGGCAACTTTCAAGATTGGAACAACATATAGTTAAAGTAACAAAAATATACTCGTGTTGGAAGTATTTTATACTACTATTTGTAAGTCAATAAAAGCAATTTGATTACCAAAAGTTCAGATGTTCCCAGCACATCTAATGTAAGCGATTGCATTCTGGAATAGTGAACACCAAGTTCTCTATGGATTCCTGAGCATTCAATGCAAGTTAGAATTCCCAAATTTGTTGAAAGCCAGGTAGGATCTGAAAGAGAAAGCGCCCACAGAATTAAAATTTATTCAGGTAATTATTTCATTCTAGAAAATGTAGTATACAGAAATGAAACTCTGGAAAATAAGATTCCTGCACATGAATTATCAGGTTTTTTAATTTATGTCTTTACATTTACTCTATTGGGAAACACAAACCAGGATTTTTTTAACGCCTAAAAAATTAAGATGTACAAATTTATTTTTTTTTTTTTCCAAAGGACATCGCCCTCCAAGGGAGCTGCTCAAACACTCCAGTTTCTCATTCTCCACAAGGCTTTCAGGAATGGCATTTTTCCACCACCAATATAATGGTGTCACATTCTCAATTGGGAGCATAGGTGCAGTTCAAACTGAAATAACAATGCCTACAGGGGTTTTTTTTGTATTTCAAGTACAGACTTTAGACTAAGTGAAGCAGCAGTGATTCTGAAGTATACATACAGCACCACATTACGATGGATTCTCTCTCAGCTGTTTCAAAGGTACTTTTTGTTACCCTTGCTTGTCTTTTCCTCTGGTATTTTGCATTCTTGCTATAACATTCCCTCATCTTCCAGACAAATAATTTCTGAAGATTTAGACAGCTTAGAAATTCATTTATTCGATACAGGTTTGGTTAGTAGCTATTTAGAATATTCTCCTTTAAAGACAGCAAGATTGACTCTTCCCATAGTTTTATACAGTATCTATTGCTGGAAGTTATTATTGATTTATAAAGTGCGTACAGCTTCAGATCTGATGTTTTCAGCTACAGTTTCAGATGAAAAAAACCTAAGTCCTGCAGTGCCTCTGTAGCATAAAATAACGCAGGAAACAGCGGGATTTAAAAAATAATTTGAAGAGGATTAAAGCAGAAAATCATCGATCAACAAAACCAACACTGAAAACCAGAGTCAGCAGATGCAGTCTTTTCCAAATGAGCACAGTCTTAGCCTTACTCCCTGGCTCACTCTCAAAGTCAAACATAAAAAGTTAAAAAAAAAAAAAAGAGATGTATTAGGAAAATGCTTGCCGTATCTTACTGCTGTCCAGTTTTACCTAAATCTTACGTAAAATATGGGCTAATAAAATAAGTTCAATTGATTTATATAAGCAAAAGTTACAATTAGCAAAATACATGGGAGAAAAAAAAGCTTCTTCGTAACTTTTCTCCCCCACTGACAATATGCATATAGCAAATCAGTCTTACTAAAGTAGTGCAATTTAATTGTTAACATATTCTACTATGTGTATAATCTTTGTGAGATAAGGAGTAAAAGTGAAAGCATAAAACATCAGCTTAAATACTGTCATGAGACATAGAATTTTTACCAATTAGAAATATGCTTAATTGAGTCACCTTGTGCTCCACAGTCACAACACACATCATTTCCAGTCATCCTCTGGACTTCAGATATAATTTCTTTTGTCAGTTCCTGGACAATATTATTTTCTCCTGTGTTATCATCTCCTTTGAATGCATTATTTAAAGCTTCCTCTTTGCTGTTTTGTAGCACAGATGTCCATCTAAAATGGCAGTAATATTTTGCTATTAAATATTTTGGCACTTCTAAAATTCAAGGTGATGTCTCAGCAGAACACCAGTATCAGAAATAAAATTAGCAAAGTAACTCACATTTGACATTCCTGTTCATCCTCTGCTTGAAAGTGGTAGGTCCTGTCATCTGCACAATAAATAATTCACATACTGATTAAAAAAAAATGATTGAAAAACTGATTTTGCAGAAATCTCTCAGAAAAATCTAAAATTGTATGACTCCTGAGGTCTCTAGTCTCATCACTGGAGTGCTGACAGGCCAAAAGTCTATTTAGCAAGTTTCACTCATAGTACCTACAGTTCATCTATGTTTATACATATGGTTACACAAGGTGGCTTGTTGCTCTTTAAATAGAAGCGGTTTTCTTCAGTGCTGCGCTGTGCTTCTATCACATAAGCAGCAGGAGAACATAGTAATTTTTCCATGTTCTAGATGTAACCTCAGTAATCACAAGTCTAAAGTTCTGCTGGGGGTGGTGATGTGTGGACTAAAATATAGAGTCCATATTTGAGGTTTTCTGTGTATATAAGAAAGATTTAAAGTTTCCAAATTTAAAATCACAGTAATCAAAAATGACGAAGCAAATTTGACAGACACAAAGTCCAAGCTACAATCAAGATAAGCCCCAAGCTGTTTCAATTAAATCAAGCTAAAAAATTTCAAATTATTACTGCTTTCATAATTCCAAGCATTGTTATCATAGTGTGCTGTTAAAGAAAAAAGCGTAATACATTTTAAGTCTCTGAAACAAATGAGATCTGATACCGTTTGGTGATTGAGTTGGAGTTAAAATTAGTATAGCTGATGAGAAGAACAGTGGTAAAGATACTGGCAAAAAGATATTCTAGGCTGAAAATTTCTCAAGTTTGAAAAATATTCAAGCAAAAAGGTATTAAAAGATAGTTTAAAAAATGGAAAATGTTAAGAGAGTGAGGATACATGAAAGGACAGAAAGGAAAGTGCTAGATAGAGAGTAAGAGATTTTATCTTGCCATGATAAAAGCAATTTGCAGTTTTTAAAAAAACAAGGAATACTTGTATACTCTAAAGTAAAACAAAGTGAAAAAGTGATCTGGAGAAGGCTAAGAGGCCAGTTATGCCTCGTCATATGTATGATGGGACAAACGATAATGTTGTGATAAGCTGATATTGGGCAAAATGTGGCATGGTAATCACCAAAGAAAGTGCAAAAGTAAACAAGGAAGACCACTTGCTTGTGTAGAAATGGAAAAGCTGTATATTTCATACATAAGTACTAGTCTATTAACGTCAGTAGTGTAACATACATTTAGAAATAGAAGAGAACTTCATGCTCTGACAAATGAACAAATGAGGAATAGATTTATATTCTTCTCCCCAAATATTTTGAGATATATATTTTATTAATGTATTTTTATTGAGCCCATAAATATAGTAGTCAAATATCCCAGTGAGAAAACAAAGGAAACATTCTACCGTACAATTTCATATCGTCCCATTCAGTTCTCAAAATTATCCAGTTTTCGTGTTTTTAATATGTAGACTCTTATCTCACCTTTGTATCTATTATGAGATAACAAAACTAAAAAAGTTTTCAATATTTTCTTCACAGCTACATAGCAACCACAATGCATAAATTTTAAGAAGTTTTGTCATGTTTTAAAAGCTGCTTCTGATCTTGTACAAAAGTCGTAACTTTCCAAGATGATCAGCTATGACATTTTCAATATAAAGAGTGATGTCACAGCAAAAATACTGTTACTCTGTTGTAAGGGAGCACAAAATTATATAGAATGAAGGAGTAAAGATAGCATTAAAAACAAGTCGTTTTCCTAAGAAACAGGTACAGCTAGTTGCATTATGTGCAAGATAAGTGAAATGGTAAATTGTCATAGGAAGGGCATTTTATAAAGGGAAGCATTCTACAATTGCGAAAATGTTTAAGCAGACTATTGACACATCTACAGAAATAATGCAAAACACTGATATTAGCTGCAAGAAAAAAAGACCTAAACAACAAACCTACGTGATATGAGGTCAAAACATTTTTTCTCCTCTGGGTTTGTTTTCACTTGGCAGGTTAACAGATTGAGCTTTGCTGGAGGTCGGTTAGCCTATTTGAAGATAAAGCATACACATTTTAGTATATTGATACTGACTGAGCCCTGCAGTCCAAAAACATAGGATAACATCCCGCTGGCCAAAAAGACTTGACAAATGGCTGTTACTTTCAATTCTAAAGTATCCAAGTTTTGATTTATGTTTCTTCTGCATCATGGTTTATAAACTACATTTTCTTAATTTGGCTATTTTGTTCACTGATAACTGGATAAACGCTAGAATTTTGAAAGGGGAGAGGAGTAAAATCACGTTAATGATCACTACTCTGATCACCTTACCAGTAAACGCTTATCTGAAGGAATAAGGTATGACGAAGAGACATATTAATTTTAAGTTTAATCCTCTAACAATTAGAAATTTCATTTAAAAAGATTAGTTGTCTAGGTTTTCAATAATCAAATAATTTGACTCCTGCTAATGTCTTTAAAGAGAGCCTAGATAACCAGTTTAGAACAAATGCTTGATTTTTAAATCAGTAAAGGGACATATTGAAAGAAAATAAGAAGTTTGCACAGAGAAGTCTTGCAACGAACACATGCAAAACTAAACTGAGATAGTTCATCACCAAAAAAATGTAGTGAAACAAAATACATTCTATAATGATGTAAGTTTTCTAGTCAAGTTCCTCTCAGCTATTTCAGCTCCTTATTGAATAAAAAGTGGCAATTTTTTACTACAAGCAAAAAGAACAAGTAAACTTCATTTTGAAAAAGTCTCATAAAGGCTACAAACACTTTTCAAATAGCATCTCTGTGCTAATGTCTTCTTTTCTCTTAACCCGCCTGTCCTACAGACCTGGGTGTGACCTAGTAAGACGTTATGTTTGCAGCCTTGACTTGAGGAATGGCTTGCACTTGCTACAGTGGATAACTTGTTTCACTCTTTTAGAATAATTAAATCAGAAAGCAGATTTCACTAGAGAGGCTCTGCTCTAGATCATGATATCTGAAAATTAATAACTTGTTTAAATCATCAGGAAAGTACTAGTATAAAGATAGCAATATACATAAACACATTACCACACTTACTGTGGCGTTCCAATTTTAATCTATCAGGTTGCTAAAACAAGATTTAATCATCTAAACAAGAACTATTATCGAATGAAGCTGAACTACCACATAAGGTAATTAACTTGCAATGAATCATAAGAAACACACATCTTCTCAATCTCTTCTAAATTTATTGATGAAAACATTTCATTCAAAAAAGAAGGGAGAACAAGCCTGAAGAGTACAGATTTCCTTGAAAAAATCTGATAAAACAATGTAGCTGGCCAAAAAAGAACAATATCATCATTATGTCTGAAGACCAGTAAAAAATCAAAACCACGGAGAAACATAAGAAGGGAAACAATTACATATTTTTTTTCTTGGTTTTTTTTTTTTAAAAAAAAAAAAAAAGGCAGCATGGTGTCCTTGAAAAACAGCATGCTCATGCTTTGCCCAACAGCAGACATAACAAAGTCATGCATGCTTGGAAACAGCAAACCTGCAGGTCACTTGCTGGGCAACGTAAAACAAATTGCACCCAAGAGAGGTTTTGGAGGTAGCAAGATGACAATTCATTGAAAACCACATTGTATTCTCTGCCTAGTAAACAGCTTTTCAAATTCCAGACATTCCTTTCAGTAGTAAAAGTGCATACAGTTTTCATTATTTTAGCCTATCAACAACAAGTTCTTTGTAACTAGAAGCATATGAGAAAACATCTTGAAAATGACAGCTTCGGCCCATTTTCTTGATTATATTTAAATACACTTAATATCACTGGAACACAGGAGGTTCCACATAAATATGAGGAAAAACTTTACAGTGAGGGTAACTGAACACTGGAACAGGCTGCCCAGAGAGGTTGTGGAGTCTCCTTCTCTGGAGACATTCAAAACCCGCCTGGATGCATTCCTGTGTGATATGGTCTAGGTAATCCTGCTCTGGCAGGGGGATTGGACTAGATGATCTTTCGAGGTCCCTTCCAATCCCTAACATTCTGTGATTCTGTGATCCATAGCACTGAAGTTTCCAGTGTTTATATTTTTAATGTAACTATTTGTCCAAGAAGTGTCCAGAAGCTGCCTATAATGAAAATACAAAATAAAGCAAACAAAAATCAAAATATAAGTATTTGGTACTGGGCAACTCATATATACCTTTTTCACAGGCTCTATGAGAATGTAAAAATGCAAGTACATTCAGGTTAAGAAAGACTCCACTCGCCCCAGGACTTTTGGATCTGAAGTGCATTCAGGACCTAACTAGTTTTCTATAACTTATGAAATACGAAGTTGTAAATGGATCCATTAAAATGCTTCAGAGAGGTCTGAAGGACTAATATACACAGAACTTGTCTCTCTGGATAGGAGAATGAAGCATAAGAACTCCGTGTCAGGATCTGAGAACCCAAAGAAATGGCTGCAACAACCTAAAACACATCCTGGGCCAATGTGCTGATCTTGGAATCCAAACATATTCTAAAGGTTTTAACTGAGGACGTCCTAACCTGAAGTCAGCATTAACAAGGGTATTAAAAAACCCTGACGTCTTTGCATGTGGCTCATATCACCACCTTCATGCTTCTATCCTGTGGCCGAGTAACAGCCTCTCCCCACCTGCCTCCCCAACATGTGCCCATTACTTGGCTGACAACACACTTCTGTCACATGGCAGATGCTGCTTGAAGAGATGTTAGAGCCTCAAGACAAAGGAGGCAAGGCTGTATAAATTCCTTAGCTGCTTCAGGCTGTAGGTTGAACCAGACTTTTGGGAGAATTAGGGAGACACTAGAAGTAGAAAACAGTAACAAATGCATAATTACTATTACGCTATTCATTTGAAACCTCTGGGTTTCATTTTCCTGCTTGAGTCTCTGATTAGACAATTAAATTTCAGACTGCTAGTGAATTTTTGGATGTCCATGTTAACACACCAACACCCTGAAAAGACTGTGCTTCCACCTCTCATGCCATACATGCAGACTTCAGCACTAACTTGTGTTCCTTCCTGGAGAAATTGTAACCCTGCATCCACCAAAACTGAGTTCTTACATGTTCTGGCAACAAACAGTATGTGTAGGAATCAAAAGGTTAGGCCTCTAAGACAATACCAAGGAGTGCCATGATACAGAGCTGGTTTTTATAAAAGGCACAAGCAAACATGTCCACTTACTTAACAGACTGGTTGGCTGATTTCGTCGTGCATTTTTTTCTGGATACCACAGTGATTTACTTAAGAATCAGAAGATCAAATCTGATTCTTTTGCCCTCAGATTGCCCCGTTAATCATAATGGTAGATTAAAGTTTCCAGCAGTAAAGAAGGAACAACAAAAAAATATTCCTTGATAATAAGTCTCTCGTATTCCTTTTTTGCAGACAACCAGCAAATTCCATTTAAGCTCTTTAAACAAAACCAACTTTGAGGAATCTGAGGTTCCTCAAATGTAAGTTTTTCCCTTGGGACTTCTTGATCCAGAAACCACTTAGGAATCCCTACATGGTTCAATCTGCTTCTATCATTGTTTTTTCACCTACGTACATTAAATTGCAGTCAGGTAGATGTCAGAAAATTTCCAACTGCTAATAATTACACCAAGGAACAGTGTCTGTTTTTCCATCAACCATTACCTTGCATGTTGCTCTATGAGTGCTAATTTCTTTTAAGCTTTTTATTGACTAAAAGTGTAACTTCTGCACATATGCCAATGCAGACGTGTATTCAGCGTTACAGCTGGATGACTGACAGAGAACCAACCGTATTCTCCCCATCCATATCAGGAGAGGACTTGGCAGGCAAGTTAAGTCAGAATACAGCATCTGCAACTGCCTGAAGATAGCTGTTCTAGAAACTAATTGAAAAAATAGTCCCTCATAAAGAGAGGCTACATGACCAAAGAACAGAAATCCGTGAAGAATACTTAGCCTTTAAAAGAAAAGCATTTACAAATTTGTATTTGATAAAGCTATCAAAACTGACAACTGAATTTCTGAGAGATGGTTCATTTTGATGAACAGCTGGGAAGAGAGAATGACACATCATATTTTAGAGACCAGCAGATATCAACCCTGAGAAAGCTTGGAAATCAATGTTGTTGCTTCAGAAGTCTCAGAAGATGTTCAGAGCAGTCCAGAAAATTCGTAACGAACAGAAATTGCTTCTACCCACTTCAATGTCTATGAAATAAGCATTAATTTTTTACACAAAACTGCCATGAATACATAAGAGGAAAGCGAGCAAATAAGTAAAAATGCTTTTTAGGAATTTATTTTAAAACAAGAAAGTACTCTTCAAGACCAAACCTGCGAAACCCACGTCTCCAAACTCACATTTAAGTATCTACCTTAGCAACTGATTTCCAGCTACAGCTCCACTGATTTCAGTGGGAACCTACTGCTTCTAAAAATGTTAGACCATCTGGTAGACAGCTTATAAAAAGAGAAGAACAGTTATCTTGATAGACTCAGTAACCGTACTTGGATGTGAAAGTTTTAAAATTCTGCTCCACCAGTGGATTTTGTAGCCTCTGCCAGCTCTGAGCTGGCCTAGCTACACTCCCACCAGTACCACTACAGCATGTCCAATGCCAAGCACATTTACAGCACATGGAGACACCAGTATAGAAACACTAACAGACTTTTCTCTGACAAAGACACACTCATACGCACTCAAATGAGAACAGGGATAAACTGGTGGACAATTCCAAAGCCATAATAACAACTCTACTTTGCAGGCCTGGTTTTGCACTCGTCCTTAACTCCTCGTTGTCAATTCAGAAGGCAACAGCTTGTGGTTAGATGCACAAATGAGAGATCGATTCATTTTTGCTGCCAGGGTCAACTTGTAGTCATAGCAACAGGCATAACAGGATGAAGAACAGAAGGGTTCTTAACAGGATCAAGAAACAGGACTGTTTATTAGACCAAGAATGGGAAAAACTGCCACTGAGTTGATTTTTGCCTTAAGAAATTTTTGAGAAAGCAATACAAAAAGAGAAAAGGTATGGGAAAGCAAAAACAGCTGACTTCAAAACCAAGTGTAAAAGACCCAAAATATGAAAGTATAAAGTTTTAAAAATTTAAGTATAAATATAAAAGTTTGTTAATCTCTTTCAAATATTGGTAGCAAAGAAAGAGGGACTTCTAACTCTCTCTCTCTTGTCATTCTCGTAGAAGTTGCCTTCAGAGTTTATTTTCCCCAACAGCTACCCTCCCGGAAGGCTACCTTCATAACAGATTACCATATAGCAGCAAATCTGGGGGAGAGGAGAGATTCAGCATTCTCTCTGTTTGTCTTGTAAATATAAAAGGTTGTTTAACCCATATCTAAAAGATGGCTTAATGCCCAACCATATCTTCCCAAAAAAACAAAGTTAGAATTTGTATTTTTAGATAGTCTGGTAAAATATGAACAGTTTATATGAACTGAGTCATTAAAAAAGCCATTTTTTTCCCCATTAGCAGTCATGAGCATTAAAACAATTGTATTTTTAGATACTGTGTGTGTCTTGATATATTTCTGAAAGGCTGCCTTAAAAAAATGTATCCATCATATTCAAAATGCTGCATCAGAAATCTAGCTAATTCCAAATTATAAATATAGACCAGCATAGCTTGCCGTTTTGTATTAGCAACCATGTACATAAAATACTGTAAACAAATACTTACTGTACCATGGGAAATTGTAAGAAAACCATTTTTAACTGAGCACTTCCTTTTTTGCCACACTTTTCTGATTCTGGTTTAAAGGGAGGGAAAAAAAAAAGACTCAGTTTTTAATATATTTAGTATTACACGTTGCTTCAGCTCTTAGGACCTGACGTTTTTTTTCAGCAGAATCCAGCAGTACTTACCCATCACTTTTCTTGTACAGACTACCATTTCGTTCAGTGCCATGTTCCTTGTTTCCCTGAGGCTGATGTAAACTGTAAGCTGTACTCTGACGAATCTGAGAATCCTAAAATATACAGAACAGCAATTTGTAATGCATTCCACACTTTAAACCAAAATATTCCCCCTATTAATGAGTTTCAGAGCCTTTCCTTCCTGCTCTAATCCTACCAGTCCAGAATGAAGCACATTTTTCCTCCTCAATGAGAAAGAAAAAGATCCATTTCTTTTTTCAGAGGGCACAAAAACCATTTGAGAAGTAGCCATTATCAGCACCTGCCAAAATCCTCTTTCTTGCTTTTATTTAGCTTTACTATTGGCCTAAATATATTTTTTTTTAACCCAAAAATTAACTGAGCAGCAGGCTTTGCAACTCATGCAAACACTGCAGTGTACAAACACTAAAGATTATTATTATTACCTGCAATTCCTAGTGCACCCTGCCATGGTACATACATAAATCTGGAGAAGTGGTTTTCCTTGTGGAAACTGAGTCAAGTTATAGTCTGAAAAGCAGAAGAGACCTCCTGGAAACACAGTTCAGGAGGCATACAAGAAAACTGAAAAGTTATCACCATAAGAACAATAATGTAAACCAAAATATCTTGAACAAAGTAGAATTCTGGGACAGGAAGTGACAAGGATTAACTAAACCCTTCTCACTACTCTGAGAACTACCCAGATGCAGGACCCACTGCTGCAAGAGTCCAACTTCTTAAAAAATAAGACCTGATAATGAGGAGTCTGATGTGTCCAGCTGTATTAGCAGCAGCAACATGATGGGATGGACTTTTCAATGCATACAGTAACAATGACTAATACTTATAATATTTATTGTCTTCTACTATCTTTGCTCTATGGAGGTAATAACACCTGTTATATATGGCAGATAATACAAGTACAGTGAGGAAAAAAACACAAAGAAAGCAGCTCACTTAAATGACTATCTGAGCTATTCTAAGCAAAAACTTAAGAGCTATTAAGAAATAAACCTACTGATTTGATTAAAAAATCTCTTTTGCTAAAAAAATGAGATAGTATGTCTCATATACTAGGAGTATGATCATGAGATACATCATTTTGGGTTTTCAGAGTGTACACATGATAAAATACACAGTGATCTAAAAAGTATGAATTAAGAAGATAGTTTCTCTCTAATTACAATTAGCTTCATACACTTTATTAGCCTAAAGTATAAGACATCTCTGGATATAAGCAGGGGAAAAAGACCAAGAAAAATCAAGAACACACTTGGACTACGCTTCTCAGAGAATGCCAGCTCAGATGCTGCTCCTTTACAAGCTCCAGCAGCACATTCTGCTACCAAAGCGACTAAGGCAGCCAAAGCTGTTCAGGATCCTCTTCAACAGCAGTGGCAACATGACAGGTCCGAAACACGATGGTAAGGACAGAGATACCACCTGCACCCCTCTTCAGTGCACTTAGGACTCCACACCTCCAGGCTGCAAGATTTCAGGTTCATCCTGAATACAGTGCTGGAGCTCAGTGGTCCTGAGAACCATGAGCCGAGCTCAAGGCAGGCTGCCAACACCCCTCAGTGCTCCTTTTCAGCAGAAGCAAGCTGTGCCCGCTTCTCTGTCTGTCAGCTAGTGATCTAGGAAGCTGTCTCAGGTAGCTACAACATTCATCTGAGGTTTTTAAAGGCACTACAAAACCACCACTTAAACGTCTGTGCCTGGCAAAGCATCCATTCAGATTTAAACCAGTCTGTTTACTCTTCCTCTTCAGCCTGTTTACACAGAACTATTTGGTTTTGCAGTCTGGCTGCCCAAGATAAAACGAGAACATTTAAAAAGGAATTCCGTCACTGATTAAGAACTGCTGCACGCATACATTTACCGACTTCTGAAGAAAATCTGGTCTGACACTTTCTGTTGTGTCCTACCCACGCCTTGATCTCTGACTCCCATTAGTCAGTAAAGGAACTCCATTCCCAAGAAGATTAGAGGCCTTACAGGAAATTAATTTCAGATCTCCACATCCTCAATTATGTAAAGATTTCAGATGCACTCCAACACCTGCACATAGCACCATTCCCACTACTTAAGATTGTGCTGCTACTTTTTGTGCATTATTTTCTGCTGTGTTTCAGCTACTCTCTTCAGTGTTGTTTATGCTCAGCTGCTGTGTTTGGCCAAACTGGCAAGCCAATAATACAAGCTTCCTGCCTTATTTCAACCAGAGAGGAAGCTGCTGTAGCTGACGTGTATTTCCACACATTCATTACTATGAACAGTATCTTTAAAAAATATAATACTATTTCATGAAGAGAACTTAAGGATAAGACAATGAGATTTTCAACTTTAAATCCTTGTTTCAGGCCATGTCCAAATTAATAGTGTCCAACGTGATTACCAGATGATGGTTTTCCACAGCTCTCTGACAAGCAAGTTCATGATTTTGATCTAGCTCCTAACAGACGGGATGCCATACCACAAATCACCATCACAATTAACATCCTTCCAGGCAATTTCAGCATGCCTTTTCCATATGCAGGCTCCCCAAAGGATCTTCCTTTATTTCTGGTTTGCATATTGCACATAACAGGAGTACAAATCACAGGTAACAGGGTCAGACCCAATGGCCTCATCAGACGAGCAGGAACAACTTATGTTACCTATGGGAGGAAACGGACCACCACAAGATATAGGACATACCGAGTGCAGAGTATTATTGTAATTTTAAGTATCTCTTGAACATAACAAGATCAGAACAGACTGAAGTACACAAGCCTAAGAAACTGAACTTTGTCCACTTTATCAGCTTTGAAATGCAGATAAGCACACACACAAAAAAAGGTGAGTCATTTCATTGCAGCACGTTTACAGTTAATCACTTCACTGACCATAAAGAGGTTTGAAATTGTTTCTTCCAAAGTCTTATAAAGACTGACTGACTTCTAAATCAAACTGAATAGCATAGCTAAAAAGGAAAGAAATGTGAAAACAGTATTCTGTAAAGATGGTCTGTGACTACTGGTAAGAGAGATTCTAAAAACCTAGTTATCAGCCCCACTATTTGAACACAACAGAACTTTCTATACAAGGTGCTTTAACTTATACACAGCAAATTTTAGCCATTCCACAGCTCCCACAGAGCACGATTTTAGACTGATCACTCCTGTGCGTAAAGCTGCCAAAAAGCCCCTTACAGCTCTCCAAGAGCCTGAGCTTCTCTTGTATTTGCAGGACCATTGCCAAGAGGAATGTTTCAGAGATCCATCCCTTTATCTATTACAGCCCCACAGAGCCTCCAACAGACGTATCTGCCAGAATTCCCTGCAAGCAGCCTCTCCTATAGCACAGCTACCATAATTTTTGTCAAGAAACACAAAATTTATCCTATTTTGCAGTGGCCTAAATAGATTATAGGTTCTATCAAACATGTAAAAGAAGCAGAAGCAAATCTAAACACTACAGTAAGGCTACCTTCAGAGAGGACACAGGAAAAAGAAATGAAGGCAATATGCCTCTAAGGTTGACGCCAAAACTTGCAGGAGCTCTACTGTTTGAAAAATAGAAGTTTAAAAATTAAAAATCACGGAGGTGTACACACAATGACATTTCAAAAAGAAGTTTCAGTACAAACCAGGTTTGAGGAAGTTTTGTGCAGGAAAAACTATGTATACAGGCACAACAAAAAAGCTCACTACGAGTGTTTGTGTCTTTTTTTTTTTTTTTAACACAACAGAAACAATATTTCTCAATCTTCTATTATTTCATACAAGAAGTCCATTTTAATTAAAAAGACACATATCTTCAAAATCTTGCAAGAACATCAAATCAAGCAACTGGATTTAATTCCCAAAAGAGAGTGAAAAGGAAATCATCAATTTGTCTTACACCAATTTTCTTTCCCAAGAACAATCTGATAACTTTTTTTTTTTTGGTAATACAACAAACAGAAGAGGAAAAAAAAAGAACCAATCTTTTCATACCAACAGAAAAAAGTTCAGAGGAAAAATCCAGTTTCTTGAAATCTGAATGGAAATCATGCCAACTATTTTCATTAAAACATAGTAACACTTACTCTCCTAGACTTCGGTCACAAAATGTAAATGCATTTCAGGAAGGAAAAAGAAATCAGTTATAGTAAAGGAAATTACAGTGCAACAAGAATAATATTAGTGGGTCGTACAGTAAATTATACCAGGATTGTTTGGCATCCCACTGATTAATTGATGTTTTCAAAAAACTTTAAAAATAATTATAGTACTTATGCTCTGTAGGTAATCATCTATATCTAGATTTGCAGAATTAATAAATAATGAATATAGCACAAAGTACTTTTTACACTTGTATTTTTAAATGCAACAAAAACAGTACAAGTAATAAATTTATGTGTATTATTACATTTTTCAGTCTGTTAAAAGATGTATGCTCACCATATCTTCCATATACATTTAATATCAGTATCACTGATAAACAGGTAAACATAGAGAAGCAACATTTCCAGCAACCGTGAAACCTGACTGCTTCTATTATCTCTCATGAAGAAAGACCCAAATAAAACAGGAAGCCTGCTAACACACCCTAAACAGCAAAGACTCCTTATTGAAAGCGGGCAATCAATGGTGAATCCAGAGTAGTCACCATTTCCACTAGGATCACTAGTCTTTCATTCCCCAGAGCTCAAATTTGGAAGTTGTTAGCAAACGCACCCCTCAGTGAGTCCTAAATGCCAGGCAGAACCTAAGAAAGTGCCTGCGAACTGTATGGGACTTTGTAGACAATGGTCATTATCACAAACTTCACATGGTAACAAACAGCACCTCAAAGTGAAGAGTGTTTAAGACTGTTCGAATGCCTATCAGCAAGTCATAGAATCATAGAGCAGTCTGGCTTGGAAGGGACCTTTAAAGATCACGTAGTCCAACCCCCAGGCCATGGGCAGGGACATCTTTCACTAGATTAGGTTGCTCATCAACCATCAGGGACTCACAGAATCAAAGAATCAATCAGGTTTGAAGAGACCTCTGGGATCATCGAGGCCAACCATTGCCCTGACACCACCATGTCAAATAGACCACGGCACTAAGTGCCATGTCCAGTCTTTTCTTAAACACATCCAGAGATGGTGACTCTACCACCTCCATGGGCAGCCCCTTCCAATGTCTAATGACCCTTTCTGAGAAGAAATGCTTCCTAATGTCCAACCTGAACCTCCCCTGGCGAAGCTTGAGGCTATGTCCTCTTGTCCTATCGCTAGTTGCCTGCGAGAAGAGGCCGACTCCCACTCCGTTACAACCTCCCTTCAGGTAGTTGTAGACTGCAATAAGGTCACCTCTGAGCCTCCTCTTCTCCAGGCTGAACAATCCCAGCTTCCTCAGCCGTTCCTCGTAGGTCAGACCCTCCAGACCCTTCACCAGCTTGGTCGCCCTCCTCTGGACTTGCTCCAACACCTCAACATCTTTCTTGAAGTGCGGGGCCCAGAACTGGACACAGTATTCAAGGTGCGGCCTCACCAGTGCCAAGTACAGAGGGACGATCACTTCTCTAGACCAGCTGGTTACACTATCCTTAATAGAGGCCAGGATGCCATTGGCCTTCTTGGCCACCTGGGCACACTGCTGGCTCATGTTTAGCTGTCGATCGTTCCGCCAGGCCGCTTTCTAACCACTCTTCCCCCAGCCTGTAGCGCTGCATGGGGTTGTTGTGGCCCAAGTGTAAGACCCGGCACTTTTCTTGTTGAACCTCATGCCGTTGGTCTCGGCCCATCTATCTAACCTGTCCAGATCCCTCTGTAGGGCCTTCCTACCCTCCAGCAGATCGACACTCCCACCCAGCTTGGTGTCATCTGCAAATTTACTGAGGGTGCACTCAATTCCTACGTCTAGATCATCTATAAAGATATTGAACAGCACCGGCCCCAGAACTGAGCCCTGGGGAACACCGCTAGTGACTGCCTGCCAGTTGGACTTTGCGCCATTCACCACCACTCTCTGGGCTCGGCCATCCAGCCAGTTTTTAACCCATCCAAGAGTCCACCCATCCAAGCCCCGGGCAGCCAGTTTGTCTAGGAGGATGCTGTGGGAGACAGTGTCGAATGCCTTACTGAAGTCTAGACTACATCCACAGCCCTGCCCTCATCTACTAAGCGGGTCACTTTGTCATAAAAGGAGATCAGGTTGGTCAAGCAGGACCTGCCTTTCATGAATCCATGTTGACTGGCCCCGATGCCCCGATTGTCCTGCATGTGCCATGTAATGGCACTCAGGATGATCTGTTCCATCACCTTGCCTGGCACCGAGGTCAGGCTGACAGGCCTATAGTTCCCTGGATCATCCTTTCGACCCTTCTTGTAGATGGGCGTTACATTTGCTAATTTCCAGTCAGCTGGAACTTCTCCAGTTAACCAGGACTGCTGGTAGATAATAGAGAGTTCCTTCATTACTCTGGGGAGAATCCCATCCGGGAAGATGAAAGCAAGACCAGAAAAGATCAAGGAAGTCTGAGCTCTACAGACTAAACTATTTCGTTGTGATCCCTCTCAGAAAGAGAATCTGAAAAGGGAGGAGGGGGTTCATTCATCACTTACTCGTGGCCCAGCAGCCACACAAAGGAAGCTGGCTGGCATTTACTTATATGAAGAGGAAGCACTAGCAATCTGAAACAAAAGTAGACCAAATATTTAGGATTAGATTACACAAAAGACGCTTGCTTCCAGATCAGAGTTTGCCAAATATAACTACTCCAGAATTCTTTAAATCTACCAGCAATCATAACCGAAACTCAAAAAATACTGATTTGTTAGATTGCCCAACTGCCCAGCTCTTGCACATTTGAAAACTGGCATCTTGCAGCAGAGTAGCAAACTTAATTCTCATTTTTGCATATGATGACAAGAGGTGTTTTGGAATTCAAAGTTCAGTGTTACATAATCTTTATACAGTTTGGAAAATTGTTGTGAGATAAGTTTGTACTAATGGGGTCTCTTTGATACTGCCAAAGTTCTTCCATTCTCAGTTTGAGCAACATAGACACCATTGTCTGTTAGTTCACAGACAGTGCACCTTCTGAAGTATTTTGCAACATTGGTAACAAAAATAAATTATTTTGCAGTAAGTCTCATATATTTTTAGTGGGAATTCATTTAAAAAAAACCCTGCCTTTGTCAGAAACATTCAATATCAGCATCAAAACAAAGATGAATAAACAAAGAAATTAGATGGCTGATAGAAGTTAAGATAATAATAATGATAATTTCATATACTAACATTACATTAGAATTAATGAAAAAGGGTATTCCAAAGTTAAACCACCTTATATGCTCACCTCTTTCTGATCAACCTGGAGTGCTGATTTTAAAATATCTCTAAGCTGTGTTAATTGTCTTCTTTCCTCATCTTGTGCTTGTTTAATCTTGAACGAAGAAAAACACAGGTTAAAAATAACATTTTCAACAAAGTTCTTCCAAACTTGCTACTTAATTGGTTCATTTTTCTGAGAAATGTTCAGAGAGAATGAAAACACAAAAAGATAATGTGATCAGTTTATTTTCCTTTATATCTTCAGAAAACTTGATAATGGCTAGGATGTTGCTGGGTTACGACTGATATTTCCTCACACTGTTCTTGCTTCCTCATGTTCAGTTTGAAACTGTATGTTATTTTCCACTTAGTCAGTAAACATTTTAGAGCAAAGTCTGTTTTCCTAACATTTTACACAGTGGGGTCCTGAATTGAAACTAAGGCTTCTGGATATGACATTAAAACAAAATTTTACTCAAAAATCTACTCAAAACCTTAAAACCTATTAGAAGTCAGCCAACCTGAACTAAAATGATCACAGTTCTACTGTAAAAGCCTACGTTTACAACACAAATGTGAAAGTTTGCTACTCACTGTATAAAGATCTGTCGAGAGTGTCTCAATTGAAGGCTTGAGACTTTCAACTGCTTTTAACCCATCCTGAAAGAAACTTAAAAAGAAACACAAAAGGCAAACTGTTATTAAACTTTACTTTGTATTTTCTGTTTAAAAAGTTGCCAAAGGAAGATGTGCACAGTATTATGCCATGCCATAAACTTCAAAACATTAAAAATTTATTTTTTATGCATCTTTGACTGATCCGCCTCTTTATTTCCATCATAGCTTATTCTAACATGCAAAAGCCTCAGATTCAGAACTGCCACGATCCACTGCCACATAAGTTTTCCTCATTCTCACCTCAAATACAGGTTCTCATCCCACTTTTTGAAGGCCCAGAACAAGCAAGACTCATTTGTAGAACAGAATCACAGAATCAATCAGGTTGGAAGAGACCTCTGGGATCATCGAGTCCAACCATTGCCCTGACACCACCATGTCAACTAGATCATGGCACTAAGTGCCATGTCCAGTCTTTTCTTAAACACATCCAGAGATGGTGACTCTACCACCTCCCTGGGCAGCCCCTTCCAATGTCTAATGACCCCTTCTGAGAAGAAATGCTTCCTAATGTCCAGCCTGAACCTCCCCTGGAGAAGCTTGAGGCTATGTCCTCTTGTCCTATCGCTAGTTGCCTGCGAGAAGAGGCCGACTCCCTCTTCACTACAACCTTCCTTCAGGTAGTTGTAGACTGCAATAAGGTCACCTCT
This sequence comes from Nyctibius grandis, assembly GCF_013368605.1. Taxonomy (NCBI): domain Eukaryota; kingdom Metazoa; phylum Chordata; class Aves; order Nyctibiiformes; family Nyctibiidae; genus Nyctibius; species Nyctibius grandis. Next base: position 115,680,567 of record NC_090658.1, on the reverse strand, counting down.
GAGCCTCCTCTTCTCCAGGCTGAACAATCCCAGCTCCCTCAGCCGTTCCTCGTAGGTCAGACCCTCCAGACCCTTCACCAGCTTGGTCGCCCTCCTCTGGACTTGCTCCAACACCTCAACATCTTTCTTGAAGTGCGGGGCCCACAACTGGACACAGTATTCAAGGTGCGGCCTCACCAGTGCCGAGTACAGAGGGACGATCACTTCCCTAGACCGGCTGGCTACACTAACAGCAAAAGCTCTAATAGATACAAAATAATTGTGTCTTCTTGGAGCTCAATAATTTCACTTCTGATGCAATCTTCCTACTAAAGGAAAACCCCTTTGTTTCCCAAGCATTAATTATGGCCTATAGGCAAACTGAATACACTACATCTTACTCTATCATATGTATTTCTGTATTGGCACAGTAATGTTATCTATGCCAAGTATTCCAGATCGTAAAAAAAAAGTCAGATTCAAAAAATAAATTTAAAGAAACGAGAACTACATGCACATTTGATTAAAAATTGCTGCACCATTTGCAACAGAAAATATTTTCCCTCTGGGAAGCAGACATGAAAGTGACAACATAATGCAGCATTTATGTTGTTGAAATTTTATTAAAGGGACAGAGCAGAAGAATGACATACTAGAAGTGAAACTGATTTTAAAAGCAACATAGCTATACAGGGGAAAAAACCTACATAGGTGCAGACTGGTCTTTTAGGATGAAAACGTACTGATTTGAACAGGTTAACAGAGGCTCTTTCAAGTTTATAGCTATGACGTTATTGCTATACTATTGATCTGTAAGACTACCATAAAAAGTACATCATTCTAACAAGAGCTTTGTGTTTTATTACTGAGTCCTCCGATTAATTAGAAAAAGAGTGATTCTTTCAATATAGTTTTATCCCACTGCTTATGCAATTTATTTTTCTTGAGCACAGAATTAATTTAGATCATTGTTAGATACACTCAAAACAGCTCATCAAAACTAATGGGCCACTAACTAATAGACCAAACTAATAGCTCTGTTTCAAGAATAGTTTATGAAAGATGCCAAATTATTGTGCAGCACTCCTTTGGAATAGACAATTACATTCTATGGGACTAGCTCAACCTCATTACATGTTTCAGAATACAGTAACAAAAGCAATGACTAATCTATGACAAAGGCAACTTGTCAAAAGACATCAGTGAGAACACCTGAACCTTAGATTTATTTTGAAAAATCTAGAAAAGTGTTACAATGATGTCAAAAGTTTAAAACAAAACATTGCTTCAGTTATTGTGTAGATATAAAGAAAACTAAAACATACTTGCACTGAGCATGAAAATACTTGATCAAGTTCTGAAGCAAGTCCACTCCTTTTTTAATCTTTATTTCATTGACTTTCAGCAGGTACTGTTAAAAAAGTAATTCACAAAAGAAATTAATTATTACTGCTACAGTATTTTTTTAACAGTTTATTTTCAGTTATATTTCAACACGCTTTAACAGTTGCAGATTTAGAAGACCTAAAAGAGAATGCATCTAACAGTGGCTTCAAGGGTTAATCACACAAAAGCAATTGTTGTCACTGCTGATTTTTGATACCCTGTGGGGATACTTCACTATAACTAGTTCAAATTGTTAAAACATCCTTCGTGGCTCCTAGTGGAAGCCTGTGTTAAAGGAAGCATAAAAGGGTTTGCGCAGTAAATTTAGGAACTCACTCTTAAACATAGCAGGCCATCTAGGTATCATCTGTATCACTAGTTGTCAAATTCATTGCTAAAGGAAGAAACCAATTCACTCAAAAAAAGTGAGGGATTATTTTAACTATTTTAAAAATCTGCCTTCTGATTTTATTGTTTTCTCTGTCAATTCCTTTATACACAGTAATTACAGCAAATTACAGTTTAGCAAGAGATTTTTAAAATCTACTGTCAAGCTAAAAAAAAGTGTAATTAGTGTCCTTTTGCATTAGGCACAATCAAAGTCCATATTAAGTGACAGCTCCTCCCTTGAATGCCATAGCACAAAAGATGTCAGCCATGCAAGCAGAAATGATTGACCAAATATTTACATGAGTCCTTAACTGTCCATTAAATGACAACAATTTTTAACCCCTGCTTAGACAATGACCTCCTAGCAAAGGAGTGAATGTTGTCTTAGCAATGCTCTAATGCATCTGGTTTTCCCCTACCTGCAGTACAACCTAAATCTTTTAAAAGCACTAAAATAAAGCAGTATCCAAGTGCCAGCTTTCAATTTTCCAGCTTTTTATGCTCATTCAGGTGAAAAGATGATTAGCCTAAATGTATATATGTGCACTGGATAGTATTTAGTTAGAAGAATCACTTCTCTAGCTCCTGGTATTTAAAATGGAGCTCCAGGCATCTGCTATTCAGTTCACTTTCACAATTTATAGAGAACTAGCCTGTACTTACGATACAACTTCAATATGTCACATTTCTGATTTACTAACAAAACCAAAACAAAGTCCCCTTTTATGACTATTCAGAGGTACCGGAGTATAGACTTCTTTTCCCCAAAATCAGAAGAAATACAAGATACACTTCAGCTATTCCACATCTAAGGTAAGTTGATTCAATTTCACAGACTTCACCCTGCATTTTATTATCACTACAACTGACTGAAGTGAACTCCTCCTTTACTGTGACACAGGAAGAGAGAAGCATCTGTTCCTCGTTGTTTCTCAGGAAGGATACAGATGGGCAATTAGCTGGCAACATCCATACATTTATTGGGTACTCAAATCCCTTCAACAGTTTTGAATACTTTAGTCTGACTCCGTGTAGGAATGTGAAGCTTTTCTACTAAGAATCAGTGCATGCAGTTACTAAAAGTGGTATTCAGGACAACTGCTGTTAAGCTATGTTGGCGTATGAGTCACATTAGCACTAACCATCATAGTAAAAACAGAAGAAACACCCAAGGTATATTTTTGAGTTAACGCGGAGAAAGAACGAACACAGCAACTTGAATTCCCAACCACGGAACCTGACATGCCCTTAAACAAATCGAACCAAAAATATTCACATCAGATTTAACATACTGCAAAATCACAAAGGTTTCAAAGTAGAAACATTCTGAAACATCTTGAAAGACAACTGGGTTCCATCCTTAGCACTTTTTTTTCAGCACCAGCCCAACAGTGTGCTAGACTGGAGTCTCTCCACATAATAATACAACAGCTGTCAGCATAGGGAACAATTCAGAGAATGACCTAGGGCTTAAAATAATTTATAGTGAAGTAGTAGTGTAAAGGCTTATTTATTATCATCTCTTAGTGTTTAATTGAGTTTTGCATTATTTATTTATTCTACAGTTTACTTATGTGAAATTGGAAAAGATCTAAATTCCCTGCAAAGTTTTATCCATCAGGATAAAAAAAATACATGTTTTAGCAAATGGAGTCCACTAATAACTTGTCATTTCCCTTTAACAACACAGTTGCCATTAAACAATTGTATTTTTCAAAATTTTCCTAAAAATATTAGCAGAACAATATGAATTACACACTGAATCTTACCTCACACATCTGTAACTGGAAGAACCTTCTTTCTTTCTCCATCTCTTCTGCAATTTCAGCTCCACTTATTTCTGTACGGATCATCCCATGCAGCTTAGCATGCTCTTTTTTCTCCTTCTCTATTTTTGTACTATAAGGCAAAGAATCAGTCAATGAAGTGAGAAATCCACAGCCTCTCAGGAAATCTGATTATTCACAAAATCTACTGACAGATGCAGAGCCAGACTCTGGTAGCTTTGCATATGACTTACTTCCAGATGACATTTCATTTGAAATTTGACAATGACTAAAGATCAGCAATGACATACAGTAGCTGAAACCTAATTCAATCATCTGTTAAAATAATGTCCTGACAGATATTCCACAAGAAGATACTAAAAGAGAGGAAGATACTAAGTTCTTGCTTTGAAGAAAAAAAATCCAGAAACAAAATAATGAATTTTAATTGAAAGCATAGTGGAATGTCTAATCCCAACTGACCAAACACTGGTTAACAGAGTTCAATTATGTCACCAGATTTATTGAGTCTTGCCTGTCATCAAGTCATCTTCTATATATATGCAGGGTTTCCTAAGCCAAAATCAGAGTTGCCATCTCTATTTGCTACTGCGCCAGTTGGCACTGGGAATGCCGGCCAGCCGGCTGTGTTGCAGACTTCCAAGTCTGCTAGACCAGCTGTCCTAATTCCCGAAAAGTTTCCATGAACATTTTCCAAGAGCTCTGAATAAAACAGGTTCTCCTGCAGAATATAAATGAATAACCAATGCCTGCCATACAGTATAACTCCCCTAAACACACTTGTGCATTTGTTACAGCTATTCTCCATATTATTCCTGAAGACAGTAGCATAATTATATTACCTAGTTAGACAAGTCTGAAATGAAAAAAGGTATTAATAAAAGAAAACACATGAGGGTGTTCACTTTTTGGAGAAAGACTTTTAGTTTGCCACTTGTACTGTTTAGAAGTAGAAAATACTGGAAAGGGCTTCCTGAGGAAATGCTGTACTGCTTTTGAACAAGAGGAAGCATTACACAGGAATACAGGAAGCAAGACGAGGGGAACAAGTAACGCACGCACTGTCGTACCTCCTCTCGGGTAGCCAAGTGTCTCTCAGCTCTCTCTCTGAAAAGATGACATGTCTCAAGTGCTCTCCTAACCTGATGTTAACATTACCCTAACAGTTTATGGGAAAATGTCCTAGATGGCCTCAGGACTTCCAGTCAACAATATATTCTGTACTTACGCTTCTCAAGAATGAGGAACTGCCTCCTCTTACACCTCAAGCAGCAAGGGAAAACTAGAATTAATCCCATTAATCCCATCCAGTAACATTCCCACAGGGAAACATTTTGAACAGCAATTCAAAAATCCGCATTGCGTTCTCAGTACTGGCAGGCCTGGCAGAGTCAGCCCCAAGCAGCATTCCAGCAGCCAGCACATCCAGCCAGCACCGAGCTCCTTCTCAGCCCATCGCGTCCAGCCAGAAGCAGACGTTTGACGCGAAGCTCCTCTCCTTTGAAATAAATATTCCGAAAACCTTCACTTGTCTGAACAAAAACTTGATTCCAGACGTTCTGTTTTCATCAAAAGTAAGTCTGTACTCTTACCCACTTACTGTCAATTATGCCATTTTGTAGCCACAGAATACAGAGTCCAATGCAAAAATTAACTAGACATCAACTGTGAACAAGGAAGATAAACCATTACAAAAAGATTCACAGAAAATGACAAATATGCAGCTCCTTTCTAGCACACACTCTAGGAGAGTACACATTATACCATACTTGATAGTTCTAAAGAAGTCAAACCTCAGAGCAAAGATCCAGGACAGTTTTAGTTCTCTCAATTTCCACATTAATCTAACAATTCATGAGGCCAGAGAATTCACTGAAATGTGAGTCAAGTCTAAGAACTATCAATTGCTATTATATTGTATTTTCATTGTTTACAGAGAACAATACTTGAACACAGGATGACATAACCACCTCTAAAATTTTAAGAGCTTATTAACATGTCATAAGGTGTCTCTAAATGCTAGTTAAACCAAAAGACAACTAATACTGCCAGAGTCAAACATTATGTACAACATTACAGCATACATTCTTTTAAGAAATTGAATTCCTTTTAAAGAAAGTATTAGATTCGGGTGAGAGAATCCTTTCTACGATTTAAAGGATAAATCATACACCACAGACAAAAAGTAGCAAGACTAAAGCATACCAACATCCACCAAGTAATTCAGAGAAATAAGACACCCTTGAAGCCATTTGCTGGAGCTTCAGGCTCCATGGCTTCACAACTTCAGAGAAGCTTTACAAAAAAACCCAAACCATCTCTCGGTGACAAGTCCCAGACACATGATGGTGCATTTCACATTTGCATTTCCTTATTATTTATGCTTTTAGTCCCTAACTACATTTTTAGCTTTGTAATCCAGAATTTAGCCTGTTATTTTGCTACTGTAACATGCTACCTCCTATCTGACTGATACTACAGGGCACTTTGTTTCTAGGGAAACAAAGAAACCACGTACAGCAATGTCGCATGCAAGTCTTCTGAGTGCTAAAGGTTGGCTGTGTTTTCTATCCAAATGCAAGGGTCAGCTCAGCTTCAAGTGTCGTGACATTAACCAAATCCTTCAAGCAAAGACAGTTCTACAATGTACCAGCGTGAGATTTCCAAACATTGCAGGGTATCCAGGTTTTTCAGGTAGATCAATTAAGCAAAATTAATAAGAAAACTGGGAAAACTCTAGAAAAATCCTCTAGAAGCAGTAAGAAGGAAGCAAATGTTTTGTAAAGCTGCTGTTCTTGAAGCTCATGCAGCACGTATCACATATACAGACTTTGCTGACTAAGATTAAAATCTGAGCACACTTCAGTCCATTTACAACGCAGCTGCACATGACTAACACAGTGAGTTCAGATTTGTCTAACAGACAAGTAAAGCTGAAATACAGGATGATGAAGAATTACAACAGAAAAGTTGATCAGATACAAAATAAATGGTCTTGCTCACTCAGTTTCCACTATATGACTACTTTTACAGCTCCAATTTAAAAAGCAACTGGTTTTCAATATAAATTTTAATTTGTATTTCAAAGAATTCAATTTTGTCATACAGATCATGGTATAAATAAACATCAAAGTAGGCATTTTTATTTTTTTAAACTTTAAAAAGGACAGGACCTATTTTACTGTTTAACACGCCAAAGACTGGTATTTATTTTCAGTCAGTGAACAAGGGTAAACAACTATAACACCCTGTGTACATGCAGCAGTAGTGAACTGGCTGGATGCGCAGCAGCTCTGTCTTGCTTCCTCTCCTTCCCCATACAGCAGTAAGCCATGCTGAGTCTGGGTACATACAGAAGAAGGTGCAGAGACTGGAAATAGAACCTGGAAGGTGTAGACTTGAATGGGGAGCACTCTGGAAAATGGAGTGCTTCCAACGGCTATTTTGTTTGACAAAATAATATTATACATTGACAGGACAAGGGGCAATGGGTGCAAGCTGGAACACAGGAGGTTCCACTTAAATATGAGGAAAAACTTCTTTACAGTGAGGGTAACCGAACACTGGAACAGGCTGCCCAGAGAGGTTGTGGAGTCTCCTTCTCTGGAGACATTCAAAACCCGCCTGGACGCGTTCCTGTGTGATATGATCTAGGTAATCGTGCTCCGGCAGGGGGATTGGACTAGATGATCTTTCGAGGTCCCTTCCAATCCCTAACATTCTGTGACACTGTGATATACACTTTGATTTCAAATATCATTTGAAATATCTGTGGCAGGGGGGTTGGAACTAGATGATCCTAAGGTCTCTTCCAACCCAGACCATTCTATGATTCTCTGATTCTCTGATTTCTTTGCCTAGTCTTCCTTTTCAGCCTGACCCTCCAACTTCAAGCTCTGGCACCCTAGCCTTTCAGTGAAAGAACCTCCATCTTATTTTATTCTGCTGTCTGTCAAGGCTGACAGTAAAGCATGACTCTCTCTCGTCACCCAAGTCCTGAATGGAGAAGTCATCTTTTCCCTTTGGAAATGCTGGAAAGGTTTTTCCTTTCACTCATCCTGCACTGGAGGATGAGGGAAAAGAGGGCAGAATGAGCAAAACATGTCCAGATCTTTCCAGTATTTCATCCATACTATCTGCAGACTCATGGAAAGCTTTTTCCATTTAATTTGCAAGTAATCTCTTTCAAAATAAAAATACTTAATATGAAATCTCAGGCTCAAAGTGATATATTGTGGATGTTGTTTACCTGGAGTTCAGTAAAGCCTTTGACACTGTTTCCCACAGCATTCTCCTGGAGAAACTGGCTGCTCATATGGGCATATTCTTTGCTGCGTAAAAAACTGGCTGGATGGCCAGGCCCAAAGAGTTGCAGTGAATGGAGTTAAATCCAGTTGGCGGCCAATCACAAGTGGTGCTCCCCAGGGCTCAGTACTGGGGCCAGTTCTCTTTAACATTTTTATCAATGATCTAGACGAGGGTATCAGGTGCACCCTCAGTAAGTTCGCAGACAACACCAAGTTGGGTGGGAGTGTTGTTGTGCTTGAGGGTAGGAAGGCTCTGCAGTGGGATCTGGACAGGCTGGATTGATGGGCAGAGGCCAACTGTATGAGGTTCAACAAGGCCAAGTGTCGGGTTCTGCACTTGGGGCACAACAACCTCATGCAACGCTACAGGCTTGGGGAGGAGTGGCTGGAAAGCTGCCTGGTGGAAAAGAACCTGGGGGTGTTGGTCAACAGCCGGCTGAATATGAGCCAGCAGTGTGCCCAGGTGGCCAAGAAGGCCAACAGCATCCTGGCTTGTATCAGAAATAGTGTGGCCAGCAGGACTAGGGCAGAGATCACTCGGCACTGGTGAGGCTGCATTTTGAATACTGTGTTCAATTTTGGGCCCCTCACTACAAGACAAACATTGAGGTGCTGGAACAAGTCCAAAGAAGGGCAACGAAGCTGGTGAAGGTGAAAGGAGGTTGTAGTGAGGTGGGTGTTGGTCTGTTCTCCCATGTAACAAGTTCTAGGATGAGAGGAAACGGCCTCAAGTTGTGCCAGGGAAGGTTTAGATTGGTTATTAGGAAAAATTTCTTCACAGAAAGGGTTATGAAGCATTGGAACAGGCTGTCCAGGGAAGTAGTTGAGTCACCATCCCTAGAGGTATTTAAAAGACTTGTAGACGTGGCGCTTCGGGATATGGTTTAGTGGTGGACTTGGCAGTGTTAGGCTTATAGTTGGACTTGGTGATCTTAAAGGTCTTTTCCAACCTAAATGATTCTATTATTCTATCTTATGGTTCTATATTAAACTACTTTGTTTAGCACTTTCATCCTATGCACTATGTCTTGACAATTCAAGACATGACCTCCACTTTTTCTTAAGTACATAGCTTTAAAAGGAAATGTGGCAGAAATATCTACGATCTCTGAATATCAGTGATCTACTGAGTCAAGTTAGATCACTGAAGAAGTAATTCGAGAAAAGCTTGCAGAATTTTCAGATAAATTTTTTAGATATTGTTTAAAAAATGACTTTACCAAACTGGAAACATCATCACTTAAATAGCTATGCAGACATCTTTACAAAAGACAAATAAGAATTTGTTCATTCTTCCATTGACCTCAAATGGTTCAGAAACAAATCAGTAATAATAGAGTTGTATCTTGATATGAGTGCTTGCATTTCTGCACCATAATGTAATGCACCTCAGCCTACGACCTTGATCTTGTAATCCCATAAGCACATTCAAACAACTTGTTCTCTTCACTCAGTTGTGCATAACAGACCTCAATGCCCTGCTTTTAAAAGGAGAATGGCAAAGGAGGAGAGGGAGCCAGCCTTCCCAGCAAAAGCTTGTTAGTTTTCATTAAGCATTTATGTTTCACAGCATTAGCACAACACTTATTAGCAGAGGACTTCTGAAGATAATATATATTTACAGGCCTAAAAATAAGACACCTTTATTTAAAAAATTAACATTCCTTTCTTTTCAGGAAAGACGGGTTTATGTCTGGGATACAGACACTACTATTCAGCCAAAAAATGAGTAAATAATATGCTTCAGTACGTTTATGCTTCTATTTCCTGTGCAAAATGGATACAATGTCTTTACCTCAAAATCTACCACAACAGGACCGATTAAACTGAAGAACGTGGGTGAAATCTGGCTCGCTGCCTTGTGGAATACAGCCTGCCTGCTGGGAGAATGAGCAGCTTTTATGACTTGTGAACTCCTTCCCCATATGCTCCCCCAACGCGCCTGCCATTAATGTTTAAGTACATGGGGGAAAGCAACTGCCTCATAACAAAAAGAGCCCAGCCTGCACCAATTCTACCCAAAGGGGACAGACAGACTAGTCCCGCTGCGGTGCTGTAGCGGCAGGCAGCATCGCCCAGCTCTTAGATGGGAAACAAAGACTGTAAGTGAGGTTCTGAGAGAAATGCACTGCTTTTAACTACTTTAAAGCTTTAAAAACATTTTTAAATCTTTATAGCTTCAACTGAAGTATGTTAATGACTGATGGTGAGAAAAGATGAATTATTCATGAATGTCACCTCAGGATGTTCCCAATTTTTGATTGAGGTAGGCTGGCATAAAGCTATGGGTTACTTGCTCTTCTTACTCCCTTATTCAAGAACAGTCCCAAAGTATAAAGAAAAATGGATCCAGCCTCCCTCAGTTACTTCAGCTAAGGTGATCTTCAGGAAAATACTGCGAGAAGTTAGGTAGCTACAGGGCGAAGAAGTTGCATAATAATCAACATTGATGGATGGTGATCTAAGCCCATAAGAATGGATCTTATCATCACTCTCCCAAACAAGACTAGATACATAGTAATTTTTAAACACTGAAGCAGCAGCTCAGAAATTGTGACAGGGAAAAAGGAAAACAAATGCTATTTTTTAATTAACTGAATTTCCTTTCAAATAGGTCACGCTTGGGTATACTAGCACCTGATACATCATCACAAAGGTGCAAGTAAGAGAGATGAAACATTGAGGCAAATAAGCTCCATTTTTTCCTTACAAAGACAGCTTGTCGGGACAGAAATCAGGATGAAGACACCGTCACTTCTCCACAGACTACAAAAATACCACTTTGATATCTGGCGCTTAGCTTCACAGATCTGTACCTGTGACTAGGAAATGCAGATGAACGGTATGATTTTAAGCATATGATACAGAGGGCTATGCAGACAAAGAGCAGCCTAGCCGCCTGAAACAGTTTGTTAACACAAAGGGAAAAGAAAAAGAAAAGAGGAAAAAAAAGAATAAAAAGAGATATTCACATATTTGAAGAAGTATCACTGGAAAAGATAGCTAACTAAGCATAAACCTAGGACTGGTTTTAGGCACAGTCCAAACAAGGAATCATCTAAGGTAACAGATTGACGAAGGCTGAGCAAACCTCTGGCTATCAACACCTACATCCACCATTTCACTCTGGCAACATAAGGGGTAGGTAAGACTGAGGTTAGCTCTCCCAGTCTCTTTGCCCTGTTTGTTAAGGCAGAGACTGTGAAGATATTATAACAAACAAATTCAATTAGCGATTAAGAATTCTCAAGATGACTCTGCATCCACCCACTGCTGTAGATGACCCAAATACACAGCTATAAGAAGTTCAGATCCACTTGGGACAGCCACAGAATCAAAACAGTTATCTCAAGGACTGCTTCTTCTGAGAAGAAGCATTCAAGGACTGCTTCTTCCGAGCTCAAGACCAGAGCATCCCAACAGGTAGGAAGTCAAGGAAGGGTACCAGGAGACCTGCATGGTTAAACAGGGAACTGCTGGGCAAACTCAAGTGGAAGAAGAGGGTGTACAGATCGTGGAAGGAGGGGCTGGCCACTTGGGAGGAATATAAGTCTGTTGTCAGAGGATGTAGGGAGGCAACTAGGAAAGCTAAGGCCTCCTTGGAATTAAACCTTGCAAGAGAGGTCAAGGACAACAGAAAGGGCTTCTTCAAATACATTGCAGGTAAAGCCAACACTAGAGGCAATGTAGGCCCACTGATGAATGAGGTGGGGGCCCTGGAGACAGAGGATAAAAAGAAGGCGGAGTTACTGAATGCCTTCTTTGCCTCTGTCTATACTGCTGGAGGCTGTCCTGAGGAGCCCTGGACCCCTGAGTCCTCAGAAGAAGTCAGGATAGAGGAAGAATCTGTCTTGGTTGATGAGGGCTGGGTCAGGGACCAATTAAGCAATCTGGACGTCCATAAATCCATGGGTCCTGATGGGATGCACCCGCAGGTGCTGAGGGAGCTGGCGGAAGTCATTGCTAGGCCACTCTCCATCATCTTTGCTAAGGCGTGGGCAACGGGAGAGGTGCCTGAGGACTGGAGGAAAGCGAATGTCACTCCAGTCTTCAAAAAGGGCAAGAAGGAGGACCCGGGTAACTATAGACCGGTCAGCCTCACCTCCATCCCCAGAAAGGTGATGGAACAACTTGTCCTTGGTGCTGTCTCTAGGCACATCAAGGATAGGGGGATCATTAGGGGCACTCAGCATGGCTTCACCAAGGGGAAGTCATGCTTAACCAACTTGATAGCCTTTTATGAGGACGTAACCCGGTGGACAGATGATGGTAAAGCTGTGGATGTGGTCTGTCTCGATTTCAGTAAAGCGTTTGACACGGTCTCCCACAGCATCCTCGCAGCTAAACTGAGGAAGTGTGGTCTGGATGATCGGGTAGTGAGGTGGATTGTGAACTGGCTGAAGGAAAGAAGCCAGAGAGTGGTGGTCAATGGGACAGAGTCCAGTTGGAGGTCTGTGTCTAGCGGAGTCCCGCAAGGGTCGGTACTGGGACCAGTGCTATTCAATATATTCATTAATGACTTGGATGAGGGATTAGAGTGCACTGTCAGCAAGTTCGCTGATGACACAAAACTGGGAGGAGTGGCTGACGCGCCGGAAGGCTGCGCAGCCATTCAGAGAGACCTGGACAGGCTGGAGAGTTGGGCGGGGAGAAATTTAATGAAATATAATAAGGGCAAGTGTAGAGTCCTGCATCTGGGCAAGAACAACCCCATATATGAGTACAAGTTGGGGGCAGACCTGTTGGAGAGCAGCGTAGGGGAAAGGGACTTGGGGGTCCTAGTGGACAACAGGATGACCATGAGCCAGCAGTGTGCCCTTGTGGCCAAGAAGGCCAATGGCATCCTGGGGTGTATTAGAAGGGGTGTGGTCAGCAGGTCGAGAGAGGTTCTCCTCCCCCTCCACTCTGCCCTGGTGAGGCCGCATCTGGAGTATTGTGTCCAGTTCTGGGCCCCTCAGTTCAAGACGGACAGGGAACTGCTGGAGAGAGTCCAGCGCAGGGCCACGAAGATGATTAAGGGAGTGGAACATCTCCCTTATGAGGAGAGGCTGAGGGAGTTGCGTCTCTTTAGCTTAGAGAAGAGGAGACTGAGGGGTGACCTCATTAATGTTTATAAATATGTAAAGGGCAAGTGTCATGAGGATGGAGCCAGGCTCTTCTCAGTGACATCCCTTGACAGGACAAGGGGCAATGGGTGCAAGCTGGAACACAGGACGTTCCACTTAAATATGAGGAAAACTTCTTTACGGTGAGGGTGACCGAACACTGGAACAGGCTGCCCAGAGAGGTTGTGGAGTCTCCTTCTCTGGAGACATTCAAAACCCACCTGGACGCGTTCCTGTGTGATATGGTCTAGGCAATCCTGCTCCGGCAGGGGGATTGGACTAGATGATCTTTCGAGGTCCCTTCCAATCCCTAACATTCTGTGATTCTGTGATTCTCAAGAAACCTCAGTGGCATATATAATAGCAAACCAGAAAAACCTCACTGTTTTCCTGTGTCCAAAATTTAGTAGATAATAAAGCTGACCTGTACAGATTCAGGCTCAAATTAATATTCTCACCCTAGCTTCAAAATCACATCATAAAACTTCCCGTCTCTGATTTGTAAAGACCAATGCACAATAATGACAGCTGGCAACATCTCAACTTATCTGAGAACCAATATTACGCACAAGAGGGCATGACAAATCCTGCAGTCCTGCTACAGGGCTGGGGGTCTTGGGGAAGTTCCAGCCTGAATTTTACTCAACATAACTATGGAAAATTGGTCTGCTCCTTGGTGGAAGTGAGGCAGCTTGCACTGAAAAACAATATTCCCTGACTGCCAAACTTAAGCCACAATAAGTAATTTCTGCTGTTGTAAAACAACCACATCACAAAGAAAAAAAAAGCCCCTTATTTTAAAGAATTTTCCTGTACATAGAATTCCCAGGCTCCCTATCCCAAGCCTCACGCATATGATCCTTTGGGCTTGATCAAAGTGAAGGAGTCCAAAAAAAGACAATTTACTCATGAAATAAGTTACATATTACAGAATTTGAAATGACTGTATCTATGCACTTGCATTTTCACATAGCTCCACGTTTTAAGAAAAAAAAAAAAAAAAAAGGAAAAAAAAAGTTCAGCTTCCCAGCTAGGACTTCTGGCTGGGACCTTACCATTAAATAATGACCTTTATAGATTTCAGTTATACTTCCCTTTTAAATAAAAGTTTAAAAGATACATACACTTTTGTTTCATAGTCCTTCCAAGCTTTATCAAAGGGCTTTTTCAAGTCCTGTCAAGAAAAAAAAAAATACAGTTAGTTATTTACATGAAAAAATACTGTGCGTCTAACAATGAAGACACACCTTGGCCGTTTGCAGTGCCTACAGGATAATGTACTCCAGTCTTTCTTGAACAGCTCACTTAGGGATTGTGTAAAAGCAATCTTGCACGTAGGAAAAACAATGTTGTACACAGAATTAATACACTTATGTTTTTAAAAGCATCTCTAGGATGCTTTTTACTATGCTTTTTACAGCTCTGTTTTACTCCTTAAACGGAATAACCACATGTCATCCCAAGAGCACACTATGCAATTAATCAAATCAGCTATCTTCTCATCATTCCATCTCTGGCTCCACTGGAAAGAAGCACTTGTCCTGAGGCTGTGGTACAGCCTTGGCTAAGGACCTGATTCATCCTACTAAAGTTAAAGAAATCAATTTCCCACTGACTGAATGGGAACAGTATAGGCCATAAGGCTTGACATAGAACTAATTCTGTGAGAATTCTGACTTATGTTCCAAATTCCTTTATTTTTTCCCTGTGAAGGAGCCAATTTGGATAAAATGATCTTAACAAGCTGTAAAAATTACTTCACTGATGTCTAAAAATGCAGCAGTTGAAATTCTGCTGGAGTTCAAGAGATCAACTACAAAAAAAAACATTGTTAACTGTCAAACGTCAGAAAAACTTTGCAACTACAGATACAGAACTAATTCTTACATGTCAGCTAGTTAGTTCAACAATTATGAAATTGATTAAAGCAGCAGTTGATTATTTTCTCAAGTCAGGAACATGGGGCAACACTGTATTGTAATGAACGTATTTATTCTGACACAGAAAAAGAGAACAAGAGGAGTGAAATGTGGTAAGCAAGCAACACAAAGAGAATAAGTCTATCTTACTAAATAATCTCTTTGTCCTCCAGTAATTTACAGAGACCATTTTTAGTCTGTGTACATTCTTCTTCTTCCTTCGATGTCCTAGAACAATAGCTGCCAGTCACTTCCTGTTTGCTCAGTAGTAAACGAAGCGTAAACCAAATAAGTTTGTTGGCTATAGGCTTTGAAATTTATTACAAACATATAACCATTTGAGTCCTAAGTTATTATTATTTCAAATAGGAAATATCCTCAGGGCACAAATAGATTTCAGTTTTGTTAAGAAAAATCCTATGCTCATGCAGTCTAACGTGTCCTTCTTAATAATCCGTATAGTTCCAGGTAAGTTCAGAATGCTAAAAAATATATTAATAAACTACCCCCTCTGCAACTAAGTAAATATCTAAATTCTTACATCTCTTTCTCTGCTTATCTTCCATAGCTCAGGGCTGCTTTTAAAGCTTCTCAAGTATTGTTTTGTATACATAGTCAAGAGCATGCTGTATGTGAAACCACAAACAGAAGGGACAACTCAATTCACCAAAAAAAAAAAATATCTTTTTTTATTAAGCTAATATGTTACTTTAATATCCCATGCCTTCCATCAAATAAGATTAATAGACTAGCTAAATGTAGTTATTGTACCAACAACAATTTTATATATAAATAAGAAGATAAACATACCCCTTTTACTCCTTTCAGATCTCCCTTCAGCAAACTGTCCAATGGAAAAGTGATTATGTTGTTCATATTTTGAATCTGTAACAAGAAAATCACATCAAAACATTTAATATATTTTAACGCAGAACATAACACAGTCTCAATTTACACATTTAGAAAGTTTCACAAGGAAATCTTAAATATTATTTTCCTAACCCTGCTTTATGAAGATGTTCATTAGTACAGCCAGTAATCAAAGATGGAAGCAAAATGAGTTAATTAAACTTACTGTGGAAACACTATAACCCAAGCCAGCAGGAAAGCTGCAGAATTACTGCTGATAATAAATATTTCATCCAACAGTGACTACAAAGTAAGACCATTAATTTTTAACACTGCCTGATTTCACTGTTTAAATTATATGAGAACAATCATACGATTTTTCTGCACTTACATATTTTAAGTTCATCAGTATATTTTAAATAAATCTTGTTTATTTTCCAGTCTCTTCAGACCTCTTCCATAAAATGTATCTGCTATTCTCACAATACATGGCATCTTACTCTGAGAGAAGTTATAAAGACAAAGAATGCTGGCCTGTAAAAAAGCCACTACTCAAATATTTTCCATGTATTTTTACAAAGTAATACATCTCCTTTATTCATCTCATACAAACTTTGAAATAAGAATTTTATGAGGTCTTGAGTATGCAAGTAATTCAAGAGTAAACAAGTAATTAAAGAAGAAAAAAAATAATTTCAAATGAAGACAACAGTAAAATAATCATAGTTTTAGATGAGTATCTGTTTGATAATATTTTGATAAGGAAAAAGAATTAGGAAAGACAGTAGGAATAAGACAGTAAGTAGCACACACCAGGAAAAGAAAGCCTTCATGTCCAATCCTTTATGATTCAGGGAAAATACCCAAGGTATGGGCTGTGATGCCTAGGCACAGAATTTAAACTGTAACAATTCAAATGGATTGCACTGAAGAGTGAAAACCAGAGTATTTTAGAATGACATGATGGAAAAAAATCACAATAACTTTTTCTTCTTCAAAGATACTACCTTATTGTATTTGCTTGAAATTTCAGCCAGCAATCAAAGAGAAAGTGAATATACATCAACTTTAAAGGTTAAACAGATTGCGTCTGCATGGGAAGGTTGAAGAAATGTAGAAAATCTGGTCTTTTTAACTCTTACTACAAATCACATTTCCCCTCCTCCCCCCTACTTTTCCTCCTCCCCAAAAAGCTGCAGGACTCAACCCCAGCCTTTAGAATCAACAAGTTAAATATCAACTCTCTGTGTTTTTTTAAAAGATAATTCCTATAAAAAATGAATGAGCAACATCTACACATACTTAGTTGGCAGTCCTGGAGACCATTCACCTCGTAAGTTCTCAGCAGTACTACATCTACGTATCAAGATAACCATGCTCAAAGTTAATAAAATTGTATGTTGTAGATACAGGAGATCAGTGAAAAGGTTTAAATCACACAAAACTTAGGTAAAAAAATAAAAACTTCCAGGAGATGACAGATGGAACGTGTACACCTATGGACAGGCACATTCAGAATGGCTATCCAGGCGGAGAAGCAGAAGAGGTCTCATCTAAGATATCATCCTATGCAAAGTTTTCTACCTTGTTATTCTATTAGCATGTGTCCTGGTTTGGCCTAAACCAGGCCGATTTTCCTTTCAGTGATTTTTACTTTCAGCTAAGTCTCCTCTAACTAACTGCATGTTTTTGCAGACAGTGTCTGCTTCCAGGACTGATAACGCTCGAAGTTTGTAGTTATCACTGAGGCACCGGTAGGGATGTTGTGCAGAAAGGCTCTTGCTGTACTTATTCTTGAGAGAAACCAAGGTCACTGCTGAATTCCTCATTGCTTACGAGTGAAGAGCCGAAGGGGGGTCGCAGCTGCAGTGGGAAGCAGACAGGGCAGGTGACCCAAAATTGACCAACGAGGGTATTCCATCCCATACACGTCATTCTCGGTATAAAGTGGGGGGATCACGAGGGTCTCGCTCTCTTTCTGCTATGGCCGGTGTCCAAGGAGGACTCCGTCTGTTTTCCTGCTGCCCCCGATCCCGATCCGTGCGTTCCTGAATCCAGCTCTCGACCATCGCTAGGCCCAGGCTGGGCCTTCCCGGAGCCTGCCCTGCAGTGCCGGTGGTGACGTGGCTGACTTCAGGGGAGCTCAATCTTGGTTTTGTATATATATTTGTATATATTTGATTATTTCTATTATTATTATTATACTTTTTTTTCATTATTATAGTTTATTAAAACTGTTTTAATTTTCCAACCCAGAAGTCTCTCTCCCTTTTCCCTTTCCCTTTCCCTCTGGGGGGAGGGGGGGGGGATAACAGAGGGCATCTGCCGCAGGTTTAATCGCCAGCCCAGCTTTAAACCGTGACAGATTTATTGGCGCCCAACGTGGGGCTCGAGAGAAGCTCCGACAGGTTGCTCTGATAAGTCGAATCCCAGCTCCAGTGGGAGGAGACCCGGAGAGCTCAGCCAAGAGAGTATCAGATTTCTTCCTTTGAGATTTACGAGGGGTTGGAAATTAAAACAGATAGCTAAGATGGTAATGTCATTTGTGAGCCTTGTGTTACCTCTTCTCTTTATAAAGCTTGTTTTACAGTTATGTGTAATGATACCTTACTTGCCGTATGCGCTGTGTGTTAGTGCTTACGTGTGGTTTAACAGGGCGTGCTGGTCAAAATGTGTCGTTTCGGTATGGGTTGTGATACTGATTTATGTCGTGATAAACTGGGCAGTCATTATTCCGATCTCTTATCTCTATGATACAATGATGGGCAGCTTTAATCGCGAATCGGTAGCTGCGCACACCGGGCGTCTTTTAACTGATTTTGATAGTATCTGCTCCTTTTTTGCCAAGCTGATTCCTGCAAAATTCGAACAGGGCATGTTGTTATTTTTGGGTGTCCTGTATGTGTTACTGGTGTGCTATGTGATTAGATGTCGGTGCAGCAACAGCGGGAGGTATCATGCTGCCCCTGTAACCAGGAGAAAACACCGAAAGAAATCAACTAGTAAAGTGAAGGATGATGATTCAGAGGCTTCTAAGGCAGAGCCAGCACGGGACCCAGGTGAGGGCCCTTCTCAGTCAGAGTCAGGGCCTGACACAGAGGGGGGTTTCCTTGATCGTCTTTTTAAAGAAGGCCCATTACACAAGAAGGACAAGAAAGGTCCTTCTAAAGCAGAACAATCACAGGAGGACTCGGACTCGGAAGTAGAGATAACCTACCACTCCTTATCCCTGAAAGAACTGCGAAATATAAGAAAAGATTTTAGTCGTTATGACGGTGAGCCAATAATTACCTGGTTGCTCCGATGCTGGGATAATGGGGCAGATAGCATAGAATTGGATGGCAGAGAAGCCAGACAGTTGGGATCCCTGTCCAGAGATGGTGGTATTGATAAGATGCTTCCAAGAAGGTCGAACAGTATCAGTCTCTGGAGGCGACTCTTGTCAGCTGTAAAGAGCAGGTATCCCTATAAAGATGATGTTATGAGCCACCTAAGCAAATGGACCACTATAGAAAAAGGTATTAACTACCTTAGAGAACTAGCTGTGCAAGAGATCATTTATAAACACCCTCAGGACATTGTAGATCCTGTAAATCCTGATGAAGTGGAATGCAACCGATCCATGTTCCGGAAGGTTGTGAAGAGTGCTCCACCAACACATGCCCCTACATTGTCAATATTAGTCTGGGGAGAAGATGCTATGGCACGACCTAGTGTGGGCGAAATGGCTAACTATATGCGACAGTATGAAGATAGTATTTCTTCCCCACTGCAGGCCCGTGTCTCGGCTGTGGAAAAACTGACTAAGGAAAACAAAGACACATTGAAACAACTGTCAGACAAACTGTCCAGGATCGAGAATAAACTTGACTCTCTACCTACACAGGCCCGCGTTGCAGCCTTTAGGAGGCAACGCCCTCCTACTGGACCGGCTCAAAGGAAACGGAACACGTCACGAGGTATCCTGTGGTTTACCCTGCGTGATTATGGGGAGGACATGAACAGATGGCATGGACAACCTACCAGTACCCTACAGGCACGAGTACGTGAGTTGCAAGCTAACAGAAATACCAGAGAGAATTTTTCTAGGAGGATGGCTGCTCCAGTTACCAATGAGCAGGACTCCAGTCAGGGTAGATGGGCCTCAAATCCTTTTTTTCCAAGAGTGAATAGAGGAAATGAAGGTCCAATCCCCGTGAGCAGCACGAATCCAATCTTTAATTAGAGGGGCCCTGCCTCTAGCCAGGAGGAGGAGAGGGATAACCGGATTTATTGGACTGTGTGGATTCGATGGCCTGGCACATTAGAACCACAAAAGTATCGAGCCCTGGTAGACACTGGTGCACAGTGCACCCTCATGCCATCGAATCATAAAGGGACAGAATCTGTCAGTATCTCGGGAATAACAGGGGGATCTCAAGAGTTATCTGTATTGGAGGCCGAAGTGAGCCTAACTGAAAATGAATGGAAAAAGCACCCCATTGTGACTGGTCCAGATGCTCCGTGCATCCTTGGCATAGACTACCTTAAGAAAGGGTATTTTAAGGACCCAAAAGGATATAGATGGGCCTTTGGTGTAGCAGCTGTAGAGACTGAGGACATTAAACAGCTGTCTACCTTGCCTGGCCTCTCAGAGGATCCTTCTGTTGTGGGGTTGCTGAAAGTTGAAGAACAACAGGTGCCAATTGCTACTGCCACGGTGCACCGACGACAATATCGCACCAATCGAGACTCCCTGATCCCCATTCATAAACTGATTAGACAATTAGAAAATCAAGGAGTGATTACCAAGACTCGCTCACCCTTTAATAGTCCTATATGGCCAGTGCAAAAGTCTAATGGAGAATGGAGATTAACTGTGGACTATCGTGGCCTAAATGAAGTTACACCACCTCTGAGTGCTGCTGTGCCAGACATGCTAGAACTTCAATACGAACTGGAGTCAAAGGCAGCCAAGTGGTATGCCACTATAGACATTGCTAATGCATTTTTCTCTATTCCTTTGGCACCAAAGTGCAGGCCACAGTTTGCTTTTACCTGGAGAGGTATCCAGTACACCTGGAATCGACTGCCCCAGGGGTGGAAACACAGTCCTACTATTTGCCACGGACTGATCCAGACTGCACTAGAAGAGGGTGGAGCTCCAGAACATTTGCAATATATTGATGACATCATTGTATGGGGTGATACAGCAGCAGAAGTTTTTGACAAAGGGGAGAAAATAATTCAAATTCTTCTGCAAGCTGGTTTTGCCATAAAAAGAGGCAAGGTCAAGGGGCCTGCCCGGGAGATCCAGTTTTTAGGGATTAAATGGCAAGATGGGCGTTGCCAGATCCCGATAGAGGTGATCAACAAAATAACAGCTATGTCCCCACCAACTAACAAAAAGGAAACACAAGCCTTCTTAGGCGTTGTGGGTTTCTGGAGAATGCATATTCCAGATTACAGCCAGATTGTACGCCCTCTTTATCAGGTGACCAGAAAGAAAAATGATTTTCAGTGGGGCACTGAACAACAACAGGCTTTTGAACAGATTAAACAAGAAATTGTGCATGCAGTAGCCCTTGGACCAGTCCGTATGGGACAAGATGTTAAAAATGTGCTCTACACCTCAGCTGGGGACAATGGTCCTACCTGGAGCCTCTGGCAGAAAGTGCCAGGGGAGACTCGAGGTCGACCCCTAGGATTTTGGAGTCGAGGATACAAGGGCTCTGAGGCCAATTACACCCCAACTGAAAAAGAGATACTGGCAGCATATGAAGGAGTTAGAGCTGCCTCAGAGGTAATTGGTACTGAAGCACAACTTCTCCTGGCACCCCGATTACCAGTACTAGGCTGGATGTTCAAGGGTAAGGTTCTTACTACTCATCATGCAACTGATGCTACATGGAGTAAATGGATTGCATTAATTACACAGAGGGCTCGAATAGGAAACCCTAATCGCCCAGGAATCTTAGAAGTGATCATGGACTGGCCAGAAGGCAAAGACTTCGGAATGCCACCAGAAAAGGAGGTGACACGTGCTGAAGAAGCCCCACCTTATAATGAACTACCAGAGGATGAGAAGCAGTATGCCCTGTTCACCGATGGATCCTGCCGTCTTGTAGGAAAGCATCGGAAGTGGAAAGCTGCTGTATGGAGTCCCATACGACGAGTCACAGAAGCCACAGAAGGACAAGGTGAATCAAGTCAATTTGCAGAGGTAAAAGCCATCCAGCTGGCTTTAGACATTGCTGAACGAGAAAAGTGGCCAAGGCTGTATCTTTATACTGACTCATGGATGGTGGCAAATGCCTTGTGGGGGTGGTTAAAGCAGTGGAAGCGAAGCAACTGGCAGCGTAAAGGTAAACCTATTTGGGCTGTTGAACTGTGGCAAGATATTGCTGCTCGGCTAGAGAAACTAGTCGTGAAGGTACATCATGTAGATGCTCACGTACCTAAAAGTCGGGCAACTGAGGAACATCGAAACAACCAACAAGCAGATCAGGCTGCTAAAGTGTTCCAAATAGATTTGGACTGGGAACATAAAGGTGAACTATTTTTAGCTCGGTGGGCTCATGACACTTCAGGTCATCAAGGGAGAGATGCAACATACAGATGGGCTCGTGACCGAGGGGTGGACTTAACTATGGACTCTATTGCACAGGTTATCCATGATTGTGAAACATGCGCCGCAATTAAGCAAGCCAAACGGTTAAAACCTCTGTGGTATGGGGGGCGGTGGTTGAAATATAAATATGGGGAGGCCTGGCAAATTGACTACATCACACTCCCTCAGACCCGCCAGGGTAAACGTTATGTACTTACCATGGTGGAGGCGACCACCGGATGGCTGGAAACATACTCTGTGCCCCATGCCACTGCCCGGAACACTATCCTGGGCCTCGAAAAGCAAATCTTGTGGCGACACGGCACACCAGAGAGAATTGAGTCGGATAACGGTACTCATTTCAAAAACAGTCTCATAGATAACTGGGCCAAAGAGCATGGCATCGAATGGGTATATCACATCCCCTATCATGCACCAGCCTCTGGGAAAGTTGAACGGTATAATGGGCTGTTAAAAACTACCCTAAAAGCAATGGGGGGTGGAACCTTTAAAAACTGGGATAAGCATTTGGCACAAGCTACCTGGCTAGTTAACACCAGGGGATCTATCAACCGAGCTGGCCCTGCTCAGTCAGACCTTTTACATACAATAGAAGGGGATAAAGTCCCTGTGGTGCATGAAAGGAATCTGTTGGGAAAAACTGTCTGGGTTCTTCCTGCTACGGGCAAAGGTAAACCCATTCATGGGATTGCTTTTGCTCAAGGACCTGGATGTACTTGGTGGGTGATGCTGCAGGATGGTGGAGTCCGATGTGTCCCTGAAGGTGATCTGATCTTGGGTGAGAATACTTAATTCTGAACTGCATGATGTTAATTGCTGCATAATACTAACAGTGTTCATAAGTGTCTTTCAGGTTGAAGCAGTGGTGATGAGACCGGAGCTAGCTGCAAGTGGAGTCCAGTAACCTCCTCGAGACTGACATCTTTAACCTGCAACCCGTGGGCACGAACTGTGACAAAGCTCATATCATCTCTCCTACCCTGGGAGACTCCTAGCCAGATGGAAACCCACAATCCTGAACTAAATGAACTTGATGAACTTTTTTTTTTGTATGGAGATGAATCATAAACTAATGTTATCTGTATATATTTTAAAATGAAAAGTTAGTGGTAATCTGAGTATGACGTGAATGGTATGGAATAAGGGGTGGAATGTCCTGGTTTGGCCTAAACCAGGCCGATTTTCCTTTCAGTGATTTTTACTTTCAGCTAAGTCTCCTCTAACTAACTGCATGTTTTTGCAGACAGTGTCTGCTTCCAGGACTGATAACGCTCGAAGTTTGTAGTTATCACTGAGGCACCGGTAGGGATGTTGTGCAGAAAGGCTCTTGCTGTACTTATTCTTGAGAGAAACCAAGGTCACTGCTGAATTCCTCATTGCTTACGAGTGAAGAGCCGAAGGGGGGTCGCAGCTGCAGTGGGAAGCAGACAGGGCAGGTGACCCAAAATTGACCAACGAGGGTATTCCATCCCATACACGTCATTCTCGGTATAAAGTGGGGGGATCACGAGGGTCTCGCTCTCTTTCTGCTATGGCCGGTGTCCAAGGAGGACTCCGTCTGTTTTCCTGCTGCCCCCGATCCCGATCCGTGCGTTCCTGAATCCAGCTCTCGACCATCGCTAGGCCCAGGCTGGGCCTTCCCGGAGCCTGCCCTGCAGTGCCGGTGGTGACGTGGCTGACTTCAGGGGAGCTCAATCTTGGTTTTGTATATATATTTGTATATATTTGATTATTTCTATTATTATTATTATACTTTTTTTTCATTATTATAGTTTATTAAAACTGTTTTAATTTTCCAACCCAGAAGTCTCTCTCCCTTTTCCCTTTCCCTTTCCCTCTGGGGGGAGGGGGGGGGGATAACAGAGGGCATCTGCCGCAGGTTTAATCGCCAGCCCAGCTTTAAACCGTGACAGCATGATGCAGTCAAATGTCTAACCTAAAGATCAATACTTCCATAGCCTCCATTTAACTGTTCTTCAAATCCAGACAAACAGGCACAAAGCAAGAATAAAGCATTTCTCACCAGCAGACTCAAGACAGCTGTTTTTTCCTTAAGTCAAAAAAGAAAAACATGTCAGACCCTGAAGTATTATCCCAGACATATTCATGTAAACATCAATCAGTCTCCAAAACAGTTATGGATGTTTCCTAGAATTTCAAGTCATGGGGTCTGAAGTCCAAAGCAACTTTAAAAAATAATAGGAAAAAACCCCCAACATTCTTTTTAAAAGTTTGGAGAACGTTTGCCTATTCAAATGAATTCCTTCGGTGTGCTATCACCTGCATATTACTATCAGTCTATTGTATTCCCTATGCTCCTATTTTATTTGCAACAAATATAAGCATACATAATGCATGACCTTGTCATTATTAACCTAGTTAGATGAATCATACTTGCTCATAATTATAGATCAGCAAGCAATATACAGAAGAAAGATCTTACATGTTTTTCCCCTCTTTCCTGAGAAGCTTAAGCTGAACTATCTAAAAATATAGACCCATTTCTGGCACACAGAGAAGCATTAATATGCTGCAGCTCCTACACTGTGTGTATACAGGGAGCTAAAATGTATACAACTGCCTCTATATTTTGACTATTTTATGTTTTAAAATATTCTTTAAAAAGAAACATGCACAAAGGTGCAGGAAAGCTTCACAGAAATTAAAATCATCCTGTGTCAGAGGAACACTAGGAAGTTCCATGTGCTTTAAAAAACAGAAAGAAAAAAAAAATAGTTGACCTGGTTTCCACTTCCAACACTGCTTCTTTGGCAGACTCGCAGTTTTCCTCTGACAGCTTCCAACAAGATAAGATGACAGAGACAGGGTAATAAATTTAAACTTCCTAAGCTGGAGGAGGCTCAGAGAAGAAGAAGAAGAAATGGCAGGAGGGAGAACATAAAAATAAACAAATACATAGCTGCCAGAAGTGACGGTAGAGGCAACAGACAAGCCAATATTTGCAAAGGGGAAAGAAGATTTTCAAGTAGTTTAAGAGCCTATGGCTAAACACTGAAGCTCTTCGTTTGCCAGCCCTCCTGATTACTTTAATGAGTCTTTTCCAGAACAGCTTTGGATACTGGTGCCTGCAGTACTTTCAACAGGTTTTGTTTTCTAAATCCAAGCCAAAAAAAAAAAAAAAAAAAAGCCTTTTCACCACTTCAGAAGTTAAATACTTCTCTTAACACACAGATAAACAGAGCAGACCTTAAAACATTTTAAATTTAAACTAAAATTCAGGCAGTGAAATAGTGTATGGTATGACTCCTATTGCCATTACTAAATTCTAGATGCAGTCCATATACTTGGCTGTGGGCTTCTCAACCACCAATGAACTCGGGTGTGCGCAAGCGACGGTAGCAATGCCTGCCGACAACTCATTGTTTAAGTTATTTTCATTTTTTTTATGGCAAGTACTATTGGATTTAATACTTTGCAAGAATTTTCCCAGTGATGTGAGCTTCAGCAGGACAAGGTCAATCAACACAGCAGGGAACAAGTGGAAACCAGAACATCTGCTATAGATGAGACACAGTTTATTTGTCTGAACTTTGAGCTTTTAGCATCTAACTCCAAGACTTCAGAAAATTATGTAACAAAGACTTGCACCACAAACTTTTATCTTTGCACCATGTCTCCCTCTCACACACAAGGACACAACACTGCCTTTCCGTTGCCCTCACCTCCTGCCCCACCTGCAGCGCAGTGGTGTGTCCTATAGCAAAAACTGCATCCCACCAGGCTGGTGGCTGAGGTGGGACATCACCCACCACCCATGTATGCCATAGGAAAAGCGACTCCAGCGAAGCAGGAGCTGAATGCCACTAAGTGCCCACACCGAGCTGCTGGCTCACCTGCCTAGAAAAATGCCTTCGCACAAAAGATCGAGTGTCACCACCACCTACTACTTGGAAACAGCCCCTGTACCACCACCGACACACAAACTACAGGCTGGGAACTTCTCTATTAGGAAATGCAAGTGCAAAATGACAGGAAATACATTTTTAAAGGTATTCTTAACAGCATAAAGTGAAGAATTTTAAAAGCAAAGGAAGAGACTTGAGGTTATTCCAGCCCATCTTCCTTGCCAGCGGAGGAGAATTCCCAATTGCACATTTTCTAACTTAGGTTAAAACACTTAAGTGGTAAGCTTCTATCACTTTCTCTTGGACACTTCATTTAATATTTTCACAGTGAGATCTCATAGCAGTTTATTTTCCTCTTCCAAGATCACAGTTATCTGTGAGGCAAACCATAAATTTCTAATTCTTCGAAGCTTTCTTCATAAATCAACCTATTCAAGTCCTGATCATTTTTTGTTACTGTCATCTGAATTTCTTCCAGTTGGATCAATATCTTTTTGGCAAAGAAATAAAGATAAGATTCCAGGTAGAGCTGAACCCATGCCACTAAGGAGGAATTATTATGTCTTGGTTTATATTTTTACAAGCGTAAATCAAACAGTACTCTTATTTTTTACTCTCACCATTAAGCCAATCTTTCCTCAAGTATACCAGTGAAAAACGGAAACAACACAACTTAAAGCATTAAGCTTCACATATAATACTCCAGCCTCAAATATGTACCTCTGTAGCTTTTTTATGCACTTAACTAAGACAAGTCCTTCTAAACACAATATGCTTGTGAAGGTTCAGGCACCAAACATTTTTTTAAAACCTTAGTCTGAATTATTACCCTGGAAAGAAAATTGTGGGCATAAATTTCTTAAGTTCATTATATAATACAGAAAAGATCTTTCTTTCAGTTTTGTTATTTGTTACCTTTTACATTTAAGCAAAACGCCTTTCTTCTTACATTTAAAAAAAGAAGTAAAACAGGAGCATATGGTCAGAAAAATATTATCACGGTTCTTCCATTTCTCCTGGCTAAAAATCCAAGCATTATTAATAGAAAAACTTCTTACATGGAACCTCTTCCTCCCAGCTACCTTCCATGGAGTGGAAATATCAGATTCCAGTCCTCCCAATCCAGCATGTTTCATTAGCTTTAAATTTAAATAAATGAAAAAGAAAGGACAAGAATATGTAGAAGAACAACAAATACAGAAAATGGAATTTGTTAAATAACTACTTCATCTTCACATATCAAGTCCCTTTTCAAGAAGTGCTGACAAAGATGACAGGCAACTACAGATTTTCTTTCTTCTTGGTGCAGCAATCTAAGAATAGGATTTAAAGTAAGAAATATTTGAAGTGCAAACATGTTGCAATGAGCCTTTCCTTGTCCTAACATTTTTCATATTAACTCATACCTTTATCACTTGGCACTAAATTTATTATGAAAACAGAGTAATTAACACTATAAGCAAGTGCCATACAGGCTTAACCTACCTGGGAACTGTGGGTGCTACCATTCCATCAGAAATTAGCACCGAGGTTACCATCAAGAAGCAATACTGCACATGCCACAAAAGGTACCGTGTTACCTCTAAAAATGCCTCTAGTATTTTCTGATAGTTCACTACAAAAAAAGACATACTGATTGCTCAATATTCTTAAAAACATTTCTAATCCAGAAGTTGAAGAAAAACTTGTAGCGTGATATTGGAGCTACAGCAAGAGACAAAAAAATGCACAGTGTATCATAAACTGATCCAAACAATGCGAACAATGTGTTAGAAAGGCTGAAGTGAGTAGTTAGAAGGACCTGATATACAGTAAATGTCAATTTATTTCTTCTCTTAAAGATGTGTTTTATAAATCACTTCAAATGTGAAGAACCAAAGCTCTGCAAAGTTTTTCTTGAGCTTTATGCACTATTTAAAAGTGCACACATAAAAGAAGTGTAGCAAAACACTTATAAAAACCCCAACACCTGAACTTTAACTTTAATAGTTTACAGTTCAATAATTCGTTTCCAAGAAAAAAAACTTCAGCTGTTAATGAAATATTTTAAAACATTGATGTAAGTTAATGAAAACATCAAAGTCTTTTGGGAAGCCTTTAAAAATATTAGAGAAAATGAGAACCTAAAACCCCTGTTAAAGTAGAACAACTTTATAATGGCTTTCCTTTACTAAAGACAAGTTTAAGGAAAATCTTTTTGCAGAAGCACTTTAGAGCTACAGCTCTAAATGCCACCTAGGCCAAGAGCTGACAGAACACATCAGCTCCTGGAAACAGAAGCAAAATATATGACAAAGCAAAACTTGACAGTAGCCCTAAAAGCTTTGCCAGTGTTAACAGCTTTGGCATCTGTTCCAGTCTGAACATGTCCTCTCACTTCCTTACACATTCCCCACTCATTTCAGCTAAAATCTGCTGGGGAAATTCAGCGCCCTACGAAAACTCCAGGGATAGGTCTGTTTAAAAAGAGTACCTTGCAGAATGTTTTTAACAGCAGCAGGTTGTATGGCCCTGGCTACATTTTTGTTGAAACTATTTACAAAGTATGTTGGGTGCTACAAGGAAACACCAGAGGAGAGGGATGTTTTTACTGCCAACATGCTTAAAGCGTTCAGAGTTGGATACTTCACCACACTGTGAGAATGCGTGGGGCTTGTTTCACATACGGCTATGACTATAAAAAAATAACACCCTAAATTATTTCCAACCACCACACAGGACTTTTTACACTAGTCAATACCCTTGTAACCTCTTAGAAAACTAGACTTCCATCAGTGAACTTACGAACAGATTTTCAAAGTGACCAGTTACCAACAATTTATTCTAGTGGTATTAACTTCTAACAGGCAAAGTTACATAAAATTATAATTTTTGTTTTAGAATTCTTTTATAGCTCTAGAATTCTTGTTTATAAATCGGTATTTTCAAGCAATAATGTTGTTTTTTGTTTTTTTTTTTTTTTCATGTATTTCTTTCTGGAGTAAACTATTTTCCTAGAGAGACACCAAATTCAAGGACCATTAGGTTCCTCTGTTTCTTCAGTTTTCCTTTGCTAGTCAGGAGAAAACAAAAAACTTCAAACCTCAACAACATGAAGCATATTAGGAAAGAGCAGAACCTTACAGGGAACTGTCCTTCATGAGACAGTATTAAAGAAGAGAGAAGGTGTCTATGCTATTGCAATGGAAAAAAAAAATTACATTCATATCCATGCAAAATTATTATTTGTTTGAAAAATAGAGAAAATCAGAATCACAAACTGAGAAAAACTAAAGACTTGGCTACTGTCTCACGACATATCCTCTTCTTATACATACAAACTGAAGCAAAAATACACCGTTGCTAGTGAAAAAGCAGTACGTAGCAAAAAGATATAGAAATATTCCTTGTAGAAGACACACAAAACGCTTACATGGATAAGAAAAGGTACTATAAACATGCAGCTCACTTCCTACAGATATTTAGTTTTTATTTTCCTTTCCAGTTTGTGGAAGAAAAGTTACTCTTGTCAGAAACATTTTGCAAAGACAGTAATTACTGTTTTCAAGACAGTAATTTTTGCTAAATTTTTGCTAAAATTTAGCAAAATTTTTGCTAAAACGGCAACATTTTTTAGCTTTTAAAAGTCTTCTTGAAATATAATACGTCATTAAAAGTTTTCGAGGGAGGGGGTGCAGCTTTTAGTAGATTGCTTTTTAAAACCACCTAAACATCACATTTCCCAGATTCATTTGCCTAACGAAATCACCATATGTATTACAGAGAGGCGTTTTTAGTCAACAGAAGGTATCAATTAGAAGACACATTCTATTTCCCCTGCCATATGAGCAGTCTACCTCTGTATGGGAGACTCAGGATAACTGACTGACCCACTGATTCACAGATGCCTCTTCTGATACTTAATCTCAGGTAATATTTGTACATCCAGAGATATTCAAATCAACATGACCAATATGAAACACATTTCACCATTGATAAATACATTTGGGGCTAGATTCTCTCTCATCAATATCATGATTTGGTAAAAAGAAAGGACAGCATCAGGGAGTAAATGGGACTGCCCTAAATCCCATCAGCTGGAAACAGTCCCCAAAGAACTGATTATGATTAGCTGGCTGCGAACTATAGACATTTGGTCTAGACTCACAAAAGCATTTGATGTGTCTCCATCCCATTGATTTCAGCAGGCACAGACTTTTAAACACTTGCAGCAATCTGGGTCATCGCCCCTTCCTAGCCCCTGGTTTAAGAGTTCTGTAGTTCAAGTGAATTTGGGACTTATTCAGACATGGGAAGGCTCTAGCTAATAGAATGTAGTCAGAATCTGCTCTTTATTGCCCTCTGATTAATGTGAAATTGAGGCTGAAAACTCTCCATTCATAATTAAAACTCCCGTTTTTCCATTTGGCTCCATCCCATTTGGCTCACTGAAGACTGCTTACTGGCTTCAGTTGCAGGACTGGTCCCCAGTGAACACTACTGTCATTATAGCATTATGTTTGATTTTGTTTTCCTGACTCTCTTCCCTGAGAAGCAAGAGACTCTCTCTTCCATGGACAATAAAATTTTCCCTTTATAAATACAAACAGAAAGTGTGAAAAAATAAAGTAAAAGCAACATGAACACAGAGTAAACCAAGTTGGGTTTTGCTGGTTTCACAATTTTAAAGCAAATTGATATGTGCATTTTATAATACACATTATAAATACTTTATTGTGGGAACTTTTAGACATGACAATTGTTGGAAGAGGGTTTTTTGTTGGGTTTGTTTGGTTTTTGTAGAGGTTTGGTTTTTTGTTTCGTTTTTTTGTTTGAGTTTTGAGTTTTGCAAGGGGAAAGGCTAGGGCATGAGACATTTTCCTAAGAACAGTGGTTGCTAAAACACAAATTGTCTTCAACATAAAGAGCTGTTATAATTCAGAAATACAGCTTTTGTAATGGCCTTAAAATTTCAACATGTTTTTCTTAAGTAATTCTTACCAAATTTTTGAAGAGTGCAGTTAATTCCTTTGTAAACACAGAAAATTTTAAAAACGCTGTTCCCAAATCTGGGTCATCCCTGCAAACACAGTTGCCTCCAAATTTCTCCAGTGCTTGTGTATACTGTTCTTCATTTTCCACGTGAGCTTCAAAAAGAGCAAAACATGAAAATGTAATCAGTAAACGGTTATTGAAATTACAATTAATTTTTTAATAGAAAAATTTTTCAGAAGATTTCTTGCTAAAAACGTTTACTTGATACAATAAAAATTTATTATTTATATTTTAATGCTGATATGCCAGAAGTATGACATATCTCACTAATTCTGATTTATGTGTATCTATCCACATGCACTATAAAGGACAATGTGTTATCAAGATAAGACAATCACCTGACAAGTATCCACTCTAGAAAGACCCACAATATTTCTGCACCGTACTGGAGACCGCATAACAATTCCTAACTCCTGTAATGAACTTTTAGAGTCTTTTATTAATGGTCTCTGATTTTAACTGTGTGCTGTTAAGTTTAACTGTGTGCTGAAAAAAGAAACAGAAGAGATGAAGTGTGTTGGCAGAGTCCTGGATCTCTACAACAGAAGTCAGTAGATCAAATAACACCCTCAGGTCATCTTAGGAAATGGGACTACAAACTACATTACAGATGAGGACAAAACCCCTGTCCATGTTAGCTCTCCGATTCAGAGCAGCAGCAGGGATCTGAAGCAAATCCTATCAGTCTGCATTTATCACAGGCCAGTTCAGTTTTCAAAGCAGCTTTGGTTCACAACAACTAGATTCCTTTCTGAGACAATGAAACCAGCAGCTCTGCCCCAGAAGTGGTCCAGTGCTTATCGGAGACAGCAGGTTCTGAATCACTGTGTGGGCTGTACCAGTGCAAGTCATCCAGCACCCACCTAACGCTTCTGCCCTTCAGAAAGCTTTGAGATGCCCCTGTTGTGGGGTTATTCAGCCCAGGGAATGAGATGAAATCTAGGCCTAAAGCAAGTTCCCCTGATTCAAATATAAAGAAATCTGAGGGGCCTCAGTCTTAACTACTTCAACCTATTGATTGACTCCTAGGACACCAGATTACTTGCTTGTGTAGATAGGCATAAAAAGTCCCTGTCAATTTGATCTGTGGAGTAAAACAAAAAGTCTTTCTGAACCCAAGCTTAGTGACCATGTCAAGCTTGAGCACATGGACAAAGCACACCAAGTTTGCACCTGAGAAAGTTAATGTTGCCTATTTCTTATTCTAGCTGTGGCCAATTTCAAACACTTCAAAGGAAGTCAAGAAAAAAAAAAAAGCACACCCTAGAAAACGAGTTATGCATTAACATGAACAAAGACCCTTTTTCTTGGCCATTACATGAGATCAGCATAAACCCTGAAGATTATTTAGAGAGGATTAATCTGTTCAAACAAGCAATGATCCAGTTTCATTTCAAGCCCATTTGTATAGATCAACATATTTAATAACCAAAGGATCCTTGGTGCAATGTCCTTTCTCCAAATGTCTATGAATTAGTTACACAACCTGTTCAATAAACCTAGCATGCTCTAACTTAAAAACAAGCCTGTCTGTTCACAGTCCTATTTGGACACGCATTCAAGAACTTTATTTCTCAAGTAGCTACAAATTTTCTTTAATTTCCAATATATGAAACTAAAACCCTGTGGAGTAGTGGTATAATACCGTGAAATTAGAGACTTCCATAATGTACAGGCAGAATTGAAGTTACACAAACTGCATTAATTCTACAAGTTTCTACCTTGAGCACTTGAATTTGCAGCCTGTAAAAGATGTTTTTAAATTGAATGGCTATATGCAGACTAAGTCCTAGCACTGAAGTGTACTTGGTTTTCCTCAGCATCAACAGCAGGGGCTGAGCACTTACTAAACTTTTTGCTACTTGAGCTGTAGGATGGAAGTAAGGATGTTCAACTAACACTATCGTGTGACGTACACACACCTGAACAAGCTTTGAACGAACTGGCACAGATAGCAAAAACCAGGATGTGGCAGGTCGCAACTCCTCTAGTTCACACAGCTACCCAGTAAGGTGAATTATTTCCATATTGCTTTCTGCACTCTTACTGCTTCCTGCATCCAGCTTAGTGTACTGGAACCCAGGTGAGGGTGGAAGTCAGGGCACAATTCATACAGCAAAAAGAGAAGGCTGCCACTGCATGAAAACAAGGTGAAAAGGCTGCTACCATTAATCGTTGTAGTTAGATGTGCAATCAGCAGCTGAACCATGCTGACTTTTTACCTTAGGGAACAAGAGCTTTCTATTCCATACAGAACTCCCACGAGTTTTCCATTCCCTGGCATCCTAGGGACCATTCTTCTGGATCTATGTATCAGATTAAACAAAGCCAACAAACCAGCAGTTCAACACCAGTTCTGAGACATTCCCCAGAATGCTCATGGTAGTTACTGCAGCAATACTATTAGCTGAGCTGGTACTCCACAAGTGCTTCTGAAGAACACAAAATGGTATTTTTTCACAGAACCCCCCAAAATACTCTCCCTGCCCTATGGTTTCTTCCTGATGGATTTAAAAAGTTCCTCTACAAACAAAAGGTTCGGAATCTATCAAAAAAAGAAATCTGAGCCAGGTTTGTTTGAGGATTTAGAGGCTTTTTATGTACAAACTGGAGTCACTATCTGATCCTCCATAACGGTTTCTAAATTCACACATTAAAAAAGAAAGCCAAAACATGTATACTCAATACTCAGGGAACCCATACTAAAAATCCAGTAACTGTGTTCTTATAAGTGCAGGGCCACAGTTTTTGTTTTGTCAAAAGAAACCCCAAGGGCTGGCAGGTGGCTGGGTTCATGATATTTCTGCTACTGGAAGAGAAATGCCTCCAAACCTTTGTTGCCAAGATTGGGCAGCATGAATTTAAAAACTAGGCAAGGTACTGATTTTATGTAAAAACTGTAATGATTTGCTACAATGCTCTAACAAGTACACTGATTACGAGGCACACTGAAGTACTCAAAAATTAAAACAAAAAAAAAAAACAAAAAAAAAAAAGAGGAAAGGGTGCCAAATAAATATGTAACAGATGACACTGCTCCAGATGAATCTTAAACTGGACCCTCCATGATCCAATGATAACAGCTTCATTACGTTAGGCAAGAAGGGACTTCATTTCAACTAACTGATAAGAATTATACCACAACAGCAGTTCTTGTTGTAACCTTATATCTGAACACCAACATTCCCACAAGTTCTGTCAGATACTGGTGGCTTTCTAAAGTTGCCAGGACTATCTACTTTGCATATAATATAGGTTTTGTTAGCTCTAATTGCTATGAACTGCAAAGCAAGAACAAAAGCCAACAAAATGCTGTTTCTTATCCACAAAAACAAATGCTGTTTCTTATTCACAAAATGCTGCTGATCCACAAAAACAAAAGCTTCAGTTATTTTTTCAAAGATAAACACACAAAACTCCATGAGATTGGCACACATATACAGATGCACCCAGCAATAGTTCTTTGTATTTTTATCAGTGTTATAAGAGAAATATCTGACTGTGCATCACAACAATAAAAAATTGCAGCTCATCAGCTCTCTCTTGTCATGAAGTTCTCAACATACATAACTGGAAGCCACCAGGAAAGGTGAGGTTTCACAAAGCAGTAGAGCCAATGTAGCTTCTTATTGCTGCCAAAGAGAGTCATTTCACCCCTCCCATGCCCTCAGCTCTCGATGACACATATGCTTTACCATTTCAGGTGCTTATCTAATCCCAGTCAAGTTGATTTCACTGCACATGCAGCTTTATATGAGCTAAAAATCTCATCTAGGGATCTGCCAAGCACCAGGGGTGGCAGAGGAGCAGGTAACCCAGGCCTGGTGGAAAGAGGAGAGCATGGCTTCCTCACTTGGTAGCAGTATGCCAGCTAGATAGGTTCAGCTACCTCACAAAATTTCATCCTTACTGAGCTCATAATCAAGCAGCTAGTTCAAGACTGCAATTTAAATGTACATTTTTCTCTTCTCACAGTTACCCATATAACTCCTTCTAATTCAGCAAGATCATAGAATCATAGAATGGTTTGGGTTGGAAGGGACCTTCACAGAATCACAGAATGTTAGGGATTGGAAGGGACCTCGAAAGATCATCTAGTCCAATCCCCCTGCCAGAGCAGGATTACCTAGATCATATCACACAGGAATGCGTCCAGGCGGGTTTTGAATGTCTCCAGAGAAGGAGACTCCACAACCTCTCTGGGCAGCCTGTTCCAGTGTTCGGTCACCCTCACCGTAAAGAAGTTTTTCCTCATATTTATGTGGAACCTCCTGTGTTCCAGCTTGCACCCATTGCCCCTTGTCCTGTCAAGGGATGTCACTGAGAAGAGCCTGGCTCCATCCTCATGACACTTGCCCTTGACATATTTATAAACATTAATGAGGTCACCCCTCAGTCTCCTCTTCTCCAAGCTAAAGAGACCCAGCTCCCTCAGCCGCTCCTCATAAGGGAGATGTTCCACCCCCTTAATCATCTTCGTGGCTCTGCGCTGGAGAGCCTTAAATATCTACCTTAAATATCATCTAGTTCCAACCCCCCTGCCACAGGCAGGGACACCTTCCACTAGACCAGGTTGCTCAAAGCTTCATCCAATCTGGCCTTAAACACCAGCAGGGAGGGGGCATCCACAACTTCTCTGGGTAACCTGTTCCAGTGTCTCACTACTGTTTAAATCCTCCAATGTCACCAATAGAAACTACCAGGAACTTACCCAGACCAGATATGTTTATGGCTTTGACAGATTTCTTCATTTTATAGAGAACAGTTCGGTCAACATCCAGAGCCTAAAACAAGAGAAAAATTAAATGTGAAATACTGCATTGTCCTCTGGTAAACCTATGCCCTGGAAATCTTCTGTAATTATAACACTATTACGTTAGTTAACTTTATTTCTGTAATTAATAAATTACTTGCCAGTTGCTCCCACCCCCGCCCATACAACCTATTCTGTCCCCTTGTCCACAAAAATACATCTTCCCTCTTTTCCTGGTGACCAGCATCACGTATACCCAGCACCATCTAAAATGAAACTATTTACACAATATCTTCTTCCTATGTTAAATTATTAAAGAAGCTTAAAACAGTTTCAACGCATCATGTGCTCTGATACTGCTGAAGAAACAAGTAATATCACTTCCCCCAGTAGAATATTAAAAATGGAATTTAATTTCAGTTTTCCTAGGTAATTTAGTTAATTAATTGCACTCCCAACCATGTGAACTTTCTCACTGCTATGCTAAACAAAATAAATTGCATATCTCTCAAATATCTTTCTCACATTTTATCACTAGGCAAAGCTTTCACCAACACAACATAAAATTCAAGTTTAAAGCCTATCCAGAATACTCTAGCACATATAACCAATTTGTTTCAAAGAAAGAACTGGAAGCAGGAAATGATTTTGCTTGCTGAATATGGGTAGACCCAAAAATGTGCAATTGTTCCGGAATGAAGAAGCAGAATTATGGTTATACAAGTGATTTTAAAAAAAGATAAAATCTTTGTGAAACTGCAAGAAAATTTAAGTATAAGTTCCAGAGATGGTGATGTCTTTAGACCCCACTAAAGAACAATACTGAACACTACAAATTACATTACGTCAAGAGCTGTTTAGCATTATACATGCTAAAAAAGCATACAAAAAGCACCAAATTCATTCCAGTTTTCATTCAAAAGATTTCAGTGAATCACAGCAGCTACACATCTGACCTACCATTGTTTTATTGTTAATAATTTGTGTAAGAGAACTGATGCAGAAAAGTCAGTCCCTAGGACCCTATCCAACTATTTTAACACACTGAATGCAAAAAGAAATATTATCCCTCATATTTATGGGAGTATTCTTAAACTGAATCCATTCAGACCACAAATAGCTGAGCAAAATCTTTGCAGCATTCCACAGAAGCCAACAGATTTAGATGTTGCCTTAACATTAACATAATAGTGCCATGGTACTGTTATATCCATTGGAAGTTTTACCTCCAGCATCTTTATAGTTCACATCTGAAACACATTAGCAGGAGAAGTGCAGAGGCCTTTTCACCTGGAATTCTGAAATACAGAGGAAGGGAAAAAAAAAACCACCCTAAGGCAGCCCACAAAAGCCACACACAGCTCTATTCACCCTCTTCAGCAATTTGATCGCATCCACTGTAACAAACCCGTACACAGTGTGATCTCAAAGGTTAGATTAGTCACCTGTCTGGATGGGAGTACACGAAGTAAACTCCCTCATTGTGTATTCAGTGATTTCTAAAAATAACCTCAGAAAAGCACCATCCGATCAGCTGCTACAGAGGAATGATAATTTCATCGACGACTGCATCAAAGGACAATTACCCTCTTGGAGACAAAGCGAAAGGAATGTCTCCAATGACAAGCATTACAAATAACAGTCCAAAGAGAAGGCTGACAGACAGAGACTTGAAAGTTATAGATTCAGTTCCCAGCTAAATCTCGGATTTGTGCGTGCAGTTGATAAATTATTTAATCTCTGCACCTTAGTTTGGGGGAGAGGGAGAAGAAAAAAAAGGCGACAGTACTTCTTAAAAAAGCGTTGGAAGGATAAATGCATTGGATGAATCACGAAGCACTTGTACTACTGTGGCCAG
Source organism: Nyctibius grandis (assembly GCF_013368605.1). Lineage (NCBI taxonomy): Eukaryota > Metazoa > Chordata > Aves > Nyctibiiformes > Nyctibiidae > Nyctibius > Nyctibius grandis. Next base: position 115,642,724 of record NC_090658.1, on the reverse strand, counting down.
GGATTCAGACAGACCTACGGATTCACAAAATCTTCTGGCCCATGACTGCCTCAGTCAGAAAGCAGAGACTCTCAGTGAGGGAAAAACTTCAAGTACTCTTCCTCAACCAAAGCTTCCTTAGGACCTCCCTTCTTCCCCTGCCTGCCTTCTCAGCTCTGCCAGTGCAAATGCTTGCAGGGACGTGTCGTAAACCACAGGAGAGAAGCGATCCATATTTAAAATGATGCAAGGGGAAAAAAAAAAAAAAGTTATTTTTCATTTGGGTCAACTTTCCAACTCCGTCTATCAGGCAGCCCCTTGATACAACACAATCCAATGGAAAAGACAATAGGAAAACCAGGAATGAGTAGGAGGACCAACACTGCAAAGTTGTGTATCTAAGGGAAAAATACATATATGCACTGGGGCATCAGTCAGAAAAAACTATGGAGAACAAAGGGGTTTGGCTTACCAGACAACTGCAGAATCACCACAGAGTGCCAAAGCGATATAGCCATGAGAAACAAAAACATGAAAATACAGGAGAACTCTGTCCACCAAAGACAAGGCAACAAATTAAAAAAAAAGTCACTGAATACTACATACTCTTTGAAATGCAAAAAAGGTCCAAAATGTTGGTCTTGACAGCTGACATGTCTCTCTGAACTACTGGATTTTTGACTCTGATAAACACTTACAGAAAAATTACACGCACAACATGGGAGGCAATGTAGGTGTTGCTTTCATCCACCAGTATGTGAGGTATTGAATGGAATAAAAAGTCTTTCTTGAACTGCTCTGGTTTTGTAATTAGATTACTGGAAATAAGCTGTAGCAAACTTAAAATCGGCTAGCTCGAGCAGATAGCTAGAGGGACTTGGAATGTGCCCATTACACAAATATAAATAAACAAAAAGCAGAAATGCTTAAATAAATAAATATTTTTTTAAAATTAAAAAGCACAAAATGTAGGAAGAATGGGCTGCCTTCCTGAAACGATCCCCAGCCACCCAAGGTGTTTGGGCTATTATCTAGGGAACTAATGACCAATAGGATTTTGTTTGGATAATATGGCACTGAGTGCCCATACCTTGTGCTTGTTCAGTTACCCTGACAGGCTGTAGCCTCCCCTCTCCTGAACGGAAAGGGTCCTACCTAAATTCCTTACTGGTGGTAAGAAAGAAGAAAAAGGGATAAACACCAAGAAATATTTAAGCTAAAAAATAATGTTAGCATAAGAACAGCTGAGTAAAAGCTGTACCTGAACAAACTGCAGTTAGAATTCGGGAAAAACAAATCCTATTCTGGAGAGCTTTCTAAAGAGGAGGACAACAGATTTCTAGCCATTTTAAGAGGAACCTGGGTAAATTTATGAAAGATTATTATGTGGTTTCCTATCATGGTAAGAAACTAGACTTGCTCCTGTAGGAGGTTTCTTCTAGTCCTCCATTCCTTTGTGAAATCTTTTGATAATGCTGCATTTAAGAGCGGCTATGTATGCCTACAGACTAATGGGCAAAATACTGAAAAACTTTGTATCTTTAATACTGTATTTTAGTCTTGCTTATAGACCAAAAAACGGGGAGGGGGGCTTTGCCTTTGTTTAACTGGAAGACACTGGTGCTTATTCACGAGTGTTTCCAAGGAGTCATTTCAGCATAAAATTTGAAAATGTTAGGTCTTTGTCTTTAGTACTGTTCTTCATATTTTCTCATCCTTTTCTTTGTCCAAATCTTAGCACTTAGAAATCAGTTCAAACACAGCTTTAGCTTTATTAGACTTTGAATTTTTAATCCTGCATTTTTTTCGTAAATGCACACACTCTACCCCGACACACACACACGTGCCAAAATGCCACCCTCCCCTAACTCAGCTGCTTTGTGCACTTTCAGTACAGTGTCAGAAGCAGTGAAATTTAAAATGGCTTCGAATGTTGCATATTCTAGCATTTCTTTTCACCCAGTTAAAATGGCCCGTAAACCTCTGAACCAGAAGAAAAGTGACCATGTAACTCATATCACAGAATCACAGAATCAATCAGGTTGGAAGAGACCTTTGGGATCATCAAGGCCAACCATTGCCCTGACACCACCATGTCAACTAGACCATGGCACTAAGTGCCATGTCCAGTCTTTTCTTAAACACATCCAGAGATGGTGACTCCACCACCTCCCTGGGCAGCCCCTTCCAATGTCTAATGACCCTTTCTGAGAAGAAATTCTTCCTAATGTCCAACCTGAACCTCCCCTGGCGAAGCTTGAGGCTATGTCCTCTTGTCCTATCGCTAGTTGCCCGGGAGAAGAGGCCGACTCCCACTTCACTACAACCTCCCTTCAGGTAGTTGTAGACTGCAATAAGGTCACCTCTGAGCCTCCTCTTCTCCAGGCTAAACAACCCCAGCTCCGTCAGCCGTTCCTCGCAGGTCAGACCCTCCAGACCATTCACCAGCTTGGTCGCCCTCCTCTGGACTCGCTCCAACACCTCAACATCTTTCTTGAAGTGCAGGGCCCACAACTGGACACAGTATTCAAGGTGCGGCCTCACCAGTGCCGAGTACAGAGGGACGATCACTTCCCTAGACCGGCTGGCTACACTATTCCTAATAGAGGCCAGGATGCCATTGGCCTTCTTGGCCACCTGGGCACACTGCTGGCTCATGTTTAGCTGGCTTTCGATCAGCACCCCCAGGTCTCCTTCCGCCAGGCCGCTTTCTAACCACTCTTCCCCCAGCCTGTAGCACTGCATGGGGTTGTTGTGGCCCAAGTGTAAGACCCGGCAGTTGTTCTTGTTGAACCTCATGCCGTTGGTCTCGGCCCATCTATCTAACCTGTCCAGATCCCTCTGTAGGGCCTTCCTACCCTCCAGCAGATCAACACATATGGTGGGTTCATTTTGTCCTCTCCTGTAATGCTTCGAGTTTTGACTTAAAAAACTCTATTGCAAGACTGTTTATTTTGGCATCTGTTTATTTCAGTGCAATGCAGTCAAAGAGGCCATATAAATAATTTTCATAGTTTCACTCAGTTTCTACTGATGAGTGCTCAGACCTCCCTCTTGTTAAAAACAGTAAATAGAGGTTTGATTTAGGGAAAAACCCCCAAATTCTATACAGTATATTAGGAAAGAAGCTACATTATTGTAGAAGTGGTGCTATGCAGTGTGAACTGAAACATAAAACTCAGAAGTGACCTTCTTGAGCGTGCCCTTGTCAGTGTAGTATTTTTCCAAACACAGCATTTATGTCTTCTGTTCATTTACTTTTATGTGACTTCTAATGTTAATCTTCTGAAACCATTTTTAAGGTAAATTACTTTTTATATATCAGAATCTATGTGGTGTTGCTGTAGCATATCTAGATAGAGATCACAGAGATTACTTGTTTAACAAGTCTAAAACAAATATGATCGACCTGGTATTGATCCTGTTCTCTTGACATGAATTTCAAGACTTCTAAATAAATGGCAATATTGGATTAAAATACATGAATGTTAGGAAATTTATTATCAAACCTGGTGTTCATATCAGTAGTATTCTTCAAAACGCAAAGCTAATCTCTCTTAAAATGGCATAGAAATATGATTTAGTTTGAAACCTTACAACCTAAGGCTGCACAGTGAAAACAATTACAAAAGATGGCTAAGTTTATTTGCTATGCTTGAAAAATCTGTAATTTTTCATTTTTCTTGCTGTATCTTCAATTAGTTTATCTTTCCGTGCAGTTACCACTCACGATCATATACGCTACAAAAAATACAACCCTAAAATTACCTGCAATATGCAAACTTTTTTAATTGTAATTCATGTTGGTTTCTTCCTAGCAAGTTAAGGCTAACATTTTGGCACCCATCACAAATACTCATTGGACACACTGCTAATGTATTTTTCACAAGGTATTCAGTAATATAAGCATTAGGCATTTGGGGTGCCACCGGCTGAAAATTTCGAAATTACAATAATGAAGTAAATGCATTTCTGAGGCCCATACAGAGTGTAGAAGCAGCAATTCAAATCATTACACAAAATATTTTCAAGCTTTATATGCCTGATGAGAATTTAGCAACAAACATGCCTGTAAATATGTATACTAGGGAGGGGGAAAAGCATACCAAAATAAATAGTAGAAAACGAGGCTTTTAAAATGAGCACTAGAGAGAGGAGGACTTGGCTACCAGTGATCAGTAGCAAAGCTTTTCCCTCATGTAGGAACAAGGTGCAGTTTCACTTGCCAAAGGCCAATTTCCATTTTAACTGCTTCAAAGCTTTCTGCTCTGAACAATAAAATGTGCCAACTGATTAGAACCAAACCCATCTTACCAGGAAGAAATCTGTCCGAGGTTACTGAAACTTCCTGAAATGTTATTCTACATCCTACTTCGTACGCCACAATCTGCCCTGACGCTTTAAAATAATAATAAAGCTGTTCGAGTCCGTTTCACGTTGCCTAGAAAGATTTAAGCCCACTGAGAAATACAATGTTCAAATATTTCATTGCTGCTTCCCCCCCAAAAAAAAAACAAACCTCAAAACTAGCATCAACCCAAAAATCTATATTATCTAAATAGATCTGTGCAATATACAGGCTTCTTTCTTCTAGAAGGGGTATCAGCTCAAATTAATAAACATATTTAATACATATCAGGCTGGCACAAAAACTGAATTTATTATTTGCTCTTTTCAGTGCAGTGGGGGATAAACAAACTGTTCTATTTTTATCATATTTAATTGGGAGAGGAAAAAAAAAGCAGGAAGGCAGAAACTGTGTAACTGAACATCCCAAAGATGATTGTGGCACCTTTTACAGAACCAAAGGGTATGGGGAAAAACAGGGCAGTAGCAGCATAAATGAAGCGTCCCCAGGCTCTAGTGGTTAGATGTTCATTACACGTCTTTTGTGCCAAACTTACAGCAGAAGTCTGGGTCTTTATTTTATGCAAGTGTCATTATACCAGTGCCTTATTTCTTTGTTGCCCAGAAAATAATTATTTATCTGTAGAGGAACAGATCAACACTCCATTTAACCTGATATCCTCTATTGGTAGTGGCCAACAGCAGATGTTTAGGGCAGCAAGCAAAGAAAAGCACGTACACATCCTTCCCCAGAATAATCTCCCAGTTTCCAGCAATCAGTTTAAAAAGAAAAGACTTGAGAGTCTCTCAACCAGAAACACTACATAGCCCAACAGGCTATTCTCAAGAGAAACAAGAAGCCCAAGTTTTCTAACTCCAGACAAGAGAAAGAAAAAAACAAAATTCGACTTCTCGCAGCCCAGTGAGTGCATTCATGACTGCACGACAGCCTGCTGTGGGAAGTAGTGAGGGAGGAAGGGGAAGGAGGAGGCCATCATCTTTGCTCTATTTTTTATTTAAAACAGTTGCAAGTCTCTAATACATTCCTTTCTTCTTACCCACAGCAGCTTCATTTTAGAAAGGCTAAAATTAACTATTTCACATTGTTGGTTATTTGGATGGGGTTTTTGCTGAAAGTATTCACAGAACTTGATCTGAATTTGTGAAAAGTCTCAAGGTAACCTTTTTTTTTTTCTAAGATATAAAGAGTCCATGGGAACAACAACTACAAAAAAATGCTTGGAAGTACTGCTAAAGTAGTAACAAAACTTTGGGAAATAAATCCTCAAGTAATTTGAAAAATTATCCTGGAGACAGGAACCTATGTGTTCTTCCCCACACTGCACATCTAACTACGATACAAATGAAATATTAACATACTGACTTTAGATCTAATATAAACAATTATCTTAACCATTATATCTTTAAAACAAAATCTAATCTCACTCTCAATTTTAGCAATTTGCATTAAAATTACGGGCTACTCAATAGCTGTAAATCCTTCTGTACTTCACCCATTTCAGTACCTCAGAATAAGTAATAATGCCAGAGGCTGCTGCAGATGCTGAACACAAATCGGAACATCCTTCCCAAAAACGAAAGGATGCAGGAAGAAACTTGGTCAGTTAGTAAGGAAAAGAGAAGTCATCAAATAATTACTGCAGAGACAGCAGAACAAAAATCAGCTCTCACGCCTTACTGGACTGGTCTTGTTTAAAAAGTTAACAGCAGCAAGTTTTGAATACTCATACCCAGAGAGCATAATCATTCGGCTTTTCTGGTGTATCTTTACAGGCAATCTGATACTTGCTGTAATTAATCCTCTCTGACTCAAAAGATCAGATATCCACAGACACTCTATCTCAGTTTGTTATTTTTCTGTCAGAAATTAACTGTCTACACTGCTGGCCTCAATCCAGCTTTCTGTTACAGAAGGTAGTAAAAAGCTTCCTAAATTCTGTTATGCCCCCCCAAAATCCTCTTTCCATTCTCCTATTGTTAGGTCATTTCCTCCCGCCATGTATTAGTTCCTTTTCTAAATCCTCTCCAGTTTCCTTCCACTGATCACCTGGCACACTCAGAGAGGGACTGATACAAAGGGTGGAAAAACCCCTCAGAGTCTGGGGCAAGCAAGGCATTCTAGCCTCTGAACATATTCTAGAAGAATAACAATTTTTAAAACTTTAGTTTGGGGTAATTACTTTATTTGGAGTGTACATGTGAAGAAACGTTCCAGAACATTACATTCTACAGTAGCTATGACAGTTAATTTGTATCAATAAGTTCTTAGGCATGAGACCTGTCTACTTAAGAGACTGTTAAGATACAGAGACAGACATGCAATAAAAATGACAGGGTTTATGGTAGAATTGTCTCTGCAAAGTCCCCTTCTACAAACACATTACTTCTCTAGCATCTGGGTTTGTGGTTCTTGTGGGCCCAATGCCAAGGCAATCTGTTTGAACAAGCACTGGTCTATCTGCCAGAAAAATGTAGTAAACGTTTTGGCTCTTAACTATTGTGCATACAGCTAAGGGTATGCGTGCTGGAAAGAGGTAACACCACTGCTTTGGGAAATTAGTACTTGTAAGTAAAAGGTAATTCTGCTGCAAAGGTAAAAGATAGGAAAATTTGACACTGCTGTATGTGGTATACAAAACCACACTTGAGCATGATAACTTTGTACAATGACTTGATATTTTTTTATTAAAACAAAGAAGTGATGCCTAAAAATCAGTATTCTCTAACAAACCAATTCTATCAGTAAAGAGAAATCCCAAATCAGAGGTTCAGAGCCTACAAAATGCTACATCATTAATACAAGTCACTACACAGAACCACAGAATCATAGAATGGTTTGGGTTGGAAGGGACCTTAAAGATGATCTAGTTCCAACCCACCTGCCACAGGCAGGGACACCTTTCCTCTAGACCAGGTTGCTCAAAGCCTCATCTAACATGGTCTTAAACACGGCCAGGGAGGGGGCAGCCACAGCTTCTCTGGGAAACCTGGTTCAGTGTCTCACCACACTCACAGTAAAGAACTTCTTCCTAATATCTAATCTAAATCTACCCTCTTTCTGTTTAAAACCATTCCCCCTCGTCCTGTCACTATATGCCTTTGTAAAAAGCCCCTGACCCACTTTCCTGTAGGCCCCTTCACGTACTGGAAGGCTGCTAGAAGGTCTCCCCGAGCCTTCTCTTATCCAGGCTGAACAGCCCCAACTCTCTCAGCCTCCCTTCATAGGAGAGGTGCTCCAGCCCTCTGATCATCTTCGTGGCTCTCCTCTGGACTCGCTCCAGCAGCTCCATGTCCTTCTTATGTTGAGGGCCCCAGAGCTGGACACAGTACTCCAGGTGGGGTCTCACGAGAGTACGTGATACTGTTGCACACTGAACAAAAAAGGTGCTGTATCTGTGTATTAATCATTCGATTTCCACATGCTTCCCTCGCTACATAAAGTTGGAAATCACAGAATCACAGAATGTTAGGGATTGGAAGGGACCTCGAAACATCATCTAGTCCAATCCCCCTGCCGGAGCAGGATTACCTAGATCATATCACACAGGAACGCGTCCAGGCGGGTTTTGAATGTCTTCAGAGAAGGAGACTCCACAACCTCTCTGGGCAGCCTGTTCCAGTGTTCAGTCACCCTCACCGTAAAGAAGTTTTTCCTCATATTTATGTGGAACCTCCTGTGTTCCAGCTTGCACCCATTGCCCCTTGTCCCGTCAAGGGATGTCACTGAGAAGAGCCTGGCTCCATCCTCATGACACTTGCCCTTTACATATTTATAAACATTAATGAGGTCACCCCTCAGTCTCCTCTTCTCTAAGCTAAAGACACCCAGCTCCCTCAGCCTCTCCTCATAAGGGAGATGTTCCACTCCCTTAATCATCTTCGTGGCCCTGCGCTGGCCTCTCTCTAGCAGTTCCCTGTCCTTCTTGAACTGAGGGGCCCAGAACTGGACACAATATTCCAGATGCGGCCTCACCAGGGCAGAGTAGAGGGGGAGGAGAACCTCTCTTGACCTGCTAACCACACCCCTTCTAATACACCCCAGGATGCCATTGGCCTTCTTGGCCACAAGGGCACACTGCTGGCTCATGGTCATCCTGCTGTCCACTAGGACCCCCAAGTCCCTTTCCCCTACGCTGCTCTCCAACAGGTCTGCCCCCAACTTGTACTGGTACATGGGGTTGTTCTTGCCCAGATGCAGGACTCTACACTTGCCCTTATTATATTTCATTAAATTTCTCCCCGCCCAACTCTCCAGCCTGTCCAGGTCTCTCTGAATGGCTGCGCAGCCTTCCGGTGTGTCAGCCACTCCTCCCAGTTTTGTGTCATCAGCGAACTTGCTGACAGTGCACTCTATTCCCTCATCCAAGTCATTAATGAATATATTGAATAGAACTGGTCCCAGTACCGACCCTTGAGGGACTCCGCTAGACACAGGCCTGCAACTGGACTCTGTCCCATTGACCACCACTCTCTGCCTTCTTTCCTTCAGCCAGTTCACAATCCACCTCACTACCAGATCATCCAGACCACACTTCCTCAGTTTAGCTGCGAGGATGCTGTGGGAGACCGTGTCAAACGCTTTACTGAAATCGAGACAGATCACATCCACAGCTTTACCATCATCTATCCACCGGGTTACGTCCTCATAAAAGGCTATCAAGTTGGTTAAGCATGACTTCCCCTTGGTGAAGCCATGCTGAGTGCCCCTAATGATCCCCCTATCCTTGATGTGCCTAGAGACAGCACCAAGGACAAGTTGTTCCATCACCTTTCCGGGGATGGAGGTGAGGCTGACCGGTCTATAGTTACCCGGGTCCTCCTTCTTGCCCTTTTTGAAGACTGGAGTGACATTCGCGTTCCTCCAGTCCTCAGGCACCTCTCCTGTTGCCCACGACTTAGCAAAGATGATGGAGAGTGGCCTAGCAATGACTTCCGCCAGCTCCCTCAGCACCCGCGGGTGCATCCCATCAGGGCCCATGGATTTATGGACGTCCAGATTGCTTAATTGGTCCCTGACCCAGCCCTCATCTACCAAGACAGATTCCTCCTCTATCCTGACTTCTTCTGGGGCCGCAGGGGTCCGGGGCTCCTCAGGACAGCCTCCAGCAGTATAGACAGAGGCAAAGAAGGCATTCAGTAACTCCGCCTTCTTTTTATCCTCTGTCTCCAGGACCCCCACCTCATTCATCAGTGGGCCTACATTGCCTCTAGTGTTGGCTTTACCTGCAATGTATTTGAAGAAGCCCTTTCTGTTGTCCTTGACCTCTCTTGCAAGGTATAATTCCAAGGAGGCCTTAGCTTTCCTAGTTGCCTCCCTACATCCTCTGACAACAGACTTATATTCCTCCCAAGTGGCCAGCCCCTCCTTCCACGATCTGTACACCCTTTTCTTCCACTTGAGTTTGCCCAGCAGTTCCCTGTTTAACCATGCAGGTCTCCTGCTACCCTTCCTTGACTTCCTACCTGCTGGGATGCTCTGATCTTGAGCTCGGAAGAAGCAGTCCTTGAATGCTAACCAACTATCTTGAGCCCCCTTACCTTCTAGTACCCTGTCCCATGGGATTTCCCCTAGCAATTGCTTGAAAAGGCCAAAGTTGGCCCTCCTGAAGTCCAGGGTTGTAATTCTGCTAGCTATTCTGTTCCTGCCACATGAGATCCTGAACTCTACCATCTCATGGTCACTACAACCAAGGCTGCCCGCAACCTTCACCTCTTCAACCAGACTCTCCTTGTTAGTGAGGATAAGATCCAGCAGCGCTCCTCTCCTAGTTGGCTCATCCACCATTTGCATCAGAAAGTTATCATCAATGCACTGGAGGAACCTCCTGGACTGAGGATGGCTGGCTGAGTAGGCCTCCCAGCAAATATCAGGGTAGTTGAAATCCCCCACGACAACCAGGCCCTGTAATTGAGAGACTGCTCTCAGCTGCCTGTAGAAGGCCTCATCACCCTCCTCATCCTGATCCGGTGGCCTGCAATAGACACCCACAACAGTATCACCCCTGCCAGCCTGCCCCTTCATTCGCACCCACAAACTCTCAACTCGCTCCTGATCCGCCCCTGGACAGAACTCAATACATTCTAGCTGCTCACTCACATAAAGAGCAACTCCACCACCTCTCCTTAGTGGCCTGTCTTTCCTGAACAGGACATAGCCATCCATGACCACATTCCAGTCATGCGAGGTGTCCCACCAAGTCTCTGTGATTGCCACTAAATCATAGCGCCCCGACCGAACACGGATTTCTAACTCCTCCTGCTTATTCCCCATGCTGCGCGCATTGGTGTACAGGCATTTCAGGGAGCGAGCTGGGCACACCGATTTCACCCCAGGGGGATGGGAGGCCTCCTGGTCTACCTCAACACTAGAGCGTTGCCCCAGTGGTGCAAGCCCAGCTACCACCCCATCCCCCTTCGAATCTAGTTTAAAGCTCTCCGAATGAGCCCTGCTAATTCCTGTCCCAGAACCCTTTTGCCCCTACGACATAAACCTTTCCCATGTATTACGGTCACGCCTGGTGTCTTATAAAACCAGCCATTATCAAAGAACCCAAAGCCCTGCCTGTAGCACCAGTCTCGTAGCCAGGCATTAATAGCGAGAATCCTACTATTCCATCCCACGTCATCACCTGAAAATGGAAGGAAGAAGGAGAAAACAACTTGTGCTCCAGACTCTTTCACCAACCGTCCTAGGGCCTTGTAGTCTTTCTTCATCCCCCTCAGACTACGGGATGCAGCTTCTTCCCCACCTGTCTGGAAGATCAGCAGGGGGTAGTAGTCTGTGGCCTTCACCAGGTTGGGGAGTTGCCTGGTGATATCCCTGATTCGGGCTCCAGGCAGACTGCAGACCTCCCTGTGATGGGGGTCAGCTCTGCATATTGGGCCCTCAGATCCCTTTAGGAAGGAGTCTCCAACCACTAAAACTCTTCTCTTCTTCCTTGTGGAGGAGGTAGCTATACGCCTGTCAGGTTTTTCTGACTGTGGTGGGACCTCTGATATAGGTTGCCTCTCCACCACATCCCCATTGGACCGGCTGTATTCCACTAGGGCTTCATATCTATTGCTCAGAGGCACCTGTGGAGGCAAGGTAGGCAAGGAGGGCACTCGCCTTTTGCCACGGCCATAGACTTGCCTCCACTCACTCCTTTCCTCTAAGTTATTGTTTTCCACCTGAGAGGGGCAGAGTACAGGGGTCCCTCGATCCTGGGAGCTCTCCGGCAGGTGCTCCCATTTTTGTTGCAGGGAAGGCAGAGCCTGGCTCCACCAGTCTATCTCCATTTCAGCCTCCCGAATGCTCCTAAGCCTTTCTACTTCGGCTTGAAGCCTTTCAACCTGGCTTTGCAGCTGTGCTGCTCGGCCGAGCAGATCATCTACCTGCTCACAGAGCACACAGCCCCCTGACACCACAGAGACGCTGTAGCATTCCCTGCAGCCGGCAACCTGCACCATCGCCTCCTTCTGTGGGAGCTCTGTCTGGGTTCCCACATCCATTTTGGTCTTCTTCCGCCGGGTAGATACCATTGTTCTTTCACTGAGCTGGGAAATACCTGCTGGTGACACCCCTGGTTCACAGCTCCTTGGCACCTTCCTCGCCTTGTGCACTAGGAGGGAGTCAGCGCCCTCCCCAACGAGCTGCAAATGGCTGTGGCCTCCCCCGCCCTGGGACACACCCAGTCACTGCTGACTCCCCCTCTCCCCTCTGGGCCAGGACTACTCCCTGTCCTCCCAGAGGCTCTTTATCACCCGATCGACAGGGGCTGGTGCTACACCCCCCCCTCTCCTGATTCGTTGCCAGGAACTTCCGGGTCCAGGGGGAAGCAGCTCGGGGCTGCTGCTCGGGGGCCCAAAGTATGAAAACCGCCCGTTTACAGCCCGATGTCGCCCTCGCCCTGCACTCACCTCAGTCGCTGCCGCTGCTGCTGCTGCTGTCGACTGACTGACTCACAGATACTTAAGCGGGGGGCAAACCCCAAGCATTTTTGTATAACAAAACCTCTTGCCTAACAGAAAAGAATGGAGGCCACTTATGCCAACTACTTCTCCAGAATACATCCACCTCCTGCATTAACTAATTTTTATACTGAGAAACATATTTTCCTTCTCATAATTTCACCACCAACACTGCAGCTATCTGCTTTCAAAGATAAGATCACTGGACTTTACAGATCTCATAAGCAACGTAATAGACTTGATGAACTCACTCTTTACAGTGGCTCATTTTAAAACAAAGGGTGTGTAAATAAAACTCCCTTATTTATTATTTAATTGTCATTTAATTTTCCAGTTGCACTAGCCAATTCCTGATATCCATACTGATGTATTTAGCATTACATGCTTCAGCATCCTAAGGTATACCGTTATGTAAAACAAGTTAACATAGATAACAAGATAAAGTTCCAGCGACAACTGTCTTGAACAGCCAAGGAAACTTTGCCATCCCTTCACCCATGTCAAAATTCTCTGGTTCTCAGCCTGAAAGAGACTTTTCTCAAGCTTCATGTTTTTGCATTTCCATCTGCTGTCAGCACCCATCAAAGCCCTTCATGGTTCAGAGCCCAGCTGTTGGAAGAGGCTGATCCTCACCCTGTATCGCACAACAGCATTGACAATGAGATAGGCTGATGGGATTTTCCTTTTGCAGATTTCTCAATTCAGTACTCTTTTCCCTAGTATTAAATCCTTTTATACACCATCAGAGCCAACAAGAATTAATCTTTGCAGAATATAATGCCCTTTTATCCTGCATATGACAAGCTTTTTGAATAGGAATTTTTAGTTATTTATGGGAGTAATCAACAAATGAAACACTTTCCAGACACTCAAAAGTTTCCACATCAATGGTCTAATTTAGTTTTAGTAGTCTTCAGACCCTCTACTTGAACCAAGCAGACATCCCAGTTGCAATCTCTATAAAATGATGAAAAACTAAATAGTAAGTTTTCCGTATATACGATGCACTTACTCTACCTTAAAAATGAAAACCTTTGTCGTGTGTGCACAGATCAACTGGATGACATAAAATGACCTATCCCTCCCCATCCAGCACTCCTTTTTCTTCATTCATCTTCTTTATTTATTCAGTAATTCTAGGGACCAGAAACTAACCAAGAAAAGAAAAGAGTCTACAGCAACGTAGCACAACCAAACCTCAGTCTTATCAGGCCTCTGAGAACTTCTTAACAGAAGTAAATAATAAAATCTGTACTACAAGCATCTTTGGCAGACATGTATATGAGGTGGCCATTCTGAAAGGGAATAAAAGGCACACAAACTTTATCTAGTTCATGATACACCTCGAACTTTTAGGACACCACACTCTCACAACAAAGAATGGCAGGTAACTAGACGGGACTCCAGAAAAGACAAAGAAAAATCAACTCAAATGTACTAAGTATTCCTAGGGAAACACTGAACCAGCTGTCAAAATTAGGATAAGCAGAGGTAAAGCTATACATCAGACATCACCTCTTTCTTATTATGGTAGAAATTTATGAAATGTACCTACCTGTAATACTGGTGGCATATTAATTACTACAGCTTAGTTTTCTTCAGTGGAGGGTTGTTTCCTTTTACAATTTAATACATTTTGTATAGTTAACCTTTCAGTTTCATTCGCCAGTTCTCACATGAAAGCCCAGTGTCAAATGAGAAAACTCATTTTCTCTTGAAACATTGTAAAATTATTTCTATTCTCTAGTGGCTTCCAGATTTCAGCCTGTGATTTTCAGTCCAACCTCTCTATAATTCAGTATACCACCTTTGAAAAATCTCTGCATGGTCTCTCAGTATTAATACATTTTTCCTCATTAAAAAGTCACTGCATGATAGCATCATTAACAGCAGCTAATGCTAATACAAGATTAGCCAACTTATGGCAATCAAACATTTGATAACATCAGTACCTTCCTCTTTTGGTTAAATGGAAAAAAGAAATAGCACTAATTTCACTCTGTTGATGCTTTGTCATGCTGTAGCTATTGGTAAAGAGCTTGAGTTCTCGTTGTATAAATGCATAAACATAATATTCTATGAATTTCCATTTGGGAATTTGTTTTTAAATGAAAGAATGCATCCAAACTGTCATATATTCTCATTCATTTTAGGTGCCCAACTACAGAAACCTCAAGACACTATTACAGTCTTGAAAACAACGATCTTAAATTCTGCTGGAGTTTCAACAGCTGTAAGTATAACTAAAATTAACAGTTCAGACACTCCTGTCACTAAGACAGCTTCCTAGAAGTGCAAGTGAATCTTAAGTCACACAATTATTAGTGTACCAAACAGTAGATATAAAACACCCATTTACATCATATTTGATGTAAAAATAAAAGCTTTCCCCCCAGGGTGACCTTTGCCAAACTAATTAGGGAGTTCACGTACATGGAAGATATCTGTAAAATGGAGTAAACAGTACTTCCCTATACCACTGAGCATTAGGAAGGTAAATTCATACACAGCTGCTACCTAAGACAAAACGCTGAACAACTGCATTTAAAATTGAAGCAGTTTAGAACAGAGAAGCAGGTCCAGACCTATCAGCACTTTTGTTGTGTTCTTAAATAGGAAACAGCTACTGAATCAAGTGACTGAAACTGAAGAGACAAATGCCTGAATCTATATGTAACCAGGCATCATGTGTTCTTGCACCAACACCACATCCGTATGGCTTGGGAGACAGGGAAGGCAGTGGCGAACACCACCACTCCATCCCTAGCACAGAAGACTTACTGAAAACACACAAAAAGCTTGGCACCCGCAACCAGAGCAGTTAGGCAACAGAAGAGAATGAGCTAAGGAAGAGAATGAATGAAACCAAACAAAAAGCATCTTACAAAAGATTTATTACTTCATTGCTTCTTCAATGCTACTCTCTTCAGCATGGCTAGCATCTAGTCTACACAGAGCTCAAAGTGTAGGAGGACTCTGCTGGTATTTTTTCTGTTGTTGTGTAACATACACCTACAGTTCTGGAAAACAAATGATTAAAAACATGTGCTTTGCAAGACTGTACTGCATGGTTTGCATGTGACAACAGAGCAGGGGCTCTGTGTTTGCATGTGCTAAGGAAATTTCCACTCCTATTGCTATAGCCAAACAGTAATCCTGTTTGATTGAAGGGGCTTAAAATGATTAGTAAATGCATTTGTTTCTAAATTGACTTCCCTAGAACACAGTCTAAGTTTCCTTGAAATTGCATATCCTAGGAAAGAAATCTTTCACTAACAAAGAATAGAAACCATAAAACATGAGAAAATAATCTGTATGAATGTTCCCACCGCTTCACACTTTTTTCACTTCCTATATGCCTTCTAAATGTAGAACAAAGCTTTCAGGAACGTATAAGTAATTTGTTCAGCTCTAATCACTTCAGCTGTTTTGATGTATCCACACGCATACTTAGCATAATGCCTAGACAGAATTATAGATTGCAGACTAGAACTACATTGATAATCTGATCTTTAATCAGGGATAGCTGAGGGGTCCACAAACAGCAGGTGGTTATATACACCATACCGCAGAGTTTCAGCCTTCCCTCTCAATTCTCTCTTTCTTCTTGGTTTAACAAGTCAGATGCTAAAATTTATACTATAGGTTCTTTCATGTTAACTTTTACAGCCACCTCGTAAAGAATATACTCCAAAGAAATACACTTCACTGCACAATATGTCACTTCCATAGTAAATATTTTTGTGAAACAGAGTTCACATATAAAAAGAAATAAATTTTTCTAATTCTGTCCAACATCTACTCACTTGAAAAGAAAGCCTACTACTCGAGATGAAAAGTACTGAATCACACTACCCAAGCTTATTTCCTGCAAGGCAGCATTGCTCATAAGAAAAAAGCTGTTCAGTTATAGCACTGTTTCTCAGTTCCTCCATCAATAAATTCTCCCCATAAGGTAGATTATTTTCTCTTTCCAAATAAAATTGAGATCTATAAAACAGCTAATGAAGTCTGCATAACAATTAGTACTATGTTCCATTTTCTGGATATATAACATGCAGAACTCTTCTTCCACTCTCCTAAACTACAGGGTAGGACGTAGCTATGATATCACCATTATCCACTTTCCTCCATCACTATCCTTTCCCTATATCCCTGCCTGCCTCCTTACTATACTGACTATCTTCACACTAGCCCTCCCTCCACATTCTCTGCCTGGTGTTTTCACCCTGCTTCCCGCATAAACACTGCCACACTCCCCCTTCTTTTGCAGTTCCTGTCAATTCTGATTCCTCTGAACTTCCTTAGACTTTTGATGCATTTCCTTATCCCCTCCTTAATGTTTCTGCTTATACGGCAATTCCTGACCCTCCACTCCTCATATGCCATCACAGTACTTCTGCCTCTGGATGACTCTCTCGACTCCCAGTTTGTCTTTAATTCAGATTCCATTTTCTTGCTCTTCACTTTTGACTGATCCTCATATTACCTCTTAGACATTTCAGCTGTCTGTTACTTTCTGAGCCTTACTTCTTCTGTGTTCCCATTTTTTTGTTGTTTCCTAGCCCAATTTACTCCTCCACTTAATCCCTACATTGATGTAAACTTCATGAAAGAAGTCTGGATTTAGTACAAAAAAAAGAAGCTGGTCATCCTCTTAATCACAGAAAATCTCCTATCTAATACCAAAACTCTTCCAGCTTATGTGTCTGTCCCCGAGAGCAATTACATACCGTAAGCGTTTTGCATACAGAAGAGCTCGAGCTTGGTGCTAACAAATGTGAGACTGTGTGAGAAAAAGGCTAGGGAAAAAAGAGAAACAACCTAACATCAGCTTGCAATTAAATCAATAGTTACGAACACCAAACTTCTGTTTGTCCCATAACTTCATCTACATTTTCCAGCTCGGTTTAAGGGAAAAAAAAAAAATCTGTCTCAGTTAAAATGGTCCAAAGTAGAGATTTTAACTTTACATGAAACCTGGGTGTAATCATCCTCTACAGCTTTACAAGTATGATTCTCAGTAATTCTGTTTTTCCGTAAGAAACTACCAGCACCAATGCAAGAGTAAACAAGGAGCCACACAATTTCTCCTGATGTGAAGTTCTTGCACATCTGACTATGCTACAACTTAAAAATGAAAGCAAATGTGAAAGTACTGTCTTCTTGCATAGCAGTGGCAGTTGCTGTAAATACTTGTTTACAGTATTTTTCAAGCATTTCTGGAAGCAGGAAAGGGAACTCGTTACTTTGCCAGCCTGCCACTCATCCAGGGATACTCGCAATCTTTGAGTAAGAACTTCTCTCCTCCTCAATTTAACAGTCATGGTCTGCATTTCTGCATCCATTGCAATAATTTTTACTAGGTGTAAATACTTCTCCTCTTCTCTCCATCCCTGCTTTTTTAACTGTATATAAATCAGATATTATCCTAGTCATCAGAGGATTTGTTGCGAGTATTTGCTAGTTACCATCCTAGTTCTTTCAGAATCCTGGAAAATAAGTTAACCATTCCCAAGAAACTGAGTGCTTTAAGCTCATGGGTTTGTTTATTGCTTTGCTTACTTGCATCTCTATTCCCGCTATCCATTCTACCTTTTCCCACACTCTGAACTCAAGAACTGCAGCAGAGCACTCATTTAGATTTGGCAAGAACTACATTATCGTTAATACTACTACATTCTAACTGTGTATTATCCTTTCTTTTTCTCCTCACAACCCTATGTGCTTAAAGAGTGTTTTCATTTCCTTTGCTGCCTGCTATCATTCCTAAAGAAACCTGACTTCCGCAAATTTGTCTTTTATCTTTACACACACTCTTTAATGCAAAACTTTCCTCTGACTACTTGGCTTTTTCTTCCCATTTCTGACAGGCTCTGCTCATTTGTGACATTCTTCTTGGGGTGTTTCAGGTCTGTAGCTTTTCCCATAATTTTCCCCTTTCTTGCGATACTTCATGAACATTCTTCATGCTTTAGTACACAAACTCTTCAGTCTGCTGACCTCACCAGCTCTCATTAAAATGACTTCTTCCCTAAATATAAGTGTTAGCAGACAGCCCACTTTACCAGACCATAACCAACAGGTTCTCTTAAATTGAAATCTGTCTATCATCAACCACACAGACCCCTTCTGCATAGTATCTCTAAAATATAGCCTTTCATTCTAAGCTAAGGTTTTCATCCATGATCTCATAATTTAATTGTAATTATTTCAACATTCTGGCCTTGAC
This sequence comes from Nyctibius grandis, assembly GCF_013368605.1. Taxonomy (NCBI): domain Eukaryota; kingdom Metazoa; phylum Chordata; class Aves; order Nyctibiiformes; family Nyctibiidae; genus Nyctibius; species Nyctibius grandis. The sequence continues at coordinate 115,624,195 of NC_090658.1, read as the reverse complement.
AAATATGGTCTTCCTCAGTCACATCCATTCATGATACTAAAGCTTTCAGTTTGTCTTCTACGCAATGAATCCCTCTCCATACTTGTAACAGCACTCGTCTTTGCATCAAATGTAAGACAGTGGTCTTTGATTCTAACACTTATTAGCAGGCAACACCAACCACCTCTTGTTCACTCCTGACTCCCCCTCCCTCCGATCAGACTAACTCCAGCCACAAACACCCATATGTTTTCTTAGAATCACACCTTCATGTTTTCCTACCAATGCTTAGTTGGTACTCATCTTACCAACACTTAAGTTTTATAGCATCCACAAACTCTTCTGAGCTATACAGATCACTAAACACAGAATGGGAAAGGGAGAGAGCATGGAAGATATCCCCACAGCTGGAGAAGCTGCAGAAAGATTTCACCCAGAGAACGTCTCTTTTCCCTTCTCTAGCAACTTCATGAAGAACATAACATATATTTAGAGTCAGTGAAGACTCACGGCAAGTGAAGACTCTTGCCACTAGCCCATCCATGAGAGACACCCCAGCTTAGCGTGAAGCCCATCTGAGCCCCAGCCACGGCTCTAGTACCACGGACAGGGGTGGGCCAAGGCTGCTGCAGAGGGGGCAAGGCTAGGGAGCTCCATGAAGGTAGGGCAAAGCACCGATAACCTCTGTAGCAAAAGAGTTTCAGAAAATTAAGAGGTAAGGAGACTGTAAACATCGAGAAAGCATAGAGAAGCCTGATAACCAAGACAACAGAGGGAAGAGCTAAACTAAATAGGGCTAGACCCAACTTTTCTGGAGCTTCAGGTGCAAAGATTATTTGTTTCTGGCAAAATGAGGCAGACAGCATGGGTTATTAACGGTGAGGCTCAGAAGCTGGGGTGCAGGAGCTTAGACAGGGAATGGTTGTATGTAATATATATATACACACATATGGAAGGTGCAAATTATTAAAAAAATAAAAGATTTAAGAGTTGAACTAAAATGTTTAAGAACCACTACTCTAATGCATATGAATAAAATAAACCACTTCACAGTGGTTCAGCTACAAACACAGTACACCAGTCAGGTGCACCAAATTTTCCTGGATTCCTCCACCTGTATTCATCAGCCATGTCCACCTGACATATGGACTAAACAGAATTAGCCAGTTTCCACATCTACTCTCTTTTAGCATCATCATGAAGTACACTAAATCCAGATAAGATGGTTTGGAGAAATGCAGCAGCACTAGGGAAAAATCAAAAGACAAAAGCCACAGTTAGTAAAATATTTCAGAAATGTACATATTTTCCATTGATCCTCCTAGAGGGAATGGGGGCGCTTGGTAACAGGAAGCAGATGCAACATTGGATGCACCAAGGTAAGGTGCACAGCAATCTACTTATATGGCTTGAAATTATTTTAACTGAGTGCACATTGACTGTACCTTAAAGGTTTAAGGTTTAAGGTCTGTATTTTAAAATATGCACAAAGCTCCAGCTGAAGACCTACAGCTTAGCTCATGTATTTCTGCAACTTCCATCCTCTATATTCCTCTCAAAAAAGAAAAAATTTCCCACACTCCTTTTGAAATCATCATGCCATTTGTGTCATAATGAGTTTTCCAGAAACCTCTTTGGATGCTGATGACAGAGAACCACGATTCCAGAAAGGAAGCAAAAATGGAACACAAAAAAAAGTTTGAAACAACATGTATTTATGGAACTGTATTTAGTATGAGAAAGTGTGCAAATATGTTCTACCAAAGAACACATTATAGTTATCTATACAATATATGACATTTCCTACTGCTTCTCAAAGTATACAAAAACACCTTCTTCACATAGCTTTCAAAAGCAAGCCACAATCATGTAGTATAGAGAGACAGAACTCCAGTCCTAAAGACCTAACAAACAAAAAATACATGATGGAGAAAGTATAAATTTTTAAAACACACTTGTGTGTGCATGTATCCAGTCTCACATTCGCCCACCCTACCAAGCTGTTATTACCTCTTGCCCTCGTTAACTTTGCAGAATCAAACTTGAGCAGAGAGAACTACAGAAATTTAACATACAAAAGGGAATGAAATTCAATAAGCATTGATCCCTTACGCCTCTCCAAGCCAGACGAAAACCGTGGTTTGCCTCAGGTGGCAAGAAGTTGTTACCATGTCTGATACAAAAACTTGCGTTATAAGTGACAGTGAGGAAGAAAAGGATTTGATACTGAAATGACATGCTGCATTCCTAGGAGTGGAAGCGGTGCAATAATCATCGAATAGGACCTATAGAATGAAGGCAAGTAGAGATCTGAAATTACAAGTTATGGCTTGAACATTAATTTCATGGATCTTACAGAAATTCCTGGACAGCGACTTTTAAATAGACCCCAAACAATTTCCATCCAGAGAACTAAGACCATCTTTGGTACCACTATACTGTTTGTTTGGTTGTATGTGTTACATCTTTCCACCACACATTCGTCCTGTCTACTTCTTACAACACATTCATCCCAGTAGCAAGTGCTACTATGCTGCGGAGGGTGTTCCAGTAACCTATTAAACTTCTCTCAGTGTCTCCATTCTCCTATCTTTATAGGGAAATCTGTGCACGGAGTGAAGTTTAAGTAGGTGGGGTAAACTTTGCACCTCAAGTCCTGACTTAGATGTAACTGTCTTCAGCACATGAACTGTCTGCTACTCTCTGTTTACATCGTAGCCTGCACAACAGGCCCTCACCCTTCTTTCTTGGTCTACAAGCACTGGACCATGATAAACAGCTAGAATAGAAACAAATAGGTAGAATTTTAATGGGCTTCAGTTACAGTCTTTATTGTAAAACTTAAGCCATCCTTCAAAAAAAAGTGGCACACTTGCATTCTAGTCATTAAATCACTCTATAAAATAATTTCTAAAAAGCTGATCACAGCTATTAGGACCACTTTGTAGGCTCCATTACAGTTTAGGGACTATTTTATTTAACTTATAGCAAATAAAAGAGAGAAGTGTATGTTCTAAGTAACAGCAGCACTAAAATCAGATTTCTAAGCCTTCATAGCTTAAGAATGGTCACCACACATTTTTACGTCCTGGGACCTTTAATAGAAACAGTCAACTAAAGACTGCATTTGTCAGACTAGATTACTGATTTCAAGCAACCCCTCCCCCAATCATGTGACTATGCTGTGCACTCTATCAATTAAAACTTGTTTAATCTTAGTCACTATCATACACGCAAAGATTAAACAGTAACCTGTAAGGGCCTGTGACATATCCTGCTCACTTGTACTTTTCTTCTAGCAGAAGCTAAAGATTCCCAACATTTTGCTAAGCAATATCCTAATCTGAGAACAACGCACAAATTACACAATTCCTTTTCCTTTGAAATCCCATTGTGTTCCACAAGCATGCCTTCCCTAAACCCTTCTGCACTACCAAGAGCAAAGGATCAGATTCTGTTTCTCCAAGTGTTTGAATAGGCACCAGTTCCCAAACTTGCAATGCAGGCGCTTCTGGTGATCTCAAAGGCCATGATCCAGGGACTGTAATCGGTGTATACAATCACATAAACCAGTAAAACTCAAAGTATTTTCAACTGATACTAAAAATCAATCATATTCTGCAACTGACAGAGGTCAGTTAATCCAAGTTCGGAAAATACTGATTTAAGGCAATACCATCGCCCACAGAGACGTATCGGTAAATTACACACTTAAAATTGTCTAACGTCTTATTGATTTCCTCACTTAACAAGCCTTTTCCACTACATCACTGCAAGGAAGGCCTCATTAACTGAACTTTTAAGGCACTATTAGATACCTGCTAATTAACTAAGACAGAACTACAAAACTGGTAGCCAGTAGTGTTAATGATAAGTGCAAAAGACTTCCCATTGGGATCTGGAACCAGGTATCTCTGTTTGCATAGAGCTGAGCTCAGGCTAACAAGTCACACTAGCCCCCACCCCCTGTGCTTTTCCACTGCCTCCCCCTGTGTCTCTAATTCCAAGGGAGCACGAGGCTTGGGAGACTCAAGCTGGCTTCATGCAGGCAGTTGCATCGTCCATTCCAGAAACAGATCTGCTGGGAAAAGCACTTAAGAGACATCCTCAAGGCATCAGTATTAACCAGTTAATTTGTTGATTTAATAAATGTATACAATATCCTGGAAAACAAAAACTTAACTGTCTTCAATTAATAAACCAGCTCTTACAGTCACTTGTTAAAATCAATGCATACACAAAGCCACCAGTCAGCACAGTTTCAACTTACCTATTAACTGTTCTGAGTAACACATTCCCTAAATCATACACAGCCAGACTGCCTAGTTTTCAGAACCATACTGTCTACTGCAACAGAGCAGCGTGCACTGGAAACTGATGCTTCACAGTACCTGGTGACACTGGAAATTAACAGGTTCTTTGTATTACCTGTACATTTTTAGATGCATTCTTTACTAAGTCTTAGTTCATAACAAGCTGATGAACTAATCCTTGCCTAGCCTTTTAGAAAAAAGGTGCTGAGCACTGACTATTACACAATTTACAGGCAGCTTTTTATCAAAGGATCACGTTTAACCTGAAAAAACAGGCACGTCATGCTAAAGGACCTGAGTATTTCCAAACCAAAGTCATCTATGTCTGAAAAAAGATTTCACAGTTTTGAAACCATGAAAATTTGTTTGTTGCTCTTGATAAATCACAAAGAAAAAAAAATCAGTAGTCATTTCAACAGATGCTTTAGGACAGCAGCACAACAGGCAGCAACTGCTGGTATTTTGCCGAAAGTGCTAGATAGATCCATACTATTAAGAGCAGCTATAGCCAGTGCAATCACTCATCTCCTGCCTCGCAAACTTCACTTAGATCTGTAAGACACTATGCACATTCTTTATCATCATTATCATAAAAGATAGTTTTTGTACCTAAGCTAGAAGACACTGCCTAATATCTGAAATATGCAGAGATACAAAGATGTAACATGTTGATTGAGTTTCTTTAAAAATCAACCAGCAGTGTATCAGAGAGATAACACAGAAACAAATGCCAAGCAGATTAAATAAGAAAGGAATTCACCATATTCAAATTTTTAAATACGTAACATTCTCCTACCATAAAAAAAAAGGTTTTCAAGATACAACTTATTGAGTTGAATCTTTAAAAGACCTTAAGATATATATGCTACAAATGTCATGCCGTCATGTATGTTTTGTATCATCAGACAGGAAAATGAAAAACAAAAACTTTTTTTGCACTTTTTTTCTGAGAAATGATATGACATTTTTGCAATTTATAAATTGAGACTTAGAGAAAAACCAATTTTTGTGAGACTTGTAATAAAAAACTCTAAATCTAGCAAAACTGCTTTTGACCCAAACGCTCACACTAACTTCTATTTTGTGTTAATCAGTTACGAAGCAGCTCTACCTTACAACTAAAATGATTCACTATTATAAATATTCTTTAAGAAAAAGTTGACTTTGATATGGAATTGTTGATCTTAAGACTATCAGGTTAATAAGGTATAATTAAATCCAGGCATTTAAGTGCAAGCTTGCAGGGAAGAAAATTACCTCAGGAACAAAACAGTAATTCCTTCTGTGCAGATCATTTTGAATTCAACTCCTTGCTTTAGTGGTTTTGGGAACCGGCAAAACAGGAAAATCTTGAAAAGGGTGTTTAAACACCTAACCTGGGTTTTGTTCACTTAAGACACTTAATAATCCATTGCTAGTGGCAGTTCTTTTGTAAGAAGGGACATCAACTACTGACAAGATCCTTTTTGCTGAAGAGGCTTTTTAAAATATGTGCTTACTGCAAAACAAATCAACTAAACACACACTGTAAAAACTGATGTAACAGGTAGATGGATCTTATTAATCTGCATCACAAGTAAGATTCCCCCCCTCCCACAA